>NC_141695.1:266746124-268054458 GCF_964263255.1 Lissotriton vulgaris
ACAAGTTCAAGTTTAACGCCTGCCATGGCTTGGTCGATTGGCGTTGCAGGACACACACGCCCTCTCTGTTCCGGCGACATGGTTTGAACGGAGTGGTCTTGCACCATACACCCTCCTCGCCCGAGGTAAGGTTTGCACAGTACGGCGGCCAGCCCTCTGGCACCTGTCTGCAGCGGCACGCGCCTTGCCTCAGCCGGGCAGGGCCTCACCCTCCCGGGTCAGAGAGCGTTGCCCGACCAAGACAGGTGGCTCGAGCGACAAATGGGCAGAAGTGGAGTGTGCGAGAGGTGCAGGAATTTGCAGCGTCGCTCCCATTGGCGGACCAGTTTTGTTTCTGGGCGTGGCGCGTGACTCGCCCGGCTGGCTCCCGGGTGATTGCGGATGCCCCCGGTGCGTTGAATTCTGCAGTGGGCTGTCCAGCTGCCTCCGGAGACTGGCAGCTCACGTCGTGGCTTCTGCACTCCTCCCAGCACGTCCAGACTGCTGCACTGCCCGGGAGCTCGCACAGGTGGGTGATGTGGATGATGGGACCTGATGCGTGACTTGGTCCCCACCTGGACCAAATTTGGAGCGTTGGACTCTCATTTAATGCTTCAGGTAAATGTGGGTGCTTTGGAACATCATTAGTGACGTAATATCAGTTCTGCATTTGAGTACCTTGTGTGTAAGTTATAACTAAGCATGGGCAAAATTTGCGAATTCGCGTTCCGCGAATTCACGGATTTCCCCGCGAAATTGCAAAACAAAATCCGCGAATTCCGAATTTGCCCGCAAAATCGTGTTTTTTTGTCGATTTGCCCTGGAGTACTTTCTACTGGCTAATCCAGTAAGTGCTCCCTCATTGGGTAAATGTATAGTGTAAATGTATAGTGCTTTTACTACACTGCAGCTGCGTAAAGGGCCAGAAGATGTGTCTCCAGTGACCATGTGTGCCTGTAACACAGGCACAGGCACACATGGTCACTGGAGACACATCTTCTGGCCCTTTACGCAGCTACGGTGTAGTAAACGCACTATGGGGCAGATTTACAAGCTGCTTGTGCCTCTTTTGCGCCGCAGTTGCGTCACAGCGACAGCACAAAAGATGCGCCATGGTGCTGGGTATTAACAACGTGATGCATCTGAGAGATGCGTCACGTTGTAAAGCCCTGCGCCATCAGGAGGCGTTCCAGGGCAGGGGAGGGCGTTCCTGGGCAGGAACGCCTCCTAAAAGTGGCTGAGTGAAATCTACAAGATTTCACTCAGTCACTTTTAGGCCAAAGCTGCGTCAAAACCCTGCGCCTGCTTGAAGCAGGTGCAAGGCTTGACGCAGCATTGGGGAGATAGGGCCCCCAGAGCATTGCTGGTGCTGCATCACGCTTGCGACGCAGCTCCAGCAATGCGCTGCTTTTACGGCACAGATGCATGACGCATCTGTGCCGTTTTTGCCACATGGTGCACCACATTGTAAATGCGGTGGCGCACAGTAACTGGCGCATCCCTGGGGATGTGCCAGTTATTGTAAATCTGCCCCTTTATATTTCGCCAACGAGGGAACACTTACTGATTAGACAGTAGAAAGTACTCCAGTTGAGTAGAGGTATTACACACAAAGGTGGCATCTTCGTGGACAAACACGCAGGGCGGGATTCATTCTGCCCCCTGTTAGACTTGTTTTTTGTGCCCTTCTGCCCTCTGTTAGACTCGTTTTTCCCTTGTTTTTCTGCCCTTCTGCCCTCTGTTAGACTCGTTTTTCCCTGGTTTTTCTGCCCTTCTGCCCCCTGTTAGACTCGTTTTTTGTGCCCTTCTGCCCTCTGTTAGACTAATTTTTCCCTTGTTTTTCTGCCCTTCTGCCCTCTGTTAGACTCGTTTTTTGTGCCCTTCTGCCCTCTGTTATTCCCTTGTTTTTGTGCCTATCTGCCCTCTGTTAGACTCATTTTTTATGCCCTTCTACTCTCTGTTAGACTCATTTTTCCCTTGTTTTTCTGCCCTTCTGTCCTCTGCTACACTGGTTTTTTGTGCCCTTCTGCCCTCTGTTAGACTCGTTTTTCCCTTGTTTTTCTGCCCTTCTGCCCTTTGTTAGACTGCTTGTTGTGCCTTTCTGCCCTCTGCATCACCACATCATCACTCAGCGCTACCCCAGCATCACTCAGCACCACCACATCATCACTCAGCACCACCACATTATCACTCAGCACCACCACAGCACCACTCAGCACCATCACAGCACCACTCAGTGCAACCTCAGCATCACTCAGCACCACCACAGCACCACTCAGCACCATCACAGCACCACTCAGTGCAACCACAGCATCACTCATCACCACCACAGCACCACTCAGCACCACCACAGCATCACTCAGCGCCACAACAGCATCACTCAGCACCACCACATTATCACTCAGCAACACCACAGCACCACTCAGCACCACCACAGCATCACTCAGCACCACCACAGCATCACTCAGCACCACCACAGCACCACTCAGCACCACCACAGCATCACTCAGCACCACCACAGCACCACTCAGCGCCACCACACCAACACTCAGCGCCACCACATTATCACTCAGCACCACCACAGCACCACCCAGCATCACCACAGCATCACTCAGCACCACCACAGCACCACTCAGCACCACCACAGCACCACTCAGCACCACCACAGCATCACTCAGCACCACCACAGCATCACTCAGCACCACCACAGCACCACTCAGCACCACCACAGAATCACTCAGCACCACCACAGCACCACTCAGCGCCACCACAGCAACACTCAGTGCCACCACAGCATCACTCAGCGCCACCACATTATCACTCAGCACCACCACAGCACCACCCAGCACCACCACAGCATCACTCAGCACCACCACAGCAACACTCAGCACCACCACAGCACCACTCAGCACCACCACAGCATCACTTAGCACCACCACAGCACCACTACAGCACCGCTCAGCGCCACCACAGCATCACTCAGCACCACCACATTATCACTCAGCACCACCACAGCACCACTCAGCACCACCACAGCATCACTCAGCAACACCACAGCATCACTCAGCACCACCACAGTACCATTCAGCACCACCCCAGCATCACTCAGCACCATCCCAGTATCACTCAGCACCACCACAGCACCACTCAGCATCATCATAGCACCACTCAGCACCACCACAGCACCACTCAGCGCCACCCCAGCATCAATCTGAGCAACCATTCAACAACAACTGGTTCAAATATGTTCTCTCAATGTTTCAAGATTTATTACAAATGGCACAAAAAAGATGTTAATATTTCACTTCTGTTCTTGGATTTTCGTCACAATAAAATACATTGAACATAATCTTCACAAAAGTTATTTACAAAGGTTTAAGCTATTGCCATTATAAATTAAAATCGCTTTTATTTAAGTATTAATTATTTTAAAAAATTAAAAGCCATTGTAATTTGTAATATCAATACATCTAAGTCACGTAAATACAAACATGTTGTATTACAAATGCTATAGGTGTCACATTTGCGAAAGTTATAACTATTGGCATTGTAAATGACAAAGCTATTAATTTAGCTATTTTCAAAACCAACACATAAATAAAAACAATTGTCATTTACAAGACCAATAGCTCAAACTTTCCTAATGCAAGACCTATTGCATTGCAAATGCTTGTTTTTATATCTGTCAGTGCTTCCTGTTGAGGTTTAATTTTCATGACAGGCGCCTCATTGCCTACTTGTAACTATTCTCCGACCCTGCTTCAAGGGTGAGAGCAGGGTCAGAGAATAGTTGCAAGTAGGCATCGAGGCGCCAGGAAGCACTTACAGGCTTACAGCAGCAGGTGCCCAAGTTGAAGTTAATTTTTTTGTAATCCTTTTGTAAAAGGTTACAAAAAATTAGCTTCAACTTTTGCACCTGTTGCTGTAACCCTGTAATTGCTTGGCTGAAAATTCGTCCCCGCAGATTCGCGGATTTTACCGCGATTTCGCGAGATTCGCGGATCGTGAAATGGCGGAAAAACCGCAAATTCCGCGAGCGGAACGAATTTTCAGCCCATGCTTAGTTATAACTACTTGGCTACGATATTCGTGTCAAGGCTGATATACTTTTGTGAACATTAGCACAACGCTGGTGTTTCCATTCCACTCTTTGCAATATAATCATTAAAATAGCAAACACTGTAAGATAGCGCTGCAAATGGATTTTACAGTGGCACAAAAATTCCCCTAAATGTGTGAAAGAAGGCAGAGGTAGAATGATCATTATGTTAAACAATATATAGGATTTAATTTCACCAGTTCTTAGCCTTTCCAGGATCCAAATCATTTAGAAATTTCATGTGTTTTAAGGACTCGCCTTCGTAGCGTGTATGCTCTGTAAAGGCAAAAAAAATATTTATAACCTTTCCACACATCTGATGAATCTGTGTGCTGTTAAAACTGTGGAGGTAACATAGAGGTTTATTAAAATCCTGTTATTTTAAACCAAGAATAACAAGTGCTTAAAATTCTTTCAATTTAAATTTGGTGAAAGAAGTTAAATTCTTAGAGATGTTAAGACCGCCTTAATGATGTACCCTAGGTTATCATATTCAGTACATTCTCTCCAACTACTAACGGCAGTGGATTCCCAAAGATTGATTATCATGTCAATAAGAATCAATGGCTTGCTTGTCCAGAGTGCAATGGAATTCATTTTACGTTCTCGTGCCCAGTGAAATCATTAACCTGCCACCTGGGCAAATAGCTGTGCTGACAGTCTGTTAGTAAAATGATTGTTCAGCCATTAGTCTGAGGTGTCATGACTTCCTCTGTAGAAGTTTGTAGTTGCACTGCTAGTGAACAATAGATGTAGAACCCTAGCATCCTTAGGGTTATAAACCCACTGCTGCCCATTCATGCTACAGTTCAGTTACAGATTTGTGCTGTCCTAGACTGTTCGCTATTTCAGATGGGCACTGTACAGGTACAGATTTGTACTTCCAGTGGTGTGTAACTAACCTGTGCTTCTGTCATTGCGCCGATTCTATCCCCGCTTGTGTTTTTGAGCAGCTTCTATCCCTGCTTGTGTTTGTGAGCAGCTTCTATCCCTGCTTGTGTTTGTTAGCAGCTTCTATCCCTGCGTGCGTTTGTGAGCAGTTTAGACCTTTGATGTGTGGGCCCGGCACATGCGAAGCTCCTGCACGTGACCTTCAATGTGTGGGCCTACCACATGTAAAGCTCCTACACATGACTCTACCCTAGACCTTCGACGTGTGGGCCTCTCACATGCGAGGTTCCTACACATGACCGCAGTCTAAATCTTCGATGTGTGAGCCTGGCACATGCAAAGCTTTGGCACATAACCGCATGATGTGTGGGCCTTGTATATGCGGAGCGTCTACACAAGACCGCAGTCTTAATCTTTAATGTGTGGACCCGGAACATGCAAAGGTCTAACGTATGACCGCAGTCTAGACCATCGATGTGTGGCCTGGCATACATGAAGCTACTACATATGACCACAGTCTAGACCATGGATGCGTGGCCTGGCACTTGTGGAGCTTCATGAAAATGATAGAATGCACTCCTTTCTCAAATCTAAACAATTGCTTTAATGTGCACTCTTTTGGCAGGTTTTTACATGCAGACTAGCTCATGCTATACCACAGCAGCATGTTTCAAATCATTCCTTTACAAATGGAGCGTTCATTACGTTCCAGACACGCCGCACAGCAAGGAAAGTAGGGCCCGATTCACAGAACTAACTTAAGACAAAATCCTAAACTTAATACCATTTTGGAATTCACAGAAGGCACTTACTCATTTTGGTATTCACAGAAGGCACTTACTCATTTCGGTATTTACAGAATTTAGGAGTCCGAACTTTAGGACTCCTAAATGCCGCTTGTGAATACCGAAAGTCTTAAAACTGGGACTTTTCTCAGTTCA
This sequence comes from Lissotriton vulgaris, assembly GCF_964263255.1. Taxonomy (NCBI): domain Eukaryota; kingdom Metazoa; phylum Chordata; class Amphibia; order Caudata; family Salamandridae; genus Lissotriton; species Lissotriton vulgaris. The sequence continues at coordinate 266,752,035 of NC_141695.1, forward strand.
TTAGTAGTAAAGATAGGACTCCTAACTTTAGGACTCCTAAATGCCTTCTGTGAATACCAAAACTCTTAAAATTAGGATTTTTCTCAATTTAAGAGTAGTAAAGATAGGACTCCTAACTTTAGGAATCCTAAATGCCTTCTGTGAATACCGAAAGTCTTAAAATTAGGATGTTTCTCAGTTTAGGAGTAGTAAAGTTAGGACTCCTAACTGCAGACAGAGTGTGGCTTTTATTACATAAAATAACAGGGAGACTTTGACAAAAGTGTCAGTAAAACAGTGAGTATTAATTTACATAAATGTGCTTTTTAGGTCATAGAATGCGATCTGCTGCCTGCCGCTTGGTTTTAGTAACTCATACTCCCTGGCATCGGACATGACATTGAGGAAGGAAAATGTCTATTGTAATTTCTTAAATAATGTGTGAGACACTAGCAGTGGCAATTGCTGCCGTCCATAACAAGAAAGCATCTGCCCATTTGTGAGGATGCGAGGAGGCCAAGACGCAGTGACTGGACTTCATTCTGCCAGTATTCTGACTCCTCTTGCTCTGGCCTGAGACCCTCTGCCTGAAGCAGCTCACCAGCTACATTGACTCAGGCCAGTAAGCTGCGAACTGGATGGATAAGGGATTTATGGAGACTTAGAACTGTCCTGAGCTCCAAGACAGTGAGAGACTGCCCTTGAGAGTGCCCCTGCCTAGGGCACGGCAGATGCTTAAGCAGCAGAGTAAACGACTGGTAAGTAGGATTGCCAACTTTAATAAAGAAATACCCACCATGTGTTCACCTCATTCAAGGGTCAAATAAGATATACAATGCTACAAAAAATGTTGTTTATAAATATTTATTTTTATAGATCGTCTGTTTACTTCAATTAGCAGCCATTAATAATTATTTTGGCAGCTCCAGAACACTGCAAAGTGCTTTCTTTTTCTTGTTTTTTCTGTTTAAAATATGTACTACTGAGGGAAAAATACAGGCTTAAGGTACTTTTCAAAACTTTATCGAAAGCAATAGAACATTCCTCATGCCAATAAAAAGACTACCAGGTATAACTCTACTAGTAAGTGGCTAGTTCAGGAGGACATACATGTGATCCACAGAGGCCAGTCCAGCCCAGGTCAGGCACAGGTGCTTATTACTGGGAGGAGTGTCAATGTTCAGACTGAGGAGAATTTACTGCCTGGTTGTCACTTCTTATTAAGGCCTTAAGCTTGTGTCAGAAGGTGGCTTTAAGGGTCTCATGGTACAGGAGTTTGTGCCTGTTCGTGCTGGGGTTTCTCAGCACGGTTTGATCAGTTCATGCGGAGGGAGGATGAGGCATGTGGTTCTATCCTGTTTCTGTGGGCCGTGAGGTGGATGGGGCCTTATGGAACATGAGGCTCATTTGCAGGGAGTATAACCTCTAACATCCTGTTTGGTACAGTCGGGTCCAAGAGTGCCCTTCATTTCATGTGCTTTGAAGCAGTTTTAAGATCTTCTTAGAGTTTCTCGCTGCTAAAATGGGTTCAATTTCTGATGTTTAAGTATTTCCCTCATCTTCATTGCTTGATTTTGCTCATGAGAAAGGGTAAGCATGCGTACAGTACATTGCCACTGAGGCCCCAAGTGGACTATGTGACACCAATCACACACTCTCTGTGTGCCTGCAGCCAGCACCACAATAAGAAAAACAATGTTTTATTTGCCCACCACTTAGTTCATAGTTGTAGCTCAGTTCTTACTATGATTCGCAATATTCAGTAATTCTGTCAAGTGCAGATGTACTAGGCTAAACATTAACATTTGGTGCTAGAATACACACCAAGTAATTCACCAACTCGTAGTCTAAAGTTTACAGCGGCGATAGCAAGTCGGGCGTACTACCGTGTCCTGTGTATGGCTTACAGCTTTGACATTCCTCAATAGCCAGCCCGGACCTTCCAAAGAAAGAATATTACATGCTTTCCTGAAATTAAATTAATTTGATTGTGACTGGTATACTGTATATACTGTGGTATACGGTGGTATACTGTGACTGACAGTCGCTGGTGGTTATAATGAATGTGTTTGTTCAGCGTGACTGTCCACTGGTGATGACTGGCCCTCTCACTGCTGTCTCATGACTGCATAATGCAGCAGTGGACTCGAGTCGGCCATCCTGGGCTGCTTAAAAATAATTTGCCGGCGTGGCCAATAATTAAGCTCCTGTGCCCCCTGACAGATCGGGCGGACTGGACAGGTTTGAGCGCCATTACGCTTTACACATCGTGTCTTTGGACTTTCGGCATTTCTTAGGTAACACTTAAGTTAGAAATATCTGCTTAGCCTAGTGTGCTGACCGGCTAGCATTTTGCGGCTTCTTTCTGTCTCTGCATCCCGATATATAATGTAACAAGTAACATTACACCAACAGCAGTAAAATCATATGATGGTACCACCATTTGAGTCTTGTGCTTTTCTAAACCCAAAGTGTACTTGCCTGTGTAATCAATACATGTCATGGCGGGTGTATCCAAATTGCAAACCTGCCTTCAGGCCCTTAACATGGTGCTGTATGTGTGGAAATGCACCATCTTTTCACTTTTTTAAGCAAAAGCTTGGAGTGCACAGAGACCATACACTGGCGCACACATAGGAAAGAAATTATAGGGAACATTACTGACAAATACAAAACCATGTCGTCCATCCCCATCCCTTTTGTGAATTTTCATACTTATGAATGTTTCCACATTTTTTGTGATTTTGATACTAATGAATATGTGATCTTCTGGGCATCTTAATTACCCATAAGTTCACAGGACCAATTCTCAGCTAGTACTCACAAACTCTATTGACACATCCTAAATCCCCTCACTCTACACCCCATCAAATCTGCTGGTCAGCATCCTACAGTGAACAAGCCTGTTCACCATGCACTCAATGGGGAATATGTCCAAGTGAAGTGGCAGAGTCAGGCGTTAGCCGTCGCGGCTTAACGCCTCACTCCGCCACTTCTGAAACACAAGGCTGCACCATATTTATTGGACATTGTGCAGCCTTGCGTTTCCACTGGCGGTGGCGCTACACTTTGCAGCGTAGCATCAATGCACGCACCCTTGTACCATCCTGCAAGGGTGTCTGCGTACAGAGGAGGATTTTTTATGTGTAGTAAGGTCCCCCTTGCTGCAGATAAACAGTCCTAAAATGCAATTGTGTCAGTTTTACGTGTGCTGCTTCATGCAGCACACATGAAAGTCACAACATGGCACTTTATTTACAGATTGTTCATGTTCAGGAAGGCTTACCTTCCTGTACATAAACAATCCATGCCATTTTTCTTTTTCCAAGTGTGCTGCACCAGGCAGCACACACGGAAAAAAACAAAAACAAGGAAAAATAATGCAATTCTACTCCTTTAGCCAAGTTAAGACCAGGTTTTTCCTGGTCTTTATTTTGGTGCTGCCTCCTATGTACGATGTCCTTGTACATAGGGGGCAGCGTCAAAATCAATGGGTGTTGCGATGGAACACCCACCACAACACCCACTGCCCACCCCTTTTGCACTAAGCGTAGCGTGCAACTGGGCCTTATTTACTAGGCATTGTTAAGCCATGTTAAGTGGCTAATTCTGCCTTGTAAATAAAGCGTAGCCCCTGTTGCCACCACGCCATTTAGAGTGATGTTGTGGTGGTGATAGGAGCTTGTACATATACCCCAAGATCTCTTCTTTGGACAATATGATCACTTCATTTTGCTTTTCTGTCATCTCTATCCAGATGAGATCCAAGTCTTTCTCCTTCCTGTCTCCTCACATCCTCTCACAGATATCAAAATACCTTCTTGCTAACTGCCCCCGGATGGTGGTTCAGTCACTGATTTCAAACCATTAGTAACACCAATAATTGAATTTCTGGCCCATCTACACTCCCTTGTCTACTATACACCTTACCCTTAGACAGGCTAGTCATAGTATCCTCAGATTAGGTGTAAATTTAAACCATTCAAATAAAATGATTATATTCATAGCTAACATCACAAGAGAAAGCCAAATTTCATTTATTTATTAATGGAAATTGCAATAGGATGCTTTCATGTAGCAAAGACACTCATTTCCTCACCTGTCCATAGAAAAATTGACTAGTGTAACTCTGTAGTAGTTGGTATCCATTTACCCGGCAAAGTAACGTTCTAAATTTCATTAAGAACACTCACTTTAGTCTCTTCAAGCACACCTTACCAGTGACTAAGTTGACTGGTGACAACTAACACAGGGCTCAGTTCAAGCTAATGATCTTGGACTGCAAAGCTGTAATTGGTTTCTGCTTGAGGTAATGCCTCTGAGTAAATAAGTGACCTTCATGATCAGCATCTAGGTTCCATTTCTTTTTATTATACCTCATATCATATAAATCTACACTCAATTAACACTACATTTTATAAGATTCATCTTAACTACCATATCTGCATGTTAATCTGTTAATGTAGTTTTCCATATATTTGTATCAGACAAACATATGTTCTATTCAGCAGTATTATCCATCTAGCACCAATCCACCATATTTATATTAATGGATGTGATAGGTTTCAGACACTGCATGATGCCAGCATAAACCAGTGGCACAGGTGTTAGCTCTCCATCCTGAAACCTGCTACAAGGAGCTGAAGGATGCCTGACTGTGAGATCGCCTACCTGACCTTTGAGGACTAGTCCCGGCATAAGCCCTGACTGGAGAATGTCTTGGTGTTCAGAAGCATGTCCTGAGGACTAAATAGGAGCAGTGCTCACTTAAAATATTTCCATCAGTTGTAGGAAAGTGTGACTTATCCAATATACCGCAGTACCCTAAGGAGAGCATACTCTGAGCGGGCAAGAAAAACAGGTTCATCCCTGTGAGGTTGTTGGTTCTGACACATAAAGCGTTTTGGACCCACTCAGCTTTTGGATATCTGCTGTGAGTCTTGGGTAAGAAGTTCTGTGCAGGTTGCATGTCAGCACTTTTTGACACACATGAGCAGAACATACGGACTACTGTCTTACTCAGCCAAGTAACTGCAACTAGGCCTAAGTAGTCTGTGGCAGATGGGACCTTAATATATTGATTATGACTTGTGTGGCCTTTATAATTAGATTGACCATTCAAAAAGAAATATTTCCATTTCTTTTTGGTTATATTGTAAATACATTGTGCTTCGCTGACAAGTCTGCATCAGGAACAATTTCGCATTGGCTGGGCCTAAAGAGGAGCTTGACACATGTTTCACTAGTTCTACAATGGTGTAAGTCAAGGACTATTTTACTCATAACTGCTTTGAGAAAGTGGATCATTATTTGAAATGGATGGCATTCCTCTTCAATTGAGTATGGCACTGTTCCACTAGCCTAGTTAGATATCTTGCAACTTCAAACTGAGCTCAAGCTTTGGTAGTTGTAACACAGAGTAGACAGTCTTAAATTAGGAGAATGTCAAATTCGCTCATCAACAAAAACAGTTACAAAGTAGAAAACCCAATACAATAAAAATCTTACTCAAATTGATAGAAAGAGAGAACATTTTGTTGAGAAAATAAACAACAAAACAAGAAATTATGATGCAGGACCAGAGATATGATTTTTCAAAGTTTCTTGTGCCAAAAAACACAAAGACGGGTATCTGGCTATGCTGGACTATGTCAAAAACAAATGGTCAAACAAATTGTAATGCTGCTTCGCAATCCCGAAGCGCAGTTGACCAAATGGCGCCACCCCAAGCTGCTTTCTGCGAATCACGTGGGAATAGGGGGGCTTCCCTAGCAAAAAGCGATGATCATATTAATAGAAGCAGCAGGTTGACAATAGGGAAGGATGGTATGGGTACTCACAAGGGGGGGCAACAATCAAGGCAGGCCGCTTAAATAAGGCTTAAGGCCAGTTAACGGCACCAACGATGTGAATAGAGATCTCAGTAAGTCTGGTTCTAATTTTAATTCGGATGTTTTACATCTCCCACCAGCCTCCGCCCAACATGTGCTTGTCCTAATTGGCGTCCCTGCGCTTAGAGAGGGACAGAGAGAGTCCTGGTCTGATCTCCAAAACAAGTCGGTAGACTGGCTTCATAAACACAAACATTTTGATCCGCATAGGATGGATGAAAATAATCATGGCCAGGAGAGTAGGATCAGTCGGACCATCAAATAAATGTATAGATGCGGATTGCATTGTTTTAAACTTTAGAAGGCCCCAACAGGTCCGTCGCCTTCTATCCATTACAGATGAATCATTTAACGCCAACTAGTATTAGCACACTTCCTTTGGGCTACTTCTATAAGCCATCCTTAACTCCAAACAGAAGCACTGAAACAGATATGCCCCTATCGAATGGTTTTCATATCCTCTCTGGTCTGGATACACAAGATTGACCATTAGACATGGTATCTAATGTAGAAGCCAATGATACGCCAATCTTAAACGTATCAATTAGACCTAATCGCTCCCCAGAGAGGATAAACTCAGTAAAAAGTGGCAATGGAGTTACCCTGAGTGTATTGAGCTGGAATGTGGCAGGTCGACATTCAAAACTTGATACTATAGACTGGATAAACATGATTAGGGAATATGACATCGTCATGTTCCCTGGAAACCTTGGCCACAGAAGAACTATACATCGAGGGGTTCCATTGTTTCAGTGTGCTATCCCAAACGCCCAGGATGGGGAGACCATCGGGAGGACTGTTTATAGGGATTAATGTGGCTGCTGGGGGAAGCTTTAAGGTAATCCTATCCTATAGCTTAGATTATCAGGTAGTACTGCATAAAAGAGGGATTCATTTCCATTTGATACATTTTTATAATAATGATTTTCAGTCAGTTCCAAACAAGAGTTTTATAAAGCTTTTTGACTTTATTTCAGATTTGGATAATCAGTCCAATAATGGGAATCTTTTGGGTATTTTAGTGGGGGGTGATTTTAATGCTAAAATTCTCGGTATACACCCTGAAAAGGGAACGGCCTATTATGGACAATCGACAAGTAGAGGTAGAGAACTTGACCGGTTTATAAAATCCAATAATTTGTCCAATGTTATGGACCTGGTCGCAGAGTCAACCACGAACAATCATCCAACCTATAGGGGAAGGGGTTGTAGTTCTTTCATAGATTTCATTTTCGTATGCCCTCTGATAGAAAAACAGCTGGTATCTGCTGAAGTTGTACCCTCTGACTATGGAAATCATTATCCCATTAAGATATCGATACACACTGCCCATAGGCCGATTTTTCAGACCGAATGTGGGGCCACAAACCTAATGGTGTCAACTGATAATTTAAGATTGTGTTGGAAGGGGGTCGATAACTCCGAAATTTTCAGGAAAGTGGCAAGGGACAAAATGCCTCTGATTGTTTATTGCCTTTCATTAGAATTACCACCGGTACAGATAATTGGGGATTTTGGGAAGATCTATCAGACAATCAAATCCCTCCTCTCTCGACCGTCGCCTCAAGTGGCACCCATCCCCAGATGGTTCACAATGAATGCACACAAGCAAACAGGAATCTACGCAGGGCACTTTCAGCCACTCCGAGGTGTATAAAAGAAGTTAAACTGGCCAGAAAGAAGTGTATTGAGGTAATCAGAGATAGGAAGAAGGATCTCCTGAGTTAACAATGGTATAAAATGTCTGAGGCTGCTAGCCACAAAAAGGGTAATATCTTTTGGGCGGCAGTCAGGGAGGTCCGTTCTATGGGCCAGTCCTCGACGCCGATTAGCTGTAATATCACCAGCGATGCATGGGTTGAACATTTTTCAGGTATTTACGCCCCTCCACTTCCATGTGAGGTAACCTTTAATCCAGGTAGCCCGGCACCCATAGAAATGAGCATTTTAGAACTTGTGGAAGCCATTAACCAGAGCCTAGGTAATAAGACGCCGGGCCCAGACGGGCTCCCTATTGATTTAATTAAGTGGAACCCGGACTTCTGGGCCCTTTGCTTTTGAATTTTTTTAATAATTTAACTTTGACAAAAATACCCGAGACTTGGGCCAGAAGTATAATAGTCCCAGTTTTGTAGAAAGGAGATAGATCTCTTCAGTGCAATTATAGACCTATTTCTCTAATAGAAAATACTCCTAAAATTTTAGGAAGAGTCCTGTACAACAAATGGTGGGAAGGACAGAAGCAAATGCCATCTTGGACACATGCCAGCTCAGATTTAGGGCCAAGGTTGGAACGATTGAACAATGTCTAAACCTAAACTTAATTGTCGGAAAATGTACTATTGCAAGGTGGACCCTCATCTACATGGCTTTTAGGGACCTGTCCACAGTCTTTGATCTAGTGAACAGGTCAAAGCTGTGGGCAATCCTTTCAGCAGGAGGGTTGGATGAAACACTGGTAAATGTTTTAGTATATTTACAGAGAGACCTCCAGGCTCAAGTAAGGATTGGGATGGAAGGAGAGGTTTCAGAGACCATTGGAATTGTCAGGGGGGTCAGACAAGGATACGTGTTGGCCCCCCTGCTTTTTATTATATATAATAATGGGCTGAACACCACTCTGAAAATGGCTACTCAAGATGTCCCATACAAATAATAAAGAGCCCATCCCCGTGCTTCTTTACGCAGATGATGCGGTTCTTATAGGCCGCACTCCAAATTCCCTGCGTCTTCTTGTCCAAAATTTTAACAAATATATGGAAGAGTTAGACCTGCGGGTACATTTTAAGAAATCCTTTCCTTCCAGGGAAGCGTGAAATAGGCTTGATCACAATAGACGGTCAAAAATTGACTTCTGTAAGATCTTTTCTTTACTTAGGTCTGACCTCTGCTGCGAACGGTTCCTGGAGTGAGCATTTAGCTTACCCCAGGAGCAAGTTCTCAAAGGCCACAAATTCAATTTTAAGTCTACCCTGCCCTAAGACCACGGGTGCTCTTTTAGCAGTGCAGAAAATATACAAACTCCAGTGCACCCCAGTGGCTACATTCGGTGCCGAGATCTGGGGAACGGCCAACTGCTCAGCAATACAGAAGGAAGAAAATAGGTTTTGCAGGAAACTACTGAGCACCCCAATCTCAACCCCCCAATATATATGTCACAAGGAGCTCAACATCAATTTTATAACTGATTTTATTCGGGCACGACTGGAAGAACGAAGCGGCATTCTTGACACAACAGATTATTAAGGATTGTTTACATTTCGATAAAGGCCTAGAAATCCCATGGCTAAGCGGTGTGCTCAGAAGCTTGCGCAGCGTAAATAGAGAAAATGTCTTCCTGGATCCCATATAAGCAGTATCAGTTCCAAAAAAGGAACTGCGGAATGCTTTGTACTCCCTATATAATAAAGAGCGGAATGTGGTGGAGTCTAGGAAATAAATTGTACAAAATTATATGGATATTGAACAGCACTGTTATCCGCTTCATATGTATTTGACCTTACCGATGAGCCATTGGGAAAGGATCCTTTTGTTTCGATTAAGAGCTGGCACAATCCGATTTGCACTTTGTTTTCCACTGGGTTATAGCCCAAATTTCAACCAAAATTTGTGCTCTTGTGACGGGAGGAGTGAGCAAACTAGTATGCATTTTATATTCTTCTGTAAAAATTATCTTAAATACTCTAAACCGTTTTTTTATCTATATTTTAACAAGAGAAGACCAATTACTTTGGAAGTGGTGTATCGTTGCATACTAGATTTAGATGTTGTTGAATTGATCTTCCGCACTGGCACTCTTCTTAAAACTGCAATAAGGGCGCGTAGGTCTATGATTGATCCCTGATCATATATGACATAATCTGTGAACTGTTTTAACAATTGTATATATTAACATGATGGTCATCTTTGCACCAGGCACTTTGGATATATGTATATGGAATTTTAATCTTTGTATCAATTATTGTGATTTATTTATGTTTTTGTGCTTTTATGGGTACTAACGTATCCGAATAAAGTTGAACTGAACTGAACTGAACTTAACTGAAGTGATAACTTTCAATTGGGAGCAGGGAGGACTGTTGAAGTTAGTGTCTAAAGTACTATATCTTTAATGGTAAAGTCGGATTTTAAATCCCATTCTGTAAATTCCACTTTTAGAAAGTTGTCATTTACTTGTTCCAACCATTTGGTTCCTGCAGCCTGTATCTTGGGTCACATGACTAGGTGGAGCTGCAGTTGGTCTTTGTATCTTTCTCCCAGACAGTGAGACAAAGGAGTATTAGTGTTGGTATGATAGGCTGTCTCTGACTTTATTAGGGGGTGGTGCTGTCACCTACCACACTTACACATCACAACGGATTTGTCTGAGCATACTCACAAAGGGTTTGTCACTAGTCAAATGTAACCCCAGACACACTGGGACAGGGCTGGGAGAGAGGAAATTCCAAACACCTCTGGGTGGTGAAAGCCTCCAGAACCTACTCCTGATTCAAAGTGGGTACTAGGTCTAAATATTGAAGACTATAACCAACAAAAGGAGCTCAAGGGGGAAGGTACTAAGGAGGAGGAGGCAGCCCCCCACTCAATCAGTATTCAAACACAGAATACCTCCTCCAACAGATACCAACAAATCAAGCCGACCTGAAGCAGAGTTGCACAAGGGGTCATACTTTTACTCAAAAAAAGTGTATCCTTAACACTAATCCACAGGTCGTGGTGTAAATGCTGCAACGTTTAATAAGGTCTTATCTCATTCCCACCTGTTGAACAAAAACGTGTGGAAACAAAAAGAGAGGGCCTCACGGTAGTAATACCCGAGGGGGTTCCTGACCTGGTATTATCACTTTACCCACTTCTCATCATTGGTCGCTCTCTCTTTGTTGTGACAAAACAAACAGAGAAACAACAGAGAAGGACACCCAAATAATTGTAGATGTGTGAGTACAAACTATCAAAAAGTGCCGTGTAAATAAACAATCTAGTCAACCACTCGTCTGTCTCCTAAAAGTGACCAAAGATCAGTGAGTGTACCTAGAACCCCTGCAATGGCCAACGTGCAGGAAAATGGCCAATGCTGTTAAAACTGGGAACCACTTGCTAGCTGTATTGACTTTATTCTGTTGCTGCGAGTGGTCCCGATTAAAAATGGTTCAAATTATACCATGCTTGAATGATGCCGACATGTTTCATTGCTATTATTTCAGCAAATTCATCAGGGCAAAGTTGGTGTTTACTATTTCGGGTTCTGTTTTTCCTGACCTGTACTAAAAAATAGAAACAACACACGCATACATCACAGCGGGAAGATGGTAGGTGTGAACATTATATAGCTGCTGGAATTTTAACAACAGTACACACATAAAGCACAACACAGTGAACATATAGAATAGTTTACCTGATGGCTGCCAATAAGCTGCATACCAGCAACCATCAGTCGTCAAAGGGCAACGTGTCAAAGGATCATGTGCTCCCCGGAAATGCAATATGGATTACTGCAATCTGCGGACATAAAAAGCACACGCAAGTGCTGTGAGGGCACATATCTCGTTCACTGAATGAATGCCCTTACTTAAGTCAGAAAACAGTGTCCTTTCTTAAAGCATAAATAGGACTTGCGTAAGAACAGCCTTGCTTAACTATGGGAAGAACACACGAGCAACAGAATATCACGCTATCTTTAGCCTGTGAGCAGGCTCAGGCTCTCTATGCTTGCACCCCATCGTTTTGTAGCGGAAAGTAAAAACTTTCCAAGGGAGACAATAAATATACCGCCGGCTCCCACTAGAGGCCCGAGTCTCCCGGCATAGCCACACGCATTCCCCCTCTTATCGGTACCGGCTCAGCTCGGTCCAAAGTTGTCCCTGTAACAGGTAACACTGGCGGCAGGACTTAAACCAACAGAACGGCGCGTCACGTGTGGACACGCGATGACGTGCTGCCAACGCGGGCGCCCCAGCGTGGCGCGGCCATTTTGGATTGGGAAAGTGTGTACAACATAAGGGTGGGGTCCACCGATACGTGGTGATGTAGAATGCGGTAATACCTCTAAATAGAAGGTATGGGCACGGGTATCCTATATTGTGATGGACCATTATTACTATCATGGCGAAAACGTAGGCAGACAGGCGGAATCACCTGCCCCCAACACTGCAGGTGTTAGCAAGCCAATGTATACATTTAAACCACTGAGTCATACATCAATCAATGGGCAATGAATACATCTAGATGTATAGGCATGTAAACGACCGCAAGATGGACTTTGTAAGGGGAAGGGGGTTCCCAAGTAAAGAAGCACTTTACAGACGCCCAATCAGAGTGCATATCAATGTCTGCTAACTTTGTTCCATTCAATGGAATCATTAAGCCCGTCACGTTCCGCTTTTTCAGAAAAAATCCATTTTGCCTCTTTGTGAGCCAGGATGGCCTCAATGTTGTGGGTTTCAACCACCACTTTTTCAAAGATGGTCCACTTGAAGTCCCTGTGCCCATGCCCCTGTTCTATAAAATGTTGTTCCAGACGTGTGGTGAGTTTTTTAGCCTTAAAGGTGCTGATATGTTCCTGGATGTGGATTTTGGCTTTGCGGGATGTTAATCCGATGTAATACAGCCCACAGCTACACGTCAACCTGTATATGACATGGGACATGTTGCAATTACTGAAATATTTTAGATGCCATGTTCTGCCGTCATGTAAAATGACAGATTTAGTGGCACACGTCAAGTCACACACCGAACAGCAACCGCATGGGTGATGACCAGAGGGGAGGGTGTCAGATTGTGATTTCAAAGGAGCACGGCTATGGACCAATTTGTCTCGCAGATTTGCTGCCCGTTTAAAAGTAAATCGAGGGCTGGGCATTTTGTCTGAAGCTGTGTCCAAAATGGACCAATGTTTCCTGATGATCTGACTCATCCTGGTGGACAGAGGATCAAAGGTGGTAACAATGGGAAGGCAAGCCTGCCGTTCCCTGAAGTTTCTCCCTAGTAAGGCCTCTCTGGGCGTATTGAAAGCTCTCTTGCAGGCCTATTTGATCACTCTTGCCGGATAGTCCCTTTCCTTAAGTTTGGTCACCAAGCCCTCAGACTGTTCTAAAAAAGACTCAGTCGTCGAGCAATTACGCCTGTACCGGAGAAACTGCCCCACTGGGAGATTATCTCTTAGCGCCCTCGGGTGAAAGGACCGGTAATGGAGAAGGGAGTTTCTGTCGGTGTTCTTATGGTGCACATCAGTTTCTAATTTAGAGCCAACCACAGAGATATTGACATCCAGATATACCGCGGTGCTGTTACTGATTGTCCAAGTGAAACGCAAACTGTCATCTGCCAGGTTAAGCCACTGTAGAAATGCTGACAATCGGTCCTCTGTACCTGTCCAGATACAGAGGACGTCGTCAATATATCTCTTCCATAGTGAGATGTTACTCAAATATGGGTTGGTGGGGTGGTTGACCACATTCTCCTAAATATTGAAGAACCAGACCCAACTCTTCAGTACATTTCTGGATCTGTGGAATTCTCAGAAGTACTGCTGCTTCTCTGCTGCTGCCTGTTTGAAAGTACTGGACCTGCCTCTTGATTCTAGGACTAAAAGTGTGACTCCACGTGCTAGTTCTCTGGCCTCCTATCAGAGCCTGAGGAATGAAAAGGCTCCAGCCACCTTGATCCCAGCAACTGGACCATGTCTACTGTGAGTTTTGCTACCCCAGTCTATGACCCTTGGAGGTGGACTTAAAGGTGCTCTGCCAGACCACCTTTGGTCCTGTGGGCAAAAATGGTGCAGCAAGACACATTTTCTCACAATTCCTCTTCTGACCAGCCTGATGCAGATAATTTGCATTGCATTGCAGACTTCTCTGAACCACTGCTGTGCCATGCCTCCTTGACGCAGACCTTCGCATCACATGGCCAACGTAGACGACATCCTCAATGATAACGCAGGACTCCGCATGGCAGCCCTACAGCTATTTTGGAACAGCAGGTGTGTGACGCATCTTTGATGCAGGACATTAAACTGCAAGCACTCAGTCAAAGGCATCCTTGACGATGACATAGAACTTTGTATCACAGCATCACAGCTCCAGGGAACTTCCTCTGCACAACCCATCTTCAAAGCGGGATCTCACAAAGCTCTGCAACCTGGATTTAAGTTAAAACATTTAGGGCCAGATGTAGGAGCCAAAATACTGGTCGGTAACGGACGATTTCAGCTGTTACCGACCGGTATTAAGTTTTTGGCATGTATGGGCCCTATTTTACCGATTCGGTAAATTTACCGAATCAGTAAATTTACCAAATCGGTAAAATACCGAATCGGTATTTTTACCAATTCGGTAATTTTGAGATGTAGGTGGGACTCTTCTGAGTCACACAGGCCTTACCGAATCGGTATTTTACCACCCAATCCAATTGGGTGGTAAAATACTGATTCCAGGTGTGCATGCACATGTGTGCATGCACACCTATGGCATGTGACAGACAGACATGCCCTTAGGGCATGTCTGTGTGCCACATGTCACACATGCCTGAATTCGGGGTGCTAGAGGGTGTCAAAGTGACACCCCCTGCCCCCTTGCAACATTCAGTATTTACCGAATCTGTAAATACAGATTCGGTAATGCCCATTGATTCCTATGGGCTTCAATGCCCATAGGAATCAATGGGAATTACCAAATCGGTATTTACTGATTCGGTAAATACCGATTCTTACAGAATCGGTAATTCAATTACCGATTCTACCTAAATCTCCCCCCTTCTATTTTACCGATTCATAAATACTGAATCGGTAAAATTCGGTATTTATGAATCGGTAAAATATACTTACCTACATCTGGCCCTTAATGTACTTTGTTCAGCAGGCTTAGCTTGGACCCTGTAACCTGCCCACGCTCCATCTTGGTCAGCCTGAATTACTAACTTGGTCCAGGTCTGGCGTCTCCAGATAAATACAGTGAGTGGTTTGCGCTTTTTGGCACTATTTTCACTTAAATCTTCAAAGCTGCATATCTCTAGTTCTACTGATTCGCTTTCTGTCATTAGTCATTTTGGTGTTACATAATTTATTACATTTTGCTCGATGTTTCTAAGTTGATGTGGGATTTTCTTGTGCTGTGTTTTCACTTTATTAGTGTTTGAAGTGCTGCATAAATACTTCACATATGGCCTGCAAATTAAGCCTGACTGCTTTTTGCCAAAGGTTTAGCACAGGTTCAGTTGGGGTTATCTTGTGACCTCATCCTGACAGAGATTATGGCTGCTAATTGATTAGGGTTTTATAACTGTTAGACCAAGAATCCTTGGTGTGGTTTTCCCACTTACATTTTGCCTTCAGACCTCCTGTTTGCTGACTTATATTTTGCAGCAAAGTTTACATCTGCTAACCAGTGAAGTGCCTTAAAACATGGTGGAATTAACTTGTACCCAACTGGCATATTTAATTTACTTGCACGTCCATTGTAAAGTGGCACTACCTGTGGCCAGGACCTGTGAATTAAATGCTAATAGTGTGCTTGCAACACTGATTGTGCCACTCACTTAAGTAGCACTATAAACATGTCTCAGGTCTGTCATGGCAGCCTGTGTGTGTAGTTTTTAACTTTCAGTTCAACCCGGAAAAATACACTTATTACCAGGTCTGAACCTTCCTTTTATTACATACAGGTCACCTGCTAGATTAGGCCCTGAACTGCCCAAAGGGCAGGATGCAATGTATTTGAAAAGTAGGGCACATGCGTTTAAGTTTTACATGTCCAGGTAGTGTAAAATTCTTAAATTAGTTTATCACTATTGCAAGGCCTATCTCGCTCATATGATAACATTGGAGACACCTTTAGACATCCAGTAGACTGTAAAGTGCAAATGGGAACGGGAAACCAGTTCACGTTTGGTGTCAGGAATTGCAATGAGAAATGATAATGTATGGTGAAGTCAGATTTTACATTTCAATTTAGAAAATAAAAATTTTAGGAAGTTGGCATTTTTGTGGCTTATTCACTTGGAGCATAAAGTCTGTCTATGGGCCACATGAGTGGGTGTGGTTGGCAATTGGGCTTTGCATGCTCCTCTTATGTGGGTTTTTGGTTTTATAGTTGTAAAGAGTGGAAAGTTAATTAATTTTAATGAACTAATATTCAGAGCCCGATTATGATGTCGGTCAGAGCGACACGTTAGCGGAATGGAACCACCCAATTATAAGTCAGCGGTTCCATTTACAGTATTAGGATCCAACCTTTCTTTGGGGTGTTGGAAGCATCAATTTCTCTATTGCAGCTTGTGCAGTGGCTTCTAACGGGCTGCAGCACAAGCTTTAAAACAAAAATGGATGTTTTGAAACATCCCTGCACCATGCGGTGCCTGCCACATGGAGGAGGGATATTTAGGGGGGCACCATAAATGCCCCCTACAATCCTACAGCAGAGGGCCGGGGGAAGTGGCCCCTTAGTCACTTTCTGCCTGCCTTTTCCTGGTGGAGTTGGGGCTGGCTCCGCCGTCTATTGAGATACAGTCCCAACCGCCATCCCAAAAGGCTACATGAGCCCGTCCGAAGCGGAGATTTCCCATGTAGCTTTACCTTTGACCGCCGGTATCATAATACTGACGGAAACCTATGATGCCAGGCTTAAAGCTTCGAATAGCTTTCAGATGACTTTCCTCCCAACATCATAATAAGGGCCTCAGTTTTTAATTAATAATATTTGTGTTATTGATAATTTATTATCTGAATTGTGCAATTAATTTTTTTTAAAGGATTTAGATGTGGGTTGTGGGTTGTGTATGGATATGGTTTGGAGAGTGAATTAATTGTAACAATAAATAAACTTTGAATTAATATTAATTATCACATTGATTATTAATTATGTCAATTGTGTAAATAATTTTATGTTAGATTTTATGAGTTGGTTGTTTTAAAGTTCCATTTTAGTTGCAGGTTGTGCGTTTTGTGGGGTTATAGGGTGGGAAGTAACTAAATTAAATGTGTGTAATAAATATATTTTGTTGATTAATAATTTCTAAATAGAAATATTTTTTTTTCTGATAGTTATTTTTGTATTGTATTTATAATATTATTTGTAGTTATTTGGGATATGTATTTAACATTGTATCAAGTTTCTATATTATTATTTTATTTTAAATATATTTTTAGTTTTTTGTACATATTTATATTTTTTCTTCATTCACTTTGTTTTTGAGATTTTTTTGTTTAAGATATTTTGTTTGTTTTTAATGTTGCACTGACTGGGGTGGAAACAGTAATCTTAACCCCCCCACACAATCCAACACTTTCCCTACTATTGTACTGACTGGAGTGGGAATAGTACATTTTACCTCTCTTCATTCCAGCACTTTCCCTACTGTTGCATTTATTGGAGTGGGAATAGTACATTTTACCCTTCCGCTATCCAACACTTGCCCTACTGTTGTAAGGACTGGAGTTGAAATGGTAAATTTTAGCCCTCTGCAATCCACCACTTCCCCTATTGTTGCACTTATTGGAGGGGAATAGTAAATGTTACTTCCCCGCAATCCAACACTTTCCCTACTGTTGTACTGACTCAAGTGGGAATCATACATTTTACCCCTCAGCTATCCAAAACTTTCCCTACTGTTGTACTGACTGGGATGGGAATATTACATTTTACCTCTCCAGAATCCAACACTTTCCTTACTATTGTACTGATTGGAGTGGGAATAGTATGTTAGCCCACCGCAATCCAACACTTTCCCTAGAGTTGCACTGCCTGGAGTGGGAATAGTACATTTTACTCCTCCCCAATCTAATACTTTCCCTACTGTTGTACTAATTAGAGTGGGATTAATACATTTTACCCCTGTGCACTCCAACAATGTCCCTACTGTTGTACTGGCTGGAGGAAAATGTGTACATTTTACCCAGTTTAATAATTTTTGCATTGCATGAAGTGGGAGTACATATTTCTTACATATGTAGAGTAATAGCTTGCGTAGTTTTGTAAAAGATTGTTGTGGGACACCCTCTTTGATAACCCCTTCTCACCCCCTGGTAGATTGGCAAGAGCAGCAAGGCTTATCTTCAAGGCAATGTGTAAAGTATTTGCAACCACACTCCCAGTGACACAGTGATAACACCACAATGATGTTTGAAAATAGAGGTATCTTCATCAAGAAGAAAAATACGGTAAGACCAAATGATATAAATCCAACATATGCGTATTCGTAATCTTTCACTTGGATGGTTATTAGGCCAACAAACACAGGTTCTTGCGGTATTAATGAGCAGTGCAGGATGTTCAAATGCAGTCCTAATGCAATGCTATGCAGTTCGTATTCTCAGACCAATGCAGTTTGTAATAATGTAAGAATAATGCAACACTCAATGAAATTAATCAGGAAGTTCGTAAAGGAAGAATAATGAAATCCTCAATGCACGTAATCAGGCAGTTCGTAATGCAAGTGTAACACACTCCTTAATGTAAGTAATAATCAGTTTGTAATGCGAGAATAATTCAATCCTCTATGCACAAAATCAGGCAGTTCATAGTACAAGTATAATGCACTCCTCAATGCAAGTAATAAGGCAGTTCATAATGCAGGTATAACGCACTCCTCAATGCAAGTAATAAGGCAGTTCGTAATGCGAGAATAATTCAATCCTCAATGCACATAATCAGGCAGTTCGGAATGCAAGTATAACACACTCCTCAATGCAAGTAATGAGGCAGTTTGTAATGCGAGAATAACTCAATCCTCAATGCACATAATCAGGCAGTTTGTAATGCAAGTATAACGCACTCCTCAATGCAAGTAATAATGCAGTTCGTAATGCGAGTTTTCTGCCAGGAATGCGATGTGCCCGCTCAATGGTGCAAAAAGAGAGAAAAGGAGGAGGACGAAAGAATATCCTTGAGCTACCGTTCCAAGAAGACCACTGCATCCTGAGTCTCTGCCCAATCCAGTAGTCCAATCAGGCACACAATATTTCATCTAGGGTGACCCTACTCCACTCCATCTTGAAGGTATCTGATTCGGGTGTCAGACACATTCTGCTGCTTCTCCAGGAAATCAGTTGCGAGTTTTTATTCTGTAACATCCTGCTCCACTACCTTCCAATGATACGCATGCAGAAGCGTAAGATCCAACACAACCTTGTCCACTTTGGATTTAATAGACTCCCTGGTTCGTTCTATGGCATGCAAGATGACATCCAAACGGTCATCCGTGGGTCCTGTTGTGTAAATGGTTGCGTCAAATCCATATCTGTTGAGCCAGTAACTTGCAAGGAGGTCTATGACCCAGTACCTTTAGTGTGGGCCATTTTTCCAGCCAATTTCTTTAGTGCACAACAGAAGGTGCGACACTCCCCGCAGATCGAAGCAGTATAGTTGGAAAGATTTCCCTATTCACTGTGCAGTACTTAATGAAAGAACCAGCAGGAGAATCCCCTACAGTCCCTCCACTCACATGGCCAGCTGTTGTGGTTTGGTTGTACCCCTCAAATGCAATACCCTCAACATTCCATCTTCAGCACCCGCATCCCCAACCTCCTGCAACAACGCAACTCTTTCCGATCGGTCCCTCTGGCGATTTCTGTCCCAAGCAACTGTGTCATCAATACTATCAGGCCTCAGCCTGACTGCTCCCGAGGTCACAATCAGGTCCTGAAGTGGCTGTGCCGCCCACTTCTTCCCATACCAAGCAGAGCTGCAAACAATGTCTACCACAGCACGCATGAAGGCCCTTGCAAGCATTACTCCTCGAGTATTTTAAGCAGGCCACATACTGCTCCTACAGCCATGGTCAGACGGCATTGCCACCCTTCTCTTGACCTCACCAATCAGAGCTGCTGGCAGCGACACTTTCCTTCCTTCATGCAGAGGTGCGATATGGGGCCCATCGGCAACCACTGTTTCCACTTCCCAATGCATGTCGCATCAACAGCAAGAGCAGGCCCAGATCGGGCCACTCCCAGAGGTAAGGTCAGTATCAGTGTCTCCCATCACTTCTCTCACTTGGGCTGCACCACCACTAGTCTTTACTGCTGGGCAGGTGCCCCCATCCACATTGCCTGGTCCTTGTGACAGACCAGGCCCCAACGCCGGGCACTCCCAAGGCCTCAGGATGCAGTGCCACTCACCCTGTCTCACATTGGGTGGTCTCCTCGTAGCATCATCCACAGGTTTTCATCTCCACTCTGAGTGGTGCGATGTGCACTTCCTCTGTTGCCGGTGACTGCTCAAGCAGCGGCCACAACTGCCTCACAGGTGGGTCAGCAGGCTCCACCCGGGACACACTTCTCCAGCTGTGGTCTGATATCTGGTTACAAAAGTTTAGGCAATTGCCACCCTACAGGTATCTTCGCACAAATCGGTTTCTGGGGGCTTGCACATTGATCCACTGTGGTTCCACACTGTGGATCTTATGTCTGTGCCAGAGAAATTTATCGGATGAAGGGGATGAGTGGCAGAGCGAGCTCAGAACACTTCCGCCATGTTGCCCCTGCAAGCCACAAACCCGGTCCATCATACATCCTTACTGAAGCGATGAGTCTGAGAGTCCAATATTCATACTTCATGCCAGCATTGAATTAGGAGAAGGTCCTAGAGATTTTTGCTC
Source organism: Lissotriton vulgaris (assembly GCF_964263255.1). Classification (NCBI taxonomy): domain Eukaryota; kingdom Metazoa; phylum Chordata; class Amphibia; order Caudata; family Salamandridae; genus Lissotriton; species Lissotriton vulgaris. The sequence continues at coordinate 266,772,491 of NC_141695.1, forward strand.
CTAGACCTCAGGGTCGTTTGGAATTCCTTCCCCCCCCCCCCCTGCTCTGGCCCCAGCTTGTCTGGTGGCACAACAGACTGGTGCAAACAACCTTTATGAAGGTGCAGCAGCAGAGCCTTTGTGATGTGTAAGTGTGATAGATGACAGCCCCTCCCACAATCCACTCGGAGATGTCCCATCCAGCCAACACCTTTTCCTCCTTTATCTCAGTTTCTGGGAGAAATAGACAAATACCAACAGCCAGCTACACCTAGTCATGGGACCCAGAATACAGGCTGCAGGCAACAAATGTCAACTTTCTAAAGGTTTTGCAGGTTTCAGAATTGTAACTGAGAATCCAACTTTTAAATTGCAAATTATTAGACACCAAACTGATCATTTCTACTTGCTCCAAATTGAAAGGTATGAACATATTCCATGTAAAGAGTAACCCATTGTTATCCTAAGGGAGAATTTGCCCTTCAGTATTGAAAAACAAATTAAGATTTTTTTCACTACCAAGACATGTCAAAGTTAAAATACTTGCCCAACGGTTTAAATGCACTGCACCCTGCACTATCGGTTGTTTAGGGCCTACCCTAGGGATATTAAAAGGATGGTCTAACCTAGTAAAGGTTTACATTACCAGATCGAAATGGCAGTTAAACTGCACACTCAGACTGCAATGATAGGCTAGAGACATATTTGAATGGGTGGTACAATTAATGCTGAAGCCCCACTAGTAACATTTAATTTACAGACCCTGAGTAAAGGAAGTGTAAATTTACTAGTGACAAATAAGTAAAATAAATCTGCCAATTGGGTGTGAGCCAATGCTACAATGTTTTATGGAGTGAGCACACATTATGGAGTGAGCACACACACTTTGGCGCTTTTTAGCAGTGGTAAAGTGCACAGAGCCCTATGGCCAACAAAAACAAGATTAGCAAATTGGAGGAGTGATGCAAATGTTTTTGGGGAAGACCACCGAAAGGCTGACAGGTAAACAGTATTTAAATCTATTTTATTAAGGGTGAGGTAATTATAGTGAAAAGGAGTGTGCATCCTAATAACAATTGCATTTGTACTTTATCAATAGCATTCCAGTACATAATCCTATGAGACAATTCAATATGTGAAATGTTAAGATAAGTTAATAAATGTTTCCTACTTAACATCTGTTAACATCTGTTTCAAGAAGGATTTATATTTTTGTGCTACGTTCAAACAAAGTTTTAATCTAGAAAGCCAAAAAGGAAACCCGTCATGACTGCACATGTCACATCTTCATGTAATTGCAAAACGTTCTGTCCATATTAGAGGCAAGAATGACATGCCAGCCCCTATGTGCCGTAATAGATTATAATCCCCACGTGCTACTTTTACCAGATGATGAATCTGGTTACCAAAAAATGCACTAATTATTTCCGAATAAAAAATCACCCGCTCTGTATGACGTAGAATTTTTTTTTATATTCTAACGTATGTGATGCCGTGAGGTATCAAGAAAATGTCGCCCCTACAGTATCTGATGATGTCCAAGAGTTTTTGAAATTGAGGAGGAATCCAGTTTCATGTGTGTGCAGAAATCGATATTTTTTAGATGTGGGTTGGTCAGAAGCTTTCGAGGATACTAGTTGCCAGTGTGCGCTTTTCGGGTACAACCTTTCTAAAAAAACTTACACCACATGCTTGCAAAAAAACAAACACACCATGGTTTCATACAATTACCAGTGCTAACTTGAAATGTTGTAGGACGTCACCCTTGTTGTTGCAGAAACGCGAGAACACATCACAGTTAAAGGTACATAACATGGTGAGAATACGCAACAAGTCTTGCAAAATAAGAGAACGCCCTTGAACTATTATAATAGCAGGGACATTTGTCTGTGAAATATTAAATTGAACTTCCCTAAATTATGTGAAAGACAAAAATAGTTCCGAATAGGTCATCAGGAATAGCTGCAAGCAGGTATTCATTTCAACGCTCAGCAGGTGTAACACTACCTGTGTGTTGCATTCTGCCTTACATTTATATTACCTTGCTCTGTTCCCTTTGCCTTTCCCTGTCTGGGTCTGCTGCCTGGAATGTATGATGCGTGCCTGCATCTTGCATACTGGGTTCCAGATTCCAGACCAACTGTATTATAGTATCTGTATCTGAACCTGTACTGATGTGCTGTGCTTCAACTCCTACTCAAGGATTAAAACTCTTACATTTAATCCAACTACATGCGTCTTGAGATCTTTATATTGGCGACGAGGTAAACCCTACTATTTCTGCCACTATCCTTGAAGCACAGGAGCAGAAATTCGAATTTTTATTTTTTTGAAATCGGATGACAAAAGAAAGAAACTTGAAACTACCTTTTATCCACTCTCTCTTCAAAGAAAACGGTGACTGAGTCTTCTACGTCGTAATTACGAAGATTTACGACCTACCAGTATCCTTCTACTTATTTTTACAGCTTTTCATGTTTACCAACGGAAAAAGTAAACTACAAACATCACATGAAAATCACCGCTTCTACCTTCATTTGCGGCGCATGTCCTGGCGATTCCAGTGCTCCTACTCCCGCGGATTGCTGAGGTAGAGAACTATTTTTATCTAATTTTATACCTTTTTCTATATTGGTATTGTAGTGCGCGAGGCTGCCTACAAGCTCGAGGCATCTTCCGACGTTGTCTTTCCTACACGCGCTGCGTCATCATCGCGCGCTGCGTCATCATCACGTTGCACGTCTCAGCGCCATCTTGTGTATCCATAGCAACAAGACACACAGTTTACCGGAGACGCCGAGAAGCTAATGACAATACCTACTTGATCGGAATACATCAATTTACACGCCGGAAGGTAGAATAGACTGTATTTACACGCCGGAAGGTAAAATAGACAATATTTTCCGTGTTTTTTTTCATTCTTCGAGTATTTTGACCAAGATTACATTTATTTTAAAAGAAAAAGGAATAAGAGGATTTCAATTTCCTTTTCCAACATTTGACTATTACCTTACTACAGAAAAGAAAAATATTTTACCTTGCTTCATTCATTGTGTGTAAACTATTACTCTTGGAAAACTACATTTTTTTTTTTAAAGAAATATATACCTGTACCTCTACTCTACTCTAGCCATTATGCAATTTGACCCGCCTTCAAAATTTTTACAAACTAAAGGAGATCCGCCCATCCCTTGGACTAGATGGAAGGAATAATTTTTTACTTACCTCAAAGCTATGGATAGTGAGAGGATGTCGGCGGAAAGAAAAAAAAACATTTTTTTACATTGTCTTGGGTCAGAAGGACAACTCGTCTTTAGAACTTTACCTCCTGTGAGATCTGGGGGTGATTCGAGTGTGTATGATAAGGCTGTGCAGAGAATAGAGGAAAGATTTAAACCAGTAACCAGCATAGCTCTAAATAGGTTTAAGTTTTATACCAGAGTACAAGATGAAAATGAGTGTTTCGATGAATTTTTAACTGCTTTACGTGCACTTTCCCTCCACTGTAATTTTGGTTTAATAACTGACGAAATGATTAGAGATCAAATTGTGGTGCATGTAAGGAGCAAGAAGGTACAAGAGCAGTTGTGGATATTAGGGGATCCAAGTTTAGAAACTGCTATAAGTACAGCTAAAGCTTTAGAACAATCCGACAAGTGGATTAAATCCTTAGACAAAGTTTCGGTTCATACTACTCCCTCTACATCCACTGGTGAGGTTAGCACAGTTAATGTGCGAGAAATGAAAACTCAAGGTTCTAATAGATATGATGGCAAAGGTAAACAGTTTTACTGTTTTAGGTGTGGAAGTCCAGATCATATAGCTTCTTTTCCACAGTGTCCTGCTTTAAATAGACAATGTAACAAATGTAATCGTACTGGGCATTTTTCCAAATATTGTAAAACTTCTGTTAAGTCCTCTAACGATTACAAGAAGCCTTCTTCTAATACTCCCAGACGTACTAATAGTAATGTGTCTTATGTGGCGGAGAGAGAGAGTTATGATTCTTCTGTTAAAGAATCTGGTATTGTAGTTTCTATACAAACCACGTTTGATATGACACTAGCTGATAGTCTGCCATCTCCTAAGAGTCTAGTGAATATTTTAGGTAGAACTCTCGAACTCATGGTAGACTCCTGTTCTCCATGGACCATAATTACTCGTGATTATTGTGTGGAGTCATTTGGAAATCTGGTTGATGTAAATTCTTTGTGTAGTCCAGATATCGATGCCTATAATTTTGATACATCCAAAATCAGTTTTATAGGTTTTAAAGAAGTCCCTATTATTGTTAAAAACAATTCTGCTATTATTAAGATGTATGTCGCATCTAAAGGTGTAAATGTCCTAGGATGGAGAGATCAGGCTAAGTTGGGAATCTCTTTGAATCCTAGGTTGAAAGATCCTGTGTGTGTGCTAGCTATATCTGATGGGGATTATGACATAGCATCTATGTCTAAGGAGATATCTGACTCCTTTCCAAATGTCTTTTCTGAAAAACTTGGGATGTTGAATGGTTTTACGCACAAAATCAAAGTCAAACCTAATACTGTTCCTCTGAAACAGAAGTTAAGAGGTGTTCCCATCAGTGTCAGGGAGGAGCTCAGAGTCATGCTTGACAATATGGTCAAGGATGGTGTCATCGAGGAGGTAGAATCCTCTGAATGGGTTTCGCCTATCGTTTTGGCGATTAAACCTGACAAAACTATTAGGTTATGTGTAGACCTGAGAGCGTTAAACAAATGTTTAGTCATAGACTGTCACCCATTACCTAACATAAATGAAATGTTGTGCATGTTGGATGGAGCCTGTGTATTTTCCACATTAGATCTTAGGTCTGCATATCACCAGATAGAGCTCACGGAAGACTCAAAGCACTTCACCGCTTTCATCACTCCCCATGGATTGTTTCAATTTAAAAGGATGCCTTTCGGCCTGGCGTCGGCTGCTTCTGTTTTCCAGAGGGCAATGTATCATATATTTAAGGACCTGAGTGTCTACGTCAAATCCTTTCAGGATGATATCCTTGTTTTTTCAAAAAATGTCTCTGAGCATGATAGTCACCTTAGGGAGGTTTGTTCCAGGTTGGAGAAGTTTGGTCTGACCATCAAAGCTAGTAAGTGCAAGTTTTTTTGCAAAACAGTAGATTATTTAGGTCATTCACTTTCAGGGGATGGAGTTGTACCAAAAAAAAATCTTGTGGATGCTATTGTTAAGGCTCCTTCCCCGGACAATAAGGAAAAATTGCTGTCATTTGCAGGGCTTTGCGAATACTATAGCAAGTTTATCCAAAATATTGCAAGCAAAATGGAGCCTCTTAGAGAACTAACAAGGAATTCAGCCAAATTTATTTGGTCTGAGAAGCAGGAACAAGCTTTTAAGCAGATCAAAGAGGAAATTGTTAATGCTCCTACTTTAAAGTCCTTTTGCGTTAACAAGAAATGCATTATTACAGTCGATGCTAGTCTTTATGGCATTGGTAGTGTGTTAAGCAAATCATCTGGTAAGGATGAGTGGTGTGTTGCCTTTTCCTCAAGGACATTGTCTCCTACGGAGAGAAGGTACTCCGTTATTGAAAAGGAACTTCTTGCCTGCATTTGGGCTGTTGAACACTTCAGAAATTATGTATGGGGAAATCGATTTGTACTACGGACAGATCATAAACCCTTGGTTGGGATTTTGTCTCCTGGGGGCGGATGGAACTCCACAGCGCGCATAGCTCGTTTGTCTTCACGCCTTCAGGAGTATGATTTCGAGATTGTGTACGTTCCTGGTAAGTGTAATGTCACTGCAGACTTTCTCTCAAGGTTTCCTTGTGAGGATTCTTCCAAAGTGGATAATGACATTGACGTTGTTGCCTCTGTTGGGGATTGTGTTTCCAAGGAATTTATTTCGTTGTCTGAAGAAGAATGGTTTGTTGAACTTGGCAAGGATGTGGTTTGTCAACAACTACTTGATTTTGTAAGGAATGGTTGGCCACCCTGTAGGGGTGTTTCTCCAGATATAGCTCCCTTTTGCCAAGTTTCGTCTGAAGTTGAAGAATTTTCTGGTCTACTTTTCAAGGCTGGTAAATTAATCCCGCCCCAATCCTTACAAGAGAAGATTCTGCTTCTCGCTCATCAGAGTCACATTGGCATGTCATCAATGAAACGTCTGATTAGAGAGAGCTTTTGGTGGCCGGGAGTGGATAGAATGGAGGATAGGCTAGTAAGAGATTGTTCGCATTGTGTTAACAGTGATAAAATGCTTCATTTGACCTCAGCTCCCCTTAAGCCTGTATCTTGGCCCAACTTTCCCTGGCAGAAGGTGGGATTCGATATATCTGGCCCATTTAAACAGTTACCTTACAAAGCTCGTTATGCTTTAGTCCTGGTGGACTACCACTCCAAATGGCCTGAAGTAAAGTTTGTCAGTACTGTTTCTTCTCACTCGGTTATCCTTTTTCTTAAAGAGGTTTTTGCTAGAGAGGGATTTCCTGAAACTTGTGTCACTGACAATGGGGTTCAGCTTGTTTCGGCTGATTTTGAAAAATTCCTTAGTACGTGTGGCATCAAGCATTACACCACCTCTTTGTATGAACCTAGGGAAAACGGTCAAGTTGAACGCTTTAATCGTGTCCTTAAGGATTGTTTGAATGGTGTACAGATTTCAGATGATTGTTGGTTGGATGTTGTGAGGAAAAGGTTATGGACGTATCGCATCACTCCTCATTCTGTTACTGGAGTCAGTCCCTTCAGACTCCTTAAGGGAAGGGAGCCTCCCTCTGATATATGTCCTTGGTGGATTAAGAAACTTGATGTAAATAATTCTGCTTTGGACCTTACTGGTGTAGCCAAACGGGTTGAAGACAAACAACTTCAGATGAAAACCTTGTTTGATTCCAAAATGAAAACCAGAGATAATGATTTTGTGGTGGGGGAATGGGTGCGAATTAGAAAACCTGGTTTTCTAGTCAAGGGTTTTTCTAAGTTTTTCCCTCCTATCAAAATTGTTAAAGTTTTTAAAAATAGTGTTGTCACGCAAGATGGTAGAGTCTGGAATGTCCGTAGAGTGGCTAAGTGTTACAATGTTGAAAATGTACATAGCTCTCCTTCTTCTGTTCTTGATAATTGCCAAAGGAGATCCAATGTTTTTCCCGCTATGTCTTCTCCCAATGCTGTTCTTGTTGATTCCTCTGTTGCTTCTAGGGTTAAGGCTTGCAACAGACAAAAGAATGTTCCCAGCAGATATTTAGATTAATGCACTCCCTACTTTCCCCTACCCATTTTCTTTAGGGGTAAGATGTGTTGCATTCTGCCTTACATTTATATTACCTTGCTCTGTTCCCTTTGCCTTTCCCTGTCTGGGTCTGCTGCCTGGAATGTATGATGCGTGCCTGCATCTTGCATACTGGGTTCCAGATTCCAGACCAACTGTATTATAGTATCTGTATCTGAACCTGTACTGATGTGCTGTGCTTCAACTCCTACTCAAGGATTAAAACTCTTACATTTAATCCAACTACATGCGTCTTTGGATCTTTATACTGTGCTTTTAGGAAAGGTACATTTTAGTGACCCTGCGCGTGATTCACACCGTTTATTTCCAGGGAGTATGTGACTTGCAGGAACATTCATGAGTCGGCCGCACCCAAACCTGGAGCGTCTCGTTTATTCACAGACAGAGTTGTGTAAATGTGCCCAAGTGATGCCTCGGTGAATTATGTCAGGATATATAAACCGCAGTGCTTTGGACGTGCCCACTTGCAGCCAGACTCTGACAGGAAACTTTGACCGCAGCTGAATTGAAAGCAGGTATGTGTCAACATCTATTCTTTGTTTTGTATTTTGGGTTACTTATAAAAGATGCAGGTACTTCGAACTATAATTTGTAGACCTAACCATTTACTGTGCTGTGCCCACATTGTTTAAATTACTATATAAAAATATTGATATAGGTTCTGGGGCCCTTATTTATGATGCCTTGCGTCAGTTTTGCGCCGCCGGTGCGTCACTTTTTGTGACGCACCAGCGGCGTACAAAAGCGCCTTGTTGCGCCATATTTAAAAAGTGACGCATCTAGGTAGATGCGTCACTTTGTAAACCCCTGTGCCACATTATACCTGCGCCCGGTATAATGTATGCAGAGGGTGCGTTCCCCCGCAAAAAGCCTCGTGCAATGCGTCACTTTTTCGCTTACAGATGCGTCAGAAATACTGACGTATCTGTAAGTCCTTGCGACATGGTGCGTTATACATTAAATATGACGCATCATTGGTGTCGCAAGGAGTGCGCAGTGAAAAGTGACGCATCGCTGTTTTCACGCAGCGATGCGTCACTTTTCATAAATGAGGCCCCCGGTACCCAGGGGCAGCAGACACTGCTCCTGCTACCAATACATTCAGACATCAAGCTAGTCCAGAAGATACAGATATCTTGAAGACTCGTATTTACTCTCTGTACACTTCACTTCAAGTTCTCCTAACAATGCTGGGACAAAAAGGGGGACTTCGAGGGTGCAATGGTGAGACAAGGAGACCATCTTGTATTCATTGGCTTGGCCTCCTTCCATCTCTGCTCCACTTACCACCATAGAAACACCATCAGACAACATTTAGTTGCAGTTTGTGTGGGGCAGCCACAGAGGATATGATTCAGTTGCTATGCATACGTGGAGAACTTGTACATGAATACAGATTTCCCTTTAATGCCAAGGGATTAAAAACTAGAAGTCAAGCAGTGAAAGCATGCTTTGCTGGCATATATGTTCCATTAACACCTTAAGAGCGTCGAACGTTCAGCGCCCAGTGCTGAACGTTCGACGAACGAATGCTGGCCCGTCGGCCAACGGTCGTGCGCAGCACTGGCAAGGTAGTGCTCGCGACGACCGTTGGCTGACGGCAGCACTTAAGGTGTTAAACTGCTGCCTTGTATTGTTCCTGAGCAATGCTGAAAAAAACTCAACACCAGTAGCAATAGATTGACAACCAATAAATAATTATGTATATTTCTCTTGGCCAGAATACTGACACCACAAGAGGGCGAAATACCTTGGAAAGGAGAATTATTTAAGACTATGGGGCATATTCACAAAGAGCTATTGCTGAATTAACTGCACTTTATCGCAGCCAAAGTCATGATAAATGTACCCCAACATTCACAAGCAGGTGCTAACAGCCCACAGCACCACTTTTCAAGCGATAGCAGCCGCAAAAAACATCGCCACAGAGGACCCCAGCAACTATCCTTAATGAGATGCAGAGTAGGCGTTCCTATGCAAAAAGCCACAACAACACCACACCTCAACATTCATAACAACCAGCCAGCTCGGCGATAAGAACACAAAACACATGATAAGGCGCGTTAGCAGCAGGAATTTTACACCTGCTCTGACCTTGTGTAAAGTTGGACGGCAGCCTGCTCCACAATAGGGAGCCCTGTCCAGGGTGTCATCGTAAGAGCAACAGATGACATGGAGCAACTGAACATGCATTACGGACACCCAAGAGGGCTACAACACCCACCCAACACCCCCCCTGGACCACCACAGGGGCAGCACAGACAATTACAGCGCCCCATCATAATTCCCGTTTCTACACCCACGCATAGGACCCCGATGCGCAGGACACATTCCTGTGCTGTTTTGTGATTCCCAATCTGTTAGTTCTTCTTGAATGAGCCCAAAACAGTTGCCTGAGATCCAGTGTGCCTGACATACCCCGGCCCGCTGGACCACGACCGCGTCAGGCCCGACCCTATGCAGCCAGGCCACACCGATCAGCATCCGACACTGGCATGTGTCATGGAGGGCCCACCACATGTCAGTGTAAGCTCAAAGCCCGAGACTCCCTTCGATCAGTGAAGATTAGTGCCATATGTGCTTCTTGTGACAGATCCTGCCACAAACCCTGTCCAAAGCCATCCGGCTAGCCCTGCTGCCACAAACCCTGTCCAACGCCATCCGGCGAGCCGTGCTGCCACAAATCCTGTCCAACGCCATCCAGCGAACTGTGGATGAGGGACCAGGACAACCCTGCAGACCAGTAAATTTCACATCCAGCACCTAGTTGCGAATAATGATTGGCAGAGTCAACACCAGTGAACGCATGAAGGGGAATAAGAGGAAGATGCGGCTCAGTCTGGACAAAAGCCGGGTCACAGTCACGGAGGTGACCGGGCACGTGGTGCCACTTAACCTGAACTACACAGGTCAGTGGGATTACCAACCTATGCCGGCGACTCTCTGTGAATTGCCTGTGCTATCCGCTGCCTACACTGCTCTTGGCTTAGGCTGTGCTCGAGTAGGCCACAGATTTGGAACAGAACTTCGAGTATGCAAAGGCTGAATATACATCATTGCATGCAAGGGGAGGCCTAAGAGGATGTCACCTTGCAACTTGGCAGAAAGAAAAGGATCATCTTTACGGAGGTGTTTGCACACTACCGACAACTGCCTTGGTGTTACTAGCGCAGTGCATCACTAGCCAAAGACATGTGGCTGTGAGCCACTGCTGACCACTCCCTGATGCCTAAACTGCGGTCCAGGAGGTCACAGAGTCATGATTCAGCAATGGCGGAGTCCATATTAGTGTATCGGCATCATCGCAGTCTGCATCCCTACTCAGCCCCGGTGCCACTAAGTCTCTTCCCCGACATTCATAGACACTTTCTGGTCAAACAGTGGTGGCATCTGAGCGTATGGACTATGGGGCAGTTTTCACCCCCATGTAGCTGATACGGAATTGTGCTGACAACATGCTGTCGCATTCCACTCCCCCATTTATTGCTTTCAGATAAATTCAAACCTTTCGGCATCTAGCCCTGGAGGATACCTTCCACTGTCCCCCGAAACACTCAACAACATAGACCTCTGACATTGATGGTGAGTGGCTCAGGTCGCATGGCCCATCTGACTGCACCGTAAGTCACCGTCCCGTGGCTGGGTGCCTGTGCCGGCCGCAGCGCATCCAGGGCCAACAACTCTTTTCTGGTCAAGTCCGGGACCCCTTCTCTGGAAACATAGGCTGGCCCCTGAGGCGCAGGCCTTGGGGTCATCAACGCTATGACTCGGTGGCCTTGTGCTGTATGCAGCCTCCGGGCCCAAATGCGTCCCACCAGGGCTCACATGATTACAGACCAACCCAGACAACACATTACCGCAGGAGGCACATGCCACCACTGCAAGGACCACCTCCAAACCCCATCTGCCAGAGTTGCAGCGGTGGTCCTGACAGACTTCTGGGTTGCTCAGGCCTGTTTTGGATGCCATCATCGGCCTAATTCCCTGCTCAGCACTCCAGGTGCCAGTGACTCAGTGCACTGCAGGACATTGTCCGTTGCTGCTTGTGTTTTGTGCTGTGGAGCGGTTGCGCAGGTATGTCACCACGAACAGTGTGAGAACCCTGAAACGTTAATAGTGAGGATGATGCAGGTCTGACACACCCCACTGCATCTGCATCAGGAGTGTATGTAAGGGACACAATCCGAGACTTTTACTGCACATGAGCACACTCACCTCTAGTGTCCACAGCCCAGTGCACTGCAACTTACGGGCATTTCTGTTTGCATGTCAGCTGTCCTCTGGACTTCATCCACCTCACCCCATGCTGCTCAGCACTTGTCACTGTATTGCATGTGTTTTCTGTATCCATTGCACTGGTGTCCAATGTCCGAGTGGTTGCCAACATCAGACATTCCGTGCGGGTTGACTTATATTCACCCCACACACATCCAGCAGAGGTGTCACTACATGTGGCCCTGCCAATAAAGGGGCCAGTCGCATGTGCCCGTAGCCAGTTCTACATGATCTCTGCATGTGTCCCTGTGGTCTTGTAGTATGCATGTGGGCCCTGGGCCCTATGACTTTATATTTTGCTGCGTACATCAGATGCAGACATGTCACCTGAGGCAGTGGGTTTGGGTTTGGACATGTAGATTTGTCATCACCCACTCAAATTCACTGCTACCGGCTCTGTCAGCTGTAGTGGGTATGTTTGTGTGCATGTGCGGAGCCAGTTGTCTCCTCCGTTCTGCAGTGTCGGCTATGCGTGTAGTTCCACATCGTCGTCAATGTGGGTATGGTGTTTGTGCTATGTGTGTGTCCTGCTGTGTGCCAAGGAGATGCGAGACATGATCCTGGGTGTTTGTGGGTGTGCTATGCCTCATTGTGCATGTATGCCAATGTGCCCATCTCCCCAGTGTCCGTACTCCCTACTCCTTGCCCCGTCTCCACACTGATGGCTGTGGACTGGGTTTCCTCCAATTGCTGCCTTCCTGTTGGCAGTGGTTTGGTGCGTGGTTTAGGTTGTCACACTATGCAGTTGCCTATAGGCCTCCTGGATTCGTCTCCCCTTCTCCCTGAATGCATTACAGGTGGTCTGCTTGTGGGTCAGTTGCTGGTAGTAATCTGTCACCTCTGTGATGCTGGTCTTGTTTTCCTGCAGTCTGCACCCTGTTTTACTCTCCTTCTTCTCCTTAGCCTTCCCTGACCCTGTTGTTCATTGCTGGTAGTCTGTGGGGGTTGTGGAGTTCAAGTTGGGATCTGCGCTGGGTCATGGTGCATCCATGTTGCTACGTGCTTTGTCTCTGGTGTATTTTTACCTGGATTTTTATGGTGCATTATCCCACCAGACACATGGGATTTGCAGGCCCGTGAACGGTTTTCGCTACTTTTTGTACCGCAGTTGGCCTCTTCGGTTGTTTTTTGCATTCGCGTATCACATATTTGTGGCGTGACGTTGATTTTCACGCGGATATTTGCAGCGTTGTCTGGTGTCTATTGCATGCTACCGCCTTGTTGTGAATTCCACGTTGACGCGGGGTTATTTTCCCACGATAGGCTGGGATGTTGAAAGTTGCGTTACACTAATCTTGTAGTGGTTATCAGACCATTTGAATATATCCCTAAATCCTACTGACTTTACACATTGACTTTAGCAGCCCACACAGAATCGTATTGTCTTACGGACTCTTAACCTCAAATATTCTAGCTGCTAACAACAGTTTTTACTTCTGAAGAATAATTTTTACGTTTTTCTGCTTGTGCTATCTGTATTATGTGTTTATATGCTGTCAACTTTGCACATTTGTTTTTGCCGCCCATACAGTACTTTGTGGTAATAGTCTAAACGATGCAGACTTTGCACGTGGTTTTTTGAAGCCTATACAGAATCGTATGGCCTTACAGTTCATTAGCCTAAATATTCTATGAGCTAATAGCAGGTTTTACTTCTGATAAATAATTTTTAACTGTTTCTGCTCTTGCATCTGTATAATGAGTTTTTATGCTGCTGACTCTGCACATTGGTTCTTGCTGCCTAAACATTATTTTGTGGTCCTATGGTTTGTTAATTCTATTGATTCTAGCTTTTAAATGCAGGATTTCTATTTTTGAATAAACAATCTTTTACTGTTTTAACTGCATGATCTCTGCACATAGCACACTGCTGTACCTGAATATTATTATAAGATTGAACTGTAAGTTTGGGACTTTAATTATGGTTGATTACTCTGAGAAACTGAATGCCAATTGCTCACCCTATTGTAGTGGTTTTAGTTAATCATGCAAATAAAGAGATTACTAACTTTAAGCATGGGCGGAAAATCCGTTCCGCTCGCGGATTTTGCAGATTTTCGGTAAATTCGCGATCCGCGAACGCTCGCGAATTTACTGAAAACCCGCAAATTCGCATGCAGCGGATTTTTTTTTCTTGGTGATATAATTTTGCGGCATGCGGCGTAAGTTCGAAATTGCGAACATGTAGGTGCGGCGGGCAGCAACAATCTTGCACTCGCGAAATTACAAAATTTCCAATTCTGCACAAGAAATCCACTAGCAAGCAGCATAGACCTTCTGAAAATGATGATTGTTGAGGCTTTTTGACTTTTTTTGGATCACTTTGGATTAGAAATCAACTTTCACAAGTAAGTTTGTTTGGGGCATTACATTTGCTGTTCTGCAGAAAAACGAGTTTTGCTAAACTGAAAGCACTCAGCAGTTGCAAAAGTTCAAATTTATCATTAGTAACCATTCCCTGTAGTGCTTCCTGACTGGGGCCCCTCCAGAGTTCAGTTGCTAGTTGCAACAATTGTATGACCCTGCTCTGACCCTCACAGCCGGATCATAGAATAGCTAGAAGTAGGCCACAAAGGTCCTGGAAAAAAAATTGCACTGCAACAGAAAGCAAATGACAGATAAGGAAGCAGGTGCCAGACTGGAATTTTAAAACAGTGACACATTAATAAATCAACCCCAAATTAATTCATGTCAGTTGAAGCAGGGCAGGTGTGCTTGCTTTTCCCCCCATAATCTACAGTGATGATGATGAACCGAGGGTGGCATTGATGTACCAGAGGGTGGCATGGGTGAAACAGAGGGTGGCAGTGTTGAAGCAGAGGGTGCTGTGAACCTGTGATGATGAACCAGATGTAGAAACAACATAGTCGCGACCGTTGCGTGCCGACAAGTTAGTTCGCAATTGCGAACTGGTACAAAATCCTCGCGGACTTGCAGAAACCCTTGCGAACACTATAAAAACAAAAAAACGCAAATTCGCGAGAATTCGCGGATTTTGCGGATTGCGAGTTCGCAAATAAGCAAATTCGCGAAAGCCAGATACGCAAAATTTGCCCATGATTAACTAACTTACATACTATCTCACAACCTAAAATCTCCTGGGTATTACAAATAATATTGCAAAGTTCTTCGCTGGGAAAATACAGAAGATCAACAAAGAGCTTAAATCTCTCAGAATGCATTCTCATGTCACACAATGGAAAATACCACTGCAAATCGGTCATCATTTCAATCATGAACTCCAACTGAGAATTTGGAATCCAAGAATCATATGTAACATTATTAGGAGCCTATGCCTGAACTCTTATACAACACTGTGCATTAAATATGACACTTATAAATCACAGTATCATGAACATCACATTTTAATAATACATATTTCACTTATTAGTTAAATCTGGAGAGATCAATGCCATCCTAACGAAATGTAACTTTGATACTGGAGAAACTCCAAAAATTGGTCTAGCATACCTTTCTATGAAGACTAACTGAAATATATGTCTGCATACAAAATCTCTTATTTACATTCTCCCCTTCCCCCTAAAAAAAACCTGAATACATGCCATTGCTGTTTCTAGTCATATGTAGTACTCAACTGTTGGACTTGGGCCTTTTTGGCAGGTTCACCCCTTAATTTTTTGCCTTTAGCCTCTGACATGGTGGTAGTGATTTTAGGGCTCTGCACAAACTAGCACTGTGGCCCAGTGTAAAGTACGTGTGCACTCTGAGTGCATGTGCTGAGAGTGGACTGCCTCCCATAGGAATGCACGGGGGATATGTATGTCCAGGTTAGTTTGTGATATGTGGGGAGTGCAGGGTCGAGTTTGGTATGTGCGAACTCGTGAGAATAAGTGCTGCGCAATGGTGTGTGCAGATTTGTTGTGTCTAGTGGAGAAGTGCCACTTTTAGAAGTTGGCTTTTCCGTGAGATGTGAATTGCCTGTCTTGCTTGTGAGTGATAGGGGCTGGCTGGTGTGGTTGGCTCCAGGAGCCAGGATGAGTCTGCCCGGTGGTAAATAGGGAGATCTGCATGTAGATGGGAGGGAGGAGTTGCCCCTGGGACCTGAATTGGGCTGTGCCTTCCCTCCACAATGCTGGCTCAACCTCCTGTGCTGCGTCTGATGTCCCTGGCCTGGCCTGTGAATAGAGAAGGGAGCCGAGCAAAACAAAGTGCTCCAGAACCAGTTGTATCTGGTTCTCCCCTTGCCGGCACCTTTGAGAAGAAAGGATTTAGCTGTATAAAAGGAGGGGCTGTGACCCAATGAAAATGTTCTTGTGTGCGACTTGAATCTACCAGGGGTGTGCTGCTGCTGGGGCTCAGGGGAAGGCTTGCCTCCCTGGGCTTTGCCCTGCCCCTGGATGCCTGGAGGACTTCTTTTCCCTGGGCCCTGCCTGCCCCCTTTTCATCTTTAGGAACATTTTGTTGCTGAGACTTATTTCTATTCTCTACAGGACCTTTCTGCATCTTTTTGCACCCTGGGAGCGCTGTATCCTAATTTTCCCCTTTGGGAGGGAACCCCCACCATGGGGATTCCACCGAGATGCCGGCCTTGCGGTTACCCACCCCGCTTATTTTTATATTTACAGTGGGTGCCCACGACACATGGCCGCTATTTTTATATTTGAAATAGCAGGAGCCCACACTGCTTTATAGTCCAATTTAGAGGGAGCCTTTTGTTAAACTTATAACTAAAGTGGGTGCCCACCCCGCGTTTCACCGTCACGGACCGAGCCGCTTCCGAAACATTCAGCTGAGCGAAGAGAGTTGCTGCCGGGCTGCTGCCTAGTGCAACCCAGAATCTGACTGCCTGGTTGGGGGGGCGGGCCTGCACCCAGCCGGGAGAGGAGACGGCAGCCGCGAGATGGGGGACCGGGTGAAGCAAGGCACCTGGTGAGGCGGGGCTCCTGTTAATGGGGAGAGCCCCGCAAGTGCCGCAGCCGGTTCCCGTGGAGGGGGCACGAGGCACATTGCCGGTGCCTGCCCCCGCCACATCCACGGAGAGGGGTCCCATGCGAGCAGCTCGGTAAGTAGGAAAGGGCTGGGGGGCTCTGTGGAGACTATCGATGATGCCTGATAAAGGCACAGTACCCAGTTAACGCTTTCTGAGCAGCCTCAATGTGCAGCGGGCAGCTCCAATGTTTGGGGGCATATTTAAGTCCAGAGCCTAGATGGCTCTAACATTTGACCATATTTACTTAAAGGGCCCAGAGTCATTTCAGGAGCATGAGTGCTCCAAGGGACTTACTTTATTTTCAGAGCCAGATAGCTCCAACGTTCTACACATTTGTCCTGAGGGCCAGTAAGAGCCCTTGCCGCACTTTTACTTCCCAGCTGCCCAGCAAGTAGTGGGCAGCTGCACCGTTTAGGTCTGTTTTTTTTAATCCAGGAGTGAGACTCACTCCTTCGCCCCATCTTTGCCTGCATAGCATATACAGTTACTGATATAGTTAGTTGTACTAACTATAACTCGCGCACCCGCAATCCACTGCTGATGATGTCAAATATTACATCATTCATGACATGGTCAGTGACATCACTAATGACATCTCAAATGACATCACTGATGACATCATCCAGTGAATGTGGTTTGGTTCTATATTTAAATAAGTATTATACATATATAATGCAATCTGCCTTGAAGACTGAGTGCATGTATAAGTGTCTGAATGGAGGATTTAGTAGCAATGTGTTTGACTGTGTAAGTGACGAATTTAAAGTGTCTCACTAAATATATGGGATAGTGATTAAACTTTGTGAATACCTGTAGCACTCTATCTCTTGTTGTGTAAACTACTACATAGGTTAGTTACTAGCTATGTGAAAGTCTATATTAGTTATTAAATATTTAAGTGAGTATTCATATGGGATAGTGAAATAATGTGTGTGTGGTTGGGTGGGAGGTGTGTGACTGTCCAAAGATGTGTAAATAGTAGATTTAGTAGGTATATAACGTTAAGACTGTATGTGGTAACAGTTGTTTGGGTGAGTGAATCTCTTTATGGGTGTGGTGATGAGTAAATATATTTCTCAATGATACATGTCCACGAACCTAGAAATATAAAAAGCAGTGTATGTGACAGTTGTTTTATATAAATAACTATACATAAGACTCAGTGATTGTATGAGTGACGTATGGATATCTGTATACTTGTAATAGTGATTTTATAACATACTAAGTATGAGTTACTATCTATATCAATAAATAAAGAGGTGTTTGTGTAAGTGTGTAGCTTAGTAAATATAAGTATGATCAACTGTTTGCATAAATGAGTAGAATGACTACATAAGTAAACAGAATGTGTGCTGGTGTGTAATGTTGATGTAGGTGTATAAGTATATTTAATATTGTTCTATTGATCTTTATTATTATGTATGAGTGAAACTATAGGTAAGTGTTTAGATGTTTGTGTAGATGTAGGAATCACTGAGTGGGTTTTTAGAAACTTGTATTGGTGTGTCAATAGTTTCAAATATGGTACTCCATATTTTATAAAGAGTGTTGAAAGGTTATACTAGTATATGATAACATGCATCAGATTGTCACGTGGATGATGTCAACAGTGATGTCATCAGTGATGTCATTTGGGATGTCATCAGTGATGTTATCAGTGGATTGCGAGCGCGCAAGTTGTAGTTAGTTATAGTTAGTACAACTAACTATAACTAGGGAAATTCAATGGTTTTATACGAGTGAAATGTCCAACTAACTATAACACCCCTAAAACCATTGAATTTCTAAGGTTTTTTAAATGCTAATTCCTAACTATAACATGTTTGAAACTGTGACGGGGCACGTTGGCCGGAACCTCAGAATACTGCCGAATGGTGGACAGCCACACCTCTTTTACCGTGCACCTTGTCCCCACAGAATACACCAGCCTCGTGGACCGAAGAGGACGACTCGGTCTGGATTCCGATTAGTAATTCGGAAGGTCCCTTTAAAACTCCTGAGCCAGGTAACGAGACTCCACCCCCTGAGGGCGTAGCGGCATCAAAAGCCGGAGAGACAGAAACCTCATCGGACGGCGTTTCCCAAGGAGCGGAGGCACACGTGGAAGACGACAGGAGTTTCCAGGAATTGGAGCAGAAGGAGAACAACACGCCAGGAGGCCAACGGTTCCACGCTTCGACCCGCCACGTTCCCACGGGAGGAGCGTGGCTCCAAGAGGTATGGGGCCGGGTCGCGGGTTGGGTTGGGCGGAAGAAACAGCAGTGAATGTTTCTGTAGAAAGCCCTCTATCCTCCACCCCTACACGAGCACTTCCTTTCCCCACCTGTTAAGGGTAGACTAAGTAGTGCACAAGCTCACGACGGTTATTCCCTCACTCCTGTCCCTTGAGAAAGTATCACGACATTATTTTGGTCCTGACCCTCGTTTCTTTTCCTTTGCCGGTATCGGAGCGGAACCGAAAGACAACTCCCGGTGTGGACCCCGACCAACTGACGTCCCGAAGCCAACGAGTCAACACAAGAGGATTCATTTTCTTTATTCCATTTCAAAAGACTGTGTTTCATGAAAAGAACTTATGTCCCAATAAAGCCTTCGTTAAAACTGCTACTGAAGGCGCCTGTGTTCCTCTTTTCATCAGCTCCCCCTGTAGAATCAACAGCATCCCGTTCAACCTCCAATGTCCCAACCATCTCAGGACAACTGGTGTCAGAAGTGGGATCACCATCCGTCTGTCAAGAAAAGATGGAGGCCCTAATCGACCACCTCATTAAAGGACGGGAGAAATTGGAAAAAGCGATGGAAAACCAAATGACGACCGCACAGGCAGACCGGGACATGTTCACTAACACGATAACGGCTCAACTAGAAAGTTTAAAGAGTATAACCCCTGCGCCACAAGTCGTCCAAGGGGAGGTTAGAGTACATACCCCCCATCCCCCAGGGGTGGTCCTCCAGAAGTACGTTTCAGGTGAAGATCCGGACGCCTTCCTGATTAACTTTGAAAGGGCGGCACATGCACTGAGTTGGCCAGAAGAGAAATGGCCGTTTTTCCTAGCCCCTCTTCTCACCGGCGAAGCCCAGTCTGCCTATCAGGCTGCTAGCCCCCTCGGCACCACGCCTTATGCCACTATCAAAATGGTGATCCTGGACCATTTGGGTTTGGATCAGGAGGCCTATCGTGTGCGATTCCGGAAAGAAAGAGGCATACCAGGGGAGAACCCAAAGACTCTTTTTTTTAGGTTAAAAATGTCAGCCGACAAATGGTTGCGCCCGGATCTCTGTAGTAAAGAGGACATTCTAAAGAAAATATATTTGGAGCAATTCATGGAAGCCCTGCCTTACGCTACACAGCGTTGGTTGCGTCAACATGTGGGACTTACTGTAGAACACGCAATCGAAATGGCTTCCCAATATGCTAGAGCCCAACCAAAAACCCTTACGTGGGAGCCGGAAAAGACTCGGAAAGTGCTTCCGCCGTCCAAAATGGAGAAAAAACCTAAGGGCGGAGTAGAACTGCTGCGAGTACTACGCCCCACAAGTATGATCCTTCCACCAAATAAAGGTCCCCAGTGTTTCGAATGTGGAGAGTGGGGCCATATTGCAAGAATGTGTCCCAAACGTAAGCCACCAGAGGAACCGATGGAAGTCGGCTATCTTCCGAGGACAGTGATGTACTCCGCCGAAATGGGCAGCACCTTCTACGTGAGTATGAGGATGAATGGTTACTCTGTAAGGGCCTTGCTAGATTCAGGGTGCAGGCAGTCAGTCATTCAAACCCGATTTGTTAAACCCGAACAGATGAATCCAAAGGGGCCCATTTATATAAGGTGTGTCCACGGAGATGTAAAGCCATACCCAGTAGCTTCTATTACGATAGCCCTTCCAAATAGGGACCCTTGTAAGGTGTGGGTAGGGGTGGTGGACTCACTTCCTGAAGACATGATATTAGGTACAGACAACCCTGAGTTCTTGTCCCTCTTCAAAGAGACCCTATCCCAAACAAAACAGAATAGTAGCCTTCCTGCATACCTGTCCCCCGAACCTTGGGTTATTGATCGAAGCTTCCGTTTTGCTCAGAGTGAGGACAGGACCTTAGTCAATGCCTGGGAAGCTGCCCATGCTGCGGGTGATCTAGCCTCCTCCTCCTATCCGCGCTTTTTAATAAAAAATGACCTACTGTATAGACAAAACAGAGCGGAAGGGGAATTAAAACTGCTGGTACCCCAGTCCTTTAGAAGCAAGTCCTTTTCTTTGCGCATGCACATCTGACGGCCGGTCACGCAGGGAAAGAAAAAACTACGGACAGCATAACCCGACATTTGATTTGGCCCGGGGTATATAAAGACGTGCAGGAATATTGTGCGAAATGTGAAGTTTGTCAACGACAAAACACCCGTCGACCAACCATGGCTCCGCTACAAAGGATGCCTATTATTGGGGTGCCATTCGAAAGGGTCGGCATGGACATCATAGGCCCCTTGCCAAAGTCGAGCCGAGGATACCTGTATGCCCTGGTCATAGTTGACTACGCCACCAGGTTTGTTGAAGCCTTCCCGCTGCGAACCACCACCACAGCAGCAATCGCTGAAAAATTTGTAGAATTATTTTCGAGTCGGGTTTCCGAAGGAAGTACTGACTGATCAGGGAAGACCATTTACTTCCAAGTTAATGAAAGAGGTCTGTACTTCTCTTGATATAAAACATCTGAAGACCTCGGTGTACCATCCACAGACCGATGGTCTGGTGGAACGATATAATCAAACCCTCAAATCAACCCTGAAGAAAATGTTGTCTGCCGAAGGACCCTCCTGGGACAGGCTCTTACCCATAGCCCTATATGTTATCAGGGCTCAGAAACAAAGTAGCCTGGGGTGTTCCTCCTTTGAACACCTATACGGAAGGATGCCACGTTCCTTGTTGGAGATAACTAAGGACATGTGGGAGAATGAAGAAGCAGAAGAACAGAAGTCAATGTTAGATTACACAAGCAACTTAATATCCAAGCTAGGAAAGCTACAAGAGCTAGCCTATTCTAATCTGGAAGTCCAGCAGAACAGGTACAAACAAACCTATGACAAAGGCAAGAAGTTGAGAACACTGAAAAAAGGAAGCTGGGCCCTCATACTCTTGCCTTCTAGCATGAACAAACAGAAACATGAATGGCAAGGACCATATCAGATAGTTGATACCATTGGACTTACGACCTACAGGTTACGCTTGTCCCCATCCAAGACACAAACCTATCACATTAATATGCTCAAGGAATGGCTGGGGCCAGCGCCACGGGAGGGACATTTGGTAGCACAGACGGCTGTGGCCCAGACGTCAACCCTGGACCAACTAGTGGTGAATACAGAGCTGTCCAATCGAGAAAAGGAGGAGTTATCAGAGACACTGAAACCCTTTTCTGACGTCTTCACCGACTTACCAGGAAGAACTAATCTTGCTGAACATCGCATAGAAACCCTACCGGGTAAAGTCGTAAAGCAAAGACCGTACAGGATCCCAGCTGCCCGAAAAGATGCGGTCCGTAAAGAAGTCCAAGACATGTTACGACTCAGTGTCATACGGCCATCCCAGAGCCATTGGTCTTCACCTATAGTGATGATCCCCAAACCGGATGGGTCCAAACGGTTTTGTATGTACTTCCGTGCTTTAAATGCGGTGTCACATTTCGATACCTACCCCATCCCCAGGGTTGATGACTTGATAGAAAAGATAGGTGATGCCCGTTACATAACAACTATCGACCTCACAAAGGGGTATTGGCAAGTGCCCCTTCGGAAAGAAGATCGGAAAAAAACGGCCTTTGTAACAGACGATGGAGCTTACGAATTTACAGTTCTGCCCTTTGGGTTGCATGGGGCTCCAGCGACTTTTCAAAGTTTAATGAACCTAGTGCTACAGCCCTATACTGCTTTCAGCTCGGCCTATTTAGACGATATAGTTATTTACAGCCGAGATTGGAAAGAACATCTTTTTCATCTGACAACCATCCTTTCTGCATTAAAGAAAGCGGGACTGCACATTAATGCAAAAAAATCAAGAGCCGCCTTTCATACGGTAAACTACCTGGGGTATGTCTTGGGTAAAGGGTCCATAGCTCCCCAAAGTGAAAAAGTAAGAGCAATAGCGGCCGTTCCTTTTCCTTCTAACAAAAGAGACCTACAAGCTTTTCTAGGACTGGTGGGGTACTACCGTAGGTTTATACCTCACTTTGCTGAGATAGCAGCCCCCTTGACTGACCTCCTTCGTAAAGACACCAGACCTAGCGAGTTTAAGCAGCCCTCACCTGAGTCCTTAAAAGCCTTTCAGTTCTTGAAATCCACCATGACTACGGCACCAGTATTGACCTCTCCTGATCATGCTAAACCCTATATTCTAGCTACAGATGCTTCCAATGTGGGTATTGGTGCTGTTCTGTCCCAGGTCAGTAAAGATGGCATTGAGCATCCTGTTTTGTATGTAAGTAGGAAGCTGTTTCCCAGAGAATGCAGGTATTCCACTATTGAAAGGGAGGCCTTGGCTATTAAGTGGGCTGTAGAGAAGCTTAGGTATTATCTCGAGGGGAAACCATTCATCCTTCATACAGACCACGCGCCCCTGAGATGGATACATCAAAACAGTAGCCATAATCCCAGAGTCTTGAGGTGGTTCCTGTCTCTTCAACCGTATGCCTTTACCATTCAACACCGTAAAGGAAAAGACAATGGTAACGAGGACTTCCTTTCAAGGGTGTTCCCTCTCCCCGAACGGGAGAAGCCAGGGGGGGAGGAATGTGACGGGGCACGGGGGCCGGAACCTCAGAATACTGCCGAATGGTGGACAGCCACACCTCTTTTACCGTGCACCTTGTCCCCACAGAATACACCAGCCTCGTGGACCGAAGAGGACGACTCGGTCTGGATTCTGATTAGTAATTCGGAAGGTCCCTTTAAAACTCCTGAGCCAGGTAACGAGACTCCACCCCCTGAGGGCGTAGCGGCGTCAAAAGCCGGAGAGACAGAAACCTCATCGGACGGCGTTTCCCAAGGAGCGGAGGCACACGTGGAAGACGACGGGAGTTTCCAGGACTCGGAGCAGAAGGAGAACGACACGCCAGGAGGCCAACAGTTCCACGCTTGGCCCCGCCACGTTCCCACGGGAGGAGCGTGGCTCCAAGAGGTACGGGGCCAGGTCGGGGGTTGGGTTGGGCGGAAGAAACAGCAGTGAATGTTTCTGTAGAAAGCCCTCTATCCTCCACCCCTACACAAGCACTTCCTTTCCCCACCTGTTAAGGGTAGACTAAGTAGTGCACGAGCTCACGACGGTTATTACCTCACTCCCGTCCCTTGAGAAAGTATCACAACATTATTTTGGTCCTGACCCTCGTTTCTTTTCCTTTGCCGGTATCGGAGCGGAACCGAAAGACGACTCCCGGTGTGGACCCCGACCAACTGACGTCCCGAAGCCAACGAGTCAACACAAGAGGATTCATTTTCTTTATTCCATTTCAAAAGACTGTGTTTCATGAAAAGAACTTACGTCCCAATAAAGCCTTCGTTAAAACCGCTACTGAAGGCGCCTGTGTTCCTCTTTTCATCAGCTCCCCCTGTAGAATCAACAGCATCCCGTTCAACCTCCAACGTCCCAACCATCTCGGGACAGAAACCTATGGTTTTTTCAGTGAATTTTAAAGGTTTTTTAAATGCTAATTCCTAACTATAACATGTATGAAACCTATGGTGTTTTCAGTGAATTTAAAGGTTTTGTAAATGACAATTTTTAAATGTATTAATTCTTATATATTTTTTTATACTGATTTACTACATTTTTTTAACTAATTATTTTTAGATCTTTTATTTTTTAAATTACATTATAGTTATTATACATTTTATTACAAAATATACTTTCTCAGAATTAATTACTTTAGTTTAAATACTTGCAAATAGGCAATAGACGTTTAAGTACAGTAGTTTCAGTTGTTGTAATGCGCAACACAATTTCAGACACAATGCAACATTAAGCTCAATGCAAATTTTAAGTTAAATGCAACTTACTTTTTGGATTACTTTTCTAACCACAAGACTAGATCCTAAATTCAGTCCTGGGATATCTCCTGTAAACAGTTGAGTAAAAACGTTATGGTTACAGTAGTGATTTTTAAGGAATAATGTTGTTTTATTGTATTTTAAAAGTTGACACTTAGAAACTTTTTCACATAGAACCACCAATGTTATCCTACGGGAGGAAATTCACTTATCAGGTAAGTAATGTTAACGTTACTTTTTCTTTACTCAGTGGTGTATCCTGGATCCAGCATGGGTGCATCTCCTGTAAACAGTTGAAAGAATGTGTTTAAGTCATACAGGCAATATTTTTAGTTTGTGAAAATAGACAAAAACTTTTCTGGTGAAAATCACACAATGGATTCCTATGGAAGGAAATACAAGTTACTGGTAAGTACGCTTAGAATTACTTTTCAGGGTCAGTGCTGGGCTAAAAAATGCAGCACTGAGTTCTCTCCTGATAACAGGTGAGTAAATCGGAATTCGTAGTTCGACTGATTTTAGAGAAATATTTCTACAGTGGTGAAGGAAGGGGGCGGGGCCTGCAGTGACATGTGTGCAAACACGCCCTGTGGCGCGTTTTAAGTTGGGGAATTAATTCCTCTTCAATGCTGCGCTCCCCTGGGGGCCAACTAGCCCACCAGGTACCTCCAGTATGCGCCAAGGAGCTGCGTTACATTGAGGTATTCAGAGGCCATGCCCACTCTAAGTTGGGGAATAAATTACTCTTCAATCTAGAGGTCCCCTGGGGGCCAAGTAGCCCACCAGTTACCTCCACTAAGCGCCAAGGAGCTTTGTTGCAGAGTGTTGTAAAAAGGGGCGTGGCCTCTGAACACATCTCTGCAACGCAGCTCTCTGGCGCATACTGGAGGGACCTGGTGGGCTAGTTGGCCCCCAGGGGACCTCTGAATTGAAGAGGAATTAATTACCCAACTTCACCAATGTGCAAACGCATCCCGTGGCGCATTTTACGTTGGGGGATTAATTCCCCTTAAATCCTGAGGTCCCCTGGTGGCCAATTAGCCCACCAGGTACCTCCAGTAAGCGCCACAGAGCTGTGTTGCAGAGGGGTGTAAAAAGGGCCGTGGTCTCAGAACACCTCCCTGCAACACAGCCCCCTGGCGCTTGCTGGAGGTTCCTGGTTGGCTAGTTGACCCCCAGGGACCCCCAGTATTCTAGGGGAGTTAATTCCCCCTCTGCAAACGCATCAGGGGGCGTGTTTGCAGAGTGGTGCAATGAGGGGGCGGGCCTAGGCCTAGGCCTAGGGGTTCAGGGTGTGTCTACCGTGCCCGGTGTTCACAAGTTGCACACATATTTCAATGACTTCCTCAGCCTCGCTTCTACGGAGGCACAAAATGGCTGCCAACAGTTACTGATTTTGAATGTTTACAACCGCCTGACAGCCAATTAAAATTGAGCACGTGATCGGGACGGTGTGCTTATCCTACGAGGCCTATCCTCACACAATCCGCGGATCCTCCGCGTCCATAGATATATAAATGACTTTAACAGTAATTTTCAAAGAAACTTCTGAACAGATTGACACCAGATATGCCAAAGGCACAAGTCGGAACTGAGGGCTACCTCTCTGCCAAATTTGGTGTAATTCCGTTCAGCTGTTCGAGCTGTAGCCGTGGCTAAAGGTCCTATGGGAAATTGCATGGGGAAAAAACATTTTGGGAACCCCCTTTTTTCTCGGCCCCTGCTTCACTAATCACCCCCAACCTTTCAGGGAAGGAGCAGAACTGAGCTGGTCAAAAGTTTGGAAAATTTCAAGAAGATTTTTCAATTGAAGCAAATGTTTTTGCCAATAGAATGTTGCGAATTTCCTATGGATAATAGGTCCTAATGCTAACTATCTACTTGCAACCGCCAGTAGATAATATATCTATATCTATCTATCTCTCTCTATTTATATATACATAGATATATATATCCACCACGACTTTATCTGCTTAGGGAAGCCTCCCCTCAGCAGGGTGGCCTCGACATTTGGTGACGGAGCACCCCATGAACATTCAAACAAAAACTCCTTTGTTCATACATAAAGAAGAATGATGCACACCAGGACCTTTCAAGGAATCAGCCACTTTATTTAATAAAATGGAATGGCAACTCATTTTAGATCTTTCAGTCTTGACACATTTAGCTTGGTTCAAATTATTTTTCAGAGGTGAACCATCATATCCTGTTGCAGCATTGCATTGTGGTTTTTCTAAACTCCCCGACTACTAGGTTTCAATGTAGTCCTTCAATACTGCCGTTCCCATAATGCACCTTGGAAGAAATATCACTGAATTACTAATTGGAACTTTGCAATTCGATTTCCCCTCATACTACATTATTACAGGTACACTTTCATTGCATTTTACTGTCAAAGTGCTATTGTTTCCGCTCATCAATATGCAAAGTCGTTAAGCATAGGATTAACATAGTGTCATCCACCCCGAGATAGAAAGGGACAAAGCCGTTTGGCATTTTTACAGAAAATTCTTTAAGCATAATACCAGCACAGTGCCATCCATGCCCCGGCTGTTAAATGACAAACACCATTTACCACTCCAGGCACAGTATTACCTTTTTTAATTGTTAAAATACCAACCAAGCTAATCTGAAATGAGTAAACGCAACCCCTGACAGAGTGTTTTGCTCTCATTAGAGCTATTCAGAGAGGTATCGCTTTCTCCAGATACAAGGGAGCACCCAGTTTAAAGGGTATTGTTTGAACTTAAACTGGATGCTCACTTGTGTCTAGACAAAGCTATACCTCTCTGAAGAGCCCTAATGAGAGCAAAATAAATGGCTTTTGTCATTTTACAGCAGAGCAGAGACAGCATTATGCTAGTCAAATGCTTAAATACTTTGCTATAGAAATGGCAAAAGAATGGCAGAGTTCTGTGTATGTTCTTTTGACCAATGTCTTGCTACAGGGCAATTCACATCACAATTCTTCATCACCCTGAAATGCTTCACTATTCTCTTCTTTACTGGAAATATGATACTGCACACATTTTAGTAGCCACATGGGTATACCAAGACCTATACACACAAGTCATTGCTGTGTGGAATAAAACTGTTGATGTTGGCTGTCTTACCAGTGGGTAACTAGTATGTTTTCTTGCTTTTACTACCCTTACAAGCGTTGGAATTTCCACATTTGTAGGAGCCCTGTTCCTCTCCTTCCTGCCTTGTGTGCCTGTGTAGCTATGTCCCAAAATGTCTCCATTGGATTTTGAGTTGCAATAAGTTGCAGGGGGATGGAGGGACACTTTGCCTACTATCACTGGGTCTGACATTCCCAAATGTCAGTGTCTTGTGATCATGGATTTGTTTTTCTTTGACTCACTTCTGTAAGTGGTGATGAGTCTTACTTTATTAGGATCTTCTTTGTGTCTCCTCTTCTTAGTAAGGAGACTGTCCCTGGTCAGACTACTGGCTTTCTCCCTAATAGTTTTAAGGACCTTGTAAGGGTAGCCCATGTCCCTGAATCTGTTGGTCATTTTTTCTGTATAGTATATTAGGGATTAGGTAATGCTGTTTCGAAGGGTAGAGGACGGTAAGGGTGTTTTTAGTGTTAGGTCAAAAAACACTTTAAAATAAACTTCACAAAATACAAATGTGTGCAATTCAGTTCACCTACCTGCCTTAAGGACAAACTTCACACTACATTAGGCAAACTAAATACATAAGGCAAAATATGTTTACTTCTAGAGCATACAATGACTAACTAGCAAGCTCTAGGTGTTCTCTGGTGAAAATTTGATAGGAAAGCAAGTTCAGCCCTGAATTATTGTTTTGCAAGAAATAATTCTGTACTTCTCTCTTCAGATCACATTTCCAAAACACTTCCAAAATATACAAACCAGTACAATTGCCATTCTCAGCCTATAATCAAATGCATCTCCGGTTATATTTGTTTGTACAGCACTCTGGCGTTTGCTGACATAGTCCGTACCGTGCAAATGCAACAAATATTGAAATAAATTACAAAATCAATACTTAACTTTTGAAAACATATGTGTTGACATCCATTCAATGTCATCAAAATATCACTTTTGTATCACTGTTCACTCTTGTATCTTCTTATTTCAGGGCCTCTGATTACCAAAATGTTTAAAAGCATGAATCTTCTTACAATGCTGGCAGTAGGTGAGTACCACAAGCAAAGCGTTGATAAAACTGAGATATTCCTGTCCATTTCACACTTAGCTAATAGTATTAGAACTATGAACATCTCAAATGCCTCACAAATCAAACTCATCACCCAAGTACATGTTTAGAATAATGTGTTTGCATAAAGTAGGGGTAACCTAGAATCTATGAAAAATAAGTGATAGTAGATCCTTCCTGATAACTCAAATTATATTGATACATTCATAAAGGAAAGTACTTTTAGTATTTTGATCTTCTGCATTTAAGGGGTTAGAATCTACTCATGCCTTTGGTTAAATGTATGTAGAGTTAAGAGT
Organism: Lissotriton vulgaris; assembly: GCF_964263255.1. Taxonomy (NCBI): domain Eukaryota; kingdom Metazoa; phylum Chordata; class Amphibia; order Caudata; family Salamandridae; genus Lissotriton; species Lissotriton vulgaris. The sequence goes on from NC_141695.1 coordinate 266,801,491, forward strand.
ATAGATGAGTGCAATTCCAATCCACGCACTAAATGGACCACAACTCACTTAGGTCCACGTACGTCTTCATTTTTGGTAGGCAGCCAGGATCAAAGCAGTTCTCATTTAAGTTGTGGGTGAGTTTTTGTGCAAAGGTGTTTGTGCATGCATACTAAATATTCATCAACAAATGATAAAAGAAAGATCTAATGATCGGACAAAATAACTAAATGTGAAATGTAGACTAAAGTGGAAAAAATCCGAGAGAACGTGACAATTGAACCAAAAGAATGCATAAACTGATGCACCAATGTCAACACTGAAGATTCATTTAAAACATAGATCTAAAAATTTGAATACATGTTTTCATTAAGAAAACTCCAAAGCCAAGTTCACTTCACAAGTAACAGCAACTGGAGGAATGTTTCCAAAGACTTATATCTTTAAACGTGATACAATGTCTTCTGATGTCTCTTAAAAGATTACTACTTTCTAGGGAAATCTGTCATTGACATACTAGACTGGAATCATGTGCCCCACCGTTGGCACAAACACCATGAAAGAACTGTAGGTATTTTCTAGGACATGGATTTTTTAGCTCATTGTGACTAGGACCTAGGCTGAACCTCACTGCCAAGGCTCAAAAATGTTTAAACCAGTTAGGTAATACTTGTCTTCCCAGGCAGTTAGATCTGGACTATTGTTCTTGGAGCAGAAACCTGTCTGATGTGTATATCATTGGTCTCTCTCTGTAGTGGCATGATGAGCAAAAAGACATTGGACTGGAATGTAACCCAAATAATTAAAAGGGCCTCAGATTAATACAATTATTCAATCCACATTTTAGTTTTTCTAAGTGAAAACCCCTAAGGGCCCAATTCACAGAACTAACGTATGACAAAATCCTAAACGTACAACTTTTGGTATTCACAGAAGTTAGGATTTTGTCTTAAGTTTGTCATAAGACAGACTTAAGACAGACTTAAGTCTGTCTTAAGTCTGTCTTAAGACAAACTTAAGACAAAATCCTAACTTCTATGAATACCAAAAGTAGTAAGTTTAGTATTTTGTCTTAAGTTAGTTCTGTGAATCGGGCCCAAAGTATTTGGCTTACAACTAACGTTTGAGAGCCATCATAAGAACTTGGAGTATTAGTTGTGGGAAGTAAGAACCCACTTCAAATAATAATAACAAGTCTGGTCTGGGTGAGCCAAAAGTCCCTCAATAAACCTGTACTTAACCCCAAGGCAGCTTGAAACAAAAGCAGTTAGGTTTAACTTAAAGAAAAAAGTGTAAAACATTAATGCAGCACTCAAACATTAATAAAGTGAAAACGCAACACAAATGAAAATGTGAACCAATATCGTAAAATAGAGAAAATGTAATAAATGAAATGCCACCAAAACAGCAAAGATACAATCGCAAGAATCAGAGATATGATTTTTTACATTTTAAATTGAGAAATAGGGCCAAAAAGAACAAAGGGCTTACCGGGTTATCTGGCTGTGCATGACCAGTCAAAGTCAAGAGCTAAGCCTAACTGTGATCGAGCATGGGTCAGATAGAAGGGCCAAGTTGGATCCTGTCTCAGACTTTCCTTCAAATGTAGAAGAAATTCTGAGAAGGCAAACACTTCTGTGGGGCAAGGTACTGACTGGATCCAAAGACGCTGTCAACGTTGATTGGGAGCCGCTGGACAATTTCTTAGTGAAGCCATTGAAGGGAAAAAAAGCTCAGTGAGAGAAAAGTCAAGATTTCACACTGAGGAGGCTGTCTTCGATGGGGTACTGCGTGATGGTGGGCCTGGTGGAAATTTACCCCTTGAAAATTAGATGTTTTTCTGGATCTCAGGTTCCAAGGGCTCCACAAGGTTGCATACTGTGTTCAGGAGGTTCGGCTGAACAGGAATTGCAACTGCACATAACACCACAACAGCATTTGCATTGATGTCAATCCCACTGGGATGCAACCTCAGTGAGTGGCTTGCTAGTAGACCTCAGTCCCACTCCAGTTCTCAGAGCAGAAGTTTGCTGAAAAGTTTTAAATCCCCAACTTTTGAGGTTAGACAGGAGGAGTACACTCTTACACTAATCCAAGGGTCCAAGACCAGAGGGGCACCACATGGGTTTCAGGACTAACTCTAGCAGAGGCCATCAGCAGAGTACAAGGGACGTCCAGTGGGGCTGGTCAGTTGGGCAGTTACAAGAAGATGCCTTTGGATGCTCTCTGTAGCTCAGACACATGGTCAGCCAACTTACCTTTGGAGGCACTTCTGGGGTCCTGAATTTCCTTCAACTAGAGTGGAAAGGTGGTTTTGATTTTACTAGATCTTCCTGTGGCATTTGACATTGTGTAACATACATTAGCATTCCTTCGGGGTGTGGGGACTAGTGCTAGATTGAATTACACTCCTCATCTGATTAAAAATTTGTTTTGGTGGGAAAGCCTGAGGGTTCTTCTTTGAGTCCAACTCTTTATAATATCTAATGTGCTCCCCTTGCAACTTTGGTGGAACTCTGTGGTGCCTAAGTGATCCTGTACACTGAACAACTCAGCTTATTTTCTCCCAGGCGGGGTGGATAAGGACTGCAGCCTCTTAATTCTTGTCTTTCTGCTGTCTTTAGATAGCTACACTTGAATCACCTTATGTGCAACATGGACAATATGGAGGTCCTCTTATTCCAGACATTTTAATCTGGATGGTGGTCTAGCTGTTGAGCTGTTGAGCTTCTTCTCCATCTTCTCCATCTGTGGTAATTAAAAACCAAGGGGTAATATATGATAATCATTAATATTTTCAAACACAGGTGTCCACAGTGGTTGGAAACTGTTTTGGTCTGCTATGCTCTTTGAATACATTTTGAATACAAGTAACGAGGGACATACAGTCCCTCGTTACTTTTAGGCTGGACTCTGCCAAAACTCTTTTCCTGGGTCTTCCTGATTTCTTCATTGAAGGACTCCGGATCCTTAAGAGTGCGCTGCTCGGCTCATTCTCAAACATCCTTTTCCGACATGACTTCCTTCTTATTTAAGATCTTTGCTTTGGCTACATGTAAAGTAGTGCATTCTTTACAGTTCTCTGGTTCTGGCCCTTAGGGCCTTTTTTGACTGCACCTCAATATTTGGTAGTTGATTGTAACTCTATAGTCCCTCTATAGCTTTGTGTTCTGCTCAGGCTTCATTTGCATTGGGGCAGATACTAAGGCAGGCTAGAAGGGGAGGCCACCTCTTCTCCCTTCTAGTTGCTCATGCATGGAACAAGCTTCGGTTTGGGCTTCGATCATTTTCTTCTGAGTCTTATTTAAGAAAAAAACTCAAGACATGGCTCTAAGCGCAGGAATTATTGTGATAGCTCCTACCAATTACTTTTCTAGCGCCAGAACACACATTGAAACAGCTGTGTGCTTTATAAGGCTCTGTAAATTAATTAAGGTAAGCAGGGAAGCACTCATTTTTCCCTCCCCTAAAGTAGTTCTGGTCAATTCCAGTAACCCCCACTTGCTTTGGTGCCAGTTTAACTAGAGAGACAAAGGACAGGCAGGCCAAGGCAGGTGCTGCATCTGTAAGTCATAGGGTAGGGTTCTTCTGAAGCTAGACAGGGGCTAGGTACAGACCCCGGGCTACCCTTTGAAATGCAATCAAGGGCTGAGTGAAAACTACAGGTCAGTCTGCGCATGGGAGAAACACACCTAACACACCCAGGGATATTTGCACACATGTAACAGGAATACACATCTCACCACTGAAGAGACATTGACATTCAGGTGACACTGAACACTGGCACATTTCGCTTCAGCAGAAAAATGTCAATTTTTAAATCTGGCATTTAAAAAATTGTAATTTTGAAGTCGACTTGACCATTAGATTGGATTCTAATTCACTATTAAACAGAGTCCTTGATTTATTTTTCTACTTAGTCCTACACTTAAGATATGCATTATGAATTGTTATAATGTAACTCAGTTCTTTTCTATGGGAGATTCATCCTTGCCACAGTGAAAAACCACTTTGAAGATTTTTCATTGCCAGGACATATAAAAATTTAATCATACATGTCCTACTTTTAACCTTCCATATACCCTGCCCTCCATTCACGTCAAGACTACCTCAGGAGTGACTTATAAGTAATAAACAGAAAAGATTAGCCCTGGAAAAAGGTTTATTTTGCCCTGCCGAAATGGCAATTTAAAACTGCACAAATAGGCTGCCAGGGCAGGCCGGTAGACATGATGTACAGTGCTACTTTTGTGCGTGGCACGCAAATGCTGTAGGTCTCTTGTAGGATTTGATCTAAAGGCCCTAGCTACCTGTTGTACCATATGATAGGGACTTATAAGCAAATTAAATGTGCCATTTGGTGTATTCCAATATTACCATGTTTAAAAGGGACAGTACAGGCACTTTATCACTAGTTGGTAGCAATTAAGTGCACACAGTCATATGGCCAACTGAAATAGGCTCAAAAACAGGTCACAAACATCTGGAGGAATACCACAAAAAAGATGGTATTTTCCAACACTCATTGAGGGTGAAACTCGTCTGGAGTTGTTTATGTTCCGGTTTACCTGGGACATTGACAGGCATTTCAGGTTTGACTGTTTCTACAGGAGCAAAACTAAGGATGCCTATAGTGACAGGATTATGGACATTGAGGTTCAGCTTTGATCGTTTCCAATCATGACCAATTGCCCAATTTTATTTGCTTCTGTATCCTGGATAAGGAGTTCTACATAGTTGCTTTAACATAACATGATGGACTACTAAGAATTTAGTCGTGGACTCAAATAATTCAATTAGCTGGTTCAAGAGAATTTGCCTAATTATGTTGTTGTCTAATAGCTGTGCCTGTGGGCAGGACTGGACAAATGTCCTACTTTTGATGTAACCATGGAAAGTATACATGATTCCGATTAAGATTAATTGTTTCAAAAAGTATCCCACCTGGTTATCTTGATAATCGGGCAAGGATTCGGGCTTTTGGGTGAACATTGGGCCCCCGGACCTTTAATTTTCAAAGGCAGTGGTTTTCCAATTCACAATGGCCTTCATTTAAACGGTGTAGCCCTTCATTTCCTGATTGGGGCCTTATAAATTGTCCTTCCCACATGTGCTTCAGGTTATTTCTTTTTTTTTTATTCTCATTTTCTTTATGAACTTTTTAAACCAGCAGCTTTCCTGTTTTACTGACGGGGAAACAGAAAAACAAAGTTTCACGAACAAATCTGTGCTGCAAATTGGTGGATTGGGCTTCAGATTATTAAACAGATGTTTTTTGTGTAAATGATGTGCCAGGTTTACCTGTTCTACACGTATTATTCCTTTTAAAGATGCTCATTAACTATGAAACATTTAATGTGCTTTCATACAATGTAGTGAGAGAGAATCTGTAAATTATGCCATCAAAGCAACTGCACAAGAGTGTTAGCACTGATTATTTTCATATTTCAATCATTTTTTCTTCTCAGTGTTGGCTGCAGCACTTTCAATTGGACACTGTGATGGTAAGAAGATAAGCATTTAATGTGTTTCTAAATAGATAAATCTATTAATTTCATATAAATGTGTGCTGCTGTGCTGCAAGGCCACACCTGCCCTGCTAGGTGTGTTTTAAGTATTTGTCTACTACAACCAAGGATTCCCCTACTGCACTCATGCTTCGCAGTGGTCCTACTGGAGCCACTATCCTCTAGAGGACCCACAGAACATCTGGGTGAGACGTGTAATTAATTGCCCAGAGAAGACAGACAGACAAGAAGACTTATGGCCTGATCGTCATCGTCACGTCCCTTCTCCCGCACCGCCAAACCTGTGTGCGCACCGCCTGCCACATTACAACTATTTTTGTCACAGGCAGGTGGCTCTTTCGTGGTCCCACGGCAGTGACTATGTAATAGGCATTGCAATAGGAATGTCAAAGTCAGTACCTGCACAGCTGTGCATGAACTGGGGGTGTTTGCACACGGAAGGGCACATCATGTGTCTCCCTGAATGCCCCCCCATGGCCATGCGACATCGGAGGGCCCTGTAGGGCCCCCCTTTGTTTCCTCTACACCACGTTTTCATGGAGTACGAACCGCCATGAAACCAGTGGCGGAGAGGAATTGCATAATATGCGTTGCCGCCTCAAGACTGCCACGCCACCATTTGGGATCTCTTATCCGTGGTGGCTGTAGTGGTACAATTGCGGCCTGATCGCTCTAGTTGGAATAGAGTGGCTGGAAGATTGCCACCATGAGTCTGGCAGTCCATGAACCGCCAGGCACATAATCCGGCCCATAAACATTTTCATGTAGCATAGCATAAACCACAGCTTAGAGGTCTCAAAGCTCGTTCATAAAATGCTTTGGTGGAATTTTAACATAGCCAAACATTTACAAATAGTAAAGAATGCGAATAATGGTTAAGTTAAAAGAGGCAAATATGCCAACCATAGCAGTGACATACATAAACAGACTAGCAGCCCGTCCCGACCTTGTCTGGGAGCAATCAGGCTTTCCTGACCCCCGCCTGCCCCGACATTGCCCAGCAGCCCAGGCCCCCGGCCGCTCCGTCCCCCGCCTGCCCCGACATTGTCCCCCGGATGTCACAAAGGCCCAGTGTTGAGGCGCTCTGCATAAATCTCCATGGCAGATGCTGTAAGTTCCTGTCCCCCGCCTGCCCCGCTTGCCCCGACATTGTCCCCCAGAGCCTTTCCTCAGCCGATCTAAATTGTACCCTTCTGTTTTGTTGTACCTCCCCGTCCCCCGCCTGCCCCGACCCCCGCCTGGCCCGACATTGTCCCCCGGAGCCTTACCTCAGCCGATCTAAATTCTATCCTTCTGTTTTGGTGTAAGTCCCCGTCCTCCGCCTGCCCCGACCTCCGCCTGCCTGACATTGTCTCCCGGAGCCTTACCTAACCGCCTCTCCTCAGTTCACAGCTCCTCCTTCTGTTTTGGTGTAAGTCCCCGTCCCCCGCCTGCCCCGACCCCCGCCTGCCCGTTTATTTCAGCCGCCGCTCCTCAGTTCACCGCTCCTCGCCGCTGGTCACCGCTCCTCCCGCCGGTCTGCTGCTCCCCACCTCCTCCCCCGCACCATGTCCGCCGCTCGTCACCGCTCCTCCCCCGCGCCTTGTCCGCCGCTCCTCCTCGTGCTCCTGGATGCCGCACCTCCACGCGCTCCTGACGTCAGCACGCAGGTCGCGGCCGGCGCTACTTCGAGGGACTACTTTTTTTATAATGTAAATTTTTTCAATATACCGTATTTTTTAACTTTACACAGCCTATGTCCATCTGCACACCCTGAGGATTACAATGATGTATCGGGTGTGTGGATTGGCGCTGTGGTTCCCGAGTTTACCCGCCTCAAAGCCTCAAAGTTCTTCCTTTATAATAGTAGTATAGATATACATTGACTGCTATCACAGTGTTAAAATCATACTTTTCAATTGGGAGTTTACAACAATTGTTAGGTGGCAATTACAGCATGTATATGCCATCACTTATTATATCAATAAACAATAACTGTGGGTCTACGTGAAACTAAGATCTCTGTATTCTAAAAAGTGTCAACCATATTGTAAAGTACAAAAGGGACTAATCACATTGCGATATATGTACCCATCAGTTACGCACTCTGAACCGCCCTGTTGTCATCATTTGGGCGATTTCACAAAGTGGTATGTCCACATTGCACATACCAATAGTCAACACACAGTGGTAACCGGAAACAGTGCTCAAAAAAATATATATGTGAGTGAAAGTGTAAGGATAAAAATGGATAGTGGATGCACTGAATAATTTTAATGAGAAGGCAACCACTTCCAAGATTAAAAACGAAATAGGTGCAAAGTAACAGTAGTTTGTAACAAATATCTACTGCATGTTATTGAAGGTCGCCATGTTTCTGCAGTGAATAGACCCAACCGGGGTCTCCTGCTTCTTCAGGACCAGAAATCTACTTCGCGACTGCTTCTAAAGTGAGTGAGTGCAAAAAAAGAAAATACATTGGATATCACCTGAATAAGTCCCACCTAATCCAATACACAGTACCCCATACAACGAATGTACATACCTGTCCATCGGTGCTCCGATCAGGCATCTGCGCTTTTCTGGGAGGCACCGAGGGGCATGCATTTCCGTATTTTGAAGTTGTTAGCCAAGAATGTCGCGGTTACACGTCAGTACGCGACGTGCTAACCCATTGGTCATAGCCCGTGGAGTCATCAATCTGCGCCCGAGGGGACATGGGAAATGTAGTTTAGAGACCGCTTTTACTAACTGCGGTCTACTGAATACAGATCCAGTCGTCTTTTTTGTATAACTGCTGATAATTAACTATGTTACGATCTTTAGAGAAGAATCATCATATTATACACAAGGACACAGAGGGTCATCGAGACTGAAGTTGATATATTGCCTAGTGCGATAGTTAATGTAAATATATGTGAATACCCCGTCTCAGGCACGTCGGTATTAACTGTGCGAGACAGAGGCACAAAGGATACAGAGAATAGGAGGACAGGCAAGGAGAGCCAAAAAGTTGTCTCCTGCCAGAAAACTGCAAAGTATGCTGTTTATTAAAGATAATGTAGGCATACTACTTATAATATTTCTATATTAATAATGCAGTTACCCCATAAAGTCAAGATAATTAATCATAGCATGCTAGCGCTATTGTGACTTAGTTGTTAGATAATCTATTCAAGCCCTTAAGAGCGTGTTTATACCGTTCCTCAGCCTGCTAAGTTGTAACAAGCTTTGGATCATCGAATTTGGCACACATGATTAGAGCCTGTGCACCATCCATAAAGCTTGACACTCAGGTCGCTGACCCACTCCCGTTTGAGAAAACAAATCCTGGAAGTCAAAAGAGACTAGGTTTTTATATCGCTGCCCACGGGATGTCTTCATTTAAGCCATTTTTGTCAGTGTTCAAGCGATACACCCATTTCTGCTCCAATTTAAAAAGATGTTTGTGAATGTGATATGAGGTGGAATACGTGGTTGCTCTAAAACAGTCTAAGTAAAATCAGTTGGCTTGTGTCCTACCTCTAGGAAGTGGTTCGTGAGGCGGGTTGCCTGCTTCTTGCACCTGATTGTGCTCTTGTGTTCGGAAATCCTCACCTTGATTTTTCGCGTCGTCATCCCGACGTATTGTAGAGGGCAGGGACATGTGATCAAATAGATGAGATTGATACTGTTGCAGTTAGTAAACTGTTTCTGTTCCCACCGCCTGGATGTTCCAATGTCTAAACTCATCGAGCGACTAGTCTGTGGGCACGCAGCACAATGTCCACAGGGATGGTGTCCCACAACTGGAGGTAGATCCCACAAGGTCCCCACTTGATGGTCATTCTGGGGCCCTGGACTAGCCGATCTCTTATACTGGTTCCCCTTTTGTAAGTAAAGAGTGGTTCTGGAAGGGTATCTGGGCCAGTATTGAGGATCTTCCAATGTTGTCGCACGATCTTCTGGATGGCATTTGACCTTGTATTAACCACATGCGTGCAGGGGTTATTTTTGCCCTAAGCCGCTCTTTTTCAAAAGCCGCGTTACATGATGAGCTCAGCTCGTCATCAGCACACGACCACCGTGGCTGATGACGAGCTGAGCTCGTCATCAGCATCGAAAGCGTTAAAGATGTTCACAAAAGCTATCCTTTCATTTTTAGGTTTAGGGAGGTGTAAGTTCTAGTAGTGATTCTCGGTTGTTATGCGAGGCTCGTTTCTTAGAATCTTTGATTAGCTTCTTAGGATATTTCTTCTCTCGAAGACAAACCTCTAGTTCCTTTGCGTGTTTCTGGAAATCTTCCTTGGTGGTGCAATTTTGCTGGATGCGTAGAAATTGTCCAAAGGGCAAATTATCCTGCAATGCTTTGGGATGGCAGCTGTCGTATTGAAGCAACGAATTGCATGACATGGGCTTCTTGTATAGTTCGGATGCCAAACCACCTGTGGTTACATTAATCCGTAGGTCTAAGAAAGCCAGTGTAGATGTCGAATGTTCACACGTGAAGCGCAGGAACGGGTTCTGTTCATTCAACCACGAGTGGAAAGACTTGAGTTCGCTTTCGGATCCACGCCACACAATCAGGATATCATCTATGTAGCGTTTCCAAACCCTTATCGATTGTAAGTAGGGGTTCATAGATGACAACACACAGTCCTGTTTGAATTTGTGAACGTACAGGTTTGCCAGACTGGGGGCAAAAACGCTCCCCATGCTGGTACCTGACGTTTGCAGGAACAATGTCTCTTCAAAACGAAAGAAGTTCTCTTTCATTGCGATGGTAGCCAGTTCCATGATAAAAGATACTGGAGTGATGGAGTCCCATTCCCTTTCTCGTAGGAGCATCTCGATCGTCTCTAGTGTCTCGTCTTGCGGTATCGAGGTATAAAGGGACACGACATCAAGAGATACCAAGATGTCCTAAGCACCTTATCGCCACTTTAGCGGCAGTTTCCTGCTACCAAAGCAGCGATATTGTTATTGCCGTTCTTGATAATATGGCCCCGTATTTACTTACACACGTGATGTGGTAATATATGCAAACACGGGAATGTACACATATTGTTTGCATGCCTTACCACATTAAAGCCCAACTTATTGGCCTTGCCCGCATTTCATTTTTGTAGCATCCGTATGCAGGTATGCAGGTAGTTTTCTCTGTGCTTCCTCCGAAGTTCGTAAAGAAGGCTTGCGAAAGCCAATGGCACCTGGTATACATGTCTGTCACACTGGCTTTAGGAAGGGGGGGGGCTGTTTTTCAAATTCTGAAGCTAGGATATAAACCAGAACGCTACATTCTAAAGAACCCTTAGGCCAAAGGGAGTCCAGGGGCAGAAGTTATCTTGTACCGAACAATGCAGCACTGTAGCTGTTCTAATGTTTCTGGCAGTTATTGTCTACTTGTTGGATACTTTCATTTCACATGCCCAGGCCTGCACAAAACATCTTTGTGATTCCCTGCATGTCTGCTTCAGATGATGTAAGATTGGGCTGCAGATACCTCACAGTACATACATGAAAATGTATAGTATTTTTAAAAGTTAGAGGTTTAAATGTAAGACTGCTGGGTCGCATTTTGTATATGGCCAAAGTGTGTAGTATTTTTAAAGATACCGGTTCCAATGTTAGGCTGCTGTGTCGCATTTCATATATGGTCATTAATAATCCTGTAACTCTCCTCATATTGTCATTGCAGAAAAGTGCAAAAAAAACATGGAGTACAAAAACTGCAGCAGCATTTGTCCGAAAACCTGCGAGGACGTGGCCAACATGGGGGGTGTCAAGGTGTGCCCAGCAATTTGTGGTGGAGGATGCGTCTGCAAAGAAGGATATGTCCGGAATTCTGGTCAATGTGTACCTGAGAGTACATGTCCTTGCACCGCCAATGCTCACTATTCTAAATGTGCCTCTCCATGTCCGCTCACCTGTGAGAAATATAAAGATGCAGAACCATGCAAAACACAATGTGTGCCAGGATGCACATGCAACAAAGGCTATGTTATGTCTGGAGAATCTGGTAAATGTGTGCTTCCTAAAGACTGCCCTCTTGCAGCCTAAGCCTAGACTTGGAGCTTAATGGATCCTTCCAATCAGGTGTGAAAAGTGTATTTTAGTACAATAGCAATAAACCGTTGTGATTACAAAATGAAACTGTATCAGTTATACGTGCTAATTAAAATCTAGTGTGATATTCCTCTGTATTAAAGAATTTCGTAATAAGAAAAATATTAAATCCGGTTAGTATGCATAGATGTGCAATGAAGAAACTCAAAGTAGTGCTACTAGTTGGAATGATAAGCCACCTTCCTCTTTGTCCCGGGCAAGGCCAGCAGATCTAGGTAGAATGACATACAGCATATTCTGGCCCAGGCCACCTACTGATTATTCCTCCATAGGAACCAATGTATCCAAAAGATGAACAGTAGCTTAAGTAGAAGTCCTAATCCCACAGATGAGAAGTTTAGGAAGTAGACGTTCTAAACATGAGTAAGGTTTAGGAACTGACGTTCTATCGTCCATAATCGATTATGTTGTTAGATCACAGCCATTATTAATCAATTTCCTTTTCCTGCTTTCAAGACTCAGTATAATGTTTTTAATAGGTGCTACATGCTCTTTATAGGTGTCGCCTTCGCAGCGCGCATGCGCTACAATGGCAAAAAGACCTTGTCCGATCGGTTTGGCTTTTCAGACAAGCACGTGCATGTGTTCCATTGCCTTCAATGGCAACGCGCGCATGTCAGGAGATTCACATGCGGGAGCGCGCTCCACAAGATGGTAGTAATTAACGCTCCCCTAAGTGAATCGCGCGGTCTATCACCCCCCCCTTCTGCCGCGTAAGCGCTTGTACCAAGGATGTGGTCACCTGAGAACTGCCACAGTATACACAGTTTGTTTTCTATGGCTGTAAATACATTTTCACTATTTCGTGAAAATCCGGACGCCCCAATAGCCTCATCTCATCAAAGACTGATTGCCATGTCAGAATGGTGTGCGCGTTCGAGCCGCAGCAATCAGAACCCACAGTTTTGTCAATAACGAGAAGAAAGGCTGCCTATGTGTTGCGCACGATAAGCAATACAAATCTAATCTATATATTGCATTGGAAATTCTAACCCAAGATGGATGGTGCCGCTAAGCTAATACTAATATTGTCGGGAATGTTAATTTTGCCCGCGCAACAGCCAACTGAGGTCATAGCTAAAAGGAAAGCTGATGTTTCAAGACCTGTGTAGTGTAATCAGTGAACGCCCGCAAGCGACTTGGTAGCTGGGTTTCTCGCACATGCGCAGAAAGCGTTAGCCCCCATTGGGTGTTTAAGCTACAGCTGAGAGACACTGCTCGTCTGTCATGGCTGGCCAGGGGGGCTCGGGTCCCAGTATCCTGGAATACTTTGGGGAAAGGATGGCTACCGTCGTTGATACTGCCGAAGCGAGACCGGGAATATGTCTAAACTGCAGCCTTCAGGTAAACGGAATAATCCTTAAATATGGTAACTGAGCAAATGGAATTTTGGCTGCATTGGTGCGCAGGCAAGGAGCATCTAAATTCACCCTCTGAATAAAAGGCATTTAAAATGTAGCAACAAATTCAAGTTTAACGCCTGCCGTGGCTTGGTCGATTGGCGTTGCATGACACACACGCCCTCTCTTTCCTCAAATTTGGTCCCCACCTGGACCAAATTTGGAGCGGCGGACTCTCATTTAATGCTTCAGGTACACATGGGTGCTTTGGCACATCATTAGTGACGTAATGTCACGGTACCCCTAACGTAAATTTCTGCATTTGAGTACCTTGTGTGTAAGTTATAACTACTTGGCTACGATATTCGTGTCAAGGCTGATACTTTTGTGAACATCAGCACAACGCTGGTGTTTCCATTCCACTCTTTGCAATATAATCATTAAAATAGCAAACACTGTAAGATAGCGCTGCAAATGGATTTTACAGTGGCACAAAAGGTCCCCTAAATGTGTGAAAGAAGGCAGAGGTAGAATGATCATTATGTTAAACAATATATAAGATTTAATTTAACCAGTTCTTAGCCTTTCAAGAATCCAAATCATTTAGAAATTTCATGTGTTTTTAGGACTTGCCTTTGCAGCGTGTATGCCCTGCAAAGGCAAAAAAAACCTTTGTAAACTTTCCACACATCTGATGAATCTGTGTGCTGTTAAAACTGTGGCGATAACATAGAGCTTTATTAAAATCCTGTTATTTTAAACCAAGAATGACAAGTGCTTGGAATTCTTTCAATTTAAATTTGGTGGTAGAAGTTAAATTCTTAGATATGTTAAGACCGCCAAAGCCAAATTGGCTGAGTGTCCTTAAGGATGTACCCTAGGTTATCATATTCAGTACATTCTCTCCAACTCCTAAGGGCAGTGGATTCCCAAAGATTGATTCCCATGTCAATAAGAATCAATGGCTTGCTTGTCCAGAGTGCGATGGAATTCATTTTACGTTCTCGTGCCCATTGAAATCATTAACGTGCCACTTGGGCAAATAGCTGTGCTGATAGTCTGTTAGTAAAACGATTGTTCAGCCATTAGTCTGAGGTGTCATGAGTTCCTCTGTAGAAGTTTGTAGTTGCACTGTTAGTGAACAATAGATGTAGAACCCTAGCATCCTTAGCGTTATACACCCACTGCTGCCCATTCATGCTACAGTTCAGTTACAGATTTGTGCTGTCCTAGACTGTTCGCTATTTCAGATGGGCACTGTACAGGTACAGATTTGTGCTTCCAGTGGTGTGCAACTAACCTGTGCTTCTGTCATTGCGCCGATTCTATCCCCGCTTGTGTTTTTGAGCAGCTTCTATCCCTGCTTGTGTTTGTGAGCAGCTTCTATCCCTGCTTGTGTTTGTTAGCAGCTTCTATCCCTGCTTGCGTTTGTGAGCAGTTTAGACCTTCGATGTGTGGGTCCGGCACATGCGAAGCTCCTACAAGTGACCACAGTCTAGACCTTCAATGTGTGGGCCTACCACATGTAAAGCTCCTACACATGACTCTACCCTAGACCTTCGACGTGTGGGCCTCTCACATGTGAGGTTCCTACACATGACCGCAGTCTAAATCTTTGATGTGTGAGCCTGGCACATGCAAAGCTTTGGCACATAACCGCACCCTTGACCTTGGATGTGTGGGCCTTGTACATGCGGAGCTTCTACACAAGCCGCAGTCTCAGTCTTCAATGTGTGGACCCGGAACATGCAAAGGTCCTACGTATGACTGCAGTCTAGACCATCGATGTGTGGCCTTGCATACATGAAGCTACTACATATGACCACAGTCTAGACCATGGATGTGTGGCCTGGCATGTGTGGAGCTTCATGAAAATTATAGAATGCACTCCTTTCTCAAATCTAAACAATTGCTTTTTTGTGCGCTCTTTTGGCAGGTTTTTACGTGCAGACTAGCTCATGCCATGCCACAGCAGCATGTTTCAAATCGTTCCTTTTCAAATGGAGCGTTCATTACGTTCCAGACACGCCTCACAGCAAGGAAAGTAGGGCCCGATTCACAGAACTAACTTAAGACAAAATCCTAAACTTAATATCATTTTTGGAATTCACAGAAGGCACGTACTCATTTTGGTATTCACAGAAGGCACTTATTCATTTAGGTATTCACAGAAGTTAGGAGTCCTAACTTTAGGACTCCTAAATGCCTTCTGTGAATACCGAAAGTCTTAAAATTAGGATGTTTCTCAGTTTAGGAGTAGTAAAGTTAGGACTCCTAACTTTAGGACTCCTAATTGCCTTCTGTGAGTACCGAAGGTCTTAAAATTAGGATTTTTCTCAGTTTATTAGTAGGAAAGTTAGGACTCTTAACTTTAGGATTCCTAAATGCCTTCTGTGAATACCGAAAGTCTTAAGATTTATCTAAAGTTAGAAGATTAATAGACAAGTGGATCATAATATAATAAAACCACCACAACAGCCCTCTGCTGAGAACGTTTCCCGCTCCTCTAGTGTTGGTCTTGCCCCCAATCCAGCTTATATCAGACTTGGTCTAGATCAATTACTCCAACCTCTGTATAATTCAGGAATCGGGGCTAAGTCTACCCAACCCAGAGTCTACATGGTTAATGTCCCTAAAACATGTTCCCGAGAAGATGATGGCTCTCTGATCAATAAGGCAACACATTGGATTTGTCACATAAGGGGGTGCCGGTCCCTGATAAGGGAGGACATACTCAGGGCATGTAGAAGTAGCTCCAGGGATAATTGTACAGATACCATTGAGTTAACTCTCACAAATCATGTACTCGTTGAGGGCCTTTTAGCACTGGACTCTAGAACCTTTCCCCCAGGCCAATCTGCCATACAGTTCAGGCGGTTCCCCAGCATGGAATCCATGAAGTATAGTAGTCCTGTCCCTGTTTCAGCTATAGTGGGTCAGTCCACACTTGATGCAAATGATTGACTACCTGCTAATACTAATTCTGTTAATAGTAGCATCAGTACAGCCCCTATTGCAGACACAATATCTCCTATCCTGGTTGCACACCAACAATACGATCTTATGTTCTCTACCACCACTGATGCGATTGACTCTGCCTCAAACGGTGCCTTGTCCTCCCATATCTTGGCCCCCAGAAGCTGTGTGAACACCCAAAGGGCAATATTTCCGAATATTAAAATAATCTCTTGGAACATAGCCGGTCTTCAAAGTAAATTAACATTGCCAGACTGGAACCGTCTCATAGATGGCTATGATCTATGTATCTTCCAGGAGATGTGGAGCTTAGTACCACTGTATAAATACGGCTACTCGTGCTTTTTCATACCTGCAATTACCCAAGGGCGTGGTCGTCCGTCAGGTGGGCTTATGGTCTGGGCGAACATTGCTCTTAATTGTAGGGTCACTTATCATATCTGTTCCATCCCGGACTTAATGAGATTAACCCTGAGGGGGCCCACTGGAAGCATTACCATCGAACTTTTCACTGTTTATGCCAGAGGCACGAGGGGAGGAGCCAAGTCACCAATTATTTCTACATTATCTAATGAACTTCTTTTATGTCCAACTAGTGCCCAGGTTATGGTGGCCAGTGACCTTAATTGCACCTTCGAACCTTTGGCCTCTAATGATTTCATTGGGACGGAGGAGGAAGATGCGAGATGGGGCATACCCCCTCTAACACTCCCGCCAGTCAAGAGATGGTCACCGTTGGCCATCCAACTAAATGCCTTAGTACTTGAATTTGGAATAAGGGCAGTCAATGGGCAAATCACCTCTGATGTCTTAGGAGCTAATACATTTAATAGGGTCTCAAGCCCCTCCAGAATCGATTACATATTGGTCGACAAGAGACTATGGAGTCAAGTGGTTGATATGATTGTTATCATGTCTATTGATAGTGACCATAACCCACTTTCTTTTGAAATGATGGATGTCTGGCATAGCGAGGCATCCCGTTCTAATAGTGGCCACATGATGTTAACCAAAGAAGTTATACCATCTAACTGTAAGCGGTTTCTCAAATTGCCAAAAGTCGCTATCAATGAGCGGAATATGTTGGCCCTTGGTGAAATTTTGAGCGACCAGACCCCCAAATTGATCAAAGCATGCAGAGAAAAGGAGAGGGTTCAAACTGTTGGGGATGTTTACACCAATACCATTGACAAGTTAAGCTCCCTTTTTCTGAAACCATTCGCACCTAACAATAAATCTATGACCCGTGAGTCACCACAAGTATGGTATAATAGGGAGTGTAGACTAAAGAAGTCTTCTCTGATCTCCGCCATCAAGAACCACAATATTATGGAGGTCCAACGGCTTAGAAAGGATTATAGACGAACCATGGTTAATGCAAAGAGGGTGTGGGAGAAATCCCATTGATAAGAACTGAAGGCGGCTAGCCTGTCCAAAAATGGTGATTTGTTCTGGAATTAGGTCAGGAGATCTAATGGTCATGATGCTGACCAGACCCCGAACCACATCACCAATCAGGAATGGTATGAACACTTTAGAAAATTGTATGAAGGAGTTAGTAATCCAGGGTACCAAGAGTCCTCTTTTTGTCAACTGTCTCTCCTTCCCCTGAGCCGTTTCAACCAATAGCGTTTAGTGAGTTCAAGAGAGCTATAGATAAGATCACCCCAGCAAAGGCCACGGGCCAGGATGGCATACCAGGTGACCTATACCGTGCTAGCCCAAGAGAATGGGCCATATACTTTGCCCTCTTGATCAACACCCTCCTGGCGGGGGCAACTGTCCCCGCCTCCTGGAAGGGAGCTGTGGTCCTGCCAACTACCGCCCGGTTAGTCTTATAGATGTCGGTCAGATTTTGGTTGGTCGGGTCCTCCTGGAGAGGATCCTCTCCTGGGTTGGGGAGAATAATATATTCAACAAAAAACACAACGTGAAGGGGGTCTAAGGGGAAAAGATTTTTAAAGACCAACTTGCATCCTGTCCCCCAAACTAACAAGTAACAACACACAGAGGATGCTATGGGTCTATAGAGAAACTATGACATTTCTAAACACTCAGTTGTAGTGTGAGGGAATAATGGTTCTGAGGAGAGACAAAGACAACAAAGTAAGAAAATAAGATGGAATAAGAATACCCATCAGCCCACCCGTTGGCGGAACCTCATCATCTGGTTTATAGTTGGAAACTGGTATCCACTAGACACCTAATCAGGTCTCTTTCGAGGAGTGGTAGTTTGGATCCACCAGTCAGATGGACAGCCAGCAGGTAATGTTGGTAGGTTGAAGGGAGAAAGTTGTAGTGCTCAAAAAAGTGTAGATGTGAAAGGTAAATGTGATAATGTTAAAAATGCCTGTTATGATGCCAAAGCAGAGTGAAGATAGTGTGGAAAAAATATTACTATCAGTAATAGATAATAATTGGTCAATTGGACCAATTATTATCTATAATTGATAGTAATATTTTTTCCACACTATCTTCACTCTGCTTTTAATCATGCCGTTATGTTGATCGCTCCCAATTAAGTTGTTCTTTGGCACCATAACAGGCATTTTTAACATTATACACAAAATCCTGTCTGGGGTGGTGCTCGCACCTCCCAAGGCAGGAAACCCTTTGTCCAAGCCTCCCTCGCTGGAAGGACTCCCAGCAGCAGGAGGTCAGACTTGTGTCTGTGGTGGCAGCATCCATTTTGTGATGCTGAGGCTCTGGTTAACTTTAACCGGGGTTAAGGCTATGTACATGTCGTGTCCCTCTAGAAGGGTGGAATGCTATCCCCATCGACAGAACTGTCGAGGGGATAGTATTCCAAATCGTATGACACCTTACTCGACATGTTTTGATAAAGCCAAACCAGAGTTAGCATATAACCGCGAGGATTATAATGCACTTAAGAGTATATGGTATGGCAATATCCCGGAACAGCTAAGGGAGTTGTTCCCGACAGCTGCAGACAGGCTCAGCTCATGCTAGAGCATCATCTCACACATGAAACCACGCACTCTGCCCCCTGGATTGCAGGGGCCCTCCATAGGAATGGCTTATAGGTTAACATGTGTCCAGTTAAGGTTAGATATAGGGATACTATATCTAAGCAAGAGGTGATTACACCAACTTACCTCAGCTGAGTGATCAGCCAGTTGTGTCAAATATGGAGGCCAGGCCAGGGGTGGCACAATACATGCTGCAGCCCCTGGTAGGCCTTGGATGCACCTTTGCCCTGTTACAGGGGCCTATAAGGTGAACCAGTATCCAATTCGTAATGCACCTGGGGCCTGATTTATGAAAAGTGACGCATCGCTGCGTGAAAACAGCGATGCGTCACTCTTCACTGCGCACTCCTTGCGACACCAATGATGCGTCATATTTAATGTATGACGCATCAGGTCGCAAGGACTTACAGATACGTCAGTATTTCTGACGTATCTGTAAGCGCAAAAGTGACGAATTGCTGGAGTGTGTCACAAAAGTGACGCAACTCCAGCAATGCATCCTTTCACATGGGGAAAGCCCCATGTGAAAGGGCTTGTGTCAGTCTTACGCCTGCTGTGAGGCAGGCGCAAGATTTTGTCGCAACAGCGTCCTAAAAGTGGCGCAGTGAAATCTCATAGATTTCACTGCGTCACTATTACGAGGCTTTTTGCGGGGAAACGCCCCCTCTGCACACATTATACCTGACGCAGGTATATTGTGGCGAGGGGTTTAAAAAGTGACGCATCTACCTAGATGAGTCACTTTTTAAATATGGCGCAACGAGGCGCATTTTTTACACCGCTGGTGCGTCACAAAAAGTGTTGCACCGGCGGCGCAAAACTGACGCAAGGCCTTTATTTATGAGGGCCTTGCGTCAGTTTTGCGCCGACAGTGCGTCACTTTTGTGACACACTCCAGCAATGCGTCCTACAGATACGTCAGAAATACTGACGTATCTGTAAGTCCTTGGAACATGATCCGTCATACATTAAATATGACGCATCATTGGTGTCGCAAGGAGTGCGCAGTGAAAAGTGACACATCGCTGTTTTCACGCAGCGATGCGTCACTTTTCATAAATGAGGCCCCTAGAGTGCATTGGCATTAATTTAGAGAGAGAACAGCAGGCTTTGGGTCTGATTCGCAGGCCCACAGCCACATTAAGTCATAAACCAGTGAAGCAAAAAGCAAAAATTTGGGGTGACCATAGGATAGCAGACCCTACTCTCCTACACTAAGTATGAGTTACTATCTATATCAATAAATAAAGAGGTGTTTGTGTAAGTGTGTATCTTAGTAAATATAAGTATGATCAACTGTTTGCATAATGGAGTAGTATGACTACATAGGTAAATAGAATGTGTGCTGGTGTGTAATGTTGATGTAGGTGTATAAGTATATTTAATATTGTTCTATTGATCTTTATTAGCATGTATGAGTGAAACTATAGGTAAGTGTTTAGATGTGTGTGCAGATGTAGGAATCACTGAGTGGGTTTTTAGAAACTTGTATTGGTGTGTCAATAGTTTCAAATATGGTACTCCATATTTTATAAAGAGTGTTGAAAGGTTATACTAGTGTATGATAAGATGTATCAGATTGTCACTTGGATGATGTCAACAGTGATGTCATCAGTGATGTCATTTGGGATGTCATCAGTGATGTTATCAGTGGATTGCGGGCGCTCAAGTTATAGTTAGTTATAGTTAGTACAACTAACTATAACCAGGGAATTTCAATGGTTTTATACAAGTGAAATGTCCAACTAACTATAACACCCCTAAAACCTATGTTTTTTTCAGTGAATTTCTAAGGTTTTTTAAATGCTAATCCCTAACTATAACATGTATGAAACCTATGTTTTTGTCAGTGAATTTAAAGGTTTTGTAAATGACAATTTTTAAATGTAATAATTCTTATATATTTTTTTATACTGATTTACTACATTTTTTTAACTATTTATTTTTAGATCTTCTATTTTTTAAATTACATTATAGTTATTATACATTTCATTACAAAATATACTTTCTCAGAATGAATTACTTTAGCTTAAATACTTGCAAATAGGCAATAGACGTTTAAGTACAGTATTTTCAGTTGTTGTAATGCGCAACACAATTTCAGACACAATGCAACATTGAGCTCAATCCGAATTTCTAGTTAAATGCAATGAGTTACTTTTTGGATTACTTTTCTAACCACAAGACTAGATCCTTAATTCAGTCCTGGGATATTTCCTGTAAACAGTTGAGTAAAAACGTTATGGTTACAATAGTGGTTTTTAAGGAATATTATTGTATTATTGTATTTTAAAAGTTGACACTTAGAAACCTTTTCACATAGAACCACCAATGTTATCCTATGGGAGGAAATTCACTTATCAGGTAAGTAATGTTAACGTTACTTTTTCTTACTCAGTGGTGTATCCTGGATCCAGCATGGGTGCATCTCCTGTAAACAGTTGAAAGAATGTGTTTAAGTCATACAGGCAATATTTTTAGTTTGAGAAAATAGACAGAAACTTTTCTGGTGAAAATCACACAATGGATTCCTATGGAAGGAAATACAAGTTACTGGTAAGGAAGCTTAGAATTACTTTTCAGGGTCAGTGCTGGGCTAAAAAATGCAGCACTGAGTTCTCTCCTGATAACAGGTGAGTAAATCGGAATTCGTAGTTCGACTGATTTTAGAAAAAAAATTCTACAGTGGTGAAGGAAGGGGGCGGGGCCTGCGGTGACATGTGTGCAAACACGCCCTGTGGCGCGTTTTAAGTTGGGGAATTAATTCCTCTTCAATGCTGAGCTCCCCTGGGGGCCAACTAGCCCACCAGGTACCTCCAGTATGCGCCAAGGAGCTGCGTTGCAATTAGGTATTCAGAGGCCATGCCCACTCTAAGTTAAGGAATTAATTCCTCTTCAATCTAGAGGTCCCCTGGGGGCCAAGTATCCCACCACTAAGTGCCAAGGAGCTTTGTTGCAGAGTGTTGTAAAAAGGGGCGTGGCCTCTGAACACATCTCTGCAACGCAGCTCTCTGGCGCATACTGGAGGGACCTAGTGGGCTAGTTGGCCCCCAGGGGACCTCTGAATTGAAGAAGAATTATTCCCCAACTTAAAACACGCCACAGGGCGTGTTCGCACACATATCACCTCAGGCCCCGCCCCCTACCTTCACCACTGTGCAAATGCATCCCGTGGCGCATTTTAAGTTGGGGGATAAATTCCTGTTAAATCCTGAGGTTCCCTGGTGGCCAATTAGCCCACCAGATACCTCCAGTAAGCACCACGGAGCTGTGTTGCAGAGAGGTGTAAAAAGGGCCGTGGTCTCAGAACACCTATTTGCAACACAGCCCCCTGGTGCATGCTGGAGGTTCCTGGTTGGCTAGTTGACCCCCAGGGACCCCCAGTATTCTAGGGGAGTTAATTCCCCCTCTGCAAACGCATCAGGGGGCGTGTTTGCAGAGTGGTGCAATGAGGGGGCGGGCATAGGGACGATCACGTCTTTTAAAAAAAAAATGGGGGCCCAGAGCAGGCCTAGGGGATCAGGGTGTGTCTATTCTGCCCCGTGTTCACAAGTTACACACATATTTCAATGACTTCCTCAGCCTCGCTTCTACTGAGGGTATTAGTACAGGGTTATACCCAGCTAATGTCACTGGGACCTGGGTTGTCAAGTGATTTATAGGAAGGGGTCCCAGTAATGTAGGAACAAAATATAGAACAAATGAAAATAACTCATCCAAGAAACAAATTTGTTTCTTGGTTGAGTTATTTTCATTTGTTCTATATTTTGTTCCTACATTACTGGGACCCCTTCCTATAAATCGCTTCTACTGAGGCACAAAATGGCTGCCAACAGTTCCTGATTTTGAATGTTTACAACCGCCTGACAACCAATTAAAATTGAGCATGTGATCGGGACGGTGCGCTTATCCTACGAGGCCTATCCTCACACAATCCGCGGATCCTCTGCGCCCATAGATATATAAATGACTTTAACATAATTTTTAAAGAAACTACTGAACAGATTGACACCAGATATGCCAAAGGCACAAGTCGGAACTGAGGGCTACCTCTCTGCCAAATTTGGTGTAATTCCGTTCAGCTGTTCGAGCTGTAGCCGTGGCTAAAGGTCCTATGGGAAATTGCATGGGGAAAACACATTTTGGGACCCCCCTTTTTTCTCGGCCCCTGCTTCACTAATCACCCCCAACCTTTCAGGGAAGGAGCGGAACTGAGTTGGTCAAAAGTTTGGAAAATTTCAAGAAGATTTTTCAATTGAAGCAAATGTTTTTGCCAATAGAATGTTGCGGATTTCCTATAGATAATAGGTCCTAATGCTAACTATCTACTGGCAACCGCAAGTAGATAATATATCGCCTCATCTCACTCCTCCCGTTTCCTGCAAAAGTCATCGAGAAGACCGTCAACAGACAGCTTGCCGCCTTCCTCGAGACGAATGGATCCCTCGACCCCTCACAGTCTGGCTTCCGAGCCAACCACAGCACCGAGACCGCCCTCATCGCCGCCACCGACGACATCCGGGCCCTGATGGACAACGGAGAAACAGCGGCCCTCATCCTCCTAGACCTCTCCGCAGCATTCGACACTGTCTGCCACCGCACCCTAGTGCAGCGCCTCAGCAATGTCGGAATCCAGGAGAAGGCACTGGAATGGATCGTCTCCTTCCTCGACGGAAGAACACAGAGAGTCCGCCTACCACCGTACAAGTCAGAGGCCACCAAAGTCATCTGCGGCGTCCCTCAAGGATCCTCGCTGAGCCCCACCCTCTTCAACGTCTACATGAGCCCCCTTGCGGCCATCGCACGCCAGCACAACCTCAACATCATCTCCTACGCTGACGACACCCAGCTGATCCTCTCCCTGACCAACGACCCCGCCGCCGCCAGAGCCAACCTACACAAAGGGATGAAAGATGTAGCCGAGTGGATGACGACCAGCCGCCTGAAACTGAACTCAGACAAGACGGAGGTCCTCATCTTGGGCCCCTCGCCCTCCGCCTGGGACGACTCCTGGTGGCCCCCCGCCCTGGGCACCGCACCCAAACCGACGGACCATGCACGCAACCTGGGCTTCATCCTGGACTCCTCCCTCTCCATGACCAGACAAGTCAACGACGTCTCCTCGTCATGCTTCAACATCCTGCGCATGCTACGTAAGATCTTCTGGTGGATCCCCACGGAGACCAGGAAGACAGTCACCCAGGCCCTCGTCACCAGCCGACTGGACTACGGCAACGCCCTCTACACCGGAACCACCGCCAAGCTCCAGAAGAGACTCCAGCGGATCCAGAACGCCTCAGCCAGACTCATCCTCGACATCCCACGAAACAGCCACATCTCTGGACACCTGAGGAACCTGCACTGGCTCCCCGTCAACAAAAGAATCACCTTCCGTCTCCTCACCCACGCACACAAAGCCCTACAC
This sequence comes from Lissotriton vulgaris, assembly GCF_964263255.1. Classification (NCBI taxonomy): domain Eukaryota; kingdom Metazoa; phylum Chordata; class Amphibia; order Caudata; family Salamandridae; genus Lissotriton; species Lissotriton vulgaris. The sequence continues at coordinate 266,825,813 of NC_141695.1, forward strand.
GATCAAGGCCCGACCTACCTCAACAACCGAATCAACTTCTACGCTCCCAAACGCCACCTCCGATCAGCCAGCCACGCCCTCGCCGCCGTCCCCCGCATCCGAAGAGCGACTACAGGAGGAAGGTCCTTCTCCTACCTGGCCGCCAAGACCTGGAACTCCCTCCCGACTGACCTGCGCTTGACCCAAGACAATCTCTCCTTCAGGAAGAAGCTCAAGACCTGGCTGTTCGAGCAGTAGCGGCACCCCCCCCCTCCCCCCCAAGCGCCTTGAGACCCTACGGGTAAGTAGTGCGCTCTATAAATGTCATTGATTGATTGATTGATTGATTATCTATCTATCTCTCTCTATATATATATACATAGATATATATATATATACACCACAACTTTCTCTGCTTAGGGAAGCCTCACCTCAGCAGGGCGGCCTCGACATTTGGTGACGGAGCACCCCATGAACATTCCAACAAAAAGTCCTTTGTTCATACATAAAGAAGAATGATGCACACCAGGACCTTTCAAGGAATCAGCCACTTTATTTAATAAAATGGAATGGCAACTCATTTTAGATCTTTCGGTCTTGACACATTTAGCTTGGTTCAAATTCTTTTTCAGAGGTGAACCATCATATCTTGTTGCAGCATTGCATTGTGGTTTTTCTAAACTCCACCACTACTAGCTTTCAATGTAGTCCTTCAATACTGCCGTTCCCATAATGCACCTTGGAAGAAATATCACGGAATTACTAATTGGAACTTTGCAATTCGATTTCCCCTCATACTACATTATTACAGGTACACTTTCAATGCATTTTACTGTCAAAGTGCTATTGTTTCCGCTCATCAATATGCAAAGTCGTTAAACATAGGATTAACACAGTGCCATCCACCCCGAGATAGAAAGGGACAAAGCCGTTTGGCATTTCTACAGAAAAAATTTTAAGCATAGGACCAGCACAGTGCCATCCATGCCCCGGCTGTAAAATGACAAAAACCATTTACCACTCCAGGCACAGTATTACAGTTTTTAATTGTTAAAATACCAACCAAGCTAACCTGAAATGAGTAAAAGCAACCCCTGACACAGTGTTTTGCTCTCATTAGAGCTATTCAGAGATGTATAGCTTTCTCAAGACACAAGGGAGCACCCAGTTTAAAGGGTATTGTATGAACTTAAACTGGATGCTCCCTTGTGTCTAGACAAAGCTATACCTCTCTGAAGAGCTCTAATGAGAGCGAAATAAATAGCTTTTGTCATTTTACAGCAGAGCAGAGACAGCATTATGCTAGTCATATGCTTAAATACTTTGCTATAGAAATGGGAAAAGAATGGCAGAGTTCTGTGTATGTTCTTTTGACCAATGCCTTGCTACAGGGTAATTCACATCACAATTCTTCATCACCCTGAAATGCTTCACTATTTTCTTCTTTACTGGAAATATGGTACTGCACACATTTTAGTAGCCACATGGGTATACCAAGACATACACACACAAGTCATTGATGTATGGAATAAAATTGTTGATGTTTGTCTGTCTTACTAGTGGGTAACTAGTATATTTTCTTGCTTTTACTACCCTTGCAAGCATTGCAATTTCCACATTTTTAGGAACCCTGTTCCTCTCCTTCCTGCCTTGTGTGCCTCTGTAGCTATGCTCTAAAATGTCTCCAATGGATTTCGAGTTGCAATAAGTTGCAAGGGGATCAAAGGACACTTTGCCTACTATCACTGGGTCTGACATTCCCAAATGTCAGTGTCTTGTGATCATGGATTTGTTTTTCTTTGACTCACTGCTGTAAGTGGTGATGAGTCTTACTTTATTAGTATCTTCTTTGTGTCTCCTCTTCTTAGTAAGGAGACTGTCCCTGGTCAGACTGCTGGCTTTCTCCCTAACAGTTTTAGGGACCTTTAAGGGTAGCCCCTGTCCTTTAATCTGTTGGTCATTTTTTCTGTATATTATATCAGGGATTAGGTAATGGTGTTTCGAAGGGTAGAGGACGGTGAGGGTGTTTTTAGTGTTAGGTCAAAAAACACTTTAAAATAAACTTCACAAAATACAAATGTGTGCAATTCAGTTCACCTACCTTCCTCAAGGACAAACTTCACACTACATTAGGCAAACTAAATACATGAGGCAAAATATGTTTTCTTCTAGAGCATACAATGACTAACTAGCAAAGCTGTAGGTGTTCTCTGTTGCAAATTTTATAGGAAAGCAAGCTCAGCCCTGAATTATTGTTTTGCAAGAAATAATTCTGTACTTCTCTCTTCAGATCACATTTCCAAAACCCTTCCAAAATATACAAACCAGTACATTTGCCATTCTCAACCTATAATCAAATGCATATCTGGTTATATTTGTTTGTACAGCACTCTGGATTTTGCTGACATAGCTAAGTCTGTACTGTGCAAATGCAACAAATATTGAAATAAATTACTAAATCAATACTTAACTTTTGAAAACATGTGTGTTGACATTCAGGTCAATGTCATCAAAATATCACTTTTGTATCACTCTTCACTCTTGTATCTTCTTATTTCAGGGCCTTTGATTACCAAAATGTTTAAAAGCATGAATCTACTTACAATGATGGCAGTAGGTGAGTACCACAAGCAAAGTGTTGATAAAACTGAGATATTCCTGTCCATTTCACACTTAGCTAATAGTATTAGAACTATGAACGTCTCAAATGCCTCACAAATAAAACTCATCACCCAAGTACATGTTTAGATTAATGTGTTTGCATAAAGTAGGGGTAACCTAGAATCTATGAAAAATAAGTGATAGTAGATCTTTCCTGATAACTCAAATTATATTGATACATTCATAAAGGAAAGTACTTTTGAATTTGATGTAACTTAGCTGGTTTCTTCTTCACACGTTTAGTATTTTGATTGTCCATCTTCTGCATTTAAGGGATTTTATCTACTCATGCCTTTGGTTAAATGTATGTAGAGTTTAGAGTATAGATGAGTGCAATTCCAATCCAGGCACTAAATGGACCACAACTCTCTTAGGTCCACTTCTGTCATCATTTTTGGTAGGCTGTCAGGATCAAAGCAGTTCTCATTTAAGTTGTGGGTGAGTTTTTGTGCAAAGGTGTTTGTGCATGCATACTAAATATTCAGCAACAAATGATAAAAAAAATCTAATGATCGGACAAAATAACTAAATGGGAAATGTAGACTAAAGTGGAAAAAATCTGAGAGAACGTGACAATTGAAACAAAAGAATGCATAAACTGAAGCACCAATGTCAACAATAAAGATTCATTTAAAACATAGATCCCAAATATGAATACATGTTTTCATTAAGAAAACTCCAAAGCCAAGTTCACTTCACAAGTAACAGCAACTGGAGTAATGTTTCCAAAGACTTATATATTTAAACGTGATACAATGTCTTCTGATGTCTCTTAAAGGATTATTACTTTCTAGGGAAATAAGTCATTGACATACTAGACTGGAATCAGGTGCCCCACCTTTGGCACAAACACCATAAAAGAACTGTAGGTATTTTCCAGGACATGGATTTTTTAGCTCATTGTGACTAGGACCTAGGCTGAACCTCACTGCCAAGGCTCAAAAATGTTAAAACCAGTTAGGTAATACTTGTCTTCCCAGGCAGTTTGGTCTGGACTATTGTTCTTGGAGCAGAAACCTGTCTGATGTGTATATCATTGGTCTCTGTCTGTAGTGGAATGATGAGCAAAAATACATTGGACTGGAATGTAACCCAAATAATTAAAAAGGCTCCAGATTAATACAAATATTCAATCCACATTTTAGTTTTTCTAAGTGAAAATCCCTAAGTATTTGGCTTACAACTCACGTTTGAGAGCCATCATAAGAACTTGGAGTATTAGTTGTGGGAAGTAAGAACCCACTTCAAATAATAATAACAAGTCTGGTCTGGGTGAGCCAAATGTCCCTCAATAAACCTGTACTTAACCCCAAGGCAGCTTGAAACAAAAGCAGTTAGGTTCAACTTAAAGAAAAAAGTGGAAAACATTAATGCAGCACTCAAACAGTAATAAAGTGAAAACGCAACACAAATGAAAATGTGAACCAATATAGTAAAATAGAGAAAATGTAATAAATGAAATTCCACCAAAACAGCAAAGATGCAATCGGAAGAATCAGAGATATGATTTTTTACATTTTAAATTGAAAAATAGTGCCAAAAAGAACAAAGGGCTTACCGGGTTATCTGGCTGTGCATGACCAGTCAAAGTCAAGAGCTAAGGCTAACTGTGATGGAGCGTGGGTCAGATAGAAGGTCCAAGTTGGATCCTGTCTCAGACTTTCCTTCAAATGTAGAAGAAATTCTGAGAAGGCAAACACTTCTGTGGGGCAAGGTACTGACTGGATCCAAAGATGCTGTCAACAGTGATTGGGAGCCGCTGGACAATTTCTTAGTGAAGCCATTGAAGGGAAAAAAAGCTCAGTGAGAGAAAAGTCAAGATTTCAAACTGAGGAGGCTTTCTTCGATGGGGTACTGCGTGATGGTGGGCCTGGTGGAAATTTCTACCTTGAAAATTAGATGTTTTTCTGGATCTCAGATTTCCTCAGGCAAGGGAATAATACAGGTTGTAGATTAGCAAGGCTCCACACGGTTGCGGTTAAACAGGAATTGCTACTGCGCATAACACCACAACAGCATTTGCATTGATGACAATCCCACCGCAATGCACCCTCAGTGAGTGGCTTGCTAGTAGATTTCAGTCCCACTCCAGTTCTCAGAGCAGAAGTTTGCAGAAAAGTTTTAAAGCCCCAATTTTTGAGGTTAGACAGGAGGAGTACACTCTTACACTAATCCAAGGGTCCAAGACCAGAGGGGCACCACATGGGTTTCAGGACTCACTCTAGCAGAGTACAAGGGACGTCCAGTGGGGATGGTCAGTTGGGCAGTTTCAAGAAGACGCCTTTGGATGCTTGTTGTATCTCTGTAGCTCAGACACAGGGTCAGCCAACTTACCTTTGGAGGCACTTCTGGGGTCCTGAATTTCCTTCAAATAGAGTGGAAAGGTGGTTCTGATTTTACTAGATCTTCCTGTGGCATTTGAAATTGTGTAACATACATTGCACCTCCAGCATTAGCATTCCTTCGGGGTGTGAGGACTAGTGCTGATTGAATTACACTCCTCATCTGATTAAAAATGTGTTTTGGTGGGAAAGCCTGAGGGTTCTTCTTCGAGTCCAACTCTTTATAATATCTAATGTGCTCCCCTTGCAACTTTGGTGGAACTCTGTGGTGCCTAAGTGATCCTGTACACTGAACAACTCAGCTTATTTTCTCCCAGGCGGGGTGGATATGGACTGCAGCCTCTTAATTCTTGTCTTCCTGCTGTCTTTAGATAGCTACACTTGAATCACCTTATGTGCAACATGGACAATATGGAGGTCCTCTTATTCGAGACATTTCAATCTGGATGGTGGTCTAGCTGTTGAGTAAATAGAGCCTCTTCTCCATCTTCTCCATCTGTGGTAATTAAAAACCATGGGGTAATATATGATAATCATTAATATTTTCAAACACAGGTGTCCACAGTGGTTGGAAACTGTTTTGGTCTGCTATGCTCTTTAAATACATTTTAAATACAAGTAACGAGGGACATACAGTCCCTCATTACTTCTAGGCTGGACTCTGCCAAAACTCTTTTCCTGGGTCTTCCTGATTTCTTCATTGAAGGACTCCGGATCATTAAGAGTGCGCTGCTCGACTCATTCTCAAACATCCTTTTAAGACATGACTCCCTTCTTATTCAAGCTCTTTGCTTTGGCTACATGTAAAGTAGTGCATTCTTTACAGTGCTCTGGTTCTGGCCCTTACGGCCTTTTTTGACTCCACCTCAATATTTGGTAGTTGATTGTAACTCTATAGTCCCTCTATAGCTTTGTGTTCTGCTCAGGCTTCATTTGCATTGGGGCAGATACTAAGGCAGGCTAGAAGGGGAGGCCACCTCTTCTCCCTTCTAGTTGCTCATGCATGGAACAAGCTCTGGTTTGGGCTTCGATCATTTTCTTCTGAGTCTTCTTTAAGAAAAAAACTCTAGACTTGGCTCTAAGCGCAGGAATTATTGTGATAGCTCCTACCAATTACTTTTCTAGCGCCAGGACACTCCTTGAAACAGCTGTGTGCTTTATAAGGCTCTGTAAATTAATTATGGTAAGCAGGGAAGCACTCATTTTTCCATCCCCTAAAGTAGTTCTGGTCAATTCCAGTAACCCCCACTTGCTTTGGTGCCAGTCTAACTAGAGAGACAAAGGACAGGCAGGCCAAGGCAGGTGCTGCATCTGTCAGTCTTAGGGTAGGGTTTTTCTGAAGCTAGACAGGGGCTAGGTACAGACCCCGGGCTACCCTTTGAAATGCAATCAAGTGCTGAGTGAAACCCACAGGTCATTCTGTGTATGGGAGAAACACACCTAACACACCCAAGGATATTTGCACACATGTAACAGGAATTCACATCTCACCACTGAAGAGACATTCACATTCAGGTGACACTGAACACAGGCACATTTCGCTTCAGCAGAAAAATGTCAACTTTTAAAGCTGGCATTTAAAAAATTGTAATTTTAAAGTCGACTTGACCATTAGGTTGGATTCTAATTTACTATTAAACAGAGTCCTTGATTTATTTTTCTACTTAGTCCTACACTTAAGATATGCATCATGAATTGTTATAATGCAACTCAGTTCTTTTCTATGGAAGATTCATCCTTGCCACAGTGAAAAACTACTTTGAAGATTTTTTATTGCCAGGACATATAAAAATGTAAAATACTGGCACCCGAGCCTACCTTAGGAGTGACTTATAAGTAATAAACAGAAAAGATTAGCCCTGGAAAAAGGTTTATTTTGCCCTGCCGAAATGGCAATTTAAAACTGCACACACAGGCTGCCAGGGCAGGCCTGTAGACATGTTGTACAGTGCTACTTTTGCGCGTGGCACGCAAATGCTGTAGGTCTCTTGTAGGATTTGATCTAAAGGCCCTAGCTACCTATAGTACCATATGCTAGGGACTTATAAGCAAATTAAATATGCCATCTTGGTGTATGCCAATATTACCATATTTAAAAGGGACAGTACAGGCACTTTATTACTAGTTGGTAGCAGTTAAGTGCACACAGTCATATGGCCAACTAAAATAGGCTCAAAAACAGGTCACAAACATCTGGAGGAATACCACAAAAAGATGGTATTTTCCAACACTTATTTAGGGCAAAACTCCTCTGGAGTTGTTTATGTTCCGGTTTACCTGGGACATTGACAGGCATTTCAGTTTTGACTGTTTCTACAGGAGCAAAAGTAAGGATGCCTATAGTGACAGGATTATGGACATTGAGGTTCAGCTTTGATCGTTTCCAATCATGACCAATTGCCCAATTTTATTTGCTTCTGTATCCTGGATATCTGTGATGAGGAGTTCTACATAGTTGCTTTATCATAACATGATGGACTACTAAGAATTTAGTCGTGGACTCAAATAATTCAATTAGCTGGTTCAAGAGAATTTGCCTAATTATGTTGTTGTCTAATAGCTGTGCCTGTGGGCAGGACTGGACCAATGTCCTACTTTTGATGTAACCATGGAAAGTATACATGATTCCGATTAAGATTAATTGTTTCAAAGTATCCTACGTGGTTATCTTGATAATCGGGCAAGGATTCGGGCTTTTGGGTGAACATTGGGACACCGGACCTTTAATTTTCAAAGGCAGTGGTTTTCCAATTCACAATGGCCTTCATTTAAACGGTGTAGCCCTTCATTTCCTGATCGGGGCCTTATTAGTTGTCCTTCCCACATGTGCTTCAGGTTATTTCTTCTTTTTTGATTCTCATTTTCTTTATGAACTTTTTCAAACCAGCAGCTTTCCTGTTTTACTGACGGGGAAACAGAAAAACAAAGTTTCACAAACAAATCTGTGCTGCAAATTGGTGGATTGGGCTTGAGATTATTAAACAGATGTCGTTTTTTTTGTGTAAATTATGTGCCAGGTTTACCTGTTCTACATGTATTATTCCTTTTAAAGATGTTCATTAACTATGAAAAATTTAATGTGCTTGCATACAATGTAGTGAGAGAGAATCTGTAAATTATGCCATCAAAGCAACTGCAGAAGAGTGTTAACACTGATTATGCTCATATTTCAATATTTTTTCTTCTCAGTGTTGGCTGCAGCGCTTTCAATTGGACACTGAGATGGTAAGAAGATAAGCATTTAATGTGTTTCTAAATTGATAAATCTATGTATTTCATATAAATGTGTGCTTCTGTGCTGCAAGGCAACCCCTGCCCTGCTAGGTGTGTTTTAAGTATTTGTTTACTGCACTCATGCTTCACAGTGGTCCTCCTGGGGCCACTATCCTCTAGAGGACCCACAGAACACCTGGGTGAGACTTGTAATTAATTGCGCAGATAAGACAGACAGACAAGAAGGCTTTTGGCCTGATCGTCACGTCGCCGCCCTGCTCCCGCACCGCCAAACCTGTGTGCGCACCGCCTGCCATATTACAACTATTTTTTTTCTCACTGGCAGGTGGCTCTTTGGAGGTCCCTAGGTGGTGACTATGTAATAGGCATTGCAATAGGAATGTCAAAGTCAGTACCTGCACAGCATGGACTAGGGCAGTCCATGCTGTGCATGTACTGGGGGTGTTTGCACACAGAGGGGCTTATCATGTGTCTCCCTGAATGCCCTCCCTGGCCATGCGACAACAGAGGGCCCAGTAGGCCCCCCCTTTGGTTCCTCTGCACCACCTTTTCATGGAGTAGGAACCGCCATGAAAACAGTGGCGGAGAGGAATCGCATAATATGCGTGGCAGGACGCAGCGGTTCCACCAAGCATATTGCCGCCTCAAGACTGCCACGCCACCATTTGGGATCTCTTATCCGTGGCGGATGTAGTGGTACAATTGCGGCCTGACCGCTCTAGTTGGAATAGAGTGGCTGGAAGATTGCCACAGTGAGTCTGGCAGTTCATGAACCGCCAGGCACATAATCAGGCCCATAAACGTTTTCATGTAGCATAGCATAAACAACAGCTTAGAGGTCTCAAAGCTCGTTCATAAAATGCATTGGTGGAATTTTAACATAGCCAAACATTTACAAATAGTAAAGAATGCGAATAATGGTTAAGTTAAAAGAGGCAAATATGCCAACCATAGCAGTGACATATATAAACAGATATACATTGACTGCTATCACAGTGTTAACATAATACCATTCAATTGGGAGTTTACAACAATTGTTAGGTGGCATTTACAGCATGTATATGTCATCACTTAACCAAATTTCCAAGGTAATCCAAGATCCAATAAATACCTCATTTAGGGGCACATGCATCATTCATACATTTTGCATTTCCTAATTTGCGAAAAATATCGAATCGCAAATTAGGAATTGCAAAATGGTATGTATCATTTTTTTGTCTTTTCATTTGGGATTCGGTAAAAATCGCAATTTTTACCGAATTCCAAATAAGTAGCGAATTCCTAAGTGCATTTTCGCAATTCCCATTGATTCCTATGGGCCAAAAGGCCCATAGGAGTCAATGGGAAGGCATTTCCAAATTCGCAATTTGTTGATGCATTCCAAGGGTGCACCCCTGAAATGCATTTGAAAGTGCATGTTTCACACACTCATGTCCTAAGGACATGTGTGTCTGTAACATGACAGTGTAAAAAATGATTTATTTTGCATTTTTAAACATTTTCGCAAATTACCACGAGGGTCAACCTCATGTTAATTTGCACTTCCAATTTCAGCATTCGCACTTTTTTTAACATTGATGCATTGCATTTTAAGAATCGCACAAATACGATTCCTTAAATGCATTCGCATTTTTTAGAAATGCAGAAAAATGCGAATTCAGAAAAATAGTTTGATGCATCCCAAAAACGTATTTAGGAAGTGCAAACGGCCGAATTTACTGATTCGCACCGTTTGCACTTCATAAATAGGTTGATGTATGTGCCCCTTAGTTTTTATCTCTTTAGTGCCCAAACACCTGCTATCCATGGATTCCAGCCCAACAAAGACACAAACACTGGGGGGCAGATTTACTAGTCACTCAGGCAGTGCAGCAGACGCAAATGCTGGGTTGTGTTGTGTGAGAGAGGGAGCAGAAGTATGCCATATTTACAGAATATGGTGCTATCTTCTCCTCTCCCTAGCACTGGTCCAGAAATGTGCTTCGTGTAAAAGAGTGTATGCTTGACGGAAGCATGACCGCTACAATGAGACAGGTTTTATTTGTCAGCAGAGACTGGGTGATGAGTGGAGCAGTTCTCCATTAATGGTGTGCACTGAAGTCCGCCTGGCAGTGGGGGATGGCTGAAGAGAGCAACAGAGCAAGAAGAATTTCTCCTGCCACACACATGGGGAGGAGTCCTTTTCGAATGAGGGGACTGACAATAATCTGGTGCATGGTCAGAAAGCGATGTTGCTAGTATTGGATATTCTTGTGAAAACATTGGATAATGTGGAGGAAACTGCACTTGTGGGGAAGTCATGTTGGGGAGCTAGGGAGCAAAATATGCTTGCCTGCCCTGAGTGGTAGTCACAGGAACAGCCATTGAATTGAAAATGCAGAAATCTTTAGGATGAGTGGATGCTGTGGTGACAAAGATGCAATACTTGCATTATTCCAATGGGGTTCATGTAGGGCAACATACCTGCTTTAAAGCAAAATTCATATTCAGAGCTGCAAGGACCAATAGAGCTGTGGACTGTCCTTCTGTGGACACCAGTTGAAACACATCTGAGGTACGGCATTTTCTTTTAGCAAACCTTCTGAGTTTGAAATCTCAATCTGGAACAAAGCCTATGAAGAAAAAAACATTACTCAGTTGTATTCAAGGACTATTGACCAATAGGTGTTACCTTTATTAACAATTCCTTTCCAACATAGCCATGAAACAGATAGATTCTGTAGCATGCTGGTTCTTATTGTAAGTGACAAGCTTTATTCTGTTTCCTATTGTGACATGTTCCAGGTCTCTTTCCACTCGACCAGAACCTCCTTCTCCTTTGAAGTGAGTGCTGTGTGCAGAAATAGCAAACACATCTGTGCACACTGAAGGGAGAAGAGGTAAAACAGTGAGTGGTCAGCAGCAAATTTCTTTCTGAGGGCCCATATTCCAACTCCTATCTCTTCTTTCTTGTTTCTCTTCTCCATCCTCTTTCTCTGCCCTTCGTTCCAAAGTCATCTTTAGCTGTTTCTTTCTCCACTCTCTGCTGGAGCTCTTCAACTACTTAAGACACCAGTCAGCGCAAACCTGTTCCGGAGACTGTGGGCTTTTCCACATAAAGTAAACACAAAGAGCATAACAAATATATGCCACAGCATGGGATCACTGATGTCTTATGTAGTTGTAGAGCTGGAGCAGCACTATTTTACCAACTTACACTGTGATAATTGATTGCTTTCCCCAGGAACCTTAGAGGTATGTGCTGCCTTTGTCTGTATACATAACAATATTTGCAAATATGTCTAACGTAAATACAGTGCCTAACAGAAAAACAAATGTAAAGTAACAAAACAACACCATTCAAAAATAACAGGGTACGTCCCATTCAACCATTCATATATAACCATTCAAAAAATGTGCACAACAAATGGAGACAATCCTTTTTGTGACATGTTACCACCTGGGGAATCCTGTTTTCATAATATAGTGTTAAAAAGTGTTTATCGCTTGCACTACCATACCTTACCACCAAGAGTATGATATGGCGCAAGTCCCAAATGCTTTGTGATCCTCACAGTGTTTTAGTTTAGTGCTCCAAGTGCTTATTTTGCATGATTTGGCCCCTGTTCTGTTCTGTTTCTTCCTTGGCCTTTTTTGTGCTCTTTAAAATAAAGATAACGTCCGGTGGTCAATAGTCCTTGACATACAACTGAGCATTGTTTTTTTCTTCACAGGCATTGCTTTGCGATTCCCTATTTATAGTCGCAATTCTAGGTAATGGCTCTTTTTGTGATTACCAAAAATTGGGAATAGAAATCCTTTAATACATCTTGAAAGGATATTTTGCATTCTCAAGTGGACGAAATGATTGATTCGAACCATATGCGAATGCAAAATTGTTTGATCCATGTGGGCCCTGGGTTATTACTCTCGTGGGAGCTTACCGTCTACGTTTCAACAAGAGTCAGATATATGTCCTTAGTGTATTCTACGAAGATGGCATAACTGCACATGAACTAATAAAAGAGATGTTCAAGGCGAAGCTATGATATATTCACCCCAGCTGGATGGAGGTCAGAAGACCGACTGCCAGGGTATGGAACTCTGAGACAGTCTAAGACAACAATATATTAACAAAATGACATTCTGTGCTCAGTGTTACACACTGACCGTAATCGACACATTTAAGATATCACAATAACCATAAGACATATGTAGCTAAGAGGCTGCTGGGTTTCTTAGTGCAGATTTCAAAGTCATGTCAAGGGAGAGAAGTGACCATGTTTGCTCTGCATTATGACTTCGAATCGGCTTTCTTTTTGTTCCCGGATAGGACTGTATCCACATGATCAGATAATATACATCAAAAGTAACATCAGATACAATAGAAGGCTCATCAATATCTGTGAGCACTTACGCCCATTGCAAGATCATATTAAATTGACCGCGAAGACTATTTGTCAGGCCACCTATTGCAAATAAACTCAATCTGTTTTGAAATGTATCCCTGCCCCAGTTTATCAATTGCAGCATGCTCAGATTAAGGTAAGCTACGTCATGGAGTGCTGTCAGGATAGGTGGTGATAGCAAAGTAAAGACTGTGGGCCATATTATCAAGAACGTCAATAACATTATTGCTGCTTTAGGGGCAGGAAACTGCCGCTAAAGCAGCGATATGGAGCTTGATAATATGCCCTTGTGAATTTCCATAGAAGCCCAGGTTCTGGTGTGAAGGACATCAAACCTCGGCTTCTATGGGAATTCACAAGGGCATATTATCAAGCGCCTTATCGCCACTTTAGAGGCAGTTTCCTGCTGCAAAAGCAGCGATAATGTTATTGCCGTTCTTGATAATATGGCCCTGTATTTACTTACACACGTGATGTGGTAATATATGCAAACACTGGAATGTACACATATTGTTTGCATGCATTACCACATTAAAGCCCAACTTATTGGCCTTGCCCGCATTTCATTTTTGTAGCATCCGTATGCAGGACAGGTATGTGGGTAGTTTTCTCTGTGCTTCCTCCGAAGTTCGTAAAGGCGGCTTGGAAGCCAATGGCACCTGGTATACATGTCTGTCCTACTGGCTTTAGGAAGGAGGGGCTGTTTTTCAAATTCTGAAGCTAGGATATAAACCAGAACGCTACATTCTAAAGAACCCCTAGGCCAAAGGGAGTGCAGGGGCAGAAGTTATCTCGTACCCAACAATGCAGCACTGTAGCTGTTCTAATGTTTCTGGCAGTTATTGTCTACTTGTTGGATACTTTCATTTCACATGCCCAGGCCTGCACAAAACATCTTTGTGATTCCCTGCATGTCTGCTTCAGATGATGTAAGATTGGGCTGCAGATACCTCACAGTACATACATGAAAATGTGTGGTATTTTTAAAAGTTAGAGGTTTAAATGTTAGACTGCTGGGTCGCATTTTGTATATGGTCAAAGTGTGTAGTATTTTTAAAGATACCGGTTCCAATGTTAGGCTGCTGTGTCGCATTTCATATATGGCCAATAATAATCCTGTAACTCTCCTCATATTGTCATTGCAGAAAAGTGCAAAAAGAACATGGAGTACAAAACCTGCGGCAGGTGTCAGAAATCCTGCAAGGACGTGGCCAACATGGGGAGTGTCATGATGTGCCCAGCAGTGTGTGTTGAAGGATGCTTCTGCAAAGAAGGATATGTCCTGAATTCTGGTCAATGTGTACCTGAGAGTACCTGTCCTTGCGCCGCCAATGCTCACTATTCTAAATGTGCCTCTCAATGTCCGCTCACCTGTGAGAATTATAAAGAAGCAGTAGCATGCACAACACAATGTGTGGCAGCAGGATGCACATGCAACAAAGGCTATGTTAGGTCTGGAGAATCTGGTAAATGTGTGCTTCCTAAAGACTGCCCTCTTGCAGCCTAAGCCTAGACTTGGAGCTCAATAGATCCTTCCAATCAGGTGTGAAAAGTGTATTTTAGTACAATTGCAATAAATCGTTGTGATTACAAAATGAACGTGTCTGTGATATACGTGCTAATTAAAATCTAGTGTGATATTCCTCTGTATTAAAGAATTTCGTAATAAGAAAAATATTAAATCCGGTTAGTATGCATAGACGTACAATGAAGAAACTCAAAGTAGTGCTACTAGTTGGAATGATAAGCCACCTTCCTCTTTGTCCCGGGCAAGGCCAGCAGATCTAAGTAGACTGACATACAGCATATTCTGGCCCAGGCCACCTACTGATGATTCCTCCTTAGGAACCAATGTATCCAAAAGATGAACAGTGGCTTAAATAGAAGTCCTAATCCCACAGATGAGAAGTTTGGGAAATAGACGTTTTGAACATGAGTAAGGTTTAGGAACTGACGTTCTATCGTCCATAATCGATTATGTTGTTAGATCACAGCCATTATTAATCAATTTCCTTTTCCTGCTTTTTAGACTCAGTATAACCTTTTTAATAGGTGCTCTCAGCCACATGCATCAAAGGAAATTGCATTCGCAAACGGTGCGAATCGCAAAATTCGTCCGTTTGCGAATGTAATTCCCATTTTTGGGATGCATTAACATTTTAGTAATTGTCGCAATTTAAGAAATCGCAAAATTGCGATTTCTTAAATTGCAATTGCATTTAAGGAATCTCAGATTGAGATTCCTTAAAGGCAATGCATCAAACTTTTAAAATTTGCGAATTCGCAAATAAGGGGAGCGAATTACCATGAAGTTGACCTTCATGGTAATGTGCATTTTTCAAAGAGGCATGTGAGTGTGCAAAATGTACCCCTAAGAAGATTTCAGGGTGCAACAGGGTGTCCTTTGGACACCCCTGCACCCTTGAAATTGCATTCTTAATTTGCAAATGTTTAATGGTGAATTGCAAATTAAGAATGTCTTTCCATTCATTCCTATGGACCTCTAGGCCCATATGAATGGATGGGGAAGTATTCCTTAATAATGATTCTCAAATAGAGAATCGTAATTAAGGAATTTTAAGAAATCGCTATTTTTATAGAGATTTCTTGATGCATTGCATTTTGCAATTCCTTAATTGCGATTCCTTATTTTTCGCAATTAAGGAATCGCAAAATACAATATTGATGCATGAACCTGTAAATGCTCTTTTTAGGTCTCGCCTTCGGAGTGCGAATGCGCTGCAGAGGCAAAAAGACCTTTTCCAATCGGTTTGGCTTTTCAGCCAAGCACATGCATGCGTTCCATTGCCTTCAATGGCAACGCGCGCACGTCAGGAGATTCACATGCGGGAGCGCGCCCCACAAGATGGTAGTAATTAACGCTCCCGCAAGTGAATCGCGCAGTCTATCACCCCCCCTCCTGCCACGCGAGCGCTTGTACCAAGGATGTGGTCACCTGAGAACTGGCACAGTATACACAGTTTGTTTTCTATGGCTGTAAATACATTTTCATTATTTTGTGAAAATCCGGACGCACCAATAGCCTCATCTCATCAAAGACTGATTGCCATGTCAGAATGATGTGCGCATTCGAGCCGCAGCAATCAGAACCCACACTTTGGTCAATAACGAGAAGAAAGGCTGCCTATGTGTTGCGCACGATAAGCAATACAAATCTTATCTATATATTGCATTGGAAATTCTAACCCAAGATGGATGGTGCCACTAAGCTAATACTAATATTGTCTGGAATATGAATTTTACCCGCGCAACACCCAACTGAGGTCATAAGCTAAAAGGAAAGCTGATGTTTCAAGATGTGTTTAGTGTAATCAGTGAAAGCCTGCAAGCGACTTGGTAGCTGGGTTTCCTGCAGAGAGAGTTAGCCCCCATTGGGTGTTGAATCTACAGCTGAGAGACACTGCTCGTCTGTCATGCCTGGCCAGGGGGGCTCGGGCCCCAGTATCCTGGAATACTTTGGGGGAGAGGATGGATACCGTCGTTGATACTGGCCGAAGTTAGACCGAGAATATGTCTAAACTGCAGCCTTCAGGTAAACGGAATAATCCTTAAATATGGTAACTGAGCAAATGGAATTTTGGTTGCATTAGCACGCAGGCAAGGAGCATATAAATTCACACTCTGAATAAAAGGCGTTTAAAATGTGGCAACAAATTCAAGTTTAACTCCTGCTGTGGCTTGGTCGATTGGCATTGCATGACACACACGCCCTCTCTGTCCCGGTGACATGGTTTGAAGGGAGTGCTCTTGACCATACACCCTCCTCACCCGAGGCAAGGTTTGGACAGTACGGCGGCCAGCCCTCTTGCACCTGTCTGCAGCGGCACGCACCTTGCCTCAGCCGGGAAGGGCCTCACCCTCCTGGGTCAGAGAGCGTTGCCCGACCGGGACAGGTGGCTCGAGCGACAAATGGGCAGCAGCGGAGTGTGCGAGACGTAAAGGAAGTTGCAGCGCCGCTCCTATTGGCGGACCAGTTTTGTTTCTTGGCGTGGTGCGTGACTCGCCCGGCTGGCTCCCGGGTGATTGCGGATGTCCCCGGTGCGTTGAATTCTGCAGCGGGCTGTCCAGCTGCCTCCTGAGACCGCCAGCTCACGCTGTGGCTTCTGCGCCCCTCCCAGCACGTCCAGACTGCGGCACTGCCCGGGAGCTCACACAGGTGGGTGATGTTGATGATGGGACCTGATGCGTCCTTAGTCCCCATCTGGACCAAATTTGGAGCGTTGGACTCTCATTTAATGCTTCAGGTACATGTGGGTGCTTTGGCACATCATTAGTGATGTAATGTCACGGTACCCCTAACGTAAAGTACAGCATTTGAGTACCTTGTGTGTAAGTTATAACTAAGCATGGGCGAAATTTGCGAATTTGCGTTTCGCGAATTCACAGGTTTCCCCGCGAAATTGTAAAAAAAATCCTCAATTTCGCGAATTTTCCCGCAAAATCGCTGATTTTTTTGCGATTTGCTCTGGAGTGCTTTCTACTGGCTAATCCAGTAAGTGCTCCCTCATTGGATAAATGTAAAGTGCTTTTACTACACTGCAGCTGCGTAAAGGGCTAGAAGATGTGTCTCCAGTGACCATGTGTGCCTGTAACACAGGCACACATGGTCACTGGAGACACATCTTCTGGCCCTTTACGCAGCTACAGTGTAGTAAAAGCACTATGGGGCAGATTTACAAGCCGCTTGCGCCTCTTTTGCACCGCAGTTGCGTCACTTTTGTGACGCAGAGGCAGCACAAAAGATGCACCATGGTGCTGGGTATTAACAACGTGACGTATCTGAGAGATGCGTCATGTTGTAAAGCCCTGCTCCATCAGGAGGCGTTCCAGGGCTCGGGAGGGCGATCCTGCGCATGAACCCCTCCTAAAAGTGGCTCAGTGAAATCTGCAAGATTTCACTCTGTCACTTTTAGGCCAAAGCTGCGTCAAAACCCTGCGCCTGCTTGAAGCAGGCGCAAGGCTTGACGCAGCATTGGGGAGATAGGGCCCCCCAGAGCATTCCTGGAGCTGTGTTGCGCTTGCGACGCAGATCTAGCAATGCGGTGCTTTTACGGCACAGATGCGTGACGTATTTGTGCCGTTTTTGCCACATGGTGTGCCGCATTGTCAATGCGGTACAAAAGGGGGTGGTGATGGACGGTGGCAGAGTGGGCTAAAGAACGGTGATGGATTAAACCCAGATCTATTGACTGGGGGTGAATGTTTAATTGATTCAGATGCTCCGTCCATCACCACCTCCTTTTGTACCGCTTTTGGCCGCCATAAGTGTGGCAGGGTATGCTCAGACATGAGTCCCTTGCTCACTTTGCCACTGGATTCAAGCAAGCCGGGCTGAAGACGGCTGGAATGCCAGAAACCGGTCCTCGGAAGCTTGTTTCCGGTCCAGGGAAGACATGGCTTGGCAGTTCGGGCTGGACTGTTCCCATGAGGAACAGGGTCAGACTGATTTGCATATAGCCATGTCTGAACTGGGGTGGCAGAGTGGGCTAAAGAACGGTGATGGATTAAACCCAGATCTTTTGATTGGGGGTGATTCAGATGCTCCGTTCATCACCACCCCCTTTTTGTACCTCATTGTAAATGTGGCGCACCATGGGTGGTGGAGCTGCGGTGCACAATAACTGGCGCATCCCTGGGGAAAAACCAGTTATTTTAAATCTGCACCTTTACATTTAGCCAACGAGGGAGCTTTTACTGATTAGACAGTAGAAAGTACTCCAGTTGAGTAGAGGTATTACACATAAAGGTGGCATCTTCGTGCACAAACACGCATGGCGGGATTCATTCTGCCCCCTGTTAGACTCGTTTTTTGTGCCCTTCTGCCCTCTGTTATTCCCTTGTTTTTGTGCCCTTCTGCTCTCTTGTAGACTCGTTTTATGTGCCCTTCTGCCCTCTGTTAGACTTGTTTTTTCCTTGTTTTTCTGCCCTTCTGTCCTCTGTTAGACTGTTTTTTGTGCCCTTCTGCCCTCTGTTAGACTCGTTTTTCCCTTGTTTTTCTGCCCTTCTGCCCTTTGTTAGACTGCTTGTTGTGCCTTTCTGCTCTCTGCATCACCAAATCATCACTCAGAGCTACCCCAGCATCATTCAGCACCACCACATTATCGCTCAGGACCACCACATTATCACTCAGCACCACCACAGCACCACTCAGCACCACTACAGCATCACTCAGGACCACCTCAGCATCACTCAGCACCACCACATTATCACTCAGCACCACCACAGCACCACTCAGCACCACCACAGCATCACTCAGCACCACCACAGCATCACTCAGCAACACCACAGCACCACTCAGCACCACCACAGCATCACTCAGCACCACCACAGCACCATCACAGCACCACTCAGCGCCACCACAGCATCACTCAGCGCCACCACATTATCACTCAGCACCACCACAGAACCACTCAGCACCACCACAGTATCACTCAGCACCACCACAGCATCATTCAGCACCACCACAGCACCATCACAGCACCAATCAGCACCACTACAGCACCACTCAGCACCACCACAGCATCACTCAGCACCACCACAGCATCACTCAGCACCACCCCAGCATCACTCTGCACCATCCCACTATCACTCAGCACCACCACAGCACCACTCAGCATCATCATAGCACCACTCAGCACCACCACAGCACCACTCAGCGCCACTCCAGCATCAATCTGCGCAAACATTCAACAACAACTGGTTCAAATATGTTCTCTCAATGTTTCAAGCTTTATTACAAATGTCACAAAAAAGATATTAATATTTCACTTCTGTTCTTGGATATTCGTCACAATAAAATACACTGAACATAATCTTCACAAAAGTTATTTACAAAAGTTTAATCTATTGCCGTTATAAATTAAAATAACTTTTATTTAAGTTTTAATTATTTAAAAAAACTAAAAGCCATTGTTCAAAATAAGCTTTATTGAAAGTTTTGAAAAAGTCATATAAACAATTTAAATACATGAATGCATGAAAATGATACAAAAAGAATAAATGAAACACATGAGAACGAGAATCAAAAATCCAAAATAGATAAGAAAAAACAGTTCATATGAGATAAATACAAAAAGATAAAACGATAAAATACCAGCTAGGAGATAAAGAGTAATACATTACTATGAAATATAATACTAAACAACATAGCAATTTTGTGAATATTATGAAATAGAAAAAAAAGACAATATAACAAAAGGAACTCAAGGAGGTTTAGCAACTTCTTGTTGAAAGGGAGATTTAGGCAGAGAACGAAGGGCACAAGAATCAAAAAATGAAGTAATCGGATCCCATAACTGCTTTCGTTTTGGGGCTAAAACAGGTGGATAAACATATGTTGTATCTAATCTATGATTATAGCACACAGCATACCACCAAGCCTGATAAGAGAGTTTAGTGGAGTCTTTCCAAGCTTTGGTAATTTAACTAAAAGCCATTGTAATTTGTAATATCAATACATCTAAGTCACGTAAATACAAAACATGTTGCATTACAAACGCTATAGGTGTCACATTTGCAAATGTTATAATTATTGGCATTGTAAATGACAAAGCTATGAATTTAGCTATTTTCAAAACCAACACATAAATAAAAAAAATTGTCATTTACAAGACCAATAGCTCAAACATTCCTAATGCGAGACCTATTGCATTGCAAATGCTTGTTTTTATATCTGTCAGTGCTTCCTGTTGAGGTTTAATTTTCATGACAGGCACCTCATTGCCTACTTGTAACTATTCTCTGACCCTGCTTCAAGGGTCAGCAAATAGTTACAAGTAGGCACCGAGGCGCCAGGAAGCACTTACAGGCTTACAGCAGCAGGTGCCCAAGTTGAAGTTAATTTCTTTGTAACCATTTTGTAAAAGGTTACAAAAAATTAGCTTCAACTTTTGCACCTGTTGCTGTAACCCTGTAAGTGCTTGGCTGAAAATTCTTCCCCACAGATTCGCGGATTTTACCGCGATTTCGCAAGATTCGTGGATCGCGAAATCGCGGAAAATCCGCAAATTCCATGAGCGGAACGAATTTTCAGCCCATGCTTACTTATAACTACTTGGCTACGATATTCGTGTCAAGGCCGATATACTTTTGTGAGCATTAGCACAACGCTGGTGTTTCCATTCCACTCTTTGCAATATAATATTTAAAATAGCAAACACTGTAAGATAGCGCTGCAAATGGATTTTACAGTGGCACAAAAATTCCACTAAATCTGTGAAAGAAGGCAGAGGTAGAATGATCATTATGTTAAACAATATATGGGATTTAATTTCACCAGTTCTTAGCTTTTCCTGGATCCAAATCATTTAGAAATTTCATGTGTTTTTAGGACTCGCCTTCGTAGCGTGTATGCTCTGCAAAGGCAAAAAAATTCTTGGAACCTTTCCACACATCTGATGAATCTGTGTGCTGTTAAAACTGTGGCGATAACATAGAGGTTTATTAAAATCCTGTTATTTTAAACCAAGAATAACAAGTGCTTGAAATTCTTTCAATTTAAATTTGATGGTAGAAGTTAGAGATGTTAAGACTGCCTTAATGATGTACCCTGGGATATCATATTCAGTACATTCTCTCCAACTCCTAAGGGCAGTGGATTCCCAAAGATTGATTCCCATGTCAATAGGAATTGATGGCTTGCTTGTCCAGAGTGAGATGGAATTCATTTTACGTTCTCGTGCCCAGTGAAATCATTAACCTGCCACTTGGGCAAATAGCTGTGCTGACAGTCTGTTAGTAAAACAATTGTTCAGCCATTAGTCTGAGGTGTCATGACGTCCTCTGTAGAAGTTTGTAGTTGCACTGCTAGTGAACAATAGATGTAGAACCCTAGCATCCTTAGGGTTATACACCCACTGCTACCCATTCATGCTACAGTTCAGTTACAGATTTGTGCTGTCCTAGACTGTTCGCTATTTCAGATGGGCACTGTACAGGTACAGATTTGTGCTTCCAGTGGTGTGCAACTAACCTGTGCTTCTGTCATTGCGCTGATTCTATCCCTGCTTGTGTTTGGGAGCAGCTTCTATTCCTGCTTGCGTTTGTGAGCAGTTTAGACCTTCGATGTGTGGGCCCGGCACATGCGAAGCTCCTACACGTGACCACAGTGTAGACCTTCAATGTGTGGGCCTACCACATGTAAAGCTCCTACGCATGACTCTACCCTAAAACTTCGACGTGTGGGCCTCTAACATGCGAGGTTCCTACACATGACCGCAATCTAAATCTTCGATGTGTGAGTCTGGCACATGCAAAGCTTTGGCACATAACCGCATGATGTGTGGGCCTTGTATATGCGGAGCTTCTACACAAGACCGCAGTCTTAATCTTCAATGTGTGGACCCGGAACATGCAAAGGTCTAACGTATGACCGCAGTCTAGACCATCGATGTGTGGCCTGGCATACATGAATCTACTACATATGACCACAGTCTAGACCATGGATGTTTGGCCTGGCACGTGTGGAGCTTCATGAAAATGATAGAATGCACTCCTTTCTCAAATCTAAACAATTGCTTTAATGTGCACTCTTTTGGCAGGTTTTTACGTGCAGACTAGCTCATGCTATGCCACAGCAGCATGTTTCAAATCATTCCTTTACAAATGGAGCATTCATTACATTCCAGACACGCCGCACAGCAAGGAAAGTAGGGCCCGATTCATACCATTTTGGAATTCACAGAAGGCACTTACTCATTTCGGTATTCACAGAAGTTAGGAGTCCTAACTTTAGGACTCCTAAATGCCGTCTGTGAACACCAAAAGTCTTAAAATTGGGTTTTTTCTCAGTTCAGTAGTAGTAAAGATAGGACTCCTAACTTTAGGACTCCTAAATGCCTTCTGTGAATACCGAAACTCCTAAAATTAGGATTTTTCTCAATTTAATAGTAGTAAAGTTAGGACTCCTAACTTTAGGACTCCTAAATGCCTTCTGTCAATACCGAAAGTCTTCACATTAGGATGTTTCTCAGTTTAGGAGTATTAAAGTTAGGACTCCTAACTGCAGACAGAGTGTGGCTTTTATTACATAAAATAACAGGCAGACTTTGACAAAAGTGTCAGTAAAACAGTCAGTATTAATCTCACAAATGTGATTTTTAGTTCATTGAATGCAATGTGCTGCCTGCCGCTTGGTTTTAGTAACTCACACTCTCTGGCATCGGACATGACATCGAGGAAGGAAAATGTCTATTGTAATTTCTTAAATACTGTGTGAGGCACTAGCAGTGGCAATTGCTGCCATCCAGAACAAGAAAGCATCTGCCCATTTGTGAGGATGCGAGGAGGTCAAGACGCAGTGACTGGACTTCGTTCTGCCAGTAGTCTGACTCCTCTTCCTCTGGCCAGAGACCCTCTGCCTGAAGCAGCTCACCAGCTACATTGACTCAGGCCAGTAAGCTGCGTACTGGATGGATGAGGGATTTATGGAGACTTAGAACTGTCATGAGCTCCAAGAGAGTGAGAGACTGCCCTTGAGAGTGCCCCTGCCTAGGGCAAGGCCGATGCCTAAGCAGCAGAGTAAACGGCTGGTAAGTAGGATTACCAACTTTAATAAAGAAATACCCACTATGTGTTCACCTCATTCAAGGGTCAAACAAGACATACAATGCTACGAAAAATGTCGTTTATAAATATTTATTTTTATAGACCGTCTGTTTACTTTAATTAGCAGCCATTAATAATTATTTTCAAAAAGGGGGTGGTGATGAACAGAGTGTCTGAGTTAAACAGACCACTCTTACCCAGTCCAAAGATCAGGGCTTGATCCATCACCGTTATTTATCTCACTGCCCCATCCCAGCTCAGAACCTGGCTATATGCAAATCAGTCTGTCCCTGGCCCAGTGCATCATGGGAACAGGGCAGACTAAACTACCAAGCCAATTCTTCACCAGAAAGGAGACAAGCTACCGGGGACCGGTTTCTGGCATTTCAGCCTTCTTCGGCCCGGCTTGCTTGAATCCTGATGGAGCAGTGAGAAAGGGACTCATGTCTGAGTATACCCTGCCACACCTATAGTGGCCAAAAACGATTTACAAAAAGGGGGTGGTGATGAACAGAGTGTCTGAGTTAAACAGACCACTCTTACCCAGTCCAAAGATCAGGGCTTGATCCATCACCGTTATTTATCTCACTGCCCCATCCCAGCTCAGAACCTGGCTATATGCAAATCAGTCTGTCCCTGGCCCAGTGCATCATGGGAACAGGGCAGACTAAACTACCAAGCCAATTCTTCACCAGAAAGGAGACAAGCTACCGGGGACCGGTTTCTGGCATTTCAGCCTTCTTCGGCCCGGCTTGCTTGAATCCTGATGGAGCAGTGAGAAAGGGACTCATGTCTGAGTATACCCTGCCACACCTATAGTGGCCAAAAACGATTTACAAAAAGGGGGTGGTGATGAACAGAGTGTCTGAGTTAAACAGACCACTCTTACCCAGTCCAAAGATCAGGGCTTGATCCATCACCGTTATTTATCTCACTGCCCCATCCCAGCTCAGAACCTGGCTATATGCAAATCAGTCTGTCCCTGGCCCAGTGCATCATGGGAACAGGGCAGACTAAACTACCAAGCCAATTCTTCACCAGAAAGGAGACAAGCTACCGGGGACCGGTTTCTGGCATTTCAGCCTTCTTCGGCCCGGCTTGCTTGAATCCTGATGGAGCAGTGAGAAAGGGACTCATGTCTGAGTATACCCTGCCACACCTATAGTGGCCAAAAACGATTTACAAAAAGGGGGTGGTGATGAACAGAGTGTCTGAGTTAAACAGACCACTCTTACCCAGTCCAAAGATCAGGGCTTGATCCATCACCGTTATTTATCTCACTGCCCCATCCCAGCTCAGAACCTGGCTATATGCAAATCAGTCTGTCCCTGGCCCAGTGCATCATGGGAACAGGGCAGACTAAACTACCAAGCCAATTCTTCACCAGAAAGGAGACAAGCTACCGGGGACCGGTTTCTGGCATTTCAGCCTTCTTCGGCCCGGCTTGCTTGAATCCTGATGGAGCAGTGAGAAAGGGACTCATGTCTGAGTATACCCTGCCACACCTATAGTGGCCAAAAACGATTTACAAAAAGGGGGTGGTGATGAACAGAGTGTCTGAGTTAAACAGACCACTCTTACCCAGTCCAAAGATCAGGGCTTGATCCATCACCGTTATTTATCTCACTGCCCCATCCCAGCTCAGAACCTGGCTATATGCAAATCAGTCTGTCCCTGGCCCAGTGCATCATGGGAACAGGGCAGACTAAACTACCAAGCCAATTCTTCACCAGAAAGGAGACAAGCTACCGGGGACCGGTTTCTGGCATTTCAGCCTTCTTCGGCCCGGCTTGCTTGAATCCTGATGGAGCAGTGAGAAAGGGACTCATGTCTGAGTATACCCTGCCACACCTATAGTGGCCAAAAACGATTTACAAAAAGGGGGTGGTGATGAACAGAGTGTCTGAGTTGCGTGCCAGAAACCGGTCCCCGGGAGCTTGTTTCCTTCCCAGTGTAAGAATTGGCTTGTGTAGTTTGGTTTGCCCTGTTCCCATCATGCACTGGGACAGGAACAGACTAATTTGCATACAGCCAGGTTCTGAAACTGGGATGGTGCAGTGAGCTAAAAAACGGTGTTGGATCTAGCCCTGATCTCTTGACAGGGTGAGAGCGTTCTGCTTAATTCAGAGACTCTGTCCCTCACCACCCCTTGTTGTAAATATTTTTGTCCACCCTAAGCGTGGAAGGGTATTCTCAGATGTGAGACCCTTGCTCATTGCACCATCAGGATTCAAGCAAACCGGGCCGAAGACGGCTGTAATGCCAGAAACCGGTCCCCGGGAGCTTGTTTCCTTCCCAGTGTAAGAATTGGCTTGTGTAGTTTGGTTTGCCCTGTTCCCATCATGCACTGGGACAGGAACAGACTAATTTGCATACAGCCAGGTTCTGAAACTGGGATGGTGCAGTGAGCTAAAAAACGGTGTTGGATCTAGCCCTGATCTCTTGACAGGGTGAGAGCGTTCTGCTTAATTCAGAGACTCTGTCCCTCACCACCCCTTGTTGTAAATATTAATAATTATTTTGGCAGCTCCAGAACACTGCAAAGTGCTTTCTTTTTCTTGTTTGTTATGTTTAAAATATGTACTACTGAGGGAAAAATACGGGCTTTAGGTGCTTTTCAAAACTTTATCGAAAGCAATAGAACATTCCTCATGCCAATAAAAAGACAACCAGGTATAACTCTACTGGTAAGTGGCTAGTTCAGGAGGACATACATGTGATCCACAGAGGCCAGTCCAGCCCTGGTCAGGCACAGGTGCTTATTACTGGGAGGAGTGTCAATGTTCAGACTGAGGAGAATTTACTGCCTGGTTGTCACCTCTTATTAAGGCCTTAAGCTTGTGTCAGAAGGTGGCTTTAAGGGTCTCATGGTACAGGAGTTTGTGCCTGTTCATGCTGGGGTTTCTCAGCACGGTTTGATCAGTTCATGCAGAGGGAGGATGAGGCATGTGGTTCTATCCTGTTTCTGTGGGCAGTGAGGTGGATGGGGCCTTATGGAACATGAGGCTCATTTGCAGGGAGTATAACCTCTAACATTTCAGACACTCTCTTAAAACTTGGCTATTTATCCAGGCCTACTGTTGAGCAGTATTTTGTGTTGTGTTCCCTCCGATAGCGCCATGAAGCCCCAGGGTGTACGAGCGCTTAACAAATGAATACTAACATAACATAACATAACATCCTATTTGGTAGAGTCGGGTCCAAGAGTGCCCTTCATTTCATGTGCTTTAAAGCAGTATTAAGATCATCTTAGAGTTTCTCACTGCTAAAATGGGTTTAATTTCTGATGTATAAGAATTTCCCTCATCTTCATTGCTTGATTTTGCTCACGAGAAAGTGTAAGCATGCACACAGTACATTGCCACTGAGGCCCCAAGTGGACTATGACACCAATCCCACACTCTCTGTGTGCCTGCAGCCAGCACCACAATAGGAAAAACAATGTTTAATTTGCCCACCACTTAGTTCATAGTTGTAGCTCAGTTCTTATTATGATTTGCAACATACAGTAATTATGTCAAGTGCGGATGTACTAGGCTAAACATTAACATTTGGTGCTAGAATACACACCAGGTAATTCACCAACTCGTAGTCTAAAGTTTACAGCCGCAATAGCAAGTAGGGCGTACTACGGTGTCCTGTGTATGGCTTACAGCTTTGACATTCCTCAATAGCCAGCCCGGACCTTCCAATGAAAGAATATTACATGCTTTCCTGAAATTAAATCAATTTGATTGTGACTGGTATACTGTACATACTGTGGTATACGGTGGTATGCTGTGGCTGACAGTGGCTGGTGGTTATTATGAATGTGTTTGTTCTGCGTGACTGTCCACTGGTGATGACTGGCCCTCTCACTGTTGTCTCATGACTGCATAATGCAGCAGTGGACTCGAGTCGGCCATCCTGGGCTGCTTAAAAATAATTTGCCGGCGTGGCCAATAATTAAGCTCCTGTGCCCCCGAACAGATCGGGCGGCCTGGACAGGTTTGAGCGCCATTACGCTTTACACATCGTGTCTTTGGACTTTCGGCATTTCTTAGGTAACACTTAAGTTAGAAATATCTGCTTAATCTAGTGTGTTGACCGGCTAGCATTTTGCGGCTTCTTTCTGTCTCTGCATCCCGATATATATATTGTAACAAGTAACATTACACCGACAGCAGTAAAATCATATGATGGTACCACCATTTGAGTCTTGTGCTTTTCTAAACCCAAAGTGTACTTGCCTGTGTAATCAATTCATGTCATGGCGTGTGTATCCAAATTTCAAACCTGCCTTAAAGCCCTTAACATGGTGCTGTAAGTGTGGAAATGCACCTTCTTTTCAGTTTTTTAAAGCAAGAGTGCACAGAGACCATACACTGGCGCACACATAGGAAAGAAATTATAGGGAACATTACTGACAAATACAAAACCATGTCGTCCATACCCATCCCTTTTGTGACTTTTCATACTAATGAATGTTTCCACATTTTTTGTGATTTTGATACTAATGAATATATGATCTTTTGGGCATCTTAATTACCCATAAGTTCACAGGACCAATTCTCAGCTAGTACTCACAAACTCTATTGACACCTCCTAAATCCCCTCACTCTACACCCCTACAAATCTGCTGGTCAGCATCCTACAGTGAACAAGCCTGTTCACCATGCACTCAATGGGGAATTTGTCCAAGTGAAGTGGCAGAGTGAGGCGTTAGCCGTCATGGCTTAACGCCTCACTCCGCCACTTCTGAAACACAAGGCTGCACCATATTTATAGGACATTGTGCAGCCTTGCGTTTCCACTGGCGCTGGCGCTACACTTAGCAGCGTAGCATCAATGCCAGCACCCTTGTACCATCCTGCAAGGGTGTCTGCGTACAGAGGAGGATTGTTTATGTATAGGGAGGTCCCCCTTGCTGCACATACACAGTCCTAAAATGCAATTGTGTCAGTTTTACGTGTGCTGCTTCATGCAGCACACATGAAAGTCACAACATGGCACTTTATTTACAGATTGTTCATGTTCAGGAAGGCTTACCTTCCTGTACATAACAAATCCATGGTATTCTTCTTTTTCCACGTGTGATGCACCAGGCAGCACACACAGAAAAAGCAAAAACAAGGAGAATTAATGCATTTCTACTAATTTAGCCAAGTTAAGACCAGGTTTTTCCTGGTCTTTATTTTGGTGCTGCCTTCTATGTACGATGTCATTGTACATAGGGGGCAGCGTCAAAATCAATGGGTGTTGCAAAGGAACACCCACCACAACACCTACTGCCCACCCCTTTTGCACTAAGCATAGCGTGCAACGGGGTCTTATTTACTAGGCATTGTTAAGCCACGTTAAGTGGCTAATGCTGCCTTGTAAATAAAGCATAGCCCCTATTGCCACCACGCCATTTAAAGTGATGTCGTGGTGGTGATAGGAGCTTGTACATATACCCCACGATCTCTTCTTTGGACAATATGATCACTTCATTTTGCTTTTCTGTCATCTCTATCCAGATGCGATCCAAGTCTTCCTCCTTCCTGTCTCCTCACATCCTCTCACAGATATCAAAATACTTTCTTGCTAACTGCCCCCGGATGGTGGTTCAGTCACTGATTTTGAAACCATTAGTAATACAAATAATTGAATTTCTGGCCCATCTACACTCCCTTTTCTACTATACACCTTACCCTTAGACAGGCTAGCCATAGTATCCTCAGAGTAGGCGTACATTTAAACCATTCAAATAAAATGATTTTATTCATAACTAACATCACAAGAGAAAGCCAAATTTCATTTATTTAATAATGGAAATACAATAGGATGTTTTCATTTACGTAGCAAAGACACTCATTTCCTCACCTGTCCATAGAACAATTGACTAGTGTAACTCTGTAGTAGTTGGTATCCATTTACCCGGCAAAGTAACGTTCTAAATTTCATTAAGAACACTCACTTTAGTTTCTTCAAGCACACCTTACTAGTGACTAAGTTGACTGGTGACAACTAACACAGGGCTCAGTTCAAGCTAATGATCTTGGACCGCTGTTCTATTCAGCAGTATTATCCATCTAGCACCAATCCACCATATTTATATTACTGGATGTGATAGGTTTCAGACACTGCATGATGCCAGCATAAACCAGTGGCACAGGCGTTATCTCTCCATCCTGAAACCTGCTACAAGGAGCTGAAGGATGCCTGACTGTGAGATCGCCTGCCTGACCTTTGAGGATTAGTCCCGGCATAAGCCCTGACTGGAGAATGTCCTGGTGTTCAGAAGCATGTCCTGAGGACTAAATAGGAGCAGTGTTCCCTTAAAACATTTCCATCAGTTGTAGGAAAGTGTGACTTATCCAAAATACTGCAGTACCCTAAGGAGAGCATACTCTGAGCGGGCAAGAAAAACAGGTTCATCCCTGTGAGGTGGTTGGTTCTGACACATAAAGCTTTTTGGACCCACTCAGCTTTTGGATATCTGCTGTGAGTCTTGGGTAAGAAGTTCTGTGCAGGTTGCATGTCAGCACTTTTTGACACACATGAGAAGAACATACGGACTACTGTCTAACTCAGCCAAGTAACTGCTACTAGGCCTAAGTAGTCTGTGGCAGATGGGACCTTAATATATTGATTATGACTTGTGTGGCCTTTATAATTAGATTGACCATTCAAAAAGAAATATTTCCATTTCTTTTTGGTTATATTGTAAATACACGGTGCTTCGCTGACAAGTCTGTATCAGGAACAATTTTGCATTGGCTGGGCCTAAAGAGGAGCTTGACACATGTTTCACTAGTTCTACAATAGTGTAAGTCAAGCACTATTTCACTCATAACTGCTTTGAGAAAGTGGATCATTATTCGAAATGGATGGCTTTCCTCTTCAATTGAGTATGGCACTGTTCCACTAGCCTAGTTAGATATCTTGCAACTTAAAACTGAGCTCAAGCGTTGGTAGTTGTAACACAGAGTAGACAGTCTTAATTTAGGAGAATTTCAAATTCACTCATCAACAAAAACAGTTACAAAGTAGAAACCCCGATACAATAAAAACCTTACTCAAATTGATAGAAAGAGAGAACATTTTCGTTGAGAAAATAAACAACAAAACAAGAAAATATGATGCAAGGACCAGAGATATGATTTTTCAAAGTTTCTTGTGCCAAAAAATACAAAGACGGGTATCTGGCTATGCTGGACCATGTCAAAAACAATAGTTAAACTCAAACGCTATGAAGCAGGGTCAGATTCAGCAACAAGGTTGAGTGCGGTGAAAAGTCTGCCTTCTGACTTTTGGGGAGAAAAGAACTTATTGATGGTGGCCGACTGCACTGCAGGACCTCGATGGGAACCTCTACACTTGTGGGAGGTTCGAGGTTCTCGACATCAAAACAGACAATCCCAAATAAGGTGAAGTTTGAGGCTCAAGCCAAGGAAAGTGGCAGCAGCGGCAGGTTGGCCAGGTTTAAGTTTAGATTTAAAAACCTTTCTAGAAGTTACACTTTTTTCAGCAGGACAAATCTGCAATTTCGAACTAGACTGGAGATGAGACATCAGAGTTTGTGGCTCTGCAAATTTCAGGTGGTAGCCTCTGTTTTTCTTTTAGCACAAATCCCTGAAACAGTTTCTAAGTCCTAGCAATTATGGTAAGGCAGGGGGAGTGCACTCTGACACCGTTCCAAAAGCTCCACAACTATAGGGACACTCCTTCAGGGTCAGCACTCATACCATGGGAAGCAACCAGCCGGGATCCAGGGCAAGGCTAGTTAGAACTGGTCAGCTAGGCCATGGAGGAAGGTACGTTACTTGTAGCTTGTGTGTCCTTGTAGTGAAACAGAAGGCTAGCCAACTAGCCCTTGGAGTCCACTCTTTTTCCCTGGTTTCAAATGGGAGCAGATCTAGCCCTTGGAGTTTTTCTCCACATATTTTCTGAAGTCAAAATTGTTCAGCAAGTGCAGCACTTTTTCAGTCATCCTTAGGTCCAGCAGTGTTCTGAAGAGGGTAATAAGGGTACTACGTTTAGGCCCTGTGCCTGCTCACGGGTGGTGGAAACTCCTGAGCCCTCCTCAACTAATGGGGCAAATTTTCCCCTTCACATTTTTGCAACACTTCCTTTGTGTCCTTCGGTAAACTATATGGTATCCGGTATACTAACACCTGTCCATTTTATTGTACAAGAACATTGGCTTTGTATGTAATACCCTACTGGGTTAGTTATAACCAGACCTTTTGAGGATATTTAAATCTGTCCATTCTAGTGTATAAGCACAATGTGCAAAAACCTTTACCCACATAGAGAAGTCTCCTCAGTATACAAATAGGGTGTTTTTCATCATAATATTTAACATGAGGCTACAATAGATAATACGTAGTGAGCACTGGCTTTTAAATTCCCTATCATTTGACCTCGCTTAGATGTTTTCGAATCTGTGTTTACTTCCACTGCCCACGTGGTTTCCTTGACAACAAGCCCGATAACCGACCAATAACACTCGAGGTCTATGTCGGGTTAGCCAATGGGCGTGCTTGTTGCATCAAAGACATGAGCAGAACCAATGACAACGCGCCTTCATACGCACCCCGTGATCACGCTACCAGTGGCAGCGCGTTTAAAGACAGCCTCGCGCCTGCCGTCCGGTACCTCCCCAGTCGGCCAGGACGCCGGCCTCGGAGTACCGATGGATAGGTAAGACGAGCTCCTTGCTTCCTGGTCACTCGCTATGCTGCTCCATTCCCGAGCAAGTCCATTCCACGCGGCGGAGGTCTTTCTCCGTCGCCTTGGGGAACGGCAGCACTAGATATAGATACAAGTCCCGTTCACTTCCGGTTATTGACAGGAGAGGATGTTCTGTATTTTGTTGTGCACACTGTGACTTACATGTGTTTCACATGTTTGTTAGAGCGGTGCTTCATTTTCCCCTGAGCCGCTGCCAGGTGAGGTGAGGCTAGTCTACCTTACAGATCAAGGTAAGAACTGGATGACATTTGGATAATGATGTTTCTTACCAAATGAATAACAACTGACTCTGTAATAATAAGAGTGAATAGATCAACCTCTTGAGTGTGATTTTAATATTGATCCATAGATTATGGACTTATTTCATAGCCCATAGGATACAGACAGTTTAACCTGATACCCACACCCCTTCTCTCTCCACAGTGATCGACACAGACTGTAAGGGCATTTGGACTATTCAGGTGACCGTGTGCACTTGTCTTATATTTCCTTTTGTCA
The DNA here is from genome assembly GCF_964263255.1 of Lissotriton vulgaris. NCBI lineage: Eukaryota > Metazoa > Chordata > Amphibia > Caudata > Salamandridae > Lissotriton > Lissotriton vulgaris. The sequence goes on from NC_141695.1 coordinate 266,858,199, forward strand.
CCTTTTTCACTTTATTACTTATTCACGTTGTGCAGTGGCCTTAGCATTGTAGTCCTGGTCCTGATGAAAGCAAGGACGCAGTAGTCCATGTTTGCTGAAACATGTCGACCAACTTTACCTCAGGCAGTCTACATAACCAGACTGCTTAAGGTCACATATATTTTTAACCTTGGTATTAAAAGCACACATAGAATAAATATCGTTCTGTGCTTTTCTAGACCAATTTTAACACACTCTTTTGTCTTGGTTTCTTCTTTTTTCACTCACTTTTCCTTGCACTGCACACCCCAGTCCCATGTCTTTTCCCACTCATTAACATCGAGTGGCAGACCACACTGTAACTAAAAATACCACCAAAGGGACCTCCTTACCACCGGGTCAACCTTTGATCGTGGCACTGACTTTCTCAGACGGGTGGTCCGGATAAAATCCCAAATGATGAAGGGCGGATCCGTATGGTGACTGATGGGTATTTTCCTCATCCTTTGAGAGCCTTCTGTGCCGAATCAATTTTGAGCTGTGGGTGATTAGGTGTGTGTGGTGAATTGGGCAACTAACGTACACCTCTGGGCGTTGCTTGGTTTGAGACCCTCTGGTACTTTTTGTTGTTTGTAGGTTCTACACTGAAGGGAGCGTTCTTTGACCTAAACCTCATCAACAAAATTAAGCTCTTCCTCCCACCAAATGACCTAAAAACCGCTTCACATGCACAGTTTCTGTCCAAACTAGACTACAGGAATGCCACCCTTACAGATGCACCAAAAGTATACTTAGCCCACCAGAGAGTCACTCTGAATGCAACAGCAAGGAATGTTACTGGAGCAAAGAGATATAATCAGGTCTCCCGTCAGTAAAACATTGAATGTGGGGACCAGTTGAAGAACACAGCTGATTCAAAACTGCTTGCTGCACCCACAAAACTCTGCACACTGGTAAAACAGATTGCCTCAAATCTAAATAGACATAATGAGGCCAAATAAGAAACTTGAGAACTTCCAACACACTTCTTCTCATCATCCCCCAAAAACATAAACAAAAAGCCCTCTCTTGCTTTTTCTCAGGCAATACTCCCAAAATCTCGAGCTCTCTCGCAGTTCATAACATAACTTAGCCTGCCTTCCTGAGCTTCAAGAGACAACTAAAGGAATTTCTCCTATAATGGCAACTTAGCCCCCAGGAAAAAACTACTAACACCCCCTAGAAACACTAACTCGTTATATACACATCTCTCTCAAGGTCTATACTACAATACAACATATTTTTATTGGATAATAATGTTTCGAATCTCAATAATACAAATAAACTGTATTATGTTTGTCTAACAATGCTTTGATGATCCTGTGAAGCGTTCTGATACCCTCTGGTCTTGTCTGCGCTATCCAAAACTCTTTAAATAAAAAAGTGCTGGCTGGATGGAACATAAACCAAGATGTACAGAGACTTGGCAATCCCGATTATGCCAAAATGGTGTGCCTAGCTAACAGAAATGTAACAGGGTGAAATATCGTTATTGCTCCTTGTTAATTCCTTTTATGTGTCCTGACTTCTGCAGGACACGTCGAAAGAGAAATCTTCCTCCAGGGATTGTTTTTGTACGCAATGGAGAGCCAGATGTAGGTAAATATCATTTACCGATTGTAAAATACAGAATTTTACAGATTCGGTATTTTAGAATCAGTAAATGGTATGTAGCTAATGATTAGGCATGAGCAAATTTTGCGAATCCCGCGTTCGCGAATTTTGCGGATTTGCGAACTCGCAATCCGCAAAATCCGCGAATTCTCGCGAATTTGCGGATTTTTTTTTTTTATGTTCGCTCGGGTTTCTGCAAGTTCGCGAGGGTTTTGTACAATTTCGCAAATTGCGAAATTGTACAAAACGCGTGCGAACTTGCAGCAACCCGTGCAAACACAATTATTTGAAGAGAAAGAAGCTCCTGGCCACAGGAACAGCACGGGGATTGCGCTCATGAAAGTCAAGGATGCAAAGGCCTCTACCCAGCATCACAGCTGATTTTCCACAGTAGATTTTGGAAAGGGGCGACCATTCGGTCCCCCCGAACGTATGGTGGAGTACCCCGATCCCCCCGGGAGGCCATCTTGGGCGGGAGGCGAGTCTCGGCTGGTATGCCCGAAGCGGCGTAGCCGGGGCGCGCCTTTTTCCCGCCCTGGAGTGGGTTGTCCTAGGCACTGACGCGGACGGCCACGCCCTCGGAGGCAGGCGGAGGCGGGTTTACGCCCGCCCGAAGACGGATAAAAGGAGCAGCAAGTCAAGAAAGCATCCTCTTGTTCCTGTGCTCTGAAGCTGCACCTCCCCGCTGCACGTGAGCTCGAGACGGAACGAAGAGCCAATTTTGAGCGTTGTAATCTTTCTCTTTGTTTTTACAGATATCTTCGCTTGAGAATGCCGGGCAAGAAGGTCGGAAAGCGGGTCGGGACCGATCAGATGCTCCGCATGCTCATAAAGGAGGTAGCCGATTTGAAGAAGCAGATGGCGGCTAAGAACGGGGAGGGAGGACCGAAGCGAGTCATCGGACCAGCTTTGCCAGGAGTAGTCCCTGGCGGGAGAGGCAAGAGGTCCAAAAGGGGGGCACTTGGGGGGGAAACCCCGGTTCCCGATACTCCACTTGAGGAGACAACCTCGGTTCCGAAGGAGGGGCATCCGATCCCCGTGGTGGTCACCCCCGTGAACGGGGAAGATATGCCTCCCGAGTTGGCGGCGCAATTAGCAGCGTGGTTGGGAAAAGATAGTGAGGGCACCACGGCTGACGACGCCCGGGCAGTAATGAGACAACTGCGGGAATCTAGAGAGGCAGTGAAGGCACCATCTTCTGTTCCCCCGCAGGTTCCGGCGGCTGAAAATGCAGCAGGCCCAAGTTCGGCAGCAAATGCAGCATCTAGTTCAGGTAAGCGGCCATTGCCGATTGCGGGGGAGGGGTCTGTACCTTCACGAAGGGAGAAAGGGGCCCAGCATGTTCAACTGGAAATTAAGGAAAAGATTTGGGCGGATAAGTATGTGAACATGTTTTCTTTGCTTACTGACCATTACGAGATGGAGCATGTGAAGAGCCAAAAGGAGCTCATGAATCCGAGTGTTTGGCGCGCAAAAATGGCCGCCTTTAAGGTTGACGAAAGCATAGGTACTTGGGGCAGAGCGTGGGGCATTTTTACCTCCATCATGGGTGAGCGCAGGCCCGAGTTGTTGACCGAGTTGCCTATTTACCAGTCACGTATCATGGAGTATTCTCTGGCGTACGAGGGCAATCAGTGGTTCTGTTATGACAATATTTTTAGAAAAGCTAAAGAGCATGACCCAGCTCTAACATGGGATTGTTTCGACTCCATCTCGTGGCAGAAAATGGAGAGTTCAGGAATGTTAAAAGTGCCTTTGTCAGGGAGTAACGGGGGTGAATCTTCCCGCCAATCCTCTGGGACACCCTTTCGGACGGGTGCAGGTAACGAGCACCACTCGAAGTCGAGTGGCAACGCAGGTAAAAGGGGGATTTGTTGGAATTTTAACAGGGGAAAATGTACGAGGCCCCAGGGGTCATGCAAGTTCAGACATGAATGTGGAGGGTGTGGGCAGTCATCCCATCCTGAGTCCATGTGCAGAGCCAAGACGGGTGATAACGGTGGTAGGGGAAGCGCCAAACAGGTCTGAAATAGTCCGAGGGGCGCCTTTACCTACCCCGATTGATTCCATGGCAATGATTCCTTGGCTCAACGAATACCCGGATCATGCTTCCGCTGGGGTGTTGCGGGACGGGTTTTCATATGGTTTCCGCATCCCAGTGGGGGATTTTCAGGGTGTAGCACACTGTAAGAACCAACTGTCGGTCTTGCAGCATACGGCGGTGGTACAGGTAAAGATTGGGAAAGAGGTGACTCGAGGTCGTGTCGCCGGTCCATTCGATTTGCCACCGGTTGCTAACTTTGTTTGTTCCCCTCTAGGGGTGGTCCCCAAGAAGGACCCGGTGAGTTTAGGCTAATACATAACTTGTCAGCCCCACGTGGTCTTTCCGTGAATGATGCGATGGACCCGGAAGTGTGTTCGGTGCGATACGCATCTTTCGATGAGGCCGTCGCCATGCTGAATCGCCTGGGGCCCGGGGCGCTGATGGCAAAATCAGACATCGAGTCAGCGTTCCGGTTGCTCCCGGTGCACCCAGACGATCAGCGTCTCCTTGGTTTTATGTTTCAGGGTCGCTATTACATGGATAGATGTATGCCAATGGGGTGCTCTATATCCTGTGCCTATTTTGAAAAGTTCCGTTGTTTTCTGCAATGGGTATTCACAAGGAAGACGGGTTTTCAGCATGTTATACATTATCTCGATGACTTTCTGTTCTTGGGGGCAGCCGGGGATCCTGAACGTGGACTGGCTTTACATGAATTTTGTGTCTTAATGAACCATTTTGGTGTGCCATTGGCGCCAGGTAAGACTGTGGGTCCCTCAACTTTGCTCGAGTTTCTCGGGATCGAGCTCGACTCGGAAGAAGGTTGTTTTAGATTACCCAGAGAAAAAGTGTTAAAATTCAGGACATCCCTTGAAACATGTATTCGTGCGACGAAAGTAAACTTACATCAATTGCAACAAGTGGTGGGCCAGTTGAATTTTGCCCTGAGAGTAATGCCAATGGTCCGTCCCTTTTCCCGCTCGATTGCACAAGCCATGGTCGGCCTGAAGGAAGGACATCACCGCACGAGGCTCTCGGCAGAGGTTCGCCAGGACATGCGCATTTGGTTGGCATTTCTGGCGGATTTCAATGGTCGAATTGTCTGGAACAAACCGGCGGTGTCCTCCGAGGAGCTGGGGCTTTGGACAGATTCGGCGGGGAGCATAGGTTTTGGTGCCATATTTGGTACACAATGGTCGGCTCAAAAGTGGCCGTCATGGTGGCACGAGTGCGGGCTGACGAGTAACATTGCTTTTCTTGAACTCTTCCCTATTTTGGTGGCCTTAAAAACATGGCCGGAGGGGTTTCGGGATCACTCTGTGGTGTTCTGGTCTGATAACATGACTGTGGTTGAGTGTATCAATAGTCAGGCAGCACGTTGCAAATGGATTCTGAGACTGCTCAAAGAAATTGTGTTATTGTGTATGCAGTTGAATGTGCTCTTTAGGGCAAGACATGTCCCGGGGGTACTGAACCAGGCGGCTGATGCGCTTTCTCGTTTCCGTATGCAGGCCTTCTGGGGTTTTCTGCCCACAGCGGACCCGGTGGCGGCACCCTTTCCCGAAGCTCTCTGGTCTCTCGGTGCCCCGAACTACAAAACCTCGTGGGAGAGAGTTTAGCACCCAGGACAAGGAAGGCATATGAAGGGGCGTTCCGTTCCTATTGGTCCTTTTTGGGTTCTGCTGGGGGGGAGCTTTGGGGACAGGAAGAGCTTGTCGTAAAATTTTTGCTGTCTTTACATCAGGCAGGCAAATCAGTAGCTACGGCCCAGAGGCATCGGGCCGCCATTTCCTTTATGGCAAAGGCTCATGGGATCCAGGACCCGACAGCGTCTTTCGTGGTGCAGAAAGCGCTACGTGGGTGGCAACGCCTTGAGGGTCGCAGAGTAGATGAGAGGCACCCGATAGGTTTGGATAGGTTGGCCCTGTTATTGTCAGTACTCCCTGCAACGTGTTCATCCCAGTATGAAACAGTGTTATTCCGAGCCGCATTTGCGCTAGCATTCCATGGGGCTATGCGGGTAAGCGAACTAGTGGCGAAGAACAAGCAGGATACGATGGGGGGACTGTGCCGGGAGCACATTCAGGTCAAGGTGGAGACGATGACTGTCTCGTTTGTCAGGTCCAAAACCGATCAGGGCGCGATTGGGGACTGCATAATCATTCAGAGGATTCCCGGGTCTTCCATGTGCCCTGTTGTTTGCGTAGAGGAATATTTAGCGCAGAGGGTGGCATCATGGGGGGGGACCTTGTTGAGACACGCTGACACCACCCCACTGACGAGGTTTCAGTTCCAGTGGGTGCTTGCGATGTCAATTTCGGCCGCGGGCTTGAACCCCAGCGAGTTCGGGACCCATTCCTTTCGGATAGGGGCTGCTACTGAGGCTACAGCCAGGGGTCTGAGTGTTGAAAAAGTAAAACGTTTGGGGCGTTGGTCCTCGAACTGTTACAAAAGGTATGTGCGGTTGCACATGTTGTTGTGAAGCTGTAATGATGTACTCTCGCTTCTTGTTTTTGTTTGGTTTTCAGTTGCGCAAGCTTACGAGGCGGGGCGGACTGTGCAGTCGACCCGACACCTGGGGACCAGCGGTCAGACATCACCGGCTGCGAAAAAGGAGGTGTGGGTCGTGGGCCACTCATACGTGAGGCGTGCCGCGGACGTATTCAAAGCAGGTGACATGATTCACATGGCTGGGGAATACGGGTACAGGGTGACCTTCTACGGAAGGGGCGGGCTCTATATTGACCAGTTTCAATCCTTTTTCGAGGGTTTGTTAGGGCGGACAAGGTCACCGCCGTCTATAATCATAGTCCATCTTGGGGGCAACGATTTGGTGGCCACTGGTAGACGACTTCTTCTTGAGGCAATGCTCTCCACAGTAAGTTGGTTGGCAAGAAGAGTTCCAGGGTGCACAATTGCATGGTCCCATATGATTCCACGGAAAGTGTGGCGGGGGGCTATTTCGGTTTCTGCTCTGAATCACTCAGTAAAGAAAGTGAATAACAAATTGGGTAGATTGTTTCGTTCAAGTACACTGCATTCTGTTCCGCATGGTTGTATCAAGGGGGACAGTATGTATTTGGGGGATGGGGTCCATTTGTCCCGGGTGGGCAATGAGTTACTCATAGGTGACCTCATAGCTTAACCATGACCTTTAGGCAGGAGTTGTTGTGGGGGGTCCGGATAGCCGGTCAACTATCCGGCCTGTGGCGGTAAGGTCATGATCGGTGAGCAGTAATTGGAAGATCCCTATGGGGGGCGTCACCCATTACGGATGGGAACGCTCGGGGGAGGTGGCCATTGGCCCCTCAACGGGGAGGCGGTCCCTTCTAAGGATGGGCCGCCGGAAGGAAAGGAAAGGCGGTCAAGGCCCCTTCCTGGATAGGAGGGGCTACGGTCCCTCCTGGGGAATTTCCCGGGGCCAGGACATCTGCGACGGCAGATGGGGTAAGTTGTGTGGGGTTTGGGAGGGGGTTTACGCTACCTTTTAGACACCTCACACGAGTCCTCGGACGACCGTTAAATGGCGTCGAGTTCATTGGGGCCCCCGTCAAGTCAAAGGGAAATTGGTAGATGCACTTGAGGTACGCCTCTGTGCGGTCGCCCCCCTCACAAGTGAGGGGGGTATTTCTGGTTTAGGGATCTGACACCGGTTACGACCTTGCCGTTGGCCCTTAACGTTAGGATGTACAATTTCAAGTCAAATGTTTTGTAGGATGTTAGTTCGGCTAGGAGAACCTTAGTATTAGAGATCTGTTAAGGTTAGCCAAACATCGTAATGTGGAAATGAAATTGTACATAATATGAAACTGTTATTTTAATGTTTTAATTTTGTTTCATATTTTAATAAATACGGCCGGGAGGGTCACTCCCTCCCGCCTTCCAAAAGTTCAGAACCGTTTCCGGTTTCCCATCCTTGGGGTTTGTGTCGAGAGGGGGTGGCGGGTATCTCAGCCATATGGAAAGGGGCAACCATTCGGTCCCCCCGAACGTATGGTGGAGTACCCTGATCCCCCCGGGAGGCCATCTTGGGCGGGAGGCGAGTCTCGGCTGGTATGCCCGAAGCGGCGTAGCCGGGGCACGCCTTTTTCCCGCCCTGGAGTGGGTTGTCCTAGGCACTGATGCGGACGGCCACGCCCTCGGAGGCAGGCGGAGGCGGGTTTACGCCTGCCCGAAGACGGATAAAAGGAGCAGCAAGTCAAGAAAGCATCCTCTTGTTCCTGTGCTCTGAAGCTGCACCTCCCCGCTGCACGTGAGCTCGAGACGGAACGAAGAGCCAATTTTGACCCACCCACCAGCCCCTGAAGACAGCAAGTTGTTTCTAAATAAAGTTTGGACGTGGTAACCGTATTTCTTACAGGTTGTGATGATTGTTGTGTTATTTCGAGTATGCAATAAAGGAGAATGCTCATTTACAGTATGTTTGTTTTAAATAAAGTAATGTTGCACTAGTGTTGATCAGTAATCATACGTAACTAGTTATGATCGCCTTCTTTGTTTTTCATTAGTAATTTTAGCCATTTGTCGTATTTATTTTGGTCGGGCGGTAAGGTCATGATCGGTGAGCAGTAATTGGAAGATCCCTATGGGGGGGCGTCACCCATTACGGATGGGAGCGCTCGGAGGAGGTGGCCATTGGCCCCTCAACGGGGAGGCGGTCCCTTCTAAGGATGGGCCGCCGGAAGGAAAGGAAAGGCGGTCAAGGCCCCTTCCTGGATAGGAGGGGCTACGGGCCCTCCTGGGGAATTTCCCGGGGCCAGAACATCTGCGACGGCAGATGGGGTAAGTTGTGTGGGGTTTGGGAGGGGGTTTACGCTACCTTTTAGACACCTCACACGAGTCCTCGGACGACCGTTAAATGGCGTCGAGTTCATTGGGGCCCCCGTCAAGTCAAAGGGAAATTGGTAGATGCACTTGAGGTACGCCTCTGTGCGGTCGCTCCGCTCACAAGTGAGGGGGGTATTTCTGGTTTAGGGATCTGACACCGGTTACGACCTTGCCGTTGGCCCTTAACGTTAGGATGTACAATTTCAAGTCAAATGTTTTGTAGGATGTTAGTTCGGCTAGGAGAACCTTTGTATTAGAGATCTGTTAAGGTTAGCCAAACATCGTAATGTGGAAATGAAATTGTACATAATATGAAACTGTTATTTTAATGTTTTAATTTTGTTTCATATTTTAATAAATACGGCCGGGAGGGTCACTCCCTCCCGCCTTCCAAAAGTTCAGAACCGTTTCCGGTTTCCCATCCTTGGGGTTTGTGTCGAGAGGGGGTGACGGGTATCTCAGCCATAGGGAAGAGGCACACCTGTCCCGCCTCGAAGACGCTCATGATTGTTTTTGGGCTAATGAATGAGTCACTGATTTTGAGCATCAACTAGTTCGAGCGACCATGCAAAGGCCGCCCTCTACCCAGCATCACAGCTGATTTTCCACGGTAGATTTGGGAAGAGGCACACCTGTCCAGCCTCGAAGATGCTCAGGATTGTTTTTGGGCTAATGAATGAGTCACTGAATTTGAGCAACTAGTTCGAGTGACCATGTGTGTGTTACTATGCAATCGCCCTGAAGGGCGCAGGGGTCCCTTGAGTGACCTGTGTGAGCCTGTGCCTGTAACTATTTTACAATGGCGCCAGCAAGCTGCCAGCGCCGTTGTAAAATAGTTACAAAGTTAGCTTGCACAGGAAGCACTTAGATAAAATAAAGCAGCACCTTCTTCGTTTTATCTAGTGGTTCCTGTGCAAGCTAACTTTGTAACTATTTTACAACGGCGCTGGCAGCTTGCTGGCGCCATTGTAAAATAGTTGCATGAGTGGGGGTTCAACTTTTGAACCCGTTATGCTCGCGGATTTTTTTTTTGCGGATTTTGTGGGAAATCCGCAAAATTCGCGGATTGCGGATTTCCCAAAAATCCGCAAAATCCGCGAGCGTAACGAATTTCCCGCTCATGCTTACTAATGATTCTATAAATTTTACCGAATCGGTAAAATTCGGTAAAAACTGATTCAGTATTTACCGATTCGGTATTCCCCATTCATTCCTATGGGCCTGGAGGCCCATAGGAATGAATGAGAATTACTGATTCGGTAAATACCGAATCGGTAATAGGGGGTAGACTTACAATAGTGGCAGGGTGTCACATTGACACCCTCTTACACCCCTGAATAGTGCATGGGTACACAGGTGGATCACATACAGTGCCATGTGGCAGACATACATGCCCTTAGGGCATGTAATGTCACTGTTAAAAAAGCACAAAATAGCTTTTTTAACAGTTTTCGGTATTCACCACCAACTTCTAGTTGGTGGTAAATAACAAATCCTTAAATGTGAGAAGCACTCCCTTGAGTGCTTCCTACATTAAGGATTCGGTAATTTACCGAATCGGTATGGTAAGAATTCGATAATTTACCAATTCCTTAAGTTACTGATTTGGTAAAATACCGAATACTGCAATCATACCACCTACATTCCAAATGCCAAATACCGGTCGGTAGCGGCTGAAATTCTGTAATTTCAGCCGTTACCGACCGGCATTGGGCGACCTACATCTGGCCCGGTGTCTCTTACTGCACAAAAACAATCCTTCCTATAATGTAAACACATTTGCACAATGGTGCAAGGTTGTTTGCTTTAGTACTAGGCAGCCCACAGTGCACCAGCACAAGAAGAGTGCAGAAATGTTCCACATCTTTGTTAATATGGAGCCAGTTACCTTGCTGCGGTGTGGGAAAGAATGACAAATCTGCCCCTGAATTTGTATTCTGTGCCCTCACTCTTCTGCATCGGAAAAGCGCAGTCTGCTGGGAATGGGGTCCCCGGACATTGTATTTCATCGACCCCATGGGATAGAGCCCATGTGCCATTGGATGACTTGAGAAGGAGGTCCACTATTCTCTCCAAATTAAAAAAAATTGCATCACCCCTGGTTAACGGGGTCCCTGGGGCCATAATATGGTTTGGCAAGGAGGTCCACGTGCATTTCTCCTGTCCCCAGGGTGCAGCTAAAACTGCGGATCTCATGGGGGGAGCGGTAATCATATCTGTTTCCCTGCCCACATTTCAGCAGGCACAGAAACAAACCTGAAGTGTGCTCCAAGCTGGCAGGAGCATTTTTAAAGTTCCTGCCAGCTGGGAGCGGACTCCCTGTTTTTTCTTACTTTGCCGGATGGCAGGGAAACTATTATTTCTGGGGAATCAGCACCCAAGGACATAGCAGGAACCAGACCTGAGGGATGGGGTCCCTGTGGGGATTAATGGCTCATTGAGGGGGGCTGCGCCCTCCCCCGTTTTAAAATGTGGCTGGGCCCCCGGTCATATGGTCCCCTGGGACAAAATCTGACCTGGAGGGGGCTACTTGACCGCCTGCCAATTTATTTGAATGGCCGGGTGTGAGAAGTTGGCCTGGTATATAATGCTCACTAATTCTAGTGATCACTTTGTACCATGCCAAGCAACCCTTATGATGATGGTTGTAATTCAACCTTGTAGACCAGTTATCCTAGTGGTAACGTGGACAAAGCAGTCTTAGGCTAAACTCTGAAAGGCATGTGAAGCCAGCTGTTATACCATACACAACCCCCTTGAATACCAAATGAAAGGGACACCACACAGATATATATTGAAAATATATATTGATTTATTAACTATAAAATCCCCTGGACTCTTTATGAGCACAGAAGCACAAGCGTTAAATCACAAGACAGTTTAACATACACAAAAGTTGCACAATATGGATGAGCCCTAGGGGCCACCTAAACCATATACTAAGAAAGTGGTATAAGAGATACCAAGAGGAAAGTGAAGAGGCCTAGGGCCTTGGGAATCGCTGGAGCTATTCGAGACTGGCAATGACTAAGTCGGGAAAGGCCCACGGGACTCGGGTGCAGTGTTCAAAGTGCATGCACTTTTCAATACAAAGTCTATGGTGCGTAAAAAGCACAAAGTTAGTTTAAGGGCACTTCCGCTGAACCTAGAGGAACAAAACTTAAGACACAGACCCTAGAGGTGTGTACCAGTGTAGGGACACCGGCTTTGCAATGTTACCTCACCCACAGGAAGTGGGTGCACAGGGTCGAAGTGGCGTTGGGTTTTGGCACGCAGGTTCTTGGCGCTTGAAGCTGAAGATGCTGCAGGCGATGTGAAGGAGAAGTGTCCGGTGGATCCAAGGGTGGATCTGAAGTGGTGAAGACCTGAAAGCAGAGGGGACAATGTTCAAAGTCACTGACCAGTGACCACCGTTGAACCAGATTGGAACCAGGCAAAGTCGGGTGCAAACAGGTGATGAGGTGTTGCTTCTCTCTGCAGCCACGTGGACACGAAGAGGTCAAGGACGTCCAGGAGTCAATCACGAGCTGTCCCTCAAAGGCTCTAGCTGATGGCGGTGTCGGCAACTCGATTGAAGCAAACAAGCCTTGGCTAATGCAAGCCACGGGGAAAGTAAAAAAGGCTTATTACTCGGACCAGCAAGGTCAGAGCGGGTACTCCTTTCTACAGGAGCGAGGGCAGGTCTTGAGCAACCAGACCCACAGTGTAAATCGTAGGTTTCGTCGCCAAGATGGCCGCTGACCACGTGACAAGCGGCCGGGATGGCGAGTCGAGTGGCACAAAGCAAAAGGGCCCCACGCAAATCGTGGAGATGCTGGAGGGCTGATCTTCGTTGCAAATGCTGCTCGGTTGTGGGGCTTCTCAAACCCCAAAGCACAGAGTCGAGGATGCCTCGGGTGCTGCGCAGTCAGCGTCTCGGGGGTCTTTCAAGATGGCCGCTCCCACGTCTCTCGGTGCCTCCACGGGTCCCTACTTTGCAGGGACTGCGGATCGAGCTGGGAAAAGTCTGGGAAGCTGTGTCTTGTCAGGCTCTGCACTCGGGCTCCGGCGGGAGGCGGCGGCAAAGCAGACGTCGAGGTGCTGGGTGATGCCTGTGTTCACAGGGTGGCCCTTCCTAAGCCACAAGGGAGATGCTCTTCAGTCTTCTATTCATCAGAAAGTCGAAGTCCAGTCGTCTTCTTAGTTTAAAGTTGATTTCAGGATGATCTGCTGTGCAATGGCACTGCTCCCTCTCTTATTCCCATCTGAGGGGTGGATCTCCTGCTAGGTCCCTCCCCTATGGGTGGGAGCAGGAAGGGGGGTGGTTACACCCCCTCTCCTTTGTCCAGCTCCTCGCCAGGACTGGGGCTGGAAAGCCCCAGAACCGGTTTGGGCTGGCTTATGCACAGGGACACCTTGTGTGCCCCAGGCATGTCTCAATCTATTCAGCCCTGTCCTACCCAATACACAAAACCCTGTCTGGGGTGGTGCTCGCACCTCCCCAGGCAGGAAACCCTTTGTCCAGGCCCTCCTCGCTGGAAGGACTCCCAGCAGCAGGAGGTCAGACATGTGTCTGTGGTGGCAGCATCCATTTTGTGATGCTGAGGCTCTGTTTAACTTTAACCAGGGTTGAGGCTACACACATGTCGTGTCCCTCTAGAAGGGTGGAATGCTATCCCCGTCGCCAGAACTGGCGAGGGGATAGTATTCCAATTCGTATGACACCTTACTCGACATGTTTTGATAAAGCCAAACCAAAGATAGCATATAACCGCGAGGATTATAATGCACTTAAGAGTATATGGTATGGCAATATCCCGGAACAGCTTAGGGAGTGGTTCCCGACAGCTGCAGACAGGCTCAGCTCATGCTAGAGCACCATCTCACATATTTCCAAGCACTCTGCCTCCAGGATTGATGAGGCCTTCCATAGGAGTGGCTGATAGGAAAATATGTGTCCAGTTTAGGGTTAGGCACAGGCATACTGTACCTAAGTAAGAGGTGATTACACCAACTTACCCCAGCTGAGTGATCAGCCAGTTGTGTCAAATATGGAGGCCAGGCCAGGGGTGGCACAATACATGCTGCAGCCCCTGGCAGGCCTTGGCTACACCTATGCCCCGGGTACCTATGGTACACTGTTACAGGGGCCTATAAGGTGAACCAATTCCAATTGTGTTATGCACCTAAGGTACATGGAGTCCATTTTAAGGAGAGAGCAATCAGCCTAGGGCCCTGAATAGCAGGATCCCAGGCCAACTAAGTCAAAAACCAGCTAAACACCAGGCAAAAAGTTTGGGGGTAACCATAGTCAGATATCCACCTTCCTACATAACCCCCCCCCAAACGAAAGGAGATAAGGCTATCCTTGACCAGGTAAGCCTATATTGCCTAAGTGGCCATATAAGGAAGTACCAACTCTGGCTTGGTAACCCCCTGTCTCATGGTCCACTAAGCAATCCCTCACCCTAAGGGTGTCTGAGGGTCTCCACCATAGGGAATCTCTACCTGTGGTGTGTCTTTGCAAAGTCAAAGGCTGGTGTTGAGATGGAGTACTGAAGTGAGTTTCCTCTGTAGGGCTCAGCTTCCTCCAATCCCTCTCCACCATGTGTGCCTTTCTTTCTCTGACTGAGTTGCACTGTGCTCTCAGGGTCAACCTCTGGCTACCTAAAGCTGGAGGCTGGGTCCCTCTGTTTGGCTTACTGGAGGGACAGGTCAGGTTTGGGCCCTTAGGGTCCCAGGTTTGGCTGTGCCCAACAATATCCATCTGGGGGAGGTCCCTAACTACTTTTAAGGGGGATCCCTCAGGAGTTTTTAAAGCTTGCACCTCACTAGGGCTACTAGTTTCGGTGCCCCTAATCTGCTGATGGGGTTGCTTTATTTGACAGGGGGCCCTTTGGGTCTCACTGTCCTTCTTGTCCTCTGCAGCCCTGGGCTGAGTAAGGCAAGGTAGAGAGGGGCAGGTTACCTGCTCCAGACTGGGTCCCTCCTGAGAAGGGTCCACTGCCATCAGAGGCTCTGTCAGGCCAGGCCTAACAACCTCTGGGACAGTTCCTTCATCAGGGGTAAGATCAGTTCCCTGAGGAGGCTGATCCTTTCCTAAAGTCTGGTGGGAGGGAGATTTCTCTTCCTCCTCAATGTTCTCTGTTTGGGTGGAGTGATCCATCATTTCAGGCTTCACTACCCAGGTATCAGTTTGAGTTTGGGCTGTGGCCATCACAGCCCCACCAACCTTTTCAGGAGGAGACTCAGTTTGGGTATGGGCTGTTACTAGTACAGCCCTGCTACTCTTTCCAGGAGGGAAGTTATCTAAAGATGGGGCTGAGGTTTGCTCAGCCCTCCCAACCTTTTCAGGAAGGACATCTTGAATTGGGGCTGTAGCCATTACAGCCCCACTAACCTTTCCATGGAGATTTACCATTCTAGAATGGGTTTGCTGTTCAACCTCAGCCCAGGCTGAGATTTCCAAATCATTACCCAGTAGGCAATCTACAGGCAAGTTTGCTGACACTGCCACTCTCTTTGGGCCAGTGACACCTCCCCAGCTAAGATTGACTACTGCCATGGGATGATTGGTTTCTATGCGATCAATGTTTGTCACCTGATATCTGGCATCAGGTAAAAGTTGCCTTGAGGGGACTAGACATTCAGCCACCATGGTGATGCTAGCCCCTGTGTCTCTGAAGGCCTCAACTTTCAAAGCATTGATGAGGGGCTCCTGTCTATACTTGCTCAAAGTGTTTGGGCAAGCTGTGAAATTGGCAAACCCCATGCCAGTCTCATAGACAAGAGTATCTGAGTTAGGGGACCTGGATAGGCCAGAGTCCACCTGTCCTCCAAAAGTAAACCAACCCAAATTCTTGGGGGTGCTCCCACCACCTGGGGGACCACTGCTAACAGTGACAGGAGGTGTTGGAGCCTTACCTGGAGGTATATTCTCCTTATTGCCATTCTTGGGACAACAGCTATCTGTTTTGTAATGCCCACCTGTTTACAGGTATGACAATAAGGCTTTTTCTGGGATGTAGAAGTGTCTTGGGACCCACCCCCATTCTTGGAGTTTTGGGGCCCTGGGGAAGTCTTTTCCTTACTTTTATCCCCACCCTTCTCTTGAGGCTTGGTAGTCTCTTTCTTTTGGTCACCACCCTGGTTCTTAGGCCTGATCCTGGTTCTGACCCATTTGTCTGCCCTCCTACCCAATTCTTGTGGGGAGGTCAGATCAGAGTCAACCAGGTGCTGATGTAGAAGATGATTTTGACAATTACTTAAGATTTGCTCTCTCATAATTAAATTATACAATCCTGTATAGTCAGTAACCTTACTTCCCAGCAACCAGCCCTCCAGAGCCTTAGTGGCACACTCAACAAATTCAGACCAGTCCTGAGTCTGTGTCTTCTGGGTATCTCTGAACATTAACCTGTACTGTTCAGTGGTTAAGCCTAACCCATCAATCAGAGCACTCTTCAGGACCATGTAGTTTCTAGAATCCTCATCACTAACTGTGAGGAATCTGTCTCTGCCTCTACCTTCAAAGGAGAGCCACAAGATTGCTGCCCACTGCTCCTGAGGGATCTGCTGTACCATGCAGGCTCTCTCAAGTGCAGTCATCCATTTGTGGATATCATCCCCAGCTTTGTAGGGGGGCACAATCTTACTCAGGTTTCTTGTATCAAAAGACCTGTCTTTATCCTTCTGGATAGTGCTGCCACCAGTGGATCCTAATCCACTCTCTCTAGGCTGTCTTGCTCTAGCAAGTTTCTCCTTGGCCAGGGCAACCTCTAGTTCTTGCCTCTGGATCCTAAGCTCAGCCTCTCTCATCTTGGCCTCATGTTCCCTTCTCTGAGGGCTAGTCATCTCCCTTCTGGAGTGACCATGAGAACCTCTAGAAGCATGGGAGTTGTTAGAGTCACCTGAGTGAGTCCTTCTCCTCCTAGGCTTCTGGTTAAGTCCACCTGGGGGTCTGAATGGGTTGTTACCTGATTCATTCCCAAGTAAGCTTAAGTTAGCCTGGTTCAGTCTACTGACCAGCACCTGACTATTTCTGTCATCATCTGACTCACTGCTTTCCACCTCCTCCTCTTCCTCTTCCTCTACATCTACCTGAGGAGCTCCAGTGGTGGAGGCTTCCTCATCTACCAGGATGATAGGGGCAGAGGTGTCTACAGTGTCATCCTCTGAAGGATGGCCTCCATCAGCATTCCCAGTGGGGTCTGCCTTAGAGGGCTTTAGAGTCTCAGACTGGTCTAAGAGCTCTCTTAGGTGGTCTGTAGTAGGGGAAGGCCCTGTCTTCAGACCCCTTAAGACACAAAGCTGTCTTAGTTCCTTAAAGGAGAAAATAGAAAATTTGGATGGTGCCCTTGGAGGGTCACTCTCAACAGGGATGTTCCCAGTGGAACCCTCTGCTCCAGACATTGCTCTAGTGTGGGTGGATGTGTTGCAATCTACCTACACTGGTGTTTACCTACTAAACCTATCTAGTAGTTGTAGCTAGGGTGTGCTACTCCCTTTGCTCTACAACAACTAAGTTCAGTAGAACTTAAGTATACTAGTCTTGTTTTATATGTACCTAGCAGGTACCTGTATGATCTTTCAAATGATAATCTCAAAGATTGTAATGGTAAAACAACAGCAAGCTCAGATCCCAATCCTCTCGCTGCTGCCAATGTGAGAAGTTGGCCTGGTATATAATGCTCACTAATTCTAGTGATCACTTTGTACCATGCCAAGCAACCCTTATGATGATGGTTGTAATTCAACCTTGTAGACCAGTTATCCTAGTGGTAACGTGGACAAAGCAGTCTTAGGCTAAACTCTGAAAGGCATGTGAAGCCAGCTGTTATACCATACACAACCCCCTTGAATACCAAATGAAAGGGACACCACACAGATATATATTGAAAATATATATTGATTTATTAACTATAAAATCCCCTGGACTCTTTATGAGCACAGAAGCACAAGCGTTAAATCACAAGACAGTTTAAAATACACAAAAGTTGCACAATATGGATGAGCCCTAGGGGCGACCTAAACCATATACTAAGAAAGTGGTATAAGAGATACCAAGAGGAAAGTGAAGAGGCCTAGGGCCTTGGGAATCGCTGGAGCTATTCGAGACTGGCAATGACTAAGTCGGGAAAGGCCCACGGGACTCGGGTGCAGTGTTCAAAGTGCATGCACTTTTCAATACAAAGTCTATGGTGCGTAAAAAGCACAAAGTTAGTTTAAGGGCACTTCCGCTGAACCTAGAGGAACAAAACTTAAGACACAGACCCTAGAGGTGTGTACCAGTGTAGGGACACCGGCTTTGCAATGTTACCTCACCCACAGGAAGTGGGTGCACAGGGTCGAAGTGGCGTTGGGTTTTGACACGCAGGTTCTTGGCGCTTGAAGCTGAAGATGCTGCAGGCGATGTGAAGGAGAAGTGTCCGGTGGATCCAAGGGTGGATCTGAAGTGGTGAAGACCTGAAAGCAGAGGGGACAATGTTCAAAGTCACTGACCAGTGACCACCGTGGAACCAGATTGGAACCAGGCAAAGTCGGGTGCAAACAGGTGATGAGGTGTTGCTTCTCTCTGCAGCCACGTGGACACGAAGAGGTCAAGGACGTCCAGGAGTCGATCACGAACTGTCCCTCAAAGGCTCTAGCTGATGGCGGTGTCGGCAACTCGATTGAAGCAAACAAGCCTTGGCTAATGCAAGCCACGGGGAAAGTAAAAAAGGCTTATTACTCGGACCAGCAAGGTCAGAGCGGGTACTCCTTTCTACAGGAGCGAGGGCAGGTCTTGAGCAACCAGACCCACAGTGTAAATCGTAGGTTTCGTCGCCAAGATGGCCGCTGACCACGTGACAAGCGGCCGGGATGGCGAGTCGAGTGGCACAAAGCAAAAGGGCCCCACGCAAATCGTGGGGATGCTGGAGGGCTGATCTTCGTTGCAAATGCTGCTCGGTTGTGGGGCTTCTCAAACCCCAAAGCACAGAGTCGAGGATGCCTCGGGTGCTGCGCAGTCAGCGTCTCGGGGGTCTTTCAAGATGGCCGCTCCCACGTCTCTCGGTGCCTCCACGGGTCCCTTCTTTGCAGGGACTGCGGATCAAGCTGGGAGAAGTCTGGGAAGCTGTGTCTTGTCAGGCTCTGCACTCGGGCTCCGGCGGGAGGCGGCGGTAAAGCAGACGTCGAGGTGCTGGGTGATGCCTGTGTTCACAGGGTGGCCCTTCTTAAGCCACAAGGGAGATGCTCTTCAGTCTTCTATTCATCAGAAAGTCGAAGTCCAGTCGTCTTCTTAGTTTAAAGTTGATTTCAGGATGATCTGCTGTGCAATGGCACTGCTCCCTCTCTTATTCCCATCTGAGGGGTGGATCTCCTGCTAGGTCCCTCCCCTATGGGTGGGACCAGGAAGGGGGGTGGTTACACCCCCTCTCCTTTGTCCAGCTCCTCGCCAGGACTGGGGCTGGAAAGCCCCAGAACCGGTTTGGGCTGGCTTATGCACAGGGACACCTTGTGTGCCCCAGGCATGTCTCAATCTATTCAGCCCTGTCCTACCCAATACACAAAACCCTGTCTGGGGTGGTGCTCGCACCTCCCCAGGCAGGAAACCCTTTGTCCAGGCCCTCCTCGCTGGAAGGACTCCCAGCAGCAGGAGGTCAGACATGTGTCTGTGGTGGCAGCATCCATTTTGTGATGCTGAGGCTCTGTTTAACTTTAACCAGGGTTAAGGCTACACACATGTCGTGTCCCTGTAGAAGGGTGGAATGCTATCCCCGTCGCCAGAACTGGCGAGGGGATAGTATTCCAATTCGTATGACACCTTACTCGACATGTTTTGATAAAGCCAAACCAAAGATAGCATATAACCGCGAGGATTATAATGCACTTAAGAGTATATGGTATGGCAATATCCCGGAACAGCTTAAGGAGTGGTTCCCGACAGCTGCAGACAGGCTCAGCTCATGCTAGAGCACCATCTCACATATTTCCAAGCACTCTGCCTCCAGGATTGATGAGGCCTTCCATAGGAGTGGCTGATAGGAACATATGTGTCCAGTTTAGGGTTAGGCACAGGCATACTGTACCTAAGTAAGAGGTGATTACACCAACTTACCCCAGCTGAGTGATCAGCCAGTTGTGTCAAATATGGAGGCCAGGCCAGGGGTGGCACAATACATGCTGCAGCCCCTGGCAGGCCTTGGCTACACCTATGCCCTGGGTACCTATGGTACACTGTTACAGGGGCCTATAAGGTGAACCAATTCCAATTGTGTTATGCACCTAAGGTACATGGAGTCCATTTTAAGGAGAGAGCAATCAGCCTAGGGCCCTGAATAGCAGGATCCCAGGCCAACTAAGTAAAAAACCAGCTAAACACCAGGCAAAAAGTTTGGGGGTAACCATAGTCAGATATCCACCTTCCTACATAACCCCCCCCCCCCCAAACGAAAGGAGATAAGGCTATCCTTGACCAGGTAAGCCTATATTGCCTAAGTGGCCATATAAGGAAGTACCAGCTCTGGCTTGGTAACCCCCTGTCTCATGGTCCACTAAGCAATCCCTCACCCTAAGGGTGTCTGAGGGTCTCCACCATAGGGAATCTCTACCTGTGGTGTGTCTTTGCAAAGTCAAAGGCTGGTGTTGAGATGGAGTACTGAAGTGAGTTTCCTCTGTAGGGCTCAGCTTCCTCCAATCCCTCTCCACCATGTGTGCCTTTCTTTCTCTGACTGAGTTGCACTGTGCTCTCAGGGTCAACCTCTGGCTACCTAAAGCTGGAGGCTGGGTCCCTCTGTTTGGCTTACTGGAGGGACAGGTCAGGTTTGGGCCCTTAGGGTCCCAGGTTTGGCTGTGCCCAACAATATCCATCCGGGGGAGGTCCCTAACTACTTTTAAGGGGGATCCCTCAGGAGTTTTTAAAGCTTGCACCTCACTAGGGCTACTAGTTTCGGTGCCCCTAATCTGCTGATGGGGGTGCTTTATTTGACAGGGGGCCCTTTGGGTCTCACTGTCCTTCTTGTCCTCTGCAGCCCTGGGCTGAGTAAGGCAAGGTAGAGAGGGGCAGGTTACCTGCTCCAGACTGGGTCCCTCCTGAGAAGGGTCCACTGCCATCAGAGGCTCTGTCAGGCCAGGCCTAACAACCTCTGGGACAGTTCCTTCATCAGGGGTAAGATCAGTTCCCTGAGGAGGCTGATCCTTTCCTAAAGTCTGGTGGGAGGGAGATTTCTCTTCCTCCTCAATGTTCTCTGTTTGGGTGGAGTGATCCATCATTTCAGGCTTCACTACCCAGGTATCAGTTTGAGTTTGGGTTGTGGCCATCACAGCCCCACCAACCTTTTCAGGAGGAGACTCAGTTTGGGTATGGGCTGTTACTAGTACAGCCCTGCTACTCTTTCCAGGAGGGAAGTTATCTAAAGATGGGGCTGAGGTTTGCTCAGCCCTCCCAACCTTTTCAGGAAGGACATCTTGAATTGGGGCTGTAGCCATTACAGCCCCACTAACCTTTCCATGGAGATTTACCATTCTAGAATGGGTTTGCTGTTCAACCTCAGCCCAGGCTGAGATTTCCAAATCATTACCCAGTAGGCAATCTACAGGCAAGTTTGCTGACACTGCCACTCTCTTTGGGCCAGTGACACCTCCCCAGCTAAGATTGACTACTGCCATGGGATGATTGGTTTCTATGCGATCAATGTTTGTCACCTGATATCTGGCATCAGGTAAAAGTTGCCTTGAGGGGACTAGACATTCAGCCACCATGGTGATGCTAGCCCCTGTGTCTCTGAAGGCCTCAACTTTCAAAGCATTGATGAGGGGCTCCTGTCTATACTTGCTCAAAGTGTTTGGGCAAGCTGTGAAATTGGCAAACCCCATGCCAGTCTCATAGACAAGAGTATCTGAGTTAGGGGACCTGGATAGGCCAGAGTCCACCTGTCCTCCAAAAGTAAACCAACCCAAATTCTTGGGGGTGCTCCCACCACCTGGGGGACCACTGCTAACAGTGACAGGAGGTGTTGGAGCCTTACCTGGAGGTATATTCTCCTTATTGCCATTCTTGGGACAACAGCTATCTGTTTTGTAATGCCCCACCTGTTTACAGGTATGACAATAAGGCTTTTTCTGGGATGTAGAAGTGTCTTGGGACCCACCCCCATTCTTGGAGTTTTGGGGCCCTGGGGAAGTCTTTTCCTTACTTTTATCCCCACCCTTCTCTTGAGGCTTGGTAGTCTCTTTCTTTTGGTCACCACCCTGGTTCTTAGGCCTGATCCTGGTTCTGACCCATTTGTCTGCCCTCCTACCCAATTCTTGTGGGGAGGTCAGATCAGAGTCAACCAGGTGCTGATGTAGAAGATGATTTTGACAATTACTTAAGATTTGCTCTCTCATAATTAAATTATACAATCCTGTATAGTCAGTAACCTTACTTCCCAGCAACCAGCCCTCCAGAGCCTTAGTGGCACACTCAACAAATTCAGACCAGTCCTGAGTCTGTGTCTTCTGGGTATCTCTGAACATTAACCTGTACTGTTCAGTGGTTAAGCCTAACCCATCAATCAGAGCACTCTTCAGGACCATGTAGTTTCTAGAATCCTCATCACTAACTGTGAGGAATCTGTCTCTGCCTCTACCTTCAAAGGAGAGCCACAAGATTGCTGCCCACTGCTCCTGAGGGATCTGCTGTACCATGCAGGCTCTCTCAAGTGCAGTCATCCATTTGTGGATATCATCCCCAGCTTTGTAGGGGGGCACAATCTTACTCAGGTTTCTTGTATCAAAAGACCTGTCTTTATCCTTCTGGATAGTGCTGCCACCAGTGGATCCTAATCCACTCTCTCTAGGCTGTCTTGCTCTAGCAAGTTTCTCCTTGGCCAGGGCAACCTCTAGTTCTTGCCTCTGGATCCTAAGCTCAGCCTCTCTCATCTTGGCCTCATGTTCCCTTCTCTGAGGGCTAGTCATCTCCCTTCTGGAGTGACCATGAGAACCTCTAGAAGCATGGGAGTTGTTAGAGTCACCTGAGTGAGTCCTTCTCCTCCTAGGCTTCTGGTTAAGTCCACCTGGGGGTCTGAATGGGTTGTTACCTGATTCATTCCCAAGTAAGCTTAAGTTAGCCTGGTTCAGTCTACTGACCAGCACCTGACTATTTCTGTCATCATCTGACTCACTGCTTTCCACCTCCTCCTCTTCCTCTTCCTCTACATCTACCTGAGGAGCTCCAGTGGTGGAGGCTTCCTCATCTACCAGGATGATAGGGGCAGAGGTGTCTACAGTGTCATCCTCTGAAGGATGGCCTCCATCAGCATTCCCAGTGGGGTCTGCCTTAGAGGGCTTTAGAGTCTCAGACTGGTCTAAGAGCTCTCTTAGGTGGTCTGTAGTAGGGGAAGGCCCTGTCTTCAGACCCCTTAAGACACAAAGCTGTCTTAGTTCCTTAAAGGAGAAAATAGAAAATTTGGATGGTGCCCTTGGAGGGTCACTCTCAACAGGGATGTTCCCAGTGGAACCCTCTGCTCCAGACATTGCTCTAGTGTGGGTGGATGTGTTGCAATCTACCTACACTGGTGTTTACCTACTAAACCTATCTAGTAGTTGTAGCTAGGGTGTGCTACTCCCTTTGCTCTACAACAACTAAGTTCAGTAGAACTTAAGTATACTAGTCTTGTTTTATATGTACCTAGCAGGTACCTGTATGATCTTTCAAATGATAATCTCAAAGATTGTAATGGTAAAACAACAGCAAGCTCAGATCCCAATCCTCTCGCTGCTGCCAATGTGAGAAGTTGGCCTGGTATATAATGCTCACTAATTCTAGTGATCACTTTGTACCATGCCAAGCAACCCTTATGATGATGGTTGTAATTCAACCTTGTAGACCAGTTATCCTAGTGGTAACGTGGACAAAGCAGTCTTAGGCTAAACTCTGAAAGGCATGTGAAGCCAGCTGTTATACCATACACAACCCCCTTGAATACCAAATGAAAGGGACACCACACAGATATATATTGAAAATATATATTGATTTATTAACTATAAAATCCCCTGGACTCTTTATGAGCACAGAAGCACAAGCGTTAAATCACAAGACAGTTTAAAATACACAAAAGTTGCACAATATGGATGAGCCCTAGGGGCCACCTAAACCATATACTAAGAAAGTGGTATAAGAGATACCAAGAGGAAAGTGAAGAGGCCTAGGGCCTTGGGAATCGCTGGAGCTATTCGAGACTGGCAATGACTAAGTCGGGAAAGGCCCACGGGACTCGGGTGCAGTGTTCAAAGTGCATGCACTTTTCAATACAAAGTCTATGGTGCGTAAAAAGCACAAAGTTAGTTTAAGGGCACTTCCGCTGAACCTAGAGGAACAAAACTTAAGACACAGACCCTAGAGGTGTGTACCAGTGTAGGGACACCGGCTTTGCAATGTTACCTCACCCACAGGAAGTGGGTGCACAGGGTCGAAGTGGCGTTGGGTTTTGACACGCAGGTTCTTGGCGCTTGAAGCTGAAGATGCTGCAGGCGATGTGAAGGAGAAGTGTCCGGTGGATCCAAGGGTGGATCTGAAGTGGTGAAGACCTGAAAGCAGAGGGGACAATGTTCAAAGTCACTGACCAGTGACCACCGTGGAACCAGATTGGAACCAGGCAAAGTCGGGTGCAAACAGGTGATGAGGTGTTGCTTCTCTCTGCAGCCACGTGGACATGAAGAGGTCAAGGACGTCCAGGAGTCGATCACAAACTGTCCCTCAAAGGCTCTAGCTGATGGCGGTGTCGGCAACTCGATTGAAGCAAACAAGCCTTGGCTAATGCAAGCCACGGGGAAAGTAAAAAAGGCTTATTACTCGGACCAGCAAGGTCAGAGCGGGTACTCCTTTCTACAGGAGCGAGGGCAGGTCTTGAGCAACCAGACCCACAGTGTAAATCGTAGGTTTCGTCGCCAAGATGGCCGCTGACTACGTGACAAGCGGCCGGGATGGTGAGTCGAGTGGCACAAAGCAAAAGGGCCCCACGCAAATCGTGGAGATGCTGGAGGGCTGATCTTCGTTGCAAATGCTGCTCGGTTGTGGGGCTTCTCAAACCCCAAAGCACAGAGTCGAGGATGCCTCGGGTGCTGCGCAGTCAGCGTCTCGGGGGTCTTTCAAGATGGCCGCTCCCACGTCTCTCGGTGCCTCCACGGGTCCCTTCTTTGCAGGGACTGCGGATCGAGCTGGGAGAAGTCTGGGAAGCTGTGTCTTGTCAGGCTCTGCACTCGGGCTCCGGCGGGAGGCGGCGGTAAAGCAGACGTCGAGGTGCTGGGTGATGCCTGTGTTCACAGGGTGGCCCTTCCTAAGCCACAAGGGAGATGCTCTTCAGTCTTCTATTCATCAGAAAGTCGAAGTCCAGTCGTCTTCTTAGTTTAAAGTTGATTTCAGGATGATCTGCTGTGCAATGGCACTGCTCCCTCTCTTATTCCCATCTGAGGGGTGGATCTCCTGCTAGGTCCCTCCCCTATGGGTGGGACCAGGAAGGGGGGTGGTTACACCCCCTCTCCTTTGTCCAGCTCCTCGCCAGGACTGGGGCTGGAAAGCCCCAGAACCGGTTTGGGCTGGCTTATGCACAGGGACACCTTGTGTGCCCCAGGCATGTCTCAATCTATTCAGCCCTGTCCTACCCAATACACAAAACCCTGTCTGGGGTGGTGCTCGCACCTCCCCAGGCAGGAAACCCTTTGTCCAGGCCCTCCTCGCTGGAAGGACTCCCAGCAGCAGGAGGTCAGACATGTGTCTGTGGTGGCAGCATCCATTTTGTGATGCTGAGGCTCTGTTTAACTTTAACCAAGGTTAAGGCTACACACATGTCGTGTCCCTGTAGAAGGGTGGAATGCTATCCCCGTCGTCAGAACTGGCGAGGGGATAGTATTCCAATTCGTATGACACCTTACTCGACATGTTTTGATAAAGCCAAACCAAAGATAGCATATAACCGCGAGGATTATAATGCACTTAAGAGTATATGGTATGGCAATATCCCGGAACAGCTTAGGGAGTGGTTCCCGACAGCTGCAGACAGGCTCAGCTCATGCTAGAGCACCATCTCACATATTTCCAAGCACTCTGCCTCCAGGATTGATGGGGCCTTCCATAGGAGTGGCTGATAGGAACATATGTGTCCAGTTTAGGGTTAGGCACAGGCATACTGTACCTAAGTAAGAGGTGATTACACCAACTTACCCCAGCTGAGTGATCAGCCAGTTGTGTCAAATATGGAGGCCAGGCCAGGGGTGGCACAATACATGCTGCAGCCCCTGGCAGGCCTTGGCTACACCTATGCCCTGGGTACCTATGGTACACTGTTACAGGGGCCTATAAGGTGAACCAATTCCAATTGTGTTATGCACCTAAGGTACATGGAGTCCATTTTAAGGAGAGAGCAATCAGCCTAGGGCCCTGAATAGCAGGATCCCAGGCCAACTAAGTCAAAAACCAGCTAAACACCAGGCAAAAAGTTTGGGGGTAACCATAGTCAGATATCCACCTTCCTACATAACCCCCCCCCCCCCAAACGAAAGGAGATAAGGCTATCCTTGACCAGGTAAGCCTATATTGCCTAAGTGGCCATATAAGGAAGTACCAGCTCTGGCTTGGTAACCCCCTGTCTCATGGTCCACTAAGCAATCCCTCACCCTAAGGGTGTCTGAGGGTCTCCACCATAGGGAATCTCTACCTGTGGTGTGTCTTTGCAAAGTCAAAGGCTGGTGTTGAGATGGAGTACTGAAGTGAGTTTCCTCTGTAGGGCTCAGCTTCCTCCAATCCCTCTCCACCATGTGTGCCTTTCTTTCTCTGACTGAGTTGCACTGTGCTCTCAGGGTCAACCTCTGGCTACCTAAAGCTGGAGGCTGGGTCCCTCTGTTTGGCTTACTGGAGGGACAGGTCAGGTTTGGGCCCTTAGGGTCCCAGGTTTGGCTGTGCCCAACAATATCCATCTGGGGGAGGTCCCTAACTACTTTTAAGGGGGATCCCTCAGGAGTTTTTAAAGCTTGCACCTCACTAGGGCTACTAGTTTTGGTGCCCCTAATCTGCTGATGGGGGTGCTTTATTTGACAGGGGGCCCTTTGGGTCTCACTGTCCTTCTTGTCCTCTGCAGCCCTGGGCTGAGTAAGGCAAGGTAGAGAGGGGCAGGTTACCTGCTCCAGACTGGGTCCCTCCTGAGAAGGGTCCACTGCCATCAGAGGCTCTGTCAGGCCAGGCCTAACAACCTCTGGGACAGTTCCTTCATCAGGGGTAAGATCAGTTCCCTGAGGAGGCTGATCCTTTCCTAAAGTCTGGTGGGAGGGAGATTTCTCTTCCTCCTCAATGTTCTCTGTTTGGGTGGAGTGATCCATCATTTCAGGCTTCACTACCCAGGTATCAGTTTGAGTTTGGGCTGTGGCCATCACAGCCCCACCAACCTTTTCAGGAGGAGACTCAGTTTGGGTATGGGCTGTTACTAGTACAGCCCTGCTACTCTTTCCAGGAGGGAAGTTATCTAAAGATGGGGCTGAGGTTTGCTCAGCCCTCCCAACCTTTTCAGGAAGGACATCTTGAATTGGGGCTGTAGCCATTACAGCCCCACTAACCTTTCCATGGAGATTTACCATTCTAGAATGGGTTTGCTGTTCAACCTCAGCCCAGGCTGAGATTTCCAAATCATTACCCAGTAGGCAATCTACAGGCAAGTTTGCTGACACTGCCACTCTCTTTGGGCCAGTGACACCTCCCCAGCTAAGATTGACTACTGCCATGGGATGATTGGTTTCTATGCGATCAATGTTTGTCACCTGATATCTGGCATCAGGTAAAAGTTGCCTTGAGGGGACTAGACATTCAGCCACCATGGTGATGCTAGCCCCTGTGTCTCTGAAGGCCTCAACTTTCAAAGCATTGATGAGGGGCTCCTGTCTATACTTGCTCAAAGTGTTTGGGCAAGCTGTGAAATTGGCAAACCCCATGCCAGTCTCATAGACAAGAGTATCTGAGTTAGGGGACCTGGATAGGCCAGAGTCCACCTGTCCTCCAAAAGTAAACCAACCCAAATTCTTGGGGGTGCTCCCACCACCTGGGGGACCACTGCTAACAGTGACAGGAGGTGTTGGAGCCTTACCTGGAGGTATATTCTCCTTATTGCCATTCTTGGGACAACAGCTATCTGTTTTGTAATGCCCCACCTGTTTACAGGTATGACAATAAGGCTTTTTCTGGGATGTAGAAGTGTCTTGGGACCCACCCCCATTCTTGGAGTTTTGGGGCCCTGGGGAAGTCTTTTCCTTACTTTTATCCCCACCCTTCTCTTGAGGCTTGGTAGTCTCTTTCTTTTGGTCACCACCCTGGTTCTTAGGCCTGATCCTGGTTCTGACCCATTTGTCTGCCCTCCTACCCAATTCTTGTGGGGAGGTCAGATCAGAGTCAACCAGGTGCTGATGTAGAAGATGATTTTGACAATTACTTAAGATTTGCTCTCTCATAATTAAATTATACAATCCTGTATAGTCAGTAACCTTACTTCCCAGCAACCAGCCCTCCAGAGCCTTAGTGGCACACTCAACAAATTCAGACCAGTCCTGAGTCTGTGTCTTCTGGGTATCTCTGAACATTAACCTGTACTGTTCAGTGGTTAAGCCTAACCCATCAATCAGAGCACTCTTCAGGACCATGTAGTTTCTAGAATCCTCATCACTAACTGTGAGGAGTCTGTCTCTGCCTCTACCTTCAAAGGAGAGCCACAAGATTGCTGCCCACTGCTCCTGAGGGATCTGCTGTACCATGCAGGCTCTCTCAAGTGCAGTCATCCATTTGTGGATATCATCCCCAGCTTTGTAGGGGGGCACAATCTTACTCAGGTTTCTTGTATCAAAAGACCTGTCTTTATCCTTCTGGATAGTGCTGCCACCAGTGGATCCTAATCCACTCTCTCTAGGCTGTCTTGCTCTAGCAAGTTTCTCCTTGGCCAGGGCAACCTCTAGTTCTTGCCTCTGGATCCTAAGCTCAGCCTCTCTCATCTTGTCCTCATGTTCCCTTCTCTGAGGGCTAGTCTTCTCCCTTCTGGAGTGACCATGAGAACCTCTAGAAGCATGGGAGTTGTTAGAGTCACCTGAGTGAGTCCTTCTCCTCCTAGGCTTCTGGTTAAGTCCACCTGGGGGTCTGAATGGGTTGTTACCTGATTCATTCCCAAGTAAGCTTAAGTTAGCCTGGTTCAGTCTACTGACCAGCACCTGACTATTTCTGTCATCATCTGACTCACTGCTTTCCACCTCCTCCTCTTCCTCTTCCTCTACATCTACCTGAGGAGCTCCAGTGGTGGAGGCTTCCTCATCTACCAGGATGATAGGGGCAGAGGTGTCTACAGTGTCATCCTCTGAAGGATGGCCTCCATCAGCATTCCCAGTGGGGTCTGCCTTAGAGGGCTTTAGAGTCTCAGACTGGTCTAAGAGCTCTCTTAGGTGGTCTGTAGTAGGGGAAGGCCCTGTCTTCAGACCCCTTAAGACACAAAGCTGTCTTAGTTCCTTAAAGGAGAAAATAGAAAATTTGGATGGTGCCCTTGGAGGGTCACTCTCAACAGGGATGTTCCCAGTGGAACCCTCTGCTCCAGACATTGCTCTAGTGTGGGTGGATGTGTTGCAATCTACCTACACTGGTGTTTACCTACTAAACCTATCTAGTAGTTGTAGCTAGGGTGTGCGACTCCCTTTGCTCTACAACAACTAAGTTCAGTAGAACTTAAGTATACTAGTCTTGTTTTATATGTACCTAGCAGGTACCTGTATGATCTTTCAAATGATAATCTCAAAGATTGTAATGGTAAAACAACAGCAAGCTCAGATCCCAATCCTCTCGCTGCTGCCAATGTGAGAAGTTGGCCTGGTATATAATGCTCACTAATTCTAGTGATCACTTTGTACCATGCCAAGCAACCCTTATGATGATGGTTGTAATTCAACCTTGTAGACCAGTTATCCTAGTGGTAACGTGGACAAAGCAGTCTTAGGCTAAACTCTGAAAGGCATGTGAAGCCAGCTGTTATACCATACACAACCCCCTTGAATACCAAATGAAAGGGACACCACACAGATATATATTGAAAATATATATTGATTTATTAACTATAAAATCCCCTGGACTCTTTATGAGCACAGAAGCACAAGCGTTAAATCACAAGACAGTTTAAAATACACAAAAGTTGCACAATATGGATGAGCCCTAGGGGCCACCTAAACCATATACTAAGAAAGTGGTATAAGAGATACCAAGAGGAAAGTGAAGAGGCCTAGGGCCTTGGGAATCGCTGGAGCTATTCGAGACTGGCAATGACTAAGTCGGGAAAGGCCCACGGGACTCGGGTGCAGTGTTCAAAGTGCATGCACTTTTCAATACAAAGTCTATGGTGCGTAAAAAGCACAAAGTTAGTTTAAGGGCACTTCCGCTGAACCTAGAGGAACAAAACTTAAGACACAGACCCTAGAGGTGTGTACCAGTGTAGGGACACCGGCTTTGCAATGTTACCTCACCCACAGGAAGTGGGTGCACAGGGTCGAAGTGGCATTGGGTTTTGACACGCAGGTTCTTGGCGCTTGAAGCTGAAGATGCTGCAGGCGATGTGAAGGAGAAGTGTCCGGTGGATCCAAGGGTGGATCTGAAGTGGTGAAGACCTGAAAGCAGAGGGGACAATGTTCAAAGTCACTGACCAGTGACCACCGTGGAACCAGATTGGAACCAGGCAAAGTCGGGTGCAAACAGGTGATGAGGTGTTGCTTCTCTCTGCAGCCACGTGGACACAAAGAGGTCAAGGACGTCCAGGAGTCGATCACGAGCTGTCCCTCAAAGGCTCTAGCTGATGGCGGTGTCGGCAACTCGATTGAAGCAAACAAGCCTTGGCTAATGCAAGCCACGGGGAAAGTAAAAAAGGCTTATTACTCGGACCAGCAAGGTCAGAGCGGGTACTCCTTTCTACAGGAGCGAGGGCAGGTCTTGAGCAACTAGACCCACAGTGTAAATCGTAGGTTTCGTTGCCAAGATGGCCGCTGACCACGTGACAAGCGGCCGGGATGGCGAGTCGAGTGGCACAAAGCAAAAGGGCCCCACGCAGATCGTGGAGATGCTGGAGGGCTGATCTTCGGTGCAAATTCTGCTCGGTTGTGGGGCTTCTCAAACCCCAAAGCACAGAGTCGAGGGTGCCTCGAGTGCTGCGCAGTCAGCGTCTCGGGGGTCTTTCAAGATGGCCGCTCCCACGTCTCTCGATGCCTCCACGGGTCTCTTCTTTGCAGGGACTGTGGATCGAGCTGGGTGAAGTCTGGGAAGCTGTGTCTTGTCAGGCTCTGCACTCGGGCTCCGGCGGGAGGCGGCGGCAAAGCAGACGTCGAGGTGCTGGGTGATGCCTGTGTTCACAGGGTGGCCCTTCCTAAGCCACAAGGGAGATACTCTTCAGTCTTCTATTCATCAGAAAGTCGAAGTCCAGTCGTCTTCTTAGTTTAAAGTTGATTTCAGGATGATCTGCTGTGCAATGGCACTGCTCCCTCTCTTATTCCCATCTGAGGGGTGGATCTCCTGCTAGGTCCCTCCCCTATGGGTGGGACCAGGAAGGGGGGTGGTTACACCCCCTCTCCTTTGTCCAGCTCCTCGCCAGGACTGGGGCTGGAAAGCCCCAGAACCGGTTTGGGCTGGCTTATGCACAGGGACACCTTGTGTGCCCCAGGCATGTCTCAATCTATTCAGCCCTGTCCTACCCAATACACAAAACCCTGTCTGGGGTGGTGCTCGCACCTCCCCAGGCAGGAAACCCTTTGTCCAGGCCCTCCTCGCTGGAAGGACTCCCAGCAGCAGGAGGTCAGACATGTGTCTGTGGTGGCAGCATCCATTTTGTGATGCTGAGGCTCTGTTTAACTTTAACCAGGGTTAAGGCTACACACATGTCGTGTCCCTCTAGAAGGGTGGAATGCTATCCCCGTCGCCAGAACTGGCGAGGGGATAGTATTCCAATTCGTATGACACCTTACTCGACATGTTTTGATAAAGCCAAACCAAAGATAGCATATAACCGCGAGGATTATAATGCACTTAAGAGTATATGGTATGGCAATATCCCGGAACAGCTTAGGGAGTGGTTCCCGACAGCTGCAGACAGGCTCAGCTCATGCTAGAGCACCATCTCACATATTTCCAAGCACTCTGCCTCCAGGATTGATGAGGCCTTCCATAGGAGTGGCTGATAGGAACATATGTGTCCAGTTTAGGGTTAGGCACAGGCATACTGTACCTAAGTAAGAGGTGATTACACCAACTTACCCCAGCTGAGTGATCAGCCAGTTGTGTCAAATATGGAGGCCAGGCCAGGGGTGGCACAATACATGCTGCAGCCCCTGGCAGGCCTTGGCTACACCTATGCCCTGGGTACCTATGGTACATTGTTACAGGGGCCTATAAGGTGAACCAATTCCAATTGTGTTATGCACCTAAGGTACATGGAGTCCATTTTAAGGAGAGAGCAATCAGCCTAGGGCCCTGAATAGCAGGATCCCAGGCCAACTAAGTCAAAAACCAGCTAAACACCAGGCAAAAAGTTTGGGGGTAACCATAGTCAGATATCCACCTTCCTACACCAGGTGATGGGGTACAAGAGCCGCAATCAATCCAGGGAGGAGGGCTATACACCCCTTTCCCATTTTCCAACTTTGGCCAGGCCACAGGGAATGGGAGACCTGAGGCCGAAATCGTGACTCCCTCTAATGTTTGAAATAAGACTTGGCCCTGGGAATAGGGTTTTCAGGGTCAACATCAGCCTAGGGAGGAGGGCCCCATACACCTCCTCCCGTAATAATATAATGAATTCCTTCAATGGCCCACCCAGTGCCAAAAACAAGTGTGGGTAAGAGTGCGAATATTTGCTTTTAACATTTGCCACAGATCCTATGCAAAATTTGCAACAACATTTTTCAAAATGTTTTGGGACCCACTGCGTGGTTTCTGTGGGACCCCACCACCAGGCTTAGGGGTTCAGGGTATTCCTACTCTACCCTCTTGTTTCTATTTTACTACATTTCTCTTAGAACACTTAACGGTTGTAATGATGGTAGCCAATCACATCTCGCCATGCAATCTGTCAGATCCACTCAGGTGGTAATATAGGTGGTTATATATATATTTTCTTTTATTTATTTTTTTCACTGAAAAAACCATAGGTTTCAGGGACGTTATAGTTAGTTGGACATTTCTCTTGTACAAAACCGTAGAAATTCCCCCATTATAGTTAGTTCACCTAACTATAACTTGCACCCCTGCAATGCACTGCTGATTACGTAAGGTCAGTGACATCACTGATGACATTACTGATGACGTCATCCAGTAACTATGTGCTTCTGTAAAGTTCAAATAATATATATATATATATATCTATATATATATATAGATATATATATATTACCTACTGGCGGTCGCCAGTAGGTAGTTATAGTTAGGATTTTTTTCAATGTTAAATCTCAAAATTCGATTTGGAATAACTTTGGCGCCGGTTGACGAATCTGCCTGAAAATTTCCTCAAAATGGCCTCGTCAAGCTCCCGTCCTTCTCTGAAAGTTTGGGGGAGATGCGTCAAGCGGGGGCCTAGATAAAAGGGGGCCCCAAAACGCGTTTTCCCCATGTTAATTTCCATAGGGCGGTCAACCTCACTTTTAGCCCGAACGGCTGAATGGATTTCCACCAAACTTGGCAAAATTGTAGGGACTGGTAGCCCGATGTGCCTTTGCTATGTCTCAAGATATGTGTTCCAGTGGATTTTGAGTAATTTAGGTTAAAAAAAATATATATATCTATGGCAGCGCCCCGGTACGCGCCCC
This sequence comes from Lissotriton vulgaris, assembly GCF_964263255.1. Classification (NCBI taxonomy): domain Eukaryota; kingdom Metazoa; phylum Chordata; class Amphibia; order Caudata; family Salamandridae; genus Lissotriton; species Lissotriton vulgaris. The sequence continues at coordinate 266,891,494 of NC_141695.1, forward strand.
GGGGAGCGCTCCGGGGAGCGCTCCGGGCGCGCCACACGACTTGCGCACAGAAAGCTGATTGGCTCTCGGGTGTCTGTAAACATTCGAAACAGTGCGGAGCGGCCACCATCTTGTGTCTCGGTAGGATAGAGACACAAGAGGTGGAAAAAAAAGGGGGGAAATGACCATAAGGGGGCAGGGATAGACCCCCCCTGACCCCCTAGGTTTGATGTGGGGGCCATAAAAGGGCCCAGCGGGGCCCCCCCCAAAAAAAAATTTTATTCGCGCGGGGGGAGCGCCCGGTACGCGCACCGGAAAGCGGACCGGGGAGCGTACCATGGGGAAAAATGAATAATAGAGTTTTTAAAAAATATAGCCTTTTTTTGAAATTGGAGGTAGTTCTAAAAAGATCTGGTTTTTTTCTTCTTTTTGTTGTTTTATATTTTATTGTATTGTGATTGGGGAGGGGATTCTCACTGTAAGGGTGTGTGGGACCGAGCCTGAAGCGGAAGATTCCAGGGATGCCTTTTTGTACATCAAAGTCTTCACAATTATGTGTCACATTAAAAATATATAGCACTCCAACAATGTAGTAGGATTATAACACTTTAATAACTTATAAATATATACAATGCTCCAACAAAGTAAACACGTTAAAAGAAAAATTTTAAACAACTATTTACATGGCAGCCTGCTGCAACATCCATCTCAAAGCAACAATGGGCTGCTTTGGTCTGTCTTTTAGTCGGCAAAATCCGTCGGCCTGTGAGGTGGCGTCAGTAGCGGTCCGTTGTGCGAATAGGCCGAAGGCAGCACAACGCGCCGAGATCCGGACGGCACCCAGGTGGTGTCCAGTAAGTTGCCGCACTGGTCTGGCTCTCCTACAATGCTGCGTCGAAAAACGGCGTGGGGCGCCCCGGGAGGGGGGAGGCGGCGCAAACGATCCTCCCCCACCTCCCCAGGTGGAGGCTCCTCTGCTGCAGTGGGGCGCCCTTTAGCATTTCAGTCGCCATTCAGCTGTTTAGCACCCGCTTTTGCGGCACTGTGCCTCATCCGCCATTCAGCTGAGTTGCGCCCACTCTTGCGGTGCAGCGATAGGCGGCAGCCACAGGACTCTTAAAATGGCGGCCGGCTCTTCGGATTTGGGCCTGGTCCACTAAAATGGCCCTGGGACACATTTGAACTCAGACATTTGCCTGCTAGGGCTTGGGCCCCATTCTCGAAAGCGTCCCCTTAGCCTTGAAGATTCTACAAAAGTCATCGGGGCCCCCGACTCTCGCAGGCTTCCAGTGGGGAGCGGCTGCCATGATTGCTTGCGGAATGGCCACGACGGAGCTACGAGATGGTGGTGCTCTCATGCTGACGCCAGCTTCAGTCTGAAACATCCAGAAACACTGTAGACAACCAATTCGATGACTTCCGGTGGAGGCCCAACGTGACCCAGTAGGGAAGAACTTGCCCTCCCCTCTTTTGACTCATGGTTCTTGTTGCCTGTCCCCTCTGTTGTCATCTAACGGAACCTTTTTGGACTGCCGAGTGAGAAAAAAAAAGGTGGGGCTTTCATCATTTGGGAAAAAAAAATGTTTCAATCCAATGAAAAGTGTTATTTTTAGGTCATATGATTCAGCCTTCCATCATTAGGAAACCAAAAGTAAAATTAACCAATGAAAAGTTTTATAAACAAGTCACATGACCTGTTATGCGGCTTTGGGCTATAAAAAGCCGACAAAATCCGTTGGCCTGTGAGGCGGCATCAGTAGCGGACCGATGTGCGAATAGGCTGAAGGCAGCACAATGCGCCGAGATCCGGATAGCACCGAGGTGGTGTCCAGCAAGTTGCACTGGTGTGGCCATCCTACAATGCTGCGCTGAAAGACGGCGTGGGGTGCCCGGGGGAAGGCGGGGGGGGAGGTGGCATGAACGGGCCTCTCCCGCCTCCCCAGGTGGAGGCACCTCATAAGCAGTGCGGCGCCCCTTACAGTTTCACTCGCCGTCCAGTTGAGTTGCGCCCGCACTTGCTGCTACAGTAGGCCGAAGGCAGCACAACGCGCCGAGATCTGGATGGCACCGAGGTGGTGTCCAGCAAGTTGCCGTACTGGTGTGGCCATCCTACATTGCTGCGCCGAAAGACGGCGTGGGGTGCCCGGGGGGGGGGAGGCGGCGCAAACGGGCCTCTCCCGCCTCCCCAGGTGGAGGCACCTCATCTGCAGTGGGGCGCCTCTTAGCGTTTCACTCGCCGTCCAGCTGAGTTCCGCCCACTCTTGCGGCACAGTGCCTCACCCGCCATCCAGCTGAGTTCCGCCCGCTCTTGCGGCACAGTGCCTCACCCGCCAACAATGGGGTTGTCCTTGTTTTCCTATTATTACACTTTCACTTTGATCCATCAACTCTTAATTAGAACAGTGGGATTAGTTCCAAGGGTGGTCACCTTAGACTTTAAGTTGTCCTGGGAGGTGTGTCTTTTAGTCAGGTTATGTCCTACTACTATTAGTAATAGTTGCCCAGACCTTGAGGACCCTTTGTCATGTTTATTTGTTAGATTTTACCAAATCCTTTCTTAAGTTGACCGAAGTAGGTAGGCCTCATTTAGGCCCTTTGTTGTTTTCAAACATGTCCCTACATCAATAGATTTCATGAGTTATCACTAGAAGTTGAGGCACATTTAGTTCAAGGGTGCTTTGGTTAGTTTCTGTTGTTATCAGATCAATCTTAGTTGCATTTCAACATGCAGGTCAAGGGTGCTTTGATTTGTTTTTAATTGGTTGTCAGATTTACATTCCCTATATCAAGTTTTAGGTGGTATTTTCCTTAGTTGTCATTCATTTTAGGGAGTCTTTTGGTTTTTGGTTTTGTTGATAGATTATGTTGATGTTTGTTTATTTGTTTGTTGTTGTTTACGGATGTTAGCAAGTTAAAGTCAGGGTGCAATGTAGTGACCGGGTTTTTGGCTCTATTTCTGAGTGATGGTGACTTTAAGCTTGCTACTATCCTGAATCCCTATTCTTGCCTTATGTTGGCCCTTTTCAGGCCTTTTTCCAGACCTAGAAGCATAAACTAGAGGATAGCTGCTTTATATAATGATAGATCCCTTATTATTGACTTTAATCCATCTATTGCCTATTGGCTTTGACATAATTATGTGTCCTTTCATCATCCAACCTATAGTAGAGGGTGGATCCTATAGTCCTGACTTCATATTATGGTTTGTGTATGTACTCTGATAGAGCTAAGTGTTATTTCATCCTTTTCAGGCCTACAAGGCCCAGAACTGGAGAGACTCAATTTTGCTTTCTGTCCCTGCAGACTGAGATGCTTGCAGGGTAAAGGTGATGTTTTAGTTATGAGGTGTTGTTCGCCCTTTACAAACTGGAGAGAACCGGCCAGAGCTGAATCTAATCAAGAAGTGTCCCTGTGCTCAAGTCTCTAGACGAAACAAGCAGCTGGTCACTGTGGGGGCGTCTAGAGCAAAGAACCTGGTACATGGATCCGGTGGGAGGAGGCTACTGCCTGGAACTTTCCATGAGGAGAGAGCATTCCATATTAGCGAAGTGCAGAAGAGGAGGAGTGTCAGTTTTGTCAGTCAGTTAGTCAATGCTTGAAACAGAGAGAAGTCAGTCAGTGAGTTGGAACCAGAGAGAGAAGTCAGAAGCAGTTGTGGGCAGATGGTGTTTTGAACATAGAGAGTGAGATGATGTTTGGAGCTGAAGGAAGCAGTCAGAAGCAGTTACTTATCAGAAGGAGTTGTGATCAGCTGGAGTCTGAAGTGATGCCTTTTGGAAGAGACTGAAGTTATATCGTGGATTAGTCTGTGGGAGCAGCTGGAGTGAATTGAACATTGGAGCTGAGATAATCAGACAGAGTGAAGAAGCTAGTGGAGCGAACGGTTATCAGAGCGGCAGAAACTATTAGACTGAAGCTGGAAGGTGAAGAAAGTTCGTGGGGGAGAGGAATCCAGTGCAGAGTGATCAGCGCAGATGCGTGTCCAAGAGTGCAGGGTAGAATCTGAGACGAGCTAAGGCACAGACGAGAGAGGAACCCAGATGACAGCTAGAGCAAGACTTCATACTAATCAGGTGATATCTGTCCTGTTATATTAGTTTGCTTGACATTTAAACATTAACCTTGTCCCTACTGTATTGCTAATCCTTTTTCTTTCAGTGGTGTGCAGTATAATCCATTCCCTCTTTAGACATGTGGATGTGTTATAGTAAAAAAGCTTTATAAAGAGACCCCGCAGATCTGTGTATGTGTCTATTCCCCTTTTACTTTTCAGGGTATGTGTTATAGTGCAGTATTATATTGTTATTGTTAATAAAGGAACCCCAGTTCTTAGTGAACTAGTGTGTAACTGTTGTTTTCTTATGATAAAGCTAACCTTTCTTCTAGCCAGATGCTGTAATGGTAACTGATGGATCAAAAGGGAGGAGGAGCGCTTAAATCAGGGAATAACTTTTGGATATAGTGTGTACCTGATATTGTTTTATGATAAGGTTAACCTTTCTTCTAGTCAGGTGCTATTATGTGGACGGATGCGACTCCCGGACAGGTAAATGGTAACTGAATAATGAGGGGGAGAGGAGAACTTGTATTAGATGACAATAATTGCACAGTGTACTTTGGCCATTTTTGTGTGACCCATATTATTGTAGTATTGTACCTTTAGTGGATAGTGAGAGAAACTTCCCAACAGAGAGAGAGAGAGAGCTGAAGGTACTCATAGGAAAGTGATCGTCGTTGTAAGGCGGCGTTAATGAGAGCACCAGGGAGGACACTGGTGTGTAATGAGATCGCCTCTAGGGAAAGTGGCGTTAATGAGAGCATTGAATGTGGTCAATGTGTATACCCACACGATTGTGGCTTGTGTCTGTATGTAATAGTGAGAGCACTGGGAGTATACAGTGCCTATCTTGAGCGAGCACTGGGTGTAGCCAGTGTGTAATGGTGAGTTATTGGAACTGCCCCCTTCACTATGAGTAGGAGGGTAGCATAGTCTGGGTCTGAGTTGCCGCGAGACTATAAGGTATGAGTGTGGTGTAGGGCATGGACGTCCTTAGTAATCAGTGAGTATTCCTAGTAATCCCTATAGATTTAGGGGTGTTTTAGAAGATCTAAGCTTGTATATTGCTAATTACCCATCCTCAGGTAGGTACCCAGGTGCCTGGATAGATGAGTCCTGAGGAGGGAGGTGGTTGCGTTTCGGCTGGGTTGGTGGTGTCTTGTGAGCTGATTCTATCTGGTCTGAAAATCCGGTCGTTACAGTCCCGTAGCTATCGCTACTGATATATTTATTTTTATTTTTTATGCAATTTACAGCAAGAAAATGGAAGGAGAACAAAATAAAATAATATTTCATTTGAAATTGATATGGAGAACAATCCTAAGGAAGACATTGATGAATTAGACTTTTTGGATCAGTCTCTGGACCAAGACCTACTTAATTGTGTAGAAGAAATTGAATCATGGAATCCAAATGAGGACATACCTGACGAAATAATGTTGGAAATTCTTTTAGATTTTGAAAAATCACAGCAATACATTTTTATTTAAAAATTAAAAATTGTTTGAGACATTATTCTTTTTTATATGTAAATTATGAAATAGTACCAAAATAGATATAATATAAAGTGAGACTTAAAATATACTGTGCAACTTTTTTATGTTACATAGTAATTTTGCTCATAGTTACTTCCTTTCTCCCACTATATTATCTCCAATGTGTATTTAACATCTCTTTATCATCTCCTGCCTCCATGTTGTTTCTGCTTTCCTAACAGACTATGGTATGAATTCCATATACCACAATAACTTCTGTAACAACATGCAAGATAACTACAAAGGAGATTGTGTATATTACATTTCAGACTCTGCAATGGTGCCTACATGTTGGTACTTAAATAAAAAAACAACAAAAAGAACAAGTAATAAACATACAATTTTTGAAAAGGCTGTCATTCTTTTTTCCCCGTGGTACGCTCCCTGGTGCGCTCCCCGGTGCGCGTACCGGGCGCTCCCCCCGCAAATATCGGAATTTTTTTTATTTATTTTTTTGCCCGCGGGGCCCTTTTATAGCCCCCACATTAAACCTATGAGGTCAAGGGGGGTCTACTCTGCCCCCTTATGGTCAATTCCCCCTTTGTTTTTGCCACCTCTTGTGTCTCGATCCTACCGAGACACAAGATGGCGGCCGCTCCGGACTGTTTAGAATGTTTACAGACACCTGACAGCCAATCAGATTTCGGCGCGCAAGTCGCGTACCGCGCCTGTTGCACTCCCTGGTGCGCGTACCGGGGCGCGTCCATAGATATATATATTTTTTTGAACCTAAATTACTCAAAATCCACTGGAGCACATATCTTGAGACATAGCAAAGGCACATCGGGCTACCAGTCCCTACAATTTTGCCAAGTTTGGTGCAAATCCATTCAGCGGTTCCGGCTAAAAGGGAGTTTGACCCCCCTATGGAAATTAAATGGGGAAAACACGTTTTGGGACCCCCTTTTATCTCAGCCCCCACTTCATGAATCCCCCCCAAACTTTCAGGGAAGGACCGGAGCTTCAGGAGGCAAATTTGAGAAAATATCCAGGCAGATTCGTCAACCGACGCCAAAGTTATTCACAATAGAATTTTGAGATTTTGCATTGAAAAAAATCCTAACTATAACTACCTACTGGCGACCGCCAGTAGGTAATAAATATATATATATATATATATATATATATATATATATATATATATATATATATATATATATATATATATATATATATATATTACTGAAAAAACCATAGGTTTCAGCCACGTTATAGTTAGGAATTAGCATTTACAAAAACCTTAGAAATTCACTGAAGAGACCATAGGTTTTACACATGTTATAGTAGGCTGGACATTTTACTCAAACAAAACAAATGAAATTCCCCCGTTATAGTTAGTTCAGCTAACTATGACTTGCGCGCCCGCAATGCACTGCAGATAATGTCATTTATTACATCACTCATGACATGGTCAGTGACATCACTCATGACATCACTGATGACATCTTAAATTACATCACTGATGACATCATCCAGTAAATGTATGTCTTTCTGAAAAATAAATATTTTTATATATGTATATCTAAAGGTCGATGGAAGAATAAATGGGTAAATAAGTGTCTAAATGGATGTTTTATTTTGTAAAATTGATTATATAATTGACTTATTAAGTATATCTTAGTGAATAGATGTATTAGAGAGTAATGTTTAAATATTTAAATATCTGTATCAGTGTCTCACCTTGTATATAAGTGGCTGCATGGGTTGTTGAGTAGCTACATGAGTGTGATTATGGGTTATTAGTTGGTTTTTTTGAGTATCAAAATGAGAGTCTGAATGGTTCATTGGGGGTATTACTTAAAGCACAGATGCATGAATGACTGACTCACTGTTTGCATGTGTTTTGAGGACAGCATGTTGGCAGGACTGTGTGGGTGGATGAATGTGTGTATGGGTGTGTTAGTGAGTGAATGACTGTCTCAATAGTATCTTTATGTTTTAAACTAGTATATGTGAGTATTGCTGTATATAAGTGAGTAGATGTGAGAGTGAGAGATTATAAATATAGTATAAATAGGTATGTGTTTCTATAAGTGATTGTTTAAGAGAGTAAGTATGTGTATGTTTCTGTAGAAGTAAGTGTAGTGGTGTGTGTATAGCTGTATATGCAAATAAATGGAGTTTATTTGCATGGATGAGTATCGGTTTGTAACAGGATGTATAGGTGTATGAGTACATATTATGAGTGAGTGCATGTATGAGTGACTATATAGAACTGTTGGTGAATGAGTGAATGTGTATGAAGATGCGGGAATTACTGAAAAAGTTGTTGTAACTGGTATTGGTATCTGCATTTTTTTGAAAATTTTAGTTTCAATTTTCGAATGTGTGTATCAAAGGGTATATTAGGGTGAGAGGAGGTCTGCCACTCTTTCACAAGAATGATGTAATCAGTGATGTCATTTGAGATGTCATCAGTGATGTCATGAGTGATGTCACTGACCATTTCATGAGTGATGTAATATGTGACGTCATTACCAATGCATTGCGAGCGCGCCAGTTATAGTTAGCTGAACTAACTATAACGGGGAAATTTCAATGGTTTTGTATGAGTGAAATATCCAGCTACTATAACATGTGTGAAACCTATGGTTTTTTCAGTGAATTTCTAAGGTTTTTTAAATGCTAATTCCTAACTTTAACGTGGCAGAAAGCTATGTTTTTTTCAGTAAATTTCAAAGGTTTTGTAAATGATAATTTTTAAATGTATTAATTCTTATATTTTTTTACACTGATTTACTACATTGTTTAATTTTTTGGTATTTTATTTTTTAAATGACATTACATATTTTTAATATAAATTGAAAAAAATGTTTTTAAAAATATTGAAATTGTAATATATATATATATATATATATATATATATATATATATATATATATATATTTTAATTTATATATATTTTATATAGCAGACTATGATATCCTATGGAAGGAAATTCAAGTTACTGGTAAGTATGGTTAAAATTGCTTTTCAGGATCAGTACTAGGCTGAAAGATGCAGCACTGAGGTCTCACCTGATGACAGGTGAGTAAATCGAAATACGTTGTTCGGCTGATTTTAGACGAGTTCCAAAACTCCACACACAGGAAAATTTCCAAGTGAAACTAGTCAATGTTAGCCTATGGAAGGCAATTCAAGTTACTGTAAGTATGGTTAGAATTACTTTTCAGGATCAGTAGTAGGCTGAAAGATGCAGCACTGAGGTCTCTCCTGATAACAGGTAAGTAAATCGGAAGTCAAAGTACGGCTGATTTTAGAGGAGTATTTTAAAGTTCCAGAACTCCACACTTAGAAGAATTTCCAAGTGAAACCAGTCAATGTTAGCCTATGGAAGGGAATTCAAGTTACTGTAAGTATGGTTAGAATTATTTTTCAGGATCAGTAGTGAGCTGAAAGATGCAGCACTGAGGTCTCTCCTGATATTAGGTGAGTAAATCGGAATTCATAGTTCGGCTGATTTTAGAGGAATATTTGTACGTTTCGAAAATAGACACTTTGAAACTTTTCTGGTGAAAACCACACAATAGATTCCTATGGAAGGAAAATACAAGTTACTGGTAAATACGCTTACTTTTACTTTTCAGGGTCCGTACTGGGCTCAAAGATGCAGCCCTGACGTCTCTCATGATAACAGGTGAGTAAATCGGAATTTGTGGTTCGGCTGATTTTAGAGGAATATTTTGCTCAATAGTGAAGGAAGGGGGCGCGCCTGAGGTTACATGTGTGCAAACACGCCCTGTGGCGCGTTTTAAGTTGGAGAATTAATTCCTCTTCAATCCTGAGGTCCCCTGTGGGCCAACTAACCTCCAGGATGCACCAGATAGCTGTGTTGCAGAGAGGTCTTCAGAGACTATGCCCCCTTTTTACAACACTCTGAAACGCAGCTCCGTTGTAGTAAGCAAATGTCAGCTAGGCCTACTTAGTGCAAGGGTTCGCCCTTCTCTGCTCAGATTCCTCGGACCTTAGGAAGAAGTTGGCAATAAAACTGGAAAAAAAAAGACGAAGTTTATTAAACCTTTAAAGGTGGCACTACAGTCCACACAACACTCTTCAGTATTGTATCGAGTAGTACAAAGAACTAAAGCACATGGCCCCTTTTATACACAATAAGGGGGCTGAAGAAAAGGCGGTAAAAAAGACAAGAGCAGATTTATGACCATACAAGGACATTTTAGAAGGCACAATCAATAGATGGGCGGAGCTAACAGTCTCCGATCACATTCCTGTCTGGTACCAATTAAGTAATGGTCACTAATCCTACTGCGCATGTCTGGACATGTTGGAAGCGGAGACTGCTAAAAATAGCCTGTTGCCGGTCAGACTCCAGGCGCAATGAACAAGGAGGTAGGACCGAACGCATGGCGAGCACATGGCAATGTATGGCATACAAAATGGCCACTACAAATTCAAGATGGAGTTGGTACATTTGTTACGATAATGGTTAAACGAAACATATTGAAACATGTTCTTGTAAAATACAAGTAATGTCCTTTAAGATAATAGGAAACATCTGTATTAAATGAACAGGACCGAGCTGGATAGACGTGTATTTTCAATCCTATATTTTTTGTAGACAAATGATCAAATCACAATGAATTTTTCTTTTTCTCTTTTCTAGCCAACGCGTTTCGTCTCTTTTGATGAGACTTCTTCAGGGCTCAAAACACCTGTCTTTATACTAAGCGGTATGGGCTGGAGAATTCTTGGTATTCACAAGAAACTTCTATGGGTATTCAGGAATGACTCGAGACCGGCATGGTGACCTGCTAAACAGACAGCGTGGATTCAAAGTAGTGCCCATACCGCTTAGTATAAAGACAGGTGTTTTGAGCCCTGAAGAAGTCTCATCAAAAGAGACGAAACGCGTTGGCTAGAAAAGAGAAAAAGAAAAATTCATTGTGATTTGATCATTTGTCTACAAAAAATAAAGGATTGAAAATACACGTCTATCCAGCTCGGTCCTGTTCATTTGATACGGATGTTTCCTATTATCTTAAAGGACATTACTTGTATTTTACAAGAACTACTTTGTTGATGGGTGCTGATTCCAAAGTGTATGCTGTTTTGTTTAGGACTTTTGTCCTTGAGAGGAACTTATAGGGTTGTGTTCCTAGGTCTCTCAAGCACCATCATATTATTCTAAGTCATGGACTACGACAGGTGCAGGTACTTTGCTCCAACCCTTCCTCTGTTAGCTTGCTGATATTGAAACATGTCTTCTGCTAATGCTTAACTTAATTGCCGTTAATTTACAACACTGTGGCACTTACTGGAGGTACCTGTTGGGCTAGTTGGCCCCTAGGGGATCTCTGGATTGAAGAGGAATTAATTCCCCAACTTGAAACACGCCACAGGGTCACATCACATTCACGCCCCCTACCTTTACCACTGTGCAAAAGTGCCCCGTAGCGCTGTCGGGATTGGCAGCAGCGCAAGAATAAAGAACGCCACTAACCTTGTTCTTGTGCCAAGCGGAGACGATGGTCGAAGCTAAGCCCCCCAATCCCTCCCGACACGACCCCCAGCAGAGAGGAATACACTCCCTGCATGAACTCGTGCCCCGGGGGAAAAGGGGAAGTGGATAAAATAATAAAGAGGTTGTGGTTTCTGTATACCTCTCTAGGGCGTGGTAGGCACTCTGCACTGTGTCAGAAAGGACCTCCAATTCTGTATAACAGGGCGACAAAACAGAAAATTACTCACTATTCTGTTATCTATGGATAGAAGGTATTGTTCTGTCCCTCCTCCAACTCACCAAAGTTCCATTAACTCGAGCAGTTATTCGGATTCCTCAAGTAACTTTGAATCCAAAGATCAGAAAGAACTTCCGCCCAATATCTGAGGATTAATATCAGCGTCCAATCACTTACCCAAAAGGTTAAAAGTCTTAGAATGCTGCCAAACACAAAATCATAAAAAGTCACTAGAAAAGGATTCTTTACTTCCTTTCGAACAAAGCGTTGTTGCAGTCACAACACAGTTTCCATGGAATTTCCAGTTGTTCCAATACTTATTCTTAATTCAAAGCTAAGGTCCAGCTCTTTCCAAACAGGCTCCAACGGAAATGAAAATACAATGTGCCCACAAAACACTAAGGGAACATTCCCTAATACTGAAAGTAAGTGTGCCGCACGCGTCTTTCAGTCAGACGCAAGGAACAGCACAAATGCTTTCTTTTACTCATGTGCCATTGAAACGCGACTCTGCACGTTTAAGTGCAACGCGGCTTGTCTTTCGACAAGGAACAAGGTCGATACGAAGGAGGCGAGCCCGCTCTCCTTCGACAGGTACTGCATGACGATTGTCTCACACACTCTCCGATATGCTCGGAGGTCAAGGTTTCACCATGTTCAATACAAAAAAACAGAGGCTCGAATCTTCACGCTGGAATTCGGCGGGGAATACCATCCGCCATTCTTCTCCAGAAGCAGGTTAGTTGACAAGCACCTTACCCCTGTGGAGGAGGGACCTATGTCTGTAGAGAAGACCCCAAGGCATCCTGGTAGCTGTAGTCCTAAGGACGTTTCCCGTTTTTCGTACATAGTAGGGAAGCAGCCCTTGCGACCTTGAAATTGCTACAAGCGCGTTCTAAGTTGAGGGATTAAGTCCCCTTGCATACTGGTGTTCCCTGGGGGGCACCTAGCCCACCAGGAACCTCCAGTATGCGCCAGGGGGCTGCGTGGCAGAGAGGTGTAAAAAGGGGCGTGACCTCATTAAACCACTCTGCAACGCAGCCCCTGGCGCGTTTCCAGAGGGGAAACTAAATACCCTTGAATACTGGGGTCCCTGGGGGTCCCTGGGGGTACCTGGGGGCCAAATAACCCTTCAGGAACCTCCAGTATGTCATTTGAGATGTCATCAGTGATGTCATCAGTGATGTCACTGACCATGTCATGAATGATGTAATATGTGACATCATCAGCTGTGGATTGCGGGCGCGCGAGTTATAGTGAATTCAACTAACTATAACGTGGGAATTTCAATCGTTTTGTATGAGTAAAATGTTCAGCAAACTATAACTGGTGTGAATGGTAATTCCTAACTATAACAATTGTGAAACCTATGTTTTTTTCAGTGAATTTCAAAGGTTTTTTAAAAGCTAGTTCCTTACTATATCGAGTTGTAACCTACGATTTTTAAAGTGAATCCTTTTTTTAGTAGCTGTTTTTTATAACTATTAATTATTATTTTATTTTTTTATCTAAAATTAATTTTTCAATGTATTTTTCCTGTAGGTTTTTTTTTCATCATTTTGTCTCGGAGCGCTCAGGGTGCACGCACCGGTGAGCTTACCCGAGAGCGCAGCGAGAGCGCTATTTCTGCGTGCGAGAAAAAAAAAGTTTGTATTTAAAGTAAAAAATAATGCAAGACATTTAGTGGCATTCTTATAAAAGTACTATTTTTGATTTTAAATACCTGTATTTTAACTTTAAATGTATTTCCGAAAAGCTAGCAAAACGTCATTTAGGCGCGCTGTGTAAGCGCTTCCGGAAGTGCTTACGTTCATGCCGCGTAAGCGCCCCCGGAAGCACCTACGTTAGTGCCGCGTAAGCTCCCCCGGAAGTGCTCTGGTGCGCGCAGCGTAAGCGCGTCAAGTCATGTGACATTAATATAACACTTTTCATTGGTTCTTTACAGCTTTTTTTACAACTAATGAAAACCCCACCCATTTTCTTCACTACCTCTTTCACTTTGGAGAGAGCAAGACCTGTTCCCTGTTTCTCTTCATTACTTTAGAAAGAATGGCTGCAAGACCACCTAGCAGCAGTGAGGACTCTGATGGGTTTATCCAGGAAGAAACTCCTCAAAAAAAGGTGAAGGAGCACTTTATCTGGAAATTTTTTACTATTCCACCAGGAGAGAAAAAGGTTAATGCTCCAAAAGTGGAGTGCAAAATTTGCCAAACCGTTCTTTCACAGGGTGACCCTATATGAAAATATAGTTTTGGCAACTCAAAAATGATCAGGCATGTTCAAAGGAGGCACTCCCAGAACTATGCCCGGGAGAGTGTCAGAGACCGGGCACGTAATCCCCCAAGAGATGGCGCCTCAACTTCCACTGGAGGACAAACATCATCGGGGAGAGGAAGATCAGTGGAGCTCATTCCCAACATTCAGCCTGTTTTCAGCTACATCAACATTCGTTGTAAGCAGTGTAATAAACTGCTTTGTGTTGGAGAACAGAGTATCCTCCTGATTGTTCGAAAAAGGGAAGAACACCGCTGCCCTGCCCAGCCCTAATTTTTCCCCATTTTTTTGCTCCTGTTGAGCAGTTTGGCATTCCCTATTTTTGTTTTTGTTCTGATAAAAATACCAAAAAAAACTTAAACTTAACTCCAAAAAGAGCTATATTCTTTATATATTGTGAAGGAGTGAGTGAAGTGGTGAGCTCAGGATGCGCGTACCGGTGAGCGTACATGGGAAAGCACCCAGCGCTTACCCCGCGAAAATTGCAAAAAAAAAAGATTTTTTACCCTTCAGGGTCCTTTTAGGCCCCCCTCAGAAAACCTAGGGGGTCAGAGGGTGTGTACCCTGCCCCCTTTTAAACATTTCCCCCTTTTTATTTTCACCTCTTGTGTCTCGATTCTACCGAGACACAAGAGGGTGGACTCTGAACTGTTTAGAATCTTGACAGACATCCGACAGCCAATCAGCTTTCTGCTCACGCGCTCCCGTAGCGCGCCGGGTGCTCTCCCCGGTACTCGTACCGCTGAGCGCTTGGAGCGCGCCTATAGATATATATGTGTTTTTGAAGTTAATTTTAAAAAAAAACACCGGAGCAAATTTCACCAAATATAGCAAAGGCACATCTGGGTACCAGTCCCTACAATTTTGCAAAGTTTGACGTAATTCCGTTCAGCAGTTCGGGCTGTAGCCGTGTCAGAACGTCCTATGGAAAATTGCATGGGGAAAACTGGCTTTGGGACCCCCTTTTTTTCTCAGCCCCCACTTCACAAATCCCCCCCTAAACTTTCAGGGAAGGAGCGGATTGGAGATGGCCAACATTTTGGAAAATTACACGCAAATTCCTCAACCGGCAACAAAGTTATTCCCAATAGAATGTTGCCGATTTCCTATGGTAGCTAGGTCCTAACTATAACTACCTACTGGCGACCACCAGTAGGTAATATATATATACATATATAAAATACTCCGCTGCCAAAAACAGAAGGACCAGCACTCGCGTCAGTGTAATCCCGGTTAGGATTTATTTGTGCAAAATAAATGCAAAACAACAGACGCGTTTAAGCCTTAGCTTTCGTCAGTGTATATATATATATATATATATATATGTATATATATATATATATATATTCACTGAAAAAACCATAAGTTTAACACCAGTTATAGTTAGCTAGACATTTTACTCATACAAAAACATTTAAATTCCCACGTTATAGTTAGTTGGACTCACTATTACTTGCGCGCCTGCAATCCACTGCTGATGATGTCACATATTACATCATTTAATGACATGGTCAGTGACATCACTGATGACATCACTGATGACATCTAAAATGACATCACTGATGACATCACTGATGACATCATCCAGTGAATGTGTGTTTCTGTAAAGTTAAAATATGTTTTACATATTGAAGAATGAGTGTATGTATGAGTGCGTGAATAAAGAATTTAGTAGGTGCAGGACTGACTGTATGAGTGAGTGATTAAATGTGTCTTACTGAATGCATAGGTTAGTGACTAAACTGTCTGAATATGTGCATCATTATGTCTGTTGTTGTGTAAGCTGCTGCATGTGTTGATTAGTAGCTATATGAGTGGCTATATGGGTTATTGATTGGTTGCCCAAGTATTTGTTTATGAGGGTGAGTATGTGTGGGGGTGGCTGGGAGGTGTGTGCAGTTGATTCACTTGGTATATGGGTTCAAGAGTGCCTGTGGAAACAGCTGTATGGGCGGTTGACTGTGTGCATGGGTGTGTTGGTGAGTGAACGGATATCTCAGTGCTACATCTCCAAGTACATATGTAAAACACAGTGCATGTGAGAGTTGGCAAATATTAATGACTATACATGAGAGCCTGTGATTGCATAGGTGACTGCATAGATCAATGTGTACTTGTATCAGTGATTGTAAATGAGAGAAAGTATGTGTTAGTATATGTTTGAATAAGTAAGGTTATGTGTGTATAACTGTATAGATAAGGAAATGGGAGTGTGATTGATTCTTTGCATGACTGACTAGGTGTGTGAGTAACTCCATGGATGAGTGGCAGTGTGTGAGTATATCTATATGTGTATGAGTGCATATGATAGTGTTGTATTGATGAGTGACTGTATGTATGAGTGATTGTATGGGTGAATGAGTGGATGTGTGTGTACACTTAGGAATCAGTGAGTGCGTATGTAGTAACTGGTATTGGTGTGTCAATGGTTTCTAGAATGGTAGTCTGTATTTAACTCTGGATATATCAAAACAAGTTAGATTAGAGTGTGAGAAGGTGCATCGTATTATCACATTGATGATGTCATCAGTGATGTCATTAGTGATGTCATTTGAGATGTCATCAGTGATGTCATTTGAGATGTCATCAGTGATGTCATCAGTGATGTCACTGACCATGACATGAATGATGTAATATGTGACATCATCAGCAGTGGATTGCGGGCGCGCAAGTTATAGTGAGTCCAACTAACTATAACGTGGGAATTTCAATGGTTTTGTATGAGTAAAATGTCCAGCTAACTATAACTGGTGTTAAACCTATGGTTTTTTCAGTGAATTTCAAAGGTTTTTTAAATGCCAATTCTTTACTATAACGAGTGTTAAACCTATGTTTTCTCAGTGAAATTCAAAGGTTTTTTAAATGCTAATTCCTAACTATAACAAGTGTTAAACCTATGGTTTTTTCAGTGAATTTCAAAGGTTTTTTAAAACCTAATTCCTTTGTCTATTGAGTTTGTAACCTATGATTTTTAAACTGAATTTTCTTTATTACCTGTTTTTATAACCATTATTTATATATTTTTTTCACAAAAATAATTTTTTCAATGTATTTTTCATTTTTTTTTAATCATATTGTCTTGGGGCGCTCAGGGTGCGCGCACCTGTAAGCTCACCGGAGAGCGCAGCGTAGACGCCATGTCTCCGTGCGGAAAAAAAGTATGTATTTAACTAAATAATTCAGTAGCATACTTATAAAAGTAGTATTTTTGATTGTAAATACCCATATTTTAACTTTAATAGTGTTTCCGTAATGTTAGCAAAACGTCATTTAGACGCGCCGAGTCAGCGTCCGCGTAAGCGCCCCCGGAAGCGCCTACGTACGTGCCGCGTAAGCACCCCTGGAAGCGCTCCGGTGCGCGCAGCGAAGCGCGTCAAGTCATGTGACCTTAACATAACTCTTTTCATTGGTTGTAAACAGTTTTTTTTACAACTAATGAAATCCCCACCCATTTCCTTCACTTCTTCTTTCACTTTGATGACAGCAAGATCTGTTTTTGTCTGTCCTACCATTTTGTGTAAAGAATGGCTACCAGAACACCCAGCAGCAGCGATGAGTCAAATGGATTAATTGATGAAGAACCTCCTCAGCCCAAGGTTAAGGAGCATTTTATTTGGAAGTTTTTTTCAATACCTGAAGGATTAAAAAAGGTGAATGCTCCCAAAGTTGAATGCAAAATCTGCCAAACTTTGCTTTCCCGAGGAGACCCTAGAAGGAAGTACAGTTTTGGCAACTCAACAATGATTCACCACGTCCAACGCAGGCACCCCCAGAACTATGCCCGGGAGAGTGTCCGAGACCTGGCACGTAATCCCCCAAGGGATGGTGCCTCTACATCTACAGGAGGACCCACAACATCAGGGAGAGGACGTGCAGCGGAATTTGAGATGATTCCGAACATTCAACCTGTTTTTAGTGACATTACTATAAAGTGCAAGCAATGCGATGAAATGCTTTGCTATGGTGAGCAGAGCATCAAGCTCATTGCACGCAAGAGGCAATAACACCGCTGCCTTCCCCAGCCTTAATTTTTCCCTTTTTTTTGCTCCTGTTGAGCAGTTTTGCATTCCCTGTTTTTGTTTTTGTTCATAAAAAAAATAAAAAAAGAAGGAAAAAAAACAGGTCTTTTTTAAACTACCTCCAATTCTCAAAAAAGAGCTGTTTATTTATTTTCTTTCTCTGTTTCACCCTGTGGTACGCTCACGGTGCGCATACCGGAGAGCGTACATGGGAACGCACCCAGCGCTTAACCCGCGAATTAAAAAAAAAAAAAAAGTTTTTTTGCCCTTCAGGGTCCTTCTAGGCCCCCCTCAAAAAACCTAGGGGGTCAGGGGGCGTCTACCCTGCCCCCTTTTAATCATTTCTCCCTTTTTATTTTCACCTCAGGTGTCTCGATTCTACCGAGACACAAGATGGCAGACTCTCCGGACTGTTTAGAATGTTGCCAGACATCGGACAGCCAATCAGCTTTCCGCTCGCGAACTCCCGTAGCGCACAAAGTGCGCTCCCCGGTACGCTTACCAGTGAGCGCTTGGAGGGCGCCTATAGATATATATGTGTTTTTGAAGGTAATTTTCATAAAAACCACTTGAGCAATTTTCACCAAACATAGCAAAGGCTCATCTGCGTTCCAGTCCCTACGTTTTTACAAAGTTTGGTGTAATTCCGTTCAACGGTTCGGGCTGTAGACTTGTCAGACCGTCCTATGGAAATTAACATGGGGAAAACACGTTTTGGGACCCCCCTTTTTTCTCAGCCCCCACTTCACGAATCCCCCCATAACTTTCAGGGAAGGAGCGGAGCGGAGCTGGCCAAAATTTTGGAAAATTACAGGCAAATTCCTCAACCGGCGCCAAAGATATTCCCAATAGAATGTTGCGGATTTCCAATGGTAGCTAGGTCCTAACTATAACTAACTACTGGCAAACGCCAGTAGGTAATATATATATATATATATATATATATATATATATATATATATATTGCAGCAACTCCTCTGCCAGCCGGCATTTGCGATACAGCAAAAAAGAGGGGCACGGACCGCAATTCAGTGCACAAAATCAGTTTATTACAGTGTGCTCAGTCAGCCATTACGCGTTTCAGCACCAAAGTGCCTTGATCACATGACACGTGCATACATCACATATAGATATATATATATATATATATATATATATATATGTCTGAAAGAGTTTCTCAGTGGATGTGGTTTGAGAAAACACAAAAGACTTGCACTCCAGGGCCCGTGTGTGAAAGATCGTTTATTCCGTGTAAATATATACCAAGAATGAAGAATGAATGGGTGTATGAGTGTCTCAATGGAGGATTATGTAGGTGTGTGAGTGACTGTTTAAGTGAGTGATTAAAATTGTTTTACTGAATGCATGGGTTAGTGACTAAACTGTGTGAATGTCTGTGTCAGTCTGTCTGTGCTTGTATAAGCTGCTGCATGGGTTGGTCAGTAGCTACATGAGTGTCTATATGGGTTATCAATTGGTTGCCAAAGTATTTGTATGGGTGCCTGAGTATTTGTATGGGTGCATAGATGTTTGAGTGTTTGATTACTGTGTGTATGGTTCAAGAGCGCATGTGAAAACAGCTGTATGTGTGTGTAAGTGTCTGTATGGGTGTGTTGGTGAGTGAATGGATGTCTCAATGGCACATGTCAAAGTAACTACATCTGTAAAAGGCAGTGTTTGTCAGAGTTGAAGTATATAAATGACTATACGTTAAGCGAGAGTGCAAAGTCTGTTCAGTTCGCGTAATTTGCAGATTTTTGGCAATTTCGCCATCCACGAATCGCGCGAATTTGCCTAAAAAAACGCAAATTAGCAAGCTGGCGAATTTTTTGCTTGGTCGCGCTTGAAAAATACTATATCGCGTGCGCGGCGTCAACTTACTGTGATTATATGTTGTTTTTCTCCCGGTTTGCATGTGCTGCGCCATTTTGGATCTTATGGGTGATCGCGCAAAAGTTTTTCGACTGCGATTACGTCATCGTCGCCCGCCATCTTGCACAGCGAGAGTTTGACAACGCGAGTACGTCATAAGGGCCTGTGATTACACATCCCGGGACTAAACAATTGCTAACACGTAGATGCGGCGCGCAGCTGACTTCTGGTGGGAGATTTGAACAGCTCGCTTTCCCGAATGTGCAAAAATGGCAATTCTGCACAAGAAATCCACCGCAGCCAGCAGAAACCTTCGGAAAATGATGATTTTGATCAGAATAACTCCTCAGATTGACATTTGGCTGCACTTTTTTGTGCAATGAGTACATTTTTGGGGGGGTGGGAGGAAGGAAAAGTCCCAGAGTCTCCAACTTCCTATTCTGTCCAGCAGGCTCCTCCCAGTGCTTTGTCTATGTCCTGGTCACTTTTGATTTGGATCTGGAGCTGGAAAGGATTACTTTTTGTTGCTGCTGCTGGATATTTGTATTTGAGGACTTTTTGGACTTTGGAGTTTGGATCACTTTTAGATTTGAGATTTTACAAGTAAGTTGGTCGTGATGCGGATGGTGTTCTTATGGACAAAGGCGATGCCTCCTCCAGTTTGGTTGGTGCGATCTTTTTGGATGATCTTGTAGGTGTCCGGGATGGCTATGGCGATGTCGGGGGCAGATGAGGCGTTCATCCATGGTTCTGTAAGGAAGGCGACGTCCGGTGATGTGGTATCGAGTAGGTTCCAGAGGTCTATGGCATGTCTGTGGACCGAGCGGGTGTTGAGCAGGATGCACTTCAGGTGGTTAATGTTGGAGTTCTGTTTGGAGTGTGTGGATTTGGTGTGGGTTCTGATGCAGTCGAACATGCAGGAGTGGCAGGTGAAGGGTCCATGGGTGTATTCGGGGGCGGCTTGGTAGCAGGTTGGAGGGCGGCCGTGGTTGAGGGCAGAGAGGGTTGCGACGACGTAGGTAATGCGGGAGGAATGGGATTTGCGGGGAGAAAGGGGTCGGGCGCTGGGCACGGTCCAGGCGCGGACGGGCGTAGACGGGCTTACCTTTGGTGCACCTTCGGCGCGCATGGGGCTCGACCGCTGCGCGTGAACGCTGCGCGCAGAGTCATCTGTCATATGTGGATAGTGGAAGGGGAGGGGCGAGGTAGGAGCAGCTGGGAGGCGGGAGTGGGGTGGAGATCCGGGCACGGAGGCACAACAACAACAACAAAATGGCAGTAAGCCAAAAGCGAAACAGGATTGGGGCACAAAAAGCGTAAACGCGATGCAAATGTTAGTGGCACCAGCACAATCAGGCAGAAATCAATTTTAAAGGCAGCGCAGCACAATTTAAAATATAGTTAAAGAGCACTTTGGGAATCTAGTGCTACGATATAAAAGTGAAATCAAAATACTAAACAATCAGGCAATCTAGCGCTACAATGTACTTGTGATAATCAAACAGGCAATGGCAGATGTGGGAGCGAGGTGAGGTAGCAGACAGCAGTCTGGCGATATGGCGCTACGATACCAGGTAGCAGGCAGAGCGGGGAGCAGCGTGAGGAGTGACCGCTTCTGTTTGGAACAGGACGATCACAGCGCTACAACGGGGGGAGCGGGCTTACGGTATCAGTGGGAGGGAGGAGCAGCTGGGAGGTGGGAGCGGGGTGGAGATCCGGGCAGGGAGGCACAACAACAACAACAAAATGGCAGTAAGCCAAAATAGAAACAGGATTGGGGCACAAACAGCGTAAACGCAATGCAAATGGCAGTGGCACCGGCACAATCAGGCAGAAATCAATTTTACAGGCAGCGCAGCACAATTTAAAATATAGTTAAAGCGCACTTTGGCAATCTAGCGCTACGATATAAAAATGAAATCAAATTACTAAACAATCAGGCAATCTAGCGCTACAATGTACTTGTGATAATCAAACAGGCAATGGCAGATGTGGGAGCGCGGCGAGGTAGCAGACAGCAGTCTGGCGATATGGCGCTACAATAGCAGGTGGCAGGCAGAGCGGGGAGCAGCGGGGAGCAGCGTGAGCAGCGACCGCTTCTGTTGGGAACAGGACGGTCAGTGTGCTCAGGCCTGCACCCAGTTTGCCTTGCTTTCATCTATTATGCCCAGGGGTACTCAGTGGTCTATGGACCAAGTCTGCTGTGGCGTGTCTTGAACTTAAACATCATTGAGGGCATGGATGTCATTGGATTGTGGTGATTTGTGTGTGGTTTTCGACTTTTTGGGGTGTTGTTGGGGCCTGGCCATGAGGGTGTGGGCCATTTTGAGGCCTGGTCCGGGCAGGGCCTGGCCATGTGCCTGGGGGACAAGGGGCCATTTTGAAGCAAGGCAGTGTGCTTTGTGCCATAGGCCTGCGCCCAGCCTGCCCTGCTTTCACCCATTATGCCCAGGGGTAGTGAGTGGTGAATGGACCAAGGCTTTGTGTGGGGCCTCTTGAATGTAAACATCATTGAGGGCATGGATGGCATTGGATTGTTGTGATTTTTGTGTGTTTTCCGACTTTTTGGGGTGTTGTTGGGGCCTGGCCAGGTGGGTGGAGGCCATTTTGAGGCCTGGTGCAGGCAGGGCCTGGCCATGTGGCTGGGGGACAAGGGGCCATTTTGAAGCCAGGTAGTGTACTTTGGGCTATATGCCTGCACCCAGCCTGCCCTGCTTTTACCCTTTATGCCCAGGGGTAGTGAGTGGTGCATGGACCAAGGCTTTGCGTGGGGCCTCATGAATTTAAACATCATTGAGTGAATGGATGGCATTGGATTGTGGTGATTGTTTTGTGTTTTTTTACTTTTTGGGGTGTGGTTGGGGCCTGGCCATGTGGGTGGGGGACATGTTGAGGCCTGGTCCAGGCAGGGCGGGCCATGTGGCTGGGGGACAAGGGGCCATTTTGAAGCCAGGCAGTGTGCTTTGAGCCATAGGCCTGTACCCAGCCTGCCCTGCTTTCACCCAATATGCCCAGGGGTAGTGAGTGGTGCATGGACTAAGGCTTTGTGTGGGGCCTCTTGAATTTAAACATCATTGAGGGCATGGATGGCATTGGATTGTGGTAATTTGCAAGTTTTTTTTTACTTTTTGGTGTGTTGTTGGGGCCTGGCCATTTGGGTGGGGGGAATTGTGAGGCCTGGTCCAGGCAGGGCCTGGTCATGTGGCTGGGGGACAAGGGGTCCTTTTGAAGCCAGGCAGTGTGCTTTGAGCCATAGGCCTGCACCCAATCTGCCCTGCTTTCACCCATTATGCCCAGGGGTAGTGAGTGGTGCATGGACCAAGGCTTTGTGTGCGGCCTCTTGAATTTAAACATCATTGAGGGCATGGATGGCATTGGATTGTGGTGATTTTTGTATGTTTTTTGACTTTTTGGGGTGTTTAACTGATGTTCCTCTGGTTTCCTTTGCTTTTAGGAGGAAAGAGAACCACCAGTGCCAGGAAGAAGTCCTGCAGTGGTGTGTGCAGCACAACGTCACCTGACGTCACGTGTGGCCACAGACAACTCTGCAACTCATGCAACTGTGGCCTGCTGTTCTGACATCTGAAGACGATGGTCCCAAAGAAAGGTGAACATAGCTCCTCAACAAAGAAACTTACCAGTGCCGCTGCCAGTAAGAAGGAGAAGAAGAAGCAAGTGGTGCCACTTACCAAGGAGACTGGTGTGCCCTCAGCCACTTTTTTCTGGAGAAAAAAAACACCGCCTGCAGCAGCGGGGTCTGCCGGGAACCAAGCTTAGGCTCAGTGCCACCACACAAGGTTAGGTCCAAGCCCATGAGTGCTGCAGAGGCAGCCACTGTAATTGCTCAATCACCATCGACCAGTGATGTTGGCTCATTGCAAGAAAGTAACGCACGGTGTAACTCAGCTGACGAGTGTTCAACAACCACAGCCGCAACGACAACCACAGGTGCAACTAGTACAAGCGCAAGTACATGGGCAAGGAGAGGCGCAAGTACAGGCGCAATTAGAGGCGCAAGGAGAGGCGCAAGGAGAGGTGCAAGGAGAGGCGCATGGAGAGGCGCAAGGAGAGGCGCAAGGAGAGGCGCAAGTAGAGCCGTATGGAGAGGCGCATGGAGCGGCACAACTGCCCACACTGCTTGTTCCTCCAGAAGTAGGGGCACATGAGGAAATCGAGACTCAAACAGAGGTATCATCCGAGGAAGCCATCCTCCTGAGGATGATCCATTGTTTTCCAGATCCCCAGCAAGAAAAAGGTCAAGGAGGGCTACTACAAGTACTTCTTCAAGCCCCCTTACTTCTTATGATCTTGATGTTGATTGGAACCCACCAATGCAGTCTGATAGTTGGGCACACCATGAGCCGACAAAGGTAGCTAAGCCTAAAAGGAAGGTTCCCGCAAGGCTTTCAGTTATGGGTGATGACGACGAACAAGAAGTTGTGTATTCTGCTGCTGATGTACAGTCTGACGACGACCCAGTCATCACAGTCGTCACTCCAGCCGGCATGCAGCAAACAGACATTTTGACCCTATCCCGAATGGCTGCTGAGCGGGATGCGGGCGGCGTGGCACTGGTACCACCACCAACGCAGTTAACTACAACAACAACACAACCTACAGCGTCCATATTTTCTTATCATAGGGGCCGGCAGGGACCTCCATCCAGCTCGACCTCCATTACCTCAAGTAGTGGTGCTGTAAATGCACAACAGAGTCGAATTCGGCCACGCCCATCCTCCACTTCATCCGGCATTGAAACTGAAAGTAGCACCTCCACCACCAGCAGACATCTCCAGTCCCCAGTTTGGGACTTCTTTAGTGTTAGCAAAAAGCAGAAAACATGGTTATTTGTTCGATTTGTAAAATTGTATTAGTCGGGGTAGGCGTGGTACCAACTATGGTACCGGAGGCCAGAGAGGTCATCTCCAAAAACACCACACTATCCAGTGGGAGGCGCACCTAAGGAAGATCCAGGAATCCAAAAGTAGAACTGATCCAAATGTATCCATTCACATTGCAACTGATGATGTCCAGCCAGGAGCTCCAGGTCCTGCACCTTTGCCTCTTCCAGTAATACCGCCTGCACCTCCTTTGCCACAAACTTCTGTACCTCAGTCTCTTTTGCCTTTTGTGTTCTTGCAACGAGTAGTCCTTCTCTTTCTTTGCTCAATACTTCGTATCCAGTTTTACTCCCTACTTCTCCGATTCGTAATCGGTTAGTTGATACAGTTTCTGGTCCTTTCTCCCCCCTTTTTGGCCCGTTTAACAGGTCCCCTGCTTTTTCTCGAAGACAATCCCATAGTCAACTCCCAGATTCCGAGGAGCGGGTTGTATTTGACTCCCTTGCATCCCTTGCTCATAAATAGATGATGAATGGTCCATTATATAGTGTATCTGATATACTGAGTACCTTTCTCCAGTGGAATGCGCCTACACAGAGATACGTTTTTAAAGTTATGTGTGACGCACTCACTAAAGGATGGGAGGATATGGAATTGGATCTAACTCCTCAGGGTCTGTTGGAGATACAGGATAAGTTCGATAAAGGACTTATTGTGGGTCCTGACGTTAAGGATGCTATACAGATACTTGTTACTTTCAGGTCCATATATTCTTCCCGGACTATTCGCAAACCTGATTCTGCAGTTAGACAGAAAAGGAAAAAATTATCCTATGAGAGAAGTTCCTCCGGTATGGAGAGAA
Source organism: Lissotriton vulgaris (assembly GCF_964263255.1). Taxonomy (NCBI): domain Eukaryota; kingdom Metazoa; phylum Chordata; class Amphibia; order Caudata; family Salamandridae; genus Lissotriton; species Lissotriton vulgaris. The sequence goes on from NC_141695.1 coordinate 266,916,629, forward strand.
GCGGTTCCGCAAGCAGGTAATGTTCCGCCTGTCCCTGCTCATTTTCAGCGCGTATGGGTACATGTTCCTTGGAAACGAGCTGAAGTTTTAGCACTTAAGCAGTCTTTGCCGGAGCCTCGTAAAAATCCTGCTGGTTATTATAAAGAGTTGTCCCAGAATGTTAGTGCATGTATTATGAATTTGGCTGATGTTTATATGCTGATGGGGAATGTAGTTCCACAGGCATTGTGTGCGCGGATTCTTAGAGAGGACCACAACCAAGCTTTAGGTGGTAGTTGGGCCGATATAGTTGTTGCAGATGGAGCACAAGTGGGTGGTGCTAAGCCAGATGATTTGATTACACAGTTGCCTGGTAGAATCATAACTTTAATGAAGACGATGATGCAAGCCTTATGCGTTAACTGGGATAAGTTAGCTGCGTGTAAGCAGAAGAAGGATGAGAGTGTCTCTGATTTCTTTACTCGGTTTTGTAGTGTAGTTCCTATTTTCCCAATAGGCTCTGTGCATTGGAATAACATAAACAGCAGTGTAGACATAGGACTGAGGTCATCTAGGTCTCTACTGACTATGTTAAACTTAATTTAGGTTTGCACCAGCTAGCTCAGAGGTCACTGGAAACTTTCTTGAATGAATAGGGAGGGACAAGCTCCCCTGGCTCAGACAAGAAGGGATTCAGTTTCCGACAACCGCATAAACATGACAACTTTGCTCCCTCAGAATAAGAGTATATCTCTAGAGTCCTGTGAAAACAATAGACAGCTATTTCACTCAGTCAGCAGTGCATACTTAGTTTCACCAGAATGCAGAGAAATAGAGAGACAGGCGTTTTCAATAAAAGGTGTTATTTATTGAGCAGTCTTCTTTCTCATGCAAGAGAAATGAATTGCCACAATTGCAATACTTAAAGTAAAATAAAGTGCGTACAGTAAAAGTAGTATTAGGAAAAGAAATAAAATGAATTGAAAATAACTCTTTTATAGCGCATGGCTACCCGGAGGCATCCCAGCGCTTGCAGCTACAGCAGGTAAAGTCAGAAGTGGACGTTAATTTGTAGGGAAAAGCCAGGTTTTTATTTTCTTGCGGAGAGTGAGATGATTGGGCTCCTGTCGAGGAGAGGGGGGCAAAGAGTTCCACAACCTTGACGTGTCTTAAGAGAAGAGGCGACCACCCGAGCGGGCCTTATTGATTCTACTGACTTGTGCCAGGTTCTGGTCATTGGAGCAAAGGTTTCTAGAGGCTTTATGTGTTTTGATCAAGTTGGCCAGGATGGGGGGGCCATTGCCCTGAAGATTTTTATGGGCAATGCAGAGGGCTTTGAAGTGTACCCGTTCTTTTATGGGTAACCAGTGGAGTGATCTCAGCGCTGGCTTGGCTGAAGAGCGGTGGTTAGTGCTTGTAAGCAGTCTAGCGGCAGAGTTCTGAACCACCTGGAGTTTTTGGATTACGGAGGTCGGGCTCCCAGGTAGAGCACATTACCATAATCCAGCCTCGACAGGATCATGGCTTGAACCAGAATTTTTTTGGCTCTCTCTGGAAATTGAGGGAGGATTTTACGAATGGATTTAATACTGTAAAAGCATTGATATGGTTTCTCAGCCATATGATACTTTAAAATGGATTTAAAATATATACATACATAAATACATTGACTAACGTACTCAACTGGTGCTTCTAACTAAGCCTACCCCTGTGTACCTGACCTAAGCCTAATACTTAGGGAGGGATGAGTAAGTAGCAGTTTAAGTTAAGTTGGTTAAGATTATTTTGCCAAGAATCTGCATCAAGAATTCTCTTAAGGGTTTAGTCAGCTCCGTACCTTGGTAATAGATTGTGGGAGGTCTGGTATCTCTTTCTTCAGGACTCGATATCCCAGCAACCCGCAAGGGTAGGCTGGAAACACCGGAGCTGTATTTTCTCTGCTGGAGAAAAAGACAGCGTCTCTCTAAGTGCTTCAAACGGGGGGCGGCTTCCGTGGGCTCTGGCATCAGCTGGGCTCTCAGGCAAGTAAATGGCCGCTCTGCTCCAAACCACTGTGTGTTTGCTTAAGGCAACTGTTGGTATTTTATACCTGAAAGGTGCCGGTTTTGACGAAAGGTTGGACATAAGACGTCCCTAAGAACTAACAGTTCTTGAGGGACTCTAGGAGTTCTTGTTCAAATCAAACAATAGCAGGGGGGGGATTTCCCGGGCTGCTGGAGGCTTGGTTTGTTTAAAGAACGCGATGTGCTGTCTAGGAGTCTATGGGAGTAGCCGTGCTGTATGGACTGCATGGGCTATTACTGAATATGGATCTGATTCTTATGCCTTTATCAGGATATTATTGATTATAACCTCACAAGGGCATAAATCGGGAATATTGAATTAGGGTCCTAGATATAAACACAACAGTTTGAGGAGACATTTATTGACCATAGTGGTCAGGATTTGAGTACTGAAGGCGGACAGCGATTTTTTGTGGATACATTTGTTTTTAATCTGCTTCCTGCATTGTCTCATAGGTTGAAAGATTCGGAAAGTTCTTGGGCTGTTTCTTCGTCTGCCCAAATATTAGCTACTGCTCAATATTATGAGAATAGGGACAAGGAGGAAAAAGATAAGGCTGAGAAGAAGACTAAGGATTTAAAAATGAAAGTTCTTCTTCAGCAGGCTTATCCTCCTCGTTCCGGTCAGCGTCAGTTCCAGCAGCCTATTCAGTCTCAAAGGTTGCTGCAGAAACCGGAGCCTTTAGTTCCGCGACCTTTCCTTGGTCCTAATCAGTGCGCCTATTGTAAAGAGGAAGGCCATTTTAAGAGTAGTTGTCCGGTTTTATTGTAGCGTAATGGTGGATTTCAAGGGCCGCGAGGCCTCAGTGTTTTTTTTTTTTAATCAGCACCCAAGGGTAGAAGGCGACGTGCGTTGCCTCAGGGGCAGTGTTCCTTTCCCCCTCAGAACTCTTCAAATTATTTTGGTCAGCAGAATACTCAGTCTGCGCAATATTACAAAGATGATTATAATGTTGAATGTGAGGTTCAGGATTTTCATTCCAGTTAGGACAGCCATGGACAAAGTAAGGGAGTCGTATCAGTTCCAGTGGATCAGAGTGGGGCGTATGTTGAGGTAGTTACTTTGTGTGTTGCAGAGCCGTTCCTGTTGGATACTGGTTCAATGAGAAGTTCTATGATCAATTCAAGACTCCCTGGGGCACCTTTGTCTGGCTTAACAAACGTTTCTGTAAGATTTTCTGGTGCCCCAGTTGCTAACCAAGTGGGTTTATCTCCGCTTTTTTGGCTTTAAAAGCCAAGAAAGCGGAGATAAAATTATCTCCCTATCACCTAGCTGTCGCTAACACCAGTTAGCGACAGCTAGTAGGAGATAGCGACCATCTTGGGCCCCACTTTGCATGTCAGTGATATTTATCACTAATGACATGCAAAGTGGGCGTGCCAAGATGTTAGCGACTGGAAACAGTCGCTAACATCGCTATCTCCTATTACCACCTTTTGGAGATATTCGCGCTAAGCGCGAATATCTCCAAAAGCTAACACATTCCCTGAGCAGTTCTTAGCCATGTTATCCAATGGGAGGTGGATAACATGGCTAAGAGCATTAGCTCGGTAATGCATGAATATTGCTGACTTTTCAGCGATATTCATGCATTGAGGCCGATTTTTATCGCATTTGCGATAAACCATGGTAATACCAAGGTTTATTTGCGATAAAAATTGCCGCAGCTTAGCGGTACATTTTTGTCTCTAACCAAGCAATAGCGATAATTATCGCTATTGCTTGGTAATATGCCCCTCAGTTTCTTGTACTTTGCCTCTTTCGATTGGACCTTGCGATCTGGAAGCTCCACTTATTTTTTTTTTTGTCAAATCTTTATTTTATTTTTGGTAAAGGAGACATTAACACTCGACAATCCCGCATAACATCCCACACAGAGGCAAGCACAGAGGCAGAAAAACAGGAAGGCACAAAGTCTAGAGAATCAACATGACCTAGCCCGGAGGGGCAGTCAAAAGAGCAATAATACATCCCCAGACTACGGTTGTATAGGGACCACAGAGGCAGGAGCCGAGTCGGGCAGGTAGCTCTGTGGGGCCATATAGTGCAAAACAGACATGCCATATACAGTCTGTTGTGTCTCTTTGCGCCTCAGCATTGTGTAGGATGCCACATTAACATGAACCGAAAAACAAACCCCCATTACCGTCCCAACCCCGCCAGTGGTGGTGTCAACATCCTCTCAATCATCCATCCAGATCACAACATTCAAACCTGAAACAGATTGAGAGCCCGCACTGTGGGTGGACAAAGTGCGGACTGGAGACCTGTAGAAAGAAAGCGGACCAATGGATCCCAACGGAACATAAAGTTTTTGAAGCTACCCAGGAAGAAATCTGCCATGCGTTCCATGCACAACAGTTTCCACACTCTCACATGCCATAGTGAAATCGCTGGGGCGTCCGGTTTCTTCCAGGCTGCGGCCAGGGTGAGCTTAGCAGCTCCGATACACAGCCACATGATGTTTTTGTACGCTCTAGTTTGAAATTCGAGCTCCGGATCCTGGAGACCCAGCAGCACGTGGGCCATCGAATCTGCAATAGGGTATCCCAGAATCTCCTTGATATGTGACAGGATCTCCTCCCAAAAGGGGCGTGTGATTGGGCAGTCCCACCAGATGTGGCGGAAGTCTCCCAACAAGCCACAGCCCCTCCAGCACCTATCAAAGGAGGTCGGGAAGGTTCGATGCAATTTGGCTGGGTACAGATACCAATCCATGAGGGTCTTAAGATGGGCCTCCTGGAGTTCAACAGAGTGATTGTGCATTGCAATGTCACACCACAGGTGCAACCACTCCCCCTCCGAGATATCCCGCCCGAGGAGCTCCTCCCAGAGACACACATAACATGGACGCGGCGACACAGCGGAAGTAAGCAGGAGATCATGAATGAAGGAAATGGCGCCCTTCATGGCGGAGGTCCACAAAAGAAAAGCCTCGAAGGGGGGGGGGCCTTGTGGCAGCATCACCCACCGCTGCAGATAAAGCCCAATAAGGCAGCTGTACGTGGTGGAAAGGGAGATGGGAATGATGTCCAGCGTTCATCCCCAGATACAGAGTCCCAGACCTTCAGGGTAGTGCCGGTGGGAGTACTGATGTACGCGTTATTGGGCCTATCCCCTCTGGGTTTCCCATATTGTTCTACCAGCAATGCTTCTGTCCATATGCAGCCAGTGTTTCTCCGAGGTCTGTTGAGACCACTCCACTAAGACCCGCAATTGCGCAGCTTTGTAGTAGAGGTGCATGTTGGGGAGTCCCACTCCCGACGGAGAGTGGCAAAGGAAAACCGTGCCCATCCCCCCTGCTAGACGAACCGAAGCATCTCTGTTTTGAGACGCCGGAAGAAGTCCATCTCTAGGGGAATAGGAAGTGCCTGGAAGAGATATAGGAACTTGGGAAGAATAACCATTTTGAGTGCGTGTATTCTACCCAGCCACGATATGTACTTCGGCCTCCAGCGCCCCAGGTCGCCTTGTATCATTGCTAATAATGGAGGGAAATTTGCGGAATACAGTTTCCCTATCGTGGGAGTCAAATGGACCCCTAGGTACAGGATGGAGCTGGAGGTCCACGGCAGTGGCTTGAGCGGCCGCAGTCGGTCTACCTCCGCCGAGGAGAGCGTGAGGTTGAGAACATAAGATTTATCATAATTGATCCTGAAGCCGGCTACCTCCTCGAAGCTCCTCAGTGCTTCCTGGATGTGAGGCAGGGAGTGAGCAGGATCCACAAGAGAGAGGAGAACGTCGTCAGCGAATAGGGTAATCTTGTGCTGTTCCCCTGTGAAGGGGAGTCCGTGAATCTCCTCGTGTTCCCGAACAGCTAATGCTAATGGCTCGATGCGAAGAGCGAAGAGCAGGGCAGAGAGGGGGTAGCCCTGTCTCGTGCCTCGGGAGTGCGAGAAAAACGACAATAGGTGGCAATTAACCGCCACCCTAGATCAGGGGCTGTTATAGTTTGCCCAAATCCTCGAGAGGAATGCATCTGAAAAGCCAAAGGCTGACAAGGTGTGGAACAAGAAGCCCCAGCCCACCCGGTCAAAGGCCTTTTCCGGATCAAGGCCCACCAGGACTGCTGGAATTTTAAATCTGTTCGCCTTCTCTATCAGATGGATCACTCTCCTAGTATTATCATGGGTTTGGCGCCCCTTGATGAATCCAGATTGATCTGGATGAATGAGCGCCGGCATCAGGTCCTGGAGCCTGCTCGCAATGATGGAGGAATATAATTTAGTGTCCATGTTGAGGAGGGCTATTGGTCTATAAGAGGAGCACTTGAAGGATACTTCCCAGATTTGGGGATGATCGAAATCACTGCCTCGGCCATGGACCCCGATGTTTCTCCTGCCTCAGCCATGCCGTTAAAGAGGCACACAGGAAAGTTGCACACTTCGGCAGCAAAGGTCTGGTAAAAAAGAGCCATATAGCCATCCCGCCCGGGCGCCTTATGGGGCTTCTGAGCTCTAATAGCTCCCAACAGTTCCTCCCTAGTGAATGGGGCAGTAAGTAACTCATTCCACTCCCTGGAAACCTGAGGCAGAGGAAGACCGCTTAAGTAGTCGCGTTGTTTCTCATGGTCAAGGGCATCTCCCGCATAAAGTGTGGCATAGAATTGTCCAAAGAGATCAGCCTTAGCTTCGTCTCGTGCTTCATAGTCCCCGTCTCATCCTGGATACCCCCTCTGTAGTCCCTCTCTCTCTTGTCCCAGAGCTGCCGAGCCAGGTGTTTCCCTACCTTGTTCCCTTGGGAATAGGAGAGGCGCCGCAGTTTCAGCAGGGTAATTTCTGCTTTGTTCTTATAATGAGCTCTAAGCTTCCCCCTGACCGCTACCAGTGGGTGAAGTGTTAGTCTGGTAGGATTCTGTTTATGCGCTTGTTCAAGAATGGAAAGCTCCCTTTCCAACTCCTCCCGTTCCTTCCACCGCAGCCTGCTAAGATTAGCATTAAGAGCCAAGCAGGTGCCCCTCATCGAAGCCCTAAAGGCGTCCCATGTGTTGAACAACGATGTGTCAGTCACGGGGTTGAGATCAAAAAACTCCCGTATAGCCTTGCGCAATTCCTTACACGAGGACTCGGCCCGGACCAGAGAGGCCAGGAAGTACCACGTACGTTGGCTGTCTCTTCCCACCGACCAGTGTAGACAGAGCACGAGTAGGCTATGATCGGACAAAGAGAGCGGGAATATTCTGGCGTCGCGGATATCACCTCTAAGGTTTTGACTTAAAAAAATGTGGTCCAGGCAGTTATATGAGTGATGGACATGGGAGAAGAATGTAAAATCCCGAGTGAGGGGATGGATAGCACGCCACCCATCAACCAAACCCATATCACTGACCAGCCGCTGCGTCTCAGCAGAGAACAGACCAGCATCGGATCTCTGATGATGAGAGCTATCCAACTCCTTGTGCTATACCAAATTAAAGTCGCCCATCAAAAACAAGACTCCCTCAACAAAGTCCTCCACCTTCTGCAGCAGGTCTCGAATGTAGCTATTTTGGTCCACATTCGGGGCGTACAGAACTACAAAGGTGCATAGTCTACCATGCAGCAGACCTTTAACCATGAGCCAGCGGCCCTCCCTATCGCTGCGCACACCCATAGGTTGGAAGTGGAGGACAGAGCGAAAGAGAAGAGCCACCCCTCTATGCTTCGTGGAAGCGGATGATCTATAAATAAGGGGGAACTGCTTGTGTTTAAGACGGGACTCGTCCTTGCGTGCCAAATGAGTCTCCTGAAGGCCCACCACATCTAACTGATGATCAATCATATACTTTAGCTTTAGTGCGCAGGAGTGCGCAGGAGCCAGCGAGGGAACACCTACTTAAGGCGAGTCCCTTCGATTCCTCGCCCTGACAAGGTAGCGTACTGCTGCTGGAGCGCTTCGCGCGCTTTTGCTGATATTTCGTTTTTAAAAACCCTTTATCCTATTTGCTTTTTATTGTGTTTGTTAACCCCTGGTTTTAAAATCCCCCTCACTTGCACAGTAATCGGTATTTCACCGCCGCGTGTGCGGGTCCGGTTCTTGGGGTGGGTTACCTTTTTGGGCGCCATCTTGGAGTGGGGTGAGTGTTGTTAGAGGAGTTACTAGCCGCCTGCGCTTTAGTGCGCAGGAGCCAGCGAGGGAACACCTACTTAAAGCTCCTCCCCAGCGCAGCGGGATCGCTCAGCGGGCGTGCCTTCGCGTGGCCGGAGTCGTGCCAGAGTCCTGCCCGTCTGCGCCCGTCCGCGCCAGGACGCGCAGGGCAGGGCCCTGGTCTATGCCGCTTGTTGCTACGAGGCATACAATGTTGTGCTACTCCAGGGATGCGTTGCTTACCATCGGTCATTGGCACAAGAGCTGCGATGTCTCGCGAGTGGAGCCGCTGTGTGGCCCTCACTCATGTGTCTGTGGGACACTTGATCTCCCCGCCCCTTCTTTATGTGGGAGCATTGACACCGCCACTGCGGCGGACAGCGCCAGTCCATCTTTCCGCATCTGGAACCTGAATGTCAGGTCGATGGTCAAGCATCATCAAGACATCCTCGACATGCTTGGTAAGGAGCCGCAAGATGTTTTTTGTCTAACAGAGACCTGGCTTCTAGACACTGACACGGCCGTCATCAACTTGGCCTTCCCACCTGAGTACTCGGTGTACACTCTTAACCGATCCTCTAGAGGAGGGCGAATAGCGCTTGCGGTTAAGTCCTGCTACCCGTGCTCCTGGCAAGGGCAAAAAATCTCCGGCTGCGAAAGCGCCCTGTTTAAAATCGCCATTACCCCTAATTTCTGGTGTTTTGATTTATCGCCCCCCTGGCAGCGATGTGGCCTTTAGGAAGGCACTCCCAGATGCTATTAGCATTTTGGCAGCAGGCTGCTCCAATTTCTCCATTCTTGGCGACTTAAATTTACACTACGACAATATGTCTATTCCAGCGGTATATAGCTCTGTCGCTGATCTTGAGGCTCTTCAGCTTGGTCAGCTGGTGTCGCCGCCCACCCATGTAGGTGGTCACACCCTAGACCCTTTTTTTACCAATCTAGCGGAATCCAGGATTACCACTATATTACCGCTGGCCTGGACTGATCACTACCTGGTGTGAATCCAGTGCCCCCTGAATGAGCCGCAACTTAAACCTACGGTGCATGGCATTCCCAGACGGCGCTGGAATAAATTGAAACGTGCAGATTTTTTCCATCTTTTGTCCACCGACCCGCCAGGCTCAACTGAGTCTGTGGATGTGGGCTACGACCGCTTCTGTGAGTGGGTTACTAGGGCCCTTGACTCCCTTATTCCGATAGTTTCGTGTAAATGTGGGTCAAGGGATCCGAGTCCGGGGTATGATGATTCGCTGCGGGCGCTTAAAAGCACCTGTAGGCGTGCCGAGCGGGAATGGCGCAAAACCTATAATAGTGACAAAAAAGTTTTGTATATGGCCACTGTAAAACTTTACCATCGGGCAGTTTGCAGAACCCGCGCGGCTTATTACGCCTTGCAATTCCATACCAGAACCAACCCCTCCAAAACTATCTTTAAGGCCCTGAAAGATCTTACGGCCAAAAAGGTGGTTGCGACGCATCAGAGTTCTATTGCTCACTGTGAAACTTTGGCGGCTTTCTTTTTGGAAAAGGTTAATGCCATCTATAGAGCCTTTCCCTCGGTTGCACGTTCTGGTGGCAGTCCTCTCAAGCCTCTAACTCTGGATGTTTTACACTCTTTCCCGAGTCTAACACCTGAAAGTTTCAGTAAACTGGCCCAGCAGGTTAAGTCAGGGTCTCCTGCTGATCCTTTACCGCCAGTATTGTTCAAAGATCTTGCATCTCACTGTCTCTCGCCGGTTTGCTCGCTGATTAACACCTCATTAGCATCCGGTGTGGTTCCACTGAAGTGGAAACATGCAGTGGTGATGCCTATTCTTAAGAAACCGTCTTTGGACGCCGACAAACCCGAAAACTACCGCCCTATTTCACTTCTCCTGTGGCCAGCTAAGGTGACGGAGGCGCATGTCAACTCTATCCTCTCGAACCATCTCCTCCAGGCAAACATCTTAGACAATACGCAGAATGGATTCCGGGCTGGGCACAGCACGGAGACTGCTCTACTGTATATGGTGGAGCATTTACGCTCCGTGCTTGATGCGGGTCAAACAGCGGCGCTGGTGCTATTAGATCTGAGCGCCGCCTTTGACACCGTGTCCCACCCTATCCTTCTGCTGCGTCTGGAGGAAGCTGGTGTCTCGGGCTTGGCTCTCCAGTGGTTCCGTTCCTTTCTTGCCAACCGTTCCTTCTGCGTGACCGTCCCGCCTTATCAGTCTAAACACCATCCTCTGGATCTGGGGGTCCCCCAAGGCTCCTTGCTGAGTCCCACGTTATTCAACCTTTACGTGAGACCGCTGGCTGAGGTGGTCAGGCAGTGGGGTATGACCATGGTGTCATATGCCGATGGCACTCAGCTAGCGGTCACGATCAGCGGGGATGCGGATGTGGATGCCCCCAGATTCCAGAACGGACTTCGGGCGATCGCAAGCTGGATGACCTCCAACTGTCTCAAGCTGAACGCAAGCAAGATGGAGGTTATGATCTTTGGCAAACAAACGGAACTCTGGGGAGATAGGTGGTGGCCGTCGGACCTGGGTCCTACGCCAACCCCGGTCGCTGAGTTAAAAAACCTTGGGGTTTGGTTCGATCCTACACGTACCTTTGTCTGCCATACCAAGCGCACGGCGGCCTGTTGCTTTGGTATCCTGTGTGGATTACGGCTTGTGCAGAAATTCTTTGATGCTACCACCAGGCAACTTGTGATTCAAGCAACTGTGATCTCCCTCCTTGGTTACGCCAGTTCCCTCCTAGCGGGACTAAATCAAGCAGAAATCACCCGCTTGCAGCGGGTCCAGAATGCTGCAGCGAGAGCGGTTGTGGGGCTACCTGGATTCTGTTCAACTTCTAACACCTTGCGTGCGCTGCATTGGCTTCCAATAGCACAAAGGATCCAGTTCAAGGTCCTCTGTGTAGCCTACAAAATTCTTAAAGGATCCCCTGCTATGATCCTTTCCAACCTCCTGTCTTGCTATGTTCCTGTCCGAGCCTTAAGATCTTCAGATTTGGAACTCGCGGTGGTCCCCCGCTTCAAGCTCTGTAGGGCTGGCGGTCGCTCATTTCAAGTTTGCGCCGCTGTGTTGTGGAACTCCCTTCCCCCTGCGATTCGCGCTTTAGGGGATTTGTTTTCATTTCGCCGTGCTGTAAAAACCTTCCTGTTTTCTTAAATTTCTCTTTCCCTTCTTTGCCCAGTTATGTTGTGTTGCTATCTTGTCGGGAACCAGGACGCTCCTTCGCTGGAGCATCTGTGCGCATAATAAATATGCATAACATAACATAACACACCTTCAGACGTTTCTGCGGGGAACTCAAACCTTTAACATTCCATGTTCCTATGGTGAGTGGCATTACGGAGTAGAGACCCCCTCCCCCTCCACTGGTAGACAGTCAAAAAACCTCCATTCCTCCCCCATCTGAATTTGCCAATGCCCAAGACATGTTAGTGTGCCACAGTGAGTAATAATGCAGAGAGCAGGGTCTGGAAGGTTGCCGTGCGGCCAATAGCTTGCCGTACCCCCCACTCACCACCAAACCCCACTCCCCTCCAAGCCCCAAAACAAAGGACCTGTGGGCTCCACCCCTCCATCCCCCTCTCAGTCACACCGGAAGACCAACAGCACATATCCAGCAGGGCAGAGAAGTCAACCATGCAAACACTCAATGCCCCAGAGCCAAACCCCAACCTTACAGAAGGAAGAAGCTTAGCACACCACAAGCTGGAAAACGTACAGACCCATACATATCGATCACCACCATTGTCACCCCAACCCCTAACTCCCCTAACCCCCTCAGTAGACCACCCAAGTTCCCTCCCCCCCCAAATCCCAGGAGCCCCACCATGAAATTAACAAAACAGAAGGAAGCAACGAGGAGTGCAATAAGCAACCCTAAAAAGAAGAAGAGAGGGAAGGACAATCCCAGTGTGTGGACGTCCGTAGGTACCCTCAGGGGATGAAAATCGTGGCAACAGTCAACTTCCCTCCAGAAGTAAAGCCCGGGGTGTCTTCTCAGAAAGTACATAAGTACCCACGGTACCTGAAAGGAGTTGTCCCTCCGGCGCCAACCAACCTTCTTCCCCGAGCTCAGGCTGCTCCGGAGCTATCCTGTGACTGCGTCACTGTCACTGTTGCCACAGAGGCAACCACCGCACCTCGTTCCTGCAGGCTAATCGTGGGGTCCGGCCTCCTTGATGCAGTCGCTGGGCCCACTCTTTGCCTGGACGGGGAGCATCGTCTCCGCCTCGTCGTGGAGCCCCCCCTCTCGGGGAGGGGGCAGTGACCCCAAGCCCAGGAGGTCCTTGACAGCCTGCAGGGATCTGACCTGAACCAATCTGTTTTGCCATCTGAAGATAAGGCGAAAGGTATGACCCCAGGAGTAGGCCACATTCTGGTCGCGCAGGAAGCCTGTAACAGGTCTAAACCCACGTCTTTTCTGAAGTGTCTAGGCAGCCAAGTCTTGGAACACCTGGGGATGATGGTCCCGAAATTTCAAGGAAGAGATCCCTCGTGCTTTCCGAAGGATGCGTTCTTTAAGTTGGAAGTTGTGGATGCAGACCAGAATATCAGGGGGTGGGGGCCCCCAGCTCTCAGTAGCTCAACTCTATGGACCCTGTCCATACGGATCTCATGAAGGTCCTCTTCTCCCAGGATCTGCAGAAAAAGGGCCTCCACATAGCCCCGCAAGTCTCCAGCCTCCCCATCCCAGGGCACCGTCCGAATGCGAATGTTGTTTCGGCGTGACCGATTTTCCAGGTCCTCCGCGTGGGCCTGGAGGTCAAAGTTCTGCTCTGTGAGCCGGATCACGTCCTGCTGGAGCTGGTGCACCTCCTCAGCCATACTCAAATCATGGTCCTCCAATGTGGCCACTTATTCCCCAATGCCGTCAACATCTCTCCTCACCTCATGGAGGTCCGAAGCTAGCTGGGAGGGAAGCTCCGAAATGTCTTCCTTTATGGCGGAGAAAAGTTCCAACATGAAGGCTTTAGTGGCGGGCGCCTCATCGTCTTTCAGCTTGGGCGAGGTGCTGGGGCCAGGCGAAGCCGTCTGTTGAGCCCCCCTTGGTGGGGAATCCTTGCCCGGTTTCTCCTTACGGGGCTTGGAGGACATTGTGGCGTCTCCAAGGGCCCCACCACACCAGACGTCAAAACTGATTCGGTCATCGCTGTTGGAGTGGCGCACCAGGAACCGCTGCGAAGCGTTGTGTTGGTCTTCGTGTCCTGCAAGCCCCCACTCCAGAGCAGTACAGGTCACCCCAGACGGCAGGATCAGGCAGCTCCAGCCAGAATGCGTGCAGGGTGCAAGGGGCCACAGCACAGCACCATCGGCGTCTCAGCCAGCGCTCTGTAGGCCCAACACGAGCGCCAGCATATGCAGATCCAGGGAGGGTGATCCAGGGAAGCCAGGTCCCCCCTATCCAAGAAGGTACCAGCCGCTGTGCGGGTCACCGCCCCAGCCCACAGGGATCTGTGTCCAGCGGAACGCCGCCCGCGATCCGGCCGCCAGATATTTAAAATCAATGCCGAGGCCGCAGGCGGTTAGAGAGGCAGGGGGCCGCCCGGCAGTCCAGTCCAAGAGGCCCTGGAGGATGTGCCAGGAGAAGCGATCGGGGTGGGCTCCGCAAGTCAACCCCACCGTTCGGGATGAGTCTAGTGTTGCCGCTGGTCATTCCCAAGGGTAAGGGGTGCCGGAGTGTGTCCCAGAGTGTCCCGCCCTGTCACCTCCGAAGATAGGAGTCCCGGTGCGGTGGCAGGGCAGAGCGAAACAGGCCCCCGAGTCCCCAGAGGCCACAGTGGGCCAGCGCCTCTGTTCCTCCGGTCGCGCCAGGCCCCAGTCAGGGTCAGGTCTGCGTCGGCCACTTCGCGCCACCAAGCAGGGCAAGGACCTCACATTGCAACAGTCCTCTTTGCGATGGCCACTCCGTGCACTGCAACGGGGGGCGGCTCAGAAGCCGTCCAGCCCCTAGACCGGATGAACCCCACAGGCCGGGAAGCCGCGGCCTCAGGTGGCCCCCGCCGCCGCACTTCCTCCTCTTCAGGCGCAGCCCGCCTTCCCTCTACACGGCGCACCAGATGCGGACTGCACTGCTCAAAGAGTCCCGCGGCATGCGGGGGCAGCAGGGGACAACGGGACCGCCCGCACTGGGCAGATTGGAGCCCCACGCGGAACAGCCTAAGCTCGGGAGCCAGCGCCCACTCCTCTGCTCGGTGGAGATCAATCAGGCCGCAGGATGCCAGACAGGCCGCGATTCCGGTCTCCGCTTTCCATGCACCGGGATCGGAGCTAAAGGGACCAGAGGGATCCCTGCCGCAGCAGGAACACGGCTCGTAAAACAGATCGCTCGTGATGGCCGAGGGAGACAGCTAGACAAGGCTGAGCAGGTAACGGCACCGGAGGGACTTAGAGTCGTGTCCTACTCCGCCGACATCTTGCCACGCCCCGCTCCACTTATTGGTTGCGGAGAGAATTTGTGGCTCAATGATTAGAGCGGCAGACCCTGATGCAGAGGTCTAGCCCGGGACCAGGGTTCAATTCCCCGCCTCGGCGGGTCTTGGGCTCAAAATTCCACGGACCTGATAATTCTCGCCTCGGTGCCTATTCCAATCATGGAGTCCCACTCTGCAACTCTGGGCAATAGCTTGCTTAATCTCCACAACGGCCCCCACAACGCTAAGGATGCCTGGCCTCCACCTTGGGGGTGCCCAGGAGTGGACGCCTCACAGGGAAAGCCAGGATGGGTTCCACAGCGGTATTCGTACAAGCGCCTTGAGACCCTGCGGGTGAGTAGTGTGCCATACAAGTATCAATTTACAATTTACATTTCACCACTAAATTACGTGTTCTTCATCAATAGGTTCAAAACGCTTTGCCAGAGGCCTCCGCAGACCCAGGTCATTCCACCCAACCTGGCAACTGGGTCTGCGTGAAAAACTTTCAGCGGAAGCGGAATCTGGAACGTCGTTGGGGTCCACCGCGTCAAGTGTTACAAACTACACGGACGGCGGTAAAGGTTGTTGGGAAAAAGAACTGGGTCCAAGGCGTGCACTGTAAAAAGATACACCTGCCCTTCAACAATTCGTTTATTCAGCCAGAGAGGAGTATCTGTTCTCATACCTATGTCTATACACCTCAGATTCCATCACTGCTAGTGCCATCACAAGGCACATATTTTATCTGTCACGATAGAGCCTATACATGGTTTCCTACCTATTTCTCAGGAACATGCTATATGGCTTTTCTTCTTTCCCCAACGTATACTGCTCCTTCAAGTCATAAATGAAACTTCTGGAGCTTTGAGTAATGTGACAGCCGAGCTTCAGGCGGATCGTCTTATGACTTTACAAAATCGGATAGTTTTAGATATTATCCTTGCAGATAGGGGTGGAGTCTGTAAATTAATCGGGTCTAGTTGCTGTGTTTACATTCCTGATAATGCCCCTACAGTATACCAAGCTATCTCTAAGTTACATACCATCTCCGAATCTATACATCAGGACACATGAGATTGGTCTGTGATGGGATGGTTTTGGGGACTACTGTCCACATGGGGATGGAAGATACTAACTTTCCATAGAATGGTCTTGGCCATTATCTTCTCTTGTTGCCTTTGTGTGCAGTGTGGACCTGTAATATTTGGTCTTTGTGCAGCTATGTGTGTCCCGAAGCCTGCATCACGGAGAACAGAGAACATTAGAATGATGCTACAGCAACAGCTCAATGACCTTATGGCCATTGACATCGACTCAGATGGACTTGAGTCCCTGATGTATTGCCTGAGTAATGGCAAAAGGAGGGTCTGAGGTTCTGCCATTTCAGACTTTGTCCCGTATCTAGCCTCCATTTTGTGTCCTGTCGCCATTTTGTGTTGCCCTCACTCAGGCAGCACGGCGAACAATGTGCTTTTGCTATTTCCAGCTGCTACGTGTCATTTCAGTTCAAAAGTAACTCCATTATCCTTGTTCATGAAACCCGATGTCAGGGTTTGGCTAAGTTCGCTAATCCATGTCTGGTTCGATTGATCCCTGTCTCGGCTGACTATTTGACCTCTCCTATTCTTCCCTTATACTATCTTATCCGACTGGTCTTCTCTATTCTCTCTTTGTCTGCTCCTATTACACAACTATCCTTTGAGACACACAAGCATATCCTGCCACCTGCGAGAGAGGATTGTGAACATCATCATTGATTAATTTGTCGGGAGGGGTGGCACAGGGGGTCCGAGAAAGGGGCGTATTTTGAGACATCAGCTTGCTTTTCAACTTTTCTCATTGGTTCATTTTGTATGTGAAGGGAGTGGGATATTGTAAATGTGTTTACTATAAAAGATTGTACGCCACGGATTGGAGTGGCAGTCTCCTTAGAACCCACCTTGAGTGTAACCTTTAGGATAACTGTGCTTAGCTGCAGCTAATAAACCTGGCTTGCACGCGCAAAGGAGTGTCTTGTGTCTCTGTTAGTTACAAGGCAGGTGAATCCAGGGATTTAGGTGTGCCCTGCGCTGCCCGGCCCTTACGGCCTGGTTCTCCAGATTGTCCCAGATAGTGTTGAGGCAGAGAAGAGGGTACTCTAGTGTCCTTGGATGACAGTTAGATGGTGCAGAGAACTCACATGCCTAGTGATACTAGGAAATAAAGGCAGTGGATCACCATCAATGGGCAAAGGGTGGAGGCTCTGAGAGACTCAGAAGCCTGCATGATAACTGTCAGATGTCTTTTGGTGATCTCTGGAACAGGTAGAGCCTATATTAATTCCACCAAGTAGTTGCAGCTGACAACCATGAGAGTCACTATCCAGTGGCTTTGGTTCTCTTTGAGTGGGGGGTTTCAGGTTCCTTGAGGTTAGCTAGGAATCCATCCATACCTGTGAATTGTCTGCTTGGCAATGACTGAGAGCATTCCATTTGTAAGGCAGTAAGTAAGATCCCATTTGGAGATGTTATGGCTGCCTGAGTATGTGTGCCTAACCACATGGTCTATTGCAGCTTGAGAGGGTAGTCAGGAGGACCTGGAGTCTGCAAGAATGAGCCAGGTGCCTGCCAACAAGAGGAAGGGCAAGTAAACTCACACGGTCTAGGAGGTGGTAAACCTGAGGGGGAAGTCCCAGAGCCTAAAGGAAATGATATTGCTGAACTGTGGTACATACCTGAGCTGGTCAATTGACAAAAGGAAGGGAGATGTGCCAGGGAGCAGTTCAGCAAGGTGCAAAAGGGAGGCCCTACTCTTGTAGGCCTATAGCAGCAGGTCAAGGCCATGGCAGATGGCAACACCTCTAGGGATTACCTGATTTACTTGGAGAATTTTCTCCTGTATAGCAAGCCTAATGTTCCTTAGCCTGGTGCAACCCGTATGTTGGTGGCTCCCCAGTGCTACAGGGCCTTCCTACTGTAGCTGGCTCACAATCTAACCCTGGCAGGTTGTTTGGGGCAGAACAAGACATTTGAAACGCTTGTTGTCCACTTTGACTGGCCCCAAGTGAGGAAGGCCTTAAATGCTTCTGCAGGTCCTGTTCTACCTGCCAGGCCAGTGGCAGGTCTGGAAAGAAGAACAGGGCTCTACTGCAACCTTTTCCTGTCAATAGCACCCCCTTCAAAAGGGTGGATATCTGGACCCCAAGACAGCCATTGGCAACAGGTTCAACCTGGTCTTGGTAGACAAATCCACCCGGTACTCAGAGGCTACCCCTCTGAGAACAGTGACTGTCCCTGCGGTGGTCCGGGCACTGATGGGGAATCTTTATCAATGTGGGCTTCCCCAAGGAGGTGGTATCAGAACATGGTAACAACTTCATGTCAGGGTCAGTGAAGGCCATGTGGAAGGAGTGTGGAGCAACCTACAAGTTTGCATGCATTATCACCCTCAAAACAATGGGCTTGTGGAAAGATCCAACAGGACCCAAAATGCATGATAATGATCCTGTAAGATCACATGAGAGGGAAGTGGGATGTCCCACTGCCATGCCTTTAGTTTTCCTACAGGGAGCTACCCCAGAAATGGGTTGGCCTAAACCCCTTTGAACCACTGTAAGGGCACCCTGTGAGAGGATCTCTCAGTCTGGCAAAAGATGGTTAGGATTAGGAGCTACGTCCTTGGAAGGTCCTCCAGGATGTGGTCAACGACAGAGGAAACTAGATGAAAAGCTTTTGGAAGCAAGCATGGGAAATTCTAGAAGCCAACAAGAAGCATGAAATGACATTATAGCCAGAATGTCACTCTTGTCAAGTTTCAACCTAGCCTAAAAATGTTGATCATGGAGTTCATGGAGACCAGAGCGCTACAAGGTGTCTGGTCTGGGCCTTAAGGGGTGATGGAGTGCAAGTTTGATGTCACCTTCTTGGTAGACTTCAGGACTCCCAGAACCCTTTCAGTCTAGCCCAAGGGAGCTGGTCCCCATGCCAGACCCTCCCGGAGTTACACATTTGAACTTTGGTTCTATGTGGACTACTGTGGGATCAATACAGTCAAGAAGACTGATGCATATTTAGAGTTGATGAGCTCATAGATCGTCTAGGAGCTGCCAAGTTCCTCAGCTAAATCTAACATTTGGGTACCCGGAAATTGCCTTTATCAAGGGGGCCAAAAAGAGGTCTGTGATCTCAATCACAGAAGGGCACTTTCAGTTCTGGGTAATGCCCTTCAGGTTGAAGATTGCCCCTGCCACGTTTCAGATATTGGTGAACCAGGTCCTAGCTGGAATGGTGAATTTCAGTGCTACCTATCTGGACAACATTGCTGTCTTCAGTCCTATCAGGGAGGACCATCTGTGCCGCCTCAAAGAAGTGATACAGGCTCTGCAGAGGCCAAGCCTATCAAGGCCAGTAAGTGCCAGATAAGGCAGTTGTCAGTGGTCTTCCAGTGGCATCAAGTGAGAGGTGGAAAAGTGAAGTCCATCCAGGTGAAGATTGTAACCATTCTGGCTTGGGAACCCCTCACGATCCAAACAGAGGTCAGATCCTTCTAGGGTCTCACTTGCTACTACAGGAGATTTGTCAAGAGGTAGTTCACTATTGTTGTTCTCTTAACAGAGCTGAATTCCAAGAAGCAGCCCCATCAGATGATCTGAACTGAGGTATGAGAGAATGCTTTTAAGACCAGGAAGGAGGGCATATGTGTGGCGCCCGTGCTTAAGGACCCTAACATCTTCTAAAATTCCATTGTGAGGACAGAAACCTTAGATCATGGCATTGGGTCTGTCCTCTCACAGCTAAATTAAGAGGGCCTGGACCAACTTGTAGCCTTCATCAGTGCAATAGAGACGGAAGCTGTTTATGTGGCCTCTGAAGAAGACAAGATCATATCTGTTTGGTGCTCACTTCAAGGGTTACATCAACCACAAACTCCTCAGATGGTTAATTGAGATAGGGATGAGACTTTCAAACTGTTGAGGTGGTCCATCTTCCTAAATGGAACATGCTTTATTGTGGAACACCATCCTGGACATACCATGCCATTGCTGATGGTCTCTCCAGGTTCTTCCGCCTAACACACTTTCAGCTTTAGGGGAAACTTTTTGCCTTCAGAACACCAGTTTTTACTGACTTCGTTTTTTAGGCCTTTGGGACTAAATATGTAATTTATTTGTAGGTTCCTGGTAATGTATGCCAAATGTGCCCACTGCCTGTAAATGATATGCTACCAGTTGGCCTGCAACACTGACTGTACCACCCACTTAAATAGCCTTTTAAACACATTCCAAGTCTACCATTGCAGATCCTGCCTGTGCGGTTTAAACTGCCATGTTGACCTGGCAAGATGAATCCGCTGCCATACCCAAACCTTCCATGTTAATGCATATAACGTAGGCCCCAGACAGCCTCAAGGGCAGGGTGCAGTGTACTTAAAAAGGTGGACAGGCACTTTATGGTTTACATGTCCACACAGTGAAAAACTTTAAATTTGTTTTTTACTATTGCAAGGCCTATCTCTCCAAAAGGATAACTGCCCAGAATGTAACTCCCATGATGAGGATGAAACCCATCTTTTCTTTTTCTGTCCTGCATACCACAGACCAAGGAAACACTGGCTGGTCCCCTTATGCAGGAACTTGGGTTTCAGGAGCCATACGATTGAGAGCTAGTACTCTACCCCACATAGTTTTTGCAGTGGCGAAATTTATTATGGCAATGTGGCAGATTAGAAAAAAACTGTTAAAGGCACAAATGCCAAAAACATGAATTTGTTCCTATAATTAGGGATTGTGCTTTTAATTGTGTCATGAAATGTTTCCTAACTATGAACTGTTTTTCTAATCCTTCATCATGTTTGGAATTACCTGGCAATTAATTTTATGTAATGTGTTTTTATAATCACATCTCTCTTTAATATCCTTGTTTTATTGTATTATGCAATGCATCTTTTATGGTCTTAAAGACCAAAATAAAGAATTTTTGGATTGGATTGGATTGGATTGGATAACATTGGAGTTGTCTTCTTACATTTCATAAGTCTAATTTAAAAAAAAACCTTCAAGCTTAGTGTCATGGTGAAATCAGATTTCAAAGTGCAAATCTGGAAATGCCACTTTTAGAAAGTTTGAATTTTATTTCTCTAGCAATTTGGTGCCTACAGCTTGTCTCTGGTCACATGACTGCCTGTAGCTGGCGGTTTGGTTTTGTGTATTACTCATAAACAGTGACATACAATGTGCACTTAGGTGTGAATGAATGGCCATCACTGACAAGGTAGGAGGGATGAGCCCTACCTACACCTGAATAGGATTTGTCCTGACTCCACAGAAAGGGCTGCATACCCCCTGTAGGTAGTCTGGAGCTGGGGCAGGGAAAACATGGTATCAGTGCACTTCCCAAATTCAAAGGCACAACTGTGTATAGAAGAAGGGCCCCAGGCACCATCACTTCAGCACACTTCTGGAACCTGTGGATACTCTGCCAGGAAGAAGGACTGCTGCGCCGATGATGGACAGTAAGTCTGTTGAGTCTGT
This sequence comes from Lissotriton vulgaris, assembly GCF_964263255.1. Classification (NCBI taxonomy): domain Eukaryota; kingdom Metazoa; phylum Chordata; class Amphibia; order Caudata; family Salamandridae; genus Lissotriton; species Lissotriton vulgaris. Next base: position 266,937,670 of record NC_141695.1, read on the forward strand.
GTTGAACAGTATACCACTATTTACACTGTACAATATGATTTATTTATATTTAAAACTATGGCAACCAAGTAGTTAGTAAAGTACAAAAAAATATTGGTTACATCACCAAAATACTAATAGCAATGCTAAAATGATAATACAAAATGCTGTGTCCTGCGGATACATCCTGCATGCTATGCTCCTACTTGTTCTCCAGCATGAATATGACTGCCGCTGCGTCGCAGAGCCTGTGCCTCACTGGCAAAACCGCTGTTAAAACTTGAGATGTCCTCTGTATATTGTGGATAATCTCTAACATCACCTTCTATTTGTGATTTTTGTAGCACTTCAATTGCAGAGGTGATCTGCCCTAAGCCATTTGCAAAGTCTCCACTAAAGTGTCTCATTTCTACGTGCATTGTTATTGTTTTCCTTGATAGGGTGGAAGATGCATTGGCCAAACAACCCATCCTGACCCGACCTGTCCATTCTAGTTGCAGCGCTCCTGTCTCAATGCCTTTGATGGGCATGCAAATCTGCCATGTGCTGGCATAATTTCACTATAGTAATGTGGAGGCTGACTTTTAGTGTTTTTGATTCCCAATAGTGTCCGAATGTTGTCAAATCCAAACACCCTGCATTGCTGCATGTTAGATATCTTTTTGTTCATGACTTTCACCTGCTTGTGTTGCAGACGCTGAATTTGGATAATGATGCCTTGAGACCTCCAACAAACTGTGCTGTGGCTTCAGGCTCTATAGTATGCTGTACCTCATGGTGCCAACTGCGCTTATGCCCTGGAACACACTAAAGTTCTTGCCTCACACCTGGGTGATGGATGGGACTGCTAGGCAGAGTGACATCATCATCCTCCTTTACTGGTGCCAGTGGTGGCAATGAGGCAGTGCTATATTGGGCTTGAGGTGTGCTTGGTTGACTGGAAATGGTATTGGGTTCTTCAGCTGCTATGTTTGAGTCCACCACTTCTTCCTCCACAACCGATCACAACAGGTAAAAATCTAAAACTTTACCTCCGACATTCACCCCATCAGCAGGGGTGTGCCACAAGGTTCAGTGCTCTCATCGCAACTGTTCAACATATACATAGAACCCCTCACCTCCATACTTAAAAATGCTAATATCCCCTTCTACCTATATTGTGATGACACCCAGATCTATCTGGAAACTTCCTCCCCAGATGACATCCTCAGACTAAACAACACCCTAAAAGAAATTCAACACTGGCTGTACCAAAAACCTTAAACGTAATCAGGAAAAAACTGAGATTCTCCTCATATTGCAGAATTGCTTAAAGCTTTGGATACTCTAAACGGCAACGTCACCCTAGCTAACTCTGTAAAATCACTAGGAATCACCCTTGACCCCAAACTGGACATGGCCAAAACATCAAAAACTCTGCAAAGACCGCCTTCCTCAACCTGAAGCTTTTCTACAAGATTAAACCATTCATTCCCAACAAATACCTCAAACAAGCCACCCAAGCACTGGTGCTATCTAGACTCGACTACAGTAACGCAACCCTAACTGGCACCACTAAAGCCCACCTAGCTCCCCTCAAAACAACCCTCAACTCAGCAGCCAGAATGGTCACAGGACTCAGGAAATATGACCACATTTATCCTGCGCTAAGAGAACTAAAATGGCTCTCAACCGATCTGCAGGCGTACTTCAGAACGGCCTGTCTCGCGCACAAAGCCCTATACACAGGGAAATCGGTCTACCTGGCCACCAAGCTCAAAACGGCAGGTCAGAAGAGGAACCTCAGGAGCTCCAACTCCCTCCTTCTCATCCCCATGAGAGCACGCAAGCAATCAACCGCTGCTAGGTCAGTCGCAGAAAATGAGCCCAAAATCTGGAACTCCATCCCAGCAGACATCAGTACGATCCCGTCCTTCACAAAATTCAAACTGCACCTTAAAGCCCTCCTCTTCAACCGCTCCAACCCGAAGGGATAACCCTCGCCCCCACGCCTAATCATACCCCCGCTTTGGCTCTGCACCAACTCATTCACCTCAGCCAAAACCAAGGTTTCCTCATGTCTCTTGAACTACCTCAACAATGCATGCAACAAGGCCATCTCAAGACTTTACCAGTAACACAATAATTGCAGCACCCCTGAACTACCTCAACAATGCCACTTCAATACTCTACTACTACCTCAAGAATTTGCACCACTCGTTGACTTCCGAACTTTTGTTTGATATTGCTTTATTAACCCCTTCGATGCTGATGACGAGCTCAGCTCATCATCAGCCACGGGTGATGTGTGCGGATGACGAGCTGAGCCCATCATGTAACGCGGTTATTCGAAAACAGCCGCACAGCGCAAAAATAACCGCAGCAGCGATGCGGTTAAGTATCTCCAATGTAACACTGTTGTAAAGCGCTCCGATACCCTTGGGTCCGGTTAGCTCTATATGAAACGCCTTAAATAAATAAATAAATAAGTGTGAACACTATGTTCCTCAGGGAAATCTGTGTAAAATCATGACATTTTGTTTAATCACTGATATGATAAAATATCAATGTTTCAGTTGGAAAACCATTAGCCTAATATATGCATAAAAGGTCCTCCACTAGTGACTTTTTCTCCACATGTCCCATAATGCCGTAATACCTTAAGAAACAACCACCTGCTTCATGCTACAGATCTATGGGGACTTGGAAATGGATTTAAGTTCTGAGAAGTAGTAAAAAAAACGTTATTCGATTGTTCATAGTAACAACCATAAAAGCACATTTCAATAAACATACATTGACACATAAAATCCAAGCATTGTTAAAAACGACATAGATTAGAGAATCACAAGCAGAATATACAATAAAAAATATAAATATAAATGATTATGTTAGTTAAAATATATCTGTCAGCAACACAATTACCCCTCCATGCTTTTCCTAAATTTAAGTGCTAGTTTTAAAAAGCTGCATACAAATAAAGTGCAATCACAGCTTAAAAGTTGGAGGTAATAAAGTGCTGGTCTGATTTGTGCAAAGTTCATTTGTTTGAGGCATGGATTTAAATATAGCTTCCGTGGTACAGTATAAAAGGGGCAGATTAATAGAAAGTGTGCCAGATCTTGCAGAGACTTTTCGTCGCAGCCGCAAGCTGGCAACACTTGGCCTCGATCGGCCCCCCTCGGTACAGTCTATAATAGATGGAATATGTCTAAGCGAAACCTCGTCAGCAGAAAGAGATCATATCCTGACAAGGGCCATGACAGGTACGGTTCCATGCGCAAAGAGGTTTTTAATAGCACATGTTTCTGAACACTGTCTTTCTTTAGTTCGACCTCCTCCCGAGCTAAATACCTAGATGCAATGAAGGTCTTCTTCACAAAAATAACATCAGATTTAGTGATAAACTCTGGGGTTGCAAAAAGATGAGTACGCCCTAGTTCAGAAAAACAGTTACTGATGTATTTAATCCAAGGGACTTTAAACCCGTTTTCCCATGTTGTGCTTCTTTCAGGATTTGTTGGGTAAGGGGTATATCAGTATTTAGCCAGCAGTTTAGCCAACAAAGAAGGGAATTACGGCTATCCTATCGCATAAATAGGGCATGCCCAACTCTTCATGGGCAGAAAAGTTTGCTGTTCCCCTTGGAACCCTCAAAACCCGTTTTAAAAAACTCTTTTCTGCAACCACCAGGCCTCTGGAGGAGGCGTACCCCCATAGCTCACTTCCATAGCATGCAATAGCAGTGCTCTTTGCTTGATAGAGTTGGAGCAATGCGGCCACCGGACTATAACCCATTTTTCTGGCAAAGTCAAGTATTGCTGCATTGGCTCTAGTTACCTCTCCCGTTTTTCTCTGTACTGCAGGTCCCCAATTTATTTGATGATCAAAGAGGACACCGAGGTAGGAAAATGTTTTAGCTACAGGAATTTTTTTCCCATTTACGTTAAAGGAGTTTGGCTTTTTTTTCCCTAGGCCTTCCTTCATGACATAAGATTTTGAGTTATTGATACTCAGGTCCCAGGACTTCATAAAAGCATGGAAAGAAATTAGCAGGGCTTGTAGGCCGATTGCAGTCCTGGATATCAGGACTGCGTCATCCGCGTAGAGCAGAACCGGAAAGCCTTTCCGGCCGACATAGGGGTAATCTACTCCTTTACTTAAAAGATGCTCTTCCAGGTCATTGATGTATAGGTTGAAGAGGAATGGGGCTAGAATACACCCTTGGCGGACACCCCGATGTATTCCAAAGTCCCTCGTTACTTTTAAGTCTTGTGTTTAACAGACATTTGCTCTTGTATCGGAGTGCATGTCGGCTAGCAAATTAATCAGATTCTGCTCTACACCCATTTTTGCCATGGCATCCCATAGCCTACCACGGTCTACACAGTCGAAGGCCGACGATAGGTCCATGAATGCCATGTGAATTGTACCTTGTCGGGCCATGGTGTATTTTCCTATAATCATGTACAGGTTCAAACACTGGGTAACCGTTGAGTTACCAGGCCTGAAGCCGTATTGAATTGGGGAAATTACATTACTTTCATCTGCCCATGCTACTAACCTGTTTTAAATTACACCCCCCACTACTTTCACTACAGAGTTAATTAAAGATATTGGTCTGTAGCAGAGTGGGCTGCTGCGGTCTCCTTTTTTAAATACGGGTACTATGGTGGAGATCCCTTACGACTTTGGGCAACCAGAAGCCGCTGCTGCATTAATTACAGCGGTAAGACCAGGGGCCCACAATGATGGGCAAGATTTAAAAAGATCTGGAGGAAGGCCGTCAGGCCCTTGGGCCTTATTGCAGGTTAGGCCTTGAATTCCTTTTTCAACCTCATTAATTGAAAAATGCAGAAGGTTCTCCATAGGAGTAATAGGACTATACTCAGCTTGTGGCTCGTTACTTTTAAAAATAGTACTGAAATGGGTGACCCACTCTTCCTCTGGGATATTTATGCCAGGAACAGTGTTACTTGGATGATCAAACAAAGGTTTATTAATAATTTCCCAGAACTTGGCACTATTACCCAGAATTTTAGGATCTAAAAGGGACTCCCAGGTACTTGCCTTTACCTCTTTTTTTCGTGTCGCAAGGGATTTATTGTTGTTGGCGCGCACAACTTTAATACGTGGCAAGTCTCTGGGTCTAGCTTTTAGGGCCTTCTTAAGGTCTCGGCTGGCTTTGGAGCAGGAGTGGTCAATCCATTTTGGGTTACTGTCAGCATGCCCATTTGCTGACACCATTAACAAGGACCCTACTGTTGATACAACGCCCTCAAATGCAGACAAGGTTTGTCCAGGAGATGATGTAGGTGACACACAAAGTGAAAGTTCGGACCAACATAGATTATTAATTGAGATATACAAGTTGTCACAATTCACCATTGTCCATTTCAAGCGGCGCTTTCCGTTTGTGCACTTTAGGGATCCCCGGCCTTCACAACCATCAAGGTGGCGAAAGGGAACTACTACGCAGGGCGTATTGCGAAAGCAGATAACAATAGCAAAGAGATTTTTGCTATTGTCAAGAGCTTTGTTGCGCCTGTTGCTGATGCAGTTACTCTTCCGTCTTCTGCACAATGGTGTGAGGATCTGTCCACCTTTTTTATCAGTAAAATAGTGAGGATCCTGCAGGACCTATTAGCAGCTTTGCCCGCCAACTGCTTAGTGACCGACATGTTTCCCACACTCTGTCCTTGTTCTGGACAACAGCTTGCGAACTTTGTGCAAGTTGCTGAGTGTGATGTTCTGCCCCTCCTTCAGTCCCTGAAATCTGGCTCTCCCGCCGATCTGTGCCCAGCTCGAGTGCTTTCGGAGGTGGCGGAAACGGTCTGCACTGAGATTACGCAGATAGTAAATCTCTCCCTGGCCTCAGGTGAGGTGTCTTTAGGCTGGAAACGAGCTAAACTTCTGCCGCTTTTGAAAAAAACGGGACTGGACACTACGGTCCCCAGTAACTACCGCCCCATATCCCTTTTGCCAGCCCTCACGAAAATCTGTGAAAAGGTGGTTCTTCAACAATTGGAGAACTTTGTTGAAACCTCCAATGCCCTCCACCCTCCCCAATCTGGCTTCAGGGCTGCATAGAGCACTGAGACTGCGCTGGTGGAGATGACTGAGGCGATTCGGGACTGTCTAGACGGAGGCGGCAGAGCGGTCCTAATTTTATTGGACCTCTCTGCCGCGTTCGATACCGTCCCCTATGAGCTTCTCCTCGCCAGTCTGTCTGCTATTGGTATTGGCGGAGTTGTGCTGGCCTGGTTGTCTTCTTTTCTCTCTGACAGGTTCCAGCAGGTCTGGATGCCCTCTCACGCATCTGAGCCCAAACCACTTCTCACGGGGGTCCCTCAAGGATCCACTCTTAGTCCCTTACTGTTCAATGTTTACATCACCCCCCTGGTTTATCTAGCGGAACAGTATGGGGCTAAGATTATAGGGTATGCAGATGATACCCAACTGCTGTTTACCTGGCCAGACGACAATCTGGATACGTGGGCAGTACATCTGTGTTTGTCCTCTGTATTTCGCTGGTTAACCCAGGCCCAGCTGAAATGCAACGAGGACAAATCCGAGGTGCTTTTTTATGGTACCTTTCCCTCCTCGTTTAAGAACACACTGTGGCCCCCTAATATTCCCAGCCCGAAAGAAATGGGGAGACCTGCAAAAAATCTTGGCATCTGGTTTGCAGAGGACCTCAGATTTGAGGATCATATTAAAAAGTTGACAGGTACTTGCTTTGCCACGCTGAGAATGCTTCGCAAATTCTTTCCTCTGCTCCCTAGGGAAGCCAAGGAGATGGTTGCTCGGGCTCTCATACTGGCAAGGCTGGATTACGCGAATGCGCTGTTCAGTGGCATCCCGGCCTACCTGGTGAAACGCCTGCAAATTATCCAGAATGCGGCTGTCCGTCTGCTATTTAATATCCCAAGATGGAAGAGCGCGCGCGCTGAGATGCGCACCCTCCATTGGCTTCCGGTTGCACAGCGCATTCTGTTCAAATCTCTGGTGCTCGCGTTCAGAGCAATCCATGATCAAGGCCCCCTGTATCTGAGAAAGAGATTCATTTGCTATGTCCCCGCTCATACCCTCAGATCATCCACCTTGTTCAAATTGTCTCTTCCCCGTTTTAAACGAGCCAGGCTCGGCGGACAATCGATCTCTGTGATCGCGGTTCGGGCCTGGAACGCTCTCCCCCTCCACTTGCGGTCCACGCAGACTGTGGCGCTATTCAAGAAAAATTTAAAAACACATTTATTTAAGAGTGTAATTTAAGAGGCTTTTCTGGTGTTTTGCTTTCTGTCTCTCCCATATCGCGCCAGGATACTCTCAAGTAACGGAGCGTGCTATAAAATGGTTTATACATACATACATACATACATACATACAACGCTTTCGCAGTTCAAAGATACTTCCACCCAATTTGATGGAGATGGGGTTATGATCACTGTGAACGTTCATTTGGATGCGAAAATCTGTGGCAAAGTTGGCAAGGTCCGCAGATAATAGGATATGGTCTATGTATGATCCGTTTAAGTTGCCTTTATATGTTGGTACATGAAAAAGTGTGTGCTCCGCCGTCACAGACATAGCTGCAACTAAATTGTTTTCATTCATCAAAATGTTAAGTTGAGTTCCACGCCGAGAATGATCGAAGTGAAAGCCTTTCAGGCTGTTGCACCCCAAATGTCCCATAGGCGTCACTCCTGGATTCCCACAGGGATGGGTATTAAAATCACCTGCAATCAATATTTGGTGTGACAAATTCCCCACATTGTCTCTCAGAAAATCACACAGCTGCAGTAAATTACATTCACCATATTGGTTTACTGCATTATAAAAATTGATCAAGGTCAGGGTATGTTTGCCCCTCTTTAAATCTAGGACTTGGATATTCCTATTGCCTGGGTGACGATTGTTTATATGACAGATGAGAGCCAGAATAATGTAAATTACCAGGCCCCCCTTTGCTCTTCCACTGTTCGATGGTTCGGCTGGCGTGAAGAAGCTTTGATATCCCTCGATGTGAACGTATTTTTCTTCTGCCAGCCATGTTTCTTGGAGGCATATCACCGCGTATTGCTTGACAAAAGACAGCCATGTGGGATCGCAAGCTTTATCAGCCAGGCCCGCCGTATTCCAGGAGACCAGGCTTGTGCTACATGATGGGATTATATCTGCTTCAGTGACTGTATCTGTGTTCACATTGTCAGATAAACTCTGTTCGTGTGACTACCTGTTCTTCCATGGTTTTGTGATTGTATTTTATGTAGGTTAGATCAGGGCTAAAGGCCTCTAAATAGTCAGTGGATGAACTTGACGGATTTTGTGAAAGCAAACTCTCTAATAAGGTTCTTGTTTCTGGGCCTGTCTGGCCAATTAATATTAGTTTCTCAGCAATGGTGAATTCATTCAATCCCTTTGTATCAGCGTTTTTACCAGATGTTATGTCATGGTTTGCGTAACCATTATGTACAGGGGGGATTTGTGTTACAGGTAGTCAGTCGACCCCCTGCAAGCCACACTGTTCATAGAAGGCATTGAACCTGTTTGAAATGGGAACGCTGTACTGATTATTCAGATAGGTTGAGTAGGGATATTCATGTTGGAAGACTTGGTGTGATCCTTCCCTCCTCTCTGTGTACATTGCAAAGTGATTTGTAGTTCTGTAGTCCCTGGGTATGGCCGGATTTGAATATAATGAGTCATCTGAGGTATAATGGCCATAATTCCCTATAGTATCCCAGTTTTGGTGTTGGTTAGCGAAGGTATAAGATCTCCCCTGTTCCGATGAGAAATGTAGGTGCATGTTATTTGACCCAGGGTCGTTTGAGGGATAAAAGTAGCTAAGATCCATAGTACGAATCAGGCTGTTTGTGGGGCCATCCCTCCATCTACTGATGTGGCTTGCCACGCGGATATCTCTAAAAGTTACAATAATGCACTCACCCTCGGTGGACTTTAATCTATGACCCACCCAATCTACCCTCCTGACATGGGATATTTGCCCATTGAAGTGTGAAGGAAGCGGTCTATGTGTAGTTAGCCAATGGCTCACTTTGTTTTTGAGTTCCCCATATGTTTCTGTTTTCCCCTCCTCCAATTTCGGGACGCCTATCATTACTATTGTGTAGGGGTGAGACTCGGGGGGGAAGGTTGATATAGATTGGCTTTTTAGCTGGTATCCGGTTTGAGGGTTTCTCAGGGCGATCATTTATGGGCATGTTTTGAGGTACTGTGGGCCTTAAAGGTCCGGGCTGGTTGTTTTGTTTATCAGTACATAGGCCCTCTGCCGCCCATTCGCTCTCATCATTTTCAGTTGTAGGGGACTCAGAAGCTATGTTAGTGTCTGGGACCGCTACTAGTACAATATTTTCACGAGCGCTGAAGTTTTTGTTTGTGTCATTCGGGACTAATGCTGTAGATAGAGGGGTCAGTGTCTGTTTAGTGTTGCCGCTGTGTGGTGGATTCTTTGATTGTACGGTCTTATTATTAGTCGGCTTTGATGAAAATTTAGCCGACGTAAGATTCTCTTTTGATAACGGTGATCTGTGTATTTTTTAACATTGTTGCAGTATTTTTATTTTGTAAAAAACACAGTTGATGGACAGAATGTAGAACAATGTCATACATTCACCCCAGTACAAGGATCTGGGCCTAAATCCATCGTTTTTTTGCACTCCACACCACCCTGGGTTAGACACTGGCTATATGCAAATCAGCTTTGACCCTGTGCCCCATTGGAACAGTCCAGTCCGAACTACCAAGCCATGTCTTTCCCAGACCGGAATCAAGCATCCAAGGACCGGTTTCTGTCTATCAGCCTTCATTCAGCCTGGATAGCTTGACTCCAGTGGTGTGGAGAGCCTGGGACTCACGTCTGAGTATACCCAGCACACTCGGGGTGAAAATTGCAAAAAACACAGTTGATGGACAGAATATAGAACAATGTCATACATTCACCCCAGTCTGGGAAAGACAATACCAATAGTAACAATAGTAAATAATTCACACTGACTTTGTGAGGTTCCAGGTGCTGAGGTGTCAATGTTCCTGATTCCCACAACAACCCCAGGCTCCAGGGTGACCACAAACATGGTCTCCAGTGCAATGGTTGGGGGAATGGTTTGGGTGCCACTTCCTGCTCGGCAGGATTCTTATATTCATGCTGTCACCTTTTCTTTTGTTTGCAAACTGAGGTCATAACACCTCTTCCTGATCTCATCAATGGAGCAATGGGTGACTCCTACACAATTCATTTGTTGTTGCATATCTTGCCAGATTCTTTTCTTTTGAGTCACGGAAATCTTCGGTCAGGATCACCATGCAAATCCCACGAAAACTTAATTTTAGCCTCCTGCATCCTTTTCTGCACTTTACCTGGCCATTGATGATGATGCTTCTTAAGATGTTCTGATATTTTTGTTGGAACTGGTAGCTGCTCTCCACCTCCACTCCACATCCACTCAAACTGGTCTCCAGGCATGTAGTGAGAGGCACTTCCTTGTTCAGATTACCTACGACCAGGGTGTCTTTTTCCTCAATCTGCGGTCACGCTCCCAATTTGCGACCTCAGTTGCAATTTTTGGAAAACACGAATAGGAATTTCCAAAATTGCAGTGTGCCTAAGTAGGTAATCACACATTGAGGGATCAAAATATACATACATATAGAATTACAATTTTCTAATTGTGAATCGCAGAGATTTGCTATTATTTAATTGCAATCTTTATGTTCGTACTTCTAGCCCCTTGTTAGGTCTTGCTTTGACAGTGCCTCTGTCCAATCAGAACTTTTCTTTCCAATATACATACAGTGGGCTTTTTGACCATCCCTTTTTTTCAATGAGTTTTTTTCATTCGTTGGTACAGCTCAGAGGGGTATTTTTCTTTCACTTAATATTAATGGGGTGCATGCAGATGCAATGCATGAGAGACTATTTTACATTGTCTAAAACACGTTGGGCACAGGGCACTAAAAATTAAAACAGGAGAAGCTTGTGTTCCGTATTCCATAAATCTATGTTGAAAAAAAAAATACACTTTTTCTGGATAAGGAACCTCTCGCACGTAATGTGGCATGCTTCATGAAAGGTAAACGGGCTAAATATCGATTCCAAAATATTGACAAACCAAAATATCGAGTCCAAAATATAGAATGGACAAAATATCGAATGGACAGAATATAGACATCAAAAATATCGTTTTGAAGTTAAGTAATGTAATATCGATTTTAAAAATATAGACAGTCAAAATATCGAAGTACATAATATAGTTCATTAAAAATATTGAATTTTTTAAAATATCGAAATTTGTAAGTGTTTTTTATGTTAGGCATGTGTGAAAACTGTATATATTTTTGTAATTTATTTTAAGTAATTAACTTTATGTTATTTAATTATTGTGTAATTTAATTCTGTAGCGGGTTGGGGGTTTATAGGGGAATAGGGTGGGATAAATCATTTTTATTAATTGATTAATTGATAACTATGTGAATAATATTATTTTATTTTTTTGTAGCTGGTTCTGGGTTTATAGGGGAATAGGGTGGGAAGTAATTTAATTATAATTAATTAAACATGGTAATTAATTAATTAGTATTTATTTTGAATAAATTGTTAATTAATTTTTATTTGGTAATTAATTAATTCTTAATTGCTAATTTAAATTTATTGATTGATTAATTTATAATTATGTGATTTATAATAATTTATTTACACTAGAGGGATAGTAAAATTTACCCCTATGCTATCCAACGCTTTCCCTGCTGTTGCACTCTCTCGAGTGGGAATAGTAATTTTTACCCCTACGCTATCCAACGCTTTCCCTACTGTTGCACTCACTGGAGTGGGAATAGTAATTTTTACCCCTACGCTATCCACCGCTTTCCCTACTGTTGCACTCTCTGGAGTGGGAATAGTAATTTTTACCCCTACGCTATCCAACTGTTTCCCTACTGTTGCGCTCACTCGAGTGGGAATAGTCATTTTTACCCCTACGCTATCCAACGCTTTCCCTACTGTCGCACTCTCTGGAGTGGGAATAGTAATTTTTACCCCTACACTATCCAACACTTTCCCTACTGTTGCACTCTCTGGAGTGGGAATAGTAATTTTTAACCCCTACGCTTTCCAATGCTTTCCCTACTGTTGCACTCTCTGGAGTGGGAATAGTAATTTTTACCCCTACGCTATCCAACGCTTTCCCTACTGTTGCACTCACTGGAGTGGGAATAGTAATTTTTACCCCTACGCTATTCAACGGTTTACCTACTTTCGCACCATCTGGAGTGGGAATAGTAATTTGTACCCCTACGCTATCCAACGCTTTCCCTAATGTTGCACTCTCTGGAGTGGGAATAGTAATTTTTACCCCTACGCTATCCAACGCCTTCCCTACTGTTGCACTCTCTGGAGTGGGAATAGTAATTTTTACCCCCACGCTATCCAACGCTTTCCCTACTGTTGCACTCTCTGGAGTGGGAATAGTAATTTTTACCCCTACGCTATCCAACGCTTTCCCTACTGTTGCACTCACTGGAGTGGGAATAGTAATCTTTACCCCTCCGCTATCCAATGCTTTTCCTACTGTTGCACTCACTCTAGGGGGAATAGTAATCTTTACCCCTACGCTATCCAACGCTTTCACTACTGTTGCACTCTCTGGAGTGGGAATAGTAATCTTTACCCCTCCGCTATCCAACGCTTTCCCTACTGTTGCACTCTCTGGAGTGGGAATAGTAAATTTTACCCCTACGCTATCCAACGCTTTCCCTACAGTTGCACTCTTTGGAGTAGGAATAGTAATTTTTACCCCTACGCTATCCAATGCTTTCCCTACTGTTGCACTTCCAGGAGTGGGAATAGCAATTTTTACACCACTGCTATCCTACGGTAATAACAGTGTGTATTTTTTATCAATATTATGTTTATATATATAAATATATATATATATATATATATATATATATATATATATAGACGCTCGCGTGTAGAGACACAGCCACACTCGCGGGGAGAAACTTGAACTCGCCTATCTTGCCTCAGCATGCTTGAATAGCTGAGGAGCTCAAGAGAAAGTGATTCAGTCCCATTTCGCCGTGGAATTCCTGACGCGTTTCGAAGGCTCCCGCCTTCTCTTCAGAGGATTTGGCGAACTGATGATGGGAATGCAGGTACCAGCCCTGGTAATAATCATGGCACGCCCCTAGTGGGCAGTCCAAATGTCCCAGTGCCTGATGGGACTGGTAGTCCTGTTTAGTCTTGGCGCCCCATCTGTGGATCAAGGGGGACGAGTGGTCTCCCCTCGCCAACCAGGCAACCTCACGGTAGTGGAGTAGCAGACGGATATATGCCCGTCAGACTAGCAAGCTGGATGCTTACCCTAGTCGGCTCCTACCCTGAGGCTGCTTGGCGGTGCTCAGCGTGTGTGCAGGGACACTGCTCGCTCGTTTTCCATCATGGCGCTGCTGCACTCTTCTGGCGGGTGCGGTAAAGGATGGTGATGGTTCCATCCACATATGGACGCTCGCGTGTAGAGACACAGCCACACTCGCGGGGAGAAACTTGAACTCGCCTATCTTGCCTCAGCATGCTTGAATAGCTGAGGAGCTCAAGAGAAGGTGATTCAGTCCCATTTCGCCGTGGAATTCCTGACGCGTTTCGAAGGCTCCCGCCTTCTCTTCAGAGGATTTGGCGAACTGATGATGGGAATGCAGGTACCAGCCCTGATAATAATCATGGCACGCCCCTAGTGGGCAGTCCAAATGTCCCAGTGCCTGATGGGACTGGTAGTCCTGTTTAGTCTTGGCGCCCCATCTGTGGATCAAGGCGGACGAGCGGTCTCCCCTTGCCAACCAGGCAACCTCACGGTAGTGGAGTAGCAGACGGATATATGCCCGTCAGACTAGCAAGCTGGATGCTTACCCTAGTCGGCTCCTACCCTGAGGCTGCTTGGCGGTGCTCAGCGTGTGTGCAGGGACACTGCTCGCTCGTTTTCCATCATGGCGCTGCTGCACTCTTCTGGCGGGTGCGGTAAAGGATGGTGATGGTTCCATCCACATATGGACGCTCGCGTGTAGAGACACAGCCACACTCGCGGGGAGAAACTTGAACTCGCCTATCTTGCCTCAGCATGCTTGAATAGCTGAGGAGCTCAAGAGAAAGTGATTCAGTACCATTTCGCCGTGGAATTCCTGACGCGTTTCGAAGGCTCCCGCCTTCTCTTCAGAGGATTTGGCGAACTGATGATGGGAATGCAGGTACCAGCCCTGGTAATAATCATGGCACGCCCCTAGTGGGCAGTCCAAATGTCCCAGTGCCTGATGGGACTGGTAGTCCTGTTTAGTCTTGGCGCCCCATCTGTGGATCAAGGCGGACGAGTGGTCTCCCCTCGCCAACCAGGCAACCTCACGGTAGTGGAGTAGCAGACGGATATATGCCCGTCAGACTAGCAAGCTGGATGCTTACCCTAGTCGGCTCCTACCCTGAGGCTGCTTGGCGGTGCTCAGCGTGTGTGCAGGGACACTGCTCGCTCGTTTTCCATCATGGCGCTGCTGCACTCTTCTGGCGGGTGCGGTAAAGGATGGTGATGGTTCCATCCACATATGGACGCTCGCGTGTAGAGACACAGCCACACTCGCGGGGAGAAACTTGAACTCGCCTATCTTGCCTCAGCATGCTTGAATAGCTGAGGAGCTCAAGAGAAAGTGATTCAGTCCCATTTCGCCGTGGAATTCCTGACGCGTTTCGAAGGCTCCCGCCTTCTCTTCAGAGGATTTGCTCGCTCGTTTTCCATCACGGCGCTGCTGCACTCTTCTGGTGGGTGCGGTAAAGGATGGTGATGGTTATTATATATATATATATGTTTTAACAGATATGATTGTATATTTTTTTATATAAGTTACATTAATTATTTAATAATTTTAAAGTAATTTAAGTATTTCTAAGTATATTTTAGCTATGTATTTTTAATATTTTTTTAATTTTACATTATTTTTAACAAATTCGATATTTTTCCAATGTATATATATAAACTATATTTTGGATTCGATATTTTGGTACTTACCTGTTTGTAGATAGGAATTCGATATTTTGTCTGTTCATATTTTGGCGGCAATATTTTGTGTAGTCTATATTTTGTCCGTCGATATTTAGTCAGTGATCCTTCATCAAAGGCTTCCTCACCCCACCCTGGTTTACACTCGGGTATTTATATCTGGATACCTGCTTTTATCCAGGAACTATAACTTAGCAACAATTTCCTCATATGTCTGAAGCCGAGTCTGCCCTGGGAGTGACATTTCACCAGGGTGGGGTGAAAACACCTATGATAAAGCATGCCATATTTTGTGGGCGGGGCATCATCATCTAGTAAAACTGGAACTGGTTTTTAAACCGAGGGATATTGAATACGGAACAAAAGGTTTTTGGTGCCCTGCGTCTACTGTGTTTGGATGTGTTCATTTTTGGGTGGATGCACTGTATGCACTTTGTATCCCTCTTGATCTCCTTGTGCCTCTGCCTTTATTGTCTGCTCATTGATAGCATGTGCATGCACAGGCATGAAGAAAGACACACTTCTGCATGCCTGTCTTTATATATACTAGCACATTAAACCCAGAACCAATAACCTTGCCATTATGTTGTTCACTATATCAATGCAGGTGTAAACAGTTGGCGAGCGAATGATTCATTTGCTAATAATGGTACAGTAGCCCAATAAATGTATGTGCCTTTCGTGCAAGTCACCACAACACCTCGAACAGATGGAAAAAAAACAGAGACAAACATTGGCTGTAATCAAATACAATACCAAAAGATAACATAACATGAAGTTCAATGAAAAATTGACAAGGTCAAAGAACAGCAAGTAAAAAAGTGTTCAACAACTGAGTGTGAATATAATACTGGAGATCTACCACTGAAGATATCATGCAATTGTATCAAATTTAAGTTAACAAAATAAAATCTATATATGAGAAATGTAATACATGGTGATTTTGTCCTTTTGCTTATAGCACAAAGTGAAGGCAAATTTGTTTTGGTTTTTGAATCATTCACTGATTTAAACTTTTTTGATCTGCAGGTCACAATTTCAAATCCAAGCAAGGCCACCTCAGCCTTCCATCCTCTGAAGGTTTTCAAACAGAGTATTACTGACGGTAACAGTAACAATGGTTAGGGTGATGCAGTGAGCTAATACAACCCTCAATATTTGGCTCCCCTGGTCAGATCTTTGAATCACGGTAGGCCCATTCAGCCTTTCATACTTCTGAGGTCGATGAAATGAGTACGGTTGAGTAGTAGAAAGCACCTGTTGTTTTAACCTCAAGATTTAATTCAGGGATAATATGCACTTTACAAATAAACATTTTGTTTACTTGCAGTACTTATAAATGACAGAATGACATGAAGAGCTATACATAATCACTTTAATATTCCTTCCCTCCAGCATCTTCAGTGTAGGGGTGAATTTCAACCCCTCAAGGAACATGACTGCATTCCCCACTAACGCAATCATAGAAGCCACAATTACATTACCGAACACATAGAAATACACAGCGAAATGTCTTCTACATAGCCAAGACACTCATCCCCTCACCTGTCCTTAGCAAAATAGACTTTTGCGGTATTCTACTAGTCGGTCTCCCACTATACCCTTTTACCCCACAAAATAAAGTTCTTAAATTTCACTAAAAGAACTCACTTCAACCTCTCGGCACACTCCTTCCTATAACTAGTATATGTTGACTGCTATACTGGAAAACAGACTTTCGGACAGGGCAATTTGTTCTATTTGAGATTAAAAACTGTTTTAGAACTGGTTTGCCTCTCAACTCAGTCCCTGAGGATCAACAGCCAACCCTGGCTTACCAGTGACCCTCACCCGGGTTTTCATTGGCTTGGTGTCTGGGAGCTCGAAGACATGGGTGGTGCGTGCTGACCACGATTAGCTATCAAGAAGGGTGGCAGAATAAGGGTCAGCTTTTACTTAGCTCTTCCTTTCTCATGAAAATTGCGGATTGAACTTTCAGGACCCCTCATTTATTTAGGAGAGTGGTACAATGGAGGGCCAGAGGTCCTGCAATTAAAGGATGGATGTTGCCACTTTGGCAGAGGGACTCTTGGGACTTTTGCAGTAAATTATTTAAAAAAAAGCTGACAAGGGAGGTGAGAACTCGGCAGAAAGATTGGGTGAAGGGAATTTTCCAGTGACTGGCTATTGCGCAGTGCTGGACTGGAACCTTACCACCTCTTCAAAGCAGTCTTGCTCCTGTGAATAAAGCATCTTTCAAGAAGAAATCTGGAAAAAAGATGACTCAAGCATTCATGACTTGCTTGATCCCAGGACTGGAACTGCTCTCCAAGAGTAAAGTGCTTAGGTTCCTGTTACCTGACAGAGGGACGTCAGAGGTAGAATGGCTCATGACTGTGGGGACTGCACCCTGCAGAAGCCTTGACTGTTCAGAAGCATGCCTCAGGGCCTGAGAGCTCACTGGGAACGTTCCCAGAAAGTTAGAAAAAAATGGTTTTAGTCATTTGTTTTTAGTCAAGACTGCTGGACATTGGCTTCTCTGCAGGGTTTACCCACACCCACACCCACACCCACAACTTTCTGTCTTCACCCTCCTGTTTTCTCAGCCTTTTTCTTGGCTTTTAGAACTCTCTGCACATTATCACTGCCAACTGGTGCTAAATGGCTGGTGCAGCATCCTTTAAACAAGGTGAAGTTGGCTTACACCCAAGTGGCACATTTAATTTACTTTTAGGTCCTTAGTAAAAGTGGTACAGCATGACCCAGGGCCTGTAATTAAATGCTACTAGTGGGCCAGTATCACTGATTGTGCCACCCACTTGAGTTGACCTTTAAAACATGT
This sequence comes from Lissotriton vulgaris, assembly GCF_964263255.1. Lineage (NCBI taxonomy): Eukaryota > Metazoa > Chordata > Amphibia > Caudata > Salamandridae > Lissotriton > Lissotriton vulgaris. Next base: position 266,955,505 of record NC_141695.1, read on the forward strand.
GTCAGGCCTGCCATTGCAGCCTGTGCATGCTAAGCCCCGGCAAAGGGTGGGCCATCTGTGGCCGTCAGGGGCCGAAAGGGGCCGGGCTGGGCCACCCCATTTGGCATTTTTAACAAGGACTACTGACCCACAGAAGTAAGGTAATGTGCTAATCGTATTAAATCTAGTTGACAAATTCATTCCTCCCAGATCATTAATGCATTGAGCGTCACTAAGTTACTAACTGACCCCACTGCTAAAATGAGTAAACGGAGGGGGGTAGTTGGAACTCTAGATGATTTTATTATAAGGGCCAAATCGGTGCTTATACATGAGATACAGGCAACCGAGAGATGATTGTCTTTAGATCTTGCCCCGCTCCAACCGCGTCTGTCACCTGGGGGTACTTTGGACCTAATGTCTTCTGACTAGGCATGGGCGGAAAATCCGTTCCGCTCGCGGATTTTGCGGATTTTCGGGAAATCCGCAATCCGCGAGATTTGCGAATCTCCCGCAAAATCCGCAAATCCGCGAGCAGCGGATTTTGCTCGCACTGCTCGCACTGTTCGCGTGAGTTCGCGTGAGTTCGCGCCCCGCGAATAAGTGCAAAATTGCAGAAATACGATCTTAGCAAAACTGAAAGTAACTACTTACCAGGTTCAAAAGTTCAGGCTCATCATTTGTAGCCATTTCCTGTAGTGCTTCCTGAGGGGCCCCTCCAGAGTTCAGTTGCCAGTTGAAACTATTATGTGACCCTGCTCTGAACCTCAGAATAGTTACACATATGCCACAAAGGTCCTGAATTACAGCTAAGGGAGACAAGCAGGAGCCAGGCTGGAAGTTAAAATCCATTAATCAGCCCCTAATTCATTATTGTCAGTTGGGGCAGGGCAGGTGTTGTAACTAATTTTGCAACAATGAAAGCACTTAGCAAGTGCAAAAGATCACTAATCAGGGCGCACTAAGGAAGCAGGTGCCAGCTAAAAAAATATTCTGTGACACATTAATCAGCCCCAAATTAATTCAGGTCACTTGAGGCAGGGAAGGTGTGCTTTGCTTTGCCGAAAATAATGTACACTGGACAACCAGAGGGTGTGGTGATGAAACAGAGGGTGGCATGGGTGGGCCAGAGGGTGGCATGAGTAGTCAGAGAGTGGCAGTGGTGACAGAGAGTGGCAGTGATGAAGAAGAGTGTCCCAAACAGGCTGAACACGTAGAAACAACAAGTTCGCGAAACTTGCGACCCGACAGGTAAGTTCGCAATTTGCGAAAGTGTACAAAACCCTCGCGAACTGGCAGAAACACGGGCGAACACAAAAAAAAAAAAATCCGCAAATTCGCGGGAATTCGCGGATTTTGCGGATTGCGAATCCGCAAATCCGCAAAATTCGCGAACGCGAGATCCGCAAAATTCGCTCATGCTTACTTCTGACATTCTGACATCCCTTTGCCTTTAAGTCCTGATATAGTAGTTACAAACATACCGTCTTCATCCCCTTCTGCTAACCAGGATCTAAGCGCCCCTGCATGCAATATATGAGGGATGATGAGCAAGATAGCCAGAGGGCGGACACTGGCTGCTTCAGCACTTGGGGGAAAGAAAAATGCACCAAAAATAAACAAGTCAAAGTCCAGGCAAAAAACGATAGACTCTAATACAGACGTCCTGTGCAGTAGTGTTGGTAGCAGCGGCAATGGAACAGTTGAAGCCCAGATGACCAACTCTATCTCCACCAAGACTGAAGATCCTCTATTTAATGGCCCTTATACAACCGATATGGGTATCGAAATTTTAAACACTTTGATGGAAGGATTTGAGTCCAGACTGGATGATCTAATGGAGATTTTTGTTAAGAAACTTGATGTCTTATGGAAGAAAATGTCTAAGATAAAAACTGTGGCAGCAAACACAAATAGTGGTGGGGACGGGGAAATTGCTCTGCACCAGTATCGAATGGTCAAACAAATGGTCAAACAAATTGTAATGCTGCTTCGCAATCCCGAAGCGCAGTTGACCACATGGTGCCACCCCAAGCTGCCTTTTGCAAATCATGTGGGAATAGGGGGGCTTCCCTAGCAAAAAGCGATGATCATATTAATAGAAGCAGCAGGTTGACAATAGGGAAGGATGGTATGGGTACTCACAAGGGGGGCAACAATCAAGGCAGGTGCCTTAAAAAAGGCTTAATGCCAGTTAACGGCACCAACGATGTGAATAGAGATCTCAGTAAGTCTGGTTCTAATTTTAATTCGGATGTTTTACATCTCCCACCAGCCTCCGCCCCATATGTGCTTGTCCTAATTGGCATCCCTGCACTTAGAGAGGGACAGAGAGAGTCCTGGTCTGATCTCCAAAACAAGTCGGTAGACTGGCTTCATAAACACAAACATTTTGATCCGCATAGGATGGAGGAAATAATCATGGCCAGGAGAGTAGGGTGAGTCGGACCATCAAATAAATGTATAGATGCGGATTGCATTGTTTTAAACTTTAGAAGGCCCCAACAGGTCCGTCGCCTTCTATCCATTACAGATGAATCATTTAACCCCAACTAATATTAGCACACTTCTTCTGGGTTACTTCTATAAGCCATCCTTAACTCCAAACAGAAACACTGAAACAGATATGCCCCTATCGAATGGTTTTCATATCCTCTCTGGTCTGGATACACAAGATTGACCGTTAGACATGGTATCTAATGTAGAAGCCAATGATACACCAATCTTAAACGTATCAATTAGACCTAATCGCTCCCCAGAGATGATAAACTCAGTAAAAAGTGGCAATGGAGTTACCCTGAGTGTATTGAGCTAGAATGTGTCAGGTCTACATTCAAAACTTGATACTATAGACTGGATAAACATGATTAGGGAATATGACATCATCATGTTCCCTGGAAACCTTGGCCACAGAAGAACTATACATCGAGGGGTTCCATTGTTTCAGTGTGCTATCCCAAACACCCAGGATGGGGAGACCATCGGGAGGACTGTTTATAGGGATTAATGTGGCTGCTGGGGGAAGCTTTAAGGTAATCCCATCCTATAGCTTAGATTATCAGGTAGTACTGCGTAAAAGAGGGATTCATTTCCATTTGATACATGTTTATAATAATGATTTTCAGTCAGTTCCAAACAAGAGTTTTATAAAGCTTTTTGACTTTATTTCAGATTTGGATAATCAGTCCAATAATGGGAATCTTCTGGGTATTTTAGTGGGGGGTGATTTTAATGCTAAAATTCTCGTGATACACCCTGAAAAGGGAACGACCTATTATGGACAATCGACAAGTAGAGGTAGAGAACTTGACAGGTTTATAAGATCCCATAATTTGTCCAATGTTATGGACCTGGTCGCACAGTCAACCACGAACAATCATCCAACCTACAGGGGAAGGGGTTGTAATTCTATCATAGATTTCATTTTCGTATGCCCTCTGATAGAAAAACAGCTGGTATCTGCTGAAGTTGTACCCTCTGACTATGGAAATAATTATCCCATTAAGATATCGATACACACTGCCCATAGGCCTATTTTTTAGACCGAATGTGGAGCCACAAACCTAATGGTGTCAACTGATAATTTAACATTGTGTTGGAAGGGGGTAGATAACTCCGAAATTTTCAGGAAAGTGGCAAGGGACAAAATGCCTCTGATTGTTTCTTGCCTTTCATTAGAATTACCACCGGTACAGATAATTGGGGATTTTGGGAAGATCTATCAGAAAATCAAATCCCTACTCTCCAGACGGTCGCCTCAAGTGGCACCCATCCCCAGGTGGTTCAACAATGAATGCGCACAAGCAAACAGGAATTTACGCAGGACACTTTCAGCCACTCAGAGGTGTATAAAAGAAGTTAAACTGGACAGAAAGTATATTGAGGTAATCAGAGATAGGAAGAAGGATCTCCTGAGTGAACAATGGTATAAAATGTCTGAGGCTGCTAGCCACAAAAAGGGTAACATCTTTTGGGCGGCAGTCAGGGAGGTCCGTTCTATGGGCCAGTCCTCGAAGCCGATTAGCTGTAATAGGATTGGTGTCAGTACAACGCGTTGTGTTACAACGCATTCCGTTACAACGCAGATTTTACAACGCGGGATCCATTACAACGGATGTCATTACAATGCATGGCATTACATCGCAGATGCTATTACAACGCATGGCATTACATCGTAAATATAGGTAAGTATACCTTTTTTTAAAAATGTTATTTAGTTTATTGTAATTAAATTTTTTTAAATAATTTAATTAAAAGACATTTAAAAATTGTCATTAATTTAGTTTAATAAAATAATATCTATTTAATAAATGTAATTTTATTAAAAATTGTCATTAATTTAATTTAATTAAAAAAGTAATTAGTTTAATGTACATATGTTTTATAATGAAATTAAATTAAATTAATAATATTATTTTATTTAATTTAATTAATATAATTAAAAAATGTAATTAATGTAAAATAATTAATTTAATTTATTAAATATATTTTAATTAATTTTAAAATGGTAAATATAATTTAATTATCCCTAAACCCAAACCCTGCCCTAAAACCTAAAAACACCCCTGTACCCCAAAACCCAAACCCTGCCCTAAAACCTAAAAACACCCCTGTACCCCAAAACCCAAACCCTACCCTAAAACCTAAAAACACCCCTGTACCCCAAAACCCAAACCCTGCCCTAAAACCTAAAAACACCCCTGTACCCCAAAACCCAAACCCTGCCCTAAAACCTAAAAACACCCCTGTACCCCAAACCCAAACCCTGCCCTAAAACCTAAAAACACCCCTGTACCCCAAAACCCAAACCCTACCCTGAAACCTAAAAACACCCCTGTACCCCAAAACCCAAACCCTACCCTAAAACCTAAAAACACCCCTGTACCCCAAAACCCAAACCCTGCCCTAAAACCTAAAAACACCCCTGTACCCCAAAACCCAAACCCTGCCCTAAAACCTAAAAACACCCCTGTACCCCAAAACCCAAACCCACCCTGAAACCTAAAAACACCCCTGTACCCCAAAACCCAAACCCTGCCCTAAAACCTAAAAACACCCCTGTACCCCAAAACACAAACCCTGCCCTAAAACCTATAAATACCCAAACACCCCAAAACATATACCTCAGTACCCCAAAACATATACTCCTATACTCATACTTATTTAAAAAATCACTTAAATTAATATATTTGATTTATAATATTTAAAAACAAAAATAAATATTTTTTTTATAATTAATAATAATTAAATCAATTAAATAATATTAAATAAAATAAAAAATAAATAAATACTTACCAATACTTACGATGTAATAGTATGCGTTGTAATAGCATCTGCGATGTAATGCCATGCATTGTAATGACATCCGATGTAATGGATCCCGCGTTGTAAAATCTGCGTTGTAACGGAATGCGACGTAAAAGTTGCGTTGTAGGTGTAACATACCGCTGTAATATCGCCAGAGATGCATGGGTTGAACATGTTTCAGGTATTTATGCCCCTCCACTTCCATGTGAGGCAACCTTTAATCCAGGTAGCCCAGCACCCATAGAAATGAGCATTTTAGAACTTGTGGAAGCCATTAACCAGAGCCTAAGTAATAAGGCGCCGGGCCCAGACGGGCTCCCTATCGATTTAATTAAGTGGAACCCGGATTTCTGGGCCCTTTGCTTTTGAATGTTTTTAAAAATTTAACTTTGACAAAAATACCCGAGACTTGGGCCAGAAGTATAATAGTCCCGGTTTTGTAGAAAGGAGATAGATCTCTTCAGTGCAATTTAGACCTATTTCTCTAATAGAAAATACTCTTAAATTTTTAGGAAGAGTCCTGTACCACAAACTGGTGGGATGGACAGAAGCAAATGCCATCTTGGACCCATGCCAGCTCGGATTTAGGGGCAAGGTTGGAATGATTGAACAATGTCTAAACCTAAACTTAATTGTCGGAAAATATACTATTGCAAGGAGGACCCCCATGTACATGGCTTTTAGGGACCTGTCCACAGCCTTTGATCTAGTGAACAGTTCAAAGCTGTGGGCATTCCTTTCAGCAGGAGGGTTGGATGAAACACTGGTAAATGTTTTAGTATATTTACACAGAGACCTCCAGGCTCAAGTAAGGATTGGCCCCCCTGCTTTTTATTATATATATTAATGGGCTGAACACCACTCTGAAAACGGCTACTCAAGATGTCCCATACATTAATAAAGAGCCCATCTCCGTGCTTCTTTACGCAGATGATGTGGTTCTTATAGGCCGCACTTCAAATTCCCTGCGTCTTCTTGTCCAAAATTTTAACAATTATATGGAAGAGTTAGAACTGCGGGTACATTTTAAGAAATCCTTTCCTTCCAGGGAAGCGTGAAATAGGCTCGATCACAATAGACGGTCAAAAATTGACTTCTGTAAGATCTTTTCTTTACTTAGGTCTGGCCTTTGCTGCGAACAGTTCCTGGAGTGAGCATTTAGCTCACCCCAGGAGCAAGTTCTCAAAGGCCACCAATTCAATTTTAAGTCTACCCTGCCCTAAGACCACGGTGCTCTTTTAGCAGTACAGAAAATATACACACTCCAGTGCACCCCGGTGGCTACATTCGGTGCCGAGATCTGGGGAACGGCCAACTGCTCAGCAATACAGCAGGTTTTGCAGGAAACTACTGAGCTCCCCAATCTCAACCCCCCAATATATATGTCACAAGATGCTCAACATCAATTTTATAACTGATTTTATACGGGCACGACCGGCACTTATGTGGGTATCAGTGTGGAAGAACGAAGCGGCATTCTTGACACAGCAGATTATTAAGGATTGTTTACATTGCGATAAAGGCTTAGAAATCCCATGGATAAGCGGTGTGCTCAGAAGCTTGCTCAGCGTAAATAGAGAAAATGTCTTCCTGGATCCCATATTAGCAGAATCAGTTCCAAAAAAGGAACTGCGGAATGCTTTGTACTCCCTATATAATAAGGAGCGGGATGTGGTGGAGTCTAGGAAACAAATTGTGCGAAATTATATGGCTATTGAACAGCACTGTTATCCGCTTCATATGTATTTGACCTTACCGATGAGCCGTTGGGAAAGGAGCCTTTTGTTTCGATTAAGAGCTGGCAGAATCCGATTTGCACTTTGTTTTCCACTGGGTTATAGCCCAAATTTTAACCAAAATTTGTGCTCTTGTGACGGGAGGAGTGAGCAAACTACTATGCATTTTATATTCTTCTGTAAATATTATCTTAAATACTCTAAACCATTTTTTTATCCATATTTTAACAAGAGAAGACCAATTACTTTGGAGGTGGCGTATCATTGCATACTAGACTTAGATGTTGTTGAATTGATTTTCCGCACTGGCACTTTTCTTAAAACTGCAATAAGGGCGCGTAGGTCTATGATGGATCCCTGATCATATATGACATAATCTTTGAACTGTTTTAACAATTGTATATATTAACATGATGGTCGTCTTTGCACCAGGCACTTTGGATATATGTATATGGAATTTTAATCTTTGTATCAATTATTGTGATGTATTTATGTTTTTGTGCTTTTATGGGTACTATCGTATCCGAATAAAGTTGAACTGAACTGAACGGAACTTAACTGAAGTGATAACTTTCAATTGGGAGCAGGGAGGAATGTTGAAGTTTGTGTCTAAAGTACTATATCTTTAATGGTAAAGTCGGATTTTAAATCCCATTCTGTAAATTCCACTTTTAGAAAGTTGGCATTTACTTGTTCCAACCATTTGGTTCCTGCAGCCCGTATCCTGGGTCACATGACTAGGTGGATCTGCAGTTGGTCTTGGTATCTTTCTCCCAGACAGTGAGACAGAGGAGTATTAGTGTTGGTATGATAGGCTGTCTCTGACTTTATTAGGGGTGGTGCTGTCACCTACCACACTTACACATCACAACGGATTTGTCTGAGCATACTCACAAAGGGTTTGTCACTAGTCAAATGTAACCCCAGACACACTGGGACAGGGCTGGGAGGGAGGAAATTCCAAACGCGGACGCCTCTGGGTGGTGAAAACCTCCAGAACCTACTCCTGCTTCAAAGTGGGTACTAGGTCTAAATATTGAAGAACCAGACCCAACTCTTCAGTACATTTCTGGATCTGTGGAATTCTCAGAAGTACTGCTGCTTCGCCGCTGCTGCCTGTTTGAAAGTACTGGACCTGCCTCTTGATTCTAGGTCTAAAAGTGTGACTCCAAGTGCTAGTTCTCTGGCTTCCTATCAGAGCCTGAGGAACGAAAAGGCTCCAGCCACCTTGATCCCAGCAACTGGACCATGTCTACTGTGAGTTTTGCAACCCCAGTCTATGACCCTTGGAGGTGGACTTGAAGGTGCTCTGCCAGACCACCTTTGGTCCTGTGGGCAAAAATGGTGCAGCAAGACACATTTTCTCACAACTCCTCTTCGGACCAGCCTGATGCAGATAATTTGCATTGCAGCACCCAGTCTTCTCTGAACCACTGCTGTGCCATGCCTCCTTGACGCAGACCTTCGCGTCACATGCCCAACGTAGACGACATCCTCAATGATAACGCAGGACTCCGCATGGCAGCCCTGCAGCTATTTTCGAACAGCAGGTGTGTGACGCATCTTTGTTGCAGGACATTAAACTGCAAGCACTCAGTCGAAGGCATCCTTGATGATGACACAGAACTTTGTATCACAGCATCACAGCTCCAGGGAACTGCCTCTGCACAACCCATCTTCAAAGTGGGATCTCACAATGCTCTGCAACCTGGATTTAAGTTAAATAATTTAGGGCCAGATGTAGAAGCCAAAATACCGGTCCGTAACGGCCGATTTCGGCCGTTACCGACTGGTATTAAGTTTTTGGCATGTAGGGGCCCTATTTTACCGATTCGGTAAATTTACCAAATCGGTAAATTTACCGAATCGGTAAAATACCGAATCGGTAGTTTTACCGATTCGGTAATTTTGAGATGTAGGTGGGATTCTTCTGAGTCCCACAGGCCTTACCGAATCGGTATTTTACCACCCAATCCAATTGGGTGGTAAAAAACCGATTCCAGGTGTGCATGCACATGTGTGCATGTACACCTTAGGGCATGTCTGTCTGTCACATGCCATAGGTGTAGGGCATGTCTGTGTGCCACATGTCACACATGCCTGAATTCGGGGTGCTAGAGGGTGTCAAAGTGACACCCCCTGCACCCTTGCAACATTTGGTATTTACCGAATCGGTAAATACCGATTCGGTAATGCCCATTGATTCCTATGGGCTTCAATGCCCATAGGAATCAATGGGCATTACCGAATCGGTATTTACCGATTCGGTAAATACTGATTCTTAGAGAATCGGTAATTCAATTACCGATTCTACCTAAATCTCCCCCCTTCTATTTTACTGATTCATAAATACCGAATCGGTAAAATTCGGTATTTATGAATCGGTAAAATATACTAACCTACATCTGGCCCTTAATGTACTTTGTTCAGCAGGCTTAGCTTGGACCCTGTAACCTGCCAACGCTCCATCTTGGTCAGCCTGAATGTATAACTTGGTCCAGGTCTGGCGTCTCCAGATAAATACAGTGAGTGGTTTGTGCTTTTTGGCACTATTTTCACTTAAATCTTCAAAGCTGCATATCTCTAGTTCTACTGATTGGCTTTTTGTCATTTGTCATTTTGGTGTTACATAATTTATTACATTTTGCTCGATGTTTCTAAGTTGGTGTGGGCTTTTCTTGTGTTGTGTTTTCACTTTATTAGTGTTTGAAGTGCTGCATAAATACTTCACATATGGCCTGCAATTAAGCCTGACTGCTTTGTGCCAAAAGGTTAAGCACAGGTTCAGTTGGGGTTATCTTGTGACCTCATCCTGACAGAGATTATGGCTGCTGCTTGATTAGGGTTTCATAACTGTTAGACCAAGAATCCTTGGTGGGGTTTTCCTACTTACATTTTGCCTTCAGACCTCCTGTTTGCTGACTTATATTTTGCAGCAAAGTTTACATCTGCTAACCAGTGAAGTGCCTTAAAACATGGTGGAATTAACTGGTACCCAACTGGCATCTTTAATTTACTTGCACGTCCATTGTAAAGTGGCACTACCTGTGGCCAGGACCTGTGAATTAAATGCTAATAGTGTGCTTGCAACACTGATTGTGCCACTCACTTAAGTAGCACTTTAAGCATGTCTCAGGTCTGTCATGGCAGCCTGTGTGTGTAGTTTTTAACTTTCAGTTCAACCCGGCAAAATAAATGTATTACCAGGTCTGAACCTTCCTTTTATTACATACAGGTCACCTGCTAGATTAGGCCCTGAACAGCCCAAAAGGGCAGGATGCAATGTATTTGAAAAGTAGGGCACGTGCGTTTAAGTTTTACATGTCCTGGTAGTGTAAAATTCTTAAATTATTTTATCACTAACGCAAGGCCTATCTCGCTCATATGATAACATTGGAGATACCTTTAGACATCCAGTAGACTGTAAAGTGCAAATGGGAACATGAAACCAGTTCACGTTTGGTGTCTGGAATTGCAATGAGAAATGATACTGTATGGTGAAGTCAGATTTTACATTTCAATTTAGAAAATAACATTTTTAGGAAGTTGGCATTTTTGTGGCGTATTCACTTGGAGCATACAGCCTGTCTATGGGCCACATGAGCGGGTGTTGTTGGCAATTGGGCTTTGCATGCTCCTCTTATGGGGGTTTTTGGGTTTATAGTTGTAAAGAGTGGAAAGTTAATTAATTTTAATGAACTAATATTCAGAGCCTGATTATGATGTCGGTCAGAGCGACACGTTAGCGGAATGGAACCACCAAATTATAAGTCAGCGGTTCCATTTACAGTATTAGGATCTGACTTTTTTTGGGGTGTTGGAAACATCAATTGCTCTATTGCAGCTTGTACAGTGGCTTCTAACGGGCTGCAGCACAAGCTTTAAAACAAAAATGGATGTTTTGAAACATCCCTGCATCATGCGGTGCCTGCCACATGGAGGAGGGATATTTAGGGGGGCACCATAAATGCCCCCTACAATCCTACAGCAGAGGGTCGGGGGAAGTGGCCCCCTAGTCACTTTCTGCCTGCCTTTTCCTGGTGGATCCTGGGCTGGCTCCGCCGTCTATTGAGATACAGTCTCAATCGCCATCCCAACGGGCTACATGAGCCCGTCCGAAGCAGAGATTTCCCTTGTAGCTTTACCTCTGACCGCCGGTATCATAATACTGACGGAAACCTATTTTATTTATTTATTTTATTTATGAAGCTTATAGAGCGCACAGCTACCTCCGACGGAGGTGTCCCGGTGCTAAGATTACATGATTGTCCCCATGAAGAGAAACCAGAATCATATCTCACAGAGGGACCTAGAAAAAGCGATAATCTGATCGTGCCCGGTCCTACCGCTTAGTGAACAACCAGGTCTTGAGTTTGCGACGAAAGATTGGCTCGGATTCGCAAAACCTGAGGTCAAGGGGGAGACCGTTCCAGAGCCTGGCGGCAGTGACGGCGAAAGATCCGCCGCCAGTCCGAAAAAGCTTGAATCTAGGAACCATCAGCAGACGAAGGTTGTTGGATCTGAGATGTCTAACTGAAACAGAAATTTTGAGACGCTTTCTCAGATATAGCGGGCCAATTCCATGTATAGCCCAAAATGTCAGGATCAGAATTTTATAGTTGATGCGTCGTAGAATGGGGAGCCAGTGAAGCTCTTCTCGGTAGGCTCTGACTGAAGTACGGGCAGGGATGTTACCGATGAGCCGGGCCGCCGCGTTTTGGACTATTTGCAGTCGATCAATGAGGTAGAGGGGGACACCTGCATATAGACTGTTGGCATAGTCTAGATGGGTGGTGATAAGAGCCTGAACCACAGTTTTACGTGAAGATTGAGGGAGGAAGGGGAAGATTTTCCTGATCATACGTAATTTGGAGAAACAGGACCCTACCACTTTGTTGACTTGAGCACTTCCAGACAAGGAGTTGTCAAAAGTGAAGCCGAGGTTACGAGCTGCCTGCACGGGAGTGGGAGGGGGATTCAGGATGGAAGGCCACCAAAGGATGGCAGGAGGGGGGGATTTCTTGCTGAAGAAAAGAACCTCTGTTTTATCGGTGTTAAGGGCAAGATGATTAGCTGACATCCAGGTGCAGATGTTACCAAGGCAGTTTCTAAAATTGGAGAAGAGGGAGTCAGAATGGTCTCGAAAAGAAAAAATAAGCTGAGTATCGTCAGCATAAGAGACCACCCTGACACCCCAGGACTCAACTACCTTGGCCAAAGGAGCCACATAAGCATTAAACAGTAGTGGGCTCAAAGCAGAGCCCTGGGGCACTCCGCACAGGAGGGGTTGGTCCTCGGATTCAAAAGGGTGCATCGTAACCCTTTGAGAGCGACTAGACAAGAAGGAGGTGATCCAGGCCAGCACTGTCCCACCGACCCCTAGCTGTTGTAGGCGGGTGGTAAGTATTTTATGGGAGACAGTATCAAAAGCAGCGGATAGGTCGAGGAGGACCAGCATGGCCTCCTCGCCCCTATCCACTGATTCCCTGATGATTTCAGAGACTTCAAGCAGTGCAGTCTCAGTGCTAAAGCCGGACCTAAAACCGGACTGAGAATCATGTAGCAACTGGTTTGACTCTAGGTACAGTGCTACTTGTTTCTGTACCACCTTCTCCAGAATCTTAGCAGGTTTAGGCAAGAGGGAAATAGGTCGATAGTTGCTAAAAAGTAAAGGGTCGGCACCAGGTTTTTTCAGTATGGGGACAAGCCTGGCCTGTTTCCAAACTGAGGGGAAATGGCCATGCGACAAAGAGGCATTCCAGATGGAAAGAAACGGGTTCACTAGAATAAGGACAAGAATGCCCATGACTTTGGCCGGGACAGGGTCCAGAGGGGAACCAGATTTAACATTGCGTAGCAAGGCTAACGCAAAGTCTGGAGTTAGCTCGCTAAAAGAATTAAAAGAACCTATGATGCCGGGCGTAAAGCTTCTACTAGCTTTCAGATGACTTTCCTCCCAACATCATAATAAGGTCCTCAGTTTTTAATTAATAATATTTGTGTTATTGATAATGTATTATCTGAATTGTGCAATAATTTTTTTTTAAAGGATTTAGATGTGGGTTGTGGGTTGTGTATGGATATGGTTTGGAGAGTGAATTAATTGTAACAATAAATAATCTTTGAATTAATATTAATTATTACATAGATCATTAATTATGTCAATTGTGTAAATAATTTTATGTTAGATTTTATGAGTGTGTTGTTTTAAAATTCCGTTTTAGGTGCAGGTTGTGAGTTTTGTGGGGTTTTAGGGTGGGAAGTAACTAAATTAAATGTGTGTAATAAATATGTTTTGTTGATTAATAATTTCTAAATAGAAACATTTATTTTTTCTGATAGTTATTTTTGTATTGTATTTATAATATTATTTGTAGTTATTTGTGATATGTATTTAACATTGTATCACGTTTCTATATATTTTTTTTAATATATATTTTTTAGTTTTTTGTACATATTTATATTTTTTCTTCATTCACTTTGTTTTTGAGATTTTTTTGTTTAAAATATTTTGTTTCTTTTTAATGTTGCACTGACCCCCACACAATCCAACACCTTCCCTACTATTGTACTGACTGGAGTGGGAATAGTACATTTTACCTCTCTTCATTCCAGCACCTTCCCTACTGTTGCAGTTATTGGAGTGGGAGTAGTACATTTTACCATTCCGCTATCCAACACTTGCCCCACTGTTGTAAGGACTGGAGTTGGAATGGTAAATTTTAGCCCTCTGCAATCCACCACTTCCCCTATTGTTGCACTTATTGGAGGGGAATAGTAAATGTTACTTCCCCGCAATCCAACACTTTCCCTACTGTTGTACTGACTCAAGTGGGAATCGTACATTTTACCCCTCAGCTATCCAAAACTTTCCCCACTGTTGTACTGACTGCGATGGGAATATTACATTTTACCTCTCCAGAATCCAACACTCTCCTTACTATTGTACTGATTGGAGTGGGAATAGTACGTTAGTACGTTAGCCCACCACAATCCAACACTTTCCCTACAGTTACACTGCCTGGAGTGGGAATAGTACATTTTACTCCCCTGCAATCTAATACTTTCCCTACTGTTGTACTAATTGGAGTGGGATTAATACATTTTACCCCTGTGCACTCCAACAATTTCCCTACTGTTGTACTGGCTGGAGGAAAATGTGTACAGTTTACCCAGTTTAATAATGTTTGCATTGCATGAAGTGGGAGTACACATTTTTTATATATGTAGAGTAATAGCTTGCGTAGTTTTGTAAAAGATTGTTGTGGGACACCCTCTTTGATAACCCCTTCTCACCCCCTGGTAGATTGGCATGAGCAGCACGCTTATCTTCAAGGCAATGTGTAAAGTATTTGCAACCACACTCCCAGTGACACAGTGATAACACCACAAATGGACACCACAATGATGTATGAAAATAGAGGTATCTTTATCACGAAGAAAAATACGGTAAGACCAAATTATATAAATCCAACATATGCATATTCGTAATCTTTCACTTGGACGGTTATTAGGCCAACAAACACAGGTTCTTGCGGTATTAATGAGCAGTGCAGGATGTTCAAATGCAGTCCTAATGCAATGCTATGCAGTTCGTATTCTCAGACCAATGCAGTTTGTAATAATGTAAGAATAATGCTACACTCAATGGAAGTAATCAGGAAGTTCGTAAAGGAAGAATAATGCAATCCTCAATGTACGTAATCAGGCAGATCGTAATGCAAGTGTAACACACTCCTTAATGTAAGTAATGTCAGTTTGTAATGCGAGAATAATTCAATCCTCTATGCACAAAATCAGGCAGTTCATAGTGCAAGTATAATGCACTCCTCAATACAAGTAATAAGGCAGTCCATAATGCAGGTATAACGCACACCTCAATGCAAGTAATAAGGCAGTTCATAATGCGAGAATAATTCAATCCTCAATGCACATAATCAGGCAGTTCGTAATGCGAGAGTAACTCAATCCTCAATGAACATAATCAGGCAGTTTGTAATGCAAGTATAACGCACTCCTCAATGCAAGTAATAATGCAGTTCGTAATGCAGGTTTTCTGCCAGGAATGCGATGTGCCCGCTCTATGGTGCAAAAAGAGAGAAAAGGAGGAGGACGAAAAAATATCCTTGAGCTACCGTTCCAAGAAGACCACTGCATCCTGAATCTCTGCCCCCTCCAGTAGTCCAATCAGGCACACATTATTTCATCTAGGGTGACCCTACTCCACTCTATCTTGAAGGTATCTGATTCGGGTGTCAGACACATTCTGCTGCTTCTCCAGGAAATCAGTTGCCAGTTTTAATTCTGTAACATCCTGCTCCACTGCAGTAACTTGGTCTCCTAAATTCCAATGATCCGCATGCAGAAGCGTAAGATCCAACACAACCTTGTCCACTTAGGATTCAATAGACTCCCTGGTTCGTTCTATGGCATGCAAGATGACATCCAAACGGTCATGCGTGGGGTCCTGTTGTGTAAATGGTTGCGTCAAATCCATATCTGTTGAGCCAGCAACTTCAAGGAGGTCCATGACCCAGTACCTTTAGTATGGGCCATTGTTCCAGCCAATTTCTTTAGTGCACAACAGAAGGTGCGACACTCCCAGCAGAACAAAGCAGTATAGTTGGAAAGATTTCCCTATTCACTGTGCAGTACTTAATGGAAGAACCAGCAGGAGAAGCCCCTACAGTCCCTCCACTCACATGGCCAGCTGTTGTGGTTTGGTTGTACCCCTCAAATGCAATACCCTCCATATTCCATCTTCAGGACCCGCATCCCCAACCTCCTGCAACAACGCAAGTCTTTCCAAATGGTCCCTCTGGCGATCTCTGTCCCAAGCAACAGTGTCATCAATACTATCAGGCCTCAGCCCGACTGCTCCCGAGGTCACAATCAGGTCCTGAAGTGGCTGTGCCGCCCACTTCTTCCCATACCAAGCAGAGCTGCAAACAATGTCTACCATAGCACGCATGAAGGCCGTTGCAAGCATTACTCCTCCAAGTATTTTAAGCAGGCCACACACTGCTCCCACAGCCATGGTCAGACCGCATTGTCACCCTTCTCTTGACCTCACCAATCAGTGCTGCTGGCAGCGACACTTTCCTTCCTTCACGCAGAGGTGCGATATGGGGCCCATCGGCAACCACTGTTTGCACTTCCCAATGCATGTCGCATCAACAGCAAGAGCAGGCCCAGATCGGGCCACTCGCAGAGGTAAGGTCAGTAGCAGTGTCTCCCATCACTTCTATCACTTGGGCTGCACCACCACTAGTCTTTACTGCTGGGCAGGTGCCCCCATCCACATTGCCTGGTCCTTGTGACAGACCAGGCCCCAACGCCGGGCACTCCCAAGGCCTCAGGATGCAGTGCTACTCACCCTGTCTCACATTGGGTGGTCTCCTCGTAGCATCATCCACAGGTTTTCATCTCCACTCTGAGTGGTGCGATGTGCACTTCCTCTGTTGCCGGTGACTGCTCAAGCAGCGGCCACAACTGCCTCACAGGTGGGTCAGCAGGCTCCACCCGGGACGCACATCTCCAGCTGTGGTCTGATATCTGGTTATAAATGAGAATTGCCATAAAAAAATTACAACTTCCAAAACTAAAAGGCGGTATAGGTTTACCCAACTTCAGAAATTACCAAGCCGCCTTTCTCTGCTAGCAGGGTGCTTCCTGGTTTGCTGAAGACCCTAAATATACGCCTCTATGGATTGATATTGAGAAATCCATTATAGGCAAGGCCCCACTTTCTGCAGTACTTACAATGGACCTCTCACACCTTACGCACTCTAAAAACATCATGCTCATTACCAAGAGAGCACTTTTGCGATTAGATCAGCTCCACAAGACTGGTCTGCAATTCCACAAATCAACCTCTGCATCCTTATGGCGCAACCCATTGATTAAGATTAACGGCTCGCCCCCCCATATGGGACCACTGGTCTGATAACGGTATTAACGTAGTCTCAGATCTCTATGAGAATAATATGCCATTGCCCTTCTCGACACTACAAGCTAGACACTCCCTATTACAGATTGACTTCTACGCTTTCCTGAAGATAAAATCGGCTCTGTCCACACGAACTTTCAAGCCAGCGACACCGTGTCTAACGTCTATGCTTCCGCACTTCCAATCCTCAGGACATTTCGTCTCAAAAATATATAAACTACTTGCACCTTCACCTAACAAATCAATGAGGTGTAATGAGTTCAAATGGGAAGCAGAAGCAAACAACACTGGTATAGACATAGACTGGACCAGGATACATGCATCGGCACTCACACACAAGGTTTCACCGATACTGTGGCAAACTAAGTACATGATACTCAACAGGACATTCTGGACCCCACAGAGACTATATAAGGCTGGCCTAGGAGATACACCAACATGCTGGAACTGTTCTTTGAATGTTGGTGATCTCCCACACATGTTATTTAATTGCCCCATGCTTCACACATATTGGACCAAGATCTTTGATTATATTGGACACATACTTGACATACATCCCACAAGAGAATTCACTTATATTATCCTGGGAGCCATAGACCAGAGATTAAAGGGAGACCATGACCGCCAGCTTCTAGACCTTTTACTAACACTGGCATGCAAGGTGATCCTATGCAACTAGAAATCAGCGACAGAGGTCTCTTTCAATGCCTGGAGGGAATGGCTGTCCTGCATCAGGGGCACTGACAACCCTGCTCTACACACATCACCATGGCAGGTCAGCAACAACAAGTTGTGGTCCTCCTTAGACCAGGCTTCCTCCTCCTTCACCTTCGACCCACCATAAGGTACTGTCCGACACACTTAATGTTTAGTTACTCCATGGGGTAACTTCTGCACAAAATGAGCATATTAACCAGAGACGTAATGTGCAGGGATGACGAGGTACTGCATGACATTTCATGCCTGGCTGTAGATGGAAGGCTTCTACGGAATTGTATGCAATAGTAATAATGCGATGCTGATTGTTTATTGTTTTCTAAATTGTTATCACTTCTTCTTTTTTAGAACGGTACGGTGTTTATTGTCTTATTTGGTACAATATTATACTTTATTCTTTATTCTTTATTCATATATCATTTTATATGTTTTGACCCATGACCGATTTCGGCACCACTCCAATATGTTTGTATGAACAACGATGCTTTATTGCTGCTCTAAATTTTGTTATTGCTTAATAAAAAAGATTTGAACACAAAAAAATAAATGTTTAGGCAATTGCCACCCTACAGGTATCTTCGCACAAATCGGTTTCTGGGGGCTTGCACATTGATCCACTGTGGCTCCACACTGTGGATCTTATGTCTGTGCCAAAGAAATTTATCCCAGGGTGGTGTGGAGTGCAAAAAAACGATGGATTTGGGCCCGGATCTTTGGACTGGGGTGAATGTGTGACATTGATCCACATTCTGTCCATCACCTGTTCTGTTTGCAATTACCGCCATAAGTGCGATGGGGATGCTCAGACGTGGGTCCCAGGCACTCCACACCACTGGAGTCAAGCTAGCCGGGCTGATGAGAGGTGTTACCTCGAAACCGGTCCGGTCCTCGGATGCTTGATTCCGTTCTGGGAAGGACATGGCTTTTGTAGTTCGGACTGGACTGTTCCCATGGGGCACAGGGTCAGAGCTGATTTGCATATCGCCATTGTCTAACCCAGGGTGGTGTGGAGTGCAAAAAAACGATGGATTTGGGCCCAGATCTTTGGACTGGGGTGAATGTGTGACATTAATCCACATTCTGTCCATCACCTGTTTTGTTTGCAAAGAAATTTATCGGATGAAGGGGATGAGTGGCAGAGCGAGCTCAGAACACTTCCACCATGTTGCCCCTGCAAGCCACAAACCTGGTCCATCATACATCCTTACTGAAGAGATGAGTCTGAGAGTTCAATATTCATACTTCATGCCAGCATTGAATTAGGAGAAGGTCCTAGAGATTTTTGCTCCTAGACCTCAGGGTCGTTTGGAATTCCTCCCCCCCCCCTGCTCTGGCCCCAGCTTGTCTGGTGGCACAACAGACTGGTGCATACAACCTTTGTGAAGGTGCAGCAGCAGAGCCTTTGTGATGTGTAAGTGTGATAGATGACAGCCCCTCCCACAATCGACTCAGAGATGTCCTATCCTGCCAACACCTATTCCTCCTTTATCTCAGTGTCTGGGAGAAATAGACAAATACCAACTGCCAGCTACACTTAGTCATGGGACCCAGGATACAGCTGCAGGCAACAAATGTCTGGGACAAGAAAAGGCCAACTTTCTAAAGGTTTTGGAGGTTTCGGAATTGTAACTGAAAATCCAACTTTTAAATTGCAACTTATTAGACACCAAACTGATCATTTCTACTTGCTCCAAATTGAAATATATGAACTTATTCCATGTAAAGAGTAACCCATTGTTATTCTAAGGGAGAATTTGGCCTTCAGTATTGAAAAACAAATTAAGATTTTTTTCACTACCAAGACATGTAAACGTTAAAATACTTGCCCAGCGGTTTAAATGCACTGCACCCTGCACAATAGGTTGTTTAGGGCCTACCCTAGGGATATTAAAAGGATGGTCTAACCTAGTAAAGGTTTACATTACCAGATCGAAATGGCAGTTAAACTGCACACACAGACTGCAATGATAGTCTAGAGACATATTTGAATGGGTGGTACAATTAATGCTAAAGCCCCACTTGTAACATTTAATTTACAGACCCTGAGTAAACGAAGTGCACATTTACTAGTGACAAATAAGTAAAATAAATCTGCCAATTGGGTGTGAGCCAATGTTACAATGTTTTATGGAGTGAGCACACACACTTTGGCGCTTTTTAGCCGTGGTAAAGTGCACAGAGCCCTATGGCCAACAAAAACATGATTAGCAAATTGGAGGAGTGAGGCAAATGTTTTGGGGGAAGACCACCGAAAGGCTGACAGGTAAACAGTATTTAAATCTATTTTATTAAGGGTGAGGTAATTATAGTGTAAAGGAGTGTGCATCCTATTCACAATTGGATTTGTACTTTATCAATAGCATTCCAGTACATAATCCTATGAGACAATTCAATATGTGAAATGTTAAGATAAGTTAATAAATGTTTCCTACTTAACATCTGTTAACATCTGTTTCAAGAAGGATTTATATTTTTGTGCTACGTTCAAACAAAGTTTTAATCTAGAAAGCCAAAAAGGAAACCCGTCATGACTGCACATGTCACATCTTCATGTAATTGCAAAACGTTCTGTCCATATAAGTGGCAAGAATGACATACCAGCCCCTATGTGCCGTAATAGATTATAATCCCCACGTGCTACTTTTACCAGATGATGAATCTGTTGACCAAAAATGCACTAATTATTTCCCAATAAAAAATCACCCGCTCTGTATGACATAGAATTTCTTTTTATATTCTAACGTATGTGATGCCGTGAGGTATCAAGAAAATGTCGCCCCTGCAGTATCTGAGGATGTCCAAGAGTTTTTGAAAATGAGGAGGAATCCATTGTCATGTTTGTGCAGAAATCGAATTTTTTTAGATGTGGGTTGGTTAGAAGCTTTCGAGGATACTAGTTGCCAGTGTGCTGTTTTCGGGAACAACCTTATTAAAACAATTCACACCACATGTTTGCAAAAAAACAAACACACTATGGTTTCATACAATTAACAGTGTTAACTTGAAATGTTGTAGGACGTCACCCTTGTTGTTGCAGAAACGCGAGAACGCATCACAGTTAAAAGTACATAACATGGTGAGAATACGCAACATGTCTTGCAAAATAAGAGAACGCCCTTGAACTATTATGATAGCAGGGAAATTTGTCTTTGTGAAATATTAAATTGAACTTCCCTAAATTATGTGAAAGACAAAAATAGTTCAGAATAGGTCATCAGGAATAGCTGCAAGCAGGTATTCATTTCAACTCTCAGCAGGTGTAACACTACCTGTGCTTTTAGGAAAGGTACATTTTAGTGACCCGGCGCGTGATTCGCACCGTTTATTTCCAGGGAGTATGTAACTTACACGAACATTCATGAGTCGGCCGCACCCAAACCTGGAGCGTCTTGTTTATTCACAGACAGAGTTGTGCAAATGTGCCCAAGTGATCCCTCGGTGAAATATGTCAGGATATATAAACCGCAGTGCTTTGGACGTGCCCACTTGCAGCCAGTCTCTGACAGGAAACTTTGACCGCAGCTGAATTGAAAGCAGGTATGTGTCAATATCTATTTTTTGTTTTGTATTTTGGGTTAATTATAAAAGATGCAGGTACTTCGAACTATAATTTGTAGACCTAACCATTTACTGTGCCCAATACATTGTTTAAATTACTATATAACAATATTGATGTAGGTTCTGGGTACCCAGGGGCAGCAGACACTGCTCCTGCTACCAATACATTCAGACATCAAGCTAGTGCGGAAGATACAGATATCTTGAAGACTCGTATTTACTCTCTGTACACTTCACGTCAAGTTCTCCTAACAATGCTGGGGTAAAAAGGGGGACTTCGAGGGTGCAATGGTGAGACAAGGAGACCATCTTGTATTCATTGGAGATACGGTTTGCATGGTCTCACATCTGCTACTCCCCTACAATTGGTTATTAAATGTCCATGATCTCTTGTTCATAAGACTCTTCTAGGCGCTTAACAACCAATCTGACTAGGCCATTCACAATGTCGACATCTCACAATTCTTTCCATTCTGAGCCTTTTTCCTTTTTACCTAAAAGGGGACAAGTGAAACTCCATGTCCCAGAATGTAAAGTGGTGTTAGCTATGGTCTGGGCAGGCGGGAGAATTCATACATAAGACAGCCATCGTTTCACCATGACAAGTGATGCAGATGTTCCCGTTCGTATCAGTTTATCTTAAGATCGTTGAAAGATAAGGCACTTTCTATTTCATCATATTTTCTTTAGTTATTTTGCCCACCTCTCTTTACTTCTGCAGACGGTCTCCTGTGTACTGTACCTTTCCTTAAGAATAACTCTGGACTGCCATGTACAGATGTGCTCATCAGTGACTGCATTGTTAGGTTGAATCTCCCTCTAAAGGAGAAGCGAGTGAGAGACGGGCTCCTGCAATGATTAGAATGTAAATTAAGGGGGACCTTTAATTACCACATTTCATGACGAAGAAAAGATATCTAAAGCACAAAACAGAAGAAATCGTTTTGATTATACTGAAGGAAGTTCTCAAAACTTTGTAAAATTGTTACTAGTAATATAAAGCAAGAAAAACCCTTGGAACATGTAGTTATTATGACCATGGGCCCATCAAAGTGATAAACGGCCTAACGTTAGCGCAATGCATTGGGTAAAAGCGGTCACAATTTGTTCACTCACTTTTTACTAAGTGCTTTGTTGTTTTGCAAACTAACATATGTTGAAACTTATTGGTTCACAAAATTCTGATTCGTAAGTTGTCATAATTTGACCTTCTTCATTAATATGCATCAGGTAGGTTGTAACTTGCAACCCACTTCAAATCGCTGCCATCACATGGATCGTGGACTGCCTGGATCAGAAAATCACTGTCTCTGATTGCTTTTAATTAAAGAAATCAAATTTTTTTATACGTCCGGTCTACCTTTAACTGAAATGTACCGAGAGCAAATAGGGGACTTGGAGACATCTTTATTTTCCTGCCTAAGTTGATGCCTGAATTTACTGGTAGCAAGAGCAGTGTTGGGGTATCATCTGCTGCCGCTGGGTACCCGGAACTGATATACATATTTGCTATATTAATTTAAACAATGTTTTTGGGCACAGTTAATGATAAGGTCTACAAATCCTTAAAGGAAAACAGGGTGCACTTAAAAAACTGAAAAAGAACAACTTCTAAAGCCTTTTACAGGTGAGCAGCAGACCCAGGAACCACTGCCTACTCCCAAAAATGCTTATTATAACATTGACAAAGTGGAACGTGCATTTAGGGGACCCCTTCCTGTTTGCTAGTGTGATACCACCTTCTGTGAGGTATCAATAACCTATAAATGATTTGCAACCACAATTGCTGTCGTAAACCATAGGTAAGTACCTTAATAAATCACAAATTTGAAGGGACGCCCTAAACATGCCCTTTTCAATTTGTGATTTGGTATGTAGTTGGAGTTTTGAACATACCCAAATGCTATTTTGAGGTCACAAAGGTTCCGATTTAGGCTGGTCAGAGTCTTTTTTACCACCCAAATAGGTTTGACCATAAGGCCCAAAATCACAAACACCTACTATTTATTACTTAATATCAAATTCTTCTATGCCAATGTAATCGATCAATACAGAACACACTGTAAAGTGACTGCATGATCACCAACCTAATGGGTGTAATCACTGAAGGAAAATGACACTTGCAAAAGGAAATGATGAAAAAGAAGCCACTAAAATAAGGAACAGGCCATATGGCTCATTTGAGCAAAAAAGCTGCCTCACGGGCATAGTAAAGGAAATTAGCAACAGAACCAACCCTAAAATGCCTTCACATTACATAAAGATTGCACAACTCACTAAATCAATCTATTCATGAAACATCCCTATAAGGACTCTAAAAGACATAGATCACTCTTTCAAATTATCAGATATTTTGCCAACCCTGTCTCATAACCTGTCATCTAGGAGCAAAGGATCATAGTGATCTTCGCCCTCAAAAAATTACAGTGAGAGTGCAAGGTGTGAATCCAAACCGGCCAATGGAGCATCCTAACTCCATAAATACTGTAATAACAAAAGGATCAAATGCAAAACCTACTACCCAGAATGACTGTTGGCTTTGGTGAAGGCTCTTTCAAATGACAGGCCCAAAAGCAACAATCAGCTAGGAAAACTTCACTAAACTATTAGGAGAATCTCACACAGCAAATGAAGGGCCACAATCAATGACAAGAGAGAAGCCTTGACATGAGGATCCCCCCACAACTCAAATCATGCTAGCCAATCACCTCTCCACCTTACAAAGTAGGCAAATTCAATGCCTTAACCCCTTCACTGCGGCGGCTATTCCGCCGCAGTGCTAAGGGGGCGGGGCGGAAATGCGGCGGGCCCATGCTGGTGACGGAACCTCTCCGTCACCAGCTTCGGTTGCGCTGTGCTTATGATGGAGCTGTTCCGTCATAGCCCCGCCCGCTCAATAGAATGCTCAGCGTAGGCGCAGAATTCGCGCCGCGCAGAAGCGTCGGGCGGGCCATGACGGAACCGCTCCGTCATCAGCACAGCGCCACCGCAGCTGATGACGGAGCGGTTCCGTCATCAGCAGGGGAGGGGTTAAGAAAGCAATAAATAGATCACTGCCTATCTGACCCTGAGAATAATGCCCTAAAGGAGTTCAGACAAATAAAAGTCATCAAGAAAAACCTAATCTGTCAATCAAACAGGAAATCAGTGTAGACGCTCCTTGGCAAATTACTCCATGATATAAAAAAAAACAACAGAACAAGATTCTGGCACACTGGAAACAGATTACAGAATCCCACAGTTCACAGAGTTAGCTCTCACATGACAAAAAAAAGCCTGGGTACGTTTTCTGTGTCATTATTTTAATACAGAATACTCCAACAGTACAAACAAAGAGAAGATAACGGGTTATACAAACACAGAAACACAGGAGAAACTCATGATCTAAAAATGCTCAGACAACATTAACAAATGCAATTACGGACACACAGATTGCAAACAGGAAGCCCAAAGAAAGGAGGGAAGGAGCACCAGGTCCAAAATCCCCCCCAATTCTGTTTAAACTAGACCCAGATTACTGGGCAGAAGCATTAAAACCAGTATTTGAGAACATTCTTCACACATACACAATCCCAGCTTTCTGGAGGGGTTAATCATTTCCCTAATACACAAGACATGTGACAAGAATGAAGCAAAAAATGATAGGCTGGTCACCTTAACAGACAACAACGCAAAATATTGTGTTGGGCTCATTCTAGAAGAACTAACAGATTGGGCATCCCAAAACCTAGACATAACCCTTAATCAAACAGGTTTTAGCAAGCACACGGGGACAACCACAAACATATTACCTCTTCCCCTGTTGATAGACGCTATATAAGTTGACAACCTACCATTATACTCCTGCTTCATTGATTAATCCTCAGCCTGTGATCACACGGACAGAGAGAAGCTGTGGGACAAACTCACTAAAAGAAATATTCCATCCAGTCTTTTGAATCAGCTAATTCTTTTACACATTGGTTCTTGGGTCCAAGCGAAGCTTGCAGGCGGCGACCATCTATCAATAAAGATTTCAACCCCAAAGGGGCTGAAACAAGGCAGCGTACTAGTCCTGACTTTGTCCATTCTCTCTTTGCCAGATGTATCAAACAAATGGGACAAGTGTAATTCCCATGCTCTAAAGATGGTCGGTCTTTCCCTTTTGAAGCTGTTATACCCTGATGACCTTGTGGCCATCAGCTTCCAAATCTTACTGGACACCACCAAAAGTTATTCTGATGAAAATGGGCTGAAAATAAACATAGACAAATCTAAAAGCCTGGAATTGAACCCAAAAAAATAATCTTAAAATGTCACTGGCATCTGACAGACAACAGGTAGAAAAAGTCAATGAACATAAATATGCGGGGTTCACAAAATATAGCAAAGGTGCATTTACGGCTCAAAAAGAGGCATTAAAAAGAAGAGGAATTACAATGGCAGTAGCAAAAAAAATCTCAAGAACAAAATTGTCTGTCCAAAATGTACTCCCTTGATCCAGGTGGTACAGGCAAAAGTCATTCCAACTACCACCTATGGGAGCGAGTGTATGAGGGGTGGGATGCTATCACGCAGGATGGTATAGTAACGTGAGCATTTGGAATGATTTTTAACTTACCAAAATACACATCACCTGCTCAAATTAGACTGGAATTCTGATTGCAGTTGTAACAATGAGCACGCAGAGCCGCTTATGTCAAAAGCTGGTATAAGATCAAGAGAGCTAAGAATGGCTCACTAAATTCTCATCTATGAATCAATTGCTGTCTAAATATACCAGTGCAGTGAAATCCTATTTGCAAGAGTTAATAGAAAAACTAGCCTTATATATGGTCTTTTGGAGGAATAAGGAGCATACAACAGCTTCAAACAGCCTGTCACAGCAAGTGTCAAAAGGGTTTCCTTGGCAAAGGATGAAACTCTGCTGTCTGGGAGAGTGCACAAATAGTTTACTCTGCACAGCTACCCCAAGGGATTTCCACAACCTTACCTAGGTGCCGGGTTCAACACAAGAACTAAAGAAAAAAATCTATGGCACCGGCTTAGCCTTTTTCCATCTCTGCTCCACTTACCACCATAGAAACACCATCAGACAACATTTAGTTGCAGTTTGTGTGGGGCAGCCACAGAGGATATGATTCAGTTGCTATGCATACGTGGAGAACTTGTACATGAATACAGATTTCCCTTTAATGCCAAGGGATTAAAAACTTGAAGTCAAGCAGTGAAAGCATGCTTTGCTGGCAGATATGTTCCATTAAACTGCTGCCTTGTGTTGTTCCTGAGCATTGCTGAAAAAAACTCAACACCAGTCGCAATAGATTGACAACTGTTAGACCTGACATCATTGGCTTGAGTCTCTCCTCCATTTTTTCTGTTTGCCTCCTCTGTTTACAATGTTTTGCTGGTATATCGCTCTGGGCACTGTGCCACTGCTGATCAGTGCCGCTGTGCAAGTGTTAAATTACTGTATTTATTGATTTCCATGTTTGGCTTATTTGGTTTACTGTCAGTCCCTAGTCTAGTGCACGCGGAGTGCCGGGGCTTATAAATACAAATGCCGCTAGTGGGCTTGCAGCACGCGTTGTGCCACCCACACGAACGGCCTGGTAAAAGTATGTCTACAGGTCTGTCATTGCGAGACCTACGTGCAGTCCCGTACTGTCACGCGGGCTGCGCAAGAACGCCTACTTGCCAGCCCTCCAAACCTTCCCTTAACTTCATATTAGTCACCCCTATGGTAGGCCCGAGGGCAGGGTGCATTTTAAGCGTAAGGTAGGACAAGCCTGACGAAGTTGGCGTGTCCTGATAGTGAACTACCGCCATGTTCGTCCTTCACTATCGTAAGGTCGCCTCCTCTCCATTAGTTAGAATGGGCTGCCAGGATTATTAATATTATGATCCTAGCTGGCTCGGGGAGCATGGTGCAATGTCGAGTTTGGTATCCCTGAACTCAGAGTTTGATAACGCATCCGTTTGAGTGGATGGTTTTTGGACTCTGGGTTTGACAATAGCACTTTTAGAAAGTGACTATTTTCTTGTCTAACTAGTTCTGGTTTCTACTGGTTTGGTGTGTGTGTGACAGGGGCTGGGTGGCTCCAGAGTTCTGAATGAGTCAGTGTGGGGTGAGTGGTACATTTGCCTTGAGAGTAGGGGAAGAGTAGCTCTTGATGGCCGGCCCTGCCCGATACAATGCTGGCTTCTCCTCCCGCCGAGCGACGGATAGCTCTGCTCCTGCCAGTGACAATACTGGCTCCACCTCCTACTGGGTGTCTGAGGACCTAGCCCTGCACCGTGAATCGGCCAAGTGTCACCACCTGGCTTCACCCACCACAGACCCGGAATGGACAAAGGGATCAAAGCCGGAAAGGGGTATAAAAGAAGGACCCCTGAACCAAGACTTTAGATAAATTCTGACAAGGAACCATGAACCAAGGACAAGAAGCCTGCTGATCCAAGGACTTGCCTACCCCTTCTGCCAGTGTGCTGTTTGCTGGGGGGAATCCTGCAGTTGCTTCTTTATTTTTGCCAAGGAACCAGGAGAGAGGAACTGAGTGTGTACTCTCGAACTTTGCCAAGGAAATCTCCAAGGGCTGGAAGAGTGCCAGCCTCCTGTTGAAGTCACAGGGCTAAAGGACTTCACCGTTTGCTGAAAGTGCTTGTTGCTGGAACCTAAAAGTCCAGCACCTCTGACAGAATCCAGCAATCCCTACGCCGACGGCCGTCGCCGAATCCAGCTCGACATCGGGAGTACGGCTCCAGTGTCCCGCTTCCTCGACGCCGGACGCCGGGCCCGATCGATGCCAGTAGCGACGCCAGTGAGAAGTGAGTTCGGCTCCAGCCCCAAGTGACCTCGTGTCTGCACCGCCGCTGATCGCATCGACTTCGAGCCCTCTCGACGCCGTGAGCGCTGCACACTCTTGCAACATCATCATCGACATCGACGACTACTGAGGCCGGATTGACACCGAAGACGCGACGCCGGATTGCTCGACGCCGCTGATCATCGTGTGCTTCATTTTCCCAAGGTACTGTGTTGTTGGGGGTCCGTGGGACTCCGGGCTCGACGTAGCGCTCCTCGCGGTCGACGGCGAACCTTTGGATTAACCTTGCCTCAACGTCGTGTGGGTTACATTGTTGCCAAGAACTGTGATCTAAAGAAGAAGAGTTGCTTTTGTGGCTGAAAACTTTTTGTGCTAAGAAGAAACTACGCTTGACTTATTATTTTTCCTTCCAAGAGTATTTATTAAGATTGTGGTATATTTTTGTCATTATCTGGTCTTGTGCTAAACCTTATATAAACATTCGTATTTTTATAATACTACTGTGTCGTGTCTATTTGTAGTGTCTTCACAGTATTACTGTATGTGGTCGTAAATACTTAACGCACTGCCTCTGAGATAAGCCTATCTGCTTTGCCAAGCTACAGAGGGGGTGAGCAGAGGTTATCTAAGTGTGTGATTCCCTTGCCCTGACTAGAGGAGGTGAGTCCCTATTTGTCAGAAGTGTATACCTCTGCCAATTAGAGACCGCAGAGTCTAACAACAACCAATAAATAATTATGTATATTTCTACTGGCCAGAATACTGACACCACAAGAGGGCAAAATACCTTGGAAAGGAGAAATATTTAAGACTATGGGGCATATTCACAAGGAGCTATTGCTGAATTAACTGCACTTTATCGCAGCCAAAGTCATGATAAATTTACCCCACCATTCACAAGCAGGTGCTAACAGCATATCCTCGTCCTGAAGAAGGAGTCGCTGTACTCCGAAACATGTCGACGCACTTTCTGAGGTTGGTATACCCTAATACGTATAACTAACAACCTCGTCTTGCACCCCTTTTAACAATACCAGCCGAGGACATAATAAATATTTTTTCCTATGAGCCAGGTATTTTTTAACCTTCACTTTCTCACCTCACCACTCACTCCCCATCTCACACACACATACACATAGTT
Organism: Lissotriton vulgaris; assembly: GCF_964263255.1. Taxonomy (NCBI): domain Eukaryota; kingdom Metazoa; phylum Chordata; class Amphibia; order Caudata; family Salamandridae; genus Lissotriton; species Lissotriton vulgaris. The sequence continues at coordinate 266,984,698 of NC_141695.1, forward strand.
CACTATCAGTGCTCCTACGTATTCGTGAATCACTATCAGTGCTCCTACGTATTCGTGAGTCGCAGCACGCCGTGTCCCGTAGAGGGATGCGAAGGCCCCGATGATGAAGCATGACACCAAGGGGCCTGTTGGTGTGTGAGGGGTATTCAAACAACACTGAGTGCTCCCCATCACTTTAGGGATCACTACCACTTTCTGAGTGGATTCTATTTTGTTTAAACAAATTGTTAGGGGAGACTAAATCCACTCCTTCCTCTCCCTCCCTCCTTTGGTTGTATTTAAATTTTTAAATGTATTAATTCTTATATATTTTTTACACTGATTTACAACATTTTGTTAACTATTTATTTTTAGATATTTTATTTTTTAAATTACATTATAGTTATTATACATTTAATTACAAAATATACTTTCTCAGAATGAATTACTTTAGTTTAAATACCTTGCAAATAGGCAATAGATGTTTAAGTACAGGAGTTTCAGTTGTTGTAATGCGCAACACAATTTCAGACACAATGCAACATTGAGCTCAATGCAAATTTCTAGTTAAATGCAATGAGTTACTTTTTGGATTACTTTTCTAACCACAAGACTAGATCCTAAATTCAGTCCTGGGATATCTCCTGTAAACAGTTGAGTAAAAACGTTATAGTTACAGTAGTGATTTTTAAGGAATATTATTGTATTTTAAAAGTTGACACTTAGAAACTTTTTCACATAGAACCACCAATGTTATCCTATGGGAGGAAATTCACTTATCAGGTAAGTAATGTCAACGTTACTTTTTCTTACTCAGTGGTGTATCCTGGATCCAGCATGGGTGCATCTCTTGTAAACAGTTGAAAGAATGTGTTTAAGTCATACAGGCAATATTTTTAGTTTGTGAAAATAGACGGAAACTTTTCTGGTGAAAATCACACAATGGATTCCTATGGAAGGAAATACAAGTTACTGGTAAGTACGCTTTGAATTACTTTTCAGGGTCAGTGCTGGGCTAAAAAATGCAGCACTGAGTTCTCCCCTGATAACAGGTGAGTAAATCGGAATTCGTAGTTCGACTGATTTTAGAGAAATATTTCTACAGTGGTGAAGGAAGGGGGCGGGGCCTGCGGGGACATGTGTGCAAACACGCTCTGTGGCGCGTTTTAAGTTGGGGAATTAATTCCTCTTCAATGCTGCGCTCCCCTGGGGGCTAACTAGCCCACCAGGTACCTCCAATATGCACCAAGGAGCTGCGTTGCAGAGAGGTATTCAGAGGCCATGCCCTCTCTAAGTTGGGGAATTAATTTGTCTTCAATCTAGAGGTCCCCTGGGGGCCAAGTAGCCCACCAGTTACCTCAACTAAGCGCCAAGGAGCTTTGTTGCAGAGTGTTGTAAAAAGGGGCGTGGCCTCTGAACACATCTCTGCAACGCAGCTCTCTGGCGCCTACTGGAGGGACCCGGTGGGCTAGTTGGCCCCCAGGGGACCTCTGGATTGAAGAGGAATTAATTCCCCAAATTAAAACACGCCACAGGGCGTGTTTGCACACATATCACCTCACGTCCCGCCCCCTACCTTCACCACTGTGCAAACGCATCCCGTGGCGCATTTTAAGTTTGGGGGATTAATTCCCCTTAAATCCTGAGGTCCCCTGGTGGCCAATTAGCCCACCAGGTACCTCCCGTAAGTGCCACAGGGCTGTGTTGCAGAGAGGTGTAAAAAGGGCCGTGGTCTCAGAACACCTCTCTGCAACACAGCCCCCTAGCGCATGCTGGAGGTTCCTGGTGGGCTAGTTGACCCCCAGGGACCCCCAGTATTCTAGGCGATTTATTTCCCCCTCTGCAAACGCAGCAGGGGGCGTGTTTGCAGAGTGGTGCAATGAGGGGGCGGGCCTAGGGACAATCACGTCTTTTTTAAAAAAAAAAATTGGGGCCCTGAGCAGGCCTAGGGGGTCACGGTGTGTCTTCCCTGCCCCGTGTTCACAAGTTGCACACATATTTCAATGACTTCCTCAGCCTCGCTTTTACCGAGGCACAAAATGGCTGCCAACAGTTCCCTATTTTGAATGTTTACAACCGCCTGACATCCAATTAAAATTGAGCACGTGATCGGGACGGTGCGCTTATCCTATGAGGCCTATCCTCACACAATCCGCGGATCCTCCGCGCCCATAGATACATAAATGACTTTAACCGTAATTTTCAAAGAAACTACTGAACAGATTGATACCAGATATGCCAAAGGCACAAGTCGGAACTGAGGGCTACCTCTCTGCCAAATTTGGGGTAATTCCGTTCAGCTGTTTGAGCTGTGGCCGTGGCTGATGGTCCTATGGGAAATTGCATGGGGAAAGCACGTTTTGGGACCCCCCTTTTTTCTCGGCCCCTGCTTCACTAATCACCCCAACCTTTCAGGGAAGGAGCGGAACTGAGCTGGCCAAAAGTTTGGAAAATTTCAAGAAGATTTTTCAATTGAAGCAAAAGTTTTTGCCAATAGAATGTTGCGGATTTCCTATGGATAGTAGGTCCTAATGCTAACTATCTACTGGCAACCGCCAGTAGATAATATATCTATATCTATGTATCTCTCTCTTTATATATATATACATAGATATATATATATATATATCCACCATGACTTTCTCTGCTTAGGGAAGCCTCACCTCAGCAGGGCGGCCTCGACATTCGGTGACGGAGCACCCCATGAACATTCCAACAAAAACTCCTTTGCTCATACATAAAGAAGAATGATGCACACCAGGACCTTTCAAGGAATCAGCCACTTTATATAATAAAATGGAATGGGAACTCATTTAAGATCTTTCAGTCTTGACACATTTAGCTTGGTTCAAATTCTTTTTCAGAGGTCAACCATCATATCCTGTTGCAGCATTGCATTGTGGTTTTTATAAACTTGCCGACTACTAGGTTTCAATGTAGTCCTTCAATACTGCCGTTCCCATAATGCACCTTGGAAGAAATATCATTGTATTACTAATTGGAACTTTGCAATTCGATTTCCCCTCATACTACATTATTACAGGTACACTTTCATTGCATTTTACTGTCAAAGTGCTATTGTTTCCGCTCATCAATATGCAAAGTCGTTAAACATAGGATTAGCACAGTGCCATCCACCCCGAGATAGAAAGGGACAAAGCCATTTGGCATTTCTACAGAAAATTCTTTAAGCATAGGACCAGCACAGTGCCATCCATGCCCGGGCTGTAAAATGACAAAAAACATTTACCACTACAGGCACAGTATTACAGTTTTTAATTGTTAAAATACCAACCAAGCTAACCTGAAATGAGTAAAAACAACCCCTGACATAGTATTTTGCTCTCATTAGAGCTATTCAGAGAGGTATAGCTTTCTCCAGACACAAGGGAGCACCCAGTTTAAAGGGTATTCTTTGAACTTAAACTGGATGATCCCTTGTGTCTAGACAAAGCTATACCTCTCTGAAGAGCTCTAATGAGAGCAAAATGAATGGCTTTTGTCATTTTACAGCAGAGCAGAGACAGCATTATGCTAGTCATACGCTTAAATACTTCGCTAAAGAAATGGCAAAAGAATGGCAGAGTTCTGTGTATGTTCTTTTGACCAATGTCTTGCTACAGGGTAATTCACATCACAATTCTTCATCACCCTGAAATGCTTCACTATTCTCTTCTTTACTGGAAATAATATACTGCACACATTTTAGTAGCCACATGGGTATACCAAGACATACACACACAAGTCATTGCTGTATGGAATAAAATTGTTGATGTTGGCTGTCTTACGAGTGGGTAACTAGAATGTTTTCTTGCTTTTACTACCCTTGCAAGCGTTGCAATTTCCACATTTGTAGGAACCCTGTCCCTCTCCTTCCTGCCTTGTGTGCCTGTGTATCTATGCCCTAAAATGTCTCCAATGGGTTTCGAGTTGCAATAAGTTGCAAGGGGATGGAGGGACACTTTGCCTACTATCACTGGGTCTGACATTCCCAAATGTCAGTGTCTTGTGATCATGGATTTGTTTTTCTTTGATTCACTGCTGTAAGTGGTGATGAGTCTTACTTTATTAGGATCTTCTTTGTGTCTCCTCTTCTTAGTAAGGAGACTGTCCCTGGTCAGACTGCTGGCTTTCTCCCTAACAGTCTTAGGGACCGTGTAAGGGTAGCCCCTGTCCCTGAATCTGTTGGTCATTTTTTCTGTATAGTATATTAGGGATTAGGTAATGGTGTTTCGAAGGTTAGAGGACGGTGAGGGTGTTTTTAGTGTTAGGTCAAAAAACACTTTAAAATAAACTTCACAAAATACAAATGTGTGCAATTCAGTTCACCTACCTGCCTCAAGGACACACTTCACACTACATTAGGCAAACTAAATACATGAGGCAAAATATGTTTACTTCTAGAGCACACAATGACTAACTAGCAAAGCTCTAGGTGTTCTCTGGTGCAAATTTTATAGGAAAGCAAGCTCAGCCCTGAATTATTGTTTTGCAAGAAATAATTCTGTACTTCTCTCTTCAGATCACATTTCCAAAACACTTCCAAAATATACAAACCAGTACAATTGCCATTCTCAACCTATAATCAAATGCATCTCTGGCTTTCGCTGACATAGCTAGGTCCGTACTGTGCAAATGCAACACATATTGAAATAAATTACAAAATCAATACTTAACTTTTGAAAACATATGTGTTGACATTCAGTTCAATGTCATCAAAATATCACTTTTGTATCACTCATCACTCTTGTTTCTTCTTATTTCAGGGCCTTTGATTGCCAAAATGTTTAAAAGCATGAATCTACTTACAATGATGGCAGTAGGTGAGTACCACAAGCAAAGCTTTGATAACACTGAGATATTCCTGTCCATTTCACACTTAGCTAATAGTATTAGAACTGTGAACGTCTCAAATGCCTGACAAATCAAACTCATCACCCAAGTACATGTTTAGATTAATGTGTTTGCATAAAGTAGGGGTAACCTAGAATCTATGAAAAATAAGGGATAGTAGATCCTTCCTGATAACTCAAATTATATTGATACATTCATAAAGGACGTACTTTTGGATTTGATGTAAATTAGCTGGTTTCTTCTTCACTCGTTTAGTATTTTTATTGTCCATCTTCTGAATTTAAGGGATTAGAATCTACTCATGCCTTTGGTTAAATGTATGTAGAGTTAAGAGTATAGATGAGTGCAATGCCAATCCACGCACTAAATGGACCACAAATAACTTAGGTCAACTTACGTCATCATTTTTGGTAGGCGGTCAGGATCAAAGCAGTTCTCATTTAAGTTGTGGGTGAGTTTTTGTGCAAAGGTGTTTGTGCATGCATACTGATTATCCAGCAACAAATGATAAAAGAAATATCTAATGATCGGACAAAATAACTAAATGTGAAATGTAGACTAAAGGTGAAAATATCTGAGGGAACGTGACAATTGAAACAAAAGAATGCATAAACTGAAGCACCAATGTCAACACTGAAGATTCATTTATAACATAGATCTCAAATATGAATACATTTTTTCATTAAGAAAACTCCAAAGCCAAGTTCACTTCACAAGTAACAGCAACTGGAGGGATGTTTCCAAAGACGTATATCTTTAAACGTGATACAATGTCTTCTGATGTCACTTAAAGGATTATTACTTTCTAGGGAAATCTGTCATTGACATACTAGACTGGAATCATGTGCCCCACCTTTGGCACAAACACCATAAAAGAACTGTAGGTATTTTCCAGGACATTGATCTTTTAGCTCATTGTGACTAGAACCTAGGCTGAACCTCACTGCCAAGGCTCAAAAATGTTAAAACCAGTTAGGTAATACATGTCTTCCCAGGCAGTTTGATCTGGACTATTGTTCTTGGAGCAGAAACCTGTCTGATGTGTATATCATTGGTCTCTGTCTGTAGTGGCATGATGAGCAAAAAGACAATGGACTGGAATGTAACACAAATAATTAAAAAGGCCTCAGATTAATACAAATATTCTATCCACATTTTAGTTTTTCTAAGTGAAAACCCCTAAGTATTTGGGTTACAACTCACGTTTGAGAGCCATCATAAGAACTTGGAGTATTAGTTGTGATAAGTAAGAACCAACTTCAAATAATAATAAATCTGGTCTGGGTGAGCCAAAAGTCCCTCAATAAACCTGTACTTAACCCCAAGGCAGCTTGAAACAAAAGCAGTTAGGTTTAACTTAAAGAAACAGTGTAAAACATTAATGCTGCACTCAAACAGTAATAAAGTGAAAACGCAACTCAAATGAAAATGTAAAGCAATATAGTAAAATAGAGAAAATGTAATAAATGAAATGCCACCAAAACAGCAAAGATACAATTGGAAGAATCAGAGATATGAATTTTTACATTTTGAATTGAAAAATAGTGCCAAAAAGAACAAAGGGCCTACCGGGTTATCTGGCTGTGCATGACCAGGCAAAGTCAAGAGCTAAGGCTAACTGTGATGGAGCGTGGGTCAGATAGAAGGTCCAAGTTGGATCCTGTCTCAGAGTTACCTTCAAATGTAGAAGAAATTCTGAGAAGGCAAACACTTCTGTGGGGCAAGGCATTGACTGGATCCAAAGACGCTGTCATCGGTGATTGGGAGCTGCTGGACAATTTCTTAGTGAAGCCATTGAAGGGAAAAAAAGCTCAGTGAGAGAAAAGTCAAGATTTCACACTGAGGAGGCTGTCTTCGATGGGGTACAGTGTGATGGTGGGCCTGGTGGGCCTGGTGGAAATTTCTACCTTGAAAATTAGATGTTTTTCTGGATCTCAGACTTCCTCAGGCAAGGGAACAATGCAGGTTGTAGATTACAAGGGCTCCAAAAGGCTGCATATTGTGTTCGGGAGGTTCGGCTAAACAGGAATTGCTACTGTGCATAACACCACGACAGCATTTGCATTGATGTCAATCCCACAGCGATGCACCCTCAGTGAATGGCTTTCTATTAGACCCCAGTCCCACTCCAGTTCTCAGAGCAGAAGTTTGCAGAAAAGCTTTAAAGCCCCAAGAGGTTAGACAGGAGGAGTACACTCTTACACTAATCCAAGGGTCCAAGACCAGAGGGGCACCACATGGGTTTCAGGACTCACTCTAGCAGAGGCCATCAGCAGAGTACAAGGGACGTCCAGTTGGGTTGGTCAGTTGGGCAGTTGCAAGAAGACACCTTTGGATGCTTGTTGTATCTCTGTAGCTCAGACACATGGTCAGCCAACTTACCTTTGGAGGCCCTTCTGGGGTCCTGAATTTCCTTCAACTAGAGTGGAATGGTGGTTCTGATGTTACTTGATCTTCCTGTGGCATTTGACATTGTGTCACATACATTGCACCTCCAGCATTAGCATTCCTTCGGGGTGCGAGGACTAGTGCTAGATTGAATTACACTCCTCATCTGATTACACATTTTTTTTGGTGGGAAAACCTGAGGGTTCTTCTTCGAGTCCAACTCTTTATAATGTCTAATGTGCTCCCCTTGCAACTTTGGTGGAACGCTGTGGTGCCTATGTGATCTTGTACACTGGACTGCAGCCTTTTAATTCTTGTCTTTCTGCTGTCTTTAGATAGCTGCACTTGAATCACCTTATGTGCAACATGGACAATATGGAGGTCCTCTTATTCGAGACATTTCAATCTGGATGGTGGTCTAGCTGTTGAGTAAATAGAGCTTCTTCTCCATCTTCTCCATCTGTGGTAATTAAAAACCATGGGGTAATATATGATAATCATTAATATTTTCAAACACAGGTGTCCACAGTGGTTGGAAACGGTTTTGGTCTGCTATGCTATTTGAATACATTTTGAATACAAGTAACGACGGACCTACAGTCCCTCATTACTTCTAGGCTGGACTCTGCCAACACTCTTTTCCTGGGTCTCTCTGATTTCTTCATTGAAGGACTCCAGATTGTTAAGAGTGCGCTGCTCGACTCATTCTCAAACATCCTTTTTAGACATGACTCCCTACTTATTTAAGCTCTTTGCATTGGCTACATGTAAAGTAGTGCATTCTTTACAGTTCTCTGGTTCTGGCGATTATAGCCTTTTTTGACTGCACCTCAATATTTGGTAGTTGATTGTAACTCTATAGTCCCTCTATAGCTTTGTGTTCTGCTCAGGCTTCATTTGCATTGGGGCAGATACTAAGGCAGGCTAGAAGGGGAGGCCAACTATTCTCCCTTCTAGTTGCTCATGCATGGAACAAGCTCCGGTTTGGGCTTCGATCATTTTCTTCTGAATCTTCTTTCATAAAAAACTCAAGACTTGGGTCTAAGCAAAGGAATTATTGTGATAGCTCCTACCAATTACATTTCTAGCACCAGGACACTCCTTGAAACAGCTGTGTGCTTTATAAGGCTCTGTGAATTAATTAAGGTAAGCAGGGGAGCACTCATTTTTCCATCCCCTAAAGTAGTTCTAGTCAATTCCAGTAACCCCCACTTGCTTTGGTACCAGTCTAACTAGCGAGACAAAGGACAGGCAGGCCAAGGCAGGTGCTGCATCTGTCAGTCATAGGGTAGGATTCTTCTGAAGCTAGACAGGGGCTAGGTACAGACCCCGGGATACCCTTTGAAATGCAATCAAGGGCTGAGTGAAACCCCCAAGCCAGTCTGTGCATGGGAGTAACACAACTAACACACCCAAGGATATTTGTACACGTGTAACAGGAATACACATCTCACCACTGAAGAGACATTCACATTCAGGAGACACTGAACACAGGCACATTTCGCTTCAGCAGAAAAATGTCAACTTCTAAAGCTGGCATTTAAAAAATTGTAATTTTAAAGTCGACTTGACCATTAGGTTGGATTCTAATTTAACCTATTAAACAGAGTCCTTGATTTATTTTTCTACTTAGTCCTACACTTAGGAAATGCATTATGAATTGTTATAATGTACCTCAGTTCTTTTCTATGGGAGATTCATCCTTGCCACACTGAAAAACTACTTTGAAGATTTTTCATTGCCAGGACATATAAAAATGTATTCTACTGGCACGTCGAGCCTTCCTTAGGAGTGACTTATCTATACTACTATTATAAAGAGAGAACTTGCACCTTTTGGCAAGGTAATCTCAGGAACCACAGCGCCAATCTACACACCCAATACATCTTTGAAAATGTCAGGGTGTGTAGATGGACATAGGCTATATAAATAAAAAAAAAAAGCAAAATAAAAAAATTATTTACAAAGCTAAGTAGTCCCCTGAAAGTAGAGCCGGCCGGGACCTAGCGCTGGACGCGGCGTGCGTCATGACGAAGGAGTAGTGGCGGCGTCATGGAGGAGCGGCGGCGTCATGGAGGGGCGGTGGTGCAGTGGTGCAGTGAGTAGCGGTGGCGGTGCAGTGGTGGCGACATGAAGAGGAGGAGCGGCGGGTCAGATAACAAAAGTAAATAGTCGGGGCGGGAGGGAGTCGGGCGGTACTCGGGAGGCTGGAGGCGGGGGGCGGGAGGCTGGAGGCAGGGGGGCGGGAGGCTGGAGGCGGGGGGCGGGAGGCTAGAGGCGGGGGGGCGGGAGAGAGTCGGCGGGTGCACCGCTCGACAACATGCTGCCCCAGACACCTTCCGGTCACGGGCTACAAATGCAGCCCCCAGCCCCCTTCTGCCCCAGGCAAAGCTGGGGCGGGCTGCTAGTAAGTAATAAACAGAAAAGATTAGCCTTGGAAAAAGGTTTATTTTGCCCTGCCGAAATGGCAATTTAAAACTGCACATACAGGCTGCCAGGGCAGGCCTGTAGACATGTTGTACAGTGCTACTTTCATGTGTGCGTTGTAGGATTTGATCTAAAGGCCCTAGCTACCTATAGTACCATATGCTAGGGACTTATAAGCAAATTAAATGTGCCAATTTGCTGTATGCCAATATTACAATATTACAATATTTAAAAGGGACAGTACAGGCACTATATCACTGGTTGGTAGCAATTAAGTGCACACAGTCATATGGCCAACTAAAATAGGCTCAAAAACAGTTCACAAACATCTGGAAGAATACCACAAAAAGATGGTATTTTCCAACACTCTTTGAGGGTGAAACTCGTCTGGAGTTGTTTATGTTCCGGTTTACTTGGGACATTGACAGGCATTTCAGGTTTGACTGTTTCTACGGGAGCAAAACCAAGGATGCCTATAGTGACAGGATGATGGACATTGAGGTTCAGCTTTGATCATGCTCCATTCATGACCAATTGCCCGATTTTATTTGCTTCTGTATCCTGGATATCTGTGATGAGGAGTTCTACATAGTTGCTTTAACATAACATGATGTATCCCACGTGGTTTACTTGATAATCGGGCAAGGATTCGGGCTTTTGGGTGAACATTGGGCCCCCGGACCTATAATTTTCAAAGGCAGTGGTTTTTCAATTCTCAATGGCCTTCATTTAAACGGTGTAGCCCTTCATTTTCTGATCGGGGCCTTATAAGTTGTACTTCCCAAATGTGCTTCAGGTTATTTCTTCTTTTTTTGATTCTCATTTTCTTTATGAACTTTTTCAAAGCAGAAGCTTTCCTGTTTTACTGACGGGGAAACAGAAAAACAAAGTACACAAACAAATCTGTGCTGTAAATTGGTGGATTGGGCTTGAGATTATTAAACAGATGTCGTTTTTTGGGTGTAAATTATGTGCCAGGTTTACCTGTTCTACATGTATTATTCCTTTTAAAGATGTTCATTAACTATGAAACATTTAATGTGCTTGCATACAATGTAGTGAGAGAGAATCTGTAAATTATGCCATCAAAGCAACTGCACAGGAGTGTTAACACTGATTATGCTCATATTTCAATAATTTTTTCTTCTCAGTGTTGGCTGCAGCGCTCTCAATTGGACACTGTGATGGTAAGAAGATAAGCATTTAATGTGTTTCTAAATAGATAAATCGATGTATTTCATATAAATGTGTGCTTCTGTGCTGCAAGGCAACCCCTGCCCTGCTAGGTGTGTTTTAAGTATTTGTCTACTACACTCATGCTTCGCAGTGGTCCTACTGGATCCACTATCCTCTAGAGGATCCACAGAACATCTGGGTGAGACTTGTAATTAATTGTCCAGAGAAGACAGACAGACAAGAAGACTTATGCCCTGATCGTCATGTCGCCGCCCTGCTCCCGCACCGCCAAACCCGTGTGCGCACCGCCTGCCACATCACAACTATTTTTGTCACTGGCAGGTGGCTCTTTGGAGGTTCCACGGCAGTGACTATGTAATAGGCATTGCAATAGGAATGTCAAAGTCAGTACCTGCACAGCATGGACTGGAGCAGTCCATGCTGTGCATGTACTGGGGGTGTTTGCACACAGAGGGGCACATCATGTGTCTCCCTGAATGCCCCCCCATGGCCATGCGACAACGGAGGGCCCTGTAGGCCCCCCCTTTGTTTCCTCTACACCACGTTTTCATGGAGTAGGAACCGCCATGAAAACAGTGGCGGAGAGGAATCGCATAATATGCGTGGCGGGACGCAGCGGTTCCGCCAAGCAAATTGCCGCCTCAAGACTGCAACGCCACAATTTGGGATCTCTTATCCGTGGAGGCTGTAGTGGTACAAATGCGGCCTGACCGCTCTAGTTGGAATAGAGTGGCTGGAAGATTGCCACAGTGAGTCTGGCAGTCCATGAACCGCCAGGCACATAATCAGGCCCATAAACGTTTTCATGTAGCATAGCATAAACCACAGCTTAGAGGTCTCAAAGCTCGTTCATAAAATGCATTGGTGGAATTTTAACATAGAAAGAATGCGAATAATGGTTAAGTTAAAAGAGGCAAATATGCCAACCATAGCAGTGACATATATAAACAGATATACATTGACTGCTATCACAGTGTTAACATTATACTATTCAATTGGGAGTTTACAACAATTGTTAGGTGGCAATTACAGCATGTATATGTCATCACTTAACCAAATTTCCAAGGTAATCCAAGATACAATAAATCACCTCATATAGTTTTTATCTGTTCAGTGCCCAAACACATGCTATCCATGGATTCCAGCCCAACAAAGACACAAACACTGGGGGGCAGATTTACTGGTCGCTCAGGCAGTGCAGCAGCTGCAAATGCTGGGTTGTGTTGTGTGAGAAGGAGAGAGCAGAAGTACGCCATATTTACAGAATATGGCGCAATCTTCTCCTCTCCCTAGCACTGGTCCAGAAATATGCCTCGTGTAAAAGAGTGTATGCTTGACGGAGGCATGACCGCTACAATGAGACAGGTGTTATTTGTCAGCAGAGACTGGGTGATGAGTGGGGCAGTTCTCCATTAATAGTGTGCACTGAAGTCCCCCTCAATGGACATTGGTGCCATGCCTGGCAGTAGGGGATGGCTGAAGAGAGTAACAGAGCCAGAAGAATTTCTCCTAGCCACACACATATGAGGGGAGGAGTCCTTTTCGAATCAGGGGACTGACAATAATCTAGTGCATGGTCAGAAAGCGATGTTGCTAGTATTAGATATTCTTGTGAAAACATTGGATAATGTGGAGAAAACTGCACGTGTGGTGAAGTCATGCTGGGGAGATATGGAGCAAAATATGCTTGACTGCCCTGAGTGGTAGTCACAGGAACAGCCATTGAAATGAAAATGCAGAAATCTTTAGGATGAGTGGATGCTGTGGTGACAAAGATGCAATACTTTCAGTATTCCAATGGGTTTCATGTAGGGCAACATACCTGCTTTCAAGCAACATTCATATTCAGAGCTGCAAGGACCAATAGAGCTGAGGACTGTCCTTCTGTGGACACCAGTTGAAACACATCTGAGGTACAGCATTTTATTTAGCAAACCTTCTGAGTTTGACATCTCAATCTGGAACAATGCCTGTGAAGAAAAAAACATTACTCAGTTGTATTTCAAGGACTATTGACCACTAGGTGTTACCTTTATTAACGATTCTTTTCCAACAAAGACATTAAACAGATAGATTCTGTAGCATGCTGGCTCTTATTGTAAGTGACACGCTCTATTCTGTTTCCTATTGTGACATGTTCCAGGTCTCTTTACACTCGACCAGAACCTCCTTCTCCTTTAAAGTGAGTGCTGTGTGCAGAAATAACAAACACATCTGTTCACACTAAAGGGAGAAGAGGTAAAACAGTGAGTGCTCAGCAGCACATTTCTTTCTGCGGGCCCTTATTCCAACTCCTGTCTCTTCTTTCTTTTTTCTCTTCTCCACCCTCTTTCTCTGCCCTTTCTTCCAAAGTCATCTCTAGCTGTTTCTTTCTCCACTCTCTGCTGGAGCTCTTCAACTACTTAAGACACCAGTCAGCCCAAACCTGTTCCGGAGACTGTGGGCTGTAACACATAAAGTAAACACAAAGAGCATAAAGTTAAGATAAAATATATGCCACAGCATGGGATCACTGATGTCCTAAGTAGTTGTAGAGCTGGAGCAGCACTATTTTACCAACTTACACTGTGATAATTGATTGCTTTCCCCAGGAACCTTAGAGGTATGTGCTGCTTTTGTCTGTAGACATAACAATATTTGCAAATATATCTAACGTAAATACAGTGCGTAACAGAAAAACAAATATAAAGTAACAAAACAACACCATTAAAAAATAACAGGGTACGTCCCCGGACTATATAACCACTCAAAAAATGTGCACAATAAATGGAGACAATCATTTTTGTGACATGTTACCACCTGGGGAATCCTGTTTTCATAATATAGTGTTAAAATGTGTTAATCGCTTGCACTACCATACCTTACCACCAAGAGTATGAAATGGCGCAAGTCACAAATGCTTTGTGATCCTCACAGTGTTTTAGTTAAATGCTCCAAGTTCTTATTTTTCATGATTTGGCCCCTGTTCTGTTCTGTTTCTTCCTTGGCATTTGTTGTGCTCTGTAAAATAAAGATAACGTCCGGTGGTCAATAGTCCTTGAAATACAAGTGAGTAATGTTTTTTTATTCACAGGCTTTGCTTTGCGAATCCCTATTTATAGTCGCAATTCTAGGTAATGGCTCTTTTTGTGATTACCAAAAATTGGGACTAGAAATCCTTTAATACATCTTGAAAGGCTTTTTTGCATTCTCAAGTGGAGGAAATGATCGATTCGCACCATATGCGAATGCAAAATTGTTTGATCCATGTGGGCCCTGGGTTATTACTCTCGTGGGAGATTACCGGCTACGTTTCAACAAGAGTCAGATATTTGTCCTTAGTGTATTCTCCGAAGATGGCATAACTGCACATGAACTAATAAAAGAGATGTTCAAGGCAAAGCTATGATATACTCACCCCAGCTGGATGGAGGTCAGCAGACCCACTGCCAGGGTATGGAACTCTGAGGCAGTCTAAGACAACAATCTATTAACAAAATGACATTCTGTGCTCAGTGTTACACACTGACTGTAATCGACAGATTTAAAATATCACAATAACCATAAGACATATGTATCTAAGAGGCTGCTGGGTTTCTTAGTGCAGATTTCAAACTCATTTCACGGGAGAGTAGTGACCATGTTTGCTCTGCATTGTGGCTTCGAATCGGCTTTCTTTTTGTTCCCGGATAGGACTTTATCCACATGATCAGATAATATACATCAAAAGTAACATCAGATACAATAGAAGGCTCATCAATATCTGTGAGCACTTACGCCCATTGCAAGATCATATTAAATTGACCACGAAGACTATTTGTCAGGCCACCTATTGCAAATAAACTCAATCTGTTTTGAAATGTATCCCTGCCCCAGTTTATCAATTGCAGCATGCTCAGATCAAGGTAAGGTACGTCATGGAGTGCTGTCAGGATAGGTGGTGATGGCAAAGTAAAGACTGTGGGCCGTATTATCAAGAACGTCGATAACATTATTGCTGCTTTAGGGGCAGGAAACTGCCGCTAAAGCAGCGATATGGAGCTTGAAAATATGCCCTTGTGAATTTCCATAGAAGCCCAGGTTCTGGTGTGAAGGACATCAAACCTGGGCTTCTATGGGAATTCACAAGGGCATATTATCAAGCGCCTTATTGCCACTTTAGCGGCAGTTTTGTGCTGCCAAAGCAGAGATAATGTTATTGCCGTTCTTGATAATATGGCCCTGTATTTACTTACACACGTGATGTGGTAATATATGCAAACACGGGAATGTACACATATTGTTTGCATGCATTACCACATCCGTATGCAGGTATGCGTGTAGATTTCTCTGTGCTTCCTCCGAAGTTCATAAAGAAGGCTTGGAAGCCAATGGCACCTGGTATACATGTCTGTCCTACTGGCTTTAGGAAGGGGGGGGGCTGTTTTTCAAATTCTGAAGCTAGGCTATAAACCAGAACGCTACATTCTAAAGAACCCTTAAGCCAAAGGGAGTCCAGGGGCAGAAGTTATCTCGTACCCAACAATGCAGCATTGTTGCTGTTCTAATCTTTCTGGCAGTTAATGTCGACTTGTTGGATTCTTTCATTTCACATGCCCAGGCCTGTACAAATCATCCTTGTGATTCCCTGCATGTCTGCTTCAGATGATGTAAGATTGGGCTGCAGATACCTCACAGTACATACATGAAAATGTGTAGTATTTTTAAAAGTTAGAGTTTTAAATGTTAGACTGCTGGGTCGCATTTTGTATATAGTCAAAGTGTGTAGTATTTTTAAAGATACCGGTTCCAATGTTAGGCTGCTGTGTCGCATTTCATATATGGCCAATAATAATCCTGTAACTCTCCTCATATTGTCATTGCAGAAAAGTGCAAAAAAAACATGGAGTACAACACCTGCGGCAGCAGGTGTCCGAAAACCTGCGAGGACGTGGCCAACATGGGGAGTGGCATGGTGTGCCCAGCACTGTGTGTTACAGGATGCTTCTGCAAAAAAGGATATGTCCTGAATTCTGGTCAATGTGTACCTGAGAGTACATGTCCTTGCGCCGCCAATGCTCACTATTCTAAATGTGCCTCTCCATGTCCGCTCACCTGTGGGAAATATAAAGATGCAGAACCATGCAAAACACAATGTGTGCCAGGATGCACATGCAACAAAGGCTATGTTAGGTCTGGAGAATCTGGTAAATGTGTGCTTCCTAAAGACTGCCCTCTTGCACCCAAAGCCTAGACTTGGAGCTCAATGGATCCTTCCAATCAGGTGTGAAAAGTGTATTTTACTGCAATTGCAATAAATCGTTGTTATTACAAAATAAAACTGTATCTGTTATACGTACTAATTGAAATCTAGTGTGATATTCCTCTGTATTAAAGAAGTTTGTAATAAGAAAAATATTAAATCCGGTTAGTATGCATAGACGTACAATGAAGAAACTCAAAGTAGTGCTATTAGTTGGAATGATAAGCCACCTTCCTCTTTGTCCCGGGCAAGGCCAGCAGATCTACATAGAATGACATACAGCATATTCTGGCCCAGGCCACCTACTGATGATTCCTTCTTAGGAACCAATGTATCCAAAAGATGAACAGTGGCTTAAGTAGAAGTCCTAATCCCACAGATGAGAAGTTTGGGAAATAGACGTTTTAAACATAAGTAAGGTTTAGGAACTGACGTTCTATCGTCCATAATCGATTATGTTGTTAGATCACAGCCATTATTAATCAATTTCCTTTTCCTGCTTTTTAGACTCAGTATAACCTTTTTAATAGGTGCTCTCAGCCACATGCATCAAAGGAAATTGCATTCGCAAACGGTGCGAATCGCAAAATTCGTCCGTTTGCAAATGTAATTCCCATTTTTGGGATGCATTAACATTTTAGTAATTGTGGCAATTTAAGAATTGAGATTCCTTAAATGCAATGCATCAAACTTTAAAAATTTGCGAATTTGCAAATAAGGGGAGCAAATTACCATGAAGTTGACCTTCATGGTAATTTGCGAAAACTTTGAAAAATGCACTAAAGTGCATTTTTCAAAGTTCCATTTTACACACACACATGTGTGCAAAATGTACTCCTAAGCAGATTTCAGGGGTGCAACAGGGTGTCCTTTGGACACCCCTGCACCCTTGAAATTGCATTCTTAATTTGCAAATTTTTAAAGGTGAATTGCAAATTAAGAATGTATTTCCATTCATTCCAATGGACCTCTAGGCCCATATGAATAGATGGGGAAGTATTCCTTAATTGCGATTCTCAATTAGAGAATCGCAATAAAGAAATTTTAAGAAATCACTATTTTTATAGCGATTTCTTGCTGCATTGCAGTTTGCAATTCTTTAATTGCGATTCGTTATTTTTTGCAATTAAGGAATCGCTAAATACAATATTGATGCATGAGCCTGTATATGCTCTTTTTAGGTCTCGCCTTCGCAGCGCACCTGCGCTGCGAAGGCAAAAAGACCTTTTCCGATCGGTTTGGCTTTTCATCCTAGCAAATGCATGGGTTCCATTTCCTTCAATGGCAACGCGCGCACGTCAGGAGATTCACATGCGGGAGCGCGCCCCACAAGATGGTAGTAATTAACGCTCCTGCAAGTGAATCGCGCAGTCTATCACCCCCCCTCCTGCCGCGCGAGCGCTTGTACCAAGGATGTGGTCACCTGAGAACTGGCACAGTATACACAGTTTGTTTTCTATGGCTGTAAATACATTTTCACTATTTCGTTAAAACCGGACGAACCAATAGCCTCATGTCATCAAAGACTGATTGCCATGTCAGAATGGTGTGCGCGTTCGAGCCGCAGCAATCAGAACCCACACTTTGGTCAATAACGAGAAGAAAGGCTGCCTATGTGTTGCGCACGATAAGCAATACAAATCTTATCTATATATTGCATTGGAAATTCTAACCCAAGATGGATGGTGTCACTAAGCTGATACTAATATTGTCTGGAATATGAATTTTGCCCGCGCAACACCCAACTGAGGTCATAAGCTAAAAGGAAAGCTGATGTTTTAAGATGTGTTTAGTGTAATCAGTGAACGCCTGCAAGCGACTTGGTAGCTGGGTTTCCCGCACATGTGCAGAGAGAGTTAGCCCCCATTGGGTGTTGAAGCTACAGCTGAGAGACACTGCTCGTCTGTCATGGCTGGCCAGGGGAGCTCGGGCCCCAGTATCCTGGAATACTTTGGGGGAGAGGATGGCTACCGTTGTTGATACTGGCCGAAGCGAGACCGGGAATATGTCTAAACTGCAGCCTTCAGGTAAACGGAATAATCCTTAAATATGGTAACTGAGCACATGGAACTTTGGTTGCATTAGCGCGCAGGCAAGGAGCATCTAAATTCACGCTCTGAATAAAAGGCGTTTGAAATGTGGCAACAAATTCAAGTTTAACGCCTGCCGAGGCTTGATCGATTGGCGTTGCATGACACACACGCCCTCTCTGTTCCAGCTACATGGTTTGAACGGAGTGCTCTTGCACCATACACCCTCCTCACCCATGGTAAGGTTTGCACAGTACGGCAGCCAGCCCTCTTGCACCTGTCTGCAGCGGCACGCGCCTTGCCTCAGCCGGGCAGGGCCTCACCCTCCTGGGTCAGAGAGCGTTGTCTGACCGGGACAGGTGGCTCGAGCGACAAATGGGCAGCAGCGGAGTGTGCGAGAGGTGCAGGAAGTCGCAGTGCCGCTCTCATTGGCGGACCAGTTTTGTTTCTGGGCGTGGGGCATGACTCGCCCGGCTGGCTCCCGGGTGATTGCGGATGTCTCCGGTGCGTTGAATTCTGCAGCGGGCTGTCCAGCTGCCTCCCGAGACCGCCAGCTCACGCCGTGGCTTCTGCACCCCTCCCAGCACATCCAGACTGCGGCACTGTCCGGGAGCTCGCACAGGTGGGTGATGTGGATGATGGGACCTGATGCGTAACTTGGTCCCCACCTGGACCAAATTTGGAGCGTTGGACTCTCATTTAATACTGCAGGTACATGTGGGTGTTTTGGCATATCATTAGTGATGTAATGTCACTGTACCCCTAACGTAAAGTTCTGCATTTGAGTATCTTGTGTGTAAGTTATAACTAAGCATTGGCGAAATTTGCGAATTCGCGTACCGCGAATTCACAGGTTTCCCCGCGAAATTGCAAAAAAAATCCTCAATTTTTGCGAATTTTCCCACCCAATCGCAGATTTTTTTGCGATTTGCCCTGGAGTACTTTCTACTGGCTAATCCAGTAAGTGCTCCCTCATTGGATAAATGTATAGTGCTTTTACTACACTGCAGCTGCGTAAAGGGACAGAAGATGTGTCTCCAGTGACCATTTGTGCCTGTAAAGCATGTATGTAGTAAAAGCACTATGGGGCAGATTTACAAGCTGCTTGCACCTCTTTTGCGCCGCAGTTGTGTCACTTTTGTGACGCAGCGGCAGCACAAAAGATGCGCCATGGTGCTGGGTATTAACAACGTGACACATCTGAGAGATGCGTCACGTTGTAAAGCCCTGCACCATCAGGAGGCGTTCTGGCGCTGGGGAGGGCGTTCCTGCGCATGAACGCCTCCTAAAAGTGGCTAAGTGAAATCTACAAGATTTCACTCAGTCACTTTTAGGCCAAAGCTGCGTCAAAACCCTGCACCTGCTTGAAGAAGGCGCAAGGTTTGACGCAGCATTGGGGAGATAGGGCCCCCCAGAGCATTGCTGGAGCTGCGTCGTGCTTGCGACGCAGCTCCAGCAATGTGGTGCTTTTGCGGCACAGATGCGTGATGCATCTGTGCCGTTTTTGCCACATGGTGCGCCGTATTGTAAATGCGGTACAAAAGGGGGTGGTGATGGACGGTGGCGGAGTGGATTAAAGAACGGTGATGGATTAAACACAGATCTTTTGACTGGGGGTGAGTGTTTGATTGATTCAGATGCTCCGTCCATCACCACCCCCTTTTGTACCGCTTTTGGCCGCCATAATTGTGGCAGGGTATGCTCAGACGTGAGTCCCTTGCTCACTTTGCCACTGGATTTAAGCAAGCCGGGCTGAAGACGGCTGGAATGCCAGAAACCGGTCCTCGGAAGCTTGTTTCCGGTCCAGGGAAGACATGGCTTGGCAGTTTGGGCTGGACTGTTCCCATGAGGCACAGGGTCAGACTGATTTGCATATAGCCATGTCTGAACTGGGGTGGCAGAGTGGGCTAAAGAACGGTGATGGATTAAACCCAGATCTTTTGACTGGGGGTGAGTGTTTGATTGATTCAGATGCTCCGTCCATCACCACCCCCCTTTTGTACCGCATTGTAAATGCGGCGCACCATGGGTGGCGGAGCTGCGGCGCACAATAACTGGCGCATCTCTGGGGATGAGACAGTTATTGTAAATCTGCCCCTTTACATTTAGCCAACGAGGGAGCACTTACTGATTAGGACAGTAGAAAGTAGTCCAGTTGAGTAGAGGTATTACACAGAAAGGTGGCATCTTCGTGGACAAACACGCAGGGCTGGATTCGTTCTGCCCCCCGTTAGACTCGTTTTTTGTGCCCTTCTGCCCTCTGTTATTCCCTTGTTTTTGTGCCCTTCTGCCCTCTGTTAGACTCGTTTTTTTGTGCCCTTCTGCCCTCTGTTAGACTCGTTTTTCCCTTGTTTTTCTGCCCTTCTGTCCACTGTTAGACTGGTTTTTTGTGCCCTTCTGCCCTCTGTTAGACTCGTTTTTCCCTTCTTTTTCTGCCCTTCTGCCCTTTGTTAGACTGTTTGTTGTGCCTTTCTGCTCTCTGCATCACCACATCATCACTCAGAGCTACTCCAGCATCACTCAGCACCACCACATTATCACTCAGCACCAACACATTATCACTCAGCACCACAACAGCACCACTCAGCAGCACCACCACAGCATCACTCAGCACCACCTCAGCATCACTCAGCACCACCACAGCACCACTCAGCACCACCACAACACCACTCAGTCCCACCACATTATCACTCAGCACCACCACAGCACCACCACAGCATCACTCAGCACCACCACAGCATCACTCAGCACCACCACAGCACCACTCAGCACCACCACAGCATCACTCAGCACCACCACAGCACAACCACAGCACCACTCAGCGCCACCACAGCATCACTCAGCGCCACCACAGCATCACTCAGCACCACCACAGCACCACTCAGCACCACTACAGCATCACTCAGCACCACCACAGCAACACTCAGCACCACCACAGCACCAATCAGCACCACCACAGCACCACTCAGCACCACCACAGCATCACTCAGCACCACCACAGCATCACTCAGCACCACCACATTATCACTCAGCACCACCACAGCACCACTCAGCACCACAATACCATCACTCAGCACCACAGCATCACTCAGCACCACCACAGCACCACTCAGCACCACCCCAGCATCACTCAGCACCACCACATTATCACTCAGCACCACAACAGCACCACTCAGCACCACCATAGCACCACTCAGCACCACCCCAGCATCACTCAGCACCACCCCAGCACCACTCAGCACCACCCCAGCATCACTCAGCACCACCACAGCACCACCACAGCACCACTCAGCGCCACCACAGCATCACTCAGCGCCACCACAGCATCACTCAGCACCACCACAGCACCACTCAGCACCACCACAGCATCACTCAGCACCACCACAGCAACACTCAGCACCACCACAGCACCACTCAGCACCACCACAGCATCACTCAGCACCACCACAGCATCACTCAGCACCACCACATTATCACTCAGCACCACCACAGCACCACTCAGCACCACCATAGCATCACTCAGCACCACAGCATTACTCAGCACCACCACAGCACCACTCAGCACCACCCCAGCATCACTCAGCACCACCACATTATCACTCAGCACCACAACAGCACCACTCAGCACCACCATAGCATCACTCAGCACCACCACAGCATCACTCAGCACCACCCCAGCACCACTCAGCACCACCCCAGCATCACTCAGCACCATCCTAGAATCACTCAGCACCACCACAGCACCACTCAGCATCATCATAGCACAACTCAGCACCACCACAGCACCACTCAGCGCCATCCCAGCATCAATCTGCGCAAACATTCAAAAACAACTGGTTCAAATATGTTCTCTCAATGTTTCAAGCTTTATTACAAATGTCACAAAAAAATATTAATATTTCACTTCTGTTCTTGGATTTTCGTCACAATAAAATACACTGAACATAATCTTCACAAAAATTATTTACAAAAGTTTAAGCTATTGCCGTTATAAATTAAAATCACTTTTATTTAAGTATTAATTATTTAAAAAAATTAAAAGTCATTGTAATTTGTAATATCAATACATCTAAGTCACGTAAATACAAAACATGGTGCATTACAAATGCTACAGGTGTCACATTTCCAAAAGTTATAACTATTGGCATTGTAAATGACAAAGCTATTAATTTAGCTATTTTCAAAACCAACACATAAATCAAAAAAATTGTCATTTACAAGACCAATAGCTCAAACTTTCCAAATGCGAGACCTTTGCATTGCAAATGCTTGTTTTTATATCTGTCAGTGCTTCCTGTTGAGGTTTTATTTTCATGACACGCGCCTCATTGCCTACTTGTAACTATTCTCTGACCTTGCTTCAAGGGTCAGAGCAGGGTCAGCAAATAGTTGCAAGTAGGCACAGAGGTGCCAGGAAGCACTTACAGGCTTACAGCAGCATGTGCTCAAGTTGAAGTTAAAATTAGCTTCAACTTTTGCACCTGTTGCTGTAACCCTGTAAGTGCTTGGCTGAAAATTCGTCCCCACAGATTCGCAGATTTTACCACGATTTCGCAAGATTCGTGGATCCCCAAATCGCGGAAAATCCACAAATTCCGCGAGCAGAAGAATTTTCAGCCCATGCTTACTTATAACTACTTGGCTACGATATTCTTGTCAAGGCTGATATACTTTTGTGAACATTAGCACAACGCTGGTGTTTCCATTCCACTCTTTGCAATATAATCATTAAAATAGCACTGTAAGATAGCGCTGCAAATGGATTTTACAGTGGCACAAAAATTCCCCTAAATGTGTGAAAGAAGGCAGAGGTAGAATGATCATTATGTTAAACAATATATAGGATTTAATTTCACCAGTTCTTAGCCTTTCCAGGATCCAAATCATTTAGAAATGTCATGTGTTTTTAGGACTCGCCTTCGTAGCGTGTATGCTCTGCAAAGGCAAAAAAAATATTTGTAACCTTTCCACACATCTGATGAATCTGTGTGCTGTTAAAACTGTGGCGATAACATAGAGGATTATTAAAATCCTGTTATTTTAAACCAAGAATAACAAGTGCTTGAAATTCTTTCAATTTAAATTTGGTGGTAGGAGTTAAATTCTTAGAGATGTTAGGACCGCCTTAATGTTGTACCCTAGGTTATCATATTCAGTACATTCTCTCCAACTCCTAAGGGCAGTGGATTCCCAAACATTAAACCCATGTCAATAAGAATCAATGGCTTGCTTGTCCAGAATGCAATGAATTCATTTTACGTTCTCGTGCCCAGTGAAATCATTAACCTGCCACTTGGGCAAATAGCTGTGCTGACAGTCTGTTAGTAAAACGATTGTTCAGCCATTAGTCTCAGGTGTCATGACTTCCTTTGTAGAAGTTTGTAGTTGCACTGCTAGTGAACAAGAGATGTAGAACCCTAGCATCCTTAGGGTTATACACCCACTGCTGCCCATTCATGCTACAGTTCAGTTACAGATTTGTGCTGTCCTAGACTGTTCGCTATTTCAGATGGGCACTGTACAGGTACAGATTTGTGCTTCCAGTGGTGTGCAACTAACCTGTGCTTCTGTCATTGCACCAATTCTATCCCCGCTTGTGTTTGTGAGCAGCTTCTATCCCTGATTGTGTTTGTGAGCAGCTTCTATCCCTGCTTGTGTTTGTTAGCAGCTTCTATCCCTGCTTGCGTTTGTGAGCAGTTTAGACCTTCGATGTGTGGGCCCGGCACATGCGAAGCTCCTACACGTGACCACAGTCTAGACCTTCAATGTGTGGGCCTACCACATGTAAAGCTCCTACGCATGACTCTACCCTAGACCTTCGACGTGTGGGCCTCTCACATGCGAGGTTCCTACACATGACCGCAGTCTAAATCTTCGATGTGTGAGCCTGGCACATGCAAAGCTTTGGCACATAACCGCATGATGTGTGGGCCTTGTATAAGCGGAGCTTCTACACAAGACCGCAGTATTATTCTTCAATGTGTGGACCCAGAACATGCAAAGGTCTATCGTATGACCGCAGTCTAGACCATCGATGTGTGGCCTGGCATACATGAAGCTACTACATATGACCACAGTCTAGACCATGGATGTGTGGCCTGGCACGTGTGGAGCTTCATGAAAATGAATGCACTCCTTACTCAAATCTAAACAATTGCTTTAATGTGCACTCTTTTGGCAGGTTTTTACGTGCAGACTAGCTCATGCTATGCCACAGCAGCATGTTTCAAATCATTCCATTACAAATGGAGCGTTCATTACGTTCAAGACACGCCGCACAGCAAGGAAAGTAGGGCCCGATTCACAGAACTAACTTAAGACAAAATCCTAAACCTTAGTACCATTTTGGAAATTACAGAAGGCACTTACTCATTTTGGTATTCAGAGAAGGCACTTACTCATTTCGGTATTCACAGAAGTTAGGAGTCCTAACTGTAGGACTCCTAAATGCCGTCTGTGAATACCAAAAGTCTTAAAATTGGGGTTTTTCTCAGTTTAGTAGTAGTAAAGATAGGACTCCTAACTTTAGGACTCCTAAATGCCTTCTGTGAATACCGAAACTCTTAAAATTAGGATTTTTCTCAATTTAAGAGTAGTAAAGTTAAGACTCCTAACTATAGGACTCCTAACTGGAGACAGAGTGTGGCTTTTATTACATAAAAAAACAGGAAGACTTTGACAAAAGTGTCAGTAAAACAGTGAGTATTAATTTACACAAATGTGCTTTTTAGGTCATAGAATGCGATCTGCTGCCTGCCGCTTGGTTTTGGTAACTCAGACTCTCTGGCATCGGACATGACATCGAGGAAGGAAAATGTCTAATGTAATTTCTTAAATAATGTGTGAGGCACTAGCAGTGGCAATTGCTGCCGTCCAGAACAAGAAAGCATCTACCCATTTGTAAGGATGTGAGGAGGCCAAGACGCAGTGACTGGACTTCGTTTTGCCAGTAGTCTGACTCCTCTTCCTCTGGCCAGAGACCCTCTGCCTGAAGAAGCTCACCAGCTACATTGACTCAGGCCAGTAAGCTGCGTACTGGATGGATGAGGGATTTATGGAGACTTATAACTGTCCTGAGCTCAAAGACAGTGGGAGACTGCCTTTGAGAGTGCCCCTGCCTAGGGCACGGCAGATGCCTAAGCAGCAGAGGAAACGACTGGTAAGTAGGATTGCCAACTTTAATAAAGAAATACCCACTATGTGTTCACCTCATTCAAGGGTCAAACAAGATATACAATGCTACAAAAAATGTTGTTTATAAATATTTATTTTTATTGATCGTCTGTTTACTTCAATTAGCATCCATTAATAATTATTTTGGCAGCTCCAGAACACTGCAAAGTGCTTTCTTTTTCTTGTTTTTTCTGTTTAAAATATGTACTACTGAGGGAAAAAAACAGGCTTTAGGTGCTTTTCAAAACTTTATTGAAAGCAATAGAACATTCCTCATGCCAATAAAAAGACAACCAGGTATAACTCTACTGGTAAGTGGCTAGTTCAGGACGACATACATGTGATCCACAAAGGCCAGTCCAGCCCTGGTCAGGCACAGGTGCTTATTACTGGGAGGAGTGTCAATGTTCAGACTGAGGAGAATTTACTGCCTGGTTGTCACTTGTTATTAAGGCCTTAAGCTTGTGTCAGAAGGTGGCTTTAAGGGTCTCATGGTACAGGAGTTTGTGCCTGTTCGTGCTGGGGTTTGTCAGCACGGTTTGATCAGTTCATGCAGAGGGAGGATGAGGCATGTGGTTCTATCCTGTTTCTGTGGGCAGTGAGGTGGATGGGGCCTTATGGAACATGATTCAGAAAAGGGGTGGTGATGGACAGAGTATCTGAATTAAGCAGAACACTCGTACCCAGTCAACAGATCAGGGCTTGATCCATCACCGTTTTTTAGCTCACTGCACCATCCCAGCTCAGAACCTGGCTACATGCAAATTAGTCTGTCCCTGGTCCAGTGCATCATGGGAACAGGGCAGACCAAACTACCAAGCCAATTCTTTGACTGGAAAGGAAACAAGCTTCCGGAGACCGGTTTCTGGCATTACAGCCGTCTTCGGCCCGGCTTGCTTGAATCCTGATGGTGCAGTGAGCAAGGGACTCATGTCTGAGCATACCGTACCATGCTTATGGTGGACAAAACGATTCAGAAAAGGGGGTGGTGATGGACAGAGTATCTGAATTAAGCAGAAAACTCGTACCCAGTCAACAGATCAGGGCTTGATCCATCACCGTTTTGTAGCTCACTGCACCATCCCAGCTCAGAACCTGGCTACATGCAAATTAGTCTGTCCCTTGCCCAGTGCATCATGGGAACAGGGCAGACCAAACTACCAAGCCAATTCTTTTACTGGAAAGAAAACAAGCTTCCGGGGACCGGTTTCTGGCATTACAGCCGTCTTCGGCCCGGCTTCCTTGAATCCTGATGGTGCAGTGAGCAAGGGACTCATGTCTGAGCATACCCTACCACGCTTATGGTGGACAAAACGATTCAGAAAAGGGGGTGGTGATGGACAGAGTATCTGAATTAAGCAGAACACTCGTACCCAGTCAACAGATCAGGGCTTGATCCATCACCGTTTTTTAGCTCACTGCACCATCCCAGCTCAGAACCTGGCTACATGCAAATTAGTCTGTCCCTGGCCCAGTGCATCATGGGAACATGAGGCGCATTTGCAGGGAGTATAACCTCTAACATCCTGTTTGGTACAGTCGGGTCCAAGAGTGCCCTTCATTTCATGTGCTTTAAAGCAGTTTTAAGATCTTCTTAGAGTTTCTCGCTGCTAAAATTGTTTTAATTTCTGATGTTTAAGTATTTCCCTCATCTTCATTGCTTGATTTTGCTCACGAGAAAGTGTAAGCATGCACACAGTACATTGCCACTGAGGCCCCAAGTGGACTATTTGACACCAATCCCACACTCTCTGTGTGCCTGCAGCCAGCACCACAATAAGAAAAACAATGTTTAATTTGCCCACCACTTAGTTCATAGTTGTAGCTCAGTTCTTACTATGATTCGCAATATTCAGTAATTCTGTCAAGTGCGGATGTACTAGGCTAAATGTTAACATTTGGTGTTAGAATACACACCAGGTAATTCACCAACTCGTAGTCTAAAGTTTACAGCGGCGATAGCAAGTCGGGTGTACTACCGTGTCCTGTGTATGGCTTACAACTTTGACATTCCTCAATTGCCAGCCCGGACCTTCCAAAGAAAGAATTTTACATGCTTTCCTGAAATTAAATCAATTTGATTGTGACTGGTATACTGTACATACTGTGGTATACGGTGGTATACTGTGGCTGACAGTGGCTGGTGGTTATAATGAATGTGTTTGTTCTGCGTGACTGTCCACTAGTGATGACTGGCCCTCCCACTGCTGTCTCATGACTGCATAATGCAGCAGTGGACTCGAGTCGGCCATCCTGGGCTGCTTAAAAATAATTTGCCGGCTTGGCCAATAATTAAGCTCTTGTGCCCCCTGACAGATCGGGCGTCCTGTACAGGTTTGAGCTCCATTACGCTTTACACATCGTGTCTTTGGACTTTCAGCATTTCTTAGGTAACACTAAAGTTAAAAATATCTGCTTAACCTAGTGTGCTGACCGGCTAGCATTTTGCGGCTTCTTCCTGTCTCTGCATCCCGATATATAATGCAACAAGTAACATTACACCAACAGCAGTAAAATCATATGATGGTACCACCATTTGAGTCTTGTGCTTTTCTAAACCCAAAGTGTACTTGCCTGTGTAATCAATTCATGTCATGGCGTGTGTATCCAAATTCCAAACCTGCCTTAAGGCCCTTAACATGGTGCTGTATGTGTGGAAATGCACCATCTTTTCACTTTTTTAAGCAAAAGTTTGGAGTGCACAGAGACCATACACTGGCGCACACATAGGAAAGAAATTATAGGGAACATTACTGACAAATACAAAACCATTTCGTCCATCCCCATCCCTTTTGTGACTTTTCATACTAATGAATGTTTCCACATTTTTTGTGATTTTGATACTAATGAATATATGATCTTCTGGGCATCTTAATTACCCATAAGTTCACAGGACCAATTCTCAGCTAGTACTCACAAACTCTATCGACACATCCTAAATCCCCTCACTCTACACCCCTACAAATCTGCTGGTCAGCATCCTACAGTGAACAAGCCTGTTCACCATGCACTCAATTGGGAATTTGTCCAAGTGAAGTGGCAGAGTGAGGTGTTAGCCGTCATGGCTTAACGCCTCACTCCGCCACTTCTGAAACACAAGGCTGCACCATATTTATTGGACATTGTGCAGCCTTGCGTTTCCACTGGCACTGGCTCTACACTTAGCAGCGTAGCATCAATGCCAGCACCCTTGTACCATCCTGCAAGGGTGTCTGCGTACAGAGGAGGATTGTTTATGTATAGGGAGGTCCCCCTTGCTGCACATAAACAGTCCTAAAATGCAATTGTGTCAGTTTTACATGTGCTGCTTCATGCAGCACACATGAAAGTCACAACATGGCACTTTATTTACAGATTGTTCATGTTCAGGAAGGCTTACCTTCCTGTACATAAACAATCCATGGCATTTTTCTTTTTCCAAGTGTGCTGCACCAGGCAGCACACACGGAAAAAGCAAAAACAAGGAGAAATAATGCATTTCTACTCATTTAGCCAAGTTAAGACCAGGTTTTTCCTGGTCTTTATTTTGGTCCTGCCTCCTATGTAGGATGTCCTTGTACATAGGGGGCAGCGTCAAAATCAATGGGTGTTGCGATGGAACACCCACCACAACACCCACTGCCCACCCCTTTTGCACTAAGCATAGCGTGCAACGGGGCCTTATTTACTAGGCATTGTTAAGCCACGTTAAGTGGCGAATGCTGCCTTGTAAATAAAGCATAGCCCCTATTGCCACCACGCCATTTAAAGTGATGTTGTGGTGGTGATAGGAGCTTGTACATATTCCCCACGATCTCTTCTTTGGACAATATGATCACTTCATTTTGCTTTTCTGTCAACTCTATCCAGATGAGATCCAAGTCTTCCTCCTTCCTGTCTCCTCACATCCTCTCACAGATATCAAAATACCTTCTGCTAACTGCCCCCGGATGGTGGTTCAGTCACTGATTTTGAAACCATTAGTAACACTAATAATTGAATTTCTGGCCCATCTACACTCCCTTGTCTACTATACACCTTACCCTTAGACAGGCTAGCCATACTATCTCCAGATTACGAGTAAATTTAAACAATTCAAATAAAATGATTATATTCATAACTAACATCACAAGAGAAAGCCAAATTTCATTTATTTAATAATAGAATTACAATAGGATGTTTTCATTTACGTAGCAAAGACACTCATTTCCTTACCTGCCCATAGAAAAATTGACTAGTGTAACTCTGTAGTAGTTGGTATCCATTTACCCGGCAAAGTAATGTTCTAAATTTCATTAAGAACACTCACTTTAGTCTCTTCAAGCACACCTTACTAGTGACTAAGTTGACTGATGACAACTAACACAGGGCTCAGTTCAAGCTAATGATCTTGGACTGCAAAGCTGTAATTGGTTTCTGCTGGAGGTAATGCCTCTGAGTAAATAAGTGACCTTCATGATCAGCATCTAGGTTCCTTTTCTTTTTATTATACCCCATATCATATAAATCTACACTCAATAAACACTACATTTTATAAGATTCATCTTAACTACCATATCTGCATGTTAATCTGTTAATGTAGTTTTCCATATATTTGTATCGGACAAACATATGTCCTATTCAGCAGTATTATCCATCTAGCACCAATCCACTATATTTATGTCAATGGATGTGATAGGTTTCAGACACTGCATGATGCCAGCATAAACCAGTGGCACAGGTGTTAGCTCTCCATCCTGAAACCTTATACAAGGAGCTGAAGGATGCCTGACTATGAGATTGCCTACCTGACCTTTGAGGACTAGTCGCGGCATAAGCCCTGACTGGAGAATGTCCTGTTGTTCAGAAGCATGTCCTGAGGACTAAATAAGAACAATGCTCACTTAAAACATTTCCATCAGTTGTAGGAAAGTGTGACTTATCCAATATACTGCGGTACCCTAAGGACAGCATACTCTGAGCGGGCAAGAAAAACAGGTTCATCCCTGTGAGGTGGTTGGTTCTGATACATAAAGCTTTTTGGACCCACTCAGCTTTTGGATTTCTGCTGTGAGTCTTGGGTAAGAAGTTATGTGCAGGTTGCATGTCAGCACTTTTTGACACACATGAGCAGAACATACGGACTACTGTCTAACTCAGCCAAGCAACTGCAACTAGGCCTAAGTAGTCTGTGGCAGATGGGACCCTAATATATTGATTATGACCTGTGTGGCCTTTATAATTAGAATGACCATTCAAAAAGAAATATTTCCATTTCCTTTTGGTTATATTGTAAATACATAGTGCTTCGCTGAAAAGTCTGCATCAGGAACAATTTCGCATTGGCTGGGCCTAAAGAGGAGCTTGGCACATGTTTCACTATTTCTACAATGGTGTAAGTCAAGCACTATTTTACTCATAACTGCTTTGAGAAAGTGGATGATTATTCGAAATGGATGGCTTTCCTCTTCAATTGAGTATGGCACTGTTCCACTAGCCTAGTTAGATATCTTGCAACTTAAAACTGAGCTCAAGCTTTGGTAGCTGTAACACAGAGTAGACAGTCTTAAATTAGGAGAATGTCAAATTCACTCATCCAGAAAAACAGTTACAAAGTAGAAAACCCAATACAATAAAAATCTTACTCAAATTGATAGAAAGAGAGAAGATTTTGTTGAGAAAATAAACAACAAAACAACAAAATCTGATGCAAGGACCAGAGATATGATTTTTCAAATTTTCTTGCGCCAAAAAACACAAAGACGGGTATCTGGCTATGCTGGACCATGTCAAAAACAATAGTTAAGCCCAAACGCTATGGAGCAGGGTCAGAATCAGCAACTAGGTTGAGTGCGGTGAAAAGTTTGCCTTCTGACTTTTGGGGAGAAAAGAACTTATTGATGGTGGCCGACTGCACTGCAGGCCCTCGATGGGAACCTCTACACTTGTGGGAGGTTCGAGGTTCTCGACATCAAAGCAGACAAACCCAAATACGGTGAAGTTTGAGGATCAAACCAAGGAAGGTGGCAGCAGCGGCAGGTTGGCCAGGTTTAAGTTTAGATTTAAAAACCTTTCTAGAAGTTACACTTTTTTCAGCAGGACAAATCTGCAATTTCGAACTAGACTGGAGATGAGACATCGGAGTTTGTGGCTCTGCAAATTTCAGGTGGTAGCCTCTGTTTTTCTTTTAGCACAAATCCCTGAAACAGTTTCTAAGTCCTAGCAATTATGGTAAGGCAGGGGGAGTGCACTCTGACACCGTTCCAAAAGCTCCACAACTATAGGGACACTCCTTCAGGGTCAGCACTCATACCATGGGAAGCCACCAGCCTGGATCCAGGGCAAGGCTAGTTGGAACTGGTCAGCTAGGCCATGGAGGAAGGTTGGTTACTTGTAGCTTGTGTGTCCTTGTAGTGAAAAAGAAGGCTAGCCAACTAGCCCTTTGAGTCCACTCTTTTTCCCTGGTTTCAAATGGGAGCAGATCTAGCCCTTGGAGTTTTTCTCCACAGATTTTCTGAAGTCCAAAGTGTTCAGCAAGTGCAGCACTTTTTCAGTCATCCTTAGGTCCAGCAGTGTTCTGAAGAGGGTAATAAGGGTACCACTTTTAGGCCCTGTGCCTGCTCACGGGTGGTGGAAACTCCTGAGCCCTCCTCAACTAATGGGGCAAATTTTCCCCTTCACATTTTTGCAACACTTCCTTTGTGTCCTTCGGTAAACTATATGGTATCCGGTAAAATCAGTATGAGACAACAGTTCTTCCCTTATGCAGAGCTATGGGTACATCCCTGGTGTGTGCATGAAAAATTGTGAACTCCCTATGCCAACCAATTCTGTGACAGGTTTTACCCCCTATGAGATTGATGCCACTTTGGCTACTTGGACAAAGACAGAGGCAGGCCTTTGTGTGAATTACATCTGCCTGTGACTGAATTTTCCCATGGAAACTTTTGCATTTCGTGGTCTTATTACCAGTCCATCCTGTAAGGAGGTTGTCACATCTGTTCCCAGCCAAGGACCTTTTATTCCCCTGGGAGGCTGCCAGGTGACAATTGAACATTAACTCTAAAACCGCTACTAGAGACATTAGGCAGGAAAATGCTAACTTTCTACTAGGAGCATTTTCAATATAGTACTTTAAAATCTGACTTGATCATTAGATTGGTTTCTAAATTCCTAATAATTTGCTTTCCTGATTCGTGCATAAAGCTATCTCCAAACTGATGCTATGCATTATAATGTGTTATAATTTAACTCAGTGCTTATCTGTGGGAGAGCTAGCCTTGCCACAGAGAAAGATGACTTTGGAGATTTTTTACTGAGAGAACATGTAAAACTTACCCTACATTTTAAAAACCATGCTTCATGTCCTATGGATATTTTGGGTCTACTTTATGGAGTACTTAGATGTACTATAGAGGACAGGTTAGGCTAGGCAAACAGGTGGAGGGAAGAATCAGCAAAATGTAAATACATTTATAACAGTCTGTTAATCTGGGCATGCCCTACTCGAGAGATTGGGTGGGGGGGGGGGGCAAACCTCAGGCATCACTCACAGTACATGCTCACCTTTGAAGCTTTTGAAAGAAAGAATCAGGCTGCAAGTGTCACTTAGCTGAGCTTAAATATTTCATAGAGCTCCAACCAGTGGCCACTTACATTCGTTCCGTGTAGATGTTTAGGGACAGTGTTGGTGGGATGATGTGTTTCCTTTGGATTAAGCAGCTGTGTCATCTATTTGGAAATGTTCACCTTCACTTAGAGAAACCTGCAAAAGCAAAAGGCTAGGAGAGAAGATGCATTTTGCAGGACCCATGGAAGGCTGGACTGCACGTGGATCGACCCCAGTCTGGAGTGATTGAGCATAGCTAGATAGAGCCTGCCACCAGCAAAACAAACCCAGAATCATCCAAAAACAAGCCAGAATGGCTTGGGAACACAGTGTTTGTTGTCTCCCTTTGTGGGATAATTGACGAGTGGCCCCTGAGTCTCTGGGCTTGTGGATAACTGCAGGAAATGCCACGTGAGACTCCCATGCCTTTTGTGATGTATCAAAATGAGTTCCCCCTTTGTCACTAGTTCCCAGGGAAGATAAGCATTATGAGGAGAGACAGTAAGGTGAACACCACTGTGTGACTTTGCCCTTTTTGCAGGGTTATCCACAAACATTTTGCTTCTTCCTCTGATTTGTTCCTGCCCTGAGGTTGGCTTTAGGACTCTGGGTACTTTTAACACTGCTAATCAGTGCTAAATGACATATGCTCTCTGTGTAAATTGTTATCATGATTGTTTCTCCCTGATTGGCATTTTTGATTTACTGGTAAGTCCCTTGTAAATTGCACTGCATGTGCCAGGGCACTACTGGTGGGCCTGCTGCAATGATTGGGCCATCCACCCAAGTAGCCCTGTAAATTTGTTTCAGGCCAACCACTGCAATGTTGACGCGCGCAGATTGTAACTCCCATGTTGACCTGCCAAGTACACCTGCTTGCCAGGCCCTAACCTTCCCTTTTCTTACGTGTAAGACACCCATAAGGTAGGTCCAAGGTACACTAGGGGTGGGAGGACATCTCCGTTCCACCCACGGATTGTGCAGAGATTTGCACTTCCGCCCTTGTGCAAAGAAGGCGGAGATTTGAGGCAAATCTCTGCACATTCGGGGGCAGAACGGAAGTTGGCCGCCCGCCTGCCGCCAGCCTCCCACCTGCCTCCCGCCCGCCGTATTAAATTATATTTCAAAGCCTAAAATTAAATTTAAATAAAACGTACCTTATTGCGGGCGCATCCTTCCCCATCGCAGCTACATCTGGAAATTGCGCATTCGCTGGAGCCTGCGCATGTGCAGTCCTGGCCAGGAATTCGCATGTGCAAGCTCCCGCGCAGGCGCAGTTTCCAGATAAAACTGCGATGGGCAGGATGCAACTGCAATAAGCTAAGTTTTATTTAAGTTTAATTTTTGGCTTTTAAATATAATTTAATAAGGCGGGGTGGAGGGGGGCGGCGGGCAGCGCATAACGGAAATATGCAGAGAGGCACAGAGATTGATTCATACAGGGTAGCACTTATTACTTTCATGTTGTATATCTCCAAAGCAGGTGTAATTGGCTTTGTTGGAGAAGATTTGTGTTTGGACGATAGGGCACCTGCAAGCGGGTGGAATTTTAAAATGGCCACATCCGTGTTTGATTTCCAACCCATATTGCTCTGGAGTAGAATACCTAGGTAGGTGAAAGCCTCCACCTGCTCAAGGGGTATATCATTCAAGAGGATTCTACCTTTAAAGGGTTTGTGCTGATTCAGGGACATGAACTTGGTTTTTGTGGTGTTTATATCAAGTCCACGCAGTTGGCAAAATTTCCCAAAGGTGTTGACAGCCTTCTGCAGCCCACTCGGCGTCCGTGAGACAATCAGAGTATCGTCCGCGAACATGAGGATAGGTACGTGGGCCCCAGCTATAACAGGGGCATCAGTGGGGGAACTAAGAAGATGGTCAACAATTCCGTTGATATATAAGGAAAACAGGGAGGGGGCCAAGACACAACCCTGCCGAACACCATGCTCGACAGGGAATTAATCGGTAACCTCACCCTGTGACCCCCATCTGATTCTAGCAAAATTGCTCTCATGTAAGAGGACGAGGAAAGTCAATAGCTCAGGGGCCATTCCCAATTCAGCAAGAACTTTCCAGAGTTTGCAGTGGGGAACTAAATCGAAAGCCGATTTCGAGTCAACAAAGACTGCATAAAGTGACCCTTTAGTAAAGACCACGTTCCTCCAATAGAGTGTAATAAAATAGAAGACTTGATCTATTGAACTAGTGCAGGGACGGAACCCGGCTTGAAATGGAGATAAAATATTGCGTTCCTCTACCCATGTCTGTACTTTATGTTGTACTAGTCGACCAATAAGTTTTTGTGCTGAGTCTATAAGATTAATAGGCCTATAGTTGCATGGGAGGGATTTATCGCCCTTTTTAAAAACAGGGATTATTTCAGCTTCCTTCCACGAAAATGGAATCGGAGCCCCCCTGGCCACTGAGTTCGCTAACAGCGCAAAATACTGGCACCAGGATGGTCTGTCACTTAAAAAAACGTCGGCAGGGATGCCGTCCATGCCTGGGGCTCTGCCACCGATCACACAATCTAATGCTATGCTAACATCTTTATGGTAAAAAGCTGACTTTGATAACAAATAGTAGGAGGTAGAGGACACTCCTCTTCAAGACTGCGAGCGTATTGGGGCTTAAAAAATTCTAACCACTGGGACTGGGCAACTTTATTTTGAGGAGGTTCTGCTAGGCCTCCCCTGTCCCATTTGATGATGTTCCAAAATTGCTTGGAGTTTTTAGCTTCACAATCATATTTCAAGTCCCGCCACCTATCCTCATCCCACTGTTTTTTAGCCACCCTCTGGGCAGGTCTATAAAAAACCCTTTCCTCTCTTGCTCTAGTGGGATTCTTTGTCCTTAATTCCAAGCTCAATTTTACATGCCTCATTATACCACCTAGCGTTGGGCAACTTTGTGGCTCTGTTTTCCAGGCTCAAAACCTTCGTAAAAAAGAGTTTAAGCCTAGCAAAAAGTTGGGCACGTGTCTCTTGATTTTTTTGTTGCGGGGACACAAAGATTAAGAAATCCCACACGAAAGACTGGAGTTACTGACCAAGACTCCTGGAAAAGGTTAATGTTGTGCTGATCTATGAAACTACACCATTCCGGAGACAATACCTTATTACCAATTCCCGCCAGATTCCATGAAAGGAGGGACAAGCCTTCGATTTTTTGCCGGGTTATACTCGTGTTTGAGGGACTAAAATGTCCCCCTCCCTCTCTGATGTTTGCTCAACAATGATAGGCATTAAAGATTGTGCGTTTGGCGGAATTCTATTTGTCACTCACTGGTGGAATTCAAACATACCATAAGGGGGAGTTAGTGTCCTGGGTGGACCCAGCTTTAGGAAGCCAACTTACTAAAGGACATACAAGTGGAATGGGATCTTGACAGACCTCTACACTACCCTGCTCCCAATGATCATTTACTCGGACACTCAAAGATGTATTTCTCAGGAAAGAATTAGAGATACCCAGTAGTCAATCA
This sequence comes from Lissotriton vulgaris, assembly GCF_964263255.1. NCBI lineage: Eukaryota > Metazoa > Chordata > Amphibia > Caudata > Salamandridae > Lissotriton > Lissotriton vulgaris. The sequence continues at coordinate 267,021,018 of NC_141695.1, forward strand.
CATTCCTCCATATCGGTCAGGGCCCCAAAACGATTCCTCAGACTAATACTGTACAACAGAGATGGGGTCATCCTCCCGAATGGCAGGTGTGCGTACGAAAGTTTTTAGCCAAGTCCTGCTGGTACTCCTTGCATACCAAAATCTATCATAAACAAAATTCAAGGCTTAGTGGTATTATTTCAGAACCCCTTTGTTGGGGGGGAGTAAGTTTGCCATCACATTAGTCAATACTTGAGGATTGGAAAAGTTCATGGCTACACAATCACCCTTAAAACTTTTCTTGTGATCGCCCAACCATGTCACCCTTCTTGCTAGTTACCCCTTGCGGATATCCTCATGTTATTGGTCAGCCAATGCAATGCTTTGTCAATTAAGGTGGCTGCAGTTTCCACTTGGCCAGGACCCAGAGGAGGAGCATTAGCTAAGACAAGTACTAATGAACGAGCCACTGGAATAAACTGGAATGCCTCTCTCTCTAGTAAGGGTTTATGTATGCCAATGGGGACAGTCGGGCAGGTAGCAAGAGTAACAAGAGGGGCCTCTTTCTCAAAATGTACAGGCCCGCTAAGACGTTTTGGGGCAGCTGTTTCATGGCCATGATCCATGGTGGTTAATCCCTCCGTAACATGTGGGAGAACAGATATGGCCTGGGTTAAGGGCATCTGCTCCTTTGGATTAGCTAACTGGCCGACAAGCTCCTGGGGAGCTGGTGCTGATCCTACCAAAGGGACATTAGACTGAGAGGTCGAACTACTATTCTGCTCCAAAACAATCACCCTATTTTCAATAGATGTTAACCTGGCCATGATTGGACCCAGAGTAAGGTCTAATTTCTCTTTAAGAACTACCCAGAGTGTGTTAGATAACTCCTCCAGTGATGGCTGGATGTTTGGGCGTGGCAGTTTGGTTTTGCTTTTGGAGGCCTTGCCCCCTTCTGATGTTTAATCTTACTAGGGGGTGCCTGCCCGCCAGCCCTAGTGCAACGTCTCGTGATTGGAGCGGGCGGAGGAGAGGAATTAGATAAGCCATCTTCAATACAACTTATGGGGGAAACATTTTGGGATTGGACGTAACAACTCGTAGACAAACAGGGTGGATCAACCAAGTCTATCAAGTCCTGTGGTAGACCTGGGGATGGAATCAGTGGCTGGGAGGCAATACCCTCAGGGATGTCATGAACCATGGCATTAACAGTACGACCTGGGTCCAAGGAGAGCCTCCTTTCAGTTCTTTCAATTACCTCATTAAGCATACTGGATACTTTCACCAAATATGAGTCCAGAGTCGCCCCTCCCCCTCCGTGGGGTTTGTGGCCCTCGGTTCTCTTTTTACCCATGATTGTTCATCAAGATAGATAATATGGAACAGTACCTTTCCTTGGAGCGAATGTTAAAGGGGAGACCCGGCCCGGCCCCCTCGGGCCCCTGACGGCCTCAGATGGGATTGCCCTTGTCCCGGGCTTAGCCTGGCGCAGCTCGCGTACGGTCGCGCGACGCAGTGGCTGTCCTCTGATTAAAATGCCTCCGGGCGCGGAAATGGTGGTGGTGCTTCCACCGCAAAGGAGCCTCTGAGGTGTAGTCCCCCTCCGCACTGCGGCCGCGAGGATGAGGAGCTGGGGCGGCGGGAGGGAGACCAGGACGACCAGCAGCAAGGGCAGGGAACAAGGTAAGTGTAAAATGCCCCCACGAGTGTCCAGATAGCACCAGCTCCACCTGGGCTGTCCTCTGATCAAAGCGTTTTGTTCTCACTTCATCAGGGGAGTAGGACTTGAAAGCATCACAGCTGGGCAATGTTGGGCGGCACAATTTAAGTTCCAGAAACCCGCCCCAGTTGGCGTGGCCCACACCGTGGCCCCTTGGTTACTGTAGTCCCTTGCCAGTACTCTCGAGTGAGTTGCCTTCTGTGTGCTTCAAATTGAAATAAAAAATAACATCCCAGTGGATCGTGGCTCAAGCTGTCATGTCCTGCCACTGTCTGTGTACCTCTGAAAAAAACAGCACCAGCGCCAAACGTGATCCCGTGTTCGCGGAATCACTGGAATGCAGAGAGCATCGGGTTATCTTCAGCGGGTCAGGCGGGCTGCTAGAAATCCAAAAATCACAGTTGCCTGCTGAAGAAGATAACAGCACCACTGGTAGAAATCTGCCACACTTGGTTTATTTCAAAGAAACAGCAGCAAAAACCATGAGGCAGTCCACTTGAAATCGAGGTCCATCCCGACGCGTTTCGTTCTCACTTCATCAGAGGAGTAGGACTTGAAAGCATCACAGCTGGGCAATGTTGGGCGGCACAATTTAAGTTCCAGAAACCCGCCCCAGTGGGCATGGCCCACAAGGTGGCCCCGTGGTTACTGTAGTCCCTTGCCAGTACTCTCGAGTGAGTTGCCTTCTGTGTGCTTCAAAATGAAATAAAAAATAACATCCCAGTGGATTGTGGCTCAAGCTGTCATGTCCTGCCACTGTCTGTGTACCTCTGAAAGAAAACGGCACCAGCGCCAAACGTGATCCCGTGTTCGCGGAATCACTGGAATGCAGAGAGCATCGGGTTATCTTCAGCGGCTCAGGCGGGCCGCTAGAAATCCAAAAATCACAGTTGCCTGCTGAAGAAGATAACAGCACCACTGGTAGAAATCTGCCACACTTGGTTTATTTCAAAGAAACAGCAGCAAAAACCATGAGGCAGTCCACTTGAAATCGAGGTCCATCCCGACACGTTTCGTTCTCACTTCATCAGGGGAGTAGGACTTGAAAGCATCACAGCTGGGCAATGTTGGGCGGCACAATTTAAGTTCCAGAAACCCGCCCCAGTGGGCATGGCCCACAAGGTGGCCCCGTGGTTACTGTAGTCCCTTGCCAGTACTCTCGAGTGAGTTGCCTTCTGTGTGCTTCAAAATGAAATAAAAAATAACATCCCAGTGGATTGTGGCTCAAGCTGTCATGTCCTGCCACTGTCTGTGTACCTCTGAAAGAAAACGGCACCAGCGCCAAACGTGATCCCGTGTTCGCGGAATCACTGGAATGCAGAGAGCATCGGGTTATCTTCAGCGGCTCAGGCGGGCCGCTAGAAATCCAAAAATCACAGTTGCCTGCTGAAGAAGATCACAGCACCACTGGTAGAAATCTGCCACACTTGGTTTATTTCAAAGAAACAGCAGCAAAAACCATGAGGCAGTCCACTTGAAATCGAGGTCCATCCCGACGCGTTTCGTTCTCACTTCATCAGGGGAGTAGGACTTGAAAGCATCACAGCTGGGCAATGTTGGGCGGCACAATTTAAGTTCCAGAAACCCGCCCCAGTGTGCGTGGCCCACACCGTGGCCCCTTGGTTACTGTAGTCCCTTGGTAGTACTCTCGAGTGAGTTGCCTTCTGTGTGCTTCAAAATGAAATAAAAAATAACATCCCAGTGGATCGTGGCTCAAGCTGTCATGTCCTGCCACTGTCTGTGTACCTCTGAAAAAAACGGCACCAGCGCCAAACGTGTTCGCGGAATCACTGGAATGCAGAGAGCATCGGGTTATCTTCAGCAGCTCAGGCGGGCCGCTAGAAATCCAAAAATCACAGTTGCCTGCTGAAGAAGATAACAGCACCACTGGTAGAAATCTGCCACACTTGGTTTATTTCAAAGAAACAGCAGCAAAAACCATGAGCCAGTCCACTTGAAATCGAGGTCCATCCCGACGCGTTTCGTTCTCACTTCATCAGGGGAGTAGGACTTGAAAGCATCACACCTCATGGTTTTTGCTGCTGTTTCTTCGAAATAAACCTAGTGTGGCAGATTTCTACCAGTGGTGCTGTTATCTTCTTCAAAATTTCCTCAAAATGGCCTTGTCGAGCTCCGGTCCTTCCCTGAAAGTTTGGGGGGGATGCGTCAAGCAGGGGCCGAGATAAAAGGGGGGTCTCAAAACGCGTTTTCCCCATGTTAATTTCCATAGGGCGGTCAACCTCACTTTTAGCCCGAACGGCTGAATGGATTTCCACCACTGGTAGCCCGATGTGCCTTTGCTATGTCGCAAGATATGTGTCCCAGTGGATTTTGAGTAATTTAGGTTAAAAAAAATATATATATCTATGGCAGCGCCCCGGTATGCGCTCCGGGGAGCGCTCCGGGCGCGCCACGCGACTTGCGCACAGAAAGCTGATTGGCCCTCGGGTGTCTGTAAACATTCGAAACATTGCTGAGCGGCCGCCATCTTGTGTCTCGGTAGGATAGAGACACAAGAGGTGGAAAAAAAAAGGGGGAAATGACCATAAGGGGGCAGGGATAGACCCCCTCTGACCCCCTAGGTTTGATGTGGGGGCCATAAAAGGGCCCCAAAAAAATTTTTGGGGGGGGATTTGCACGGGGGGAGCGAACGGCACGCGCACCGGGAAGCGGACCGGGGAGCGTACCATGGGGAAAAATGAATAATAGAGTTTTTTATATTGGAGGTAGTTCTAAAAAGAACTGTTTTTTTCTTCTTTTTGTTGTTTCATATTTTTTTTATGTTTTTTTGAACCATTTTGTACTTTTTTGGGGTTTTCAGAACACTTTTATATTGTTTTTGTATTTTTTGAGGGGAGAAACGAAAAAACAGGGAATTGAAAATGGCTCAACTGGAGCGCAAAAAAAAGAAAATAAATAATTAGGGTTGATTGGGGCATTTGTGGTTGTCCCCAGCAAGGACGATGAGCTTTACGCTCTGTTCTCCATAGGAGATGGTCTTCCCACAATATTTACATGTGATTCTGAAATCTGCAAATCGGGGCTAAATGCACGGCATCGTCTCACATTCCTCTGGTGCAGACGCAGTGGGTTGCTTCCTTTTTGAGCTGGTTCTTGTTGATTGGGGAGGGTTACTGGCCAGTTCCCTCATCTCTGCAGCAGAATAGTTCATAGGATGCTTGCGCTGCATGTGGCGGATCATCGTGTGATTTCCAAAGGAATATTTTTTATTAGGGTTCCCCCTAGAAAGTTCCATGTCACAGATCAGGCAAGTCACCTTGGCTGCATTTACCTTTTTCTTCCCCTGTGGAACCGAAAAAAACTCCCAAATAATGTGTGGTCTGGGCTGGTATGGGGTATTTTGTTCTTGGAGAAATGTTCTCCTCTCTTCTTCCTCCTCCTCCTCCTCTTCCTCCTCTTGTTGGCCACCAATGAAATCTTGTGGTGGTCCTCTTGGTTGTTGTGGTGGTGGTGGTGGTGCCGATGCACCAGCTGCTGCTGCTACTGAAGCCATTATAAAGATCAAAATGGTACAGAGAGGTACAAGCAGGTCTTCCTCAGTCAAAGGACAAAGTCAGAAGAAGGAAAAAAGGTGGGGTCTTTCATCAGAAGGAAAAAAAAATGTTTTGAACCAATGAAAAGTGTTATTTTCAGGTCACATGACCAGTGGCTTCATTATTATGAAACCAAAACTGTTATGAACCAATGAAAAGTGTTATTTTCAGGTCACATGACCCGACGCGCTTACGCTACGCGCCCCGGGGCGCGCTCCGGGACGTGTAGCGTAAGCGCATCGGAAGTTTATGATGCGCGATCGTTTTCGCACGAGTGCTTCCGGGTGCGCTTACGCCGTGCGTTTCATGCAGACGCGGCTACGCGATACTTCACGATCATGTTTTCGTTCGCGATAATGGCGCTTACGGGACGCTACTCGGTACGCGCCCCGGGGCGCTTCATATAATTACGCTTTCCGGTGCGCTCCCCGGGGCGCGCACCGGCAGCGCACCAAGGCAAAAAAAAAAAATATATATATATATATATATATATATATTAAAAAAGAAATTAGGAAAAAATTGTAGGGACTGGTAGCCCGATGTATATGCTCAAGTGGTTTTAACGAAAGTTAACTTTGAAAAAATATATCTTGGGCTACATTGGGTTATATATATGTTAGAGCCCAAATGTAGCCCAATGTAGCCCAATGTAGCCAAATGTAGCCCAAAGATGGCCACCAGAGACAAAAAAAACAAATGTAGCCAAAATATTAGCCAGATGTAGCCCAAATATAGCACAATGACAGAATGTCCCAGAGTGTTCTAAAGAACAACTAGTGCGCTAACAGTCTTACTCATAAACTGAGATTTATAGTTAGGAATTAGCATTAAAAAAAACTTTGAAATTCACTGAAAAAACCATAGGTTTCACTCCAGTTATAGTTATGTTATGTTATGTTATGTTATGCGATTTTATTAGGCGCACAGATGCTCCAGCAAAGGAGCGTCCTGGCGCCCGACAAGGTAGCAGCACAACACAACGAAAACAACAAACAGAGAAATTTAAAACTAAGGGAATAAAAAGGTTTTCACCGCACGGCGAAAGGAAAGCAAATCCCTAAGGGCGCGAATCGCCGGGGGAAGGGAGTTCCAAAGCACCGCACTTGAAAGGAGCGTCCGCCAGCTCTACTCCGCTTAAAACGAGGAACAACAGCCAGTTCTGAATCAGCAGATCTTAAAGCTCGCACTGGGATGTAATGAACCAGAAGCTTGGAGAGAATCATGGCTGGGGACCCCTTGAGTATTTTATAGGCCACACAGAGGACCTTGAACTGGATCCGCTGAGCTACCGGGAGCCAATGCAGTGAGCGCAGGGTACTGGAAGTGGGGCACGATCTAGGTAATCCTACCACAGTTCTTGCTGCGGCATTCTGGATCCGCTGCAGGCGTCCAATTTCTGCCTGGTTCAAGCCTGCTAATAGGGAGCTCGCGTAATCCAGCCTAGAGATGACAGTGGCTTGGATCACGAGCTGCCTAGTGGCGGCATCAAAAAACTTAAGCACAGGACGGAGCCCACGTAGGATGCCGAAGCAACAGGCCACCGTACGTTTGGTATGGCATGCAAACGTAAGGGAAGGATCCAGCCAGACCCCGAGGTTTTTAAGCTCAGGGACTGGGATGGGTGTAGGACCCAAATCCCCTGGCCACCATCTCTCTCCCCAAAGTTCCGGTTGTCTGCCAAAAATCATGACCTCGGTCTTACTAGCGTTCAGCTGGAGACAGTTGGACGTCATCCAGCCGGCGACCGCCCGCAGTCCTTGTTGGAATCTGGGTGCATCCACATCGGCATCCCCAGCCAGCGGCCTTACGTATAGGTTAAACAACGTAGGACTCAGCAAGGAGCCTTGAGGGACCCCCAGATCCAACGGATGGTATTTGGACTGAAACGGAGGGACGGTCACGCTAAAGGCCCGATTGGCTAAAAAAGACCGGAACCATTGGAGAGCGATGCCGGTGACACCAGCCTACTCAAGACGACGCAGAAGGATGGGGTGCGATACGGTGTCAAAGGCGGCGCTCAGATCTAATAGCACCAGCGCCGCCGTTTGACCCGCATCGAGCACGGAGCGCAAGTGCTCCACCATATACAGTAGAGCCGTCTCCGTGCTATGACCGGCCCGGAACCCATTCTGCGTCATATCAAGGTTATCGGCTTGGTGTAGATATTCCGAGAGGACCGCGTTGACATGCGCCTCAGTCACCTTGGCAGGCCACGGCAGAAGTGAAATTGGCCGATAACTTTCGGGCTTGCTACCATCCAAGTTAGGTTTCTTGATAATAGGCCGGACCTGTTTCCACTTGTGTGGAACTACGCCGGAAGTGAGGTATTGATCAAAGAGCATAGCGGTGAGATGTCATGCACAGCTAAGTCTTTAAACACAGCCGGACAAAGCGGATCCGCTGGGGACCCCGACTTCACTTGGTGAGCCAGTTTACCAAGGCTTTCAGATGTTAAGTTCGGAAATGAGTGCAGCTCCTCGGATGTCAAAGATTTAAAAGGGGTGTCTACATTTGGAGTAGCCGACGGAAAAGCCCGGTAGATCGCATTGACCTTTTCCAAGAAGAAATCCGCCAATATTTCACAGTGCTCAACAGAGCTCTGGTAGGTCGCAGTCACCTTTTTGGCGGTAAGATCTTTCAGCACCTTGAAAATAGCCTTTGAGGGGTTAGAGCTAGTCCGAAATTGTAAGGCATAAAAGGCAGCGCGGGTTCTGCACACTGCCCGATGATAGAGTATCACAGTGGCCAGATACAAAACCTTTTTCTCGTTGTTATAAGTTTTGCGCCACGCCCACTCTGCACGCCTACAAGAGGTCTTAAGTGCCCGTAACGCATCATCGTACCATGGGCTGGCATTCCTGGCCCCTGATTTACACCAAACTATAGGGATGAGGGAATCTAGTGCCCTGGTCACCCAGTTGCAAAAGCCATCATAGCCCTGATCTGCCGACCCAGTTATATCTAGTGGGTCGGACAACAAGAGATGGAAGAACTCGTCCAACTTCAGTTTATTCCAGCGCCGTCTGGGAATTGGACACACCACTGGTTTGGGCTGCATAGCAGGTATGGGGCACCGAATCTGTATCAAATAATGATCGGTCCATGCAAACGGTGTAAGGCTAAAAATGCTGGCTTCCGCAAAGTTGGAAAACAACGGATCGAGGGTGTGGCCCCCTATATGGGTAGGCTGTGACACCAACTGAACCAGCTGGAGCGCTTCGAGATCTGCGATGAAACTGGACACCGTAGGGCTAGATAGATTATCAAAGTGCAGATTCAAATCCCCAATAATGGAGAAGTTGGAACACCCTACAGCCAGTTTACTGATGCCGTCTGGTAATGCCGCTCTAAAGGCCACTTCACTCCCTGGGGGCCGATAGATCAATAGCCCCGACAGAGTAAAGTTAGGCGTGATGGCCACCTTAAACATAGCACTTTCACAACCTGAGATACTTTGTCCCTGCCACGTACACGGGTAGCAGGACTTAACCGCAAGGGCAATCCCTCCACCTCTAGAAACTAGTTAGGAATTTGCATTTAAAAAACCTAATAAATTCACTGAAAAAACCATAGGTTTCACACCAGTTATAGCTAGCTGGAAATTTTACTGACATAAAACCATTGAAATTCCCACGTTACAGTTAGTTGGACTCACTATAACTTGCGCGTGCAATGCACTGCTGATGACGTCACATATTACATCACTCATGACATGGTCAGTGACATCACTCATGACATCACTGATGACACCATCCTTGTGACATAGTGACAGACCTCCTTTCACTGTAATGTAACACTTGAAACACATATTCAAAAATAGAAACTACATTTTAAAAAAAAATTGAGATACCCATATCAGTTACAACAACCAATTCAGTAATTCCACTATCTATATACACATCCACTCATTCACAAACAGTTCTATGTAGTCACTCATACATATACTCACTCATCATATGAAGTGATACACCTATACATCCTGTTACACACCGACAGTCATCCAAAAGTTATTTACACACATACTCACACATGCAAATAAACTTTTGAACACCCATTTATTTGCATCTAGAGCAATACACACACTACCACCTTACTTCTATTGAAAATTACACATATTTATTCTCTTAAACAATCACTTTTCGAAACACATACTTATTTAAACAGGAACTCTTACAATCTCTTACTCTCACATATACTCACTTATATGCATCAATATTCACATATTCTAGATTAAAACATATGTAGTTACTGTTTAAAACACTAGTGAGACAGTCATTTTCTCACTAACATAGACATATACACACTATTCAACCATACAGTCCTGCACATATGTAGTCTTCAAAATACATACAAAAAAAGAGTCAGTCACTCATTCATCAATGTTGTAAGTAATTCCAACACTAAACAACACAAACAATCATACTGATACTAATAAAACATCTAATGCCCATGTATATACACTTGTACCTACTCACCAACCCATGCAGCTACTTATACACAAAGTGAAACACTAATACATATATTTAAAAATGTAAACATTACTCACTAATATTTATTCTTCAGAAAGACACACATTCACTGGATGGTGTCATCAGTGATGTCATGAGTGATGTCACTGACCATGTCATGAGTGATGTAATATGTGACGTCATCAGCAGTGCATTGCACACGCAAGTTATAGTGAGTCCAACTAACTGTAACGTGGGAATTTCAATGGTTTTATGTCAGTAAAATTTCCAGCTAACTATAACTGGTGTGAAACCTATGGTTTTTTCAGTGAATTTAATAGGTTTTTTAAATGCAAAATCCTAACTATAACTGCTGTGAAACCTATGGTTTTTTCAGTGAATATATATATAGATAACTGGTGTGAAACCTATGTTTTTTTCAGTGAATATATATATATATATATATATATATATATATATATATATATATTCACTGAAAAACCATAGGTTATAGACCATATATAGTTAGGAATTAGCATTTACAAAACCTTGAAAATTCACTGAAAAAACCATAGGTTATAGACCATATATAGTTAGGGATTAGCATTTACAAAACCTTATTTTACTCACACAAAACCATTGAAATTCGCATATATAGTTAGTTGCGCTAACTATATATCGCGCACCCGCAATCCACTGCTGATGATGTCACATATTACATCATTCATGACATGGTCAGTGACATCACTGATGACATCACTGAAGACATCTCAAATGACATCACTGATGACATCTCATTTGACATTATTGATCACATCACTGATGATATCATTTATGTGATAATACAATGAACCTCTTCAGACTCTAATATAACCTTAGATACAATCAGTTAAAACAGACACTCAGAGACTGTCACTCATCCATGGAGTTACTCACACACCTAGTCAGTCATGTAAAGAATCAATCACACCTCCATTTCCTCAACTATACGGTTATACACACCTTACTTATTCAAACATATACTAACACATATTTACTCTCTTATACAATCCCTGATACAAGTTTACAATGATCCATACAGCCACTCACATATTCACTGGCTCTTATGCACAGTTATTTATATATGTCAACTCTCACATGTACTGTGTTTTACATATGTACTTACTTTGACATGTAGCACTGAGATATCCATTCACTCACCAATACACTCATGCACACAGTCAACCACCCATACAGCTGATTCCACATGCACTTTTGAACCCATACATCTAGTGAATCAACTGCTCACACATCTATGCACAGAGTCACACACCTCCCAGCCATCCACACACACACACACTCACTCTCCCATACAAATACTTGGGCAACCAACCAATAACACATATAGTTACTCATATAGCTACTAATTAGCACATGCAGCAGTTTACAGAACAACAGACATAATGATGCACAAATTAAGACAGTTTAGTCGCTAAGCCATGCACTCAGTGAGACACATTTAATCACTCACTCATACAGTGAGTCATGCACCTACTAAATCCTTCATCCAGACACTTATACATCCACTCATTCTTCAATATGTAAGACATATTTTAACTTTACAGAAACATACAGTCACTGGATGTTGTCATCAGTGATGTCATCAGTGATGTCATTTGAGATGTCTTCAGTGATGTCATCAGTGATGTCACTGACCATGTCATGAATGATGTAATATGTGACATCATCAGCAGTGGATTGCGGGTGCGCGATATATAGTTAGTGCAACTAACTATATATGCGAATTTCAATGGTTTTGTGTGAGTAAAATAAGGTTTTGTAAATGCTAATCCCTAACTATATATGGTCTATAACCTATGGTTTTTTCAGTGAATTTTCAAGGTTTTGTAAATGCTAATTCCTAACTATATATGGTCTATAACCTATGGTTTTTTCAGTGAATTTCAATGGTTTTTTAATAACAAATATCAAAAGCTGTAAAATGTGCTTTCATTTGTTCCGCGACCCGGTCCGCGAACCGGTAAACGTTCCGTTAGCGCAAGTACCGCGTTAGAAAGCAACATCGTGACGCGTCGCATAAGCGCAATGTATCACATTACTGCGTAATGCGTCTTATGACGCGCCGCGTTAGCGCACCGGGAAGCGCTCCGGAACGCGAACCGAGGCGCGAAGCGCAGCGCACCGGAAGTGATCCGGGGCGCGGCGCGGCGCGGAGCGCGTAACGTAAGCATAACAGGTCATGTGACTTGTTTATAAAACTTTTCATTGGTTCATTTTACTTTTGGTTTCCTAATGATGGAAGGCTTGGTCATATGACCATAAATAACACTTTTCATTGGTTTAGAACATTTTTTTTCCCCAAATGATGAAAGCCCCACCTTTTTTCCTCACTCTGACTTTCATTTTTATGAGAGAAAGACCTACATTGACTACCTTACAAATGGCTTCAATGATTGCTGCAGCTAGTGGACACCCACCACCACCACAACCTCCTAGGAAGAGAGGACCACCTCCTCAGGTCATCCTCCAACAAGAGGAGGAAGAAGAGGAAGAAGAGGAAGAGGAGCAAGGGACAAGGAGGTTTTTACCAGAACAGCCAAGGAGGTCCCATATAAAAGAAAATTATATTTGGCAATTTTTTTCATTTCCCGAAGGACAAAAAAAGGTGAACGCCCAGTATGTTACCTGCCTGATTTGTAAAAATGAACTGTCCAGAGGAACAGAAAAAAAATACAGTTATGGTAATTATACCATGCATCGCCATATGGAGAGGTGGCACCCGATAAATTACAGTGGTGCACAAATACGTGATCTTGTGGATAACCCCCGACCTGTGGCCAATACATCCACCAATGAAGAGGCAGTGACGGGACCAGAGGCAAGGGAGACAGTCCCAAATATACAGATGAACTTTGGCCAAATGAAATTTACCTGTATAATTTGCGGAAAATTAATTTCCTATGGAGAGAGGAGTGTAACTCTAATCAATAGAGCTTTTGAACATCATCAATGTACAAAACGCCCAAGAAAATAATTTTTTTTTTGTTGCTCCTGTTGAGCCCTTTCTAATGAATCATTTTTGTTTCCCCCCCCCAAAAAAAACAAAAAAATATAAAACCGTTCAAAAAATACAAAAAAACTATAAAAATGTTCAGAAAAATAATAAAAAAGTAAAAACCAACAAAAATAATTTTTAATAAAAGTTCTTTTCAGAACTACCTCCCCTTTATAAGAAATTGCTAGAATGTTTAGCACTCTGGCAACCTCTATTTCTTTTGATTCACTTCCCGGTTCGCGCGCCGGTACGCGAACCGGAAGCAAACTAAAAAAAATTTTTTTTTTTTAAAAAGAAGAGTAAGTAAACCGAGAGTAATGTTAAAAGAAAGACAACTAGAGGGAGTAACACACAGATACTGTTGAAAGAGGGACTGAGAAAAGGAGTGGAAAGAGTAGTATAAATAAGTAATAGAAAAAGAAATGAGGGAAGTAGCAAAGGCAGGAAACTGAGGGTTAAAGAAATGAAGCAATGGAACTAATAAAAGTTAAATTTGATAGAGATGTAACGTAAAGAGTACTAAACATTTATCTTATAATTGTCGTTAACTTAGTGACTTGTTATTTTTATACTTTTAATCTGTGTAAGAAAGAACAACAATTTTTAAATTAATAGAAGATAGTAAAAGATGAGTGAGCATGAGACAAGATGAATACATATTAAAAATCACAATTCAAAGTACAAAATGAATTATACATATTTAATGGTTTATTTTTGCTGTTCTCAGAATATATCAAATTTCACTGAAAACAGTGAGTTGAAGGTATTCATCATATAACAGCGGGAAAAAAAACACAATCAAAATGATTGTGTTTAGAAAAACCCATAAAATATAACCAATCAGAAATCAGAACTCCTCAAAAGTAACTTACTTTCTATGACGTCAAAGGATGTCCTATGAACAGCTTATACTCTGTTGTGCTGTTACTATTTTCTGCCCGCCACTTTCTGAAAGATAAACTCCATTGTTTTAAGAAAAATGAGACATACAAAGCAATTTAAAACACCACACTAAATTACAGCAACACCTAGAATCATTATAATCCAGTTACCTCCCCTAAATTCTCACTCCTGAAAACAAGTCAAAAGGCAACATTGCTTCATACTAAAATGGTAATCATTGCCGAAAGACTAGCCTTTTTTATATTTCAGATAAGCTGTGTAATATCCTGATGTTGTCAAAGGACCATCATAATATATAATAGCTGCAGTTACAAATGTTCTTCCTGAAATCCATGACTGTGCAGCCAAAACATTTTTAATTAGACTTGACAACTTATTTTCATCCAGTTTATGTAGTTGAGATTGTAAAATGACATTTCACCCATAAGTTTCCATAAATAATGTGAACAGCATTGCAGACTTACATTTCCTCTACTCCTTTTTTTGATCTGCTGCTTGAATTAGCTTATAAACACAAACAGTTTTTGCTCTGTACTACAATTATCCACAAGGCCATATAGAGTAGGAGCCATTATAACCTCTTGAAATTCCTCAGAACAAATCCCAAGATTCCTTCCCTAAAATTTTGGTTGTAAGAACACCAGGTAAGAATTTTGAAGGTGGAAAGGCAATTTTTTTTTGAAAATTAAAACAGAATCATTGCAGAATGACCAGCCGTTTCTAGACTTTAAATAAGCTGTGTACTGCCCTGATGTTGTTGAAGGACCGTCATGATATATAATTGCTGCAGTTACAAAAGTCCTTCCTGATATTGACAACTGCGAAGCCACAACATTTTTAATTAAAGTTGTCAATTTTGTTCCATCAGGCCTACATCGTTGGAACATTAAAATGACATACAGGCCATATGTTCGTATAAATAATGTGGACAGCATTGCTGACTTACATTGGCTACACTCCATGTTGTGATCGGATGATTTTACTAGCTTATTAAAGGACACTGATTTACTGTCTGGCAAAGTTAAATATATAAATCTTTCTGAGTCTACACTACTAGTACTTGATAGCCTACAGTTCTCGCAGTCATGTGCCATTGATAAGAAAGGCCAAACATGTGATCTACATCTACACCTTCATCTTGTAACACATCAAGCATATACATTAAAAACTCTTGACAATCTTGCTGAATATTTTGAGAGAATTGCGTTTGACCTGAACATATGTCTAACAATTTTCGAATTTCAGACACACTTTCGATTTTTGTTCTATCAGTGCTACATTTCTCTAACACAGAATTCAGCAAGCAGCAAAAACTTTGATCCGAATTGATCACAATCTGTTCTTTTAAAGTTTCTAGAGAAAAGACAACATTAACCACTACATTAGCATAGCAGTTGACACCAGAACTGTTTTCAAATGGAAAAATCTTCAACAGAATCCTTTTTCTTTCTGCTTATAATTTCAGGTTCATCGACTTTTTGTCTTTTTGCTACAACCTCCCGACTATTGGTCACATTTCTTCCTTTTCGGCCTACCACACGTTTCTCAAACAAAGGATATTGAGGCAAATGTGGCGCATACTCTTTTCTTAACCTATTGTATTCCTTAACACAATCTAGATCCGCACAAATGTTTGTGACATCACACTCAATCAAGTACAAACCCGATAAAGTTCTGACTCGTGTCAATGCCACATATGCCATACCCTCCTTGAACACAGAACTGCCAATATTCACCAATGCACTGTCTACACTTAAACCTTGCGATTTATGGATTGTCACCGCATATGCCAAGCAAACAGGAAATTGCTTACGGCGAACATATAAGTCTTTTACAAGCAAAAACCTAGCAGAGCAATGACCAATTAGCTGTACTTCCTCAATACCATCAAATTTAATTTTTAAAAATTCAATTCCATCTCTATTTCTGTATTTCTCAAAATCAACAACATTACCCATTGATCCATTTACCAGACCTCTTTCAACATGTAAATTCCTTCTTAAAATTATACGACAATTTAAAGCACACATTCAGAGTCTTTTCGAAACCTTTAGGTTTAGATTGGAAAGGGGCGACCACTCGGTCCCCCCGAACGTATGGCGGAGTGCCTCGATCCCCCCGGGAAGCCATTTTTTGGGCGGGAGGCGCGTCTCGGCTGGTATGCCCGAAGCGGCGTAGCCAGGGCGCGCTTTTTCCCGCCCTAGAGTGGGCTGGCCTAGACACCGACGTAGCCAGCCCCGCCCTAGGGGCAGGCAGGGGCGGGTTCTCGCCCGCCCTGAAGACGGATAAAGAGAGACGCAAGACCAGAAGACGTCCTCTTGTTCTTGTGCTCCGAAGCTGCACCTCCTCGCTACCCGTGAGCTCGGGACAGAACGAAGAGCCAATTTTGAGCGTTTTGATCTTTTTCTTTGTCTTCTAGATACCTCGTCGGAGAGATGCCCAAGAAAGGCGCAAAGAGAATGACGACCGACCAGATGGTGCGGGCCCTTTGCAAAGAGGTGTCCGACATAAAGAAACGGTTGGCGGAGCGAGACGGGGAGGAGGGTTCGGGCTCTGCGCCGGCTGGAGGGAGACCTAAGAGGCCGAGAAGGGTTCCAGCCGGTGGAGACGTCCCGGTTCCCTCTGCCCCGCTCGAGGCGCCGACACCAGTACCGATGGAGGGGAATCCAATCCCCGTTGTCGTCACCCCGACATCCAAGGAAGACATGCCCCCCGAGCTGGCAGCACAGCTAGCAGCTTGGTTGGGGGATAGTTGTGATGGCGCCACGGCTGCCGAGGCACAGGCGCTGATAAAAGGGCTTCGTGAGAAGAGAGATGCAGCTAAAGTGACTGCGCCGTTGGCGGGAATAGACAAGCCGCAAGCGGCAGAAGCTGCGTCCGGTGCAGGTAAGCGGCCATTGCCGATTGCAAGGGACGAGTCAGCACCCTCTCGTAGAGAGAGATTGGGACAACATGTACCTTTAGCTATAAAGGAAAAGATCTGGGCTGGGGAGTACGTGAATATTTTCTCCTTGCTTGTTGATCATTATGAGGTGGAGCATGTTAGAAGTCAGAAGGACCTAATGCATCCGAGTGTTTGGCGCGCAAAAATGGCCGCCTTTAAGGTAAATGAGAATATTGGCAACTGGGGCAATGCGTGGGGTATTTTTACATCGATTTTGGGGGAACGTAGGCCCGAGTTGCTTCCTGAGTTTCCCATTTATCAATCACGAATTATGGGTTACTCGACAGCGTATCAAGGTAACCATTGGTTTTGTTATGACAATTTGTTCAGGAAAGAAAAGGAACATAACAAGAGTTTGACCTGGGATTGTTACGATTCTGTAACATGGGATAAAATGAAAGAATCGGGAATGTTAAAAATGCCACTGGTTGGGAGCAATGTTGTTGATTACTCCCGCCAAAATGTGGGGACGCCCTTTCGACCAAGTACGAGCACCGACGATCAGTCGAGGCCCGCAGGCAATACAGGGAGAAAGGTTTTCTGCTTTAATTTCAACAAAGGGAAATGTACCAGGCCTCCGGGATCGTGTAAATTCAAGCACGAGTGTAGTACGTGTGGGTCGTCCCATCCTGAGTCATCGTGCAGAGCCAGAACGGGTGAGAATGGGGGTAAGGGAGGCGCCAAACAGGTCTAAACTAGTCCGAGGGGCGCCTTTACCAACCCCGATTGATACCTTGGCAATGATTCCCTGGCTCAGTGAATACCCGGATCGTACTTCTGCTGGGGTGCTGCGGAACGGTTTTACACATGGTTTCCGCATCCCGGTGGGGGACTTTCAGGGTGTAGGGATTTGCAAAAATCAACTTTCCGTTTTACAACATACATCTGTAGTGCAAGAGAAAATTCAGAAAGAGGTTAGCCGGGGACGGGTCGCCGGCCCGTTTTGTGTACCCCCGGTACCGGATTTTGTTTGTTCTCCGTTAGGGGTGGTCCCCAAGAAGGACCCAGGTGAGTTTCGTTTGATCCATAATCTGTCTGCTCCACATGGTCTTTCGGTGAACGACGCAATTGATCCAGAAGTTTGTTCGGTGCGATACGCATCGTTTGATGAGGCAGTAGCCATCTTGAATCGCCTGGGGCCCGGGACGTTGATGGCGAAATCAGATATCGAGTCAGCGTTCCGGTTGCTACCGGTACACCCAGACGATCAGCGTCTTCTGGGATTCGGGTTCCAGGGGTCATTTTACATGGATAGGTGTATGCCAATGGGATGCTCTGTATCATGTGCTTATTTTGAGCAATTCAGTACTTTCCTGCAATGGGTGTTTACTAAGAAAACGGGTTTCCGAAATGTAATGCACTACCTTGACGACTTTTTGTTCCTTGGCCCCGCCGGAAATCCCGAATGTGCCCAGGCCTTAGCTGAATTCTGTGTGTTGATGGGTCATTTTGGCGTGCCAGTGGCACCGGGTAAAACTATGGGTCCCACGACTTGCCTCGAGTTTTTGGGGATCGAGTTGGACTCAAGGGAGGGGTGTTTCCGTTTACCAGCTAGCAAAGTGTTGAAATTCAGGACAGCCCTCCAAGTATGTTTAAATACATCTAAGGTTACACTGCATCAGTTGCAACAATTAGTGGGAAAGTTGAACTTTGCCTTGAGGGTGATCCCAATGGCTCGCCCCTTTTCCCGCTCAATTGCCCAATCGATGGTCGGCCTAAAGGAGGGTCATCATCGCACGAGGTTATCGGCTGAGGTCCGCCAGGACATGCGGATTTGGTTAGCATTTCTGGCGGACTTCAATGGCCGAGTCGTCTGGAACAAGCCAGCCGTGTCCTCCGAAGAGCTTGGGCTATGGACGGATTCAGCAGGAAGCATAGGCTTTGGCGCCATCTTCGGCACAAAATGGTCTGCACAAAGGTGGCCCCTATGGTGGCACGAGAAGGGGCTGACGAGTAATATTGCTTTCCTTGAACTATTTCCCATTCTGGTGGCCCTGAGAACCTGGCCAGAAGGGTTCAGAGATCATTCTGTCGTGTTCTGGTCCGACAATATGACCGTGGTAGAATGCATCAATAGTCAGGCAGCCCGTTGTAAATTGATTTTGAGGCTGCTCAAAGAAATTGTCTTACTGTGTATGCAACTGAACGTGATATTCAGAGCAAAACATGTCCCAGGGGTGATGAATCAGGCTGCTGATGCACTGTCTCGTTTTTACATGCAGGCTTTCTCGGGTTTCCTTCCTTCAGCGGACCCAGAGCCGGCACCCTTCCCCGAAGCTCTCTGGTCTCTCGGTGCCCCGAACTTCGTCACCTCGTGGGAGAGAGTCTAGCACCCAGGACAAGGAAGGCATATGAAGGGGCGTTTCAGGCCTATTTAGCCTTTTTGGGGGCAGAGAGAGGGGGACTTTGGGGTCAGGAAGAGTGGGTAGTACTTTTTCTGATGTCCTTACGTAGGGCTGGGAAATCGGTGGCTACGGCCCAAAGGCATCGTGCCGCCATTTCCTTTGTTGCCAGGGCCCATGGCATCCAGGACCCGACAGCGTCTTTTACAGTACAAAAGGCGCTGCGTGGGTGGCAACGCCTAGAGGGTCGCAGAGTTGACGTAAGACGACCGATAGGTCTGGATAGGTTGTCCCAGTTACTGGCCTCACTCCCTAACACATGCTCGTCTCCTTTCGAGACCTGTTTGTTCCGGACTGCATTTACGCTAGCATTTCACGGGGCTATGAGAGTTAGTGAGCTGGTTGCAAGGAATAAACAGGATGTGGCGGGGGGCTTGTGCAGGGAACATGTTCAGATCAGGGGCGATGCGATGATTGTCTCCTTTCTCAGGTCCAAGACCGACCAAGATGGGAGGGGGGACTGCACGATCATTCGCAGGATCCCCGGGTCATCCATGTGTCCGGTACAGTGCTTAGAAGATTACCTAGCACGAAGGGTGGCATCATGGGGGGGGACGTTGTTGAGGCATGCAGACGCCACCCCGCTGACGAGGTTTCAGTTTCAGCGGGTGCTTGCAATGGCCATTGCCGCAGCGGGCTTGGACCCGGGCGAATTTGGGACCCATTCCTTTCGAATAGGGGCTGCCACTGAAGCTACAGCCAGGGGTCTTAATGTAGAACAAGTGAAACGTGTGGGGCGCTGGTCCTCCAATTGTTATAAGAGGTACGTGCGATTGCACATGTTGTGAAGCTGTAATCATGTACTCACGCTTCTTGTCTTTTGTTTGTTTTCAGTTGCGCAAGCCTACGCGGCAGGGCGGACTGTGCAGTCGACCCAACACCAGGCCAGCGGTCGCACGTCACCGGCTGTGAGGAAGGAGGTGTGGGTCGTGGGCCACTCATACGTGAGACGGGCCGCAGACGTATTCAAAGCAGGTGACATGATTCACGTACCTGGGGAATACGGGTACAGAGTGTCCTTCTACGGAAGGGGCGGTCTCTGTATTGACCAGTTTCAGGCATTCTTTGAGGGTCTGTTAGAGCGGATAAGGTCACCGCCGTCCATAGTCATAGTGCATTTGGGGGGCAATGATTTGGTCACCACCGGTAGACGACTTCTCCTGGAGGCTATGCTTTCCACGGTAAGTTGGTTAGCGAGGAGAGTTCCGGGGTGCATAATTGCGTGGTCTCATATGATCCCACGAAAAGTGTGGCGGGGGGCTATCTCGATCCCTGCTTTGAATCATTCTGTTAGAAAATTGAATAACAAAGTGAGTAGGTTGTTCCGTGCCAAGACATTGCATTCGATCTCGCATAGTTGTATTAATGATGACAGTATGTATCTGGGGGATGGTGTGCATTTGTCAAGGGTGGGGAATGAGTTACTCATAGGAGACTTCTTAGCTTGGTTAAAGTCGTTAAAACATGACCTTTAGGTAGGAGTTTTGTGGGGGGTCCGGATAGCCGGTCAACTATCCGGACCTGTGGCGGTAAGGTCATGATCGGTGAGCACTAATTGGTAGATCCCTATGAGTGGGCGTCACCCAACACGGATGGGAGCGCTCGGGAGAGGTGGCCATTGGCCCCTCAATGGGGAGGCGGTCCCGTCTAAGGGCGGGTCGCCGGAAGTAAAGGAAAGGCGGTCAAGGCCCCTTCCTTTGTAGGAGGGGTTACAGCCCCCTCCTGGGGAATTTCCCGGGGCCAGTGTCATCTGCGACGGCAGATGCGGTAAGTTGTGTGGGGTGGGGGGAGGTCCACGATACCTTCCAGATACCACACACAAGTCTTCGAACGACCTTTAAATGGCGTCGAGTCTTAAGTGCCCCCGTCAAGTCAAGGGAAATTGTTAGTAGTTGCACTTGAGGTAAGCCTCTGTGCTGTCGCCCCTCCCAAGTGGGAGGGGTAAGTCTGGTTAGGGATCTTGACACCGGTTATGACCTTGCCGTTGGCCCTTAAACGTTAGGATGTACAATTTCAGTGTTTCTAGAGAATGTTTTGTAGGATGCTAGTTCGGCTAGGAGAACCTCTGTATTAGAGAATATGTTAAGGTTAGCCAAACATCGCAATGTGATAATGAAATTGTACATAACATGAAACGTTTAATGTTTTAATTTTTTGTTTTAATAAATACGGCCGGGAGGGTCACTCCCTCCCACATCCAAAAACTTTAAGAACTGTTTCCGGTTTCCCTCCTTTTGGGGATTGTGTTGAGAGGGGGTGGCGGGTATCTCAGCCATATGGAAAGGGGCGACCACTCGGTCCCCCCGAACGTATGGCGGAGTGCCTCGATCCCCCCGGGAAGCCATTTTTTGGGCGGGAGGCGCGTCTCGGCTGGTATGCCCGAAGCGGCGTAGCCAGGGCGCGCTTTTTCCCGCCCTAGAGTGGGCTGGCCTAGACACCGACGTAGCCAGCCCCGCCCTAGGGGCAGGCAGGGGCGGGTTCTCGCCCGCCCTGAAGACGGATAAAGAGAGACGCAAGACCAGAAGACGTCCTCTTGTTCTTGTGCTCCGAAGCTGCACCTCCTCGCTACCCGTGAGCTCGGGACAGAACGAAGAGCCAATTTTGACCCACCCACCAGCCCCTGAGGACAGCAAGTCGTCGTGCAATAAAGTGAATGTTATAAGTATGTTTTCCGTTTCGTTTACAGGCTGTGAAAGTATCAGTTTGTTGTTGATCATAATAAAGTATGGTGAATATCGTGTAAGTTGTTACGATTAAAATGATTTGATGTAGTGTTGCATTTTAAGCATGTTCTTTCGGTCGTAGCGACCAATTTTTTCCTAGGTTTGAGTAAGAATTGTCGTATTTATTTTTGGTAGGCGGTAAGGTCATGATCGGTGAGCACTAATTGGTAGATCCCTATGAGTGGGCGTCACCCAACACGGATGGGAGCGCTCGGGATAGGTGGCCATTGGCCCCTCAATGGGGAGGCGGTCCCGTCTAAGGGCGGGTCGCCGGAAGTAAAGGAAAGGCGGTCAAGGCCCCTTCCTTTGTAGGAGGGGTTACAGCCCCCTCCTGGGGAATTTCCCGGGGCCAGTGTCATCTGCGACGGCAGATGCGGTAAGTTGTGTGGGGTGGGGGGAGGTCCACGATACCTTCCAGATACCACACACAAGTCTTCGAACGACCTTTAAATGGCGTCGAGTCTTAAGTGCCCCCGTCAAGTCAAGGGAAATTGTTAGTAGTTGCACTTGAGGTAAGCCTCTGTGCTGTCGCCCCTCCCAAGTGGGAGGGGTAAGTCTGGTTAGGGATCTTGACACCGGTTATGACCTTGCCGTTGGCCCTTAAACGTTAGGATGTACAATTTCAGTGTTTCTAGAGAATGTTTTGTAGGATGCTAGTTCGGCTAGGAGAACCTCTGTATTAGAGAATATGTTAAGGTTAGCCAAACATCGCAATGTGATAATGAAATTGTACATAACATGAAACGTTTAATGTTTTAATTTTTTGTTTTAATAAATACGGCCGGGAGGGTCACTCCCTCCCACATCCAAAAACTTTAAGAACTGTTTCCGGTTTCCCTCCTTTTGGGGATTGTGTTGAGAGGGGGTGGCGGGTATCTCAGCCATAATAGTCTTCTCTAATGAATCCAATTTAGATTTCAAATTCTCAGACAAAATAATTGTTGCTCCCATATGCTCTACTCTGTCAATAGCTTCCAGTTTCACAATCTCTTGGTTTTCTAAATGCAACATCTTGTTGTTGAAGATGGCACATTCTGCAAGAGTTGGCATCAAACATATTCCAGATTTCTTCTCAGTAATTTTCCGAAAAATATTCTCAGGTACAATGTCTTCTTCTGGATACAAATTTGACAGTA
Organism: Lissotriton vulgaris; assembly: GCF_964263255.1. NCBI lineage: Eukaryota > Metazoa > Chordata > Amphibia > Caudata > Salamandridae > Lissotriton > Lissotriton vulgaris. Next base: position 267,043,885 of record NC_141695.1, read on the forward strand.
ATCGTGCATGTAAAGCTTCTTTCCAATGCTCGGTCACTTTTCCAATTCTAACATCTTGTAGAATATTCTTATAATCTTCATCCTTTGCTTGACGCATATTTTCACACAGTTCAGCATAATTGAAGTTTAACCATATATTGACGTTGCCAATACTCCCTAGACACTTCCTGGTATCTTCATGTGTGAGCATTTTGAACACAAGTTGTCCTTTCACTGGTGTCAGCTGCAGAAGATCACCGAAAACAATGATGTGTTTGCCACCAAATAACACATCATACTCTGTTTTAAGAACTTCTTGCATTCTCAAATGCACAAAGGCAAGCATGACATTGGAAACCATGCTTACTTCGTCAATGATAAGAAGTTTCATTTTCCTCAAGACTCTTGAAACTTCACAACAAGCATCTCCAGATAACTTGTGGTATTGTAATTTGTTATCATGCTCCACTGGCAGCATCAGTAGACGATGCAAAGTAATACCTTTAATGTTATGTGCTGCCAGTCCAGTTGGAGCGGTGACAACACAAGACAGCGATGACTCAGTCCTTTTCTGCAAATAACATGAAATTGCTTTAATGAGGAAACTTTTTCCAGTTCCCGCTTCTCCACTCACGTACAGTCGGACAGTCTTCAACGACGTACATGAGCACTCTTTCTTCTCATGACTTAATCCATGATCAATTTGGTTGGTAACTTCGTCATATATTTTCCTCTGCTCAACGTTGAGTTGTCTTTCCAAGTCTTCTAAGTTAACCGCATCCTCCTGAGCATGTGCCATGGCTCTTTCCACTTCAATCATAGCAGTGGCAGCTTCATTTTCGATAACTGGTCCTCCTAGTGGATCCTGACTCAATGAAACAAAACTCTGACTGTCCTGAGAACTGTCTCTAGCAATCTCGGCTGCAATCGTTGCTTCATGCTCGATTTCCGCATTCAACATTTCTAGATATTTGGGAAAAACAGGACATTCTATGGTCTCTTTGGCTGCATTGAAAGAGTCTTCGTAACAGAGGAAATCTCCAAGCAGTTCCTCTTCTGCACGCCAAGGCTTGAAAAGTAGCAAAAGAGCTAAATAGAAAAACTCTTTTCTTTCAGGAGATTCACCACTTAATTTTCGATTATTTACCAATTGGCATTTTCTTTGCTTGACCAGACAACCCTCACTTCCAATTACAGCATACACTCCTTTATCAATATCTTCTTTGATGTTCCTTTTGAATATGTAATTTTGCAGAACCTCATACAGACAAACATTCTCGAGGTGACTGCTTCTATTTGGATAATATGTATCCAACATGTTGGTCTTCAAAATATCTGTACTGTTTGGCTCCTTTTCCGCCAAATACTCAATTTCCCGTACAGGTTTCAGAACTCGATTACGCGTTGCAGCAAGACCAGGACTCGCCCAAATGATACTCCTGGATTTGGCATAAAGACTTGCTGAAGACAACCGGTCAGAACATTCGTAAGCACCGATTTCTCGATGCGACAACATCTTCAGTCTGAAACTGTACAACTTCTTACTGAGGCTCTTTTCATGGGAAATGTCCTCCCACATATCCTTCAATTCTGTCTTTTCTTTTTTGGTGATGTAAGATGTCACATACCGAGCCACAGCCATACAGTTATCAGCCACAAACTGTATATCCATGTTAGCATTCCACATGGACAAAATCACTGGGTTGTAGTCATTGATATACTTGGACTCTTGGTTCCTTTTCAAATTGTATGTATTTTTGGGTGATTTTCTCGTCACATTATGTCGCAGAGAAGACATCAAATTGTTCACTCTTCCTTTAGATATCAGCAATCGTGGAAATCCAAAACGACATTTTGTATAGTACTTGTTCTTGTTTCTGAATTTACGACAACAGTACTTTCCACAACGATGGCTTTGAAACCGTAAAACTTGTTCTCTTAGACTTTTGTCTTCCTTTGTCTTTAGAACAGCACATGTAGAATACTGTTCAATGAAATTCATCACTAAGTCATCCGGATCTGTTCCAAATTTGGGAGCATCTTTGATCCACAGCAGCATATGTATATGAGGAGCACCTCTTGCTTGGTACTCCTTTCTCCAGAAGAAATCCAACACCTCTCCAAGAGGTGGATTTTCTTGTTCATGATGAAAGACATCATAGCTTCAAATCTATGATTGAAGTACCTGCATACATTCACTGGATCCAAAGAACACAGTTCTCCGGGTGTCTTGAATTCGATATTTTCAATGTTTCCATTTGCCTCTCGTAGAAATTCAAGTAAGTCTTCCCAGCCATATTCGGCACAGCTGAGAGTGAGGAACCATGTGGGAGTTCCTAAGTTCCTCAGCATACATTTCAAATAACCATGACGACGGTACCAGTACTCATTAGTACCACGCTGACACGCCATGAGTTTAATCAGGTGAGAATCCAAAATACTATCTTGCACATTGACTTTATTCATAAAGTCACTTGCCGAGATGTTTTGCATCTGTACACCACTTTTCAAGATGTGGTTCACTGCATATGACAGTCCAGACATATCGCTTTCAAACAGTAGATGAAACAAATAGGGAATGCATTGACGAAACCTAGGATCTTCTACATACAATCGTAAAGTCCGGTATTCAGAAGCAGGAATTTGAACAGGTCGCTCATCATATCTTCCTCCTTGACCTGTTGGAAATAGCTGTGGGAAACACCGAGCTTCCAAACTTTCCTCCCAAACACTAATAGGACTCTCTTTGGCTCGTTTCATTTGAAACAACTCAATAGCATTCCCCATGACTTCCTTAGAATGCAAAGGATGAACACTATAATGTTCATATATTTCTTCATTTTTAGAGGGTTCTACTTTTTCAATTTGACCAGCACACAAATCGCTATCCTCTTCTTCACTTACTTCCTCTTCTGCAACATATACATTCTTGTAGTACTTATTGATTTTCTTCAAATACAATGTTGCCTTTTTGACTTTCCTAACATCCACTAAATCTTGCCATATTTTCTTACTCTTTGTCGGAACCCCATTAACTAAGATAACAATAGGTTCCTCTTCCACTTTCTCTACTCCAATTGTATTAATATTTTTTTTCAAATCTAGAGGCAAATAAACAACTCTTCCCTTTAATCCTCTCTGTAAATCTGATGGAGGCAATTTCCCTGTCTTTGGCTCCATTCTTACAATAGCCTGAAAGGGATGCACACTTTGAATCAAAATAGATTCATACGTATTTAAATCCTTCAATTCAGAAGGAATGTCAACCAATTCCAGATTATTATGAACCGCTCTAGCAGGCATCCGGTTTTGATTTAATTTGTTACAACAATAAGTACACACACGTTGATCCAAACCCAAATCAAAACAATTTTCTACCATCAAGTATGTTGCAAAATCCTTCCATTCACTATTATTTTCCCTTTCACTTTTCGCATATAAATCCACTAACTTAGTCTGATTCTTATAATAAGTGCGTCGACAACATACACAAGTGAAATTAGGCCTCTCACTTGATTTCACCTGAAATGTGGCAATTTCCTTTTGAAAATTATCTGTACTGGAAACATGTAAACTAGCTTCCACATTACCTTCTTCTTCTGGGTCAATTTCAACATTCTCCTCTTTACTTGTAAAGTAACAAAACTCAATTTCTTCACAAATATTCTTCACATCTACTTCAGAACCATGCAAAAGAGCAGTGCATAATTGTTTAAGCATAACTGCTGGACTCTTACCATAATACAACATTCTAACTAATTTCCTCACTTTACTATGATGCACTGCTAGCATCCTGAAATGATGAAAAACACTCTGGCATACTCTCCTGGAAAGACAAGCCAGTGAATGACCATGCAAACCTGTCACTTCTCTCACTCTGCAAGGATCTAATTCTTGCAACAATTTTATTTTCTGTTTTAAACTTTTCTTATTAAATGTCCGTACAAAATCACAAAGAAAATTAATGGAATCCTGTCGCACACTGCAAATAGAACTACACTTCCAGGTATACACTGGTCCCTTAGGACGTCTCCCTAAAACTTCATTACCTAACACCTCTTCTGCCTCTGTTGACAAAAGTTTTTCTTTTTCAACCGGACAACCATCTTTCACCTCATAAGCTCGACCACTGGTGTCAACTGCATGCACCAAATTATTGTCCTGAAAATAACTCTCCTCATTAAAAAATGCCTCACAACTTGAACTATGCATCAATTCTCCTGAGAAAACTTCACAAAAATTACTTCTATTAACTACTCTCTTCCATCTACTATTTGATTTGAAATCATAAATTACCTTGTTTAGTTTCCTAATTCTATTGATTACCAAAATAAATAACTTTCGCTTAATTTCAAAAGCCTGATCAATAATTTTCTCTACATTTTTCTTTCTCTTATAAAAAGCCACTTTCTGTTGACCTTTCTTTAAATGTTTTAACAAATTGCCACTTATCCTGTTGCGGAACATTCGTCTACGAATGTCCCTAAACAGATTTTTCCTTCTACTGCCATGCACAGAATTATCTCCTGCTCTACCAGTAACATTTTTGATTGGCCTTTCCTTTCCGTTTAAATTGGCTCTCTTTTTCTGGACTAAAACTTGTTCTGTAGTTATACTTTTGTTTCTACAAATGTTTCTAAGGAATGATTTCGTTCTCTTACCCGGAGCTTTCTTCGTAACTTGACGAGATTTTATTGTAGAGGACTGCTGCAAGCATTTAGTAATCTGCTGTCTTTGACGTTTTGTAGCCTTTCGGATTCTATCCTTAGACGGGCATTGTCTAATTTCGAAATGATCTGCAGTTGAATCTGTGGTAAAATATAATAAAAAAATGTATTAACCACTATTACCAAACAGTAAATCAATAACAGTAAGGATTTGACTCAGCAATGCCATAAAGATGATTCAGTGAAATCTTCTGAATTTTACTGTGTTAGTTTTACAGGACTTTCATGCAAATGACTGCCCACCCTGCAACAAAACGCCCACATGAAACCTGACGCACATTAAATTATATACTTACCTGCAATAATCCATATGCCAGTGTTTAGGTCCATCCACCCTGCCCCTCCCCCTCCCTGCCTCCCTGCCCCACCGTATCTCCCTCCATGGCCCTGCTATCTTGCAACATGGTACATCTTGTAAATCACTGCTGCATTATAAAAGTGACGCAACAGCAGCACAAAAGAGGCGCACAGCCATCATAAATCTGGCCCTAACACTTTAAATGATTGATTCAGGATGACGATAAGGTGTGGAATATCTAGAGGTTTGTTTGAGGTGAGGCCTACTCAGGGTTGCAGATGAAATTTAGGCTTGTTGAAGAGTACAGAGGTGATAATACATGTACAAGCCTACCAATGAAGTGAATCATGTCCACTGCACTCTTGAACAAAGGCCAGACCTCCTCTATCTCCCTGAACACGACTAAACCTCATCTGCACAATGTGATTCATAATGTTACGAAACACAAGTGATATAATTGAAAAACGTGCAAATATTTTTGCACATTTAACAATCACATCACCTGTATTTCTTCAGCTTAGTTATCTCATTGTGCAGATGTAGTCTACGTCCTATGTAGAAGCACACCCTATCAATACTTAAATTACCCAAGCACACATGGGGCGTATTTACAAGAAACTTGCTCCACGGGGAAATGTCTTAAATTAAAATGGGAAAAATAACATCAAAGGGACTCAAAGGCCTTGTAAATATGCCCCACACAACCTATGAAACACTAGCAGTACATATCAAGAAACTTAATTGATTTCAAAAATCGTTTTTAAAACTTTTATGTAAAACAATTATATACCTGCATTCAAGGGGAACTGACTTAAAATGCCCTAATACACATGAAAGCGTTTTTTTAAGGCCCTTGCACCTTTTTTTCCATCACTTTTAACATGACTATGTAACTCAAACAATCAAAATCAAAATTTGCCAAGCACACATGGGGGCATATTTACAAGGACCTTGCACCACGGGGAAAGTGACTACAAATGGTCAAACACACCTGGGGACGTATTTACAAGGGCCCTTGCACCATGGGGAAGTGACTTGAAATGGCCAAGCACACATGGGGACGTATTTACAAGGACTTTGCACCAGGGGGAAGTGACTTGAAATGGCCAAGCACACATGAGAGCGTATTTACAAGGCCCTGGCCTTGCACCAGAGGGAAGTGACTTGAAATGGCCAAGCACACATAACGGAGTATTTACAAAGAACTTGCACCAGAGAGAAGTGACTTAAAATTGCAACGTACACATGAGGACATATTTAGAAGACCCTTTCCCCAGGGGGAAGTGACTTAAAATGACCAAGCACACATAGGGGTGTATTTACAAGGCCCTTGCACCACTTATGCATCACTTTTAACATGTACACTGTGGAGCACCATGGGGCAAAAACAACACAGATGCATCATGCATCTGTTCCGCAAAAGCGACGCATTGCAGGAGTCACATCGCAAGTAAATAAATTCTCATAAATTTTAAAAGCATTCCTTTTCCTTGAAAACGATTTTCTGATCATAATTTGAAAACACAGCACAGCTCCTATGTACAACCACACCTTGTCAGTACCAATACTTTACATTATCTGCAATTACAATTTGTAAAAGAATGCAAAATCTTCTTTGAAAACATAATGCAAACACTTGACTCAAAACATAATTTTAAATGCACAGCTGGCTTTCTTATTTTCTCAAAAAAGCATACTAGTCTCTATCTAAAATGAAGAAACGATATCTCACTTTAGCAAATGCTTTTTGAATTTCAAAACAGTCTCAGAAACACACCAATTTTTCTTTAGCAGAACAAAAGGTATGCACTCCAGAGGCTGCAACCAAGAAAGGCACAGAAATGCTGATATTCATCACACATATCTCTCATGTCAGCCAATCAAAACTCTTCCCTCACTTTTTTCAAATCAACACCCTTCCCCCCTCTGCCCTTTCTGCCCTTTTTCCATAGCAACTACCTCCTGCCAGACCTCTCAAGTTTACAAGTTCACACAACAATGTTTCAAATGAACTCTGAACTCTCAGTACACCTGCTAATCCACTGCAATCTTTCATAAAATCATTTTTTATTAACCATTCAAATTACATCTTTCAAAGAACACATCCATGCACCCTAACTTTCTGTTTTCAGCAATGGAAATCCACCAATCACTGCTAATGAATCATTAGCACTCAAACTCCACAGTTTTTTTTCTTTACAAACTCCACTGTTTCAACTGCCGTTTCATTCCCACACTTCATCTGACTGCAGCAGAACAACCTCTCGCCATGTTTTCTGTCTGGATTCTAGGACATAGCTACATCCACTGGGCTCACAGGTATGCTGATAACAGAAATTTACACAACCTCAATTTACAAAATGTGGAAATCAAATGGATTGGCCAAAGAGGATTGAGATTTCACCAATTGATACCATTGGTGAAAACCTTTTTACATTTGCCAAACCCTGACCTCATAATAGTGCACTGTGGAGGAAATGATTTGGGCACTTTGACTGGGGTAGGTCTGGAAATGCTCTTAACGGACACCTTTATGCAATTGATGGCACTTTTTCTTCAAACTGCCTTGGTATATTCCAATATATGCCAAAGACAAAAATGGAGGTGGTCCAATCAATTTTTTCCACAAATTGAGAAATCGAGGAAGCATGTAAATAAGTCTGTTTCAGCTTACATGAGAGACCATGGAATGGGCTGCATCTACAACAATAACTTGCGTTACTACATGCAAGATATCTACAGAGGAGATGGCGTGCACTTCTCAGATGAGGGGAACAGAGTTTTCATACAAAATTTAAGACTGTGTCTTGGTACCTACTTATAGGTACCTAGAACTTACACAGAACCCAAAAGCTCTTTTCAGAGCTACCTTAACTATAATTACTCTTTAAAAATTTCGAATGTACTTTTTTTTACTAATTTTCACTTATGTTCGCTTCCCGGTTCGCTACACGGTTCGCATACCGGCAGCTAACGGCGCGAAAAATTAAAAAAATATATATATTTTTTCTCGCACATATGGGACTCCTCAGCCACCCTCAGAAAAACTAGGGGGTCAGGATACGTCTACCGTGCCCCCTTCTACTCATTCTGAGCATTATTTACCCTCCATCTTGTATCTCAATTCTACCGAAACACAAAATGGAGGACTCCCGTAACGCTGCAGGTTCGCTTACCGGTGCACGCACTGAGAAGCGCTTGCTTAAAAAAGGTGGAAAAGTAATTTACAGAAAAACCACTGGAGACACTTTCACCATATATACATTAGCTCATACTACATACCAATCCCTACCATTATCACAAATTTGGTTGGAATTCCATTTAGCCATTTAGCATGTAGACCTCTCTAAATTCCCTGAGGTAAATTACTTCACAAAACACATCTGAAGTGTTGGAATCGACAACCAATTAAAATGTTACTTTCATTTTCTACTTTTTTTACCTGACATTTGATTGATTATTACCTGAATATATATAAAGAAAGAGAGAAAAACACAGCTATTTTGACTACTACTTCCTGAAGTCAAGTCAAGTCAAGTCAGAGAATTTATATAGCGCACTACATACCCAGAGGGTCTCAAGGCGCTTAGGAAGGGGAGGAGGATTACTTGTCAAATATCCACGTTTTAAGTTGCTTTCTGAATGCTAGGTGGTTTTGGGTAAGGCGAAGGTAGGGCGGGAGTGAGTTCCATGTTTTAGCAGCCAGGTATGAGAAGGATCTGCCTCCCATGGTAGTCCTGTTGATGCGAGGTACAGTGGCGAGGGCTTGGCTGGAAGAGCGTAGTTGGCGGGAGGGGGTGTAGAAGGACAGTCGTGAGTTGAGGCATTCTGGTCCGATGTCGTAGAGTGATTTGTGTGCGTGGGTTAGCAGTCGGAAAGTGATTCTCTTATTGACGGGTAGCCAGTGGAGGTCTTTCAGGTGACCAGAGATGTGTTCGTTGCGCGGGATGTCTAATATGATCCTGGCTGAGGCGTTTTGGATTCGTTGGATTTTCTTCTGGAGTTTAGCGGTAGTACCTGCGTAGAGGGTGTTTCCGTAGTCCAGTCGGCTCGTGACCAGAGCATGGGTGACTGTTTTCCTGGTTTCGGTGGGGATCCAGCGGAATGTTTTTTTGAGCATGCGATTGCAAGAACATTTTCACTGACACCTTAAACTTGTCTTTAAAAGGTAAGATGTTATTTTATAAATTTGACCGGAGAACTATGTTATACAATTTAAATTAATTTGGAAAACATTTTCAGATAGTTATATACTATCCCTCTGTAAGAGTTAGACATTGAGAAAGGCTTGTTTATTATAATTATGGATTGATTTACGTTTCTGTGTTATAATTATGAATTTACTTAGGCTTTTTCGCAGGCACTTTTTAATAGTACTACTTCACGCCTGAAACCATACAGTGCCCATAGATAACTTCTCTGTTATAAACTCACAAGTACCTGTCTGAACTTAAACCCAACATTGCCCTATCTCTACTGATATATTTATTTTTTATGCAAATTTCAGCACAAAAATGGAAGGAGAACAGAACGTTTCCTTTGAAATTGCCCTAGAGATGAACAATGAGGAAATCATTGAAAGCATTGACTTGGAATTCATGGACGAATCACGAGACCAAGAACTTCTACAATGTGTAGAATCTGTGGATTTGTTACTTCAGTATGAGGACGATAAAATGTGGGAAGTTATGTTCACTCAACAAGAGGACATTTCGGACAGTCAAATGTTAGACAGTCTATTAAATTTTGAAAAAGAATCAGAAAAATAATATTTTATATTTAATAATCAAAAATTGTTCGAGTCTTTAATCATTTTTATATGTAATTCATAAACTAGTACCAAATTGACTATAATGTAAAGTCAGACTTATAGTATACTGTGCAACTTTTTTTATGTCACATAGTAATTTTGCTCATAGTTACTTCCTTTCTCCAACTATATTATCTCCAATGTGTATTTAACATCTCTTTATCATCTCCTGCCTCCATATTGTTTCTACTTTCCTGACACACTATGGTATGAATTCCATATTCCACAATAACTTCTGAAACAACATGCAAGATATCTACAAAGGAGACGGTGTATATTAATTTTTTGACTCTGCATTGGTACCTACATATTGCTACTTAAATAAAAAAAACAAAAAAAAAACAACAAAACGAACAATCAATAAACATACAATATTTAAAAAGTCTATCATTCTTGTTTCCTTATAGTACGCTCTCTGGACCGCTTTCCGGTGCGCGTACCGGGCGCACCCCACGCAAAAAAAAACATTTTTTTTTTAATTTTTGCCCCGCGGGGCCCTTTTAAAGCCTCCACATCAAACCTAGGGAGTCAGGGAGGATCTACTATTCTCCCTTATGGTCATTTCCCCCTTTGTTTTGGCCTCCTCTTGTCACTCGATCCTACCGAGAAACAAGATGGCGGCCGCTCCGGACTGTTTAGAATGTTGACAGACACCGGAGAGCCAATCAGCTTCGCTTCGCGAAGTTCCGTTACGCATCAGGTACGCGAACCGGAGAGCTACCTGGAGCGCTGTCACAGATATATATTTTTTTTTGAACGTTAATTTATCAAAATCCACTGGAGCACATATATTGAGACCTAGCAAAGGCACAGCGGGCTAACAGTCCCTACAATTTTGCCAAGTTTCGTGCAAATCCATTCAGCCGTTCGAGCTAAAAGGCCCCCCTTGACGAAACCCCCCCGAATTTTCAGGGGCTGCTCAGAAACAAAATGTGCAATTTTCCTGAAAGTTTCAGCCAATTCCGTCCACAAACGCCAAAGTTATTAGACATAGATTTTTCAAAAATCCCATAGAGAAAAAACCCTAACTATATATACCTACTGGCGACCGCCAGTAAGTAATATATACATATATATAGATACATACATACATATATATATATATCGTGAGAGGTGACAAATAAAATACTTCTTGCCTGAAACATTTGCTGCTGAGGCCTGAGTTTCCTTCTTCGCCTGGCGTTTGCTTGGAAGTGGTGGGAATCGTTCCGAATATATATATTTCACACCAGTTATAGTTAGGGATTAGCATTTAAAAACCTATTAAATTCACTGAAAAAAACATAGGTTTCACAGCAGTTTTAGTTAGCTGGAAATTTTACTGACATAAAACCATTGAAATTCCACGTTATAGTTAGTTGGACTCACTATAACTTGCACGCCTGCAATGCGCTGCTATGACGTCACAAATTACATCACTCATGACATGGTCAGTGACATCACTCATGACATCACTGATGACACCATCCAGTGAATGTGTGTCTTTCTGAAAAATAAATATGTTTTATATATGTATATGTAAAGGTCGATCGAAGAATAAATGTTTAAATAAGTGTCTTAATGAATGTTTTTTAAAAAAAAATTGATTGTTTAACTGGCTTATTAAGTGTATCTTAGTAAATACGTATATTAGCGAGTAACTTTTAAATACTGAAATGTATGTATCAGTGTTTCACTTTGTGTATACGTGGCTGCATGGGTTGGTGACTGACTCACTGTTTGTATGTGTTTTTAAGACAGCATATGTACAGGACTGTATGGATGGATGAGTGTGTATATTTGTGTGTTAGTGAGTAAACGACTGTCTCAATATTGTCTTTATCAGTAACCACATATGTTTTAATCTAGTATATGTGAGTATTGATATATATAAGTGAGTATATGTGAGAGTGAGAGATTGTAAGAGTTCCTGTTTAAATAAGTATGTGTTTCTATAAGTGATTGTTTAAGAGAGTAAGTATGTGTAAGTTTCCATAGAAGTAAAGTGGTAGTGTGTGTATACCTGTATATGCAAATAAATGGATGTTCAATAGTTTATTTGCATGTGTGAATATGTGTGTGAGTAACCTTTGGATGACTGTCGGTGTGTAACTGGATGTATAGGTGTATCACTACATATGATGAGTGAATATATGTATAAGTGACTATATAGAACTGTTGGTGAATGAGTGGATGTGTATTAGATGGTGGTATTACTGAATTGGTTGTTGTAACTGGTATGGGTATGTCCACTTTTTTGAAAATGTTAGTTACTATTTTTGAATATGTGTTTCAAGGGTTACTTTACAGTGAAAGGAGGTCTGTCACTCTGTCACAAGGATGGTGTCATCAGTGATGTCATGAGTGATGTCACTGACCATGTCATGAGTGATGTAATATGGGACGTCATCAGCAGTGCATTGCAGGCGCGCAAGTTATAGTGAGTCCAACTAACTATAACGTGGAATTTCAATCGTTTTATGTCAGTAAAATTTCCAGCTAACTAAAACTGGTGTTAAACCTATAGTTTTTTCAGTGAATTTAATAGGTTTTTTAAATGATAATCCCTAACTATAACTGGTGTGAAACCTATGGTTTTTTCAGTGAATTTCATAGGTTTTTTAAATGCTAATCCCTAACTATAACTTTTTGCATCTGCCAAACCCTGACCTCTTAATAGTGCACTGTGGAGGAAATGACCTGGGCACTTTGACTGGAGTAGGTCTGGAAATGCTTTTAAAGGACACCTTTGATCAATTGATGACACTTTTTCCACAAACTGCCTTGGTATATTCCAATATATGTCAAAGACAGAAATGGAACTGGTCCAACCAATTTTGTCCACAATTTGAGAAAGCACGGAAACATGTGAATAAATCTGTTTCTGCTTACATGAGAGACTATGGAATGGGTTCAATATACAACAATAACTTGCGTTTCAACATGCAAGATATCTACAGAGGAGATGGTTTGCACTTCTCAGATGAGGGGAATAGAATATTCCTCCTGAATTTAACACTGTGCATTGGAACCTACTTGTAGGTACCTAAATCAGCCACAGAACCCAAAAGCTCTTTTTCAGAGCTACCCTACCTCTGATCACTCAAAATGATTATCTTTCTCTAACTTTTTTCACTATTTTTCACCAGAGTACGCTCCCCGGTGCGCGTACCGGGCGCTCCCCCCGCGAAATTTAAAAAAAAGAATATTTGTTTGCCATATATACCCCTCCGAAACTCCCCTCAGCAAACCTAGAGGGTCAAGGGGTGTCTACTGTGCTCCTTTTTACCCATTCCCAACGTTGTTTGTCCTCCATCTTGTGTCTCAATTCGACCGAAACACAAAATGGCGGAGTCCCGTAGCTATCTCTACTGATATATTTATTTTTATTTTTTATGCAATTTACAGCAAGAAAATGGAAGGAGAACAAAATAAAATTAATATTTTATTGAAATTGATATGGAGAACAATCCTAAGGAAGACATTGATGAATTATACTTTTTGGATCAGTCTCTGGACCAAGACTTACTTAATTGTGTAGAAGAAATTGAATCATGGAATCCAAATGAGGACATACCTGACGAAATAATGTTGGAAATTCTTTTAGATTTTGAAAAATCACAGCAATAAATTTTTATTTAAAATTAAAAATTGTTTGAGACATTATTCTTTTTTATATGTAAATTATGAAATAGTACCAAAATAGATATAATATAAAGTGAGACTTAAAATATACTGTGCAACTTTTTTATGTTACATAGTAATTTTGCTCATAGTTACTTCCTTTCTCCCACTATATTTTCTCCAATGTGTATTTAACATCTCTTTATAATCTCCTGCCTCCATGTTGTTTCTGCTTTCCTGACAGACTATGGTATGAATTCCATATACCACAATACCTTCTGTAACAACATGCAAGATATCTACAAAGGAGACGGTGTATATTCAATTTTAGACTCTGCATTGGTACCTACATGTTGGTACTTAAATTAAAAAACAAAACAAAAAGAACAATTAATAAACATACCATTTTTGAAAAGTCTGTCATTCTTTTTTCCCCATGGTACACTCCCTGGTGCGCTCCCCGGTGCGCGTACCGGGCGCTCCCCCCGCAAAAATCGAAAAAACAAAAAAATTTTTTTTTGCCCTGGGGTGCCCTTTTATAGCCCCCACATCAAACCTATGAGGTCTGCCCCCTTATGGTCAATTCCCCCTTTGTTTTTGCCACCTCTTTTGTCTCGATCCTACTGAGACACAAGATGGCGGCCACTCCGGACTGTTTAGAATGTGTACAGACACCCGACAGCCAATCAGATTTCCGCGCGCAAGTCGCGTAGCGCGCCCGTTGCGCTCCCCGGGTGCGCGTACCGGGGCGCGTCCATAGATATATATATTTTTTTGAACCTAAATTACTCAAAATCCACTGGAGCACATATCTTGAGACATAGCAAAGGCACATCAGGCTGCCAGTCCCTACGATTTTGCCAAGTTTGGTGCAAGTCCATTCAGCCGTTCCGGCTAAAAGTGAGTTTGACCGCCCTGGGGAAATTAACATGGGGAAAACATGTTTTGGGACCCCCCTTTTATCTCAGCCCCCACTTCACTAATCCCCCCCAAACCTTTAGGGAAGGACCGGAGCTTCACGAGGCAAATTTGAGAAAATTTTCAGGCAGATTCGTCAACCGACGCCAAAGTTATTCACAATAGAATTTCGAGATTTTGCATTGAAAAAAATCCTAACTGTAACTACCTACTGGCGACCGCCAGTAGGCAATATATATATATATATATATATATATATATATATATATATATATATATATATTTACTGAAAAAACCATAGGTTTCAGCCACGTTATAGTTAGGAATTAGCATTTACAAAAACCTTAGAAATTCACTGAAGAGACCATAGGTTTTAGACATGTTATAGTTAGCTGGCCATTTTACTCATACAAAACCAATGAAATTCCCCCGTTATAGTTAGTTCAGCTAACTATGACTTGCGCGCCCGCAATGCACTGCTGATAATGTCACATATTACATCACTCATGACATGGTCAGTGACATCACTCATGACATCACTGATGACATCTTAAAAGACATCACTGATGACATCATCCAGTGAATGTGTGTCTTTCTGAAAAATAAATATTTTTATATATGTATATCTAAAGGTCGATGGAAGAATAAATGGGTAAATAAGTGTCTAAATGGATGTTTTATTTTGTAAAATTGATTGTATAATTGACTTATTAAGTATATCTTAGTGAATAGATGTATTAGCGAGTAATGTTTAAATATTTAAATATCTGTATCAGTGTCTCACCTTGTATATAAGTGGCTGCATGGGTTGTTGAGTAGCTACATGAGTGTGATTATGGGTTATTAGTTAGTTTTTTTGAGTATCAAAATTAGTGTCTGAATGGTTCATTGGGGGTATTACTTAGCGCACAGATGCATGAATGACTGACTCACTGTTTGTATGTGTTTTGAGGACAGCATGTTGGCAGGACTGTGTGGGTGGATTAGTGTGTGTATGGGTGTGTTAGTGAGTGAATGACTGTCTCAATAGTATCTTTATGTTTTAAACTAGTATATGTGAGTATTGCTGTATATAAGTGAGTAGATGTGAGAGTGAGAGATTGAAAGAGCTCCGGTATAAATAAGTATGTGTTTCTATAAGTGATTGTTTAAGAGAGTAAGTATGTGTACGTTTCTGTAGAAGTAAGTGTAGTGGTGTGTGTATAGCTGTATATGCAAATAAATTGAGTTTATTTGCATGTGTGAGTATGTGTGTGAGTAACTCTATGGATGAGTATCGGTTTGTAACAGGATGTATAGGTGTATGAGTACATATTATGAGTGAGTACATGTATGAGTGACTATATAGAACTGTTGGTGAATGAGTGAATGTGTATGTAGATGTTGGAATTACTGAAAAAGTTGTTGTAACTGGTATTGGTATCTCCATTTTTTGAAAATTTTAGTTTCAATTTTCGAATGTGTGTATCAAAGGTTATATTAGGGTGAGAGGAGGTCTGCCACTCTTTCACAAGAATGATGTAATCAGTGATGTCATCAGTGATGTAATTTGAGATGTCATCAGTGATGTCATGAGTGATGTCATTGACCATTTCATGAGTGATGTAATATGTGACGTCATTACCAGTGCATTGCGAGCGCGCCAGTTATAGTTAGCTGAACTAACTATAACGGGGAAATTTCAATGGTTTTGTATGAGTGAAATGTCCAGCTAACTATAACATGTGTGAAACCTATGGTTTTTTGCAGTGAATTTCTAAGGTTTTTTAAATGCTAATTCCTAACTATAACGTGGCTGAAACCTACTTTTTTTCAGTAAATTTCAAAGGTTTTGTAAATGATAATTTTTAAATGTATTAATTCTTATATTTTTTTACACTGATTTACTACATTGTTTAAAAGTATTTATTTTTTGATATTTTATTTTTTTTAATATAAATTGAAAAAAATGTTTTTAAAAATATTGAAATTGTAATATATATATATATATATATATATATATATATATATATATATATATATATATTTTTTTTTAAAAAATTTATATATATTTTATATAGCAGACTATGATATCCTAGGGAAGGAAATTCAAGTTACTGGTAAGTATGGTTAAAATTACTTTTCAGGATCAGTACTGGGCTGAAAGATGCAGCACTGAGGTCTCACCGGATGACAGGTGAGTAAATCGAAATACGTTGTTCGGCTGATTTTAGAGGAGTTCCAAAACTCCACACAAAGAAAAATTTCCAAGTGAAACCAGTCAATGTTAGCCTATGGAAGGAAATTCAAGTTACTGTAAGTATGGTTAGAATTACTTTTCAGGATCAGTAGTGGGCTGAAAGATGCAGCACTGAGGTCTCTCCTGATGGATGAGTAAATCGGAGTTCGTAGTACGGCTGATTTTAGAGGAATTTTTTAAAGTTCCAAAACTCCACACTTAGAAGAATTTCCAAGTGAAACCAGTCAATGTTAGCCTATGGAAGGAAATTCAAGTTACTGTAAGTATGATTAGAATTACTTTTCAGGATCAGTAGTGGGCTGAAAGATGCAGCACTGAGTTCTCTCCTGATATTAGGTGAGTAAATCGGAATTCATAGTTCGGCTGATTTTAGAGGAATATTTGTACATTTCGAAAATAGACACTTCGAAACTTTTCTGGTGAAAACCACACAATAGATTCCTATGGAAGGAAATACAAGTTACTGGTAAGTACGCTTAGTTTTACTTTTCAGGGTCCGTACTGGGCTCAAAGATGCAGCCCTGACATCTCTCATGATAACAGGTGAGTAAATCGGAATTCGTGGTTCGGCTGATTTTAGAGGAATATTTTGCTCAATAGTGAAGGAAGGGGGCGCGCCTGAGGTGACATGTGTGCAAACACGCCCTGTGGCGCGTTTTAAGTTGGAGAATTAATTCCTATTCAATCCTGAGGTCCCCTGTGGGTCAACTAACCTCCAGGATGCACCAGATAGCTCTGTTGCAGAGAGGTGTTCAGAGACCATGCCCCCTTTTTACAACACTCTGCAATGCAGCTCCGTTGTAGTAAGCAAACGTCAGCTAGGCCTACTTAGTGCAAGGGTTCGCCCTTCTCTGCACAGAGTCCTCGGACCTTAGGAAGAAATTGGCAATAAAACTGGAAAAAAAGACGAAGTTTATTAAACCTTTAAAGGTGGCACTACAGTCCACACAACACTCTTCAGTATTGTATCGAGTAGTACAAAGAACTGAAGCACATGGCCCCTTTTATACACAATAAGGGGGCTGAAGAAAAGGCGGTACAAAAGACAAGAGCAGATTTATGACCATACAAGGACATTTTAGAAGGCACAATCGATAGATGGGCGGAGCTAACAGTCTCCGATCACATTCCTGTCTGGTACCATTTAAGTAACGGTCACTAATCCTACTGCGCATGTCTGGACATGTTGGAAGCGGAGACTGCTAAAAATAGCCTGTTGCCGGTCAGACTCCAGGCGCAATGAACAAGGAGGTAGGACCAAACGCATGGCGAGCACATGGCAATGTATGGCATACAAAATGGCTGCTACAAATTCAAGATGGATTCGGTACATGTGTTACAATAATGGTTAAACGAAACATATTGAAACATGTCTTCTGCTAATGCTTAACTTAATCGCCGTTAATTTACAACACTGTGGCACTTACTGGAGGTACCTGTTGGGCTAGTTGGCCCCTAGGGGACCTCTGGATTGAAGAGGAATTAATTCCCCAACTTAAAACACACCAGAGGGCGTGTTTGCACACAGGTCACATCACATTCGCGCCCCCTACCTTCACCACTGTGCAAATGTGCCCCGTAGCGCTGTCGGGATTGGCAGCAGCGCAAGAATAAAGAACGCCACTAACCTTGTTCTTGTGCCAAGCGGAGACGATGGTCGAAGCTAAGCCCTCCAATCTCTCCCGACACGACCCCCAGCAGAGAGGAATACACTCCCTGCGTGAACTCGTGCCCCCGGGAAAAAGGGGAAGTGGATAAAATAATAAAGAGGTTTTGGTTTCTGTATACCTCTCTAGGGCGTGGTAGGCACTCTGAACTGTGTCGGAAAGGACCTCCAATTCTGTATAACAGGGCGACAAAACAGAAAATTACTCACTATTCTGTTAGCTATGGATACAAGGTATTGTTCTGTCCTATGTTGGAACATAGATAGCTGAGCCTTGATAGGCAAGATCGTCTTTTTCGGTACGATGTTCAGGATCTTCCTGTACCCATTCCTGTAAGTTGGTGTCAGCAAGGGCGACTTGCACCTCTTCCAGGAATTCCTGTGAAGACAACAAGGCTACTGATAAGGTTGGAGCACCCTTTTCAGTCAAGATCAATGGAGGTTCGTTGTCACTCATTTCTCGCTGTTCTTCAGTTTCGCCAATGTGAGAAAGGGCATCCTCCTTGCCATTTTGTGGTCCTGGCTTATACTTGATGACAAAATCAAAATCGGAGAAGAACAATGTCCATCGCAGTTGTCGAGGAGTAAGCGCCTTTGCAGGTTTCAAAAACAACAAATTCCTGTGATCTGTATAGATTTCGACAGTATGAACCGCTCCCAATAAGTAATGGCACCATTCCTCACACGCCCGTTTGATCGCAAGGAGTTCCTTATCCGAGATGGTATAATTAATCTCACAAGGAGTGAATTTTTTCGAGAAATATGCAACAGGATGTAGTTGGCCAGATACAGGATGGCTTTGAGATAATATCCCTCCAACTGCAAATTGAGATGAATCCGTTTCAAGCACAAAATGGATCTGAGGATCAGGATGGCGAAGAATAGGAGCCCGAGTGAACTGGTCTTTCAAAAACTGAAATGAACTGGCTGCCTCCTCGCTCCATAAAAATGGGGTGTTCTTTCTCAGCAGGCTGGAAATAGGATGGATAATTTTGGAGAAGTCTTTAATAAATCGTCGGTAGTAATTGGTGAAGCCAAGAAAACTCTGCACAGATTTGACATTCTGGGGTGTACTCCAACCTGTGATAGCATCGACCTTACGGGTGTCCATCTGAAAACCTTGCGCATTGATGATATAACCAAGGAATGAACCTTCTTTTACATAAAACAGGCATTTCTCGAGCTTTGCATACAGTGAATTAAGCTGTAGTTTACTGAGCACGGTTTTCACATGTTCTACATGCTCAGGAAGGGTAGACGAATAGATCAAAATGTCGTCTATGTACACGACTCAAAACGTCTCCAGACAACCTCTCAACACCTCGTCCATAAAAAACTGGAAAGCAGCGGGGGCGTTACAGAGCCCGAATGGCATCACCCTGTATTCGAACAACCCGATTTCGTTCGAAATGCTGTTTTCCATTCATCCCCTCTCTGGACCCGAACCAAATGATAAGCCCCACGTAGATCGAGTTTCGTGAAGAAACGGGCCCCCTTTAGCTGGTCCAAGAGTACTAGTATTAAGGGGAGAGGGTAGCGATTCTTGACGGGCACTCTATTGTTGGCCCTATAGTCAATACAAGGCCTCAATTTGTCACAATCCTTCTTCGGAATGAAGAACATCGGGGATGAGGCTGGAGATGTTGAATGCCTGATAAATCCAGTTGCCAAGTTCTCATCGATGTAGTTTTTCAAGTACTGCATTTCTTTTTCGGTTAAGGCGTATACTCGACTGCATGGAATATCCGCTCCGGGCAGTAGTTCGATACGGCAATCATATGCTCTATGTGGTGGCAAGTCGGTAGCCTTCTTTTTATCAAAAAGGGTACAATATTCCTTGTATTCATCAGGAAGGATGGTGGCACAACAATAGTGTTCACTGGAACATTCAGTCGCCAAGCACACCGATGGAGTTTTTTGAGGGACGTTGGAGCAAGGCATTTCCTGTCTACAATTCTCCTTGCAATAATCCGATGACATAGTAATGATACGAGCCACCCAACTAACTTTAGGATCATGAAGAGTCAACTACGGCATACCCAAGATAAGACGAAATTGAGGTGCATCTATAAGATCGAATTGGATATGTTCCTGGTGATTCTGGGTCATCTGCATTAATAATGAATGGGTATAGTACGACACAGGACCAGATGACAGGACAGTACCGTCCACTGCTTTCACCAACTCAGGCCTTTCTTTCTTCTCACAGACTATTCCGATATTCATGGCATATTCCTGATCAATGTAATTCCCGGTGGCACCAGAATCGAGCAACGCATCTAAATCCAAGGCATCTTGAGAGTTGACCCACAGAGTAACTTTGAGGTTCATATGTGCTACAGCTGGATGTAGAGTATTGGCAAGCGTAGGTGAGATCGTTTGTAGTTGACAACCCAAGGCAGAGATCTCTTCCTGATTTGGGCTCTTTAGTTTTCCGCCGGACTTGAGGATTGAACGATGGCCTGACTTCGCGGCATCATAGGTTGTCCAGGTAGAGCATTCCTAGCTCTACAATCTTTAATGAAATGCCCTCCTTTGCCACAGTACAGGCATTGCTTCAATCGTCGTCTTTTCTCTTTTTCTTAGAAAGGGGACCCCATATAGCTCCAATTTGCATATGCTCTACCCCGTCTGCCACCTTAGGATGTTCTTCGGTAGAGCTTTAGATACGAGGATAGAAGTAGCGACTATCTCCTCTGTTTTTATCCACTCTCCGCTCTAGAAGTCTATGATCTAGCTGGACTGTCAGATCAATAAGGTCTTCCCAGGTGTTGGGTAGTTGCATGACCTGTGCCAAAACGTCTTTGAGCTCCCCTCATAATCCTTGATAGAATATAGAAATTCTTTTTGCGGGAGGTCATTCAGTTTCGACCACTAGGAGATTAAAGGACGTGATATACGACAACAAGTCTTAGGACCCTTGTCGCAAGGTCAATAATTCTCTGTCCAAGGAAAGCATATGTGATTTTCGATCAAACAATTTTCGCAGTTCCAAACAAAAATCCACAAAACTCGTTCCATTCTAAGAGTGGAATAGTCCAACTTGCAGCATTGCCTCCCATGTACAACATCATAAAGGCTGTCTTCGCAGATTCCTCCTGAAACACCCCTGGTTTACATAAAAAAGTGCAACCTACACTGGTTCAAAAAGGTCTCGAACTTCCTGGGGTCCCCATAGAATCTTTCTGGGGACGCCAATGGGATACCAGTATTTTGTATGACATGTACTGTAGGGACAGTATCTGATAGGGGAGAGGTAGTCGGAGAAGTCACAAAAAAACCACCCCCTTCGGCTCCCATTTGTGGAGTGTGTGCTGTAGTTATTGGAGGTGGCAGTGTAGCTGGTTTGATATAGGAAACCCCTCCTTGTCCCTTTCGTGTTAGTCCTGACACCTCTCGCCGTAAACTACCCACTTCCTTGTATAGGGCCTGGTTCTCACTTCTGGATGTATTGACCTCCTGCTGCAAAGCCGCAAGGCTTTCCACCACAGATTTCAACACCTCTTCAATATCCATCGTCCAGGCCAGGTTTGTATACTTGGGCTTGTCAATCTGTCGGCATTGGCAGCAGCACAAGAATAAAGAACGCCACTAACCTTGTTCTTGTGCCAAGCGGAGACGATGGTCGAAGCTAAGCCCCCAATCCCTCCCGACACGACCCCCAGCAGAGAGGAATACACTCCCTGCGTGAACTTGTGCCCCCGGGGAAAAGGGGAAGTGGATAAAATAATAAAGCGGTTGTGGTTTCTGTATACCTCTCTAGGGCGTGGTAGGCACTCTGCACAGTGTCAGAAAGGACCTCCAATTCTGTATAACAGGGCGACAAAACAGAAAATTACTCACTATTCTGTTATCTATAGATAGAAGGTATTGTTCTGTCCCTCCTCCAACTCACCAAAGTTCCATTAACTCCAGCAGTTATTCGGATTCCTTAAGTAACTTTGAATCCAAAGATCAGAAAGAACTTCCGCCCAATATCTGAGGAATAATATCAGTGTCCAATCACTTCCCCAAAAGGTTCAAAGTCTTAGAATGCTGCCAAACACAAAATCATAAAAAGTCACTAGAAAAGGATTCTTTACTTACTTTCGAACAAAGCGTTGTTGCAGTCACAACACAGTTTCCATGGAATTTCCAATTGTTCCAATACTTATTCTTAATTACGAGCTAAGGTCCAGCTCTTTCCAAACAGGCTCCCACGAAAATTAAAATACAATGTGCCCACAAAACACTAAGGGAACATTCCCTAATACTGAAAGTAAGTGTGCCGCACGCGTCTTTCAGTCAGACGCAAGGAACAGCACAAATGCTTTCTTTTACTCACGTGCCATTGAAACGCGACTCTGCGCGTTTAAGTGCAACGCGGCTTCTCTTTCGACAAGGGACAAGGTTGATACGAAGGAGACGAGCCCGCTCTCCTTAGACAGGTACTGCGTGACGTTTGTCTCACACACTCTACGATATCCTCGGAGGTCAAGGTTTCACCAGGTTCAATACAAGAAAACAGAGGCTCGAATCTTCATGCTGGAATCCGGCGGGGAATACCATCCGCCATTCTTCTCCAGAAGCAGGTTAATTGACAAGCACCTTACCCCTGTGGAGGAGGGACTTATGTCTGTAGAGAAGACCCCAAGGCATCCTGGTAGCTGTAGTCCTAAGGACGTTTCCCGTTTTTCGTACATAGTAGGGAAGCAGCCCTTGCGACCTTGAAATCGCTACAAGCGCGTTCTAAGTGGAGGGATTAAGTCCCCTTGCATACTGGGGGTCCCTGGGGGAAAACTAGCCCACCAGGAACCTCCAGTATGCATCAGAGGGCTGCATTGCAGAGAGGTGTAAAAAGGGGCGTGGCCTTATCACACCTCTCAGCAACTCAGCCCCCTGGTGCGTTTCCAGAACAGAAACTTAATCCCCTTGAATACTGGGGTTCCCTGGGGGCCAACTAGCCCACCAGGAACCTCGAGTATGCGCCAGGGGGCTGCGTGGCAGAGAGGTGTAAAAAGGGGCGTGGACTCATTAAACCACTCTGCAACGCAGCCCCTGGCACGTTTCCAGAGGGGGAACTAAATACCCTTGAATACTGGGGTCCCTTTGGGGTCACTGGGGGCCAACTAACCCATCTGGAACCTCCAGTATGTCATTTGAGATGTCATCAGTGATGGCATCAGTGATGTCACTGACCATTTCATGAATGATGTAATATGTGACATCATCAGCTGTGGATTGCGGGCGCTCGAGTTATAGTGAGTTCAACTAACTATAACGTGGGAATTTCATTGGTTTTGTATGAGTAAAATATCCAGCTAACTATAACTGGTGTTAAACATATGTTTTTTTCAGTGAATTTCAGAGGTTTTTTAAATGCCAATTCCTTACTATATTGAGTTGTAACCTATGATTTTTAAAGTGAATCATTTTTTTTAGTAGCTGTTTTTTATAACTATTAATTATTATTTTATTTTTTTATCTAAAATTAATTTTTCAATGTATTTTTCCTGTAGGTTTTTTTTTCATCATTTTTCATCATTTTGTCTCGGAGCGCTCAGGGTGCACGCGAGAGCGCTATTTCTGCGTGCGAGAAAAAAAAAGTTTGTATTTAAAGTAAAAAATAATGCAAGACATTTAGTGGCATACTTATAAAAGTACTATTTTTGATTTTAAATACCCGTATTTTAACTTTAAACGTATTTCCGAAAAGCTAGCAAAACGTCATTTAGGCGCGCTGCGTACGTGCTTCCGGAAGCGCTTACGTTCATGCCGCGTAAGCACCCCCGGAAGCGCCTACGTTCGTGCCGCGTAAGCGCCCCCGGAAGCGCTCCGGTGCGCGTAGCGTAAGCGAGTCAAGTCATGTGACATTAATATAACACTTTTCATTAGTTCTTTACAGCTTTTTTTACAACTAATGAAAACCCCACCCATTTCCTTCACTACCTCTTTCACTTTGGAGAGCGCAAGACCTGTTCCCTGTTTCTCTTCATTACTTTAGAGAGAATGGCTGCAAGACCACCTAGCAGCAGTGAGGACTCTGATGGGTTTATCCAGGAAGAAACTCCACAAAAAAAGGTGAAGGAGCACTTTATCTGGACATTTTTTACTATTCCACCAGGAGAGAAAAAGGTTAATTCTCCTATACTGTTCTTTCACAGGGTGACCCTATATGAAAATATAGTTTTGGCAACTCAGAAATGATCAGGCATGTTCAAAGGAGGCACCCCCAGAACTATGCCCGGGAGACCTGGCACGAAATCCCCCAAGAGATGGCGCCTCAAATTCCACTGGAGGACAAACATCATCGGGGAGAGGAAGATCAGTGGAGCTGATTCCCAACATTCAGGCTGTTTTCAGCGACATCAACATTCGTTGTAAGCAGTGTAATGAACTGCTTTGTGTTGGAGAACAGAGTATCCTCCTGATTGTTCGCAAAAGGGAAGAACACCGCTGCCCTCCCCAGCCCTAATTTTTCCCAATTATTTTGCTCCTGTTGAGCAGTTTGGCATTCCCTATTTTTGTTTTTGTTCTGATAAAAATACCCCAAAAAATTAAAAACGTTCGTAAAAAGATAAAAAAAACTAAAAACGAAGAAAAAAAACAGTTCTTTTTAGAACTACCTCCAATTCTCCAAAAAGAGCTATATTCTTTATATATTGTGAAGGAGTGAGTGAAGTGGTGAGCTCAGGGTGCGCGTACCGGTGAGCGTACATGGGAATGCACCCAGCGCTTACCCCGCGAAAATTGCAAAAAAAAAAGGTTTTTTACCATTCAGGGTCCTTCTAGGCCTACCTCAGAAAACCTAGTGGGTCAGAGGGTGTGTATCCTTCCCCCTTTTAAACATTTCCCCCTTTTTATTTTCACCTCTTGTGTCTTGATTCTACCGAGACACAAGAGGGCGGACTCTGAACTGTTTAGAATCTTGACAGACATCCGACAGCCAATCAGCTTTCCGCTCACGCGCTCCCGTAGCGCGCCGGGTGCTCTCCCCGGTACGCATACCGCTGAGCGCTTGGAGGGCGCCTATAGATATATATGTGTTTTTGAAGTTAATTTTCAAAAAAACCACCGGAGCAAATTTCACCAAATATAGCAAAGGCACATCAGGGTACCAGTCCCTACAATTTTGCAAAGTTGTACGTAATTCCGTTCAGCAGTTCGGGCTGTAGCCGTGTCAGAACGTCCTATGGAAAATTGCATGGGGAAAACAGGCTTTGGGACCCCCTTTTTTTCTCAGCCCCCACTTCACAAATCCCCCCTAATCTTTCAGGGAAGGAGCGGAGTGGAGCTGGCCAAAATTTTGGAAAATTACACGCAAATTCCTCAACCGGCACCAAAGTTATTCCCAATAGAATGTTGCGGATTTACTATGGTAGCTAGGTCCTAACTGTAACTACCTACTGGCGACCGCCAGTAGGTAATCTATATATACATATATAAAATACTCCGCTGCCAAAAACAGAAGGACCAGCACTCGCGTCAGTGTAATCCCGGTTAGGATTTATTTGTGCAAAATAAATGCAACACAACAGACGCGTTTCAGCCTTAGCTTTCGTCAGTGTATATATATATATATATAGATATATATATATATATTCACTGAAAAAAACATAGGTTTAACACCAGTTATAGTTAGCTGGACATTTTACGCATACAAAACTATTGAAATTCCAACGTTATAGTTAGTTGGACTCACTATAAATTGCGCGCCCGCAATCCACTGCTGATGATGTCACATATTACATCATTCATGACATGGTCAGTGACATCACTGATGACATCACTGATGACATCTCAAATGACATCACTGATGACATCATCCAGTGAATGTGTGTTTCTGTATAGTTAAAATATGTTTTAGATATTGAAGAATGAGTGTATGTATGAGTGCGTGAATAAAGAATTTAGTAGGTGCGTGACTGACTGTATGAGTGAGTGATTAAATGTGTCTTACTGAATGCATAGGTTAGTGACTAAAATGTCTGAATATGTGCATCATTATGTCTGTTGTTGTGTAAGCTGCTGCATGTGTTGATTAGTAGCTATATGAGTGGCTATATGGGTTATTGATTGGTTGCTCAAGTATTTGTATATGAGGGTGAGTGTGTGTGGGGTGGCTGGGAGGTGTGTGACTCTGTGCATAGATGTGTGAGCAGTTGATTCACTTGGTATATGGGTTCAAGAGTGCCTGTGGAAACAGCTGTATGGGCGGTTGACTGTGTGCATGGGTGTGTTGGTGAGTGAATGGATATCTCAGTGCTACATCTCCAAGTAAGTACATATGTAAAACACAGTGCATGTGAGAGTTGGCAAATATTAATGACTATACATGAGAGCCTGTGATTGCATAAGTGACTGTATAGATCAATGTGTACTTGTATCAGTGATTGTAAATGAGAGAAAGTATGTGTTAGTATATGTTTGAATAAGTAAGGTTATGTGTGTATAACTGTATAGATAAGGAAATGGGAGTGTGATTGATTTCATTACAAGACCGGAGGCTACCATTATGCAAATACTTTTATTTGCTGCCCAAACATGCAGCCCTTTAAAGAATACAATTACATCACAATAAATAGAACTTTAACACATAACAACTAGGATGAGCAGGCTCCTATCTTCCTCTTTTGTTCGCTGCTCTGACACAGATAAGTACTACCTTCTAGCATACCATTTTTACTTATTTATGAATATTCTGATATATTTTACATGTATTTTATGAAACTCTATGATTACTAAATATCTTTTTACTTGATTATTAACATTTACCAAGAACCTACTTTAATATTGTTTATTTCCATATTAGATGTCCCAGTCCAATTTATGGTCGGGATTAGCCTTTCCTTAGGATTAGTCTTCTTTATTTCATTTAACTAGAGATTAGTTTCATGGTAAGTATTAGTCTGTAGTCTGTTACTGCGTTATTGTTGAACTCTGTATGGTAAGTATTAGTATATTACTGCATCATTGTTGAACTCTGCGTCATTCTTGAACTCTATATGCCACAAATAAGGACCCCTAAATGATTTTCATAGCGTAAACCTTCTTTTTAAAAAAAAAAAAAAGAAAACGCTAACGCAAAAGCGCCGACATATATCTATTTAACCCCCGTGTCTCTTAGCAACATAGAGACACAGGTACACGGTAAATAACGTCCTGCGCATGCCCCTTTATGACTGAATGCCTCACGCGTCTCCTAGCAACTAGCTAGGAGACGCGCTAATGAAGATCGCCCTCGCGCTTACATGCGCAACTGAGATTTGTGGAAATCTCACGAAGATCAGCCTCGCGCCTTCAGATCTGTTAAAACTCTCTTCCTGGTCTCCATGACTACATCTCTCTAACGAGACTGTAGCGGAGACGGAGCACGAAGAGCCTTAACGAAGCAAAACCATTTTAAAACGATAACAATATTCACGATATTATTACTAGAAAAAGATTTACTTCTGACAGAGGATCGCCATCTACTGGCCTTTATTAGAATCGACGCAAGAGTTTCTCTGAGATAAGTGACTAACTCACGCTTAATAAGAGTCTTTTCCTGGGTTTTTTCAAGCATACCAAGCATACTATTTATAATAACCCTTGAAGGGATTATTTAAACCTTATAATTAACCCTTAAAAGGATTATTTAGACCTGTAAGGTGTTTATTTAGAAACTTATAACCAATCTGGTGTTTTTTATTACATTTAACGTCATGGAAGACAATACCAGTGATGTTAATGTGTCCCCTAAAGAAAAACAACTTTTGCCTGACAATATTAAAGACCTCTTTAGAGAAGAATTTAGATCTTCTATTAAAGAGGCTGTTGAGACTGCTCTCGCAAAGAGAAAGAGAGTCTCGCCTACGGAGGGGAATTATTTCTCCCTATCAGATGGGGAATCCCCTTCTACATCTGCAGGGCAAAAAAAGGGAAAAGTACTCCAAAAGAAAAATCATTCTATTGAAGCATCCAAAAATGCATGTGAGTTTGGTGGCCTCGCGCCACAAGAGTCATTGGTGCTCCTTGCAGCACAATAGATAGACCTCAATTACTTGAGGCAAGGAGAAGAGGTGTCCCTAGCGGCACAATAGAAGGCGGTACCCTCTACTGGACAAATGATTTTAACGACTATTTCGAAAGTCAATCAACAGATTATGATGACTGTGACAAATTTATATTTGACCCTCAAGACTCTTTTGAAGATATTGACGAGGATTTAGAACAACCTTCTACTTCTACCTCAGTCAAAGATCCGTTTGGTGGGGAAATGTTTAACCCCACTACAATCCGTCATCCTCGTAGCACTGAATGGTGGCCTTTGAATCATGTTGGGAAATACCTATCACAATGGGTTAGAAAGCCCCTTGATATCAATACCCGTAATCTCTTAAGGAATGAATGCCCTCGTCCCTCTTCGGAGGACAAGATTTGTAATACACCTAACCTTGATTCTGAGCTAATCACCTTCCTGTTCAAATCAGGAAGGGATCCTAGAAAAGGAATCGAAAGATGCCTTAAACAGGCTCAGGATAATCTGCTTGATGTAATGGGACCACTTTCTAAAATTCTGGACATGACGGAGGAAGCTGAAGCTAATGACTCACCTCTAGACATCGAAGTACTTCGAGGATGGTCACAACGCGCCGTTTGCCTTATCGGCAATGCTAACGCGAATCTAATTAGAGAACGTAGAAAAGCTGTTCTCTTGAGGATGAACCCGAAACTAGCTGATCTCTCTGCTAGTGAAGATATGTCCAACACCAAAGGGCTCTTATTTGGAGACAACTTTTTTAAAACGCTCGGGAAGTATGTCTCCACCTTCAACGCCTTTAGTAGGGCACAATCAAATATGCGTAGAGTCTTTGGCACTCGACCACTTTTTGGAAGGGCTGACAGAAGGGGACAACCTGTCAGCCGCACCTCATCCCTGTCCCAGTTTTTTCAAGACAACAGAGGCTATCGTCCCTATAGAGGTTTCCGTGGAAGCTCAAACTTCTATTCACCAAGAGGAAGGGGCTCAAGATCCCATGGTGGCAGACCTCGACCATCCAATCAAGCAAACTACGGTAAGGTTAACCCCTTCTATCCCCTTAAAGGTGGCAGGAAGATTGAGACAATTTGAAAAGAATTGGCTTCGAGTTACCCAAGATCCATGGGTTTTGGAAACTGTTGTGGGATTCAAAATAGAATTTTTGGAAGAACCCTTTCAGGAAAGAGCTCCCAGAGAACTAATTTTAGACGAGGAAAATTCGAAATTAATAGAGACAGAGAACTCCCAAATGTTAGAGAAAGGGGCTATTATAAAAATTCCACTTTCAGAGTTAACGAAAAGCTTTCTGAGTTCTATCTTTTTAGTCAAAAAGAAAGACAAGGGCTGGCGACCTGTTATAAATTTAAAGAATCTGAACAATTTTCTAATCTACAGACACTTCAAGATGGAGGGTATCCATCTTTTGAGAGACATCCTTCAGACCAAAGACTGGTTAGTGAAATTGGATCTGAAAGATGCCTATTTCACTATTCCCATGCATGAGGATTCTCGCAAATATCTCCGATTTACTTGGAAAGGAACTCTCTACCAGTTCCAATGTCTTCCCTTCGGTTTATCTTCAGCCCCTTGGTGTTTCACCAAGGTTCTTCGTCCGGTGGTCAGTTACCTAAGGGAAAGGGGGATTTGTCTTATAATTTATTTAGACGATATCCTCATCATGTCTCAAGACAAGACAGAAATTCTGAAACATTTAGATATCACTATGAATCTCCTTCGAGACTTGGGTTTTATCATAAATTTGGAAAAATCTATTTTAACCCCAACTCAAGAAATAGAATTCTTGGGTTTCAAAGTCAACACTATTCTATCCAACCTGATTCTTCCCCACCAAAAGGTTGTCAAGATCAGGAAACACGTCTCTTACGTCCTTTCAAAAGATATTATCCGTTTGAAAGACCTAGCCAGGGTTTTGGGTCTCCTTTCATCTTCAATTCAAGCAATCTCTCCGGGCCCACTTCATTACAGGGGTTTGCAGAGATTGAAAGCTCAAGGCCTGAGAAAAGGTCTCTGGTACGAAGATTCTCTTCCCCTTTCAGAAGATGCTCGAGAAGACCTGCATTGGTGGTTAAACAACCTCCAAGCTTGGAACGGAAAAGCTATATTTGGAAATGTACCAGATTTTATCCTAGAATCAGATGCCAGCAACCGTGGTTGGGGTGCTCGTCTGAACGACCTAGAAACCGGTGGGAAATGGTCTTTTTCAGAACAATCCCTCCACATAAACTCTTTAGAAATGTTGGCAGCCTTAAATGTCCTTATGAGTTTCAAAGAAGTTCTGAAGAACTCCAACACTTTAATCCGTTTGGACAATTTTTCAGCCGTCTCTTACATAAATCGTTTGGGTGGCGCGAAATCCAAAAGTCTCTCCGTTATCGCAAAGAAAATATGGTATTTCTGTTGGGAACACAAAATCACCCTCAGGGCAGATTACATTCCCGGTTCGTTGAATCTGAAAGCAGACTGGAATTCACGTTTTCTCCACGATTCCAGCTATTGGATGCTGAATCCCAGATTTTTTCATCTAATTCAAGAAGTTTGGGGCCCAATCCTGTTAGATCTATTTGCCAGCCGACTGAAGAATCAAGTTCAGAAATACTTCAGCTGGAGACCAGACCCAAATGCGTCGGGAGTAGATGCCTTTCTCCAACCTTGGGAAGGGACGAAGGGCTGCTACGCCTTTCCTCCTTTCTCAATGATTCAGAGATTGTTGTGGAAAGTGAGACTCGAATCATGCAACATAATTCTGGTGACTCCCTTTTGGAAATCCCAAGTATGGTTTCCCGGTGTAATGAAATTGGTTGTAGACTTCCCATGGTTAATCCCTTCTTGCCCGGGTCTTCTAATAGGCCCAGACGGAGAAGAACATCCTTTAGTCTTGGAGGGGAAAATGAACCTTCTTGTTTGGAGGATATCAGGGATTCAGGGAAATATTCGGAACTTTCGGGAGAAGCTAAAAGCTTACTGGAAGAATCATGGGCCCCTGGGACCAGAGAGAAATACAGAGGAATTTGGAACAAATGGTCTGGTTGGTGCCTTGAAAGGGATTTGGATCCCGTTCAATGTCCTTTACAATACGTAGCTAATTACCTCGCTCATCTCTTTGAGTCAGGTCTTTCCTTTAGAACCATCAACTGTGACAGGTCAGCCATCTCTTCAGGTCATTGTTTGATTAATAACCTTGCTATCGGAAGTAATCCACTAATCAAAAGGGTCATGAAGGGTATTAGACTTAGGAGACCTCCTAGAGCTTGCTATGAATCCCTTTGGGATGTTAATCTTATTTTTAACCTTTTCATGTCCTGGCCTGTCAATCAGTTACTTTCCCTTAAAAGAATTTCAATGAAATTAGCAACCCTGTTGTGTTTAATTTCCTTCAGGAGGGTGTCTGATATTAAAGCTCTTGATCTTTCCTACAGATTTTATTCTTCTGAAGGTGTTCATTTCGATATTTAGAAAAGAACGAAAACAATGTTAGAATCTATCTTCTATCCCTTCTTTCATGAATGTGAAAAATTGTGTGTTGTTAATTGCATGAAGTGTTATGAAAATAAGATTTCAGTTTTTAGACCTCCTGGATGTGATCAACTACTTTTATCTTTTGTTAGACCTTTTAGGCCAGTGTCATCAGCAACTTTAGCAAGATGGATACGCCTGATTATGCATGAAGCAGGTGTAGATCTATCTAGGTTTGGTGCTCACTCTTCTAGAGGTGCAATGGCTAGCAAAGTCTTTTGGGCTGGAGGTTCTCTGCCCGAAATACTTAAAGCCGCAGATTGGTCTAATGCAAGTACCTTCTCGAAGTTTTACTTGAGACCGATAGAACATGTTAGCGGTGCAGCTTTGCATGGCTTTAAACATGCATAATGGTAGCCTCCGGTCTTGTAATGAAATGTCGATTCTCCAATTAACATGTAGAGGGAATCTTGATTCCATTAAAGACATACGGAGGCTAACATCATCCCACCCTCCTCTCCCTGAGAGGTTTGGGTTAAGTGATGTTAATGTTTTCTCATTATATCTGAAAATACAATTCTTGTCTCTTACCTTTTTCACTATATGATATTTTTTTGTTCCTTCTCAGATAACAATCTTAAGGAATAGTTGTTTCGATGAAATCTCTTCACTGTACTCCTGTGTCATCGCAGCCCACGAGGAAGATAGGAGCCTGCTCATCCTAGTTGTTATGTGTTAAGGTTCTATTTATTGTGATGTAATAGTATTCTTTAAAGGGCTGCATGTTTGGGCAGCAAATAAAAGTATTTGCATAATGTTAGCCTCCGTATGTCTTTAATGAAATCAAGATTCTCTCTACATGTTAATTGGAGAATCGACATTCTTTGCATGACTGACTAGGTGTGTGAGTAACTCCATGGATGAGTGGCAGTGTGTGAGTATCTCTATATGTGTATGAGTGCATATGGTAGTGTTGTATTGATGAGTGACTGTATGTATGAGTGATTGTATGGGTGAATGAGTGGATGTGTGTGTATACTTAGGAATCAGTGAGTGCGTATGTAGTAACTGGTATTGGTGTGTCAATGGTTTCTAGAATGGTAGTCTGCATTTAACTCTGGATATATCAAAAGTTAGATTAGAGTGTGAGGAGGTGCATCGTATTATCACATCAATGATGTCATCAGTGATGTCATTTGAGATGTCATCAGTGATGTCATCAGTGATGTCACTGACCATGACATGAATGATGTAATATGTGACATCATCAGCAGTGGATTGCGGGCGCGCAAGTTATAATAATAATAATAATAAGGGAAGCTTATAAAGCGCTTGGTTACGCAGAAGCGTGTCCCCGCGCTACAACTAAAGAACTCTGGGCAGTGTTAGGGAGTGAGCCCAATTATCTGGAAAACAGGTATGTTTTTAAGTTCTTACGAAAGCTGGTTTCAGATGGGTCTAGACGGAGGTAAAGAGGCAGGGAGTTCCAGCTCTTCGCTGCCAGATGGCGAAAGGAGCGTCCGCCCATGCGGGCCCTTTTAACTCTAGGAACCTTAAGTAGGCCTCCATGTGAGGAGCGCAAAGCGCAAATTCTTCCCCACCAAAAGGTTGTCAAGATCAGGAAACACGTCTCTTACGTCCTTTCAAAAGATATTATCCGTTTGAAAGACCTAGCCAGGGTTTTGGGTCTCCTTTCATCTTCAATTCAAGCAATCTCTCTGGGCCCACTTCATTACAGGGGTTTGCAGAGATTGAAAGCTCAAGGCCTGAGAAAAGGTCTCTGGTACGAAGATTCTCTTCCCCTTTCAGAAGATGCTCGAGAAGACCTGCATTGGTGGTTAAACAACCTCCAAGCTTGGAACGGAAAAGCTATATTTGGAAATGTACCAGATTTTATCCTAGAACAAGTCCAAATAACTATAACGTGGGAATTTCAATGGTTTTGTATGAGTAAAATGTCCAGCTAACTATAACTGGTGTTAAACCCATGTTTTTTTCAGTGAATTTCAAAGGTTTTTTAAATGCCAATTCTTTACTATAACGAGTGTTAAACCTATGTTTTTCTCAGTGAAATTCAAAGGTTTTTTAAATGCTAATTCCTAACTATAACAAGTGTTAAACCTATAGTTTTTTCAGTGAATTTCAAAGGTTTTTTAAAACTTAATTCCTTTGTCTATCGAGTTTGTAACCTACGATTTTTAAACTGAATTTTCTTTATTACCTGTTTTTTATAACTATTATTTATATATTTTTTTCACCCAAAATTTTTTTTCAATGTATTTAAAAACATTTTTTTATCATATTGCCTTGGGGCGCTCAGGGTGCGCGCACCTGTAAGCTCACCGGAGAGCGCAGCGTAGGCGTCATGTCTCCGTGTGGAAAAAAAAGTATGTATTTAACTAAATAATTCAGTAGCATACTTATAAAAGTAGTATTTTTGATTGTAAATACCCGTATTATAACTTTAAAAGTATTTCCGTAATGTTAGCAAAACTTCATTTAGACGCGCCACGTCAGCGCCCGCATAAGAGCCCCCGGAAGTGCCTACGTACGTGCCGCGTAAGCGCCCCCGGAAGCGCTCTAGTGCGCACAGCGTAAGCGTGTCAAGTCATGTGACCTTAACATAACTCTTTTCATTGGTTGTAAACAGTTTTTTTTACAACTAATGAAATCCCCACCCATTTCCTGCACTTCTTCTTTCACTTTGGAGACAGCAAGATCTTTTTTTGTCTGTCCTACCATTTTGTGTAAAGAATGGCTACCAGAACAACCAGCAGCAGCGATGAGTCAAATGGATTCATTGATGAAGAGCCTCCTCAGCCCAAGGTCAAGGAGCATTTTATTTGGAAGTTTTTTTCAATACCTGAAGGATTAAAAAAGGTGAATGCTCCCAAAGTTGAATGCAAAATCTGCCAAACTTTGCTTTCCAGAGGAGACCCTAGAAGGAAGTACAGTTTTGGCAACTCAACAATGATTCACCACGTCCAACGCAGGCACCCCCAGAACTATGCCCGGGAGAGTGTCCGAGACCTGGCACATAATCCCCCAAGGGATGGTGCCTCTACATCTACAGGAGGACCCACAACATCAGGGAGAGGACGTGCAGCGGAATTGGAGATGATTCCGAACATTCAACCTGTTTTTAGTGACATTACTATAAAGTGCAAACAATGCGATGAAATGCTTTGCTATGGTGAGCAGAGCATCAAGCTCATTGCACGCAAGAGGCAAGAACACCGCTGCCTTCCCCAGCCCTAATTTTTTCCTTTTTTTTGCTCCTGTTGAGCAGTTTTGCATTCCCTGTTTTTGTTCATAAAAAAACATAAAAAAGAAGAAAAAAAACAGGTCTTTTTTAAACTACCTCCAATTCTCAAAAAAGAGCTGTATTATCTATTTTCTTTCTCTGTTTCACCCTGTGGTACGCTCAGGGTGCGCGTACCGGAGAGCGTACATGGGAACGCACCCAGCGCCCCCCTCAAAAAACCTAGGGGGTCAGGGGGTGTCTACCCTGCCCCCTTTTAATCATTTCCCCCTTTTTATTTTCACCTCAGGTGTCTCGATTCAACCGAGACACAAGATGGCAGACTCTCCGGACTGTTTAGAATGTTGACAGACATCTGACAGCCAAGATTTCCGCTCGCGCACTCCCGTAGCGCGCCAAGTGCGCTCCCCGGTACGCTTACCAGTGAGCGCTTGTAGGGCGCCTATAGATATATATGCGTTTTTTAAGGTAATTTTCATAAAAGCCACTTGAGCAATTTTCACCAAACATAGCAAAGGCACATCTGCGTACCAGTCCCTACTTTTTTACCAAGTTTGGTTTAATTCCGTTCAACGGTTCGGGCTGTAGACTTGTCAGACCGTCCTATGGAAATTAACATGGGGAAAACACGTTTTGGGACCCCCCTCTTTTTTCAGCCCCCACTTCACGAATCCCCCCGAAACTTTCAGGGAAGGAGCGGAGCGGAGCTGGCCAAAATTTTGGAAAATTACAGGCAAATTCCTTAACCGGCGCCAAAGATATTCCCAATAGAATGTTGCGGATTTCCAATGGTAACTAGGTCCTAACTATAACTAACTACTGGCGACCGCCAGTTGGTAATATATATATATTTATATATATGTATATATATATATATATATATATATATATATATATATATATATATATATATATATATATATATGTATTGCAGCGACTCCTCTGCCAGCCGGCATTTGCGATACAGCAAAAAAGAGGGGCACGGACCGCAATTCAGTGCACAAAATCAGTTTATTAGATTGTGCTCAGTCAGCCATTATGCGTTTCAGCACCAAAGTGCCTTGATCACATGACACGTGCATACATCACATATAGATATATATATATATATATGTCTGAAAGAGTTTCTCAGTGGATGTGGTTTGAGAAAACACAAAAGACTTGCACTCCAGGGCCCGTGTGTGAAAGATTGTTTATTCTGTGTAAATATATAGCAAGTTGTATTTAAGAATGAATGGGTGTATGAGTGTCTCAATGGAGGATTATGTAGGTGTGTGAGTGACTGTTTAAGTGAGTGATTAAATTTGTTTTACTGAATGCATGGGTTAGTGGCTAAACTGTGTGAATGTCTCTGTCAGTCTGTCTGTACTTGTATAAGCTGCTGCATGGGTTGGTCAGTAGCTACATGAGTGTCTATATGGGTTATCAATTGGTTGCCAAAGTATTTGTATGGGTGCCTGAGTATTTGTATGGGTGCATAGATGTTTGAGTGGTTGATTACTGTGTGTATGGTTCAAGAGCGCATGTGAAAACAGATGTATGGGTGTGTAAGTGTCTGTATGGGTGTGTTGGTGAGTGAATGGATGTCTCAATGGCACATGTCAAAGTAACTACATCTGTAAAAGGCAGTGTTTGTCAGAGTTGAAGTATATAAATGACTATACGATAAGCGTGGGTGCAAAATCTGTTCCGTTCGCGGAATTTGCAGATTTTTGGTAATTTCGCCATCCACGAATCCCACGAATTTGCCTAAAAAAACGCAAATTAGCAAGCTGGCGAATTTTTTGCTTGGTTGCGCTTGAAAAATACTATATCGCGTGCGCGGCGTCGACTTACTGTGATTATGTGTTGTTTTTCTCCCGGTTTGCATGTGCTGCGCCATTTTGGATCTTGTAGGTCATCGCGCAAAAGTTTTTCGACTGCGATTACGTCATCGTCGTCCGCCATCTTGCACAGCGAGAGTTTGACAACGCGAGTACATCATAAGGGCCTGCGATCACGCATCCCGGGAGTAAACAATTGCTAACACGTAGATGCGGCGCGCAGCTGACTTCCGGTGGGAGATTTGAACAGCTCGCTTTCCCGAATTTGCAAAAATTGCAATTCTGCACAAGAAATCCACCGCAGGCAGCAGAAACCTTCTGAAAATGATGATTTTGATCAGAATAACTCCTCAGATTGACATTTGGCTGCACTTTTTTGTGCAAGGAGTCCATTTTTGGGGGGTGGGAGGAAGGAAGTGTCCCAGAGTCTCCAACTTCCTATTCTGTCCAGCAGGCTCCTCCCAGTGCTTTGTCTATGTCCTGGTCACTTTTGATTTGGATCTGGAGCTGGAAAGGATTACCTTTTGTTGCTGCTGCTGGAAATTTGTATTTGAGGACTTTTTGGACTTTGGAGTTTGGATCACTTTTGGATTTGAGATTTTACAAGTAAGTTGGTGTTGTTTGTTTGGGGCATTGCTGTTGCTGCAACTACAATTTTAAAACTTTGTCACAACTTAAAAAAATATATATTGTGTGTAGCCACAGTATCCAGTAGGCCCATGGTTAGTCATGGGTGCATGATACAACTGTTTCTGTGAGTTTTTTTAACGTAAATCTCATTTATGTCATTAAATTTTAGCTCACTGTTATATGTGGATTTTTAATTTTTTTTTGGGGTGCCTGTAAAGCCTCACTTGCCGGTAGGGCCAGGGGTAGTGAGTGGTGCATGGACCAAGTCTTTTTGTAGGGTGTCTTGAATTTAAACATCATTGAGGACTTAGATCGCATTGGATTGTGGTGATTTGTGTGTGTTTTTTGACTTTTTGGGGTGTTGTTGGGGCCTAGCTATGTGGGTGGGGACCATTTTGAGGCCTGGTCCAGGCAGGGCCTGGCCATGTGGCTGGGGACAAGGGGCCATTTTGAAGCCAGGCAGTGTGCTCAGGCCTGCACCCAGTTTGCCTTGCTTTCATCCATTATGCCCAGGGGTACTCCGTGGTCCATGGACCAAGTCTTTCTGTGGGGTGTCTTGAATTTAAACATCATTGAGGGTATGGAGGGCATTGGATTGTGGTGATTTCTGTGTGTTTTTTTACTTTGTGGGTGCTGTTGGGGCCTGGCCATGTCGGTGGGGGCCATTTTGAGACCTGGTCCAGGCAGGGCCTGGCCATGTGGTGGGGGTCAAGGTGCCATTTTGAAGTTCAAGTTCAAGTTCAAGTTCCAAAATTTGTATAGCGCACTACTCACCCAGAGGGTCTCAAGGCGCTTGGGGGAGGGAGGTGTATTTACTTATCGAATATCCAACTTTTTAGTTGCTTTCTGAAGGAGAGGTGGTTCTGTGTAAGGCGGAGGTGGGTGGGGAGAGAATTCCAGTTTTTGGCCGCTAAGTAGGAGAAGGATCTTCTCCCCATGGTGGATCTGTGGATGCGCGGAATTGCGGTGTGGGCTTGATTGTATGATCGTACTTGTCGGGAAGGGGTGTAGAAGGATAGACGCATGTCGAGGCATTCGGGTCCTAGGTCATAGAGGGCTTTGTGTGCGTGGGTGAGGAGACGGAACGTTATTCTCTTGTTGACAGGGAGCCAATGGAGGTCTTTCAGGTGGCCGGAAATGTGAGCTTGCCGAGGGATGTCCAAAATGAGTCTGGCTGAGGCGTTTTGGATGCGTTGGAGATTTTTCTGTAGTTTGGCTGTGGTTCCGACGTAGAGGGTGTTTCCGTAATCCAGTCGGCTTGTGACCAGTGCATGGGGGACTGTCTTTCTTGTTTCGGCGGGGATTCAACTGAAGATTTTTTTGAGCATTCGTAGGATGTTGAAGCAAGATGATGAGAAGGCGTTGACTTGTCTGGTCATCGAGAGGGAGGAATCCAGGATGAAGCCCAGGTTACGTGCATGGTCTGTAGGTATGGGTGCGGTTCCGAGGGCTGGAGGCCACCATGAGTCATCCCAGGCAGAGGGGGATGGCTCTAGGATGAGGACTTCTGTTTTGTCTGAGTTGAGTTTTAAACGGCTGTTCTTCATCCACTCGGCTACTTCTTTCATTCCTTCGTGTAAGTTGGTTTTGGCGGTGTTTGGGTCTTTGGTGAGGGAGAGGATCAGCTGGGTGTCGTCTGCGTAGGAGATGATGTTGAGGTTGTGTTGGCGTTGGATGCGAGGGGACTCATGTATACGTTGAAGAGGGTGGGACTGAGTGATGATCCTTGTGGTACGCCGCAGATGACTTCGGTGGCCTCTGATTTGAAAGGGGGGAGGCGGACTCTCTGTGTTCTTCCGGTGAGGAACGAGAAGATCCAGTCCAATGCTTTTTCTTGTATTCCGACGTTGCTGAGGCGTTGTATGAGGGTGCTATGACAGACTGTGTCGAAGGCTGCGGAGAGGTCAAGTAAGATGAGAGCGGCTGTTTCTCCGTTGTCCAGTAGTGTTCGGATGTTGTCTGTTGCAGGGATGAGGGCGGTTTCGGTGCTGTGTTTGGCTCGGAAGCCGGATTGTGAAGGGTCGAGGGATTTGTTGGATTCGAGGAAGGTGGCGAGCTGACTGTTGAAGGCTTTCTCAATGACTTTGGCAGGGAATGGGAGGAGCGAGATGGGGCGGTAGTTCTTAAGTTCGGTTCGGTCTGCCGTGGGTTTCTTCAGAAGGGCGCTGAGTTCGGCATATTTCCATTTTTCCAGGAAGGTAGCGGAGTTGAGGGAACAGTTAATGACATCGCGGAGATGGGGTGCGATGATGGAGTCTGCTTTGTTGAAAATGTGGTGGGGACATGGGTCGGTTGGTGATCCTGAAAGGATGGAGTTCATCAGGCGGATGGTGTCTTCGGTGGTGATTGGGTTCCAGGCGCAAAGGTTGTTAGAGTGCAGTTTTGGTTCAGAGGTGGGTGGAGTGGACTGGTCTTCGGACTGGTTTTCAAAGCTGTTATGTATTTCGGCGATTTTGTTGTGGAAAACGAGGCTAGAGAGTCGCAGAGGTCTTGGGAGGGAGTGGTGTTGTTAGTGCCGGCTGAGGGGTTAGTGAATTCTTTGACGATGTTGAATAGTTCCTTGCTGTTTTGGGCATTGTTGTCAAGTCGATCCTTGAATGCTGATTTCTTGGTGGATCGGATCAGTTGATGGTGTTTGCGGGTGGCGTTCTTGAAGGTGGCTAGGTTGTCAGTGGTTGGGTTTTTTCTCCAGATTTTCTCGAGAGTACGACAGAACTTCTTGGATTTTTTAAGGTCATCGTTAAACCAGGGGGCTTTTTTGCTACCTTGCTTGATTAGATGGTTTTTCAAGGGTGCTAGTTCGTCGGCTCTGTGGGTGATCCACTGTGTGAGGTTGGTGGCTGCTTGGTTAGGGTCCGATGAATTGGCAGGGGGGTTTTGGTGAAGCGATGTGAAGAGCTGGTCGGTGGTGATTTTGTTCCAATTTCTTCGGGGAATGGCTTGTGGGGGGTTGTGGGTCGTGGACTTTTTGTAGTTGAAGTGAACGCAGCTGTGGTCCGTCCAATGGAGAGCTGTGGTGTGATCGAAGGAGATGTGCTTGCTGGAGGTAAAGATAGGGTCAAGCGTGTGTCCGGCAAAGTGGGTGGTGGTGTCAACGAGTTGTTTGAGTCCGAGATTGGCCAGGTTGTCCAGGAGGGTGGTGGTGTTGTTGTTGTTTTTCTTTTCCAGGTGAAAGTTGAGGTCTCCCAGTAGAATGTAGTTCTCGGATGGGAGGGCATGTGGGCTGATGAAGTCAGCAATGTCTTCGCTAAATTGTGTGCGGGGTCCTGGGGGTCTGTAGATGAGGGTGCCTCTGAGTGTGGTTTTGGGGTCGGTGTGGATTTGGAAGTGAAGGTGTTCGGCGGTAGCGAGGTTATCGTCGGAGCTGGTCGTGATGCGGATGGTGTTCTTATGGACAATGGCGATGCCTCCTCCAGTTTGGTTGGTGCGATCTTTTCGGATGATCTTGTAGGTGTCCGGGATGGCTATGGCGATGTCGGGGGTAGATGAGGTGTTCATCCATGTTTCTGTAAGGAAGGCGACGTCCGGTGATGTGGTGTCGAGTAGGTTCCAGAGGTCAATGGCATGTCTGTGGACCGAGCGGGTGTTGAGCAGGATGCACTTCAGGTGGTTAATGTTGGAGCTCTGTTTAGAGTTTGTGGATTTGGTGTGGGTTCTAATGCAGTCGAACTTGCAGGAGTGGCAGGTGAAGGGTCCATGGGTGTATTCGGGGGCGGCTTGGTAGCAGGTTGGTGGGCGGCCGGGGTTGAGGGCAGAGAGGGTTGCAGCGACGTAGGTAATGCGGGAGGAATGGGATTTGCGGGGAGCAGAGGGTCGGGCGCTGGGCGCGGTCGAGGCGCGGACGGGTGTAGACGGGCTTACCTTTGGCGCACCTTCAGCGCGCATGGGGCGCAACCGCTGCACATGAACGCTGCCCGCAGAGGCATCTGTCATATGTGGATAGTAGAAGTGGAGGGGCGAGGGAGGAGCAGCTGGGAGGCGGGAGCGGGGTGGAGATCCGGGCAGGGAGGCACAACAAAAACAACAAAATGGCAGTAAGCCAAAAGCGAAACAGGATTGGGGCACAAACAGCGTAAACGCGATGCAAATGGCAGTGGCACCGGCACAATCAGGCAGAAATCAATTTTACAGGCAGCGCAGCACAATTTAAAATATAGTTAAAGTGCACTTTGGCAATCTAGCGCTACGATATAAAAGTGAAATCAAATTACTAAACAATCAGGCAATCTAGCGCTACAATGTACTTGTGATAATCAAACAGGCAATGGCAGATGTGGGAGCGAGGCGAGGTAGCAGACAGCAGTCTGGCCATATGGCGCTACAATACCAGGTGGCAGGCAGAGCGGGGAGCAGCGTGAGGAGTGACCGCTTCTGTTGGGAACAGGACGGTCACAGAGCTACAACGGGGGGAGCGGGGCTTACGGTATCAGTGGGAGGGAGGAGCAGCTGGGAGGCGGGAGCGGGGTGGAGATCCGGGCAGGGAGGCACACCAACAACAACAAAATGGCAGGAAGCCAAAATAGAAACAGGATTGGGGCACAAACAGCGTAAACGCGATGCAAATGGCAGTGGCACATGCACAATCAGGCAGAAATCAATTTTACCGGCAGCGCAGCACAATTTAAAATATAGTTAAAGCGCACTTTGGCAATCTAGCGCTACGATATAAAAATGAAATCAAATTACTAAACAATCAGGCAATCTAGCGCTACAATGTACTTGTGATAATCAAACAGGCAATGGCAGATGTGGGAGCGAGGCGAGGTAGCAGACAGCAGTCTGGCGATATGGCGCTACGATACCAGGTGGCAGGCAGAGCGGGGAGCAGCGTGAGGAGCGACCACTTCTGTTGGAAACAGGACGGTCAGTGTGCTCAGGCCTGCACCCAGTTTGCCTTGCTTTCATCTATTATGCCCAGGGGTACTCAGTGGTCCATGGACCAAGTCTTCTGTGGGGTGTCTTGAACTTAAACATCATTGAGGGCATGAATGGCATTGGATTGTGGTGATTTGTGTGTGGTTTTCAACTTTTTGGGGTGTTGTTGGGGCCTGGCCATGTGGGTGGGGCCATTTTGAGGCCTGGTCCAGGCAGGGCCTGGCCATGTGACTGGGGACAAGGGGCCATTTTGAAGCCAGGCAGTGTGCTTTGTACCATAGGCCTGCGCCCAGCCTGCCCTGCTTTCACCCATTATGCCCAGTGGTGAATGGACCAAGGCTTTGTGTGGGGCCTCTTGAATGTAAACATCATTGAGGGCATGGATGGCATTGGATTGTGGTGATTATTGTGTGTTTTCCGACTTTTTGGGGTGTTGTTGGGGCCTGGCCACGTGGGTGGAGGACAAGGGGCCATTTTGAAGCCAGGTAGTGTGCTTTGTGCCATAGGCCTGCACCCAGCCTGCCCTGCTTTCAATATTTATGCCCAGGGGTAGTGAGTGGTGCATGGACCAAGGCTTTGTGTGGGGCCTCATGAATTTAAACATCATTGAGTGAATGGATGGCATTGGATTGTGGTGATTGTTGTGTGTTTTTTGACTTTTTGGGGTGTAGTTGGGGCCTGGCCATGTGGGTGGGGGACATGTTGAGGCCTGGTCCAGGCAGGGCCGGGCCATGTGGCTGGGGGACAAGGGGACATTTTGAAGCCAGGCAGTGTGCTTTGAGCCATAGGCCTGCTCCCAGCCTGCCCTGCTTTCACCCATTATGCCCAGGGGTAGTGAGTGGTGCATGGACCAAGGATTTGTGTGGGGCCTCTTGAATTTAAACATCATTGAGGGCATGGATGGCATTGGATTGTGGTGATTTGTGTGTTTTTGTTTACTTTCTGGGGTGTTGTTGGGGCCTGGCCATGTGGGTGGGGGAAATTGTGAGGCCTGGTCCAGGCAGGGCCTGGCCATGTGGCTGGGGGACAAGGGGTCCTTTTGAAGCCAGGCAGTGTGCTTTGAGCTATAGGCCTGCACCCAACCTGCCCTGCTTTCACCCATTATGCCCAGGGTTAGTGAGTGGTGCATGGACCAAGGCTTTGTGTGGGGCCTCTTGAATTTAAACATCTTTGAGGGCATGAATGGCATTGGATTGTGGTGATTTTTGTATGTTTTTCGACTTTTTGGGGTGTTTAACTGATGTTCCTCTGGTTTCCTTTGCTTTTAGGAGCAAAGAGAACCACCAGTGCCAGGAAGAAGTCCTGCAGTGGTGTGTGCAGCACAACGTCACCTGACATCACGTGTGGCCACAGACAACTCTGCAACTCATGCAACTGTGGCCTGCTGTTCTGACATCTGAACACGACTGGTGTGCCCTCAGACACTTTTTTCTGGAGAAAAAAAACAGCGCCTGCAGCAGCGGGGTCCGCCGGGAACCAAGCTTAGGCTCAGTGCCACCACACAAGGTTAGGTCCAAGCCCATGAGTGCTGCAGAGACAGCCACTGTCATTGCTTAATCACCAGTGATGTTGGCTCATTGCAAGAAAGTAGCACCCAATCAACGCACGGTGTAACTCAGCAGACGAGTATTCAACAACCACAGCCGCAACGACAAACACAGGTGCAACTAGTACAAGCGCAAGTACATGGGCAAAGAGAGGCGCAAGTACAGGCGCAATTAGAGGCGCAAGGAGAGGCGCAAGGAGAGGTGCAAGGAGAGGCGCATGGAGAGGCGCAAGGAGAGGCGCAAGGAGAGGCGCAAGTAGAGGCGTATGGAGAGGCGCATGGAGCGGCACAACTGCCCACAATGCTTGTTCCTCGAAAAGTAGGGGCACATTAGGAAATCAAGACTCAAACAGATGTATCATCCGAGGAAGCCATCCTCCTGAGGATGATCCATTGTTTTCCAGATCCCCAGCAAGAAAAAGGTCAAGGAGGGCTACTACAAGTACTTCTTCAAGCCCCCTTCCTTCTGCTGATCTTGATGTTGATGGGAACCCACCAATGCAGTCTGAGAGTTGGGCACACCATGAGCCGACAAAGGTAGCTAAGCCTAAAAGGAAGGTTCCCGCAAGGCTTTAGTTATGGGTGATGACGACGAACAAGAAGTTGTGTATTCTGCTGCTGATGTACAGTCTGATGACGACCCAGTCATCACAGTTGTCACTCCAGCCGGCATGCAGCAAACAGACATTTTGACCCTATCCCGAATGGCTGCTTATCCTATGAGAGAAGTTCCTCCGGTATGGAGGGAAGCGGTTCTGCAAGCAGGTAATGTTCTGCCTGTCCCTGCTCATTTTCAGCGCGTATGGGTACATGTTCCTTGGAAACGAGCTGAAGTTTTAGCACCTAAGTAGTCTTTGCCAGACCCTCGTAAAAATCCTGCTGGTTATTATAAAGAGTTGTCCCAGACTGTTGGTGCATGTATTATGAATTTGGCTGATGTTTATATGCTGATGGGGAATGTAGTTCCACAAGCATTGTGTGCTTGGATTCTTAAAGAGGACCACAACCAAGCTTTAGGTGGTAGTTGGGCCGATATAGTTGTTGCAGATGCAGCACAAGTGGGTGGTGCTAAGCCAGATGATTTGATTACACAGTTGCCTGGTAGAATCATAACTTTAATGAAGACAATGATGCCT
This sequence comes from Lissotriton vulgaris, assembly GCF_964263255.1. Taxonomy (NCBI): domain Eukaryota; kingdom Metazoa; phylum Chordata; class Amphibia; order Caudata; family Salamandridae; genus Lissotriton; species Lissotriton vulgaris. Next base: position 267,088,871 of record NC_141695.1, read on the forward strand.
GCCTTATGCGTTAACTGGGATGTTAGCTGCGTGTAAGCAGAAGAAGGATGAGAGTGTCTCTGATTTCTTTACTCGGTTTTGTAGTGTAGTTCCTATTTTCCCAAAAGGCTCTGCGCATTGGAATAACATAAACAGCAGTGTAGACGTAGGACTGAGGCCATCTAGGTCTCTACTGACTATGTTAAACTTAATTTAGGTTTGAACCAGCTAGCTCAGAGGTCACTGGAAACTTTCTTGAATGAATAGGGAGGGATAACCTCCCCTGGCTAAGACAAGAAGGGATTCAGTTTCCGACAACCGCATAAACATGACAACTTTGCTCCCTCAGAATAAGAGTATATCTCTAGAGTCCTGTGAAAGCAATAGACAGCTATTTTACTGAGTCAGCAGTGCATACCTAGTTTCACCAGAATGCAGAGAAATAGAGAGACAGGCGTTTTCAATAAAAGGTGTTATTTATTGAGCAGTCTTCTTTCTCATGCAAGAGAAATGAATTGCCACAATTGCAATACTTAAAGTAAAGTAAAGTGCGTACAGTAAAAGTAGTATTAGGAAATGAAATGAAATGAATTGAAAATAACTCTTTTATAGCGCATGGCTACCCGGAGGCATCCCAGCGCTTGCAGCTACAGCAGGTAAAGTCAGAAGTGGAGGTTAATTTGTAGGGAAAAGCCAAGTTTTTATTTTCTTGCGGAAAGTGAGATGATTGGGCTCCTGTCGAAGAGAGGGGGGCAAAGAGTTCCACAACCTTGAGGTGTCATAAGAGACGAGGCGACCACCCGAGCGGGCCTTATTGATTCTACTGATTTGTGCCAGGTTCTGGTCATTGGAGCGAAGGTTTCTAGAGGCTTTATGTGTTTTGATCAAGTTGGCCAGGATGAGGGGGCCATTGCCCTGAAGATTTTTATGGGCAATGCAGAGGGCTTTGAAGTGTACCCGTTCTTTTATGGGTAACCAGTGGAGTGATCTCAGCGCTGGCTTGGCTAAAGAGCGGTGGTTAGTGCTTGTCAGCAGTCTAGCGGCAGAGTTCTGAACCACCTGGAGTTTTTGGATTACGGAGGTCGGGCTCCCAGGTAGAGCGCGTTACCATAATCCAGCCTCGACAGGAACATGGCTTGAACCAGAATTTTTTTGGCTCTCTCTGGAAGTTGAGGGAGGATTTTACGAATGGATTTAATACTGTAAAAGCATTGATATGGTTTCTTAGCCATATGATACTTTAAAATGGATTTAAAATATATACATACATAAATACATTGACTAACGTACTCAACTGGTGCTTCTAACTAAGCCTACCCCGGTGTACCTGACCTAAGCCTAATACTTGGGGAGGGATGAGTAAGTAGCAGTTTAAGTTAAATTGGTTAAGATTATTTTGCCAAGAATCTGCATCAAGAATTCTCTTAAGGGTTTAGTCAGCTCCGTACCTTGGTAATAGAATGTGGGAGGTCTGGTATCTCTTTCTTCAGGACTCGATATCCCAGCAACCCGCAAGGGTAGGCTGGAAACACCAGAGCTGGATTTTCTCGGCTGGAGAAAAAGACAGCGTCTCTCTCAGTGCGTCAAACGGGGGTCGGCTTCCGTGGGCTCTCGCATCAGCTGGGCTCTCGGGCAAGTAGATGGCCGCTCTGCTCCAAACCACTGTGTGTTTGCTTAAGGCAACTGTTGGTATTTTATACCTGAAAGGTGCCGGCTTTGACGTAAGGTTGGACATAAGACGTCACTAAGAACTAACAGTTCTTGCTGGACTCTAGGAGTTCTTGTTCAAATCAAAACAATAGCAGGGGAGGAATTTCCCGGGCTGCTGGAGGCTTGGTTTGTTTAAAGAACGCGATGTGCTTTCTAGGAGTCTATGGGAGTAGCCGTGCTGTATGGACTGCATGGGCTATTACTGAATATGGATCTGATTCTTATGCCTTTATCAGGATATTATTGATTATAACCTCACAAGGGCATAAATCGGGAATATTGAATTAGGGTCCTAGATATAAACACGACAGTTTGAGGAGACATTTATTGACCATAGTGGTCAAGATTTGAGTACTGAAGGGGGACAGCGATTTTTTGTGGATACATTTGTTTTTAATCTGCTTCCTGCATTGTCTCATAAGTTGAAAGATTCGGAAAGTTCTTGGGCTGTTTCTTCGTCTGCCCAAATATTAGCTACTGCTCAATATTATGAGAATAGGGACAAGGAGGAAAAAGATAAGGCTGAGAAGAAGACTAAGGATTTAAAAACAAAAGTTCTTCTTCAGCAGGCTTATCCTCCTCGTTCCGGTCAGCGTCAGTTCCAGCAGACTATTCAGTCTCAAAGGTTGCTGCAGAAACCTGAGCCTTTAGTTCCGCGACCTTTCCTTGGTCCTAATCAGTGCGCCTATTGTAAGAGGAAGGCCATTTTAAGAGTAGTTGTCCGGTTTTATTGTAGCGTAATGGTGGATTTCAAGGGCCGCGAGGCCGCGGTGGTTTTTAATCAGTACCTAGGGGTAGAGGGCGACGTGCGTTGCCTCAGTGGCAGTGTTCCATTCCCCCTCAGAACTCTTCAAATTATTTTGATCAGCAGAATACTCAGTCTGCGCCATATTATAATGTTGAAGGTGAGGTTCAGGATTTTCATTCCAGTTAGGACAGCCATGGACAAAGTAAGGGAGTCGTATCCGTTCCAGTGGATCCGAGTGGGCCGTATGTTGAGGTAGTTACTTTGGGTGTTGCAGAACCGTTCCTGTTGGATACTGGTGCAATGAGAAGTTCTTTGATCAATTCAAGAATCCCTGGGGCACCTTTTTCTGGCTTAACGAACGTTTCTGTAGGATTTTTTGGCGCCCCAGTTGCTAACCAAGGGGGTTTATCTCCGCTTTTTTGGCTTTAAAAGCCAAGAAAGCGGAGATAAAATTATCTCCCTATCACCTAGCTGTCGCTAACACCAGTTAGCGACAGCTAGTAGGAGATAGCGACCATCTTGGGCCCCACTTTGCATGTCAGTGATATTTATCACTAATGACATGCAAAGTGGGCGTGCCAAGATGTTAGCGACTGGAAACAGTCGCTAACATCGCTATCTCCTATTACCAACTTTTGGAGATATTCGCGCTAAGCGCGAATATCTCCAAAAGCTAACACCTTCCCTGAGCAGTTCTTAGCCATGTTATCCAATGGGAGGTGGATAACATGGCTAAGAGCATTAGCTCGGTAATGCATGAATATCGCTGACTTTTCAGCGATATTCATGCATTGAGGCCGATTTTTATCGCATTTGCGATAAACCTTGGTAATACCAAGGTTTATTTGCGATAAAAATCGCCACAGCTTAGCGGTACATTTTTGTCTCTAACCAAGCAATAGCGATAATTATCGCTATCGCTTGGTAATATGCCCCTCAGTTTCTTGTCCTTTGCCTCTTTCGATTGGACCTTGCGATCTGGAAGCTCCACTTATTTTTTTTTTGTTGTAAAATCTTTATTTTATTTTTGGTAAAGGAGACATTAACACTCGACAATCCTGCATAACATCCCACACAGGGGCAAGCACAGAGGCAGAAAAACAGGAAGGCACAAAGTCTAGAGAATCAACATGACCTAGCCCGGAGGGGCAGTCCAAAGAGCAATAATACACCCCCAGACTACGGTTGTATAGGGACCACAGAGGCAGGAGCCCAGTCGGGGCAGGTAGCTCTGTGGGGCCATATAGTGCAAAACAGACATGCCATATACAGTCCGTTGTGTCTCTTTGCGCCTCAACATTGTGTAGGATGCCACATTAACATGAACCGAAAAACAAACCCCCCTTCCCGTCCCACCCCCGCCAGTGGTGGTGTCAACATCCTCTCATTCATTCATCTAGATCACAACATTCAAACTTGAAACAGATGGAGAGCCCGCACTGTGGGTGGACAAAGTGCGGACGGGAGACCTGTAGAAAGAAAGCGGACCAATGGATCCCAGCGGAACATAACGTTTTTGAAGTTACCCAAGAAGATATCCGCCATGTGTTCCATGCACAACAGTTTCCACACTCTTGTATGCCATAGTGACATCGCTGGGGCGTCCGGTTTCTTCCAGGCCGCGGCCAGGGTGAGCTTAGCAGCTCTAATACACAGCCACATGATCTTTTTGTACGCTCTAGTTTGAAATTCGAGCTCCGGGTCCTGGAGACCCAGCAGCACGTGGGCCATCGAATCTGCAATGGGGTATCCCAGAATCTCCTTGATATGTGACAGGATCTCCTCCCAAAAGGGGCGTGTGATTGGGCAGTCCCACCAGATGTGGCGGACGTCTCCCAACAAGCCACATCCCCTCCAGCACCTATCAAAGGAGGTCGGGAAGGTTCGATGCAATTTGACTGGGTACAGATACCAATCCATGAGGGTCTTAAGATGGGCCTCCCGGAGTTCAACAGAGTGATTGTGCGTTGCAATGTCACGCCACAGGTACAACCACTCCCCCTCCGAGATATCCCGCCCGAGAAGCTCCTCCCAGAGACCCATATAACATGGACGCGGCGACACAGCGGAAGTAAGCAGGAGATCATTAATGAAGGAAATGGTGCCCTTCATGGCGGAGGTCTGCAAAAGAAAAGCCTCGAAGGGGGCGGGAGGCCTCGTGGCAGCATCACCCACCGCTGCAGATATAGCCCAATAAGGCAGCTGTATGTGGTGGAATTGTTCAGACACTGGGACCCGCATGCAATTTTCAAAAGTAAGCGGGGCATGGCCATGAAACAAATGCGCAAGGGCACAACAGCCCCCCTCACTCCAGACATCAAAGGGGCATTCCCGTAAAGCCGGCGGAAAGGCCGGGGTGTAGTGTATTGCCGTAAAGGGAGACGGGAATGATGTCCAGCGTTCATCCCCAGATACAGAGTCCCAGACCTTCAGGGTAGTGCCGGTGGGAGTACTGATGTACGCGTTATTGGGCCTATCCCCTTTGGGTTTCCATGCAAAGTCCCATATTGTTCTACCAGCAATGCTTCTGTCCATATGCAGCCAGTGTTTCTCCGAGGTCTGTTGAGACCACTCCACTAAGACCCGCAATTGCACAGCTTTGTAGTAGAGGTGCATGTAGGGGAGTCCCACTCCCGACGGAGAGTGGCAGAGGAAAACCGCGCCCGTCCCCCCTGCTAGACGAACCGAAGCATCTGTGTTTTGAGACGCCGGAAGAAGTCCATCTCTAGGGGAATAGCGAGTGGCTGGAACAGATATAGGAACTTGGGAAGAAGAACCATTTTGAGTGCGTGTATTCTACCCAGCCACATAATGTACTTCGGCCTCCAGCGCCCCAGGTCGCCTTGTATTGTTGCTAAAAATGGAGAAAAATTTGCGGAATACAGTTTTCCTATCATGGGAGTCAAATGGACCCCTATGGACAGGATGGAGCTGGAGGTCCACGGCAGTGGCCTGAGCGGCCGCAGTCGGTCCACCTCTGCCGAGGAGAGCGTGAGGTTGAGAACATAAGATTTATCATAATTGATCCTGAAGCCGGCTACCTCCTCGAAGCTCCGCAGGGCTTCCTGGATGTGAGGCCGGGAGTGAGCAGGATCCATAAGAGAGAGGAGAACGTCGTCAGCGAATAGGGTAATCTTGTGCTGTTCCCCTGTGAAGGGGAGTCCGCGAATCTCCTCGTGTTCCCGAACTGCTAATGCTAATGGCTCGATGCTCAGATCGAAGAGCAGGGGAGAGAGGGGGCAGCCCTGTCTCGTGCCTCGGTAGTGCGAGAAAAACATCGATAGGTGGCAATTAACCGCCACCCTAGATCGGGGGCTGTTATAGTTCGCCCTAATCATCGAGAGGAATGCATCCAAAAAGCCAAAGGCTGACAAGGTGTGGAACAAGAAGCCCCATTCCACCCGGTCAAAGGCCTTTTCCGGATCAAGGCCCACCAGGACTGCTGGAATTTTGAATCTGTTCGCCTTCTCTATCAGATGGATCGCTGTCCTAGTATTATCATGGGTTTGGCGCCCCTTGATGAATCCAGATTGTTCTGGATGAATGAGCGCCGGCATCAGGTCCTGGAGCCTGCTCGCAATGATGGAGGAATATAATTTAGTGTCCATGTTGAGGAGGGCTATTGGTCTATAAGAGGAGCACTTGGAGGATCCTTCCCCGATTTGGGGATGATCAAAATCACTGCCTCGGCCATGGACCCCGATGTTTCTCCTGCCTCAGCCATGCCGTTAAAGAGGCACACCAGAAAGTCGCACACTTCGGCGGCAAAGGTCTGGTAAAAAAGAGCCGTATAGCCTTCCGGCCCGTGCGCCTTATGGGGCTTCTGAGCTCTAATAGCTCCCAACAGTTCCTCCCTAGTGAATGGGGCAGTAAGTAACTCATTCCACTCCCTGGAAACCTGGGGCAGAGGAAGACCGCTTAAGTAGTTGCGTTGTTTCTCATGGTCAAGGGCATCTCCCGCATAAAGTGTGGCATAGAATTGTCCAAAGAGATCAGCCTTAGCTTCGTCTCGGTGCTTCATAGTCCCCGTCTCATCCCGGATACCCCCTATGTAGTCCCTTTGTCTCTTGTCCCAGAGCTGCAGAGCCAGGTGTTTCCCCACCTTGTTCCCTTGGGAATAGGAGAGGTGCCGCAGTTTCAGCAGGGTAATTTCCGCTCTGTTATTATAATGAGCTCTAAGCTTCCCCCTGACCGCTACCAGTGGGCGAAGTGTTAGTCTGATAGGATTCTGTTTATGCGCTTGTTCAAGAATGGAAAGCTCCCTTTCCAACTCCTCCCGTTCCTTCTGCCGCAGCCTGTTAAGATTAGCATTAAGAGCCAAGCAGGTGCCCCTCATCGAAGCCTTAAAGGCGTCCCATGTGTTGAACAACGATGTGTCAGTCACGGGGTTGAGATCAAAAAACTCCCGTATAGCCTTACGCAATTCCTTACACGAGGACTCGGCCCGGACCAAAGAGTCCGGGAAGTACCACTTACGTTGGCTGTCTCTTCCCACCGACCAGTGTAGACAGAGCACAAGTCCGGGCTGCTGGAGGCTTGGTTTGTTTAAAGAACGCGATGTGCTTTCTAGGAGTCTATGGGAGTAGCCGTGCTGTATAGACTGCATGGGCTATTACTGAATATGGATTTGATTCTTATGCCTTTATCAGGATATTATTGATTATAACCTCACAAGGGCATAAATCGGGAATATTGAATTAGGGTCCTAGATATAAACACGACAGTTTGAGGAGACATTTATTGACCATAGTGGTCAGGATTTGAGTACTGAAGGGGGACAGCGATTTTTTGTGGATACATTTGTTTTTAATCTGCTTCCTGCATTGTCTCATAAGTTGAAAGATTCGGAAAGTTCTTGGGCTGTTTCTTCGTCTGCCCAAATATTAGCTACTGCTCAATATTATGAGAATAGGGACAAGGAGGAAAAAGATAAGGCTGAGAAGAAGACTAAGGATTTAAAAACGAAAGTTCTTCTTCAGCAGGCTTATCCTCCTCGTTCCGGTCAGCGTCAGTTCCAGCAGACTATTCAGTCTCAAAGGTTGCTGCAGAAACCTGAGCCTTTAGTTCCGCGACCTTTACTTGGTCCTAATCAGTGCGCCTATTGTAAAGAGGAAGGCCATTTTAAGAGTAGTTGTCCGGTTTTATTGTAGCGTAATGGTGGATTTCAAGGGCCGCGAGGCCGCAGTGGTTTTTAATCAGTACCTAGGGGTAGAGGGCGACGTGCGTTGCCTCAGGGGCAGTGTTCCTTTCCCCCTCAGAACTCTTCAAATTATTTTGATCAGCAGAATACTCAGTCTGCGCAATATTATAACGTTGAAGGTGAGGTTCAGGATTTTCATTCCAGTTAGGACAGCCATGGACAAAGTAAGGGAGTCGTATCCGTTCCAGTGGATCCGAGTGGGCCGTATGTTGAGGTAGTTACTTTGGGTGTTGCAGAGCCGTTCCTGTTGGATACTGGTGCAATGAGAAGTTCTTTGATCAATTCAAGAATCCCTGGGGCACCTTTGTCTGGCTTAACAAACGTTTCTGTAGGATTTTTTGGCGCCCAGTTGCTAACCAAGGGGGTTTATCTCCGCTTTTTTGGCTTTAAAATCCAAGAAAGCGGAGATAAAATTATCTCCCTATCACCTAGCTGTCGCTAACACCAGTTAGCGACAGCTAGTAGGAGATAGCGACCATCTTGGGCCCCACTTTGCATGTCAGTGATATTTATCACTAATGACATGCAAAGTGGGTGTGCCAAGATGTTAGCGACTGGAAACAGTCGCTAACATCGATATCTCCTATTACCAACTTTTGGAGATATTCGCGCTAAGCGCGAATATCTCCAAAAGCTAACACTTTCCCTGAGCAGTTCTTAGCCATGTTATCCAATGGGAGGTGGATAACATGGCTAAGAGCATTAGCTCGGTAATGCATGAATATCGCTGACTTTTCAGCGATATTCATGCATTGAGGCCGATTTTTATCGCATTTGCGATAAACCTTGGTAATACCAAGGTTTATTTGCGATAAAAATCACCACAGCTTAGCGGTACATTTTTGTCTCTAACCAAGCAATAGCGATAATTATCGCTATTGCTTGGTAATATGCCCCTCAGTTTCTTGTCCTTTGCCTCTTTCGATTGGACCTTGCGATCTGGAAGCTCCACTTATTTTTTTTTTGTTGTAAAATCTTTATTTTATTTTTGGTAAAGGAGACATTAACACTCGACAATCCCGCATAACATCCCACACAGGGGCAAGCACAGAGGCAGAAAAACAGGAAGGCACAAAGTCTAGAGAATCAACATGACCTAGCCCGGAGGGGCAGTCCAAAGAGCAATAATACACCCCCAGACTACGGTTGTATAGGGACCACAGAGGCAGGAGCCCAGTCGGGGCAGGTAGCTCTGTGGGTCCATATAGTGCAAAACAGACATGCCATATACAGTCCGTTGTGTCTCTTTGCGCCTCAACATTGTGTAGGATCCCAATTTAACATGAACCGAAAAACAAACCCCCCTTCCCGTCCCACCCCCGCCAGTGGTGGTGTCAATATCCTCTCAATCATTCATCTAGATCACAACATTCAAACCTGAAACAGATGGAGAGCCCGCACTGTGGGTGGACAAAGTGTGGACGGGAGACCTGTAGAAAGAAAGCGGACCAATGGATCCCAGCGGAACATAACGTTTTTGAAGTTACCCAGGAAGATATCCGCCCTGTGTTCCATGCACAACAGTTTCCACACTCTCGCATGCCATAGTGAAATCGCTGGGGCGTCCGGTTTCTTCCAGGCCGCGGCCAGGGTGAGCTTAGCAGCTCCGATACACAGCCACATGATCTTTTTGTACGCTCTAGTTTGAAATTCGAGCTCCGGGTCCTGGAGACCCAGCAGCACGTGGGCCATCGAATCTGCAATGGGGTATCCCAGAATCTCCATTATATGTGACAGGATCTCCTCCCAAAAGGGGCGTGTGATTGGGCAGTCCCACCAGATGTGGCGGACGTCTCCCAACAAGCCACAGCCCCTCCAGCACCTATCAAAGGAGGTCGGGAAGGTTTGATGCAATTTGGCTGGGTACAGATACCAATCCATGAGGGTCTTAAGATGGGCCTCCTGGAGTTCAACAGAGTGATTGTGCGTTGCAATGTCACGCCAAAGGTGCAACCACTCCCCCTCCGAAATATCTCGCCCGAGAAGCTCCTCCCAGAGACCCATATAACATGGACGCGGCGACACAGCGGAAGTAAGCAGGAGATCATAAATGAAGGAAATGGTGCCCTTCATGGCGGAGGTCCGCAAAAGAAAAGCCTCGAAGGCCGCGGGAGGCCTCGTGCCAGCATCACCCACCGCTGCAGATAAAGCCCAATAAGGCAGCTGTACATGGTGGAACCGTTCAGACACTGGGACCCTCATGCAATTTTCAAAAGTAAGCGGGGCATGGCCATGAAACAAATGCGCGAGGGCACGACAGCCCCCCTCTCTCCAGACATCAATGGGGCATTCCCGTAAAGCCGGCGGAAAGGCTGGGGTGAAGTGTATTGCCGTAAAGGGAGATGGGAATGATGTCCACCGTTCATCCCCAGATACAGAGTCCCAGACCTTCAGGGTAGTGCCGGTGGGAGTACTGATGTACGCGTTATTGGGCCTATCCCCTTTGGGTTTCCATGGAAGTCCCATATTGTTCTACCAGCAATGCTTCTGTCCATATGCAGCCAGTGTTTCTCCGAGGTCTGTTGAGACCACTCCACTAAGACCCGCAATTGCACAGCTTTGTAGTAGAGGTGCATGTCGGGGAGTCCCACTCCCAACAGAGATTGGCAAAGGAAAACCGCGCCCGTCCCCCCTGCTAGACGAACCAAAGCATCTGTGTTTTGAGACGCCGGAAGAAGTCCATCTCTAGGGGAATATCGAGTGGCTGGAACAGATATAGGAACTTGGGAAGAAGAACCATTTTGAGTGCGTGTATTCTACCCAGCCACAATATGTACTTCGGCCTCCAGCGCCCCAGGTCGCCTTGTATTGTTGCTAATAATGGAGGGAAATTTGCGGAATACAGTTTTCCTATCGTGGGAGTCAAATGGATCCCTAGGTACAGGATGGAGCTGGAGGTCCACGGCAGTGGCCTGAGCGGCCGCAGTCGGTCCACCTCCGCCGAGGAGAGCGTGAGGTTGAGAACATAAGATTTATCATAATTGATCCTGAAGCCGGCTACCTCCTCGAAGCTCCGCAGGGCTTTCTGGACGTGAGGCCGGGAGTGAGCAGGATCCATAAGAGAGAGGAGAACGTCGTCAGCGAATAGGGTAATCTTGTGCTGTTCCCCTGTGAAGGGGAGTCCGCGAATCTCCTCGTGTTCCCGAACTGCTAATGCTAATGGCTCGATGCTCAGATCGAAGAGCAGGGGAGAGAGGGGGCAGCCCTGTCTCGTGCCTCAGTAGTGCAAGAAAAACATCGATAGGTGGCAATTAACCGCTATCCTAGATAGGGGGCTGTTATAGTTCACCCTAATCATCAAGAGGAATGCATCCGAAAAGCCAAAGGCTGACAAGGTGTGGAACAAGAAGCCCCATTCCACCCGGTCAAAGGCCTTTTCCGGATCAAGGCCCACCAGGACTGCTGGAATTTTAAATCTGTTCGCCTTCTCTATCAGATGGATCACTCTCCTAGTATTATCATGGGTTTGGCGCCCCTTGATGAATCCAGATTGATCTGGATGAATGAGCGCCGGCATTAGGTCCTGGAGCCTGCTCGCAATGATGGAGGAATATAATTTAGTGTCCATGTTGAGGAGGGCTATTGTTCTATAAGAGGAGCACTTGGAGGATCCTTCCCCGATTTGGGGATGATCGAAATCACTGCCTCGGCCATGGACCCCGATGTTTCTCCTGCCTCAGCCATGCCGTTAAAGAGGCACACCAGAAAGTCGCACGCTTCGGCAGAAAAGGTCTGGTAAAAAAGAGCCGTATAGCCTTCCGGTCCGGGCGCCTTATGGGGCTTCTGAGCTCTAATAGCTCCCAACATTTACTCCGTAGTAAATGGGGCAGTAAGTAACTCATTCCACTCCCTGGAAACCTGGGGCAGAGGAAGACCGCTTAAGTAGTTGCGTTGTTTCTCATGGTCAAGGGCATCTCCCGCATAAAGTGTGGCATAGAATTGTCCAAAGAGATCAACCTTAGCTTCGTCTCGGTGCTTCATAGTCCCCGTCTCATCCCGGATACACCCTATGTAGTCCCTCTGTCTCTTGTCCCAGAGCTGTCGAGCCAGGTGTTTCCTTACCTTGTTCCCTTGGGAATAGGAGAGGCGCCGCAGTTTCAGCAGGGTAATTTCCGCTCTGTTATTATAATGAGCTCTAAGCTTCCCCCTGACCGCTACCAGTGGGCGAAGTGTTAGTCTGGTAGGGTTCTGTTTATGCGCTTGTTCAAGAATGGAAAGCTCCCTTTCCAACTCCTCCCGTTCCTTCTGCCGCAGCCTGTTAAGATTAGCATTAAGAGCCTAGCAGGTGCCCCTCATCAAAGCCTTAAAGGCATCCCATGTGTTGAACAACGATGTGTCAGTCACGGGGTTGAGATCAAAAAACTCCCGTATAGCCTTACGCAATTCCTTACACGAGGACTCGGCCCGGACCAGAGAGGCCGGGACGTACCACTTACGTTGGCTGTCTCTTCCCACCGACCAGTGTAGACAGAGCACGAGTAGGCTATGATCGGACAAAGAGAGCGGGAATATTCTGGCGTCGCGGATATCACCTCTAAGGTCTTGACTTAAAAAAATTTTGTCCAGGCGGTTATATGAGTGATGGACATGGGAGAAGAATGTAAAATCCCGAGTGAGGGGATGGATAGCACGCCACCCATCAACCAAACCCATATCACCGACCAGCTGCTGCGTCTCAGCGGAGAACAGACCAGCATCGGATCTCTGATGATGAGAGCTATTCAACTCCTTGTGCTATACCAAATTAAAGTCGCCCATCAAAAACAAGACTCCCTCAAGAAAGTCCTCCACCTTCTGCAGCAGGTCTCGAATGTAGCTATTTTGGTCCACATTCGGGGCGTACAGAACTACAAAGGTGCATAGTCTACCATGCAGCAGGCCTTTAACCATGAGCCAGCGGCCCTCCCTATCGCTGCGCACACCCATAGGTTGGAAGTGGAGGACAGAGCGAAAGAGAAGGGCCACCCCTCTATGCTTCGTGGAAGCGGATGATCTATAAATAAGGGGGAACTGCTTGTGTTTAAGACGGGACTCGTCCTTGCGTGCCAAATGAGTCTCCTGAAGGCCCACCACATCTAACTGATGATCAATCACATACTTCCACACCTTCAGACGTTTCTGCGGAGGATTCAAACCTTTAACATTCCATGTTCCTATGGTGAGTGGCTTTACGGAGTAGAGACCCCCTCCCCCTCCACTGGTAGACAGTCAAAAAACCTCCCTTCCTCCCCCATCTGAATTTGCCAATGCCCAAGACATGTTAGTATGCCACAGCGAGTAATAATGCAGAGAGCAGGGTCTGGAAGATTGCTGTGCGGCCAATAGCTTGCCGTACCCCCCCTCACCCCCAAACCCCACTCCCCTCCAAGCCCCAAACCCAAGGACCCGTGGGCTCCACCCCTCCATCCCCCTCTCAGTCACACCGGAAGACCAACAGCACATATCCAGCAGGGCAGCGAAGTCAACCATGCAAATACTCAATGCCCCAGAGACAAACCCCAACCGTACAGAAGGAAGAAGCTTAGCACACCACAAGCCGGAAAACGTACAGACCCATACATATCGATCACCATCATTGTCACCCCAACCCCCAACTCCCCTAACCCGCCAGTAGACCACCCAAGTTCCCTCCCCCCCGAATCCCAGGAGCCCCACCATGAAATTAACAAAACAGAATGAAGCAACGAGGAGTGCAATAAGCAACCCCACAACAAAGAAGAGAAGGAAGGACAATCCCAGTGTGTGGACGTCCGTAGGTACCCTGAGGGGATTAGAGTCGTGGCAACAGTCAACTTCCCTCCAGAAGTAAAGCCCGGGGTGTCTTCTCAGAAAGTACATAAGTACCCACGGTACCTGAAAGGAGGTGTCCCTCCGGCACCAACCAACCTTCTTCCCCGAGCTCAGGCTGCTCCGGAGCTATCCTGTGACTGCGTCACTGTCACTGTTGCCACAGAGGCAACCACCGCACCTCATTCCTGCAGGCTAATCGTGGGGTCCGGCCTCCTCGATGCAGTCGCTGGGCCCACTCTTTGCCTGGACGGGCAGCATTGTCTCCGCCTCGTCGTGGAGCCCCCCCTCTCGGGGAGGGGGCAGTGTCCCCCAAGCCCAGGAGGTCCTTGGCAGCCTGCAGGGATCTGACCTGAACCAATCTGTTTTGCCATCTGAAGATAAGGCGAACGGGATGACCCCAGGAGTAGGCCACATTCTGGTCGCGCAGGAAGCCTGTAACAGGTCTAAACCTGCGTCTTTTCTGAAGTGTCTAGGCAGCCAAGTCTTGGAACAGCTGGGGATGATGGTCCCGAAATTGCAAGGAAGGGATCCCTCGCTCTTTTCGAAGGATGCTTTCTTTAAGTTGGAAGTTGTGGATGCAGACCAGAATATCAGGGGGTGGGGCCCCCCAGCTCTCAGTAGCTCAACTCTATGGACCCTGTCCATACGAATCTCATGAAGGTCCTCTTCTCCCAGGATCTGCAGAAAAAGGGCCTCCACATAGCCCCGCAAATCTCCAGCCTCCCCATCCCAGGGCACTGTCCGAATGCGAATGTTGTTTCGGCGTGACTGATTTTCCAGGTCCTCCGCGTGGGCCTGGAGGTCCAAGTTCTGCTCTGTGAGCCGGATCACGTCCTGCTGGAGCTGGTGCACCTCCTCAGCCATACTCAAATCATGGTCCTCCAATGTGGCCACCCGTTCCCCAATGCCGTCAACATCTCTCCTCACCTCACGGAGGTCCGAAGCTAGCTGGGAGGGAAGCTCCGAAATGTCTTCCTTTGTGGTGGAGAAAAGTTCCAACATGAAGGCTTTAGTGGAGGGCGCCTCATCGTCTTTCAGCTTGGGCGAGGTGCTGGGGCCAGGCGAAGCCGTCTGTTGGGCCCCCCTTGGTGGGGCATCCTTGCCCGGTTTCTCCTTACGGGGCTTGGAGGACATTGTGGCATCTCTGAGGGCCCCACCACACCAGACGTCGTGACTGATTCAGCCCTCGCTGTCGGAGTGGAGCACCAGGAACCACTGCATAGCGTTGTGTTGGTCTTTGTGTCCTGCAAGCCCCCACTCCAGAGCAGTACAGGTCACCCCAGACGGCGGGATCAGGCAGCTCCCGCCAGAATGCGTGCAGGGTGCAAGGGGCCACAGCACGGCACCATCGGCGTCTCAGCCAGCGCTCTGTAGGCCCAACACCAGCGCCTGCATATGCAGAGCCAGGGAGGGTGATCCAGGGAAGCCAGGTCCCCCCTATCCAAGAAGGTACCAGCCGCGGTGCGGGTCACCGCCCCAGCCCACCGGGCTCTGTGTCCAGCGGAGCGCCGCCCCCGATCCGGCCGCCAGATATTCAAAATCAATGCTGAGGCCGCAGGCGGTTAGAGAGGCAGGGGGCCGCCCGGCAGTCCAGTCCAAGAGGCCCTGGAGGATGCGCCCGGGAGAAGCGATCGGGGCGGGCTCTGCAAGTCACCCCCACCGTCTGGGATGAGTCTAGTGTTGGAGCTGGTCACTCCCAAGGGCAAGGGGTGCCGGAGTGTGTCCCAGAGTGTCCCGCCTTGTCACCTCCAAAGATAGGAGTCCCGGTACGGTGGCAGGGCAGAGCGAAACAGGCCCCAGTGGCCACAGTGGAACAGCGCCTCTGTTCCTCCGGTCGCGCCAGGCCCCAGTCAGGGTCAGTTCTGCGTCGGCCACTTCGCGCCGCCAAGCAGGGCAAGGACCTCACATTGCACCACTCCTCTCCGTGATGGCCGCTCTGTGCACCGCAACGGGGGGCGCCTCAGAAGCCGTCCAGCCCCCAGACCGGATGAACCCCACTGGCCGGGAAGCCGCGGCCTCAGGTAGCGCCCGCCGCCGCACCTCCTCCTCTTCAGGCACAGCCCGCCTTCCCTCTACAGGGCGCAGCAGATGCGGACCGCACCGCTCAAAGAGTCCCCCGGCATACGGGGGCAGCAGGGGACACCGGGACCGCCCGCACTGGGCAGATGGGAGCCCCACGCGGAACAGCCCATGCTCGGGAGCCAGCGCCCACTCCTCTGCTCGGTGGAGATCAACCAGGCCGCAGGATGCCAGACAGGCCGCGATTCCGGTCTCCGCTTTCCGTGCACCGGTATCGGAGCTAAAGGCACCAGAGGGATCCCTGTCGCGGCAGGAATGCGGCTCGTAAAACAGATCGCTCGTGATGGCCGAGGGAGACAGCTAGACAAGACTGAGCAGGTAACGGCACCGGAGGGACTTAGAGTCGTGTCCTACTCCGCCGACATCTTGCCATGCCCCGTTCCACTTATTTTAACAACTGGTTGCGGAGAGAATTTGTGGCTCTATTATTAGAGCGGCAGACCCTGATGCAGAGGTCTAGCCTGGGACCAGGGTTCAATTCCCCGCCTCGGCGGGTCTTAGGCTCAAAATTCCACGGACCTGATAATTCTCGCCTCGGTGCCTATTCCAATCATGGAGTCCCACTCTGCAACTCTGGGCAATAGCTTGCTTAATCTCCACAACGGCCCCCACAACGCTAAGGATGCCTGGCCTCCACTTTGGGGGTGCCCAGGAGTAGATGCCTCACAGGGAAAGCCAGGATGGGTTCCACAGCGGTATATGTACAAGCGCCTTGAGACCCTTGCGGGTGAGTAGTGCGCCATACAAGTATTGATTTACAATTTACATTTCACCACTGAATTACGTGTTCTTCATCAACAGGTTCAAAACGCTTTGCCAGAGGCCTCCGCAGACCCAGGTCATTCCACCCAACCTGGCAACTGGGTCTGCGTGAAAAATTTTCAGCGGAAGCGGAATCTGGAACCTTCTTGGGGCCGACCGCGTTAAGTGTTACAAACTACACGGACGGCAGTAAAGGTTGTTGGGAAAAAGAACTGGGTCCAAGGCGTGCACTGTAAAAAGATACACCTGCCCTTCAACAATTTGTTTATTCAGCCAGAGAGGAGTATCTGTTCTCATACCTATGTCTACACACCTCAGATTCCATCACCGCTAGTGCCATCACAAGGCACATATTTTATCTGTCACGATAGAGCCTATACATGATTTCCTACTTATTTCTCAGGAACATGCTATGTGGCTTTTCTTCTTCCCCCAACGTATACTGCTCCTTCAAGTCATTACAAGAAGAGACATGGTAGAGGAGTCTTTGATCAGAAAAACACAGCAGGACAGGAGGCAGCTGACTTAATTAAAGGGTTGCTTCCTTTCTGGGGCCCAATGGCCAATAGCAGAGACATCAGACACCTAGCTTGTGTTGTTGAGGCTACCATAAATGAAAATTCTGGAGCTTTGAGTAATGTGACAGCCGAGATTCAGGTGCATCGTCTTATGACTTTACAAAATCGGATAGTTTTAGATATTATCCTTGCAGATAGGGGTGGAGTCTGTAAAATAATCGGGTCTAGTTGCTGTGTTTACATTCCTGATAATGCCCCTACAGTATACCAAGCTATCTCTAAGTTACATACCATCTCCGAATCTATACATCTGGACACGGGACATTGGTCTGTGATGGGATGGTTTTGGAGACTACTGTCCACATGGGAATGGAAGATACTAACTTTCCTTAGAATGGTCTTGGCCATTATCTTCTCTTGTTGCCTTTGTGTGCAGTGTGGACCTGTAATATGTGGTCTTTGAGCAGCTATGTATGTCCTGCAGCCTGCATCACGGAGAACAGAGACCATTAGAATGATGCTACAGCAACAGCTCAATGACATTATGGCCATTGACATCGACTCAGATGGACTTGAGTCCCTGATGTATTGCCTGAGTAATGGCAAAAGGAGGGCCTGAGGTTCTGCCATTTCAGTCTTTATTCCCTATCTAGCCGCCATTTTGTGTCCTGTCGCCATTTCGTGTTGCCCTCACTCAGGCAGCACGGCGAACAATGTGTTTTTGCTATTTCCAGCTGCTACGTGTCATTTCAGTTAAAAAGTAACTCCATTATCCTTGTTCATGAAACCCGATGTCAGGGTTTGGCTGAGTTCGCTAATCCATGTCTGGTTCGATTGATCCCTGTCTTGGCTGACTATTTGCCCTCTCCTATTCTTCCCTTATATTATCTTATCCGACTGGCCTTCGCTATTCTCTCCTTGTCTGCTCCTATTACACAACTATCCTTTGAGACATACAAGCATATCCTGCCACCTGCGAGAGGGGATTGTGAACACCATCACTGATAAATTTTGGCGGGAGGGGTGGCACACGGGGTCCGAGAAAGGGGCGTATTTTGAGACACCAGCTTGTTTTTCAACTTTTCTCATTGGTTCATTTTGTATGTGTAGGGAGTGGGATATTGTAAATGTGTTTACTATAAAAGATTGGACGCCACGGATTGAAGTGGCAGTCTCCTTAGAACTCACCTTGAGTGTAACCTCTAGGATAACTGTGCTTAGCTGCAGCTAATAAACCTGGCTTCCACGCACAAAGGAGTGTCTTGTGTCTCTGTTAGTTACAAGGCAGGTGAATCCAGGGATTTAGGCGTGCCCTGCGCTGCCCGGCCCTTAAGGCCTGGTTCTCCAGATTGTCCCAGATAGTGTTGAGACAGAGAAGAGGGTACTCTAGTGTCCTTGGATGACAGTTAGATGGTGCAGAGAACTCACATGCCTAGTGATACTAGGAAATGAAGGCAGTGGATCACCATTAATGGGCAAAGGGTGGAGGCTCTGAGAGACTCAGAAGCCTGCATGATAACTGTCAGATGTCATCTGGTGATCTCTGGAACAGGTAGAGCCTATATTAATTTCACCAAGTAGTTGCAGCTGACAACCATGAGAGTCACTATCCAGTGGCTTTGGTTCTCTTTGAGTGGGGGGTCTTCAGGTTCCTAGAGGTTAGCTAGGAATCCATCCATACCTGTGAATTGTCTGCCTGGCAATGACTGAGAGCATTCCATTTGTAAGGCAGTGGAGCTAAGATCCCATTTGGAGATGTTATGGCTGCCTTAGTAGGTGTGCCTGACCACATGGTCTATGGCAGCTTGAGAGGGTAGTCTGGAGGTCCTGGAGTCTGCAAGAATGAGCCAGGCGCCTGACAACAAGAGGAAGGGCAAGTAAACTCACACGGGCAAGGAGGTGGTAAACCTGAGGGGGAAGTCCCAGAGCCTAAAGGAAAGGATATTGCTGAACTGTGGTACATACCTGAGCTGGTCAATTGAAAAAAGGAAGGGAGATGTGCCAGGGAGCAGTTCAGCAAGGTGCAAAAGGGAGGCCCTACTCTTGTAGGCCTATAGCAGCAGGTCAAGGCCATGGCAGATGGCAACACCTCTGGGGATTACCTGATTTACTTGGAGAATTTTCTCCTGAATAGCAAGTATAAGGTTCCTTAGCCTGGTGCAACCCGTATGTTGGTGGCTCCCCAGTGCTACAGGGCCTTCCTACTGTAGCTGGCTCACAATCTAACCCTGGCAGGTCGTTTGAGGCAGAACAAGACATTTGAAACGCTTGTTGTCCACTTTGAGTGGCCCCAAGTGAGGAAGGCCTTAGATGCTTCTGCAGGTCCTGTTCTACCTGCCAGGCCAGTGGCAGGTCTGGAAAGAAGAACAGGGCTCTACTGCAACCTTTTCTGTCAATAGCACCCCCTTCAAAAGGGTGGATATCAACATATTTGGGCCTCTGGACCCCAAGACAGCCATTGGCAACAGGTTCAACATGGTCTTGGTAGGCAAATCCACCCAGTACTTGGAGGCTACCCCTCTGGGAACAGTGACTGTCCCTGCGGTGGTCCGGGCACTGATGGGGAATCTTTATCAATGTGGGCTTCCCCAAGGAGGTGGTATCAGAACATGGTAACAACTTCATGTCAGGGTCAGTGAAGGCCATGTGGAAGGAGTGTGGAGCAACCTACAAGTTTACATGCATTACCACCCTCAAAACAATGGGCTTGTTGAAAGATACAACAGGACCCAAAATGCATGATAATGATCCTGTAAGATCCCATGAGAGGGAAGTGGGATGTCCCACTGCCATGCCTTTAGTTTTCCTACAGGGAGCTACCCCAGAAATGGGTTGGCTTAAACCCCTTTGAACCACTGTAATGGCACCCTGTGAGAGGATCTCTCAGTCTGGCAAAAGACGGTTAGGATTAGGAGCTACCTCCTCGGAAGGTCCTCCAGGATGTGGTCAATGACAGAGGAAACTAGATGAAAAGCTTTTGGAAGCAAGCATAGGAAATTCTAGAAGCCAACAAGAAGCATGAAATGACATTATAACCAGAATGTCACTCTTGTCAAGTTTCAACCTAGCCTAAAGATGTTGATCATGGAGCCCATGGAGACCAGAGCTCTACAAGGTGTCTGGTCTGGGCCTTAAGGGGTGATGGAGTGCAAGTTTGATGTCACCTTCTTGGTAGACTTCAGGACTCCCAGAACCCTTTCAGTCTAGCCCAAGGGAGCTGGTCCCCATGCCTGACCCTCCCGGAGTTACACCTTTGAATTTTGGTTCTATGTGGACTACTGTGGGATCAATACAGTCAAGAAGACTGATGCATATTCATAGTTGATGAGCTCATAGATCGGCTAGGAGCTGCCAAGTTCCTCAGCTAAATCTAACATTTGGGTACCCGGAAATTGCCTTTACCAAGGGGGCCAAAAAGAGGTCTGTGATCTGATTCCTTAACGCGGAGGGGAGTTTGCAAGCCGTGCGGCACGCTCGTGCAGAGGATTCATTTCTCGGTGCTGTATACAGCGATTTTGGCTTTTTGACTTCTGACTTCTAAACATCCCCGAACGAACGCGGTGGTAATAACCTGTGAACTATTTATTTTCGAGTGCGGACCAAACGTCGCACTGAGGTTGATGTACCACAAAAGGGTGCCCAATGACAATGGTTTTTAACCTACGTGCACTCTGAAAGAATTGTGTGTCCCCCCACCCCCCTTTCCCCAATTCCGTCCTGATGAAGACCCGTTGTTGAGGACTTGAGCCACCCGTTTTATGGTTGGGTCAAAACGTCAATGACATTTCCCTGTGGGAGCCTGCACCTGCTGACCCCTGCCCCCTGCCCCAATTCCAAATCCCCTTTTGCCAACTGCGCGAATTAAGGACTACGGAACTGTATATAGTATACAAGCTAGTAAAAAAGAAGTACATTTTTTACAAGCATTTTCTAGGGCAGGCTCATCGTTTTTCTTGTATATAAATGACCTACACTATGTTTCTCTGATCCTCTTGATCATTCACTTGAGCACACTCTTTAATCTTTCTCTGTGCACGTTCTTCTTTTATTGTAGAAATATACTTTGGTCTAGTATTAGTGTAAATATATGTATAAAGATCCGTGGAATTTAAAACTTTGTTTTACTGTACATTAAACATGCCAATCTGATTGGACTTTTCCCAGTTCTAATGGTTTGTTGGTGTCTACTGTATGATATCTTGTCAATGAGGGCTAGTATTAGCTATTCAACTAACAATACAGATTCAGTCTTGGTTTTGAAGAAAATTAACTTAACCTAATGCAATAACTTGTTCTATGTTTTAAATATATGTCGAGGACCAACTGTTTTCTATACTATTGAATACCCAGGTCCTTTGACTATATTGGGTCAACCCCTGTGTTGATAATTATTACTCAATCACAGAAGGGCACTTTCAGTTCTGGGTAATGCCCTTCAGGTTGAAGATTGCCCCTGCCACATTTCAGATATTGGTGAACCAGGTCCTAGCTGGAATGGGTAATTTCAGTGCTACCTATCTGGACAACATTGCTGTCTTCAGTCCTATCAGGGAGGACCATCTGTGCCGCCTCAAAGAAGTGATACAGGCTCTGCAGAGGCCAAGCCTATCAAGGCCAGTAAGTGCCAGATAAGGCAGTTGTCAGTGGTCTTCCTGTGTCATCAAGTGGGAGGTGGAAAAGTGAAGTCCATCCAGGTGAAGATTGTAACCATTCTGGCTTGGGAACCCCTCACGATCCAAACAGAGGTCAGATCCTTCTAGGGTTCACTTGCTACTGCAGGAGATTTGTCAAGAGGTAGTTCACTATTGTTGTTCTCTTAACAGAGCTGAATTCCAAGAAGCAGCCCCATCAGATGATCTGAACTGAGGTATGAGAGAATGCTTTTAAGACCAGGAAGGAGGGCATATGTGTGGCGCCCGTGCTTAAGGAACCTAACATCTTCTAAAATTCCATTGTGAGGACAGAAACCTTAGATCATGGCATTGGGTCTGTCCTCTCACAGCTAAATTAAGAGGGCCTGGATCAACCTATAGCCTTCATCAGTGCAATGGAGAGGGAAGCTGTTTATGTGGCCTCTGAAGAAGACAAGATCATATCTGTTTGGTGCTCACTTCAAGGGCTACATCAACCACAAACTCCTCAGATGGTTAATTGAGATAGGGATGAGAGTTTCAAACTGTTGAGGTGGTCCATCTTCCTAAATGGAACATGCTTTATTGTGAAACACCATCCTGGACATACCATGCCATTGCTGATGGTCTCTCCAGGTTCTTCCGCCTATCACACTTTCAGCTGTAGGGGAAACTTTTTGCCTTCAGAACACCAGTTTTTACTGACTTCGTTTTGTAGGCCTTTGGGACCAAATATTTAATTTATTTGTAGGTTCCTGGTAATGTATGCCAAATGTGCCCACTGCCTGTAAATGATATGCTACCAGTTGGCCTGCAACACTGATTGTACCACCCACTTAGCCTTTTAAACACATTCCAGGTCTACCATTGCAGATCCTGCCTGTGCGGTTTAAACTGCCATGTTGACCTGGCAAGATGAATCCGCTGCCATACCCAAACCTTCCATCTTAATGCATATAACGTATGTCCCAGACAGCCTCAAGGGCAGGGTGCAGTGTACTTAAAAAGGTGGACAAGCACTTTATGGTTTACATGTCCACACAGTGAAAAACTTAAAATTTGTTTTTTACTACTGCAAGGCCTATCTCTCCAATAGGATAACTGCCCAGAATGTAACTCCCATGATGAGGATGAAACCCATCTTTTCTTTTTCTGTCCTGCATACCACAGACCAAGGAAACACTGGCTGGTCCCCTTATGCAGGAACTTGGGTTTCAGGAGCCATACGAGTGCGTACAGAGTATTGAGAGCTAGTACTCTACCCCACATAGTTTTTGCAGTGGCGAAATTTATTATGGCAATGTGGCAGATTAGGAAAAAACTGTTAAAGGCACAAATGCCAAAAACATGAATTTGTTCCTATAATGAGGGATTGTGCTTTTAATTGTGTCATGAAATGTTTCCTAACTATGAACTGTTTTTCTAATCCTTCATTATGTTTGGAATGACCTGGCAATTAATTTTATGTAATTTGTTTTTATAATCACATCTCTTTTTAATATCCTTGTTTTAATGTATTATGCAATGCATCTTTTATGGTCTTAAAGACCGAAATAAAGAATTTTTGGATTGGATTGGATTAGATTGGATAACATTGGAGTTGTCTTCTTACATTCCATAAGTGTAATTTAAAAAAAAACCTTCAAGCTTAGTGTCATGGTGAAATCAGATTTCAAAGTGCAAATCTGGAAATGCCACTTTTAGAAAGTTTGAATTTTATTTCCTTAGCCATTTGGTGCCTACAGCTTGTCTCTGGTCACATGACTGCCTGTAGCTGGCGGTTTGGTTTTGTGTATTACTCCTAAACAGTAACATACAATGTGCACTTAGGTGTGAATGAATGGCCATCACTGACAAGGTGGGAGGGATGATCCCTACCTACACCTGAATAGGATTTGTCCTGACTCCACAGAAAGGGCTGCATACCCCCTGTAGGTAGTCTGGAGCTGGGGCAGGGGAAACATGGTATCAGTGCACTTCCCAAATTCAAAGGCACAACTGTGTGTAGAAGAAGGGCCCCAGGCACCATCACTTCAGCACACTTCTGGAACCTGTGGATACTCTGCCAGGAAGAAGGACTGCGGCGCCGATGATGGACATTGACTCTAGTTAATCCTGACTGCTCTGTACCAATCTACCAGGGGTTTGAGCACACGTGAATTTGGGATTTGCTTGTACCTTATCCTGACTGAGATTGTAGTTGCTGCTTAACCAGGGCTCATGCCCCAGTCAAACAGTAAGTCTGTTGAGTCTGTGTTGAACAGTATACCACTATTTACACTGTACAATATGATTTATTTATATTTAAAACTATGGCAACCAAGTGGTTAGTAAAGTACAAAAAATATTGGTTACATCACCAAAATACTAATAGCAATGCTAAAATGATAATACAAAATGCTGTGTCCTGCGGATACATCCTGCATGCTATTCTCCTTTTTGTTCTCCAGCATGAATATGACTGCCGCTGCATCGCAGAGCCTGTGCCTCACTAGCAAAACTGCTGCTAAAACTTGAGATGTCCTCAGTATATTGTGGGTAATCTCTAACACCACCTTCTATTTGTGATTTTTGTAGCACTTCAATTGCAGAGGTGATCTGCCCTAAGCCATTTGCAAAGTCTCCACTAAAGTGTCCAATTTCTACTTGCAGTGTTACTGTTCTCCTTGATAGGGTGGAAGATGCATTGGCCAAACAACCCATCCTGACCCGACCTGTCCATTCTAGTTGCAGCGCTCCTGTCTCAATGCCTTTGATGGGAATGCTAATCTGCCATGTGCTGGCATAATTTCACTATAGTAATGTGGAGGCTGACTTTTAGTGTTTTTGATTCCCAATAGTGTCCGAATGTTGTCAAATCCAAACAACCTGCATTGCTGCATGTTAGATATCTTTTTGTTCATGACTTTCATCTGCTTGTGTTGCAGATGCTGAATTTGGATAATGATGCCTCAAGACCTCCAACAAACTGTGCTGTGGCTTCAGGCTCTATAGTATGCTGTACCTCATGGTGCCAACTGCGCTTATGCCCTGGAACACACTAAAGTTCTTGCCTCACACCTGGGTGATGGATGGGACTGCTAGGCAGAGTGACATCATCATCCTCCTTTACTGGTGCCAGTGGTGGCAATGAGGCAGTGCTACATTGGGCTTGAGGTGTGCTTGGTTGACTGAAAATGGTATTGGGTTCTTCAGCTGCTATGTTTGAGTCCACCACTTCTTCCTCCACAACCGATCACAACGGGTAAAAATCAAAAACTTTACCTCCGACATTCACCCCATCAGCAGGGGTGTGCCCCAAGGTTTAGTGCTCTCATCGCAACTGTTCAACATATACATGGAAACCCTCACCTCCATACTTAAAAATGCTAATATCCCCTTCTACCTATATTGTGATGACACCCAGATCTATCTGGAAACTTCCTCCCCAGATGACATCCTCAGACTAAACAACACCCTAAAAGAAATTCAACACTGGCTGTACCAAAAACCTTAAACGTAATCAGGACAAAACAGAGATCCTCCTCATCACCAACAAAGAAGAGAACCCACATATTGCAGAATTGCTTAAAGCTTTGGATACTCTAAACGGCAACGTCACCCTAGCTAACTCTGTAAAATCACTAGGAATCACCCTTGACCCCAAACTGGACATGACCAAACACATCAAAAACTCTGCAAAGACCGCCTTCCTCAGCCTGAAGCTTTTCTACAAGATTAAACCATTCATTCCCAACAAATACCTCAAACAAGCCACCCAAGCACTGGTGCTATCTAGACTCGACTACAGTAACGCAACCCTAACCGGCACCACTAAAGCCCACCTAGCTCCCCTCAAAACAACCCTCAACTCAGCAGCCAGAATGGTCACGGGACTCAGGAAATATGACCACATTTATCCTGCGCTAAGAGAACTAAAATGGCTCTCAACCGATCTGCGGGCGTACTTCAGAACGGCCTGTCTCGCGCACAAAGCCCTATACACAGGGAAATCGGACTACCTGGCCACCAAGCTCAAAACGACATGTCAGAAGAGGAACCTCAGGAGCTCCAACTCCCTCCTTCCCATCCCCATGAGAGTACGCAAACAATCAACCGCTGCTAGGTCATTCGCGGAAAATGTGCCCAAAATCTGGAACTCCATCCCAGCAGACATCAGTACGATCCTGTCCTTCACAAAATTCAAACTGCACCTTAAAGCCCTCCTCTTCAACCGCTCCAACCCGAAGGGATAACCCTCGCCCCCACGCCTAATCATACCCCCGCTTTGGCTCTGCACCAATTTATTCACCTCAGCCAAAACCAAGTATTCCTCATGTCTCTTGAACTACCTCAACAATGCATGCAACAAGGCCACCTCAAGACTTTACCAGTAACACAAGAATTTGCAGCACCCCTGAACTACCTCAACAATGCCACCTCAATACTCTACTACTACCTCAAGAATTTGCAGCACCCGTGGACTTCCGAACTTTTGTTTGATATTGCTTTATTAAGTATCTCCAATGAAACACTGCTGTAAAGCGCTCCGATACCCTTGGGTCAGGTTAGCGCTATATGAAACGTCTAAAATAAATAAATAAATGAGTGTGATCACTATGTTCCTCAGGGAAATCTGTGTAAAATCATGACTTTTTGTTTAATCACTAATATGATAAAATATCAATGTTTCAGTTGGTAAACCATTAGCCTAATATATGCATAAAAGTTACTCCACTAGTGACTTTTTCACCACATGTCTCATATTGCCGTATGAAGGTACATTTTTTACTACCTTAAAAAACAACCACCTGCTGCATGCTACAGATCTATGGAGACTTGGAAATGGATTTAAGTTCTGAGAAGTAACAATAGTAAATAATTCACACTGACTTTGTGAGGTTCCAGGTGCTGAGGTGTCAATGTTCCTGATTCCCAGAACAACCCCAGGCTCCAGGGTGATCACAAACATGGTCTCCAGTGCAATGGTTGGGGGAATGGTTTGGGTGCCACTTCCTGCTCGGGAGGATTCTTATATTCATGTTGTCACATTTTCTTTTGTTTGCAAACTGAGGTCATAACACCTCTTCCTGATCTCATCAATGGAGCAATGGGTGACTCCTACACAATTCATTTGTTGTTGCATATCCTGCCAGATTATTTTCTTTTGAGTTACGGAAATCGTCAGTCAGGATCACCCTGCAAATCCCACGAAAACTTAATTTTTCTTTTTTAGCCTCCTGCATCCTTTTCTGCACTTTACCTGGCCATTGATGATGATGCTTCTTAAGATGTTCTGATATTTTTGTTGGAACTGGTAGCTGCTCTCCACCTCCACTCCACATCCACTCAAACTGGTCTCCAGGCATGTACTGAGAGGCACTTCCTTGTTCAGATTACCTATGACCAGGGTGTCTTTTCCCTCAATCTGCGGTCACGCTCCCAATTTGCGACCTCAGTTGCAATTTTGGAAAACACGAATAGGAATTTCCAAAATTGCAGTGTGCCTAAGTAGGTAATCACACATTGAGGGATCAAAATATACATACATATAGAATTGCAATTTTCTAATTGTGAATCGCAGAGATTTGCTATTATTTAATTGCAATCTTTACGTTCGTACTTCTAGCCCCTTGTTAGGTCTTGCTTTGACAGTTCATCTGTCCAATCAGAACTGTTCTTTCCAATATACATACAGTGGGCTTTTTGACCATCCCTTTTTTTCAAAGAGTTTTTTTCATTCATTGGTACAGCTCAGAGGGGTATTTTTCTTTCACTCTTTTATTAATGGGGTGCATGCAGATGCAATGCATGAGAGACTATTTTACATCGTCTAAAACACATTGGGCACAGGGCACTAAAAATTAAAACAGGAGAAGCTTTTGTTCCGTATTCCATAAATATATGTTGAAAAAAAAAATACACTTTTTCTGGATAAGGAACCTCTCGCACGTAATGTGGCATGCTTCATGAAAGGTAAATGGGCTGAATATTGATTCCAAAATATAGACAAACCAAAATATCGAGTCCAAAATATAGAATGGACAAAATATCGAATGGACAGAATATAGACATCAAAAATATTGTTTTGATGGTAAGTAATGTAATATCGATTTTAAAAATATAGACAGTCAAAATATCGAAGTACATAATATAGTTCATTAAAAATATCGAATTTTTTATAATATCACATTTTTTTAAGTGTTTTTTATGTTAGGCATGTGTGAAAATGTATATATTTTTGTATTTTATTGTAAGTAATTAATTTTATGTTATTTAATTATTGTGTAATTTAATTCTGTAGCGGGTTGGGGGTTTGTAGGGGAATAGGGTGGGAAGTAATTTAATTATAATTAATAAAATATGTAAATTAATTAATTGGTATTTATTTTGAATAAATTGTCAATTAATTTCTAATTGGTAATTAATTCATTCTTAATTGCTAATTAAAATTTATTAATTGATTAATTTATAATTATGTGATTTATATTAATTTATTTTCACTAGAGTGGGGATAGTAAAATGTACCCCTATGCTATCCAACGCTTTCCCTGCTGTTGCACTCTCTTGAGTGGGAATAGTAATTTTTACCCCTACGCTATCCAACGCTTTCCCTACTGTTGCACTCACTGGAGTGGGAGTAGTAATTTTTACCCCTACGCTATCCACCACTTTCCCTACTGTTGCACTCTCTGGAGTGTTAATAGTAATTTTTACCCCTACGCTATCCAACGCTTTCCCTACTGTTGCACTCACTGGAGTGGGAATAGTCATTTTTACCCCTACGCTATCCAACGCTTTCCCTACTGTCGCACTCTCTGGAGTGGGAATAGTAATTTTTACCACTACACTATCCAACGCTTTCCCTACTGTTGCCCTCTCTGGAGTGGGAATAGTAATTTTTACCCCTACGCTTTCCAACGCTTTCCCTACTGTTGCACTCTCTGGAGTGGGAATAGTAATTTTTACCCCTACGCTATCCAACGCTTTCCCTACTGTTGCACTCACTGGAGTGGGAATAGTAATTTTTACCCCTACGCTATCCAACGCTTTCCCTACTGTCGCACTCTCTGGAGTGGGAATAGTAATTTTTACCCCTACGCTATCCAATGCTTTCCCTACTGTTGCACTCTCTGGAGTGGGAATAGTAATTTTTATCCCTACGGTATCCAACGCCTTCCCTACTGTTGCACTCTCTGGAGTGGGAATAGTAATATTTACCCCCACGCTATCCAACGCTTTCCCTACTGTTGCACTCACAGGAGTGGGAATAGTAATCTTTACCCCTACGCTATCCAACGCTTTCACTACTGTTGCACTCTCTGGAGTGGGAATAGTAATTTTTACCCCTACGCTATCCAACGCTTTCCCTACTGTTGCACTCTTTGGAGTAGGAATAGTAATTTTTACCCCTACGCTATCCAATGCTTTCCTTACTGTTGCACTTCCAGGAGTGGGAATAGTAATTTTTACACCACCGCTATCCTACGGTAATAACAGTGTGTATTTTTAATCAATATTATGTTATATATATATATATATATATATATATATATATATATATATATATATATATATATATATATATATATATATATATATATATATATATATATATATATATATATATATATATATATATATATGTTTTAACAGATATGATTGTATATTTTTTTATATAAGTTAAATTAATTATTTAATAATTTTAAGGTAATTTAAGTATTTCTAAGTATATTTTACCTATGTATTTTTAATATTTTTTTAATTTTACATTATTTTTAACAAATTCGATATTTTTCCAATGTATATATATAAACGATATTTTGGATTCTATATTTTGGTACTTACCTGTTTGTAGATAGGAATTCGATATTTTATCTGTTAATATTTTGGCGGCAATATTTTGGGTAGTCTATATTGTGTCCGTCGATATTTAGTCAGTGATCCTTCATCAAAGGCTTCCTCACCCCACCCTGGTTTACACTCGGGTATTTATATCTAGATACCTGCTTTTATCCAGGATCTGTAACTTAGCAACAATTTCCTCATATTTCTGAAGCCGAGTCTGCCCTGGGAGTGACATTTCACCAGGGTGGGGGGAAAACACCTATGATGAAGCATGCCATATTTTGTGGGCAGAGCATCATCATCTAGTAAAACTGGAACTGGTTTTTAAACCGAGGGATATTGAATACGGAACAAAAAGGTTTTTTGTGCCCTGCGTCTATTGTGTTTGGATGTGTTCATTTTTGGGTGGACGCACTGTATGCACTTTGTATCCCTCTTGATCTCCCTGTGTCTCTGCCTTTATTGGCTGCTCATTAATAGCATGTGCATGCACATGCATGAAGAAAGACACACTTCTGCATGCCTGTCTTTATATATACTAGCACATTAAACCCAGAACCAATAACCTTGCCATTATGTTGTGCACTATATCAATGCAGGTGTAATCAGTTGGCGAGCGAATGATTCATTTGCTAATAATGGTACAGTAGCCCAATAAATGTATGTGCCTTTTGTGCAAGTCACCACAACACCTCGAACAGATGGAAAAAAAAGCAGAGACAAACATTGGCTGTAATCAAATACAATACCAAAAGATAACATAACATGAAGTTCAATGAAAAATTGACAAGGTCAAAGAACAGCAAGTTAAAAAGTGTTCAACAGCTGAGTGTGAATATAATACTGGAGATCTACCACTGAAGAGATCATGCAATTGTATCAAATTTAAGTTAGCAAACTAAAAGTTATATATGAGAAATGTAATAAATGGTGATTTTACCTTTTGCATATAGCACAAAGTGAAGGCAAATTTGTTTTGGTTTTTGAATAGTTCACTGATTTAAACTTTTTTGATCTGCAGGTCACAATTTCAAATCCAAGCAAGGCCACCTCAGCCTTCAATCCTCTGAAGGTTTTCAAACAGAGTATTACTGACGGTAACAGTAACAATGGTTAGGGTGATGCAGTGGGCTAATACAACCCTCAATATTTGGCTCCCCTGGTCAGATCTTTGAATCATGGTAGGCCCATTCAGCCTTTCATACTTCTGAGGTCGATAAAATGAGTACGGTTGAGTAGTAGAAAGCACCTGTTGTTTTAACCTCAAGATTTAATTCAGGGATAATATGCACTTTACAAATAAACATTGTGTTTACTTGCAGTACTTATAAATGACAGAATGGAAAGGGGCGACCACTCGGTCCCCCCGAACGTATGTTGGAGTGCCCTGACCCCCCCGGGAAGCCATCTTGGGCGGGAGGCGACTCTCGGCTGGTATGCCCAAAGCGGCGTAGCCGGGGCGCGCTTTTTCCCGCCCAAGAGTGGGTTGTCCTAGACACTGAAGCCGCCAGCCACGCCCCCGGAGGCGGGTGGAGGCGGGTTTACGCCCGCCCGAAGAAGGATAAAAGGAGCGACAAGCCAAGGAAGCATCCTCTTGTTCCTGTGCTCTGAAGCTGCACCTCCCCCACTGCACGTGAGCTCGAGACGGAACGAAGAGCCAATTTTGAGCGTTGTAATTTTGTCTTTGTTCTTTCAGAGAATCATCGTTGGAGAATGCCGGGCAAGAAGGTCGGAAAGCAGATCGGTACCGATCAGATGCTCCGCATGCTCGTGAAAGACATGGCCGAGATGAAGAAGCAGATGGCGGTAATGAACGGTGTAGGGGGCCCTATGCGAGTCGTTGGACCAGCATTGCCGGGAGTGGTCCCTAACGGGAGAGGTAGAAGGGCCAAGAGGGGAGCAACTGGGGGAGAGACCCCGGTTCCCGAGGCGCCGCCGGCGCTCCCTGATACACCGACTGAGGCGCCGGTCCCGGTCCCGAACGAAGGGCGACCAATTCCTGTTGTAGTCACCCCAGTGAATGGGGAGGATATGCCTCCCGAGCTGGCTGCGCAGTTGGCAGCATGGTTGGGGAAAGAGAGTGGGGGGGCAACGGCAGATGACGCCAGGGCAGTAATGAGGCAGTTGCGGCAATCAAGAGAGGCTGCAAAGGCACCATGTCCTTTTGTTCCCCCGCAGGCTCCAGTAGGACAACCCGCAGCGGGCATGAGTTTGGCAGCGACTACGGTCACAGCTTCTGGTTCAGGTAAGCAGCTATTGCCGATTGCGGGGGGGAGTCAGTACCCTCGAGAAGGGAGAAGGTTGCTCAGCATATTCCGATGGAAACCAAAGAAAGGATATGGGCTGAGAAATATATAAACATGTTTTCTTTATTAACTGATCATTACGAGATTGAGCATGTGAAAGTTCAAAAGGAGTTTCTGCACCCGAGTGTTTGGCGCGCCAAGATGGCCGCTTTCAGAGTTGATGAAACAATAGGTAATTGGGGCAGAGCGTTTGGGATATTCACTGCAATTATGGGGGAACGGAGGCCTGAACTGTTGGCCGAGTTACCCGTGTACCAGACACGTATTATGGAGTTTTCTCAGACATATGATGGTAATCAGTGGTTTGGTTACGATAATAATTTTCGTAAGGCAAAGGAGTTCGACACATCTCTGACGTGGGATTGTTACGACTCCATTTCCTGGCAGAAAATGGAGAAATCAGGCATGGCAAAGGCGCCATTGTTGGGGGGGAGCGGGGGCGAGTTTTCCCGCCACTCATCTGGGGCGCCCTTTCGGGCGGGAGCAGGTAACGAGCACCATGCAAGGTCAAATGGCAATACAGGTAAAAAAGGGGTCTGCTGGAGTTTCAACAGGGGAAAATGTACAAGGCCCCAGGGATCATGCAAGTTTAGGCACGAATGTGGGGGGTGTGGACAGTCCTCGCATCCCGAGACCATGTGCAGAGCCAAAACGGGTGATAACGGAAGTAGGGGAGGCGCCAAACAGGTCTGAAATGGTCCGAGGGGCGCCTCTTACTACCCCGGTTGATACCATGGCAATGATTCCTTGGCTCAATGAATACCCGGATCATGTCTCCGCTGGGGTGTTGCGAGACGGTTTTTCATATGGTTTCCGCATCCCGGTGGGGAATTTTCTGGGTAAAGCACAGTGTAGGAACCAACTGTCGGTCCTGCAGAATACGGCGGTGGTACAAGCAAAGATTGGGAAGGAGGTGACCCGGGGTCGGGTTGCGGGACCATTTGACATGCCACCAGTTGCTAATTTTGTTTGTTCACCCTTGGGAGTGGTCCCCAAGAAGGACCCGGGTGAGTTTAGATTGATACATAACTTGTCAGCCCCAAGAGGTCTTTCGGTGAACGATGCGATAGACCCGGAAGTTTGTTCGGTGCGGTACGCATCTTTCGATGAGGCCGTCGCCATGTTGAATCGCCTGGGGCCCGGAGCGCTGATGGCCAAGTCAGACATCGAGTCAGCGTTCCGGTTGCTCCCGGTACACCCAGACGATCAGCGTCTCCTGGGTTTCATGTTTCAGGGACGCTATTACATGGATAAATGTATGCCGATGGGATGTTCCATATCTTGTGCGTATTTTGAAAAATTCAGTAGTTTTCTGCAATGGGCATTCACAAGACTGACGGGGTTTCAGCATGTTATGCATTATCTGGACGATTTTCTGTTCCTGGGGGCAGCCGGGGACCCGGAATGTGCACAGGCGTTAAATGAATTTTGTGGTCTGATGAGTCAGTTTGGTGTGCCATTGGCGCCAGGTAAGACTGTGGGGCCATCTACTTCGCTCGAGTTTCTTGGAATAGAGCTCGATTCCGAAGAGGGTTGCTTCCGGTTGCCCAAAGAAAAGGTGTTGAAATTCAGGGCCTCGCTTGAAACATGTATTAGCGAGACCAAGGTAAATTTGCATCAATTGCAGCAGACTGTGGGACAGTTGAATTTTGCCCTTAGAGTGTTGCCAATGGCCCGCCCTTTTTCCCGCTCCATTGCACAAGCCATGGTCGGTCTTAAAAAGGGGCACCACCGCACGAGGCTCTCTGCTGAGATTCGCCAGGACATGCGCATTTGGTTGGCATTCCTGGCGGATTTCAATGGTCGGGTTGTCTGGAACAAGCCGGCGGTGTCCTCCGAGGAGTTGGGGGTTGTGGACAGATTCGGCAGGGAGTATAGGCTTTGGCGCCATATTTGGTAATCACTGGTCAGCTCAAACATGGCCGTCATGGTGGCACGAGTGTGGGCTTACAGGTAACATCGCTTTTCTCGAACTGTTCCCTATTCTGGTGGCCTTGAAAACGTGGCCTGAAGGGTTTCGGGATCACTCTGTGGTGTTCTGGTCTGATAACATGACCGTGGTTGAGTGTATCAATAGTCAGGCAGCACGATGCAAATGGGTTCTGAGATTGCTCAAGGAAATTGTCTTGCTATGTATGCAATTGAATGTGCTCTTTAGGGCAAGACATGTGCCAGGGGTGCTGAATCAGGCTGCTGATGCGCTTTCTCGTTTCCGTATGCAGGCCTTCTGGGGTTTTCTGCCCACAGCGGACCCGGTGGCGGCACCATTTCCCGAAGCTCTCTGGTCTCTAGGTGCCCCGAACTACAAAACCTCGTGGGAGAGAGTCTAGCACCCAGGACAAGGAAGGCATACGAAGGGGCGTTCCGTTCCTATTGGTCCTTTTTGGGTTCTGCTAGGGGGGAGCTTTGGGGCCAGGAAGAGTATGTCTTAAAATTTTTGCTGTCATTACATCAGGCAGGCAAATCGGTAGCTACGGCCCAGAGGCATCGGGCCGCCATTTCCTTTATGGCACGGGCTCATGGTATCCAGGACCCCACGGCGTCTTTTGTAGTACAGAAAGCGCTGCGTGGGTGGCAACGCCTTGAGGGTCGCAGAGTAGATGAAAGGCACCCGATAGGTCTGGAAAGGTTGGCCCTGTTACTATCCGTACTCCCTGCGACATGTTCATCTCATTCTGAGACAGTGTTATTCCGGGCCGCTTTTGCATTAGCATTCCATGGGGCTATGCGGGTAAGCGAACTGGTGGCGAAGAACAAGCAGGATACGGGGGGTGGACTGTGCCGAGAGCACATTCAGGTTAAGGGGGAGGCGATGATTGTTTCGTTTGCCAGGTCCAAGACCGATCAGGGTGCGATCGGGGACAGTGTAGTAGTCCAGCGGATTCCCGGATCTCCCATGTGCCCTGTTGCATGCGTTGAGGAGTATCTGGCGCAGAGGGCGGCGTCATGGGGGGGGACCTTGCTGAGACACGCTGATGCCACCCCACTGACGAGGTTTCAGTTCCAGCGGGTGCTTGCAATGGCAGTTTCGGCCGCGGGCTTGAACCCAGGCGAGTTTGGGACCCATTCCTTCCGGATAGGGGCTGCTACAGAGGCTACAGCCAGGGGTCTGAGTGTTGAAAAAGTGAAACAGTTGGGGCGTTGGTCCTCGAATTGTTACAAAAGGTATGTGCGGTTGCACATGTTGTGAAGCTGATATCATGTACTCACGCTTCTTGTTTTGTTTGGTTTACAGTTTCGCAAGCTTACGAGGCGGGGCGGACTGTGCAGTCGACCCGACACCTGGGAACCAGCGGTCAAAGATCACCGGCTGAGGAGAAAGTGGTGTGGGTCGTGGGCCACTCATACGTGAGGCGTGCCGCGGACGTATTCAAAGCAGGTGACATGGTTCACATGGCTGGGGAATACGGGTACAGGGTGACCTTCTACGGAAGGGGCGGGCTCTGTATTGACCAGTTTCAAACTTTTATGGAGGGTTTGTTAGGGCGGACAAGGTCACCGCCAGCTATAATCATAGTGCATCTTGGGGGCAATGATTTGGTGACCACTGGTCGTCGGGTACTTCTCGAGTTGATATTGTCCACTGTAAGTTGGTTGGCGAGAAGGGTTCCGGGGTGCACGATTGCATGGTCACATATGATTCCACGAAAAGTGTGGCGGGGGGCTAATTCTGTGTATGCTATAAATCATTCTGTGAATAACAAGCTTGGTAGATTGTTCCGTACAAGTATATTGCATTCGATTCCTCATGGCTGTATACGGGGGAACCATATGTACCTCGAAGATGGGGTCCATTTGTCCCGGGTGGGGAATTCTTTACTCATAGGAGACCTCGTAGCCTGGTTAAAGAGTTTACAGCATGACCTTTAGGTAGGAGTTTTGTGGGGGGTCCGGATAGCCGGTCAACTATCCGGCCTGTGGCGGTAAGGTCATGATCGGTGAGCAGTAATTGGAAGATCCCTAGGGGGGGCGTCACCCATTACGGATGGGAGCGCCCGGGGGGAGGTGGCCATTGGCCCCTCAACGGGGAGGCGGTCCCTTCTAAGGATGGGACGCCGAAAGGAAAGGGAAGGCGGTCAAGGCCCCTCCCTGGATAGGAGGGGCTATGGGCCCCTCCTGGGAATTTCCCGGGGCCAGGACATCTGCGACGGCAGATGTGGTAAGTTGTGTGAGGTGGGGAGGGGGGTCTACGCTACCTTCTAGACACCTCACACAAGTCCTCGGACGACCATTAAGATGGCGTCGAGTTAACAGGGGCCCCCGTCAAGACAAGGGAAATTGGTATGTGCACATGAGGTGCAGTCCTCTGTGCGGCCGCCCCTCACAAGTGAGGGGGGATTTCTGGTTTAGGGATCTGACACCGGTTACGACCTTGCCGTTGGCCCTTAACGTTAGGATGTACAATTTCAATTTGAAAATGCATTTGTAGGATGTTAGTATCGGCTAGGAGAACCTTTGTATTAGAAATGTGTTAAGGTCAGCCAAAACATCGTAATGTGGAAATGAAATTGTACATGATATGAAACTGTTATTTTAATGTTTTAATTTTGTTTCATATTTTTAATAAATACGGCCGGGAGGGTAACTCCCTCCCGCCTTCCAAAAGTTCAGAACTGTTTCCGTATTCCCATTCTTGGGGATTGTGTTGAGAGGGGGTGGCGGGTATCTCAGCCATATGGAAAGGGGCGACCACTCGGTCCCCCCGAACGTATGGTGGAGTGCCCCGACCCCCCCGGGAAGCCATCTTGGGCGGGAGGCAAGTCTCGGCTGGTATGCCCAAAGCGGCGTAGCCGGGGCGCGCTTTTTCCCGCCCAAGAGTGGGTTGTCCTAGACACTGAAGCCGCCAGCCATGCCCCCGGAGGCGGGTGGAGGCGGGTTTACGCCCGCCCGAAGAAGGATAAAAGGAGCGACAAGCCAAGGAAGCATCCTCTTGTTCCTGTGCTCTGAAGCTGCACCTCCCCCACTGCACGTGAGCTCGAGACGGAACGAAGAGCCAATTTTGACCCACCCACCAGCCCCTGAGGACAGCAAGTTGTTTTTTGAAATAAAGTCATTTGACGTGGTAATTGTTTTTCTTACAGGTTGTTCTGAATAAAGTTTGTGATTCGGTATGCAATAAAGTGGATAATTCTTTACAGTATGCTTTATTAAATGAAAGTAGTTGCAACAGAGTTGATCAGTGATGTTTTAGAGAGTTCATACTTTGAATCGCTTAATGTATGATTGTCTTTCTCCTCTTTAGTTAGTTGTCGTATTTATTGGTCGGGCGGTAAGGTCATGATCGGTGAGCAGTAATTGGAAGATCCCTAGGGGGGGGCGTCACCCATTACGGATGGGAGCGCCCGGGGGGAGGTGGCCATTGGCCCCTCAACGGGGAGGCGGTCCCTTCTAAGGATGGGACACCGAAAAGAAAGGGAAGGCGGTCAAGGCCCCTCCCTGGATAGGAGGGGCTACGGGCCCCTCCTGGGAATTTCCCGGGGCCAGGACATCTGCGACGGCAGATGTGGTAAGTTGTGTGAGGTGGGGAGGGGGGTCTACGCTACCTTCTAGACACCTCACACGAGTCCTCGGACGACCATTAAGATGGCGTCGAGTTAACAGGGGCCCCCGTCAAGACAAGGGAAATTGGTATGTGCACATGAGGTGCAGTCCTCTGTGCGGCCGCCCCTCACAAGTGAGGGGGGATTTCTCGTTTAGGGATCTGACACCGGTTACGACCTTGCCGTTGGCCCTTAACGTTAGGATGTACAATTTCAATTTGAAAATGCATTTGTAGGATGTTAGTATCGGCTAGGAGAACCTTTGTATTAGAAATGTGTTAAGGTCAGCCAAAACATCGTAATGTGGAAATGAAATTGTACATGATATGAAACTGTTATTTTAATGTTTTAATTTTGTTTCATATTTTTAATAAATACGGCCGGGAGGGTAACTCCCTCCCGCCTTCCAAAAGTTCAGAACTGTTTCCGTATTCCCATTCTTGGGGATTGTGTTGAGAGGGGGTGGCGGGTATCTCAGCCATATGACATGAAGAGCTATACATAATCACTTTAATATTCCTTCCCTCCAGCATCTTCAGTGTAGGGGTGA
Source organism: Lissotriton vulgaris (assembly GCF_964263255.1). Classification (NCBI taxonomy): domain Eukaryota; kingdom Metazoa; phylum Chordata; class Amphibia; order Caudata; family Salamandridae; genus Lissotriton; species Lissotriton vulgaris. Next base: position 267,126,511 of record NC_141695.1, read on the forward strand.
ATTTCAACCCCTTAAGGAACATGACTGCATTCCCCACTAACACAATCATAGAAGCCACAATTACATTACCGAACACATAGAAATACACAGCGAAATGTCTTCTACATAGCCAAGACACTCATCCCCTCACCTGTCCTTAGCAAAATAGACTGTTGCGGTATTCTACTAGTCGGTCTCCTACTATACCCTTTTACCCCACAAAATAAAGTTCTTAAATTTCACTAAAAGAACTCACTTCATCCTCTCCAGAAATACTCCTTCCTATAACCAGTATATGTTGACTGCAATACTGGAAAACCGACTTTCGACAAAGGGTAATTTGTTCTATTTAAGATTAAAAAATGGTTTAGAACTGGTTTGCCTCCAGCTCAGTCCCTGAGTATCAACAGCCAACCCTGGCTTACCAGTGACCCTCATCCGGGTTTTCATTGGTTTGGTTTCTGGGAACACGAATACATGGGTGGTGTGTGCAAGGGATCCCTTGACGACGATTAGCTATCAAGAAGGGTGGCAGAATAAGGGTCAGCTTTTACTTAGCTCTTCCTTTCTTATGAAAATTGCGGATTGAACTTTCAGGACCCCTCATTTATTTAGGAGAGTGGTACAATGGAGGGTCAGAGGTCCTGCAGTTAAAGGATGGATGTTGCCACTTTGGCAGAGGGACTCTTGGGACTTTTGCAGTAAATTATTGAAAAAAATGCTGACAAGGGAGGTGAGAACTCGGCAGAAAGATTGGGTGAAGGGAATTTTCCAGTGACTGGCTATTGTGCAGTTCTGGACTGGAACCTTACCACCCCTTCAAAGCAGTCTTGCTCCTGTGAATAAAGCATCTTTCAAGAAGAAATCTGGAAAAAAGATGACTCAAGCATACATGACTTGCTTGATCCCGGGACTGGAACTGCTCTCCAAGAGTAAAGTGCTTAGGGTCCTGTACCTGACAGAGGGACGTCAGAGGCAGCATGGCTCATGACTGTAAGGACTGCACCCTTTAGAAGCCTTGACTGTTCAGAAGCATGCCTCGGGGCCTGAGAGCTCACTGGGAACATTCCCAGAAAGGTGGAAAAAAATGGTTTTAGTCATTTGTTTTTAGTCAAGACTGCTGGACATTGGCTTCTCTGCAGGGTTGCCCCACACCCACACCCACAACTTTCTGTCTTCACCCTCCTGTTTTCTCAGCCTTTTTCTTGGCTTTTAGAACTCTCTGCACATTATCACTGCCAACTGGTGCTAAATGGCTGGTGCAGCCTCCTTTAAACAAGGTGAAGTTGGCTTACACCCAAGTGGCACATTTAATTTACTTTTAGGTCCTTAGTAAAAGTGGTACAGCATGACCCAGGGCCTGTAATTAAATGCTACTAGTGGGCCAGTATCACTGATTGTGCCACCCACTTGAGTTGACCTTTTAAACATGTGTCAGGCCTGCCATTGCAGCCTGTGCATGCTAAGCCACGGCAAAGGGTGGGCCATCTGTGGCCGTCAGGGGCCGAAAGGGGCCGGGCTGGGCCACCTCATTTGGCATTTTTAACAAGGACTACTGACCCACAGAAGTAAGGTAATGTGCTAATCGTATTAAATCTAGTTGACAAATTCATTCCTCCCAGATCATTAACGCATTGAGCGTCACTAAGTTACTAACTGACCCCACTGCTAAAATGAGTAAACGGAGGGGGGTAGTCGGAACTCTAGATGATTTTATTATAAGGGCCAAATCGGTGCTTATACATGAGATACAGGCAACCGAGAGACGATTGTCTTTAGATCTTGCCCCGCTCCAACCTCATCTGTCACCTGGGGGTACTTTGGACCTAATGTCTTCTGACATTCTAAGATCTTTCCCTTTGCCTTTAAGTCCTGATATAGTAGTTACAAACATACCGTCTTCATCCCCTTCTGCTAACCAGGATCTAAGCGCCCCTGCATGCAATACATGAGGGACGATGAGCAAGATAGCCAGAGGGCGGACACTGGCTTCTTCAGCACTTGGGGGAAAGAAAAATGCACCAAAAATAAACCAGTCAAAGTCCAGGCAAAAAAAGATAGTCTCTAATACAGACGTCCTGTGCAGTAGTGTTGGTAGCAGCGGCAATGGAACAGTTGAAGCCCGGATGACCAACTCTATCTCCACCAAGACTGAAGATCCTCTATTTAATGGCCCTTATACAACTGATATGGGTATCGAAATTTTAAACACTTGATGGAAGGATTTGAGTCCAGACTGGATGATCTAATGGAGATTTTTGTTAAGAAACTTGATGTCTTATGGAAGAAAATGTCTAAGATAAAAACTGTGGCAGCAAACACAAATAGTGGTGGGGACGGGGAAATTGCTCTGCACCAGTATCGAATGGTCAAACAAATGGTCAAACAAATTGTAATGCTGCTTCGCAATCCCGAAGCGCAGTTGACCACATGGCGCCACCCCAAGCTGCCTTATGCAAATCATGTGGGAATAGGGGGGCTTCCCTAGCAAAAAGCAATGATCATATTAATAGAAGCAGCAGGTTGACAATAGGGAAGGATGGTATGGGTACTCACAAGGGGGGCAACAATCAAGGCAGGTGCCTAAAAAAGGCTTAAGGCCAGTTAACGGCACCAACGATGTGAATAGAGATCTCAGTAAGTCTGATTCTAATTTTAATTCGGATGTTTTACATCTCCCACCAGCCTCCGCCCCATATGTGCTTGTCCTAATTGGCGTCCCTGCGCTTAGAGAGGGACAGAGAGAGTCCTGGTCTGATCTCCAAAACAAGTCGGTAGACTGGCTTCATAAACACAAACATTTTGATCCGCATAGGATGGAGGAAATAATCATGGCCAGGAGAGAAGGGTGAGTCGGACCATCAAATAAATGTATAGATGCGGATTGCATTGTTTTAAACTTTAGAAGGCCCCAACAGGTCAGTCGCTTTCTATCCATTACAGATGAATCATTTAACCCCAACTAATATTAGCACACTTCCTCTGGGTTACTTCTATAAGCCTTCCTTAACTCCAAACAGAAACACTGAAACAGATATGCCCCTATCGAATGGTTTTCATATCCTCTCTGGTCTGGATACACAAGATTGACCATTAGACATGGTATCTAATGTAGAAGCCAATGATACGCCAATCTTAAACGTATCAATTAGACCTAATCGCTCCCCAGAGATGATAAACTCAGTAAAAAGTGGCAATGGAGTTACCCTGAGTGTATTGAGCTGGAATGTGGCAGGTCTACATTCAAAACTTGATACTATAGACTGGATAAACATGATTAGGGAATATGACATCATCATGTTCCCTGGAAACCTTGGCCACAGAAGAACTATACATCGAGGGGTTCCATTGTTTCAGTGTGCTATCCCAAACACCCAGGATGGGGTGACCATCGGGAGGACTGTTTATAGGGATTAATGTGGCTGCTGGGGGAAGTTTTAAGGTAATCCCATCCTATAGCTTAGATTACCAGGTAGTACTGCGTAAAAGTGGGATTCATTTCCATTTGATACATTTTTATAATAATGATTTTCAGTCAGTTCCAAACAAGAGTTTTATAAAGCTTTTTGACTTTATTTCAGATTTAGATAATCAGTCCAATAATGGGAATCTTCTGGGTATTTTAGTGGGGGGTGATTTTAATGCTAAAATTCTCGGTATACACCCTGAAAAGGGAACAACCTATTATGGACAATCGACAAGTAGAGGTAGAGAACTTGACAGGTTTATAAGATCCCATAATTAGTCCAATGTTATGGACCTGGTCGCACAGTCAACCACGAACAATCATCCAACCTATAGGGGAAGGGGTTGTAGTTCTATCATAGATTTCATTTTCGTATGCCCTCTGATAGAAAAACAGCTGGTATCTGCTGAAGTTGTACCCTCTGACTATGGAAATCATTATCCCATTAAGATATCAATACACACTGCCCATAGGCCTATTTTTTAGACCGAATGTGGGGCCACAAACCTAATGGTGTCAACTGATAATTTAAGATTGTGTTGGAAGGGGGTAGATAACTCCGAAATTTTCAGGAAAGTGGCAAGGGACAAAATGCCTCTGATTGTTCCTTGCCTTTCATTAGATTTACCACCGGTACAGATAATTGGGGATTTTGGGAAGATCTATCAGAAAATCAAATCCCTACTCTCCAGACGGTCGCCTCAAGTGGCACCCATCCCCAGGTGGTTCAACAATGAATGCGCACAAGCAAACAGGAATTTACGCAGGGCACTTTCAGCCACTCAGAGGTGTATAAAAGAAGTTAAACTGGCCAAAAAGTATATTGAGGTAATCAGAGATAGGAAGAAGGATCTCCTGAGTGAACGATGGTATAAAATGTCTGAGGCTGCTAGCCACAAAAAGGGTAACATCTTTTGGGCGGCAGTCAGGGAGGTCCGTTCTATGGGCCAGTCCTCGATGCCGATTAGCTGTAATATCGCCAGCGATGCATGGGTTGAACATTTTTCAGGTATTTATGCCCCTCCACTTCCATGTGAGGCAACCTTTAATCCAGGTAGCCCAGCACCCATAGAAATGAGCATTTTAGAACTTGTGGAAGCCATTAACCAGAGCCTAAGTAATAAGGCGCCGGGCCCAGACGGGCTCCCTATTGATTTAATTATGTGGAACCCGGATTTCTGGGCCCTTTGCTTTTGAATGTTTTTAAAAATTTAACTTTGACAAAAATACCCGAGACTTGGGCCAGAAGTATAATAGTCCCGGTTTTGTAGAAAGGAGATAGATCTCTTCAGTGCAATTTAGACCTATTTCTCTAATAGAAAATACTCTTGCATTTTTAGGAAGAGTCCTGTACCACAAACTGGTGGGATGGACAGAAGCAGATGCCATCTTGGACCCATGCCAGCTCGGATTTAGGGGCAAGGTTGGAATGATTGAACAATGTCTGAACCTAAACTTAATTGTCGGAAAATATACTATTGCAAGGAGGACCCCCATCTTCATGGCTTTTAGGGACCTGTCCACAGCCTTTGATCTAGTAAACAGTTCAAAGCTGTGGGCATTCCTTTCAGCAGGAGGGTTGGATGAAACACTGGTAAATGTTTTAGTATATTTACACAGAGACCTCCAGGCTCAAGTAAGGATTGGCCCCCCCTGCTTTTTATTATATATATTAATGGGCTGAACACCACTCTGAAAACGGCTACTCAAGATGTCCCATACATTAATAAAGAGCCCATCACACGCGTCATTTCAAACAATAACCATATACTACACACCTCCCTCTTTTTTTTTTTTAAGAAAGAACAAAGTCATTGAACCTTGATGGAATTCTGCGATACCTTGAACTTCTTAGTAACTCTTGCGTGTTGGAATCACAATTGGTGGAAGCAGTAGGTGATCCAGATGACTTTGAATCATTTGCATCAACATCCAAAAATACATTAAATGAGTCATCCTCATCCGAAACCACATTAGATGAATCATCTTCAGAAGATTCTTTGCTGATATTATATTTTGAAACTCTGCTAAAATGCCAAACACTTCCATCAAATACCCTTACAGCATTCTTAAATACTTCAACAACCTTAACAGGATCAGACCACTTCGCCAGTCCTTTATGTACATAACAGCCTTTTTTTAATCTCACAAAATCACCAACACGAACAGGTACACAACTCCTTGTTTCCACTTTTGACAGATCCTTCTTCATTTTTTCCTTATAAACATCAACTTTCCTGCGAATTTCTTCAAAATCAACTTCTGCAAAATCAATACGACTACTATCCTTGTTCTTTAACCACCAAGGAACCAAATTATGCTGGGTTTACGCCCTCTCAACATCTCAAAAGGAGATAGCAAAGTAATGGCATTGGGAGCAGTCGTATATGATAACAGCATGGACTGTAATGCTTTGTTCCAGCACAACCCACCTTTGACAGCTAATTGGATAGCCTCCTTGACCATTCTATTGAATCTCTCTATTTGACCATTGGCTTCGGGATGGAATACTGCTATTCTTCTGTGAAAAATGCCACATCTACTAAAATACCTTTCCATTTGCTTACTGACAAACTGTGGACCATTATCCGTTACTACTTCTTTCTTGAGGAATACCCTCTCGGCAGAAAACTTCATCCATAAACTGTATGATAACATCACTAGTAACTTCATTGACTGTCTTTATCTCTGGCCATTTTGAAAAATAATCTATAAGTACTATACCAAAAGAATGTTGTTGTGGTAAAACACCAAATGGTCCAATAATATCAATGCCAATCTTATTCCATGGTGATGCAGGTAATTCAACAGGTTGTGGTATACTGGGTAAAGCCTTAGCTGTTTTATCACTCTTAGCACACAGTTCACACAGTTTTACTTGTTGCTCAACAAAATAATCAATACCCGGCCACCAGAAATTGTTCTTTAAACGTCTTCTAGTGACTGATATTCCAAAATGCCCCACATGAGCCAAATCCAGAAACCTTTTCCTAAGACCAAAGGGTCGAATAAATTTATCATTTCTTAATAGAATGTCATTTTCTATTGCCAGTTCATCCTTAATCTTGTGATAACTCATTAATCCTCCTGTAAAGTTTCTTCCTTCAGGCCAACCTTTCAACACATATTCCTTAACTTCTTTGAGTTCTAAGTCTTTGTTCATTTCTTCATTCCATGTCTCTTCTTCTACTATAGAATTTTCTACAAACATTAAATTAACATCATTATAAACATGTGCCACTTTGCATTCATCTTTGTCAACCACATCAGAATCTCTGCATGCCAATGGAAGCCTTGACATGCAATCAGCATGAACATTTGATTTACCAGGAATGTATTCCAAAGAATACTGAAAATTTTGTAGCCTAGATGAAAGTCTAGCTAACCTAGAAGAAAGTGTACGTCCTCCGCCTGGTGATAATATATGTACCAAAGGCTTGTGATCAGTTTTAATGGTGAATTTCGTTCCCCACAAAAAAGGTCGAAAATGTTCAGCACCCCAAACACATGCCAAAAGTTCCCTTTCAATCACAGAATAATGACGTTCAGACTCTCTCAACGTTCTTGAAGCATATGATACGATCCATTCTTTGCCCCATTCCTCTTGGATCAGCACAGCACCCAACCCACAATTACTTGCATCTACTGTTACAATACATTTCTTGCCAATCACAAATGGTTTGAGACAGGGTGCCTTAATAATCATTGACTTTACAGCATTGAAGGTTTCCGTCATAGTTTCTGTCCATTCAAATTTTTCATTCTTCTTCAAGAGCATCCTGAAAGGTTCAATCACACTTGCATAGTTCTGGATAAATTTTGCATAGAATTCAACAAGACCTAAGAAGGCAACTAATTGTTCTTTGTTCTGAGGAACAGGAGCTTTGCTAATGTTTTCCAAATGTGAATTTTTAGGTCTAATGCCATTTGCACTAATACAATGTCCAAGATACTCTACTTCTTCTCTCCTGAATTTGCACTTGGACGCACGTAGAGTTAAACCCTTCTCCGATAAAGCGTTCAATACTTTAAATAAATGCTTGTCATGTTCAATTATGTCTTTCCCAAAGACCAAAATGTCATCTTGGAATGCAATTGCCCCAGTCAATCCACTTAGTGTCTCTTTCATCAGCCTCTGAAAAACTGCAGCTGCACTTGCTAGCCCAAAGGGCATCCTGCAAAACCTATATAGCCCTTCAGGTGTAATAAAAGCAGTTAAGTCTTTTGAATCCTCATGCAGGACAACCTGGTGATACGCACTTGCTAGATCTAGACATGAGAATATCTTAGCATTATCTAAAGTGGAAACCATTTTGTGTAGATTAGGCAAAGGATGTGAGTCCACACAAATTGCATTGTTCAAACTTCGTAAATCAATGCATACGCGAAGATCTCCCCCAGATGTGATCGAAATTACAATGGGTGAAACCCATGGAGATGATTCAATGGGTTCTATTATTTTCTTTTGACACATGTCATTTAGAATTTCTTTTAATTTTTCTCTATAAGAAAGAGGCACATTCCTTACTTTATGACAGACAGGCAAGGCATTCGCATGTACTTTTATCCGATGTTCGAATCCTTTGTATTTTCCTAGAACATCACAGAATAATTTTGGAAATTTCTCTTTAATTTCGGAAATCACGTCTTCTCCAGTTTTACTTTGTACAGATTTGCTTGGTTCAGAGTCAATAGAATAAACAGGAGGATCAGCATTAGGATCACGTTTCATTCCCAATTGTTCTGCATGTGGCCAACCTAATAATGAATCACCAGATTTTGTAATATACACCTTCCCATGTGTAGAGTGGTTTTTAAATTTGAGTTCAGCAATAAAGTACCCAATGAGTTGCAATTTATGGCCTGTATATCCACTTGGCGTGATATCTGGTTGTATCAAATTAACATTATGCCAATTAGATTTAAATAAGATGTCAGGTAGGATTGTGTACCATGAGCAAGAGTCAACAAATACTTTGGTAGAAACTCCATTAACAGTGATATTACATGAAGGAAATTTCCTTACTTTTGGTTCCTTAGTTATGCACATTATGGTATTCACATCAAATTCACAATCACTTGAACCTTCATGTTCTTGGTCTTGAACTAAACTTACTCTCCTTGGTGCTGATCTGCAAACTTTTGAAAAATGCCCTTTTTTCTCACATCTTGAAAATACTTTGTCCAGTGCTGGACATAATTTTGAATTCCCTAGATGGTAACTACTACCACATCTAAAACAGTACATATTGTATGTTCTTGAATCTGCTCTTTGCCACGTATTCATCCTTTGATCAGATCTTTGCCACATATTTGTTCTCTGATCAGGTTTTTGCCATCTATTTCTGTATTCATTTTTATACTGGTTATCATTCCTTGTATTAATATTTTTCCCATATTTTCCTGAATCTTTGAATTTCTACTTTTCTTTATTTATAATTAGAATATCAGATTTACTGTTGCTCTGCGAACGTATTTCATCTACAAATTTTTCAGAATGTTCTATTGACTTCACAATTTCAATCGCTGCATTTAAGGTCATATCAGAGGTTGTCCATAGTCTTTGTTGTATCTTTTTGTTATTAGTACACATAAGAATCTGATCTCTTAAAACTTGATCATAATCAATATGTTCAAAATCACATGTGACTGCTAATGCTCTCAATGTAGATACATAGTTATCAATGGACTCATCGGTTTGTTGTTTTCTTGAGTAAAATTTAAATCTTTCCATGACCATATTAATTTTTTTTCCATATCTAATAGCTAATTGCCTAGTAGCAATCTGATATACATCCAAATTAGAAGTGTCACTTAAAGGAGGTAGACTTTTGAATTCTTTAAGTGCTATTCCACCAAGACAGTGCTTTAATAGAGCTAATTTCCTTTCTGCTCCACATTCTTCTTCTTCTAAAACTTCAACGTATGCTAAAAACATAGGTTCCCAAATGTCCCACTCAATAGGAGGATCACCCTTATTGGCTAAAAATGAAAGAGGGGGTTGAATCCCAGTCATAGTTAACGGAAAGCAACCGATTTAAACAATGAAAATAAATAAATATTTTACAATTAAATGTTTGTGACTCACAACAGTGTGTGCGAATCAATTGAATGCCGTTTAACCGCACAGCAACACTATTTAAGGAAACCATTAACATTCAAGCAACAACACAGACACGCGACTCAAACCTGCATGCACGCCGCAACATTCAAAGAACAACATACAGACACGCGGCACAAATCTACATACACACCTCACGCGAACACAACACGCGACATACACACATTCAAACCATTACACGATGTTTATTGTTTGTGAATGACGCGCGTGCGTTCACGCGCGTCATTTCGAACAATAACCATATACTACAATGATGGTCGTCTTTGCACCAGGCACTTTGGATATATGTATATGGAATTTTAATCTTTGTATCAATTATTGTGATGTATTTATGTTTTTGTGCTTTTATGGGTACTATTGTATCTGAATAAAGTTGAACTGAACTGAACTGAACTTTACTGAAGTGATAACTTTCAATTGGGAGCAGGGAGGACTGTTGAAGTTTGTGACTAAAGTGCTATATCTTTAATGGTAAAGTCGGATTTTAAATCCCATTCTGTAAATTCCACTTTTAGAAAGTTGGCATTTACTTGTTCCAACCATTTGGTTCCTGCAGCCTGTATCTTGGGTCACATGACTAGGTGGAGCTGCAGTTGGTCTTTGTATCTTTCTCCCAGACAGTGAGACAAAGGAGTATTAGTGTTGGTATGATAGGCTGTCTCTGACTTTATTAGGGGGTGGTGCTGTCACCTACCACACTTACACATCACAACGGATTTGTCTGAGCATACTCACAAAGGGTTTGTCACTAGTCAAATGTAACCCAGACACACTGGGACAGGGCTGGGAGGGAGGAAATTCCAAACGCCTCTGGGTGGTGAAAACCTCCAGAACCTACTCCTGCTTCAAAGTGGGTACTAGGTCTAAATATTGAAGAACCAGACCCAACTCTTCAGTACATTTCTGGATCTGTGGAATTCTCAGAAGTACTGCTGCTTCGCCGCTGCTGCCTGTTTGAAAGTACTGGACCTGCCTCTTGATTCTAGTACTAAAAGTGTGACTCCAAGTGCTAGTTCTCTGGCCTCCTATCAGAGCCTGAGGAACGAAAAGGCTACAGCCACCTTGATCCCAGCAACTGACCATGTCTACTGTGAGTTTTGCTACCCCAGTCTATGACCCTTGGAGGTGCACTTGAAGGTGCTCTGCCAGACCACCTTTGGTCCTGTGGGCAAAAATGGTGCAGCAAGACACATTTTCTCACAACTCCTCTTCTGACCAGCCTGATGCAGATAATTTGCATTGCAGCACCCAGTCTTCTCTGAACCACTGCTGTGCCATGCCTCCTTGACGCAGACCTTCGCGTCACATGCCCAACGTAGACGACATCCTCAATGATAACGCAGGACTCCGCATGGCAGCCCTGCAGCTATTTTGGTACAGCAGGTGTGTGACGCATCTTTGATGCAGGACATTAAACTGCAAGCACTCAGTCGAAGGCATCCTTGACGATGACACAGAACTTTGCATCACAGCATCACAGCTCCAGGGAACTGCCTCTGCACAACCCATCTTCAACGCGGGATCTCACAATGCTCTGCAACTTGGATTTAAGTTAAATAATTTAGGGCCAGATGTAGAAGCCAAAATACCGGTCCGTAACGGCCGATTTCGGCCATTACCGACCGGTATTAAGTTTTTGGCATGTAGGGGCCCTATTTTACGGATTCGGTAAATTTACCAAATCGGTAACTTTACCGAATCGGTAAAATACCGAATCGGCAGTTTTACCGATTCGGTAATTTTGAGATGTAGGTGGGATTCTTCTGAGTCCCACAGGCCTTACCGAATCAGTATTTTACCACCCAATCCAATTGGGTGGTAAAAAACCGATTCCAGGTGTGCATGCACATGTGTGCATGTACACCTATGGCATGTGACAGACAGACATGCCCTTAGGGCATGTCTGTGTGCCACATGTCACACATGCCTGAATTCGGGGTGCTAGAGGGTGTCAAAGTGACACCCCCTGCACCCTTGCAACATTTGGTATTTACCGAATCGGTAAATACCGATTCGGTAATGCCCATTGATTCCTATGGGCTTCAATGCCCATAGGAATCAATGGGCATTACCGAATCGGTATTTACCGATTCGGTAAATACTGATTCTTACAGAATCGGTAATTCAATTACCGATTCTACCTAAATCCCCCCCCCTTCTATTTTACTGATTCATAAATACCGAATCGGTAAAATTCGGTATTTATGAATCGGTAAAATATACTAACCTACATCTGGCCCTTAATGTACTTTGTTCAGCAGGCTTAGCTTGGACCCTGTAACCTGCCAACGCTCCATCTTGGTCAGCCTGAATTTTTAACTTGGTCCAGGTCTGGCGTCTCCAGATAAATACAGTGAGTGGTTTGTGCTTTTTGGCACTATTTTCACTTAAATCTTCAAAGCTGCATATCTCTAGTTCTACTGATTGGCTTTTTGTCATTTGTCATTTTGGTGTTACATAATTTATTACATTTTGCTCGATGTTTCTAAGTTGGTGTGGGATTTTCTTGTGTTGTGTTTTCACTTTATTAGTGTTTGAAGTGCTGCATAAATACTTCACATATGGCCTGCAATTAAGCCTGACTGCTTTGTGCCAAAGGTTTAGCACAGGTTCAGTTGGGGTTATCTTGTGACCTCATCCTGACAGAGATTATGGCTGCTGCTTGATTAGGGTTTCATAACTGTTAGACCAAGAATCCTTGGTGTGGTTTTCCCACTTACATTTTGCCTTCAGACCTCCTGTTTGCTGACTTATATTTTGCAGCAAAGTTTACATCTGCTAACCAGTGAAGTGCCTTAAAACATGGTGGAATTAACTGGTACCCAACTGGCATATTTAATTTACTTGCACGTCCATTGTAAAGTGGCACTACCTGTGGCCAGGACCTGTGAATTAAATGCTAATAGTGTGCTTGCAACACTGATTGTGCCACTCACTTAAGTAGCACTATAAACATGTCTCAGGTCTGTCATGGCAGCCTGTGTGTGTAGTTTTTAACTTTCAGTTCAACACGGCAAAATAAATGTATTACCAGTTCTGAACCTTCCTTTTATTACATACAGGTCACCTGCTAGATTAGGCCCTGAACAGCCCAAAAGGGCAGGATGCAATGTATTTGAAAAGCAGGGCACGTGCGTTTAAGTTTTACATGTCCTGGTAGTGTAAAATTCTTAAATTAGTTTATCACTAACGCAAGGCCTATCTCGCTCATATGATAACATTGGAGATACCTTTAGACATCCAGTAGACTGTAAAGTGCAAATGGGAACATGAAACCAGTTCACGTTTGGTGTCTGGAATTGCAATGAGAAATGATACTCTATGGTGAAGTCAGATTTTACATTTCAATTTAGAAAATAAAATTTTTAGGAAGTTGGCATTTTTGTGGCGTATTCACTTGGAGCATACAGCCTGTCTATGGGCCACATGAGCGGGTGTGGTTGGCAATTGGGCTTTACATGCTCCTCTTATGTGGGTTTTTGGGTTTATAGTTGTAAAGAGTGGAAAGTTAATTAATTTTAATGAACTAATATTCAGAGCCTGATTATGATGTCGGTCAGAGCGACACATTAGCGGAATGGAACCACCAAATTATAAGTCAGCGGTTCCATTTACAGTATTAGGATCCGACTTTTTTGGGGGTGTTGGAAACATCAATTTCTCTATTGCAGCTTGTGCAGTGGCTTCTAACGGGCTGCAGCACAAGCTTTAAAACAAAAATGGATGTTTTGAAACATCCCTGCATCATGCGGTGCCTGCCACATGGAGGAGGGATATTTAGGGGGGCACCATAAATGCCCCCTACAATCCTACAGCAGAGGGTCAGGGGAAGTGGCCCCCTAGTCACTTTCTGCCTGCCTTTTCCTGGTGGAGCTGGGGCTGGCTCCGCCGTCTATTGAGATACAGTCCCAACCGCCATCCCAACGGGCTTCATGAGCCCGTCCGAAGCAGAGATTTCCCTTGTAGCTTTACCTCTGACCGCCGGTATCATAATACTGACGGAAACCTATGATGCCGGGCTTAAAGCTTCTACTAGCTTTCAGATGGCTTTCCTCCCAACATCATAATAAGGGTCTCAGTTTTTAATTAATAATATTTGTGTTATTGATAATTTATTATCTGAATTGTGCAATTAATTTTTTTTAAAGGATTTAGATGTGGGTTGTGGGTTGTGTATGGATATGGTTTGGAGAGTGAATTAATTGTAACAATAAATAATCTTTGAATTAATATTAATTATTACATAGATCATTAATTATGTCAATTGTGTAAATAATTTTATGTTAGATTTTATGAGTGTGTTGTTTTAAAATTCCGTTTTAGGTGCAGGTTGTGCGTTTTGTGGGGTTATAGGGTGGGAAGTAACTAAATTAAATGTGTGTAATAAATATGTTTTGTTGATTAATAATTTCTAAATAGAAACATTTATTTTTTCTGATAGTTATTTTTGTATTGTATTTATAATATTATTTGTAGTTATTTGTGATATGTATTTAACATTGTATCATGTTTCTATATATTTTTCTTTAAATATATATTTTTTAGTTTTTTGTACATATTTATATTTTTTCTTCATTCACTTTGTTTTTGAGATTTTTTTGTTTAAGATATTTTGTTTCTTTTTAATGTTGCACTGACTGGAGTGGAAACAGTAATCTTGAACCCCCCACACAATCCAACACTTTCCCTACTATTGTACTGACTGGAGTGGGAATAGTACATTTTAGCTCTCTTCATTCCAGCACCTTCCCTACTGTTGCATTTATTGGAGTGGGAATAGTACATTTTACCATTCCGCTATCCAACACTTGCCCTACTGTTGTAAGGACTGGAGTTGGAATGGTAAATTTTAGCCCTCTGCAATCCACCACTTCCCCTATTGTTGCACTTATTGGAGGGGAATAGTAAATGTTACTTCCCCGCAATCCAACACTTTCCCTACTGTTGTACTGACTAAAGTGGGAATCGTACATTTTACCCCTCAGCTATCCAAAACTTTCCCCACTGTTGTACTGACTGGGATGGGAATATTACATTTTACCTCTCCAGAATCCAACACTCTCCTTACTATTGTACTGATTGGAGTGGGAATAGTACGTTAGCCCACCACAATCCAACATTTTCCCTACAGTTGCACTGCCTGGAGTGGGAATAGTACATTTTACTCCTCCGCAATCTAATACTTTCCCTACTGTTGTACTAATTGGAGTGGGATTAATACATTTTACCCCTGTGCACTCCAACAATTTCCCTACTGTTGTAATGGCTGGAGGAAAATGTGTACATTTTACCCAGTTTAATAATTTTTGCATTGCATGAAGTGGGAGTACACATTTTTTATATATGTAGAGTAATAGCTTGCGTAGTTTTGTAAAAGATTGTTGTGGGACACCCTCTTTGATAACCCCTTCTAACCCCCTGGTAGATTGGCATGAGCAGCACGGCTTATCTTCAAGGCAATGTGTAAAGTATTTGCAACCACACACAGTGATAACTCCACAAATGGACACCACAATGATGTATGAAAATAGAGGTATCTTTATCAAGAAGAAAAATACGGTGAGACCAAATTATATAAATCCAACATATGCATATTCGTAATCTTTCACTTGGACGGTTATTAGGCCAACAAACACAGGTTCTTGCGGTATTAATGAGCAGTGCAGGATGTTCAAATGCAGTCCTAATGCAATGCTATGCAGTTCGTATTCTCAGACCAATGCAGTTTGTAATAATGTAAGAATAATGCTACACTCAATGGAAGTAATCAGGAAGTTCGTAAAGGAAGAATAATGCAATCCTCAATGTACGTAATCAGGCAGTTTGTAATGCAAGTGTAACGCACTCCTTAATGTAAGTAATGATCAGTTTGTAATGCGAGAATAATTCAATTCTCTATGCACAAAATCAGGCAGTTCATAGTGCAAGTATAATGCACTCCTCAATACAAGTAATAAGGCAGTCCATAATGAAGATATAACGCACTCCTCAATGCAAGTAATAAGGCAGTTCATAATGCGAGAATAATTCAATCCTCAATGCACATAATCAGGCAGTTCGTAATGCGAGAATAACTCAATCCTCAATGCACATAATCAGGCAGTTTGTAATGCAAGTATAACGCACTCCTCAATGCAAGTAATAATGCAGTTGGTAATGCAGGTTTTCTGCCAGGAATGCGATGTGCCCGCTCTATGGTGCAAAAAGAGAGAAAAGGAGGAGGACGAAAGAATATCCTTGAGCTACCGTTCCAAGAAGACCACTGCATCCTGAATCTCTGCCCCCTCCAGTAGTCCAATCAGGCACACATTATTTCATCTAGGGTGACCCTACTCCACTCTATCTTGAAGGTATCTGATTCGGGTGTCAGACACATTCTGCTGCTTCTCCAGGAAATCAGTTGCCAGTTTTAATTCTGTAACATCCTGCTCCACTGCGGTAACTTGGTCTCCTAACTTCCAATGATCCGCATGCAGAAGCGTAAGATCCAACACAACCTTGTCCACTTTGGATTCAATAGACTCCCTGGTTCGTTCTATGGCATGCAAGATGACATCCAAACGGTCATGCGTGGGGTCCTGTTTTGCAAATGGTTGCGTCAAATCCATATCTGTTGAGCCAGCAACTTCAAGGAGGTCCATGACCCAGTACCTTTAGTATGGGCCATTGTTCCAGCCAATTTCTTTAGTGCACAACAGAAGGTGCGACACTCCCAGCAGATCAAAGCAGTATAGTTGGAAAGATTTCCCTATTCACTGTGCAGTACTTAATGAAAGAACCAGCAGGAGAAGCCCCTACAGTCCCTCCACTCACATGGCCAGCTGTTGTGGTTTGGTTGTACCCCTCGAATGCAATACCGTCCATATTCCATCTTCAGCACCCGCATCCCCAACCTCCTGCAACAACGCAACTCTTTCCAAATGGTCCATCCGGCGATCTCTGTCCCAAGCAACAGTGTCATCAATACTATCAGGCCTCAGCCCGACTGCTCCCGAGGTCACAATCAGGTCCTGAAGTGGCTGTGCCGCCCACTTCTTCCCATACCAAGCAGAGCTGCAAACAATGTCTACCACAGCACGCATGAAGGCCGTTGCAAGCATTACTCCTCCAAGTATTTTAAGCAGGCCACACACTGCTCCCACAGCCATGGTCAGACCGCATTGTCACCCTTCTCTTGACCTCACCAATCAGCGCTGCTGGCAGCGACACTTTCCTTCCTTCACGCAGAGGTGCGATATGGGGCCCATCGGCAACCACTGTTTGCACTTCCCAATGCATGTCGCATCAACAGCAAGAGCAGGCCCAGATCGGGCCACTCGCAGAGGTAAGGTCAGTAGCAGTGTCTCCCATCACTTCTCTCACTTGGGCTGCACCACCACTAGTCTTTACTGCTGGGCAGGTGCCCCTATCCACATTGCCTGGTCCTTGTGACAGATCAGGCCCCAACGCCGGGCACTCCCAAGGCCTCAGGATGCAATGCTACTCACCCTGTCTCACATTGGGTGGTCTCCTCGTAGCATCATCCACAGGTTTTCATCTCCACTCTGAGTGGTGCAATGTGCACTTCCTCTGTTGCCGGTGACTGCTCAAGCAGCGGCCACAACTGTCTCACAGGTGGGTCAGCAGGCTCCACCTGGGACGCACATCTCCAGCTGTGGTCTGATATCTGGTTATAAATGAGAATTACCATAAAAAAATTACAACTTCCAAAACTAAAAGGCGGTATAGGTTTACCCAACTTCAGAAATTACCAAGCCGCCTTTCTCTGCTAGCAGGGTGCTTCCTGGTTTGCTGAAGACCCTAAATATACGCCTCTATGGATTGATATTGAGAAATCCATTATAGGCAAGGCCCCGCTTTCTGCAGTACTTACAATGGACCTCTCACACCTTACGCACTCTAAATACATCATGCTCAATACCAAGAGAGCACTTTTGCGATTAGATCAGCTCCACAAGACTGGTCTGCAATTCCACAAATCAACCTCTGCATCCTTATGGCGCAACCCATTGATTAAGATTAACGGCTCGCCCCCCCATATGGGACCACTGGTCTGATAACGGTATTAACGTAGTCTCAGATCTCTATGAGAATAATATGCCATTGCCCTTCTCGACCCTACAAGCTAGACACTCCCTATTACCGATTGACTTCTACGCTTTCCTGAAGATAAAATCGGCTCTGTCCACACGAACTTTCAAGCCAGCAACACCGTGGCTAACGTCTATGCTTCCGCACTTCCAATCCTCCGGAAATTTCGTCTAAAAAATATATAAACTACTTGCACCTTCACCTAACAAATCAATGAGGCGTAATGAGTTCAAATGGGAAGCAGAAGCAAACAACACTGGTATAGACATAGACTGGACCAGGATACATGCATCGGCACTCACACAAAAGGTTTCACCGATACTGTGGCAAACTAAGTACATGATACTCAACAGGACATTCTGGACCCCACAGAGACTACATAAGGCTGGCCTAAGAGATACACCGACATGCTGGAACTGCTCTTTGGATGTTGGTGATCTCCCACACATGTTATTTAATTGCCCCATGCTTCACACATATTGGACCAAGATCTTTGATTATATTAGACACATACTTGACATACATCCCACAAGAGAATTCACTTATATTATCCTGGGAGCCATAGACCCGAGATTAAAGGGAGACCATGACCGCCAGCTTCTAGACCTTTTACTAACACTGGCATGCAAGGTGATCCTATGCAACTGGAAATCAGCGACAGAGGTCTCTTTCAATGCCTGGAGGGAATGGCTGTCCTGCATCAGGGGCACTGACAACGCTACTCTACACACATCACCATGGTAGGTCAGCAACAACAAGTTGTGGTCCTCCTTAGACCAGGCTTCCTCCTCCTTCACCTTCGACCCACCATAAGGTACTGTCCGACACACTTAATGTTTAGTTACTCCATGGGGTAACTTCTGCACAGAATGAGCATAATAACCAGAGACGTAATGTGCAGGGATGACGAGGTACTGCATGACATTTCATGCCTGGCTATAGATGGAAGGCTTCTACGGAATTGTATGCAATAGTAATAATGCAATGCTGATTGTTTATTGTTTTCTAAATTGTTATCACTTCTTTTTTAGAACGGTACAGTGTTTATTGTCTTATTTGGTACAATATTATACTTTATTCTTTATTCTTTATTCATATATCATTTTATATGTTTTGACCCATGACCGATTTCGGCACCACTCCAATATGTTTGTATGAACAACGATGCTTTATTGCTGCTCTAAATTTTGTTATTGCTTAATAAAAAAGATTTGAACACAAAAAAATAAATGTTTAGGCAATTGCCACCCTACAGGTATCTTCGCACAAATCGGTTTCTGGGGGCTTGCACATTGATCCACCGTGGCTCCACACTGTGGATCTTATGTCTGTGCCAAAGAAATTTATCCCAGGGTGGTGTGGAGTGCAAAAAAACGATGGATTTGGGCCCAGATCTTTGGACTGGGGTGAATGTGTGACATTGATCCACATTCTGTCCATCATCTGTTCTGTTTGCAATTACCGCCATAAGTGCGCTGGGGATGCTCAGACGTGGGTCCCAGGCACTCCACACCACTGGAGTCAAGCTAGCCGGGCTGATGAGAGGTGTTACCTCGAAACCGGTCCGGTCCTCGGATGCTTGATTCCGTTCTGGGAAGGACATGGCTTTTGTAGTTCGGACTGGACTGTTCCCATGGGGCACAGGGTCAGAGCTGATTTGCATATCGCCATTGTCTAACCCAGGGTGGTGTGGAGTGCAAAAAAACGATGGATTTGGGCCCAGATCTTTGGACTGGGGTGAATGTGTGACATTGATCCACATTCTGTCCATCACCTGTTTTGTTTGCAAAGAAATTTATCGAATGAAGGGGATGAGTGGCAGAGCGAGCTCAGAACACTTCCACCATGTTGCCCCTGCAAGCCACAAACCTGGTCCATCATACATCCTTACTGAAGAGATGAGTCTGAGAGTCCAATATTCATACTTCATGCCAGCATTGAATTAGGAGAAGGTCCTAGAGATGTTAGCTCCTAGACCTCAGGGTCGTTTGGAATTCCTCCCCCCACCCCCCTGCTCTGGCCCCAGCTTGTCTGGTGGCACAACAGACTGGTGCATACAACCTTTGTGAAGGTGCAGCAGCAGAGCCTTTGTGATGTGTAAGTGTGATAGATGACAGCCCCTCCCACAATCGACTCGGAGATGTCCCATCCTGCCAACACCTATTCCTCCTTTATCTCAGTGTCTGGGAGAAATAGACAAATACCAACTGCCAGCTACACTTAGTCATGTGACCCAGGATACAGGCTGCAGGCAACAAATGTCTGGGACAAGAAAATGCCAACTTTCTAAAGGTTTTGGAGGTTTCGGAATTGTAACTGAAAATCCAACTTTTAAATTGCAACTTATTAGACACCAAACTGATCATTTCTACTTGCTCCAAATTGAAAGATATGAACTTATTCCAAGTAAAGAGTAACCCATTGTTATCCTAAGGGAGAATTTGGCCTTCAGTATTGAAAAACAAATTAAGATTTTTTTCACTACCAAGACATGTCAAAGTTAAAATACTTGCCCAACGGTTTAAATGCACTGCACCCTGCATTATATGTTGCTTAGGACCTACCCTAGGGATATTAAAAGGATGGTCTAACCTAGTAAAGGTTTACATTACCAGATCGAAATGGCAGTTAAACTGCACACACAGACTGCAATGATAGTCTAGAGACATATTTGAATGGGTGGTACAATTAATGCTGAAGCCCCACTAGTAACATTTAATTTTCAGACCCTGAGTAAACGAAGTGCAAATTTACTAGTGACAAATAAGACAAATAAATCTGCCAATTGGGTGTGAGCCAATGTTACAATGTTTTATGGAGTGAGCACACACATTTTGGCGCTTTTTAGCAGTGGTAAAGTGCACAGAGCCCTATGGCCAACAAAAATATGATTAGCAAATTGGAGGAGTGAGGCAAATGTTTTGGGGGAAGACCACCGAAAGGCTGACAGGTAAACAGTATTTCAATCTATTTTATTAAGGGTGAGGTAATTATAGTGAAAAGGAGTGTGCATCCTATTCACAATTGGATTTGTACTTTATCAATAGCATTCCAGTACATAATCCTATGAGACAATTCAATATGTGAAATGTTAAGATAAGTTAATACATTTTTCCTACTTAGCATCTGTTTCAAAAAGGATTTATATTTTTGTGCTACGTTCAAAAAAAGTTTTAATCTAGAAAGCAAAAAAGGAAACCCGTCATGACTGCACATGTCACATCTTCATGTAATTGCAAAACGTTCTGTCCATATTAGTGGCAAGAATGACATACCAGCCCCTATGTGCCGTAATAGATTATACTCCCCACATGCTACTTTTACCAGATGATGAATCTGGTTACCAAAAATGCACTAATTATTTCCCAATAAAAAATCACCCGCTCTGTATGACGTAGAAAAAAAATTATATTCTAACGTATGTGATGCCGTGAGGTATCAAGAAAATGTCGCCCCTACAGTATCTGAGGATGTCCAAGAGTTTTTGAAAATGAGGAGGAATCCATTTTCATGTTTGTGCAGAAATCGAATTTTTTTAGATGAGGGTTGATCAGAAGCTTTCGAGGATACTATTTGCCAGTGTGCTGTTTTCGGGCACAACCTTATTAAAACAATTCACACCACACGTTTGCAAAAAAACAAACACACCATGGTTTCATACAATTACCAGTGTTAACTTGAAATGTTGTAGGACGTCACCCTTGTTGTTGCAGAAACGCGAGAACGCATCACAGTTAAAAGTACATAACATGGTGAGAATACGCAACATAAGAGAACGCCCTTGAACTATTATAATAGCAGGGAAATTTGTCTTTGTGAAATATTAAATTGAACTTCCCTAAATTATGCGAAAGACAAAAATAGTTCCGAATAGGTCATCAGGAATAGCTGCAAGCAGGTATTCATTTCAACGCTCAGTAGGTGTAACACTACCTGTGCTTTTAGGAAAGGTACATTTTAGTGACCCTGCACGTGATTCACACCGTTTATTTCCAGGGAGTATGTGACTTGCAGGAACATTCATGAGTCGGCCGCACCCAAACCTGGAGCGTCTTGTTTATTCACAGACAGAGTTGTGCAAATGTGCCCCAGTGATGCCTCGGTGAATTATGTCAGGATATATAAGCCGCAGTGCTTTGGACGTGCCCACTTGCAGCCAGACTCTGACAGGAAACTTTGACCGCAGCTGAATTGAAAGCAGGTATGTGTCAACATCTATTCTTTGTTTTGTATTTTGGGTTACTTATGAAAGATGCAGGTACTTCGAACTATAATTTGTAGACCTAGCCATTTACTGTGCTGTGCCCAATACATTGTTTAAATTACTATATACAAATATTGATATAGGTTCTGGGTACCCAGGGGCAGCAGACACTGCTCCTGTTACCAATACATTCAGACATCAAGCTAGTCCGGAAGATACAGATATCTTGAAGACTCGTATTTACTCTCTGTACACTTCACTTCAAGTTCTCCTAACAATGCTGGGACAAAAAGGGGGACTTCGAGGGTGCAATGGTGAGACAAGGAGACAATCTTGTATTCATTGGAGATACCGTTTGCATGGTCTCACATCTGCTACTCCCCTACAATTGGTTATTAAATGTCCATGATCTCTTGTTCATAAGACTCTTCTAGGCGCTTAACAACCAATCTGACTAGGCCATTCACAATGTCGACATCTCACAATTCTTTCCATTCTGAGCCTTTTTCCTTTCTACCTAAAAGGGGACAAGTGAAACTCCATGTCCCAAAATGTAAAGTGGTGTTAACTATGGTCTGGGCAGGCGGGACAATTCATACATAAGACAGCCATCGTTTCACCATGACAAGTGATGCAGATGTTCCCTTTCGTATCAGCTTTTCTTAAGATCGTTGAAAGTTAAGGCATTTCATCATATTTTCTTTAGTTATTTTGCCCACCTCTCTTTACTTCTGCATACGGCCTCCTGTGTACTGTACCTTTCTTTAAGAATAACTCTGGACTGCCATGTACAGATGTGCTCATCAGTGACTGCATTGTTAGGTTGAATCTCCCTCTAAAGGAGAAGCGAGTGAGAGACGGGCTCCTGCAATGATTAGAATGTAAATTAAGGGGGACCTTTAATTACCACATTTCATGACGAAGAAAAGATATCTAAAGCACAAAACAGAAGAAATCGTTTTGATTATACTGAAGGAAGTTCTCGAGACTAAAATTGTTACCAGTAATATAAAGCGAGAAAAACCCTTGGAACATGTAGTTATTATGACCATGGACCCATCAAAGTGATAAACGGCCTAACGTTCGTGCAATGGATTGGGTAAAAGCGGTCACAATTTGTTCACCTACATTTTACTAAGTGCTTTGTTGTTTTGCAAACTAACATATGTTGAAACATATTGGTTCACAAAATTCTGATTCGTAAGTTGTCATAATTTGACCTTCTTCATTAATATGCATCAGGTAGGTTGTAACTTGCAACCCACTTCAAATCGCTGCCATTGCATGGATCGTGGACTGCCAGGATCAGCAAATCACTGTCTCTGATTGCTTTCAATTTAAGAAATCATTTTTTTTAAACGTCCGGTCTACCTTTAACTGAAATGTACAGAGAGCAAAAAGGAAGAAAAGGTAGATACACTGATTGACTGTAACACCTTTCAAGGATACTTTCTTGAAAAAGTAGCGACTATCCTGTCAGACATCCAGAAAGACAGCTCTACTATACACACCACGTCATCGCCCCCTCAAAACCCCTCGACCCCTATTATTACTAGATTTCCTAATATTGACTCCACTACCCTCAGACAACTAGCAACATCAACCAAGTCAGGTTCCCCTGCTGACCCCTGCCCTCCCGAAATATTTCGGCTAGCAATTCCTATTTTGGAGGACCAGATCCTAGACCTCCTAAATAACTCATTAGCTACAGGATCATTACCAACTACCTTTAAAGAGGCACGCGTTAGACCCCTGATAAAAAAAACCTGGGGCGGATCCAACTAGCCTGAAGAACTACAGGCCAATCTCCCAGCTGCCGTTTCTGTCAAAAATTCTAGAACAGCATGTGTTAAAATCATTGTCACCCCTCCTGGAATCACATCACCTACTCCAGGAGCGGCAAGCTGGTTTTCGTGCCCACCATAGCACGGAACTAGTAATGCTGTCGGTGCTGGACGAGCTCAGATGCATGGCTGACAGTAAAAAACCAAGCGCCCTGATACTATTAGACCTTTCAGCGGCGTTTGATACTGTCAGCCATGCACTGCTCCTGGACAGACTAGCCATGTCCGGGATAAAAGAACAAGCTCTCCAATGGCTAACGGCCTTTCTGCTAGGGAGGACGCAGAGGATCCAGCTAGCAGATCAGGTATCTGACGTTGGCGCCTTGGTATGTGGAGTCCCGCAAGGGTCCGCACTCTCACCACTTTTATTTAATTTATACCTGCAGCCACTGATAGACTCCTTGGCAAACATGGGCTGTAAAGTTTTTAACTACGCCGATGATACTCAGCTTCTGCTGAGTATCAAAAACACAACATCGGCTCAGTCGGATGCTTGATTCCGTTCTGGGAAGGACATGGCTTTTGTAGTTCGGACTGGACTGTTCCCATGGGGCACAGGGTCAGAGCTGATTTGCATATCGCCATTGTCTAACCCAGGGTGGTGTGGAGTGCAAAAAAACGATGGATTAGGACCCAGATCTTTTGACTGGGTTGAATGTGTGACATTGATCCTCATTCGGTCCATCACCTGTTGTTTTTGCAAACTCGCTATAAGTGTACTGGGGATGCCCAGACGTGGGTCCCAGGCACTCCACACCACTGGAGTCAAGCTAGCCGGGCTGATGAGAGGTGTTACCTCGAAACCGGTCCGGTCCTCGGATGCTTGATTCCGTTCTGGGAAGGACATGGCTTTTGTAGTTCGGACTGGACTGTTCCCCTGGGGCACAGGGTCAGAGCTGATTTGCATATCGCCATTGTCTAACCCAGGGTGGTGTGGAGTGCAAAAAAACGATGGATTAGGACCCAGATCTTTTGACTGGGTTGAATGTGTGACATTGATCCTCATTCGGTCCATCACCTGTTGTTTTTGCAAACTCGAGTATCGAAAACACAACATCGGCTCAGTCCATGGCCCAAAAGATACTACGGTTAACAGTAAATTGGATGACGTCCAATCTATTAAAAATGAATCCAGACAAAACGGAGGTCCTTGTAGTGTCAACCTCTGCCTCCCCCTGGAACGATCTGTTCTGGCCCCAAGAACTTGGACCTACCCCAAAGCCGTGTCCTAGTGTAAAGAGTCTCGGTATGAAAATCGATCAGGAACTCTCGATGACCAACCAAGTATCCGCTGTGGTTGGTTCATGTACCAACCTGATTAGGCAGTTGTGAAAGCTTGTCCCTTTGCTCTCAACGAATATGCTCCGAACCATTGTTTCAGCCATAATAGTTTCCAGAATCGATTACGGGAACGCACTATACCTAGGTCTTCCAAAAAATTCTATCAATCGTCTACAAGTCATCTTGAACGACGCAGCACGGCTAATCTTCGGATTACCCAGACGGACCCATGCCTCTCCTCTACTTTATAGGTTACACTGGCTCCCTATAAAGCAAAGGTTTGAATTCAAGAGCCTGTGCATTTGCCATAAAGCAATCTATGGACAGGCGCCGGCCTATATAAAAGAGAGGCTTGAAGTGTATGAACCCAAGCAAGTTCTGCGATCCTCCAATTCCTTTCTGCTATCCTGCCCACGCTTTACAATGGCAACCAAAGGTGACAGATCCTTTTCAGTCCAAGCCCCCACCATTTGGAATAAGCTACCAGAGGTGCTTTGTAGAGAATCCAATCTTCTCCGCTTTAGGAAATCCCTGAAGACTGTGCTCTTCAGGGACGCGTTTACATCCCCGTAAGATAGGCCGGCATTTCCGCATCCCTTTTACCCTTCTTCTTGTTGCTGTACTTGGTCAGAAGCGCTTTGAGACCTTTTGGTGAGTTGGCGCGATATAAAACCCAGATACAAATACAAATACAAATGTGGGACTTGGAGACATCTTTATTTTCCTGCCTAAGTTGATGCCTGGATTTACTGGCAGCAAGAGCAGTGTCGGGGTATCATCTGCTGCCGCTGGGTACCCTGAACTGATATACATATTTGCTATATTAATTTAAACAATGTTTTTGGGAACAGTTAATGATAAGGTCTACAAATCCTTAAAGGAAAACAGGGTGCACTTAAAAAACTGAAAAAGAACTAAAGCCTTTTACAGGTGAGCAGCAGACCCAGGAACCACTGCCTACTCCCAAAAAATGCTTATTATAACATTGACAAAGAGGAACGTGCATTTAGGGGACCCCTTCCTGTTTGCTAGTGTGATTCCACCTTCTGTGAGGTATCAGTAACCTATAAATGATTTGCAACCACAATTGCTGTTGTAAACCATAGGTAAGTACCTTAATAAATCACAAATTTGAAGGGACGCCCTAAACATGCCCTTTTCAATTTGTGATTTGGTATGTAGTTGGAGTTTTGAACATACCCAAATGCTATTTTGAGGTCACAAAGGTTCCGATTTAGGCCGGTCAGAGTCTTTTTTACCACCCAAATAGGTTTGATCATAAGGCCCAAAATCACAAACACCTACTATTTATTACTTAATATCAAATTCTTCTATGCCAATGTAATCGATCAATACAGAACAAACTGTAAAGTGACTGCATGATCACTAACCTAATGGGTGTAATCACTGAAGGAAAATGACACTTGCAAAAGGAAATGATGAAACAGAAGCCATATGGCTGATTTGAGCAAAAAAGCAGCGTCACAGGTATAGTAAAGGAAATTAGCAACAGAACCAACCATAAAATGCCTTCACATTACATAAAGATTGCACAACTCACTAAATCAATCTATTCATGAAACATCCCTATAAGGACTCTAAAAGACATAGATCACTCTTTCAAATTATCAGATATTTTCCCAACCCTGTGTCATCTAGGAGCAAAGGATCATAGTGATCATCGACCTCAAAAAATTACAATGAGTGTGCAAGGTGCAAATCCAAACCGGCCAATGGAGCATCCTAACTCCATACATACTGTAAATAACAAAAGGATCAAATGCAAAATCTCCTGACCAGAAGGAGTGTTGGCTTGCTGAAGGCTCTTTTAAATGACAGGCCCAAAAGCAACAATCAGCTAGGAAAACTTCACTAAACTATTAGGAGAATCTCACACAGCAAATGAAGGGCCACAATCAATGACAAGAGAGAAGCCTTGACATGAGGATCCCCCCACAACTCAAATCATGCTAGCCAATCACCTCTCCACCTTACAAAGTAGGCAAATTCAATGCCTTAACCCCTTCACTGCGGCGGCTATTCCGCCGCAGTGCTAAGGGGGCGGGACGGAAATGCGGCGGGCGCATGCTGGTGACGGAACCTCTCCGTCACCAGCTTCGGTTGCGCTGTGCTTATGATGGAGCTGTTCCGTCATAGCCCCGCCCGCTCAATAGAATGCTCAGCGCAGGCGCGGAATTCGCGCCGCGCAGAAGCGTCGGGCGGGCCATGACGGAACCGCTCCGTCATCAGCACAGCGCCATGCAGCTGATGACGGAGCGGTTCCGTCATCAGCAGGGGAGGGGTTAAGAAAGCAATAAATAGATCACTGCCTATCTGACCCTGAGAATAATGCCCTAAAGGAGTTCAGACAAATAAAAGTGATCAAGAAAAACCTAATCTGTCAATCAAACAGGAAATCAGTGTAGACGCTCCTTGGCAAATTACTCCATGATATCAAAAGAAACAACAGAACAAGATTCTGGCACACTGGAAACAGATTACAGAATCCCACAGTTCACAGAGTTAGCTCTCACTTGACAAAAAAAGCCTGGGTAAGTTTTCTGTGTCAATATTTTAATACAGAATACTCCAGCAGTACAAACAAAGAGAAGATAACAGGTTATACAAACACAGAAACACAGGAGAAACTCATGGTCATGGTGGGAAAAAATGCTCAGACAACATTAACAAATGCAATTACGGCCACACAGATTGCAAACAGGAAGCCCAAAGAAAGGAGGGAAGGAGCACCAGGTCCAAATTGGATCCCCCCCCCAGTTCTGTTTAAACTAGACCCAGATTACTGGGCAGAAGCATTAAAACCAGAAGAACTAACAGATTGGGCATCACAAAACACATACATCCCCCTTAATCAAACAGGTTTTTATAGCAATCACACGGGGACAACCACACACATATTAACTCTTTCCGAGTTGATAGACGCTATATAAGATGACAACCTACCATTATACTCCTGCTTCAGTGATTAATCCTCAGCCTTTGATCACACGGACATAGAGAAGCTGTGGGACAAACTCACTAAAAGAAATATTCCGTCCAGTCTTTTGAATCAGCTGATTCTTTTAAACATTGATTCTTGGGTCCAAGCGAAGCTTGCAGGCGGCGACCATCTATCAATAAAGATTTCAACCCAAAGGGGCTGAAACAAGGCAGCGTACTAGTCCTGACTTTGTTCATTCTCTTTTTGCCAGATGTATCAAACAAATGGGACAAGTGTAATTCCCATGCTCTAAAGATGGTCGGTCTTTCCCTTTTGAAGCTGTTATACCCTGATGACCTTGTGGCCATCAGCTTCCAAATCTTACTGGACACCACCAAAAGTTATTCTGATGAAAATTGGCTGAAAATAAACATAGACAAATCTAAAAGCATGGAATTGAACCAAAAAAATAATCTTAAAATGTCACTGGCATCTGACAGACAACAGTTAGGAAAAGTCAATAAACATAAATATGTGGGGTTCTTAAAAGATAGCAAAGGTGATTTTACGGCTCAAAAAGAGGCATTAAAAAGAAGAGGAATTACAATGGCAGTAGCAAAGAAATCTCAAGAACAAAATTGTCGGTCCAAAATTTACTCCCCTGATCCAGGTGGTACAGGCAAAAGTCATTCCAACTACCACCTATGGGAGCGAGTGTATGAGGGGTCAGGATGCTATCATGCAGGATGATATCGTAACGTGAGCATTTGGAATGATTTTTAACGGTAGGGTGTTAAAATATCGATTACAAAAATATAGCTGACATAAATATTGTTGTAAAAATATCGTTTACAAAAATATCGACTTAAACAGGTAAGTACATAAATATCGACTCCAAAATATCGTTGTAATTAATATAGATGTAAAAAATATCGAATTTTTAAAATAATTAAAATTACATTAAATAATAAATAAATATAAGTACTATTAACAAAATACATTACATTACTTTTATTTTTTAACTATTTCAAAAAAATGTACTACACTTTTTAATTATAAACTTAATAAATGTGGACATATAAATTGATTTTACACATTACTTTATATAACAACAATAATACATACATATAATTAAAATACCCCTTTACCCAAAAACCCAAAACTGACCCTGAACCCTAAAAATACCCCTTTACCCAAAACTGAAAACTGACCTGAACCCTAAAAATACCCCTTTACCCAAAAACATTTTCACTAAAAAAACTCCTGTACACACACCAAAAATTAATAAAAAAATTAACATAATTAATTACATAATTATTATTATATTAACTAATTGAAATTAATTAACTATTATTTATTACACTATTTATATTCATTTAAAACATTAATTAATCTATTATTTCATTATATTTAAATACCCCTTTACCCAAAAACTGAAAACTGACCCTGAACCCAAAAAATACCCCTTTACCCAAGAACTGAAAACTGACCCTGTACCCTAAAAATACCCCTTTACTCAAAAACTGAAAACTGACCCTGAACCCTAAAAATACCCCTTTACCCAAAAACTGAAACCTGACCCTGAACCCTAAAAATACCCCTTCACCCAAAAACTGAAAACTGACCCTGAACCCTAAAAATACCCCTTTACCCAAAAACTGAAAACTGACCCTGAACCCTAAAAATACCCCTTTACCTAAAAACTGAAAACTGACCCTGAACCCTAAAAATACCCCTTTACCCAAAAACTGAAAACTGACCCTGAACCCTAAAAATACCCATTTACCCAAAAACATTTTCACTAAAAAAATCCTGTACACACACCTAAAATTAATTAAAAAATTAACATAATTAATTACATAATTATTATTCAATTAACTAATTGAAATCAATTAACTATTATTTATTACACTATTTATATTCATTTAAAACATTAATTAATGTATTATTTCATTATATTTAAATTACTTCCCACCCTACTCCCCTATAAACTCACAACCCACTACAGAACTATTAATACTAAATTCAACTGAAAATACATTATTAAATAATAATATACTACTAAAAATACTACTTTGACTACAAATATTCATTAAAAACACCACATTACTTATAATTATTTAAAAAACGATATTATTGTAAACTATGTTTTTGTAAACGATATTTATTACAACTATATTAATGTTAACGATATTACTTACCTGTCTGTCAATATTCTGGTCAGACGATATTTTTGTCATCGATATTTCTTCCTGTAGATATTTTTGCAGCGATATTTAGGTTAGTCGATATTTTTACGACAATATTCCTGCTCTGTACCATTTTTAACTTACCAAAATACACATCACCTGCTCAAATTAGACTGGAATTCTATTTGCAGTTGTAACAATGAGCACGCAGAGCCGCTTATGTCAAAAGTTGGTATAAGATCAAGAGAGCTAAGCATGGCTTACTAAATTCTCATTTATGAATCAATTGCTGTCTAAATATACCAGTGCAGTGAAATCCTATTTGCAAGAGTTAATAGAACAACTAGTCTTATATGGTCTTTTGGAGGAATAAGGAGCATTCAACAGCTTCAAACAGCCTGTCACAGCAAGTGTCAAAAGGGTTTCCTTGGCAAAGGATGAAACTCTGCTGTCTGGGAGAGTGCACAAATAGTTTACTCTGCACAGCTACCCCAAGGGATTTCCACAACCTTACTTAGGTGCAGGGTTCAACACAAGAACTAAAGACAAAAAATCTATGGCACCGGCTTGGCGTCCTTCCATCTCTGCTCCACTTACCACCATAGAAACACCATCAGACAACATTTAGTTGCAGTTTGTGTGGGGCAGCCACAGAGGATATGATTCAGTTGCTATGCATACGTGGAGAACTTATACATGAATACAGATTTCCCTTTAATGCCAAGGGATTAAAAACTTGAAGTCAAGCAGTGAAAGCACGCTTTGTTGGCAGATATGTTCCATTAAACTGCTGCGTTGTATTGTTCCTGAGCATTGCTGAAAAAAACTCAACACCAGTAGCAATAGATTGACAACCAATAAATAATTATGTATATTTCTCTTGGCCAGAATACTGACTCAACAAGAAGGAAAAAACCTTGGAAAGTAGAATTATTTAAGACTATGGGGCATGTTGACAAGGAGCTATTGCTGAAATAACTGCACTTTATCGCAGCCAAAGTCATGATAAATTTACCCCACCATTCACCAGCAGGTCCTAACAGCCCACAGCACCACTTTTCCCACGATAGCAGCCGCAAAAAACATCGCCACAGAGGACCCCCACAACTATCGTTAATGAGATGCAGAGTGGGCATTCTCATGCAAAAAGCCACAACAACACCACACCTCAACATACATAACGACCAGCCAGCTCGGCGATAAGATCACAAAACACATGATAAGGCGCGTTAGCAGCAGGAATTTTACACCTGCTCTGACCTTGTGTAAAGTTGGAGGGCAGCCTGCTCCACAATAGGGAGCCCTGTCCAGGGCATCATCGGAAGAGCAACAGATGACATGGAGCAACTGAACATGCATTACGGACACCCAAGAGGGCTACAACACCCACCCAACACTCCCCCTGGACCACCACAGGGGCAGCACAGACAATTACAGTGCCCCATCATAATTCCCGTCTCTACACCCACGCATAGGACCCCGATGCGCAGGACACATTCCTGTGCTGTTTTGTGATGCACAATCTGTTAGTTCTTCTAAAATGAGCCCAACACAATTGCCTAAGATCCAGTGCGCCTGACATACCCCGGCCCGCTGGACCACGACCCCGTCAGGCCCGACCCTATGCAGCCAGGCCACACTGATCAGCATCCGACACTGGCATGTGTCATGGAGGGCCCACCATGTGTCAGTGTAAGCTCCAAGCCCGAGACTCCCTTCGATCAGTGAAGCTTCGTGCCATATGCGCCTCTTGTGACAGATACTGCCACAAATCCTGTCCAAAGCCATCGGGCGAGCCCTGCTGCCACAAACCCTCTCCAACGCCATCCGGCGAGCCGTGCTGCCACAAATCCTGTCCAACGCCATCCAGCGAACTGTGGATGAGGACCCAGGACAACCCTGCAGACCAGTAAGTTTCACATCCAGCACCTAGTTGTGAATAACGATTGGCAGAGTGCACACCAGTGACCTCATGAAGGGGAATAAGAGGAAGATGCGGCTCAGTCTGGACAAAAGCCGGGTCACAGTCACAGAGGTGACCGGGCACATGGTGCCACTTAACCTGAACTACACAGGCCAGTGGGAACACCAACCTATGCCGGCGACTCTCTGTGAATGGCCCGTGCTATCCGTTGCCTACACTGCTCTTGGCTTAGGCTGTGCTCGAGTAGGCCACAGATTTGGAACAGAACTTTGAGTATGCAAAGGCTGATTATACATCATTGCATGCAAGGGGAGGCCTAAGAGGATGTCGCCTTGCAACTTGACAGAAAGAAAGGATCATTGTTACGGAGGTGTTTGTACACTACCGACAACTGCCCGGGTGTTACTAGCGCAGTGCATCACTAGCCAAAGACATGTGGCTGTGAGCCACTGCTGACCACTCACTGATGCCTAAACTGCGGTCCAGGAGGTCACAGAGTCATGATTCAGCAATGGCGGAGTCCATATTAGTGTATCGGCCTCAACGCAGTCTGCACCCCTACTCAGCCCCGGTGCCACTAAGTCTCTTCCCCGACATTCACAGATACTTTCTGGTCAAACAATGGTGGCATCTGAGCGTATGGACTATGGGGCAGTTTTCACCCCCATGTAGCTGATACGGAATTGTGCTGACAACATGCTGTCGCATTCCATTCCCCCATTTGTTGCTTTCAGATAAATTCAAACCTTTTGGCGTCTAGCCCTGGAGGACACCTTCCACTGTCCCCCGAAACACTCAACAACATAGACCTCCGACATTGATGGTGAGCCGCTCAGGTCGCATGGCCCCTTCTTTGGAAACATAGGCTGGCCCCTGAGGCGTAGGCCTTGGGGTCATCAACGCTATGACTCAGTGGGCTTGTGCTGTATGCAGTCTCGGGGCCCAAATGTGTCCCACCAGGGCTCACATGATTACAGACCAACCCAGACAACACATTACCACAGGAGGCACATGCCACCACTGCAAGGACCACCTCCAAACCCCATCTGCCAGAGTTGCAGCGGTGGTCCTGACAGCCCTCTGGGTTGCTCAGGCCTGTTTTGGATGCCATTAAGAAAATGGGGTAACCCACAAGGTATGGACCTTAGTATATTGCGATATGAATAGACAATGGTCCTATACCTATTGATTGCATAAGTTGACTCAATCAATTATTATTTCTGAATTTGTAACAGTACAGAGCACCAGAATTAAATCTGCTCTAATTTAATCAATAATCTTAGTACAAAGTGATAAACAGCCACTACGACCAGAGGCAAAGATACAATGTATTTAATTAATTGTTTCATCTTTTCAAATTAATTTTTTATATAAACACTGTGTTATTTCAAATAAGTAAAACAAGCGGTT
Organism: Lissotriton vulgaris; assembly: GCF_964263255.1. Classification (NCBI taxonomy): domain Eukaryota; kingdom Metazoa; phylum Chordata; class Amphibia; order Caudata; family Salamandridae; genus Lissotriton; species Lissotriton vulgaris. The sequence continues at coordinate 267,159,961 of NC_141695.1, forward strand.
GCCCAATTAGAGCGTGCAAGGAAAGGAGTGATCAGAGTGTTGAGTGAATAAGAAGGAAAATAAATTCACAGTAGTAATCATAGCAAATTCACATAATTTTTTAAGCAATAACGGTGATATAATTCTTGCCGTATTGAGTACCTGGCCAAACATAAAATTCTTTTTAAGCATTATAGTCAAAGTTGTTACACAAGGACATATATGCCCATAATTTTCACTTTATGAGATCAAAATTAATGGTCCAAGGTAAGAGAGGTAGCGTCGACGTTTCGACTCGTCTTAAGGCCAACCAGTTATTTGAACCTGGGGCAAGAATTATATAACTCCAACGGAGAATTTGGAATCCAAGATTCATATGTAACATTATTAGGAGCCTATTCCTCAAATCCTATACAACACTGTGCATTAAATATGACACTTATAAATCACAGTATAATGAAAATCACAGTTTAATAATACATATTTCACTTATTAGTTAAATCCAGAGAGATCAATGCCATCCTAACGAAATGTAACTTTGATACTGGAGAAACTCCAAAAATTGGTCTAGCATACCTTTCTATGAAGACTAACTCAAATATATGTCTGCATACAAAATCTCTTATTTACATTCTCCCCTTCCCCCCCCAAAAAAAACCTGAATACATGCCATTGCTGTTTCTAGTCAAATGCTGTACTCTAACTGTTGGACTTTGGCCTTTTTGGCAGGTTCACCCCTTAATTTTTTGCCTTTAGCCTCTGGCATGGTGGTATTGATTTTAGGCCTCTGCACACACTAGCACTGTGGTCCAGTGTGAAGTGCGTGTGCACTCTGAGTGCATGTGCTGAGAGTGGACTGTCTCCCATAGGAATGCACAGGGGATATGTATGTCCAGGGTAGTTCCTGATATGTGGGGAGTGCAGGGTCGAGTTTGGTATGTGCGAACTCGTGAGAATAAGTGCTGCGCAATGGTGTGCGCAGATGTGTTGTGTCTAGTTGAGAAGTGCCACTTTTAGAAGTTGGCATTTCTGTGAGATGTGAATTGCCTGTCTTGCTTGTGAGTGACAGGGGCTGGCTGGTGTGGTTGTCTCCAGGAGCCAGGATGAGTCTACCCGGTGGTAAATAGGGAGATCTGCATGTAGATTTGAGTGAGGAGTTGCCCCTGGGACCTGAATTGGGCTGTGCCTTCCCTCCACAATGCTGGCTCCACTTCCTGGGGTGTGTCTGATGTCCCTGGCCTGTCCTGTGAATAGAGAAGGGATCTGAGCAAAACAAAGGGCTCCAGAACCAGTTGTATCTGGTTCTCCCCTTGCCTGCATATTTGAGAAGAAAGGATTTAGCTGCATAAAAGGAGGGGCTTTGACCCAATGAAAATGTTCTTGTTTGCGACTTGAATCTACCAGGGGTGTGCTGCTGCTGGGGCTCAGGGGAAGGCTTGCCTCCCTGGGCTTTGCCCTGCCCCTGGGTGCCTGGAGGACTTCTTTTCCCTGGGCCCTGCCTTCCCCCTTTTCATCTTTAAGGACATTTTGTTGCTGGGACTTATTTCTATTCTCTACAGGACCTTTCTGCATCTTTTTGCGCCCTGGGAGCGCTTTATTATGATTTTCCCCTTTGGGAGGGAACCCCCACCTTGGGGATTTCCCACGTGATGCCGGCCTTGCGGTTACCCACCCCGCTTATTTTTATATTTACAGTGGGTGCCCACGACACATGGCCGCTATTTTTATATTTGAAATAGCAGGAGCCCACCCTGCTTTATAGTCCAATTTAGAGGGAGCCTACCCCTCATTGCGCTTTTGTTAAACTTATAACTAAAGTGGGTGCCCACCCAGAGTTTCACCGCCATAGACCTAGCCGCGTTCGAAACCTTCATCTGAGCGAAGAGAGTTGCTGCCGGGCTGCTGCCTAGTGCAACCCAGAATCTGTCTGCCTGGTTGGGGGGGCGGGCCTGCACCCGGCCGGAAGAGGAGACAGCAGCTACGAGATGGGGGACTGGGTGAAGCAAGGCATCTGGTGAGGCAGGGCTCCCGTTAATGGGGAGAGCCCCGCAAGTGCCGCAGCCGGTTCCCGTGGAGGGGGCACGAGGCACATTGCCGGTGCCTGCCCCCACCACATCCACGGAAAGGAGTCCCCTGCAAGCAGCCTGGTAAGTAAGAAAGGGCTGGGGGCTCTGTGGAGATTATCGATGATGCATGATAAAGGCATAGTACCCAGTTAACGCTTTCCAAGCAGCCTCAATGTGCAGCGGGCAGCTCCAACGTTTGGGGGCATATTTAAGTCCAGAGCCTAGATGGCTCTAACATTTGACCATATTTACTTAAAGGGCCCAGTGGGGTCCTTAGGGGTTTGTGCTACCCCAGTTTGCGCATAGTTATTTTAGGAGCATGAGTGCTCCAAGGGACATACTTTATTTTCAGAGCCAGATGGCTCCAACATTAAACACATTTGTCCTGAGGGCCAGTGAGAGCCCTTGCCCCACTTTTACTTTCCAGCTGCCCAGCAAGTAGTGGGTAGCTGCACCGTTTAGGTCTGTTTTTTTAATCCAGGAGTGAGAAACACTCCTTCGCCCCATCTTTGCCTGCATAGCATATACAGTTACTGATATAGTTAGTTGTACTAACTATAACTCGCGCGCCAGCAATCCACTGCTGATGATGTCACATATTACATCATTCATGACATGGTCAGTGACATCACTGATGACATCTCAAATGACATCACTGATGACATCATCCAGTGAATGTGGTTTGCTTCTATATTTAAATAAGTATTATATATATATAATGCAATCTGCCTTGAAGACTGAGTGCATGCATAAGTGTCTGAATGGAGGATTTAGTAGCAATGTGATTGACTGTGTAAGTGACGAATTTAAAGTGTCTCACTAAATATATGGGATAGTGATTACACTTTGTGAATACCTGTATCACTCTATCTCTTGTTGTGTAAACTACTACATAGGTTAGTTATTAGCTATGTGAAAGTCTATATTAGTTATTAATTAGTTAAGTGAGTATCTGTATGGGATAGTGAATGAATGTGTGTGTGGTTGGGTGGGAGGTGTTTGACTATCCAAAGATGTGTAAATAGTAGATTTAGTAGGTATATAAGGTTAAGACTATATGTGGTAACAGTTGTTTGGGTGAGTGAATCTCTGTATGGGTGTGGTGATGAGTAAATATATTTCTCAATGATACATGTCCTCGAAACTAGAAATATAAAAAGCAGTGTATGTGACAGTTGTTTTATATAAATAACTATACATAAGACTCAGTGATTGTATGAGTGACGTATGGATAACTGTATATTTGTAATAGTGATTTTATAACATACTAAGTATGAGTTACTATCTATATCAATAAATAAAGTGGTGTTTGTGTAAGTGTGTGCTGGTGTGTAATGTTGATGTAGGTGTATAAGTATATTTAATAGTGTTCTATTGATCTATATTAGCATGTATGAGTGAAACTATAGGTAAGTGTTTAGATGTGTGTGTAGATGTAGGAATCACTGAGTGGGTTTTTAGAAACTTGTATGGGTGTGTCAGTAGTTTCAAATATGGTACTCCATATTTTATAAAGAGTGTTGAAAGGTTATACTAGTGTATGATAAGATGTATCAGATTGTCACGTGGATGATGTCAACGGTGATGTCATCAGTGATGTCATTTGGGAAGTCATCAGTGATGTTATCAGTGGATTGCGGGCGCGCAAGTTACAGTTAGTTATAGCTAGAACAACTAACTATAACCGGGGAATTTCAATGGTTTTATACAAGTGAAATGTCCAACTAACTATAACACCCCTAAAACCTATGTTTTTTTCAGTGAATTTCTAATGTTTTTTAAATGCTAATTCCTAACTATAACATGTCTGAAACCTATGATTTGTTCAGTGAATTTTAAAGGTTTTTTAATGCTAATTCCTGACTATAACATGTATGAAACCTATGGTTTTTTTCGTGAATTTAAAGGATTGGTAAATGACAATTTTTAAATGTATTAATTCTTATATATGTTTTTTATGCTGATTTACTACATTTTTTTAACTATTTATTTTTAGATATTTTAGTTTTTTAAATTACATTATAGTTATTATACATTTCATTACAAAATATACTTTCTCAGAATGAATTACTTTAGTTTAAATACTTTGCAAATAGGCAATAGACGTTTAAGTACAGTAGTTTCAGTTGTTGTAAAGCGCAAAACAATTTCAGACACAATGAAAAATTGAGCTAAATGTGAATTTCTAGTTAAATGCAATGAGTTACTTTTTGGATTACTTTTCTAACCACAAGACTAGATCCTAAATTCAGTCCTGGGATATCTCCTGTAAACAGTTGAGTAAAAACGTTATGGTTACAGTAGTGATTTTTAAGGAATATTATTGTATTTTAAAAGTTGACACTTAGAAACTTTTTCACATAGAACCACCAATTTTATCCTATGGGAGGAAATTCACTTATCAGGTAAGTAATGTTAAAGTTACTTTTTCTTACTCAGTGGTGTATCCTGGATCCAGCATGGGTGCATCTCCTGTAAACAGTTGAAAGAATGTGTTTAAGTCATACAGGCAATATTTTTAGTTTGTGAAAATAGACAGAAACTTTTCTGGTGAAAATCACACAATGGATTCCTATGGAAAGAAATACAAGTTACTGGTAAGTACGCTTAGAATTACTTTTCAGGGTCAGTGCTGGGCTAAAAATGCAGCACTGAGTTCTCTCCTGATAACAGGTGAGTAAATCGGAAATCGTAGTTCGTCTGATTTTAGAGAAATATTTCTACAGTGGTGAAAGAAGGGGGCGGGGCCTGCAGTGACATGTATGCAAACACGCCCTGTGGCACGTTTTAAGTTGGGGAATTAATTCCTCTTCAATGTTGCGCTCCCCTGGGGACCAACTAGCCCACCAGGTACCTCCAGTATGCGCCAAGGAGCTGCACTGCAGAGAGGTATTCAGAGGCCATGCCCGCTCTAAGTTGGGGAATTAATTCTTCTTCAATCTAGAGGCCCCTGGGTGCCAAGTAGCCCACCAGTTACCTCCACTAAGCACCAAGGAGCTTTGTTGCAGAGTGTTGTAAAAAGTTGCGTGACCTCTGAACACATCTCTGCAACGCAGCTCTCTGGCGCATACTGGAGGGACCTGGTGGGCTAGTTGGCCCCCAGGGGACCTCTGGATTGAAGAGGAATTAATTCCCCAACTTAAATCATGCCACAGGGCGTGTTTGCACACATATCACCGCAGGCCCGCCCCCTACCTTCACTAATGTGCAAATGCATCCCTTGGCGCATTTTAAGTTGGGGGATTAATTCCCCTTAAATCCTGAGGTCCCCTGGTGGCCAATTAGCCCACCAGGTACCTCCAGTAAGCGCCAAAGAGCTGTGTTGCAGAGAGGTGTAAAAAGGGCCGTGGTCTCAGAACACCTATCTGCAACACAGCCCCCTGGTGCATGTTGGAGGTTCCTGGTGGGCTAGCTGACCCCCAGGGACCCCCAGTATTCTAGGGGAGGTAATTCCTCCTCTGCAAACGCATCAGGGTGCGTGTTTGCAGAGTGGTACAATGAGGGGGCGGGCCTAGGGACGCTCATGTCTTTTTAAAAATAGAAAATTGCCGGCCCTAAGCAGGCTTAGGGGGTCAGGGTATGTCTACCCTGCCTTGTGTTCACAAGTTGCACACATATTTCAATGACTTCCTCAGCCTCGCTTCTACCAAGGCACAAAATGGCTGCCAACAGTTCCTGGTTTTGAATGTTTACAACCGCCTGACATCCAATTAAAATTGAGCATGTGATCGGGACGGTGCGCTTATCCTACGAGGCCTATCCTCACTCAATCCACGGATCCCCCGCGCCCATAGATATATAAATGACTTTAACCGTAATTTTCAAAGAAACTACTGAACAGATTAACACCAGATATGTCAAAGGCACAAGTCGGAACTGAGGGCTACCTCTCTGCCAAATTTGGTGTAATTCCGTTCAGCTGTTCGAGCTGTAGCCGTGGCTAAAGGTCCTATGGGAAATTGCATGGGGAAAACAGGTTTTGGGACCCCCCTTTTTTCTCGGCCCCTGTTTCACTAATCACCCCTAACCATTCAGGGAAGGAGCAGAACTGAGCTCGCCACAAGTTTGGAAAATTTCAAGAAGATTTTTCAATTGAAGCAAACGTTTTTGCAAATAGAATGTTGCGGATTTCCTATGGATAATAGGTCCTAACACTTACTATCTACTGGCAACCGCCAGTAGATAATATATCTATATCTATCTATCTCTCTATATATATTTATACATATATATATATATATCCACCACGACTTTCTCTGCTTAGGGAAGCCTCACCTCAGCAGGGCGACCTCGACATTCGGTGACGGAGCACCCCATGAACATTCCAACAAAAACTCCTTTGTTTATACATAAAGAAGAATGATGCACACCAGGACCTTTCAAGGAATCAGCCACTTTATTTATAAAATGGAATGGCAACTCATTTTAGATCTTTCAGTCTTGACACATTTAGCTTGGTTCAAATTATTTTTCAGAGGTGAACCATCATATCCTGTTGCAGCATTGCATTTTGGTTTTTATAAACTCGCCGACTAATAGGTTTCAATGTAGTCCTTCAATACTGCTGTTCCCATAATGCACCTTGGAAGAAATATCACTGTATTACTAATTGCAACTTTGCAATTCGATTTCCCCTCATACTACATTATTACAGGTACACTTTCATTGCATTTTACTGTCAAAGTGCTATTGTTTCCGCTCATCAATATGCAAAGTCGTTAAGCATAGGATTAGCAGAGTGCCATCCACCCTGAGATAGAAAGGGAAAAAGCCATTTGGCATTTCTACAGAAAATGTTTTAAGCATAGGACCAGCACAGTGCCATCCATGCCCCGGCTGTAAAATGACAAAAAACACTTACCACTCCAGGGACAGTATTACAGTTTTTAATTGTTAAAATACCAACCAAGCTAAACTGAAAGGAGTAAAAGCAACCCCTGACACAGTAATTTGCTCTCATTAGAGCTATTCAGAGAGGCATAGCTTTCTCCAGACACAAGGGAGCACCCAGTTTAAAGGGTATTGTTTGAACTTAAACTGGATGCTCCCTTGTGTCTAGACAAAGCTATACCTCTCTGACGAGCTCTAATGAGAGCGAAATAAATGGCTTTTGTCATTTTACAGCAGAGCAGAGACAGCATTATGCTAGTCATACGCTTAAATGTCTTTGCTATAGAAATGGCAAAAGAATGGCAGAGTTCTGTGTATGTTCTTTTGACCAATGTCTTGCTACAGGGTAATTCACATCACAATTCTTCATCACCCTGAAATGCTTCAATATTCTCTTCTTTACTGGAAACATGGTACTGCACACATTTTAGTAGCCACATGGGTATACCAAGACATACACACGCAAGTCATTGCTGTATGGAATAAAATTCTTGATGTTGACTGTCTTACCAGTGGGTAACTAGTATGTTTTCATGCTTTTACTACCCTTGCAAGCGTTGCAATTTCCACATTTGTAGGAACCCTGTTCCTCTCCTTCCTGCCTTGTGTGCCTGTGTAGCTTTGCCCCAAAATGTCTCCAATGGATTTCGAGTTGCAATAAGTTGCAGGGGGATGGAGGGACTCTTTGCCTACTATCACTGGGTCTGACATTCCCAAATGTCAGTGTCTTGTGATCATGGATTTGGTTTTCTTTGACTCACTGCTGTAAGTGGTGATGAGTCTTACTTTATTAGGATCTTCTTTGTGTCTCCTCTTCTTAGTAAGGAGACTGTCCCTGGTCAGACTGCTGGCTTTCTCCCTTACAGTTTTAGGGACCTTGTAAGGGTAGCCCCTGTCCCTGAATCTGTTGGTCCATTTTTTCTGTATAGTATATTATGGATTAGGTAATGGGGTTTCGGAGGGTAGAGGACGGTGAGGGTGTTTTTAGTGTTAGGTCAAAGCAAGCTCAGCCCTGAATTATTGTTTTGCAAGAAATAATTATGTACTTCTCTCTTCAGATCCCATTTCCAAAACACTTCCAAAATATACAAACCAGTACATTTGCCATTCTGAGCCTATAATCAAATGCATCTCCGGTTATATTTGTTTGTACAGCGCTCTGGCTTTTGCTGACATAGCTAAGTCCGTGCTGTGCAAATGCAACACATATTGAAATAAATTACAAAATCAATACTTAACTTTTGAAAACATATGTGTTGCCATTCAGTTCAATGTCATCAAAATATACCTTTTGTATCACTCTTCACTCTTGTATCTTCCTTTTTCAGGGCCTTTGATTACCAAAATGTTTAAAAGCATGAATCTACTTACAATGATGGCAGTAGGTGAGTACCACAAGCAAAGCATTGATAAAACTGAGATATTCCTGTCTATTTCACACCAAGCTAATAGTATTAGATTATGAACGTCTCAAATGCCTGACAAATCAAACTCATCACCCAGGTACATGTTTAGATTAATGTGTTTGCATAAAGTAGGGGTAACCTAGAATCTATGAAAAATAAGTGATAGTAGATCCTTCCTGATAACTCAAATTATATTGATACATTCCTAAAGGAAAGTACTTTTGGATTTGATGTAAATTAGCTGGTTTCTTCTTCACACGTTTAGTATTTTGATTGTCCATCTTCTGCATTTAAGGGATTAGAATCTACTTATGCATTTGGTTAAATGTATGTAGAGTTAAGAGTATAGATGAGTGCAATGCCAATCCGCGCACTAAATGGACCACAACTAACTTAGGTCCACTTACGTCATCATTTTTGGTAGGCCAGAATCAAAGCAGTTCTCATTTAAGTTGTGGGTGAGTTTTTGTGCAAAGGTGTTTGTGCATGCATACTAAATATTCAGCAACAAATGATAGAAGAAATATCTAATGATCGGACAAAATAACTAAATGTGAAATGTAGACTAAAGGTGAAAAAATTAGAGGGAACGTGACAATTGAAACAAAAGAATGAATAAACTGAAGCACCAATGTCAACACTGAAGATTCATTTAAAACATAGATCTCAAATATGAATACATTTTTTTCATTAAGAAAACTCCAAATCCAAGTTCACTTCACAAGTAACAGCAACTGGAGGAATGTTTCCAAAGACTTATATCTTTAAACGTGATACAATGTCTTCTGATGTTTCTTAAAGGATGATTACTTTCTAGGGAAATCTGTCATTGACATACTAGACTGGAATCATGTGCCCCACCTTTGGCACAAACACCATAAAAGAACTGCAGGTATTTTCCAGGACATGGATCTTTTAGCTCATTGTGACTTGAACCTGGGCTGAACCTCACTGCCAAGGCTCAAAAATGTTAAAACCAGTTAGGTAATACATGTCTTCCCATGCAGTTTGATCTGGACTATTCTTCTTGGAGCAGAAACCTGTCTGATGTGTATGTCATTGGTCTCTGTCTGTAGTGGCATGATGAGCAAAAAGACAATGGACTGGAATGTAACCCAAATAATTAAAAAGTCATCAGATTAATACAAATATTCTATCCACATTTTAGTTTTTCTAAGTGAAAACCCCTAAGTATTTGGGTTACAACTCACGTTTGAGAGCCATCATAAGAACTTGGAGTATTAGTTGTGGGAAGTAAGAACCCACTTCAAATAATAATAACAAGTCTGGTCTGGGTGAGCCAAAAGTCCCTCAATAAACCTGTACTTAACCCCAAGGCAGCTTGAAACAAAAACAGTTAGGTTTAACTTAAAGAAACAGTGTAAAACATTAATGCAGCACTCAAACAGTAATAAAGTGAAAACGCAACACAAGTGAAAATGTAAAGCAATATAGTAAAATAGAGAAAATGTAATAAATGAAATGCCACCAAAACAGCAACGATACAATCGGAAGAATCAGAGATATGATTTTTTACATTTTGAATTGAAAAATAGTGCCAAAAAGAACAAAGGGCCTACCGGGTTATCTGGCTGTGCATGACCAGTCAAAGTCAAGAGCTAAGGCTAACTGTGAAGGAGCTTGGGTCAGATAGAAGGTCCAAGTTGGATCCTGTCTCAGAGTTACCTTCAAATGTAGAAGAAATTCTAAGAAGGCAAACACTTCTGTGGGGCAAGGCATTGACTGGATCCAAAGACACTGTCAACGGTGATTAGGAGCCGCTGGACAATTTCTTAGTGAAGCCATTGAAGGGAAAAAAGCTCAGTGAGAGAAAAGTCAAGATTTAACGCTGAGGAGGCTATCTTCGATGGGGTACAGCGTGATGGTGGGCCTGGTGGAAATTTCTACCTTGAAAATTAGATGTTTTTCTGGATCTCAGACTTCCTCAGGCAAGGGAACAATGCAGGTTGTAGATTACAAGGGCTCCACAAGGCTGCATACTGTGTTCAGGAGGTTCGGCTAAACAGGAATTGCTACTGTGCATAACACCACAACAGCATTTGCATTGATGTCAATCCCACCGCGATGCACCCTCAGTGAGTGGCTTGCTATTAGACCTCAGTCCCACTACAGTTCTCAGAGAAGAAGTTTGCAGAAAACGTTTTAAAGCCCCAAGAGGTTAGACAGGAGGAGTACACTCTAACACTAATCCAAGGGTCCAAGACCAGAGGGGCACCACATGGGTTTCAGGACTCACTCTAGCAGAGGCCATCAGTAGAGTACATGGGACGTCCAGTTGGGATGGTCAGTTGGGCAGTTGCAAGAAGACACCTTTGAATGCTTCTTGTATCTCCATAGCTCAGACACATGACCATGTGGAGGCACTTCTGGGGTCCTGAATTTCCTTCAACTAGAGTGGGATCTTCCTGTGGCATTTGACATTGTGTCACGTACATTGCACCTTTAGTAGTTGCATTTCTTCGGGGTGCGAGGACTAGTGCTAGATTGAATTACACTCCTCATCTGATTAAAAATGTGTTTTGGTGGGAAAACCTGAGGGTTCTTCTTCGAGTCCAACTCTTTATAATGTCTAATGTGCTCCCGTTGCAACTTTGGTGGAACGCTGTGGTGCCTATGTGATCTTGTACACTGAACAACTCAGCTTATTTTTCCCAGGCGGGGTTGATATGGACTGCAGCCACTTAATTCTTGTATTTCTGCTGTCTTCAGATAGCTGCACTTGAATACCCTTATGTGCAACATGGACAATATGGAGGTCCTCTTATTCGAGACATTTCATTCAGGATGGTGGTCTAGCTGTTGAGTAAATAGAGCTTCTTCTCCATCTTCTCCATCTGTGGTAATTAAAAACCATGGGGTAATATATGATAATCAATAATATTTTCAAACAAAGGTGTCCACAGTGGTTGGAAACTGTTTTGGTCTGCCATGCTCTTTGAATACATTTTGAATTCAAGTAACGAGGGACATACAGTCCCTCATTACTTCTAGGCTGGACCCTGCCAAAACTCTTTTCCTGGGTCTCCCTGATTTCTTCATTGAAGGACTCCGGATCTGCGCTGCTAAAGACTTCTCATTTTCTTTATGAACTTTTTCAAACCAGCAGCATCCCTGTTTTACTGATGGTGAAACAGAAAAACAAAGTACACAAACAAATCTGTGCTGCAAATTGGTGGATTGGGTTTGAGATTATTAAACAGATGTTGTTTTTTGTGTGTAAATTATGTGCCAGGTTTACCTGTTCTACATGTATTATTCCTTTTAAAGATGTTCATTAACTATGAAACATTTAATGTGCTTGCATACAATGTAGTGAGAGAGAATCTGTAAATTATGCCATCAAAGCAACTGCACAAGAGTGTTAACACTGATTATGCTCATATTTCAATATTTTTTTCTTCTCAGTGTTGGCTGCAGCGCTTTCAATTGGACACTGTGATGGTAAGAAGATAAGCATTTAATGTGTTTCTAAATTGATAAATCTATGTATTTCATATAAATGTGTGCTTCTATTCTGCAAGCCAACCCCTGCCCTGCTAGGTGTGTTTTAAGTATTTGTCTACTACAACCAAGGATTCCCCTACTGTACTCATGTTTCGCAGTGGTCCTACTGGAGCCACTATCCTCTAGAGAACCCACAGAACATCTGGGTGAGACTTGTAATTAATTGCGCAGATAAGACAGACAGACATCAAGACTTATAGCTTGATCGTCATGTCGCCGCCCTGCTCCCGCACCACCAAACCTGTGTGCGCACCGCCTGCCACATTACAACTATTTTTGTCACTGGCAGGTGGCTCTTTGGAGGTCCCACTGCAGTGACTATGTAATAGGCATTGCAATAGGAATGTCAAAGTCAGGACCTGCACAGCATGGACTGGGGCAGTCCATGCTGTGCATGTACTGGGGGTGTTTACACACAGAGGGGCACATCACGTGTCTCCCTGAATGCCCCCCCATGGCCATGCAACAACATAAGGCCCTATTGGGCCCCCCTTTGTTTCCTCTACACCACGTTTTCATGGAGTAGGAACCGCCATGAAAACAGTGGCAGAGAGAAATCGCATATTATGTGTGGCGGGACGCAGCAGTTCCGCCAAGCATATTGCCGCCTCAAGACTGCCACGCCACCATTTGGGATCTCTTATCCATGGCGGCTGTAGTTGTACAATTGCGGCCTGACCGCTCTAGTTGGAATAGAGTGGCTGGAAGATTGCCACCGTGAGTCTGGCAGTCCATGAACCGCCAGGCACATAATCAGGCCCATAAACGTTTTCATGTAGCATAGCATAAACCACAGCTTAGAGGTCTCCAAGCTCGTCAGTGCTTAATTTGTGCCGGTGCTTGCCGGTGCTTAGCACCAGCACTTAATTTTTAGGGCCGGGTCTACATTACAGTGAAGTCACGCAAGCACCGCATGTGCCAGTAATTGATAATTGGAAAACAAGAATAGGGTTGGCTCTGATCAGTAAGGCTGAGCCTATATATCAAATAACAAAAAGAGTGCCAATACTGATAACAGGTATTCAATGAAATAACTTGTCATCCACATCAAGAAAAATAATTCAAGATAGGGTATTGCTACTTAGTCGCAATTTTATTTTATAGAAATTTCAACAATTATTACAACATTTATCTGTTCATAAAGAAGAAGCATTAGGAAAATTAGAACAATTAAGGACACATCAAACTACATTCAATAGAAACTTCATACATCCCGAAACCTCAATCATGTCACAGTCAAAAAGCATTCACCACATTCATACCGAGATCAAACATACCACATACTGCTGCTACAATAAAAGGAAATACAAACTGGGTCTGCACAAATTATATGAACATTTTTTGTACAATTCTTTGAGACTAATACATTCCAATAGATTTATGAATTTTACACCATTCATTGAGGCCCTATGGGCCTTGAGGCCCATAGGAATCAATGGCAATTACCGAATCGGTAAATACCGATTCGGTAATTTTACCGATTTGTCAAGGGAGACAGGGTGTCACTTTGACACCCTGTTGCACCCCTGATTTTGGCTTGTGTGCAATGTGACACACATACATGCCCTTAGGGCATGTATGTGTGTCACATGGCACAGGTGTGCATGCACAGATGTGCATGTACACAGAAATTCGTTATTTACCATGCCATTGTATTTCATGGTAAATAACGAATTTCTAAGGGCCTGTGGCACTGTTTCCAGTGCCACCTACATCCCAAATTACCGATTCTGTACATTTACCGAATCGGTACTTTACCGATTCGGTAAAATTACCGATTCGGTAAATATACAGAATCGGTAATTTTCAGGCCCCCTACATCTGGAATTACGAATACCAGTCGGTAACGGCCGAAATCGGCCGTTACCGACCGGTATTTGGCCACCTACATATGGCCCAGAGTGTTTAAATGTGTTTATTGCTTGCACTACCATACATTACCACCAAGAGTATGAAATGGCGCAAGTCACAAATGCTTAGTGATCCTCACAGTGTTTTAGTTTAGTGCTCCAAGTGCTTATTTTGCATTATTTGGCCCCTGTTCTTTTCTGGTTTTTTCCTTGGCATTTTTGTGCTCTGTAAAATAAAGATAACGTCCGGTGGTGAATAGTCCTTGACATACAACTGAGTATTGTTTTTTTCTTCACAGGCATTGCTTTGCGATTCCTTATTTATAGTCGCAATTCTAGGTAATGGCTCTTTTTGTGATTACCAAAAATTGGGACTAGAAATCCTTTAATACTTCTCGAAAGGCAATTTTGCATTCTCAAGTGGACGAAATGAATGATTCGCACCATATGCGAATGCAAAATTGTTTGATGGATGTGGGCCCTGGGTTATTACTCTCGTGGGAGCTAACCGGCTGAGTTTCAACTAGAGTCAGATATATGTCCTTAGTGTATTCTCCGAAGATGGCATAGCTGTACATGAACTAATAAAAGAGATATTCAAGGCGAAGCTATGATATACTCACCCCAACTGGATGGAGGTCAGCAGACCCACTGCCAGGGTATGGAACTCTGAGACAATCTAAGATAACAATCTATTAACAAAATGACATTCTGTGCTCAATCTTACACACTGACTGTAATCGACACATTTAAGATATCACAATAACCATAAGACATATGTATCTAAGAGGCTGCTGGGTTTCTTAGTGCAGATTTCAAAGTCATTTCAAGGGCTGGTAGTAACCATGTTTGCTCTGCATTATAGCTTCCAATCTGCTTTCTTTTTGTTCCCCGATAGGACTGTATCCACATGATCAGATAATCTACATCAAAAGTAACATCAGATACAATAGAAGGCTCATCAATATCTGTGAGCACTTACGCCCATTGCAAGATCATATTAAATTGACCACGAAGACTATTTGTCAGGCCACCTATTGCATATAAACTCAATCTGTTTTGAAATGTATCCCTGCCCCAGTTTATCAAATGCAGCATGCTCAGATCAAGGTAAGGTACGTCATGGAGGGCTGTCAGGATAGGGGGGATGGCAAAGTAAAGACTGTGGGCCGTATTATCAAGAACGTCGGTAACAATATTGTGGCTTTAGGGGCAGGAAACTGCCGCTAAAGCAGCGATATGGAGCTTGATAATATGGCCTTGTGAATTTTCATAGAAGCCCAGGTTCTGGTGTGAAGGACATCAAACCTGGGCTTCTATGGGAATTCACAAGGGCATATTATCAAGTGCCTTATCGCCACTTTAGCGGCAGTTTCCTGCTGCCAAAGCAGCGATAATGTTATTGCCGTTCTTGATAATATCGCCCCGTATTTACTTACACACGTGATGTGGTAATATATGCAAACACTGGAATGTACACATATTGTTTGCATGCATTACCACATTAAAGCCCAACTTATTGGCCTTGCCCGCATTTCATTTTTGTAGCATCCGTATGCAGGTATGCGGGTAGATTTCTCTGTGCTTCCTCCGAAGTTCATAAAGAAGGCTTGGAAGCCAATGGCACCTGGTATACATGTCTGTCCTACTGGCTTTAGGAAGGGGGGCTGTTTTTCAAATTCTGAAGCTAGGATATAAACCAGAACGCTACATTCTAAAGAACCCTTAGGCCAAAGGGAGTGCAGGGGCAGAAGTTATTTCGTACCCAACAATGCAGCACTGTAGCTGTGCTAATGTTTCTGGCAGGTATTGTCTTCTTGTTGGATACTTTCATTTCACATGCCCAGGCCTGCACAAAACATCTTTGTGATTCCCTGCATGTCTGCTTCAGATAATGTAAGATTGGGCTGCAGATACCTCACAGTACATACATGAAAATGTGTGGTATTTTTAAAAGTTAGAGGTTTAAATGTTAGACTGCTGAGTCGCATTTTGTATATGGTCAAAGTGTGTAGTATTTTTAAAGATACTGGTTCCAATGTTAGGCTGCTGTGTCGCATTTCATATATGGTCAATAATAATCCTGTAACTCTCCGCATACTGTCATTGCAGAAAAGTGCACAGAAAACATGGAGTACAAAACCTGCGGCGGGTGTCAGAAATCCTGCAAGGACGTGGCCAACAAGGGGAGTGCCATGATGTGCCTAGCAGTGTGTGTTGAAGGATGCTTCTGCAAAGAAGGATATGTCCAGAATTCTGGTCAATGTGTACCTGAGAGTACATGTCCTTGAGCCACCAATGCTCACTATTCTAAATGTGTCTCTCAATGTCCGCTCACCTGTGAGAATTATAAAGCTGCAGTAGCATGCACAACACAATGTGTTGCAGCAGGATGCACATGCAACAAAGGCTATGTTAGGTCTGGAGAATCTGGTAAATGTGTGCTTCCTAAAGACTGCCCTCTTTCAGCCTAAGCCTAGACTTGGAGCTCAATGGATCCTTCCAATCTGGTGTGAAAAGTGTATTTTAGTGCAATTGCAATAAATCGTTGTTATTACAAAATGAAACTGTTTCTGTTATATGTACTAATTAAAATCTAGTGTGATATTCCTCTGTATTAAAGAAGTTCGTAATAAGAAAAATATTAAATCCGGTTAGTATGCATAGACGTACAATGAAGAAACTCAAAGTAGTGCTACTAGTTGGAATGATAAGCCACCTTCCTCTTTGTCCCTGGCAAGGCCAGCAGATCTAAGTAGACTGACATACAGCATATTCTGGCCCAGGCCACCTACTTATGATTCCTTCTTAGGAACCAATGTATCCAAAAGATGAACAGTGGCTTAAGTAGATGTCCTAATCCCACAGATGAGAAGTTTGGGAACTAGACGTTTTTAACATGAGTAAGGTTTAGGAACTGACGTTCTATCGTCCATATTCGATTATGTTGTTAGATCACAGCCATTATTAATCAATTTCCCTTTCCTGTTTTTTAAACTCAGTATAACCTTTTTAATAGGTGCTCTCAGCCACATGCATCAAAGGAAATTGCATTCGCAAACGGTGCGAATCGCAAAATTCGTCCGTTTGCGAATGTAATTCCTATTTTTGGGATGCATTAACATTTTAGCACTTGTCGCAATTTAAGAAATCGCAAAATTGCAATTTCTTAAATTACGATTGCATTTAAGGAATCTCAAATTGAGATTCCTTAAATGAAATGCATCAAACTTCAAAAATTTGCGAATTCGCAAATAAGGGGAGCAAATTACCATGAAGTTGACCTTCATGGTTATTTGCGAAAACTTTGAAAAATGCACTAAACTGCATTTTTCAAAGTTCCTTTTTACACACACACATGCCCTTGGGGCATGTGAATGTGCAAAATGTACCCCTAAGCAGATTTCAGGGGTGCAACAGGGTGTCCTTTGGACACCCCTGCACCCTTGAAATTGCATTCTTAATTTGCAAATTTTTAATGGTGAATTGCAAATTAAGAATGTCTTTCAATTCATTCCTATGGACCTCTAGGCCCATATGAATGGATGGGGAAGTATTCCTTAATTGTGATTCTCATTTAGAGAATCACAATTACGGAATTTTAAGAAATCGCTATTTTTATAGCGAATTCTTGATGCATTGCAGTTTGCAGTTCCTAAATTGCGATTCCTTATTTTTCGCAATTAAGGAATCGCAAAATACAATATTGATGCATGAGCCTGTAAATGCTCTTTTTAGGTCTCGCCTTCGCAGCGCGCATGCGCTGCGAAGACAAAAAGACCTTTTCCGATCGGTTTGGCTTTTCAGCCAAGCACATGCATGCGTTCCATTGCCTTCAATGGCAACGCGTGCACATCAGGAGATTCACATGCGGGAGCGCTCCCCACAAGATGGTAGTAATTAACGCTCCCGCAAGTGAATCGCGGAGTCTATCACCCCCCCCTCCTGCCGCGCGAGCGCTTGTACCAAGGATATGGTCACCTGAGAACTGGCACAGTATACACAGTTTGTTTTCTATGGCTGTAAATACATTTTCACTATTTCGTGAAAGTCCGGACGCACCAATAGCCTCATCTCATCAAAGACTGATTTCCATGTCAGAATGGTGTGCGCGTTCGAGCCGCAGCAATCAGAACCCACACTTTGGTCAATAACGAGAAGAAAGGCTGCCTATGTGTTGCGCACAATAAGTAATACAAATCTTATCTATATATTTCATTGGAAATTCTAACCCAAGATGGATGGTGCCACTAAGCTTATACTAATATTGTCTGGAATATGAATTTTGCCCGCGCAATACCCAACTGAGGTCATAAGCTAAAAGGAAAGCTGATGTTTCAAGATGTGTTTAGTGTAATCAGTGAACGCCTGCAAGCGACTTGGTAGCTGGGTTTCCCGCACATGTGTAGAGAGAGTTAGCCCCCATTGGGTGTTGAAGCTACAGCTGGGAGACACTGCTTGTCTGTCATGGCTGGCCAGGGGTGCTCGGGCCCCAGTATCCTGGAATACTTTAGGGGAGAGGATGGCTACCGTCGTTGATACTGGCCGAAGCGAGACCGGGAATATGTCTAAACTGCAGCCTTCAGGTAAACTGAATAATCCTTAAATATGGTAACTGAGCAAATGGAATTTTGGTCGCATTAGCGCGCAGGCAAGAAGCATCTAAATTCACGCTCTGAATAAAAGGCGTTTAAAATGTGGCAAAAAATTCAAGTTTAACGCCTGCCGTGGCTTGGTCGATTATCGTTGCATGACACACACGCCCTCTCTGTCCCGGCGAGATGGTTTGAATGGAGTGCTCTTGCACCATACACCCTCAGCCAGGCAGGGCCTCACCTTCCTGGGACAGACAGCGTTGCCCGACCGGGACAGGTGGCTCGAGCGACAAATCAGCGGAGTGTGCGAGAGGTGCAGGAAGTCGCAGCGCCGCTTCCATTGGCGGACCAGTTTTGTTTCTGGGCGTGGCACATGACTTGCTCGGCTGGCTCCCGGGTGATTGCGGATGTCCCCGGTGCGTTGAATTCTGCAGCGGGCTGTCCAGCTGCCTCCCTAGAACGCCAGCTCACGCCGTGGCTTCTGCGCCCCTCTCAGCACGTCCACACTGCGGCACTGCCCGGGAGCTCGCACAGGTGGGTGATGTGGATGATGGGACCAGATGCGTAACTTGGTCCCCACCTGGACCAAATTTGGAGCGTTGGACTCTCATTTAATGCTTCTGGTACATGTGGGTGCTTTGGCACATCATTAGTGATGTAATGTCACGGTACCCCTAACGTAAAGTTCTGCATTTGAGTACCTTGTGTGTAAGTTATAACTAAGCATGGGCGAAATTTGCAAAAAAATCCACAAATTCACGAATTTTCCAGTGAAACTGTGGATTGTTTTGCGATTTGCCCTGGAGTACTTTCTACTGGCTAATCCAGTAAGTGCTCCCTCATTGGATAAATGTATAGTGCCTTTACTACACTGCAGCTGCGTTAAGGGCCAGAAGATGGGTCTCCAATGACCATGTGTGCCTGTAACACAGGCACAGGCACACATGGTCACTGGAGACACATCTTCTGGCCCTTTACGCAGCTACAGTGTAGTAAAAGCATTATGGGGCAGATTTACAAACCGCTTGCGCCTCTTTTGCGCCGCAGTTGCGTCACTTTTGTGACACAGCGGCAGCACAAAAGATGCGTCATGGTGCTGGGTATTAACAACGTAACGCATCTGAGAGATGGTTCACGTTGTAAAGCCCTGCGCCATCAGGAGGCATTCCGGCGCTGGGGAGGGCGTTCCTGCGCATGAACGCCTCCTAAAAGCTGCTGAGTGAAATCTACAAGATTTCACTCAGTCACTTTTAGGCCAAAGCTGTGTCAAAACCCTGTGCCTGCTTGAAGCAGGCGCAAGGCTTGACGCAGCATTGGGGAGATAGGGCCCCCCAGAGGATTAGCTCCAGCAATGCGCTGCTTTTACGGCACAGATGCATGACGCATCAGTGCCGTATTTTCCACATGGTGCGCCGCATTGTAAATGCGGTACAAAAAGGGGGTGGTGATGGACGGTGGCAGAGTGGGCTAAAGAACGGTGATGGATTAAACCCAGATCTTTTGACTGGGGGTGAGTGTTTGATTGATTCAGATGCTCCGTCCCTCACCAACCTCTTTTGTACCGCTTTTGGCAGCCATAAGTGTGGCAGGGTATGGTCAGACGTGAGTCCCTTGCTCACTTTGCCACTGGATTCAAGCAAGCCGGGCTGAAGACGGCTGGAATGCCAGAAACCGGTCCTCGGAAGCTTGTTTCCGGTCCAGTAAAGACATGGCTTGGCAGTTCGGGCTGGACTGTTCCCATGAGGCACAGGGTCAGACTGATTTGCATATAGCCATGTCTGAAATGGGGTGGCAGAGTGGGCTAAAGAACGGTGATGGATTAAACCCAGATCTTTTGACTGGGGGGTGAGTGTTTGATTGATTCAGATGCTCCGTCCACACCACCCCCCTTTTGTACCGCATTGTAAATGCGGCGCACCATGGGTGGCGGAGCTGTGGCGCACAATAACTGGCACATCCCTGGGGATGCGCAAGTTATTGTAAATCTGCCCCTTCACATTTAGCCAACGAGGGAGCACTTACTGATTAGACAGTAGAAAGTACTCCCGTTGAGTAGAGGTATTACTCAAAAAGGTGGCATCTTCATAGACAAAACACGCAGGGCGGGATTCATTCTGCCCCCTGTTAAACTCGTTTTTTGTGCCCTTTTGCCCTCTGTTATTCCCTTGTTTTTGTGCCCTTCTGCCCTCTGTTAGGATCGTTTTTTGTGCCCTTCTGCCCTCTGTTAGACTCGTTTTTCCCTTGTTTTTCTCCCCTTCTGTCCTCTGTTAGACTGTTTTTGTGCCCTTCTGCCCTCTGTTAGTCTCGTTTTTCCCTTGTTCTTCTGCCCTTCTGCCCTTTGTTTGACTGCTTGTTGTGCCTTTCTGCTCTCTGCATCACCACATCATCACTCAGAGCTATCCCAGCGTCACTCAGCACCACCACATTATCATTCAGCACCACCACATTATCACTCAGCACCACAACAGCACCACTCAGCACCACCACAGCATCACTCAGCACCACCTCAGCATCACTCAGCACCACCACAGCACCACTCAGCACCACCACAGCACCACTCAGTGCCACTACAGCATCACTCAGCACCACCACAGCATCACTCAGCACCACCACAGCACCACTCAGCACCAACGCAGCATCACTCAGCACCAACACAGCACCACCGCAGCACCACTCAGCGCCACCACAACACCACTCAGTGCCACCACAGCATCACTCAGCGCCACTACATTATCACTCATCACCACCAAAGCACCACTCAGCAGCACCACAGCATCACTCAGCACCACCACAGCACCACCACAGCACCACTCAGCGCCACCACAGCATCACTCAGCGCCACCACAGCATCACTCAGCGCCACCACATTATGACTTAGCACCACCACAGCACCACTCAGCACCACCACAGCATCATTCAGCACCACCACAGCAACACTCAGCACCACCACAGCACCAATAAGCACCACCACAGCACCACTCAGCACCACCACAGTATCACTCAGCACCACCACAGCATCACTCAGCACCACCACATTATCACTCAGCACCACCACAGCACCACTCAGCACCACCATAGCATCACTCAGCACCACCACAGCATCACTCAACACCACCACAGCACCACTCAGCACCACCCCAGCATCACTCAGCACCATCCCAGTATTACTCCGCACCACTCAGCATCATCATAGCACCACTCAGCACCACCACAGCACCACTCAGCGCCACACCAGCATCAATCTGCGCGAACATACAACAACAACTGGTTCAAATATGTTCTCTCAATGTTTCAAGCTTTATTACAAATGTCACAAAAAAGATATTATTATTTCACTTCTGTTCTTGGATTTTCGTCACAATAAAATACAATGAACATAATCTTCACAAAAGTTATTTACAAAAGTTTAAGCTATTGCCGTTATAAATTAAAATCACTTTAATTTAAGTATTAATTATTAAAAAAATTAAAAGCCATTGTAATTTGTAATATGAATACATCTAAGTCACGTAAATACAAAACATGTTGCATTACAAATGCTATAGGTGTCACATTTGCAAAAGTTATAACTATTGGCATTGTAAATGACAAAGCTATTAATTTAGCTATTTTCAAAACCAACACATAAATAAAAAAGAATTGTCATTTACAAGACCAATAGCTCAAACTTTCCTAATGCGAGACCTTTTGCATTTGAAATGCTTGTTTTTATATCTGTCAGTGCTTCCTATTGAGGTTTAATTTTCATGACAGGCGCCTCATTGCCTACGTGTAACTATTCTCTGACCCTGCTTCAAGGGTCAGAGCAGGGTGCGCAAATAGTTGCAAGTAGGCACCGAGGCGCCAGGAAGCACTTACAGGCTTACAGCAGCAGGTGCCCAAGTTGAAGTTAATTTCTTTGTATCCCTTTTATAAAAGGTTACAAAAAATTAGCTTCAACTTTTGCACCTGTTGCTGTAACCCTGTAAGTGCTTGGCTGAAAGTTCGTCCCCACAGATTTGCGGATTTTACCGCGATTTCGCAAGATTTGTGGATCGCAAAATCGCGGAAAATCCGCAAATTCCGCGAGCGGAACAAATTTTCAGCCCATGCTTACTTATAACTACTTGGCTACGATATTCGTGTCAAGGCTGATATACTTTTGTGAACATTAGCACAACGCTGGTGTTTCCATTCCACTCTTTGTAATATAATCATTAAAATAGCAAACACTGTAGGATAGCGCTGCAAATGGGTTTTACAGTGGCACAAAAATTCCCCTAAATGTGTGAAAGAAGGCAGAGGTAGAATGATCGTTATGTTAAACAATATATAGGATTTAATTTCACCAGTTCTTAGCCTTTCCAGGATCCAAATCATTTAGAAATTTCATGTGTTTTTAGGACTCGCCTTCGTATGCTCTGTAAAGGCAAAAAAAATATTTGTAACCTTTCCACACATCTGATGAATCTGTGTGCTGTTAAAACTGTGGCGATAACATAGAGGTTTATTAAAATCCTGTTATTTTAAACCAAGAATTACAAGTGCTTGAAATTCTTTCAATTTAAATTTGGTGGTAGAAGTAAAATTCTTAGAGATGTTAAGACCGCCTTAATGATGTACCCTAGGTTATCATATTCAGTACATTCTCTCCAACTCCTAAGGGCAGTGGATTCCCAAAGATTGATTCCCATGTAAATAAGAATTAATGGCTTGCTTGTCCAGAGTGCGATGGAATTCATTTTACGTTCTCGTGCCCAGTGAAATCCATAACCTGCCACTTGGGCAAATAGCTGTGCTGACAGTCTGTTAGTAAAACGATTGTTCAGCCATTAGTCTGAGGTGTCATGACTTCCTCTGTTGAAGTTTGTAGTTGCACTGCTAGTGAACAATAGATGTAGAACCCTAGCATCCTTAGGGTTATACACCCACTGCTGCCCATTCATGCTACAGTTCAGTTACAGATTTGTGCTGTCCTAGATTGTTCGCTATTTCAGATGGGCACTGTACAGGTACAGATTTGTGCTTCCAGTGGTGTGCAACTAACCTGTGCTTCTGTCATTGTGCCGATTCTATCCCCGCTTGTGTTTGTGAGCAGCTTCTATCCCTGCTTGTGTTTGTGAGCAGCTTCTATCCCTGTTTGTGTTTGTTAGCAGCTTCTATCCCTGCTTGCGTTTGTGAGCAGTTTAGACCTTCGATGTGTGGGCCCGGCACATGCGAAGCTCCTGCACGTGACCACAGTCTAGACCTTCAATGTGTGGGCCTACCACATGTAAAGCTCCTACGCATGACTCTACCCTAGACCTTCGACGTGTGGGCCTCTCACATGCGAGGTTCCTACACATGACCGCAGTCTAAATCTTCGATGTGTGAGCCTGGCACATGCAAAGCTTTGGCACATAACTGCATGATGTGTGGGCCTTGTATATGCGGAGCTTCTACACAAGACCGCAGTCTTAATCTTCAATGTGTGGACCCGGAACATGCAAAGGTCTTACGTATGACTGCGGTCTAGACTATCGATGTGTGGCCTGGCATACATGAAGCTACTACATATGACCACAGTCTAGACCATGGATGTGTGGCCTGGCACGTGTGGAGCTTCATGAAAATGATAGAATGCACTCCTTTCTCAAATCTAAACAATTGCTTTAATGTGCACTCTTTTGGCAAGTTTTTACGTGCAGACTAGCTCATGCTATGCCACAGCAGCATGTTTCAAATCATCCCTTTACATATGGAGCGTTCATTACGTTCCAGACACGCCGCACAGCAAGGAAAGTAGGGCCCGATTCACAGAACTAACTTAAGACAAAATCCTAAACTTAATACCATTTTGGAATTCACAGAAGGCACTTACTCATTTTTGTATTCACAGAAGGCACTTACTCATTTCGGTATTCACAGAAGTTAGGAGTCCTAACTTTAGGACTCCTAAATGCCGTCTGTGAATCCCAAAGTCTTAAAATAGGGTTTTTTCTCAGTTCAGTAGTAATAAAGATAGGACTCCTAACTTTGGGACTCCTAAATGCCTTCTCTGAATACCGAAACTCTTAAAATTAGGATTTTTCTCAATTAAAGTTTAATAAAGTTAGGACTTCTAACTTTAGGACTCCTAAATGCCTTCGGTGAATACCGAAAGTCTTAAAATTAGGATGTTTCTCAGTTTAGGAGTAGTAAAGTTAGGACTCCTAACTGCAGACAGAGTGTGGCTTTTATTACATAAAATAACAGGAAGACTTTGATAAAAGTGTCACTAAAACAGTGAGTATTAATTTTCACAAATGTGCTTTTTAGGTCATAGAATGCGATCTGCTGCCTGCCGCTTGGTTTTAGTAACTCAGACTCTCTGGCATCGGACATGACATCAAGGAAGGAAAATGTCTATTGTAATTTCTTAAATAATGTGTGAGGCACTAGCAGTGGCAATTGCTGCCATCTAGAACAAGAAAGCATCTGCCCATTTGTGAGGATGCGAGGAGGCCAAGACGCAGTGACTAGACTTCGTTCTGCCAGTAGTCTGACTCCTCTTCCTCTGGCCAGAGACCCTCTGCCTGAAGCATCTCACAAGCTACATTGACTCAGGCCAGTAAGCTGCGTACTGGATGGATGAGGGATTTCTGGAGACTTAGAACAGTCCTGAGCTCCAAGACAGTGAGAGACTGCCCTTGAGAGTGCCCCTGCCTAGGGCACGGCAGATGCCTAAGCAGCAGAGTAAACCACTGGTAAGTAGGATTGCCAACTTTAATAAAGAAATACCCAGTATGTGTTCACCTCATTCAAGGGTCAAACAAGATATACAATGCTACAAAAAATGTTGTTTATAAATATGTATTTTTATAGATCGTCTATTTACTTTAATTAGCAGCCATTAATAATTATGTTGGCAGCTCCAGAACACTGTAAAGTGCTTTCTTTTTCTTGTTTTTTCTGTTTAAGATATGTACTACTTAGGGAAAAATACAGGCTTTAGGTGCTTTTCAAAACTATCAAAAGCAAGAAAACATTCCTTATGCCAACAAAAAGACAACCAAGTATAACTCTACTGGTAAGTGGCTAGTTCAGGAGGACATACATGTGATCCACAGAGGCCAGTCCAGCCCTGGTCAGGCACAGGTGCTTATTACTGGGAGGAGTGTCAATGTTCAGACTGAGGAGAATTTACTGCCTGGTTGTCACTTCTTATTAAGGCCTTAAGCTTGTGTCAGAAGGTGGCTTTAAGGGTCTCATGGTACAGGAGTTTGTGCCTGTTCGTGCTGGGGTTTCTCAGCACGGTTTGATCAGTTCATGCAGAGGGAGGATGAGGCATGTGGTTCTATCCTGTTTCTGTGGGCAGTGAGGTGGATGGGGCCTTATGGAACATGAGGCTCATTTGCAGGGAGTATAACCTCTAACATCCTGTTTGGTACAGTCGGGTCCAAGAGTGCCCTTCATTTCATGTGCTTTAAAGCAGTTTTAAGATCTTCTTAGAGTTTCTCGCTGCTAAACTGGGTTTAAATTCTGATGTTTAAGTATTTCCCTCATCTTCATTGCTTGATTTTGCTCACGAGAAAGTGTAAGCATGCACACAGTACATTGCCACTGAGGCCCCAAGTAGACTATGTGACACCAATCCCACACTCTCTGTGTGCCTGCAGCCAGCACCACAATAAGAAAAACAATGTTTAATTTGCCCACCACTTAGTTCATAGTTGTAGCTCAGTTCTTACTATGATTCGCAATATTAAGTAATTCTGTCAAGTGCAGATGTACTAGGCTAAACATTAACATTTGGTGCTAGAATACACACCAGGTAATTCACCAACTCGTAGTCTAAAGTTTACAGCGGCGATAGCAAGTCGGGCGTACTACCGTGTCCTGTGTATGGCTTACAGCTTTGACATTCCTCAATAGCCAGCCCGGACCTTCCTAAGAAAGAATATTACATGCTTTCCTGAAAATAAATCAATTTGATTGTGACTGGTATACTGTATATACTGTGGTATACGGTGGTATACTGTGACTGACAGTAGCTGGTGGTTATAATGAATGTGTTTGTTCTGCATGACTGTCCACTGGTGATGACTTGCCCCTCACTGCTGTCTCATGACTGCATAATGCAGCAGTGGACTCGAGTTGGCCATTCCGAGCTGCTTAAAAATAATTTGCCGGCGTGGCCAATAATAAGCTCCTGTGCCCCCTGACAGATCGGGTGGCCTGGACAGGTTTGAGCGCCATGACGCTTTACACATCGTGTCTTTGGACTTTCGGCATTTCTTAGGTAACACTTAAGTTAGAAATATCTGCTTAACCTAGTGTGCTGACCGGCTAGCATTTTGCGGCTTCTTTCTGTCTCTGCATCACGATATATAATGCAACAAGTAACTTTACACCAACAGCAGTAAAATCATATGATGGTACCACCATTTGAGTCTTGTGCTTTTCTAAATCCAAAGTGTACTTGCCTGTGTAATCAATTCATGTCATGGCGTGTGTATCCAAATTGCAAACCTGCCTTAAGGCCCTTAACATGGTGCTGTATGTGTGGAAATGCACCATCTTTTCACTTTTTTAAGCAAAAGTTTGGAGGGCACAGAGACCATACACTGGCGCACACATAGGAAAGAAATTATAGGGAACATTACTGACAAATACAAAACCATGTCGTCCATCCCCATCCCTTTCGTGACTTTTCATACTAATGAATGTTTTCACATTTTTTTGATTTTGATACTAATGAATATATGATCTTTTGGGCATCTTAATTACCCATAAGTTCACAGGACCAATTCTCAGCTAGTACTCTCAAACTCTATTGACACATCCTAAATCCCCTCACTCTACACCCCTACAAATCTGCTGGTCAGCATCCTACAGTGAACAAGCCTGTTCACCATGCACTCAATTGGGAATTTGTGCAAGTGAAGTGGCAGAGTGAGGCGTTAGCCATCATGGCTTAACGCCTCACTCCGCCACTTCTGAAACACAAGGCTGCACCATATTTATTGGACATTGTGCAGCCTTGCGTTTCCACTGGCGCTGGCGCTACACTTAGCAGCGTAGCATCAATGCCAGCACCCTTGTACCATCCTGCAAGGGTGTCTGCGTACAGAGGAGGATTGTTTATGTATAGGGAGGTCCCCCTTGCTGCACATAAACAGTCCTAAAATGCAATTGTGTCAGTTTTATGTGTGCTGCTTCATGCAGCACACATGAAACTCACAACTTGGCACTCTATTTACAAATTGTTCATGTTCAGGAAGGCTTACCTTCCTGTACATAAACAATCCATGGCATTTTTCTTTTTCCAAGTGTGATGCACCAGGCAGCCCTTACAGAAAAAGCAAAAACAAGGAGAAATAATCAATTTCTACTAATATAGCCAAGTTAAGATTCCATTTCCTGCCCGCCTCGGTCCGACTCGGTAATTCATTACCGTTGTGCGGAGGGCGGACAGGTGAGGGCCAGGCACTTCCGGGAGCGGTCAGCGCTCTAGCTGTCAACAGGGGGCTATTTAGGCGGAGCCTCCTACAGGGCAGCTGCGGTAGAAGACGGTGGCAGTGTCTTCACACCGCTAGCTTGCTGAACGGGAAGAAAATCTTTTGAGTAACTGGCAGAGCATTTCCCAACATTGCCGCTTTTTAGACATCTGTAAGTTTTAAAACGACTTGTGCACGATTTTAGCGAGCAGCGCAGCACTAATTGTTTAATTCTTATTTTAAATCTTACCGGAGTGCTGGTCTCGATTCCATTTCCTGCCCGCCTCGGTCCGACTCGGTAATTTATTACCGTTGTGCGGAGGGCAGACAGGTGAGGGCCAGGCACTTCCGGGAGCGGTCAGCGCTCTAGCTGTCAACAGGGGGCTATTTAGCCATCGCCTCACAGGAAGCGCGCAGCGATTGCGCGCAGCCTCATTTCAGCCGAAGACCAGCCAAAGAGCTGCCCGTCTGCGCCCGTCCGCGACAGGACGCGTCGACGAGGCGGCGGTTCAGCACTATGCCGCCCATTTGCGCTGCCAAACACATCAGGTATGAGGCTTCTTCTATATTACAATTAAGGCAGCCCATCTCCCCTTGTTACATGGAAGATAAGAGGCCCTGTTTTGAAGGACCCTTTTCATGCCAAAAATGCCATTATTCCTCCATGAAATTCACTGATTCACACAAACCAAGTATGTCACCTGATGATATGCATTGTATCCTCATTAATGTGCGATCTATGCCTAAACACCAAATAGAGATCTGGGATTTGATACACTCCCTGACTCCAGACATCTGTTTCATTACTGAAACTTGGTTAAAGCCCCACACGATATCTGCCATTACCCTGGGAGTACCAATGGGATACAAACTCCACCATTCAGATCGCCCTGAAAAAACAGGTGGCGGCATTGCCATAATCTACAAAGACTACCTCAAACTGGATATTCTAGATAAACAATGCTGCAAAGAAATGGAAATAATGGTTTATAGAATTACCTTCCCTAACAGAAAGACCAGCAAGGGAGCACTTATATACAGACCACCACTTACATGCCCCAGCTTTTCCATATCTCTTTTAGAGATATTAGGCCCACACATACGGGCCAATGAGGACTTCCTTCTCCTTGGAGATTTTAATATACATACCGACCAACCTGAATCCATGGGGACCAAAAGTTTGTCTGCTGATTTGACAACCATTGTTCTCACACAAAAGAACCAGGGTCCCACACATGAAGGTGGACATTGTATCGACCTGATATATACCAACTTTGACAATATATCTTGTTACGAACCTACCCAATTAGATTGGTCTGATCACTTTTTATTACAATTCACTATTTTTAAAGTTAACAAAGGCTCCTATAAGAAATCCTCACCCCCTACTATGCGCAGACAGTGGCACAAACTCACACTGGAGGCAATACAAAAGGTATGGGAAAAACCCGATATTAAAGTTACTGAGGAAGTAGAACATAGCCTAACTATGTTTCAGCAATCACTCACTGTAGCCATTGACAAAATTGCCCCTCTAAAAACATTTAAACAATTCCCTGTGGCCAAACAGGAAAAATGGTACACCGAGGCTCTCAGAAAAGAGAAGCAAGAATGTAGGAGGATAGAGAAGAGATGGAGAAAATCACACTCAGAGGATAACAAGAAGGCACACCGTGCAGCCCAAACAAACTACTACAAACATATTAAAGCTGCCCGCAAAAACAACATTGCCCAACAGCTCGTGGAAGCTGGTAATTCTCCTAAGGAACTTTATAGGATTCTTGAAACATTTGTCAAGCCTACGGCTTGTGTAAGTCCAGATGACTTCTCACAAAGTTTATGCGAAGAAGTCTCCCTATACTTCGAAAATAAAATAGAATCCATTTATGACAAAATTCTAGCATCTCAAACAGACAATGACACTCTGACTATCCTCCCCCCCACTGAAAACACCAACCTCACGCTGACTACATTCCCTCCTATTAACAATGAAGAGCTGTTCACATTAATGACCCATGTAAAATCTGGGTCCCCGGATGACCTCATCCCTGTTAAAACCCTAACCTCCCTCAGCACCTTGTTAGGTCCCCACATCCAAGATGTAATTAATCAGTCTTTGAAGAAGGGATATGTACCAACTGAATGGAAAAGAGCGGTGGTGAACCACATCCGTAAGAACGTGGCTCTCCCCTGGACGGAGCTTTCCAACCTCCGGCCCATCTCCCTCCTACCGTATTTCAGCAAGCTGGCCGAGAAACATGTCAACGCACACCTGTATAATTACATCGAGGTAGCGGGCGGCCTAGACCACTCACAATCGGGTTTTAGGCCCAACCATAGCACCGAATCAGCCCTCTTGTCAGTGACAGATAACATCAGAATGTCACTTGACAGGGGGAG
This sequence comes from Lissotriton vulgaris, assembly GCF_964263255.1. Classification (NCBI taxonomy): domain Eukaryota; kingdom Metazoa; phylum Chordata; class Amphibia; order Caudata; family Salamandridae; genus Lissotriton; species Lissotriton vulgaris. Next base: position 267,190,109 of record NC_141695.1, read on the forward strand.
CTCAGTGATTCTGGTGCTATTGGATTTGTCCGCTGCCTTCGACACGGTGTCGCACAAAATCCTTCTCGACCGCTTGAAGGGAGTGGGAGTAAAAGGGACCGCCCTTGTGTGGCTTGAAAGCTTTCTTGCAGACAGACAACAAGGTGTCAAACTAGGCTCCCATAAATCTATCTGTAGGAAGATTACCAAGGGTGTGCCACAGGGCTCATGCCTGAGCCCCACGTTATTCAACGTATATGTGGCCCCCTTGGCGAAGATTATAAGATCTTACGGGTTCTCTCCAATCTCCTACGCTGATGACACCCAGCTGTTGTTTCCCTTCCAAACTATCACACCTGCAGTCATGCAATCCTTCCAAAATGGCATGAGAGCTGTGGCAGGTTGGATGGCCCAGAACTTCCTCCAATGCAATGTGACTAAAACCGAAGTCATGTTGTTTGGAGGGGCCACCCTGCTCTGGTCTCCGGATTGGTGGCCACTTGAGCTAGGACCTGTTCCTGCGCCCAAACAGACCATCAAAAACCTGGGAGTACGCCTGGACCAAACACTGATTCTAAAAGATCATGTCAGTCAAGTCACGGGAACGTGCTTCCGAATAATTGGTCTTCTACGGCGCATTTTTCCTTCCTGCCGGACATCCACAGGAAAACGCTGGTACAGGCACTAGTTCTTGGGCGGGTAGACTACTGCAATGGTCTACTCATCTCTGCCAATCATGAACAACTATGCAGACTGCAGGTGGTGCAGAACACCGCAGCAAGACTCATCTTGAATGCCCCCCCCCGTACCCCGTCACGCCCTCTCCTTTCCCACCTTCACTGGCTCCCAGTGCGACAACGGGTCAACTTCAAACTTTGCTGCATAATGCATAAGTGCATTTATGGGTCCGGTCCCAAATACTTAAAAGACATTTTTGTCCCCTACTCTCCAGGACGTGCTTTGCGCTCCAGCAACACCATGTTGATGCATGTACCCAAAGTCACCAGAGCGAGACAGGGTGGCCGAGCACCCTCTCTCAAAGGCCCCTTGCTATGGAACTCCCTCCCACCACAGTTGAGACAAGTCTCTAATCTTTTTTCTTTTAGGAAAAAACTAAAAACATACCTATTCACCCAAGACTAATTTTCTTCTGCTCCCTACACTGTCATCCCCTCAATAAGTTCTTTCGACTCATACAGAAGCTACGCGCGGAGATACCCCTTCGGGGCTGATTCAGGCGCGTTATAAGAATATAAATAAATAAATAAAAATAAGACCAGGTTTTTCCTGGTCTTTATTTTGGTCCTGCCTCCTATGTACGATGTCCTTGTACATAGGGGGCAGCATCAAAATCAATGGGTGTTGCAATGGAACACCCACCACAACACCGACTGACCACCCCTTTTGCACTAAGCATAGCGTGCAACGGGGTCTTATTTACTAGGCATTGTTAAGCCACGTTAAGTGGCTAATGCTGCCTTGTAAATAAAGCATAGCCCCTATTGCCACCACGCCATTTAAAGTGATGTTGTGGTGGTGATAGGAGCTTGTACATATACCCCACAATCTCTTCTTTGGACAATATGATCACTTCATTTTGCTTTTCTGTCATCTCTAATCAGATGCGATCCAAGTCTTCCTCCTTCCTGTCTCCTCTCATCCTCTCCCTGATATCAAAATACTTTCTTGCTAACTGCCCCCGGATGGTGGTTCAGTCACTGATTTTGAAACCATTAGTAATACAAATAATTGAATTTCTGGCCCATCTACACTCCCTTGTCTACTATACACCTTACCCTTAGACAGGCTAGCCATAGTATCCTCAGAGTAGGCGTACATTTAAACCATTCAAATAAAATGATTATATTCATAACAAACATAACAAGAGAAAGCCACATTTCATTTATTTAATAATGGAAATACAATAGGATGTTTTCATTTACGTAGCAAAGGAACTCATTTCCTCACCTGTCCATAGAAAAATTGACTAGTGTAACTCTGTAGTAGTTGGTATCCATTTACCCGGCAAAGTAACGCTCTAAATTTCATTAAGAACACTCACTTTAGTCTCTTCAAGCACACCTTACTAGTGACTAAGTTGACTGGTGACAACTAACAGAGGGCTCAGTTCAAGCTAATGATCTTGGACTGCTGTTCTATTCAGCAGTATTATCCATCTAGCACCAATCCACCATATTTATATTAATGGATGTGATAGGTTTCAGACACTGCATGATGCCAGCATAAACCAGTGGCACAGGCGTTATCTCTCCATCCTGAAACCTGCTACAAGGAGCTGAAGGATGCCTGACTGTGAGATCGCCTACCTGACCTTTGAGGACTAGTCCCGGCATAAGCCTTGACTGGAGAATGTCCTGGTGTTCAGAAGCATGTCCTGAGGACTAAATAGGAGCAGTGCTCACTTAAAACATTTCCATCAGTTGTAGGAAAGTGTGACTTATCCAATATACTGCATTACCCTAAGGAGAGCATACTCTGAGCGGGCAAGAAAAACAGGTTAATCCCTGTGAGGTGGTTGGTTCTTGGGTAAGAAGTTCTGTGCAGGTTGCATGTGAGCACTTTTTGACACACATGAGCAAAACATACGGACTACTGTCTAACTCAGCCAAGTAACTGCAACTAGGCCTAAGAAGTCTGTGGCAGATGGGACCCTAATTGATTATGACTTGTGTGGCCTTTATAAATAGATTGACCATTCAAAAATAAATATTTCCATTTCTTTTTGGTTATATTGTAAATACACGGTGCTTTGCTGACAAGTCTGCATCAGGAACAATTTTGCATTGGCTGGGCCTAAAGAGGAGCTTGACACATGTTTCACTAGTTCTACAATGGTGTAAGTCAAGCACTATTTTACTCATAACTGCTTTGAGAAAGTGGATCATTATCCGAAATGGATGGCATTCCTCATCAACTGAGTATGGCACTGTTCCACTAACCTAGTTAGATATCTTGCAACTTAAAACTGAGCTCAAGCTTTGGTAGTTGTAACACAAAATAGACAGTCTTAATTTAGGAGAATGTCAAATTCACTCATCAACAAAAACAGTTACAAAGTAGAAAACCCAATACAATAAAAATCTTATTCAAATTGATAGAAAGAGAGAACATTTTGTTGAGAAAATAAACAACAAAACAAGAAAATATGATGCAAGGACCAGAGATATGATTTTTCAAAGTTTCTTGTGCCAAAAAATACAAAGACGGGTATCTGGCTGTGCTGGACCATGTCAAAAACAATAGTTAAACTCAAACGCTATGAAGCAGGGTCAGATTCAGCAACAAGGTTGAGTGCGGTGAAAAGTTTGCCTTCTGACTTTTGGGGAGAAAAGAACTTATTGATGGTGGCCGACTGCACTGCAGGACCTCGATGGGAACCTCTACACTTGTGGGAGGTTCGAGGTTCTCGACATCAAAGCAGACAAACCCAAATAAGGTGAAGTTTGAGGATCAAGCCAAGGAAGGTGGCAGCAGCGGCAGGTTGGCCAGGTTTAAGTTTAGATTTAAAAACCTTTCTAGAAGTTACACTTTTTCAGCAGGACAAATCTGCAATTTCGAACTAGACTGGAGATGAGACATCGGAGTTTGTGGCTCTGCAAATTTCAGGTGGTAGCCTCTGTTTTTCTTTTAGCACAAATCCCTGAAACATTTTCTAAGTCCTTGCAATTATGGTAAGGCAGGGGGAGTGCACTCTGACACCGTTCCAAAAGCTCCACAACTATAGGGACACTCCTTCAGGGTCAGCACTCATACCATGGGAAGCCACCAGCCGGGATCCAGGGCAAGGCTAGTTGGAACTGGTCAGCTAGGCCATGGAGGAAGGTTGGTTACTTGTAGCTTGTGTGTCCTTGTAGGGAAACAGAAGGCTAGCCAACTAGCCCTTGGAGTCCACTCTTTTTCCCTGGTTTCAAATGGGAGCAGATCTAGCCCTTGGAGTTTTTCTCCACAGATTTTCTGAAGTCCAAAGTGTTCAGCAAGTGCAGCACTTTTTCAGTCATCCTTAGGTCCAGCAGTGTTCTGAAGAGGGTAATAAGGGTACCACTTTTAGGCCCTGTACCTGCTCATGGGTGGTGGAAATTCCTGAGCCCTCCTCAACTAATGGGGCACATTTTTCCCTTCACATTTTTGCAATACTTCCTTTGTGTCCTTCGGTAAACTATATGGTATCCGGTAAAATCAGTATGACACAACAGTTCTTCCCTTATGCAGAGCTATAGGTACAGCCCTGGTGTGTGCATGAAAAATTGTGAACTCCCTATGCCAACCAATTCTGTGACAGGTTTTACCCCCTATGAGATTGATGCCACTTTGGCTACTTGGACAGAGGCAGGCCTTTGTGTGAATTACATCTGCCTGTGACTGAATTTTCCCATGGAAACTTGCGCATTTCGTGGTCACATTACCAGTCCATCCTGTAAGGAGGTTGTCACATCTGTTCCCAGCGAAGGACGTTTTATTCCCCTGGGAGGCTGCCAGGTGACAATTGAACATTAACTCTAAAACCGCTACTAGAGACATTAGGCAGGAAAATGCTAACTTTCTACTAGGAGCATTTCCAATATAGTACTTTAAATTCTGACTTGATCATTAGATTGGTTTCTAAATTCCTAATAATTTGCTTTCCTGATTCGTGCATAAAGCTATCTCCAAACTGATGCTATGCATTATAATGTGTTATAATTTAACTCAGTGCTTATCTGTGGGAGAGCTAGCCTTGCCACAGAGAAAAATTACTTTGGAGATTTTTTACTGAGAGAACATGTAAAACTTACCCTACATTTTAAAAACCATGCTTCATGTCCTATGGATATTTTGGGTCTACTTTATGGAGTACTTAGATGTACTATAGAGGACAGGTTAGGCTAGGCAAATAGGTGGAGGGAAGAATCTGCAAAATGTAAATACATTTATAACAGTCTGTTAATCTGGGCATGCCCTACTCCAGAGAAATTGGTGGGGGGGGGGCTGCCATACCTCAGGCATCACTCACAGTACATGCTCACCTTTGAAGCTTTTGAAAGAAAGAAGCAGGCTGCAAGTGTCACTTAGCTGAGCTTAAATATTTCATAGAGCTCCAACCAGTGGCCACTTACATTTAACACGTTCCGTGTAGATGTTTAGGGACAGTGTTGGTGGGATGATGTGTTTCCTTTGGATTAAGCAGCTGTGTCATCTATTTGGAAATGTTCACCTTCACTTAGAGAAACCTGCAAAAGCAAAAGGCTGGGAGAGAAAATGCATTTTGCAGGACCCATGGAAGGCTGGACTGCATGTGGATCGACCCCAGTCTGGAGTGATTGAGCATAGCTAGATAGAGCCTGCCACCAGCAAAACAAACCCAGAATCATCAAAAAACAAGCCAGAATGGCTTGGGAACACAGTGTTTGTTGTCTCCCTTTGTGGGATAATTGACCTGTGTGGCCCCTGAGCCTCTGGGCTTGTGGATAACTGCAGGAAATGCCACATGAGACTCCCATGCCTTTTGTGATGTATCAAAATGAGTTCCCCCTTTGTCACTAGTTCCCAGGGAAGATAAGCATTATGAGGAGAGACAGTAAGGTGAACACCACTGTGTGACTTTGCCCTTTTTGCAGGGTTATCCACAAACATTTTGCTTCTTCCTCTGATTTGTTCCTGCCCTGAGGTTGGCTTTAGGACTCTGGGTACTTTTAACACTGCTAATCAGTGCTAAATGACTTATGCTCTCTGTGTAAATTGTGTAAATTGTTATCATGATTGTTTCTCCCTGATTGGCATTTTTGATTTACTGGTAAGTCCCTTGTAAATTGCACTGCATGTGCCAAGGCACTACTGGTGGGCCTGCTGCAATGATTGGGCCATCCACCCAAGAAGCCCTGTAAATTTGTTTCAGGCCAACCACTGTGGCGTTGACGCGCGCAGATTGTAACTCCCATGTTGACCTGCCAAGTACACCTGCTTGCCAGGCCCTAATCTTCCCTTTTCTTACATGTAAGACACCCATCAGGTAGGTCCAAGGTACACTAGGGGTGGGAGGACATCTCCGTTCCACCCACGGATTGTGCAGAGATTTGCACTTCCGCCCTTGTGCAAAGAAGGCGGAGATTTGAGGCAAATCTCTGCACATTCGGGGGCAGAACGGAAGTTGGCCGCCCGCCTGCCGCCAGCCCCCCACCTGCCTCCCGCCCGCCGTATTAAATTATATTTCAAAGCCTAAAATTAAATTTAAATAAAACGTACCTTATTGCGGGCGCATCCTTCCCCATCGCAGCTACATCTGGAAATTGCGCATGCGCGGGAGCCTGCACATGTGCAGTCCTGGCCAGGAATGCGCATTTGCAAGCTCCCGCGCAGGCGCAGTTTCCAGATAAAACTGCGATGGGCAGGATGCAACTGCAATAAGCTAAGTTTTATTTAAGTTTAATTTTTGGCTTTTAAATATAATTTAATAAGGCGGGCGAGAGGCGGGCGGGAGGCGGGCGGCTGGCGGCGCATAAAGGAAATATGCAGAGAGGCATGGAGATTGATTCATACAGGGTAGCACTTATTACTTTCATGTTGTATATCTCCAAAGCAGGTGTAATTGGCTTTGTTGGAGAAGATTTGTGTTTGGACGATAGGGCACCTGCAAGCGGGTGGAATTTTAAAATGGCTACATCTGTGTTTGATTTCCAACCCATATTGCTCTGGAGTAGAATACCTAGGTAGGTGAAAGCCTCCACCTGCTCAAGATTCTACCTTTAAAGGGTTTGTGCTGATTCAGGGACATGAACTTGGTTTTTGTGGTTTTTATATCAAGTCCACGCTGTTGGCAAAATTTCCCAAAGGTGTTGACAGCCTTCTGCAGCCCACTCGGCGTCCGTGAGAGTATCGTCCGCAAACATGAGGACAGGTACGTGGCTATAACAGGGGCATCAGTGGGGGAACTAAGAAGATGGTCAACAATTCCGTTGATATATAAGGAAAACAGGGAGGGGGCCAAGACACAACCCTGCCGAACACCATCCTCGGCAAGGAATGAATCGGTAACCTCACCCTGTGACCCCCATCTGATTCTAGCAAAATTGCTCTCATGTAAGAGGACGAGGAAAGTCAATAGCTCAGGGGCCATTCCCAATTCAGCAAGAACTTTCCAGAGTTTGCAGTGGGGAACTAAATCGAAAGCCGATTTCGAGTCAACAAAGACTGCATAAAGTGACCCTTTAGTCAAGACCACGTTCCTCCAATAGAGTGTAATAAAATAGAAGACTTGATCTATTGAACTAGTGCAGGGACGGAACCCGGCTTGAAATGGAGATAAAATATTGCGTTCCTCTACCCATGTCTGTACTTTATTTTGTACTAGTCGACCAATATGTTTTTGTGCTGAGTCTATAAGATTAATAGGCCTATAGTTGCATGGGAGGGATTTATCGCCCTTTTTAAAAACAGGGATTATTTCAGCTTCCTTCCACGAAAATGGAATCGGAGCCCCCCTGGCCACTGAGTTCGCTAACAGCGCAAAATACTGGCACCAGGATGGTCTGTCACTTAAAAAAACGTCGGCAGGGATGCCGTCCATGCCTGGGGCTCTGCCACCGATCACACAATCTAATGCTATGCTAACATCTTTATGGTAAAAAGCTGACATTGATAAAAAAAAGTAGGAGGTAGAGGACACTCCTCTTCAAGGCTGTGAGCGTATTGGGGCTTAAAAAATTCTAACCATTGGGACTGGGCAACTTTATTTTGAGGAGGTTCTGCTAGGCCTCCCCTGTCCCATTTGATTATGTTCAAAAAATTGCTTGGAGTTTTTAGCTTCACAATCATATTTTAAGTCCCGCCACCTATCCTCATCCCACTGTTTTTTAGCCACCCTCTGGGCAGGTCTATAAAAAACCCTTTCCTCTCTCGCTCTAGTGGGATTCTTTGTCCTTAATTCCATGCTCAATTTTAGGCGGGCTGATTTACATGCCTCATTATACCACCTAGCCGTGGGCAACTTTGTGGCTCTGTTTTCCAGGCTCAAAGCCTTCGTAAAAAAGAGTTTAAGCCTAGAAAAAAGTTGGGCACGTGCCTCTTGATTTTTTTGTTGCGGGGACCCAAAGATTAAGAAATCCCACATGAAAGACTGGAGTTACTGACCAAGACTCCTGGAAAAGGTTAATGTTGTGCTGATCTATGAAACTACACCATTCCGGAGACAATACCTTATTGCCAATTCCCGCCAGATTCCATGAAAGGAGGGACAAGCCTTCGATTTTTTGCTGGGTTATACTCGTGTTTGAGAGACTAAAATGTCCCCCTCCCTCTCTGATGTTTGCTCGACAATGATAGGCATTAAAGTGTATGTATTTTGAAGACTACGTATGTGCAGGACTGTATGGTTGAATAGTGTGTATATGTGTATGTTAGTGAGAAAATGACTGTCTCACTAGTGTTTTAAACAGTAACTACATATGTTTTAATCTAGAATATGTGAATATTGATGCATATAAGTGAGTATATGTGAGAGTAAGAGATTGTAAGAGTTCCTGTTTAAATAAGTATGTGTTTCGAAAAGTGATTGTTTAAGAGAATAAATATGTGTAATTTTCAATAGAAGTAAGGTGGTAGTGTGTGTATTGATCTAGATACAAATAAATGGATGTTTATTAGTTTATTTGCATATGTGAGTATATGTGTGAGTAACTTTTTGATGACTGTCGGTGTGTAACAGGATGAATAGGTGTATCACTACATATGATAAGTGAGTATATGTATGAGTGACTATATGGAACTGTTGATGAATGTGTAAATGTGTATATAGATGGTGGAATTATTGAATTGGTTGTTGTAACTGGTATGGGTATCTCCATTTTTTTAAATGTTTTAATTTATATTTTTCAATATGTTTTTCATGGGTTACATTACAGTGAAAGGAGGTCTGTCACTCTGTCACAAGGATGATGTCATCAGTGATGTCATGAGTGATGTCACTGACCATGTCATGAGTGATGTAATATGTGACGTCATCAGCAGTGCATTACACGCGCAAGTTATAGTGAGTCCAACTAACTATAACGTGGAATTTCAATGGTTTTATGACAGTAAAATTTCCAGCTAACTATAACTGATGTGAAACCTACGGTTTTTTCAGTGAATTTCAAAGGTTTTGTAAATGCTAATTCCTAAATTTAACTGGTGTGAAACCTATGGTTTTTTCAGTGAATTTTATAGGTTTTTTTAATACTAATTCCTAACTATAAGTCTCACTTTATAAGTAAGACTGTTAGCGCTCTAGTTGTTTAGAACACTCTGGTACATTCTGTCATTGGGCTACAGTTTGGCTACATCTGGCTGATATTTGGGATATATTTTTTTTTGTCTCTGGTGGCCATCTTTGGGCTACATTGGGCTGCATTGGGCTACATTTGGGCTACATTTTGGCTCTAACATATATTAAGCCCAATGTAGCACAATACATATTTTTCAAAAGTAAATTTTTTTTAAAACCACTTCAGAATAGGGCTACCTGTCCCTACAATTATCCCATTTTTTTTTATTTTTTATTTTTGGAGCGCTCCCTGAGCGCGCCCCGGGGAGCGCCTCGGAGAGCGTACTTCTATAAAGCGCCCCGGGGCGCGCTCAGGGGAGCGTCCCGTGAGCGCCAATATCGCAAACAAAAACATGATCATGACGTATCTCGTAGCCGCGTCCGCGTGATACGCACGGCGTAAGCGCACCTGGAAGTACTCGAGCGAATACGATCGCGCAACGTAAACATCCGACACGCTCACGCTACGCGACCCGGAGCGCGCCCCTGGGCGCGCCCCGGGGCGCGTAGCGTAAGCGCTTCGGTCATGTGACCTGAAAATAACACTTTTCATTGGTTCATAACACTTTTGGTTTCATACTGATGAAGCCCCTGGTCTTGTGACCTGAAAATAACACTTCTCATTGGTTCAGGACAGTTTTTTTTCCAAATGATGAAAGACCCCACCTTTTTTCCCTATTCTGACTTTGTCCTTTGACTGAGGAAGACCTGTTTGTACATCTCTGTACCTTTTTGATCTTAATAATGGCTTCAGTAGCAGCAGCAGCTGGTGCATCTGCCCCACCACCACCACCACCACCACCAACAGGACCAGCTCCAGATTATATTGGTGGTCAAGAAGAGGAGGAGGAGGAAGAGGAAGAGGAGGAGGGGAGGAGAAGATGGCTTCCTGAAGAAAATACCCCATACAAGCCCAAGCCACACATTGTATGGGAGTTTTTTTCAATCCCAGAGGGCAAGAAAAAAGTGAATGCGGCCAAGGTAACTTGCCTAATCTGCAATGAAGAACTTTCAAGGGGCAACCCAAACAAAAAATATTCATTTGGTAACTATACCATGATTCGTCATATGACCAGAAACCACCCTAACAACTATTCTCGTGCAGAGCTCAGGGAACTGGCCAGTAACCTTCCCCATTCTTCAAGGACCACCTCCCAAAGAAACGAACCCTCTTCATCAGGACCAGAAACATCAGAGATGATGCCTTGTATTCAGCCAAGATTTTCTGATTTTAAAATCACTTGTACTGCATGTGGCAAGCTTATCGCCTATGGTGAACAGAGCATAAAGCTAATCGTCCTTGCAGGTGACAATCACAAGTGCCCCAAAAAGAACTAATTTTTTGTGTTTTTTGTTTTTTTGCTCCAGTTGAGCCAGTTTCAATTCCCTTTTTTTTGTTTCTCCCCCTAAAAAAATACAAAAAAAAAAATAAAACTGTTTTGAAAAGACAAAAAAAGTACAAAATGTTCAAAAAACACAAAAAAATATAAAACAACAAAAAGAAGAAAAAAAAAAGTTCTTTTTAGAACTACCTCCAATTTCTAAAAAAAGGCTTTCTTTTTTAAAAACTCTGTCATTCTTTTTTCCTCATAGTGCGCTCCCTGGTACGCGCACCGGGGAGCACACCGAGCGCTCCCCCGCGCAAAACGAAAAAAATATATATATTTTAAATGCCCCGCTGGTCCCTTTTATTGCCCCCACATCAAACCTAGGGGGTGAGAGGGGGTCTATCCCTGACGCCTTATGGTCATTTCCCCCTTTGTTTTAGCCACCTCTTGTGTCTCGATTTTACCGAGACACAAGATGGCGGCCGCTCCGGACTGTTTCGAATGTTTACAGACACCCGAGAACCAATCAGCTTTCCGTGCGCACCTCACGTGGCGCGCCCGGAGCGCTCCCTGGGGCACGTACCGGGGCGCGCCTATAGATATATATATTTTTTTGAACCTAAATTACTCAAAATCTACAGGAGCACATATCTCGAGACATAGCAAAGGCACATCGGGCTACCAGTCCCTACAATTTTGCCAAATTTGGTGAAAATCCATTCAGCCATTCGGGCTAAAAGTGTAATCGACCGCCCTATGGAAATTAACATGGAGAAAACGCGTTTTGGGACCCCCCTTTTATCTCGGCCCCGCTTGACGAATCCCCCCCAAACTTTCAGGGAAGGACCGGGGCGCTGTGAGGCCATTTTGAGGAAATTTTCAGGCAGATTCGTCAACTGAAGCCAAAGTTATTCCAAATAGAATTTTGAGATTTAACATTGAAAAAAATCCTAACTATAACTACCTACTGGCGACCGCCAGTAGGTAATATATATATATATATATATATATATATATATATATATATATATATATATATATATATATATATATATATATATATATATATATATATATATATATATATATATATATATATATATATATATATATATATATATATATATATATATATATATATATATATTCACTGAAAAAACCATAGGTTATAGACCATATATAGTTAGGAATTAGCATTTACAAAACCTTGAAAATTCACTGAAAAAACCATAGGTTATAGACCATATATAGTTAGGGATTAGCATTTACAAAACCTTATTTTACTCACACAAAACCATTGAAATTCGCATATATAGTTAGTTGCACTAACTATATATCACGCACCCGCAATCCACTGCTGATGATGTCACATATTACATCATTCATGACATGGTCAGTGACATCACTGATGACATCACTGAAGACATCTCAAATGACATCACATATGACATCACTGATGACATCTCATTTGACATTATTGATCACATCACTGATGATATCATTTATGTGATAATAGAAAGAACCTCTTCAGACTCTAATATAACCTTAGATACAATCAGTTAAAACAGACACTCACAGACTGTCACTCATCCATGGAGTTACTCACACACCTAGTCAGTCATGTAAAGAATCAATCACACCTCCATTTCCTCAACTATACGGTTATACACACCTTACTTATTCAAACATATACTAACACATATTTACTCTCTTATACAATCCCTGATACAAGTTTACAATGATCCATACAGCCACTCACATATTCACTGGCTCTTATGCACAGTTATTTATATATGTCAACTCTCACATGTACTGTGTTTTACATATGTACTTACTTTGACATGTAGCACTGAGATATCCATTCACTCACCAATACACTGATGCACACAGTCAACCGCCCATACAGCTGATTCCACATGCACTTTTGAACCCATACATCTAGTGAATAAACTGCTCACACATCTATGCACAGAGTCACACACCTCCCAGCCATCCACACACACACACACTCACTCTCCCATACAAATACTTGGGCAACCAATCAATAATCCATATAGTTACTCATATAGCTACTAATTAGCACATGCAGCAGTTTACAGAACAACAGACATAATGATGCACAAATTAAGACAGTTTAGTTGCTAAGCCATGCACTCAGTGAGACACATTTAATCACTCACTCATACAGTCAGTCATGCACCTACTAAATCCCTTATCCAGACACTTATACATCCACTCATTCTTCAATATGTAAGACATATTTTGACTTTACAGAAACATACAGTCACTGGATGTTGTCATCAGTGATGTCATCAGTGATGTCATTTGAGATGTCTTCAGTGATGTCATCAGTGATGTCACTGACCATGTCATGAATGATGTAATATGTGACATCATCAGCAGTGGATTGCGAGTGCGCGAAATATAGTTAGTGCAACTAATTATATATGCGAATTTCAATGGTTTTGTGTGAGTAAAATAAGGTTTTGTAAATGCTAATCCCTAACTATATATGGTCTATAACCTATGGTTTTTTCAGTGAATTTTCAAGGTTTTGTAAATGCTAATTCCTAACTATATATGGTCTATAACCTATGGTTTTTTCAGTGAATTTCAATGGTTTTTTAATAGCAAATATCAAAAGCTGTAAAATGTGCTTTAATTTGTTCCGCGACCCGGTCCGCCAACCGGTAAACGTTCCGTTAGCGCAAGTACCGCGTTAGAAAGCAACATCGTGACGCGTCGCATAAGCGCGACGTATCACATTACTGTGTAATGCGTCTTATGACGCGCCGCGTTAGCGCACCTGGAAGCGCTCCGGAACGCGAACCGAGGCGCGAAGCGCAGCGCACTGGAAGTGATCCGGGGCGCGGCGTGGAGCACGTAACGTAAGCATAACAAGTCATGTGACTTGTTTATAAAACTTTTTATTGGTTCATTTTACTTTTGGTTTCCTAATGATGGAAGGCTTGGTCATATGACCTTAAAATAACACTTTTCATTGGTTTAGAACATTTTTTTCCCCAAATGATGAAAGCCCCACCTTTTTTCCTCACTCTGACATTTTTATGAGAGAAAGACCTACATTGACTACCTTACAAATGGCTTCAATGATTGCTGCAGCTACTGGACCCCCACCACCACCACAACCTCCTAGGAAGAGAGGACCACCTCCTCAGGTCATCCTCCAACAAGAGGAGGAAGAAGAGGAAAAGAGGAAGAGGAGCAAGGGACAAGGAGGTTTTTACCAGAACAGCCAAGGAGGTCCCATATAAAAGAAAATTATATTTGGCAATTTTTTTCATTACCCGAAGGACAAAAAAAGGTGAATGCCGGGTATGTTACCTGCCTGATTTGTAAAAATGAACTTTCCAGAGGAACAGAAAAAAATACAGTTATGGTAATTATACCATGCATCGCCATATGGAGAGGTGCCACCCGATAAATTACAGTGGTGCACAAATACGTGATCTTGTGGATAACCCCCGACCTGTGGCCAATACATCCACCAATGAAGAGGCAGTGACGGGACCAGAGGCAAGGGAGACAGTCCCAAATATACAGATGAACTTTGGCCAAATGAAATTTACCTGTATAATTTGCGGAAAATTAATTTCCTATGGAGAGAGGAGTGTACCTCCAATCAATAGAGCTTTTGAACATCATCAATGTACAAAACGCCCCAGAAAATAAAGTTATTTTCAGAACTACCTCCCCTTTATAAGAAATTGCTAGAATGTTTAGCACTCTGGCAACCTCTATTTCTTTTGATTCGCTTCCCGGTTCGAGCGCCGGTACGCGAACCGAAAGCGAACTAAAAAAAAAAATTTTTTTTTAAAAAAAGAAGAGTAAGTAAACAGAGAGTAATGTTAACAGAAAGACAACTAGAGGGAGTAACACACAGATACTGTTGAAAGAGGGACTGAGAAAAGGAGTGGAAAGAGTAGTATAAATAAGTAAAAGAAAAAGAAATGAGGGAAGTAGCAAAGGCAGGAAACTGAGGGTTAAAGAAATGAAGCAGTGGAACTAATAAAAGTTAAATTTGATAGAGATGTAACGTAAAGAGTACTAAACATTGACCTTATTATTGCCGTTAACTTAGTCACTTGTTATTTTTATACTTTTAATCTGTGTAAGAAAGAACAAAAATTTTTAAATTAATAGAAGGTAGTAAAAGATGAGTGAGCATGAGACAAGATGAATAAATATTAAAAATCACAATTCAAAGTACAAAATTAATTATACATATTTAATGGTTTATTTTTGCTGTTCTCAGAATATATCAAATTTCACTGAAAACAGTGAGTTGAAGGTATTCATCATATAACAGCGGGGAAAAAAAAACACAATCAAAATGATTGTGTTTAAAAAACTCATAAAATATAACCAATCAGAAATCAGAACTCCTCAAAGTAACTTACTTTCTATGACGTCAAAGGATGTCCTATGAACAGCTTATACTCTGTTGTGCTGTTACTATTTTCTGCCTGCCACTTTCTGAAAGATAAACTCCATCGTTTAAAGAAAAATGAGACATACAAAGCAATTTAAAACACCACACTAAATTACAGCAACACCTAGAATCATTATAATCCAGTTACCTACCCAAAATTCTCACTCCTGAAAACAAGTCAAAGGCAACATTGCTTCATACTAAAATGGTAATCATTGCCGAAAGACTAGCCTTTTTTATATTTCAGATAAGCTGTGTAATATCCTGATGTTGTCAAAGGACCATCATAATATATAATAGCTGCAGTTACAAATGTTCTTCCTGAAATCCATGACTGTGCAGCCAAAACATTTTTAATTAGACTTGACAACTTACTTTCATCCAGTTTATGTAGTTGAGATTGTAAAATGACATTTCACCCATAAGTTTCCATAAATAACGTGAACAGCATTGCAGACTTACATTTCCTCTACTCCTTTTTTTGATCTGCTGCTTGAATTAGCTTATAAACACAAACAGTTTTCGCTCTGTACTACAATTATCCACAAGGCCATATAGAGTAGGAGCCATTATAACCTCTTGAAATTCCTCAGAACAAATCCCAAGATTCCTTCCCTAAAATTTTGGTTGTAAGAACACCAGGTAAGAATTTTGAAGGTGGAAAGGCAATTTTTTTTTTAAAATTAAAACAGAATCATTGCAGAATGACCAGCCGTTTCTAGACTTTAAATAAGCTGTGTACTGTCCTGATGTTGTTGAAGGACCGTCATGATATATAATTGCTGCAGTTACAAAAGTCCTTCCTGATATTGACAACTGCTAAGCCACAACATTTTTAATTAAAGTTGTCAATTTTGTTCCATCAGGCCTACATCGTTGGAACATTAAAATGACATACAGGCCATATGTTCGTATAAATAATGTGGACAGCATTGCTGACTTACATTGGCTACACTCCATTGTTGTGATCGGCTGATTTTACTAGCTTATTAAAGGACACTGATTTACTGTCTGGCAAAGTTAAATAAATAAATCTTTCTGAGTCTACACTACTAGTACTTGATAGCCTACAGTTCTCGCAGTCATGTGCCATTGATAAGAAAGGCCAAACAGGTGATCTACATCTACACCTTCATCTTGTAACACATCAAGCATATACATTAAAAACTCTTGACAATCTTGCTGAATATTTTGAAAGAATTGCGTTTGACATGAACATATGTCTAACAAATTTCGAATTTCAGACACACTTTTGATTTTTGTTCTATCAGTGCTACATTTCTCTAACACAGAATTCAGCAAGCAGCAAAAACTTTGATCCGAATTGATCACAATCTGTTCTTTTAAAGTTTCTAGAGAAAAGAAAACATTAACCACTACATTAGCATAGCAGTTGACACCAGAACTGTTTTCAAATGGAAAACCAACAACATCTTCAACAGAATCCTTTTTCTTTCTGCTTATAATTTCTGGTTCATCGACTTTTTGTCTTTTTGCTACAACCTCCCGACTATTGGTCACATTTCTTCCTTTCCGGCCTACCACACGTTTCTCAAACAAAGGATATTGAGGCAAATGTGGCGCATACTCTTTTCTTAACCTATTGTATTCCTTAACACAATCTAGATCCGCACAAATGTTTGTGACATCACACTCAATCAAGTACAAACCCGATAAAGTTCTGACTCGTGTCAATGCCACATGGAAAGGGGCGACCAATCGGTCCCCCCGAACGTATGGTGGAGTACTCCGATCCCCCCGGGAAGCCATCTTGGGCGGGAGGCGAGTCCCGGCTGGTATGCCCGAAGCGGCGTAGCCGGGGCGCGCTTTTTCCCGCCCTAGAGTGGGTTGTCCTAGACACCGAAGCCGCCAGCCACGCCCCCGGAGGCGGGCGGAGGCGGGTTTACGCCCGCCCGAAGAGGGATAAAAGGAGCGACAAGCCAAAGTAGCATCCTCTTGTTCCTGTGCTCTGAAGCTGCACCTCCCCGCTGCCCGTGAGCTTGAGACGGAACGAAGAGCCAATTTTGACCCACCCACCAGCCCCTGGAGACAGCAAGTGGTTTGAAGTAAAGTCGTGATGTGGTAACTCAATTTTCTTACAGGTTACTTGGTTTAAAAGTTGTGATTCATTATGTAATAAAGTGGTAACTCGATTTTCTTACAGGTTGCTTTTGATTAAAAGTTGTGATTCATTGTGCAATAAAGTGGATAATTTCTTATAGTATGTTTTATCGAATAAAGTATTTGCACCAGTGTTGATCAGTGATGTTTCGACATTTCATATATTGAGCATCTTCTGTCTTTAGTGATTAGTCCTTTTAGTTTAATGTCGTATTTATTTTCGGTCGGGCGGTAAGGTCATGATCGGTGAGCAGTAATTGGAAGATCCCTATGGGGGGGCGTCACCCATTACGGATGGGAGCGCCCGGGGGGAGGTGGCCATTGGCCCCTCAACAGGGAGGCGGTCCCTTCTAAGGATGGGACGCCGAAAGGAAAGGGAAGGCGGTCAAGGCCCCTCCCTGGATAGGAGGGGCTACGGGCCCCTCCTGGGAATTTCCCGGGGCCAGGACATCTGCGACGGCAGATGTGGTAAGTTGTGTGGGGTGGGGAGGGGGGTCCACGCTACCTTCTAGACACCTCACACGAGTCCTCGGACGACCTTAAAATGGCGTCGAGTTAATGGGGGCCCCCGTCAAGACAAGGGAAATTGGTATGTGCACATGAGGTACAGTCCTCTGTGTGGCCGCGTCTCACAAGTGGGGGGGTAGTTCTGGTTTAGGGATCTGACACCGGTTACGACCTTGCCGTTGGCCCTTAACGTTAGGATGTACAATTTCAATTTAAAAATGTTTTGTAGGATGTTAGTATCGGCTAGGAGAACCTTTGTATTAGAAATATGTTAAGGTCAGCCAAAACATCGTTATATGGAAATGAAATTGTACATGATATGAAACTGTTATTTTAATGTTTTAATTGTGTTTCATATTTTAATAAATACGGCCGGGAGGGTAACTCCCTCCCGCCTTCCAAAAATTCAGAAATGTTTCCGTATTCCCATTCTTGGGGATTGTGTTGAGAGGGGGTGGCGGGTATCTCAGCCATATATGCCATACCCTCCTTGAACACAGAGCTGCCAATATTCACCAATGCACTGTCTACACTTAAACCGTGCGATTTATGGATTGCCACCGCATATGCCAAGCAAACAGGAAATTGCTTACGGCGAACATTTAAGTCTTTTACAAGCAAAAACCTAGCAGAGCAACGACCAATTAGCTGTACTTCTTCAATACCATCAAATTTAATTTTTAAAAATTCAATTCCATCTCTATTTCTGTATTTCTCAAAATCAACAACATTACCCATTGATCCATTTACCAGACCTCTTTCAACATGTAAATTCCTTCTTAAAATTATACAACAATTCAAAGCACACATTCAGAGTCTTTTCAAAACCTGCAGTTTTAGATATAGTCTTCTCTAATGAATCCAATTTAGATTTCAAATTCTCAGACAAAATAATTGATGCTCCCATATGCTCTACTCTGTCAATAGCTTCCAGTTTCACAATCTCTTGGTTTTCTAAATGCAACATTTTGTTGTTGAAGATGGCACATTCTGCAAGAGTTGGCATCAAACATATTCCAGATTTCTTCTCAGTAATTTTCTGAAAAATATTCTCAGGTACAACGTCTTCTTCTGGATACAAATTTGACAGTAATCGTGCATGTAAAGCTTCTTTCCAATGCTCGGTCACTTTTCCAATTCTAACATCTTGTAGAATATTCTTATAATCTTCATCCTTTGCTTGACGCATATTTTCACGCAGTTCAGCATAATTGAAGTTTAACCATATATTGACGTTGCCAATACTCCCTAGACACTTCCTGGTATCTTCATGTGTGAGCATTTTGAACACAGGTTGTCCTTTCACTGGTGTCAGCTGCAGAAGATCACCGAAAACAATGATGTGTTTGCCACCAAATAACACATCATACTCTGTTTTAAGAACTTCTTGCATTCTCAAATGCACAAAGGCAAGCATGACATTGGAAACCATGCTTACTTCGTCAATGATAAGAAGTTTCATTTTCCTCAAGACTCTTGAAACTTCACAACAAGCATCTCCAGATAACTTGTGGTATTGTAATTTGTTATCATGCTCCACTGGCAGCATCAGTACATGATGCAAAGTAATACCTTTAATGTTATGTGCTGCCAGTCCAGTTGGAGCGGTGACAACACAAGACAGCGATGACTCAGTCCTTTTCTGCAAATAACATGAAATTGCTTTAATGAGGAAACTTTTTCCAGTTCCCGCTGCTCCACTCACGTACAGTCGGACAGTCTTCAACGACGTACATGAGCACTCTTTCTTCTCATGACTTAATCCATGATCAATTTGGTTGGTAACTTCGTCATATATTTTCCTCTGCTCAACGTTGAGTTGTCTTTCCAAGTCTTCTAAGTTAACCGCATCCTCCTGAGCATGTGCCATGGCTCTTTCCACTTCAATTATAGCAGTGGCAGCTTCATTTTCGATAACTGGTCCTCCTAGTGGATCCTGACTCAATGAAACAGAACACTGACTGTCCTGAGAACTGTCTCTAGCAATCTCGGCTGCAATCGTTGCTTCATGCTCGATTTCCGCATTCAACATTTCTAGATATTTGGGAAAAACAGGAAATTCTATGGTCTCTTTGGCTGCATTGAAAGAGTCTTCGTAACAGAGGAAATCTCCAAGCAGTTCCTCTTCTGCACGCCAAGGCTTGAAAAGTTGCAAAAGGGCTAAATAGAAAAACTCTTTTCTTTCACGAGATTCACCACTTAATTTTCGATGATTTACCAATTGGCATTTTCTTTGCTTGACCAGACAACCCTCACTTCCAATTACAGCATACACTCCTTTATCAATATATTCTTTGATGTTCCTTTTGAATATGTAATTTTGCAGAACCTCATACAGACAAACATTCTCGAGGTGACTGCTTCTATTTGGATAATATGTATCCAACATGTTGGTCTTCAAAATATCTGTACTGTTTGGCTCCTTTTCCGCCAAATACTCAATTTCCCGTACAGGTTTCAGAACTCGATTACGCGTTGCAGCAAGACCAGGACTCGCCCAAATGATACTCCTGGATTTGGCATAAAGACTTGCTGAAGACAACCGGTCAGAACATTCGTAAGCACCGATTTCTCGATGCGACAACATCTTCAGACTGAAACTGTACAACTTCTTACTGAGGCTCTTTTCATGGGAAATGTCCTCCCACATATCCTTCAATTCTGTCTTTTCTTTTTTGGTGATGTAAGATGTCACATACCGAGCCACAGCCATACAGTTATCAGCCACAAACTGTATATCCATGTTAGCATTCCACATGGACAAAATCACTGGGTTGTAGTCATTGATATACTTGGACTCTTCGTTCCTTTTCAAATTGTATGTATTTTTGGGTGATTTTCTCGTCACATTATGTCGCAGAGAAGACATCAAATTGTTCACTCTTCCTTTAGATATCACCAATCGTGGAAATCCAAAACGACATTTTGTATAGTACTTGTTCTTGTTTCTGAATTTACGACGACAGTACTTTCCACAACGATGGCTTTGAAACCGTAAAACTTGTTCTCTTAGACTTTTGTCTTCCTTTGTCTTTGGAACAGCACATGTAGAATACTGTTCTATGAAATTCATCACTAAGTCATCCGGATCTGTTCCAAATTTGGGAGCATCTTTGATCCACAGCAGCATATGTATATGAGTGGCACCTCTTGCTTGGTACTCCTTTCTCTAGAAGAAATACAACACCTCTCCAAGAGGTGGATTTTTCTTGTTCATGATGAAAGGCATCATAGCTTCAAATCTATGATTGAAGTACCTGCATACATTCACTGGATCCAAAGAACACAGTTCTCCGGGTGTCTTGAATTTGATATTTTCAATGTTTCCATTTGCCTCTCGTAGAAATTCAATTAAGTCTTCCCAGCCATACTCGGCACAGCTGAGAGTGAGGAACCATGTGGGAGTTCCTAAGTTCCTCAGCATACATTTCAAATCACCATGACGACGGTACCAGTACTCATTAGTACCACGCTGACACGCCATGAGTTTAATCAGGTGAGAATCCAAAATACTATCTTGCACATTGACTTTATTCATAAAGTCACTTGCCGAGATGTTTTGCATCTGTACACCACTTTTCAAGATGTGGTTCACTGCATATGACAGTCCAGACAGATCGCTTTCAAACAGTAGATGAAACAAATAGGGAAGGCATTGACGAAACCTAGGATCTTCTACATACAATCGTAAAGTCCGGTATTCAGAAGCAGGAATTTGAACAGGTCGCTCATCATATCTTCCTCCTTGACCTGTTGGAAATAGCTGTGGGAAACACCGAGCTTCCAAACTTTCCTCCCAAACACTAATAGGACTCCCTTTGGCTCGTTTCATTTGAAACAACTCAATAGCATTCCCCATGACTTCCTTAGAATGCAAAGGATGAACACTATAATGTTCATATATTTCTTCATTTTTAGAGGGTTCTACTTTTTCAATTTGACCAGCACACAAATCGCTATCCTCTTCTTCACTTACTTCCTCTTTTGCAACACATACATTCTTGTAGTACTTATTGATTTTCTTCAAATACAATGTTGCCTTTTTTACTTTCCTAACATCCACTAAATCTAGCCATATTTTCTTACTCTTTGTCGGAACCCAATTAACTAAGATAACCAGAGGTTCCTCTTCCACTTTCTCTACTCCAATTGTATTAATATTTTTTTTAAATCTAGAGGCAAATAAACAACTCTTCCCTTTAATCCTCTCTGTAAATCTGATGGAGGCAATTTCCCTGTCTTTGGCTCCATTCTTACAATAGCCTGAAAGGGATGCACACTTTGAATCAAAATAGATTCATAAGTATTTAAATCCTTCAATTCAGAAGGAATGTCAACCAATTCCAGATTATTATGAACCGCGCTAGCAGGCATCCGGTTTTGATTTAATTTGTTACAACAATAAGTACACACACGTTGATCCAAACCCAAATCAAAACAATTTTCTACCATCAAGTATGTTGCAAAATCCTTCCATTCACTATTATTTTACCTTTCACTTTTCGCATATAAATCCACTAACTTAGTCTGATTCTTATAATAAGTGCGTCGACAACATACACAAGTGAAATTAGGCCTCTCACTTGATTTCACCTGAAACGTGGCAATTTCCTTTTGAAAATTATCTGTACTGGAAACATGTAAACTAGCTTCCACATTACCTTCTTCTTCTGGGTCAATTTCAACATTCTCCTCTTTACTTGTAAAGTAACAAAACTCAATTTCTTCACAAATATTCTTCACATCTACTTCAGAACCATGCAAAAGAGCAGTGCATAATTGTTTAAGCATAATTGCTGGACTCTTACCATAATACAACATTCTAACTAATTTCCTCACTTTACTATGATGCACTGCTAGCATCCTGAAATGATGAAAAACACTCTGGCATACTCTCCTGGAAAGACAAGCCAGTGAATGACCATGCAAACCTGTCACTTCTCTCACTCTGCAAGGATCTAATTCTTGCAACAATTTTATTTTCTGTTTTAAACTTTTCTTATTAAATGTCTGTACAAAATCACAAAGAAAATTAATGGAATCCTGTCGCACACTGCAAATAGAACTACACTTCCAGGTATACACTGGTCCCTTAGGACGTCTCCCTAAAACTTCATTACCTAACACCTCTTCTGCCTCTGTTGACAAAAGTTTTTCTTTTTCAACCGGACAACCATCTTTCACCTCATAGGCTCGACCACTGGTGTCGACTGCATGCACCAAATTATTGTCCTGAAAATAACTCTCCTCATTAAAAAATGCCTCACAACTTGAACTATGCATCCATTCTCCTGAGAAAACTTCACAAAAATTACTTCTATTAACTACTCTCTTCCATCTACTATTTGATTTGAAATCATAAATTTACTTGTTTAGTTTCCTAATTCTATTGATTACCAAAATAAATAACTTTCGCTTAATTTCAAAAGCCTGATCAATAATTTTCTCTACATTTTTCTTTCTCCAATAAAAAGCCACTTTCTGTTGACCTTTCTTTAAATTTTTTAACAAATTGCCAATTATCCTGTTGTGGAACATTCGTCTACGAATGTCCCTAAACAGATTTTTCCTTCTACTGCCATGCACAGAATTATCTCCTGCTCTACCAGTAAAATTTTTGATTGGCCTTTCCTTTCCGTTTAAATTTGCTCTCTTTTTCTGGACTAAAACTTGTTCTGTAGTTATACTTTTGTTTCTACAAATGTTTCTAAGGAATGATTTCGTTCTCTTACCCGGAGCTTTCTTCGTAACTTGACGAGATTTTATTGTAGAGGACTGCTGCAAGCATTTAGTAATCTGCTGTCTTTGACGTTTTGTAGCCTTTCGGATTCTATCCTTAGACGGGAATTGTCTAATTTCGAAATGATCTGCAGTTGAATCTGTGGTAAAATATAATAAAAAATGTTAATAACCACTATTACCAAACAGTAAATCAATAACAGTAAGGATTTGACTCAGCAATGCCATAAAGATGATTCAGTGAAATCTTCTGAATTTTACTGTGTTAGTTTTACAGGACTTTCATGCAAATGACTGCCCACCCTGCAACAAAACGCCCACATGAAACCTGACGCACATTAAATTATATACTTACCTGCAATAATCCATATGCCAGTGTTTAGGTCCATCCACCCTGCCCCTCCCCCTCCCTGCCTCCCTGCCCCACCGTAACTCCCTCCATGGCCCGCGGCTGCTATCTTGCAACATGGTACATCTTGTAAATCACTGCTGCATTATAAAAGTGACGCAACAGCAGCACAAAAGAGGCGCACAGCCATCATAAATCTGGCCCTAACACTTTAAATGATTGATTCAGGATGACGATAAGGTGTGGACTATCTAGAGGTTTGTTTGAGGTGAGGCCTACTCAGGGTTGCAGATGAAATTTAGGCTTGTTGAAGAGTACAGAGGTGATAATACATGTACAAGCCTACCAATGAAGTGAATCATGTCCACTGCACTCTTGAACAAAGGCCAGACCTCTATCTCCCTGAACACGACTAAACCTCATCTGCACAATGTGATTCATAATGTTACGAAACACAAGTGATATAATTGAAAAACGTGCAAATATTTTTGCACAATTAACAATCACATCACCTGTATTTCTTCAGCTTAGTTATCTCATTGTGCAGATGTAGTCTACGTCCTATGTAGAAGCACACCCTATCAATACTTAAATTACCCAAGCACACATGGGGGCGTATTTACAAGGAACTTGCTCCACGGGGAAATGTCTTAAATTAAAATGGGAAAAATAACATCAAAGGGACTCAAAGGCCTTGTAAATATGCCCCACACAACCTATGAAACACTAGCAGTACATATCAAGAAACTTAATTGATTTCAAAAAACGTTTTTAAATCTTTTATGTAAAACAATTATATACCTACATTCATGAGGAACTGACTTAAAATGCCCTAATACACATGAAAGCGTTTTTTTAAGGCCCTTGCACCTTTTTTTCCATCACTTTTAACATGGCTATGTAACTCAAACAATCAAAATCAAAATTTGCCAAGCACACATGGGGGCGTATTTACAAGGACCTTGCACCACGGGGAAAGTGACTACAAATGGCCAAACACAAATGGGGACGTATTTACAAGGGCCCTTGCACCACGGGGAAGTGACTTGAAATGGCCAAGCACACATGGGGACGTATTTACAAGGACCTTGCACCAGGGGGAAGTGACTTGAAATGGCCAAGCACACATGAGAGCGTATTTACAAGGCCCTGGCCTTGCACCCGAGGGAAGTGACTTGAAATGGCCAAGCACACATAACGGAGTATTTACAAAGAACTTGCACCAGAGAGAAGTGACTTAAAATTGCAACATACACATGAGGACATATTTAGAAGACCCTTTCCCCAGGGGGAAGTGACTTAAAATGACCAAGCACAGATAGGGGTGTATTTACAAGGCCCTTGCACCACTTATGCATCACTTTTAACATGTACACTGTGGAGCACCATGGGACAAAAACAACACAGATGCATCATGCATCAGTTCCGCAAAAGCGACGCATTGCAGGAGTCACATCGCAAGTAAATAAATTCTCATAAATTTTAAAAGCATTCCTTTTCCTTAAAAACGATTTTCTGATCATAATTTGAAAACACAGCACAGCTCCTATGTACAACCACACCTTGTCAGTACCAATACTTTACATTATCTGCAATTACAATTTGTAAAAGAATGCAAAATCTTCTTTGAAAACATAATGCAAACACTTGACTCAAAACATAATTTTAAATGCACAGCTGGCTTTCTTATTTTCTCAAAAAAGCATACTAGTCTCTATCTAAAATGAAGAAACGATATCTCACCTTAGCAAATGCTTTTTGAATTTCAAAACAGTCTCAGAAACACACCAATTTTTCTTTAGCAGAACAAAAGGTATGCACTCCAGAGGCTGCAACCAAGATAGGCACAAAAATGCTGATATTCATCACACATATCTCTCATGTCAGCCAATCAAAACTCTTCCCACACTTTTTTCAAATCAACACCCTTCCCCCCTCTGCCCTTTCTGCCCTTTTTCCATAGCAACTACCTCCTGCCAGACCTCTCAAGTTTACAAGTTCACACAACAATGTTTCAAATGAACTCTGAACTCTCAGTACACCTGCTAATCCACTGCAATCTTTCATAAAATCATTTTTTATTAACCATTCAAATTACATCTTTCAAAGAACACATCCATGCACCCTAACTTTCTGTTTTCAGCAATGGAAATCCACCAATCACTGCTAATGAATCATTAGCACTCAAACTCCACAGTTTTTTTCTTTACAAACTCCACTGTTTCAACTGCCGTTTCATTCCCACACTTCATCTGACTGCAGCAGAACAACCTCTCGCCATGTTTTCTGTCTGGATTCTAGGACATAGCTACATCCACTGGGCTCACAGGTATGCTGATAACAGAAATTTACACAACCTCAATTTACAAAATGTGGAAATCAAATGGATTGGCCAAAGAGGATTGAGATGTCACCAATTGATACCATTGGTGAAAACCTTTTTACATTTGCCAAACCCTGACCTCATAATAGTGCACTGTGGAGGAAATGATTTGGGCACTTTGACTGGGGTAGGTCTGGAAATGCTCTTAACGGACACCTTTGAGCAATTGATGGCACTTTTTCCTCAAACTGCCTTGGTATATTCCAATATATGCTAAAGACAAAAATGGAGGTGGTCCAATCAATTTTTTCCACAAATTGAGAAATCGAGGAAGCATGTAAATAAGTCTGTTTCAGCTTACATGAGAGACCATGGAATGGGCTGCATCTACAACAATAACTTGCGTTACTACATGCAAGATATCTACAGAGGAGATGGCGTGCACTTCTCAGATGAGGGGAACAGAGTTTTCATGCAAAATTTAAGACTGTGTATTGGTACCTACTTATAGGTACCTAGCACTTACACAGAACCCAAAAGCTCTTTTCAGAGCTACCTTAACTATAATTACTCTTTAAAAATTTCGAATGTACCTTTTTTCACTAATTTTCACTTATGTTCGCTTCCCGGTTCGCTACCCGGTTCGCATACCGGCAGCTAACCGCGCGAAAAATTAAAAAAAAAATAATTCTTTTTTCTCGCACATATGGGACTCCTCAGCCACCCTCAGAAAAACTATGGGGTCAGGATACGTCTACCGTGCCCCCTTCTACCCATTCTGAACATTATTTACCCTCCATCTTGTATCTCAATTCTACCGAAACACAAAATGGAGGACTCCCGTAACGCTGCAGGTTCGCGTACCGGGGCACGCACTGAGAAGCGCTCGCTTAAAAAGGTGGAAAAGTAATTTACAGAAAAACCACTGGAGACACTTTCACCATATATACATTAGCTCATACTACATACCAATCCCTACCATTTTCACAAATTTGGTTGGAATTCCATTTAGCCATTTAGCATGTAGACCTCTCTAAATTCCCTGAGGTAAATTACTTCACAAAACACATCTGAAGTGTTGGAATTGACAACCAATTAAAATGTTACTTTCATTTTCTACTTTTTTTACCTGACATTTGATTGATTATTACCTGAATATATATAAAGAAAGAGAGAAAAACACAGCCATTTTGACTACTACTTCCTGAAGTACATTGCAAGAACATTTTCACTGACAACTTAAACTTGTCTTTAAAAGGTAAGATGTTATTTTATAAATTTGACCGGAAAACTATGTTATACAATTTAAATTAATTTGGAAAACATTTTCAGATAGTTATATACTATCCCTCTGTAAGAGTTAGACATTGAGAAAGGCTTGTTTATTATAATTATGGATTGATTTACGTTTCTGTGTTATAATTATGAATTTACTTAGGCTTTTTCGCAGGCACTTTTTAATAGTACTACTTCACGCCTGAAACCATACAGTGCCCATAGATAACTTCTCTGTTATAAACTCACAAGTACCTGTGTGAACTTAAACCCAACATTGCCCTATCTCTACTGATATATTTATTTTTTATGCAAATTTCAGCACAAAAATGGAAGGAGAACAGAACGTTTCCTTTGAAATTGCCCTAGAGATGAACAATGAGGAAATCATTGAAAGCATTGACTTGGAATTCATGGACGAATCACGAGACCAAGAACTTCTACAATGTGTAGAATCTGTGGATTTGTTACTTCAGTATGAGGACGATAAAATGTGGGAAGTTATGTTCACTCAACAAAAGGACATTTCGGACAGTCAAATGTTAGACAGTCTATTAAATTTTGAAAAAGAATCAGAAAAATAATATTTTATATTTAATAATCAAAAATTGTTCGAGTCTTTAATCATTTTTATATGTAATTCATAAACTAGTACCAAATTGATTATAATGTAAAGTCAGACTTATAGTATACTGTGCAACTTTTTTTATGTCACATAGTAATTTTGCTCATAGTTACTTCCTTTCTCCAACTATATTATCTCCAATGTGTATTTAACATCTCTTTATCATCTCCTGCCTCCATATTGTTTCTACTTTCCTGACACACTATGGTATGAATTCCATATTCCACAATAACTTCTGAAACAACATGCAAGATATCTACAAAGGAGACGGTGTATATTAATTTTTTGACTCTGCATTGGTACCTACATATTGCTACTTAAATTAAAAAAAACAAAAAAAACCCAACAAAACGAACAATCAATAAACATACAATATTTAAAAAGTCTATCATTCTTGTTTCCTTATAGTACGCTCCCTGGACCGCTTTCCGGTGCGCGTACCGGGCGCACCCCATGCAAAAAAAAACATTTTTTTTTTATTTTTTGCCCCGCGGGGCCCTTTTAAAGCCTCCACATCAAACCTAGGGGGTCAGGGAGGATCTACTATTCTCCCTTATGGTCATTTCCCCCTTTGTTTTGGCCTCCTCTTGTCACTCGATCCTACCGAGAAACAAGATGGCGGCCGCTCCGGACTGTTTAGAATGTTGACAGACACCGGAGAGCAAATCAGCTTCGCTTCGCGAAGTTCCGTTATGCGTCAGGTACGCGAACCGGAGAGCTACCCGGAGCGCTGTCACAGATATATATATTTTTTTGAACGTTAAATTATCAAAATCCACTGGAGCACATATATTGAGACCTAGCAAAGGCACAGCGGGCTAACAGTCCCTACAATTTTGCCAAGCTTCGTGCAAATCCATTCAGCCGTTCGAGCTAAAAGGCCCCCCCTTGACGAAACCCCCCCGAATTTTCAGGGGCTGCTCAGAAACGAAATGTGCCATTTTCCTGAAAATTTCAGCCAATTCCGTCCACAAACGCCAAAGTTATTAGACATAGAATTTTCAAAAATCCCATAGAGAAAAAATCCTAACTATATATACCTACTGGCGACCACCAGTAGGTAATATATACATATATATACATAAATACATACATATATATATATATCGTGAGAGGTGACAAATAAAATACTTCTTGCCTGAAACATTTGCTGCTGAGGCCTGAGTTTCCTTCTTCGCCTGGCGTTTGCTTGGAAGTGGTGGGAATCGTTCCGAATATATATATATATATATATATATATATATATATATATATATATATATATATATATATATATATATATATATATATATATATATATATATATATATATATATATATATATATATATATATATATATATATATATATATATATAGATAGATAGATAGATAGATAGATAGATAGATAGATAGATAGATAGATAGATAGATAGATAGATAGATAGATAGATATTGGAAAGGGGCGACCACTCGGTCCCCCCGAACGTATGGCAGAGTACCACGATCCCCCCGGGAAGCCATCTTGGGCGGGAGGCGAGTCTCGGCTGGTATGCCCGAAGCGGCGTAGCCGGGGCGCGCCTTTTCCCGCCCTAGAGTGGGTTGGCCTAGACACTGACGCGGCTGGCCACGCCCTCGGGGCAGGCAGGGGCGGGTTTACGCCCGCCCTGAAGACGGATAAAAGGAGAAGCAAGATCCGAAGGCATCCTCTTGTTCCTGTGCTCTGAAGCTGCACCTCCTCGCTGCACGTGAGCTCGAGACGGAACGAAGAGCCAATTTTGAGCGTTGTAATCGTTCTTGTTTGTTTTGCAGATACTCTGTTGGAGAATGCCGAAGAAGGCGGGAAAGCGCATGACTACTGAACAGATGCTGCGTGTTCTCATGAAGGAGATGACCGAACTAAAGAGGCGAGTGGATAAGAACGAGGAAGGGGGACCAAAACGTCCTTTGGCGGGAGCAGCCCCGGGAGGGAAAAACAAGAGGCCCAGAAGGGGAGCAGCGGGAGAAGACATCCCCGGTCCCAGTGCCCCGCTCGAGGCACCAACTCCCGTGCCGAAGGAAGGGAATCCGATTCCCGTTGTGGTCACCCCCGAGCTGGCAGCACAATTGGCAGCGTGGTTGGGAAAAGGTAACGAGGGCGCCACGGCTGTCGACGCACAGGAGCTAATGAAGCAACTGCGTGAGTCACGGGATGCAGCGAAGGTGTCAACGCCGGCTGCAGCAGTAGAGAAGCCGCAGGGGACGGGTTCAGTAGCAGAGACAACGTCCGGTGCAGGTAAGCGGCCATTGCCGATTGCGAGGGATGAGTCGGCACCCTCTCGTAGGGAAAAATTGGGTCAGCATGTTCCTTTGGCTATTAAGGAAAAGATATGGGCAGGGGAGTATGTAAACATATTCTCGTTGCTTACTGATCACTATGAGATGGAGCATGTAAAGGGCCAGAAGGAGCTCATGCATCCGAGTGTTTGGCGCGCAAAAATGGCCGCCTTTAAGGTAAATGAAAACATTGGCAATTGGGGCCAAGCGTGGGGGGTTTTTACATCGATCTTGGGGGAGCGAAGGCCCGATCTGTTACCCGAATTGCCGATTTATCAATCACGAATCATGGGGTACTCGGTATCACACGAGGGTAATCATTGGTTTTGCTATGATAACCTGTTTAGAAAGGCTAAAGAACACGATAAAAACTTAACGTGGGATTGTTATGATTCTGTGTCATGGTCCAAAATGAAGGAGACTGGTATGTTAAAATTGCCATTAGTGGGGAGTATCGTTGGCGAATCTTCCCGCCAGTATGCGGGGACGCCCTTTCGGGCAGGTGCGGGTACAGACAATTACTCGAAGCCTGCCGGTAACACTGGAAAAAGGGGGGTTTGTTGGAACTTCAACAGGGGTAAATGTACTAGGCCCCAGGGATCATGCAAATTTAGACATGAATGTAGTGGGTGTGGGCAATCATCCCATCCTGAGTCCACGTGCAGAGCCAAAACGGGTGATAACGGGGGTAGAGGAGGCGCCAAACAGGTCTAACATAGTCCGAGGGGCGCCTTTACCTACCCCGATTGATACCTTGGCAATGATTCCTTGGCTCAGTGAATACCCGGATCGTGTTTCTGCTGGGGTGTTGCGGAACGGGTTTTCTTATGGTTTCCGCATCCCAGTGGGGGACTTTCAGGGTGTAGGGAAATGTAAAAATCAGCTGTCGGTCTTCCAGCATACGTCTGTGGTACAGGATAAGATCAGGAAAGAGGTTACTCGAGGTCGAGTCGCCGGTCCGTTTAGTGTACCGCCGGTTCCTAACTTTGTTTGTTCCCCTTTAGGTGTGGTCCCAAAGAAGGACCCGGGTGAGTTTCGGCTGATACATAATTTATCAGCCCCACGTGGTCTTTCCGTAAACGAAGCGATAGACCCGGAAGTGTGTTCGGTGCGGTACGCATCCTTCGATGAGGCCGTAGCCATTTTGAATCGCCTGGGGCCCGGGGCGCTGATGGCAAAATCTGATATCGAGTCAGCGTTCCGGTTGCTCCCGGTACATCCTGACGATCAGCGTCTCCTAGGTTTCATGTTTCAGGGTCATTATTACATGGATAGGTGTATGCCGATGGGGTGCTCTATATCTTGTGCCTATTTCGAGAAATTCAGTAGTTTTCTACAATGGGTCTTCACAAGGAAGACGGGTTTCCAGCATGTGATGCATTACCTTGATGATTTTTTGTTCCTGGGGGCAGCCGGGGATCCGGAATGTGGGCAGGCTTTGGCGCAATTTTGTGTCTTGATGAATCAGTTTGGCGTGCCATTGGCACCAGGTAAGACTGTGGGGCCTTCCACTTGCCTCGAGTTTCTGGGGATCGAGTTAGACTCCGCAGAAGGTTGTTTTCGTTTACCAGCTGATAAAGTGTCAAAGTTCAGGACATCCCTGCAAATGTGTATAAGTAGACCTAAGGTTAAGCTGCATCAATTACAGCAGTTAGTTGGCCAGTTGAATTTTGCCCTGAGGGTTATACCAATGGCCCGCCCCTTTTCCCGTTCGATCGCTCAAGCCATGGTCGGCCTGAAGGAGTGCCATCATCGCACAAGGCTCTCGGCAGAGGTCCGCCAGGACATGCGCATTTGGTTGGCATTTCTGGCGGATTTCAATGGTCGAGTCGTCTGGAACAAACCAGCCGTGTCCTCCGAGGAGCTGGGGCTGTGGACAGATTCGGCAGGGAGCATAGGTTTCGGTGCCATATTCGGCACGAGATGGTCTGCACAAAAGTGGCCGACATGGTGGCATGACAGTGGACTGACAAATAACATTGCTTTCCTGGAACTTTTCCCCATTTTAGTGGCCCTGAGAACTTGGCCCGGAGGGTTCAGAGATCACTCGGTGGTATTTTGGTCTGACAATATGACCGTGGTCGAGTGTATCAATAGTCAGGCAGCACGATGCAAATGGATTTTGAGACTGCTCAAAGAAATTGTTTTACTTTGTATGCAATTGAATGTGCTATTCAGAGCAAGACATGTCCCAGGGGTAATGAACCAGGCGGCTGATGCACTGTCTCGTTTTCGTATACAGGCTTTCTGGGGTTCCTTCCCACAGCGGACCCGGAGCCGGCACCCTTTCCCGAAGCTCTCTGGTCTCTCGGTGCCCCGAACTTCGTAACCTCGTGGGAGAGAGTTTAGCACCCAGGACGAGGAAGGCATATGAAGGGGCGTTCCGGTCCTATTTGGCCTTTTTGGGGACTGATAGGGAGGAGCTTTGGGGCCAGGAAGAGTGGGTGGTGGATTTTCTGATGTCCTTACATCGGGTCGGGAAATCGGTGGCCACGGCTCAGAGGCATCGGGCTGCCATTTCCTTTGTTGCTAGGGCTCACGGGATCCAGGATCCGACAGAGTCTTTCGTTGTACAGAAAGCGCTACGGGGGTGGCAACGCCTTGAGGGTCGCAGAGTAGATGAGAGGCGCCCGATAGGTTTGGATAGGCTGGCTCAGTTATTATCCAGTCTCCCTGCTACGTGTTCATCTCAGTTTGAGACGGTGTTATTCCGAGCCGCTTTTACGCTGGCATTCCATGGGGCTATGCGGGTAAGCAAATTAGTGGCGAGGAACAAGCAGGATGTGACAGGAGGATTGTGCCAGGAGCACGTCCAGATCAGAGGGGAGACGATGACGGTCTCATTTGTCAGGTCTAAGACCGATCAGAGTGGGATGGGTGACTGCGTAATCATACACAGGATTCCCGGGTCCTCCATGTGCCCGGTAAGGTGTCTAGAAGATTATTTAGCACGAAGGGTGGCATCATGGGGGGGGACCTTGTTGAGACACGCTGACGCCACCCCACTGACAAAGTTTCAGTTTCAGCGGGTGCTTGCGATGTCGATTGCCGCTGCGGGCTTGAACCCGGGCGAGTTTGGGACCCATTCCTTTCGGATAGGGGCTGCTACAGAAGCAACAGCCAGGGGTCTGGATGTTGAACAAGTTAAACGGGTGGGGCGTTGGTCCTCCAATTGTTATAAGAGGTATGTGCGGTTGCACATGTTGTGAAGCTGTAGCAATGTACTCACGCTGCTTGTTTTTGTTTGGTTTTCAGTTGCGCAAGCCTACGAGGCGGGGCGGACTTTGCAGACGACCCTACACCGGGCCAGCGGTCAGACATCACCGGCTGTGAAAAAGGAGGTGTGGGTTGTGGGCCACTCATACGTGAGGCGTGCCGCAGACGTATTCAAGGCAGGTGATATGATTCACGTAGCTGGGGAATACGGGTACAGTGTGTCCTTCTACGGAAGAGGCGGGCTCTGTATTGACCAGTTTCAATCATTTTTTGAGGGTTTGCTAGGGCGGACGAGGTCACCGCCGTCTGTAGTGATAGTACATCTTGGGGGTAATGATTTGGTCACCACTGGTAGACGACTTCTTCTTGAGGCGATGCTTTCCACTGTAAGTTGGTTAGCGAGGAGAGTTCCAGGGTGCACAATTGCATGGTCCCATATGATCCCACGAAAAGTGTGGCGGGGGGCTATTTCGGTTCCTGCTCTAAATCATTCTGTTAGGAAGCTTAATAACAAAGTGAGTAGGTTGTTCCGTTCCAAGACACTGCATGCTATTTCCCATGGGTGTATTAATGATGACAGTATGTATTTGGGGGATGGAGTGCATTTGTCTCGGGTGGGGAATGAGTTACTCATAGGAGATTTCTTAGCATGGCTAAAAACGTTACACCATGACCTTTAGGTAGGAGTGTTGTGGGGGGTCCGGATAGCTGGTCAACTATCCGGCCTGTGGCGGTAAGGTCATGATAGGTGAGCACTAATTGGAAGATCCCTATGAGTGGGCGTCACCCAGCACGGATGGGAGCGCTCGGGGGAGGTGGCCATTGGCCCCTCAACGGGGAGGCGGTCCCTTCTAAGGATGGGTCGCCGAAAGAAGAGGAAAGGCGGTCAAGGCCCCTTCCTGGGTAGGAGGGGTTACAGCCCCCTCCTGGGGAATTTCCCGGGGCCAGGACGTCTGCGACGGCAGATATGGTAAGTTGTGTGGGGTTTGGGGGGAGGTCTACGCTACCTTCTAGATACCTCACACGAGTTCTCGTACGACCTCTAAGTGGCGACGAGTTTTATTGGGGCCCCCGTCAAGTCAAGGGAAATTGGTAATTGAACTTGAGGTACGCCTCTGGGCCGCCCCTCACAAGTGAGGGCGATATTTCTGGGTTAGGGATCTTGACACCGGTTACGACCTTGCCGTTGGCCCATAAACGTTAGGATGTACAATTTCAAAATTTCAAGTAAATGTTTTGCAGGATGTTAGTTCGGCTAGGAGAATCTTTGTATTAGAGACTCTGTTAAGGTTAGCCAAACATCGCAATGTGGTAATGAAATTGTACATAATATGAAACTGTTTATTTAATGTTTTAATTTTGTTTCATATTTTAATAAATACGGCCGGGGGGGTTACTCCCTCCCGTCTTCCAAAGACTTCAGAACTGTTTCCGGTTTCCCATCCTTGGGGATTGTGTTGAGAGGGGGTGGCGGGTATCTCAGCCATATGGAAAGGGGCGACCACTCGGTCCCCCCGAACGTATGGCAGAGTACCACGATCCCCCCGGGAAGCCATCTTGGGCGGGAGGCGAGTCTCGGCTGGTATGCCCGAAGCGGCGTAGCCGGGGCGTGCCTTTTCCCGCCCTAGAGTGGGTTGGCCTAGACACTGACGCGGCTGGCCACGCCCTCGGGGCAGGCAGGGGCGGGTTTACGCCCGCCCTGAAGATGGATAAAAGGAGAAGCAAGATCCGAAGGCATCCTCTTGTTCCTGTGCTCTGAAGCTGCACCTCCTCGCTGCACGTGAGCTCGAGACGGAACGAAGAGCCAATTTTGACCCACCCACCAGCCCCTGATGACAGCAAGTGGTTTTTTGATTAAAGTTGATGGATAACTCTGATTTTCGTTTACAGGTCGCGGTATTATCGTGATGATTTTGAGTATGTAATAAAGAATGTCGATTTGTGTTTTGCAAATAAAGAAATTCTGCTTTAGTGTTTATTGGTAAGCATGCTTTTAATAAAAGTATAGTTGCTACTGTATTTTAGTTTAGTCATTTAGTTAGCATTGTCGTATTTATTTTGGTCGGGCGGTAAGGTCATGATCGGTGAGCACTAATTGGAAGATCCCTATGAGTGGGCGTCACCCAGCACGGATGGGAGCGCTCGGGGGAGGTGGCCATTGGCCCCTCAACGGGGAGGCGGTCCCTTCTAAGGATGGGTCGCCGAAAGAAGAGGAAAGGCGGTCAAGGCCCCTTCCTGGGTAGGAGGGGTTACAGCCCCCTCCTGGGGAATTTCCCGGGGCCAGGACGTCTGCGACGGCAGATATGGTAAGTTGTGTGGGGTTTGGGGGGAGGTCTACGCTACCTTCTAGATACCTCACACGAGTTCTCGTACGACCTCTAAGTGGCGACGAGTTTTATTGGGGCCCCCGTCAAGTCAAGGGAAATTGGTAATTGCACTTGAGGTACGCCTCTGGGCCGCCCCTCACAAGTGAGGGCGATATTTCTGGGTTAGGGATCTTGACACCGGTTACGACCTTGCCGTTGGCCCTTAAACGTTAGGATGTACAATTTCAAAATTTCAAGTAAATGTTTTGCAGGATGTTAGTTCGGCTAGGAGAATCTTTGTATTAGAGACTCTGTTAAGGTTAGCCAAACATCGCAATGTGGTAATGAAATTGTACATAATATGAAACTGTTTATTTAATGTTTTAATTTTGTTTCATATTTTAATAAATACGGCCGGGGGGGTTACTCCCTCCCGTCTTCCAAAGACTTCAGAACTGTTTCCGGTTTCCCATCCTTGGGGATTGTGTTGAGAGGGGGTGGCGGGTATCTCAGCCATAGTATATATTCACTGAAAAAACCATAGGTTTCACACCAGTTATAGTTAGGGATTAGCATTTAAAAACCTATTAAATTCACTGAAAAGACCATAGGTTTCACAGCAGTTTTAGTTAGCTGGAAATTTTAATGACATAAAATCATTGAAATTCCACGTTATAGTTAGTTGGACTCACTATAACTTGCACGCCTGCAATGCGCTGCTATGACGTCACAAATTACATCACTCATGACATGGTCAGTGACATCACTCATGACATCACTGATGACACCATCCAGTGAATGTGTGTTTTTCTGAAAAATAAATATGTTTTATATATGTATATGTAAAGGTCGATCAAAGAATAAATGTTTAAATAAGTGTCTTAATGAATGTTTTTTTTTTTAAATTGATTGTTTAACTGGCTTATTAAGCGTATCTTAGTAAATACGTATATTAGTGAGTAACTTTTAAATACTAAAATGTATGTATCAGTGTTTCACTTTGTGTATACGTGGCTGCATGGGTTGGTGACTGACTCACTGTTTGTATGTGTTTTTAAGACAGCATATGTACAGGACTGTATGGATGGATGAGTGTGTATATTTGTGTGTTAGTGAGTAAACAACTGTCTCAATATTGTCTTTATCAGTAACCACATATGTTTTAATCTAGTATATGTGAGTATTGAAATATATAAGTGAGTATATGTGAGAGTGAGAGATTGTAAGAGTTCCTGTTTAAATAAGTATGTGTTTCTATAAGTGATTGTTTAAGAGAGTAAGTATGTGTAAGTTTCCATAGAAGTAAAGTGGTAGTATGTGTATACCTGTATATGCAAATAAATGGATGTTCAATAGTTTATTTGCATGTGTGAATATGTGTGTGAGTAACCTTTGGATGACTGTCGGTGTGTAACTGGATGTATAGGTGTATCACTACATATGATGAGTGAATATATGTATAAGTGACTATATAGAACTGTTGGTGAATGAGTGGATGTGTATTAGATGGTGGTATTACTGAATTGGTTGTTGTAACTGGTATGGGTATGTCCACTTTTTTGAAAATGTTAGTTACTATTTTTGAATATGTGTTTCAAGGGTTACTTTACAGTGAAAGGAGGTCTGTCACTCTGTCACAAGGATGGTGTCATCAGTGATGTCATGAGTGATGTCACTGACCATGTCATGAGTGATGTAATATGGGACGTCATCAGCAGTGCATTGCAAGCGCGCAAGTTATAGTGAGTCCAACTAACTATAACGTGGAATTTCAATCGTTTTATGTCAGTAAAATTTCCAGCTAACTAAAACTGGTGTTAAACCTATAGTTTTTTCAGTGAATTTAATAGGTTTTTTAAATGATAATCCCTAACTATAACTGGTGTGAAACCTATGGTTTTTTCAGTGAATTTCATAGGTTTTTTAAATGCTAATCCCTAACTATAACTTTTTGCATCTGCCAAACCCTGACCTCTTAATAGTGCACTGTGGAGGAAATGACTTGGGCACTTTGACTGGAGTAGGTCTGGAAATGCTTTTAAAGGACACCTTTGATCAATTGATGACACTTTTTCCACAAACTGCCTTGGTATATTCCAATATGTGTCAAAGACAGAAATGGAACTGGTCCAACCAATTTTGTCCACAATTTCAGAAAGCACGGAAACATGTGAATACATCTGTTTCTGCTTACATGAGAGACTAAGGAATGGGTTAAATATACAACAATAACTTGCGTTTCAACATGCAAGATATCTACAGAGGAGATGGTTTGCACTTCTCAGATGAGGGGAATAGAATATTCCTCCTGAATTTAACACTGTGCATTGGAACCTACTTGTAGGTACCTAAATCAGCCACTGAACCCAAAAGCTCTTTTCAGAGCTACCCTACCTCTGATCACTCAAAATGATTATCTTTCTCTAACTTTTTTCACTATTTTTCACCAGAGTACGCTCCCCGGTACGCTCCCCGGTGCGCGTACCGGGTGCTCCCCCTGCGAAATTTAAAAAAAAGAATATTTGTTTGCCATATATACCCCTCCGAAACTCCACTCAGCAAACCTAGATGGTCAAGGGGTGTCTACTGTGCTCCTTTTTACCCATTCCCAACGTTGTTTGTCCTCCATCTTGTGTCTCAATTCGACCGAAACACAAAATGGCGGAGTCCCGTAGCTATCTCTACTGATATATTTATTTTTATTTTTAATGCAATTTACAGCAAGAAAATGGAAGGAGAACCAAATAAAATTACTATTTTATTGAAATTGATATGGAGAACAATCCTAAGGAAGACATTGATGAATTAGACTTTTTGGATCAGTCTCTGGACCAAGACTTACTTAATTGTGTAGAAGAAATTGAATCATGGAATCGAAATGAGGACATACCTGACGAAATAATGTTGGAAATTCTTTTAGATTTTGAAAAATCACAGCAATAAATTTTTATTTAAAATTAAAAATTGTTTGAGACATTATTCTTTTTTATATGTAAATTATGAAATAGTACCAAAATAGATATAATATAAAGTGAGACTTAAACTATACTGTGCAACTTTTTTATGTTACATAGTAATTTTGCTCATAGTTACTTCCTTTCTCCCACTATATTTTCTCCAATGTGTATTTAACATCTCTTTATAATCTCCTGCCTCCATGTTGTTTCTGCTTTCCTGACAGACTATGGTATGAATTCCATATACCACAATACCTTCTGTAACAACATGCAAGATATCTACAAAGGAGACGGTATATATTCAATTTTAGACTCTGCATTGGTACCTACATGTTGGTACTTAAATTAAAAAAAACAACAAAAAGAACAATTATTAAACATACAATTTTTGAAAAGTCTGTCATTCTTTTTTCCCCGTGGTACACTCCCTGGTGCGCTCCCCGGTGCGCGTACCGGGCGCTCCCCCCGCAAAAATCGTTTTTTTTTTGTTTTTTTTTTGCCCTGGGGTGCCCTTTTATAGCCCCCACATCAAACCTATGAGGTCAGGGGGGTCTACTCTGTCCCCTTATGGTCAATTCCCCCTTTGTTTTTGCCACCTCTTGTGTCTCGATCCTACCGAGACACAAGATGGCGGCCACTCCGGACTGTTTAGAATGTGTACAGACACCCGATAGCCAATCAGATTTCAGCGGGCAAGTCGCGTAGCGCGCCCGTTGCGCTCCCCGGGTGCGCGTACCGGGGCGCGTCCATAGATATATATATTTTTTTTAACCTAAATTACTCAAAATCCACTGGAGCACATATCTTGAGACATAGCAAAGGCACATCAGGCTACCAGTCCCTACAATTTTGCCAAGTTTGGTGCAAATCCATTC
Source organism: Lissotriton vulgaris (assembly GCF_964263255.1). NCBI lineage: Eukaryota > Metazoa > Chordata > Amphibia > Caudata > Salamandridae > Lissotriton > Lissotriton vulgaris. Next base: position 267,229,751 of record NC_141695.1, read on the forward strand.
AGCCGTTCCGGCGAAAAGTGAGTTTGACCGCCCTATGGAAATTAACATGGGGAAAACATGTTTTGGGACCCCCCTTTTATCTCAGCCCCCACTTCACAAATCCTCCCCAAACTTTTAGGGTAGGACCGGAGCTTCACGAGGCAAATTTGAGAACATTTTCAGGCAGATTCGTCAACCGACGCCAAAGTTATTCACAATAGAATTTTGAGATTTTGCATTGAAAAAAATCCTAACTATAACTACCTACTGGCGACCGCCAGTAGGTAATATGTATATAGATATATATTTATATATATATATATATATATATATATATATATATATATATATATATATATATATATATATATATATATATATATATATATTTACTGAAAAAACCATAGGTTTCAGCCACGTTATAGGTAGGAATTAGCATTTACAAAAACCTTAGAAATTCACTGAAAAGACCATAGGTTTTACACATGTTATAGTTAGCTGGACATTTTACTCATACAAAACCAATGAAATTCCCCCGTTATAGTTAGTTCAGCTAACTATGACTTGCGCGCCCGCAATGCACTGATGATAATGTCACATATTACATCACTCATGACATGGTCAGTGACATCACTCATGACATCACTGATGACATCTTAAATTACATCACTCATGACATCATCCAGTGAATGTGTGTCTTTCTGAAAAATAAGTATTTAAATATATGTATATCTAAAGGTTGATGGAAGAATAAATGGGTAAATAAGTGTCTAAATGGATGTTTTATTTTGTAAAATTGATTGTATAATTGACTTATTAAGTATATCTTAGTGAATAGATGTATTAGCGAGTAATGTTTAAATATTTAAATATCTGTATCAGTGTCTCACCTTGTATATAAGTGGCTGCATGGGTTGTTGAGTAGCTACATGAGTGTGATTATGGGTTATTAGTTGGTTTTTTTGAGTATCAAAATGAGTGTCTGAATGGTTCATTGGGGGTATTACTTAGCGCACAGATGCATGAATGACTGACTCACTGTTTGTATGTGTTTTGAGGACAGCATGTTGGCAGGACTGTGTGGGTGGATTAGTGTGTGTATGGGTGTGTTAGTGAGTGAATGACTGTCTCAATAGTATCTTTATGTTTTAAACTAGTATATGTGAGTGTTGCTGTATATAAGTGAGTAGATGTGAGAGTGAGAGATTGGAAGAGCTCCGGTATAAATAAGTATGTGTTTCTATAAGTGATTGTTTAAGAGAGTAAGTATGTGTAAGTTTCCTTAGAAGTAAAGTGGTAGTGTGTGTATACCTGTATATGCAAATAAATGGATGTTCAATAGTTTATTTGCATGTGTGAATATGTGTGTGAGTAACCTTTGGATGACTGTCGGTGTGTAACTGGATGTATAGGTGTATCACTACATATGATGAGTGAATATATGTATAAGTCACTATATAGAACTGTTGGTGAATGAGTGGATGTGTATTATATGGTGGTATTACTGAATTGGTTGTTGTAACTGGTATGGGTATGTCCACTTTTTTGAAAATGTTAGTTACTATTTTTGAATATGTGTTTCAAGGGTTACTTTACAGTGAAAGGAGGTCTGTCACTCTGTCACAAGGATGGTGTCATCAGTGATGTCATGAGTGATGTCACTGACCATGTCATGAGTGATGTAATATGGGACGTCATCAGCAGTGCATTGCAGGCGCGCAAGTTATAGTGAGTCCAACTAACTATAATGTGGAATTTCAATCGTTTTATGTCAGTAAAATTTCCAGCTAACTAAAACTGGTGTGAAACCTATGGTTTTTTCAGTGACTTAAATAGGTTTTTTAAATGCTAATCCCTAACTATAACTGGTGTGAAACCTATGTTTTTTTCAGTGAATTTCATAGGTTTTTTAAATGCTAATCCCTAACTATAACTTTTTGCATCTGCCAAACCCTGACCTCTTAATAGTGCACTGTGGAGGAAATGACTTGGGCACTTTGACTGGAGTAGGCCTGGAAATGCTTTTAAAGGACACCTTTGATCAATTGATGACACTTTTTCCACAAACTGCCTTGGTATATTCCAATATATGTCAAAGACAGAAATGGAACTGGTCCAACAAATTTTGTCCACAATTTGAGAAAGCACGGAAACATCTGTTTCTGCTTACATGAGAGACTATGGAATGGGTTCAATATACAACAATAACTTGCGTTTCAACATGCAAGATATCTACAGAGGAGATGGTTTGCACTTCTCAGATAAGGGGAACAGAATATTCCTCCTGAATTTAACACTGTGCATTGGAACCTACTTGTAGGTACCTAAATCAGCCACAGAACCCAAAAGCTCTTTTCAGAGCTACCCTACCTCTGATCACTCAAAATAATTATCTTTTCTAACTTTTTTCACTATTTTTCACCAGAGTACGCTCCCCGGTACGCTCCCCGGTGCGCGTACCGCGCGCTCCCCCTGCGAAATTTAAAAAAAAATAACATTTTTTTGCCATATATGCCCCTCCGAAACTCCCCTCAGCTAACCTAGAGGGTCAAGGGGTGTCTACTGTGCTCCTTTTTACCCATTCCCAACATTGTTTGTCCTCCATCTTGTGTCTCAATTCGACCAAAACACAAAATGGCGGAGTCCCGTAGCTATCTCTACTGATATATTTATTTTTATTTTTTATGCAATTTACAGCAAGAAAATGGAAGGAGAACAAAATAAAATTAATATTTTATTTGAAATTGATATGGAGAACAATCCTAAGGAAGACATTGATGAATTAGACTTTTTGGATCAGTCTCTGGACCAAGACTTACTTAATTGTGTAGAAGAAATTGAATTATGGAATCCAAATGAGGACATACCTGACGAAATAATGTTGGAAATTCTTTTAGATTTTGAAAAATCACAGCAATACATTTTTATTTAAAAATTAAAAATTGTTTGAGACATTATTCTTCTTTATATGTAAATTATGAAATAGTACCAAAATAGATATAATATAAAGTGAGACTTAAAATATACTGTGCAACTTTTTTATGTTACATAGTAATTTTGCTCATAGTTACTTCCTTTCTCCCACTATATTATCTCCAATGTGTATTTAACATCTCTTTATAATCTCCTGCCTCCATGTTGTTTCTGCTTTCCTGACAGACTATGGTATGAATTCAATATACCACAATACCTTCTGTAACAACATGCAAGATATCTACAAAGGAGACGGTGTATATTCAATTTTAGACTCTGCATTGGTACCTACATGTTGGTACTTAAATAAAAAGAAACAACAAAAAGAACAATTAATAAACATACAATTTTTGAAAAGTTTGTCATTCTTTTTTCCCCATGGTACGCTCCCTGGTGCGCTCCCCGGTGCGCTCCCTGCGGGGCCCTTTTATAGCCCCCACATCAAACCTATGAGGTCAGGGGGGGTCTACTCTGCCCCCCTTATGGTCAATTCCCCCTTTGTTTTTGCCACCTCTTGTGTCTCGATCCTACCGAGACACAAGATGGCGGCCACTCCGGACTGTTTAGAATGTGTACAGACACCCGACAGCAATCAGATTTCTGCGCGGAAGTCGCGTAGCGCGCCCGTTGCGCTCCCCGGGTGCGCGTACCGGGGCGCGTCCATTGATATATATATTTTTTTGAACCTAAATTACTTAAAATCCACTGGAGCACATATCTTGAGACATAGCAAAGGCACATCAGGCTACCAGTCCCTACAATTTTGCCAAGTTTGGTGCAAATCCATTCAGCCGTTCCGGCTAAAAGTGAGTTTGACCGCCCTATGGAAATTAACATGGGGAAACACGTTTTGGGACCCCCTTTTATCTCAGCCCCCACTTCACGAATCCCCCCCAAACTTTTGAGGAAGGACCGGAGCTTCACGAGGCAAATTTGAGAAAATTTCCAGGCAGATACGTCAACCGACACCAAAGGTATTCACAATAGAATTTTGAGATTTTGCATTGAAAAAAATCCTAACTATAACTACCTACTGGCGTTCGCCAGTAGGTAGTTATAGTTAGGATTTATATATATATATATATATATATATATATATATATATATATATATACTGAAAAAACCATAGGTTTCAGCCACGTTATAGTTAGGAATTAGCATTTACAAAAACCTTAGAAATTCACTGAAGAGACCATATGTTTTACACATGTTATAGTTAGCTGGACATTTTACTCATACAAAACCAATGAAATTTCCCCGTTATAGTTAGTTCAGCTAACTATGACTTGCGCGCCCGCAATGCACTGCTGATAATGTCACATATTACATCACTCATGACATGGTCAGTGACATCACTCATGACATCACTGATGACATCTTAAATTACATCACTGATGACATCATCCAGTGAATGTGTGAAAAAATCCTAACAATAACTACCTACTGGCGACCGCCAGTAGGTAATATATATATAGTTAGGATTATTTCTCTATGGAACTTTTGAAAATTCTATGTCTAATAACTTTGGCGTTTGTGGACGGAATTGGCTGAAATTTTCAGGAAAATGGCACATTTTGTTTCTGAGCAGCCCTTGAAAATTTGGGGGGGTTTCGTCAAGGGGGGGCCGAGAAAAAAGGGGGGTCCCAAAACACGTTTTTCCCATGTTAATTTCCATAGGGCGTTTGGCCTCACTTTTAGCTCGAACGGCTGAATGGATTTGCACGAAACTTGGCAAAATTGTAGGGACTGTTAGCCCGATGTGCCTTTGCTGGGTCTCAATATATGTGCTCCAGTGGATTTTGAGAAATTAACATTTTAAAAAATTTATATATCTGTGACAGCGTCCTGGATAGCGCACCAGTTCGCGTACTTTTCGCGTAACGGAGCTTTGCGAAGCGAAGCTGATTGGCTCTCCGGTGTCTGTCAACATTCTAAACAGTCCGGATCGGCCGCCATCTTGTCTCTCGGTAGGATCGAGAGACAAGAAGAGGTGAAAAACGAAGGGGGAATTTAATGAAAGGGGGCAAGGTAGACCCCTCTTGACCCCCTAGGAATGATGTTGGGGTTATTAAAGGGTCCCGTGGGGAAAATAAAAAAAATTTGATTTTTCACGGTAGAAGCGCTTCCCGGTTCGCGAACCGGGCCGCAAACTGCTAGCGAAACGGGAATTCGCCATTTTGTGTTTCGGTTTAATTAAATTACAGGGTATAAGGGGGTACGGGAGACGGATCCTGATCCCTTATGTTTTCTGAGGGTGGCTGAGGAGGCTCATATATGTTGATACATGTCTTCCAGCGGCTGTGCGTGAGCGTTTTATTTTTTTTGCTGCGTGACGTCTGTTAACGTTCGATTCGATGGAAATCAGGAAGTGTTGACCGCCATTTTGTCACTGCGAGTAAATATTTTATTTGTTATAAATAAATCATTATTGATAAACATTGTCTGCGCCATCTTGCCTTTTTTGCAATGCCACACTTTTGTTGAGCACAGCAGCCATTTTAGATGCCTTGACCAGACCCACTGTCTGCACCCTCGCAAGCATCTCCCCCACGCACTGGTCACTCCAGCTCTCTTTCTCATGTATGGGCTAGAAACCTCCCATCTGCGCTGTTCTTCTCTGAGAATCACACCCTGTGCCCGCCCGACTCCTGCCTTTCACCCTATTCACTACCGCACCCTCTGACACTCCTCTTCCTCTGTGTCCGATTGTCCAGGCCCGTCCCAGGCTATCACCTAGCCCTGCAGATGTAGTTTATGGCCTCAACTGTAAAGAATCACCCCTCTTCAAAGACGTTACAGTAGATCAAGGCCCCCACCCGATGAGATCCGTCACACTACACGCGTTCCTGCAATCTGATAACCATCCTGTATTGTGATTGGAGAGGGGATTCTCACTGTGAGGGTGTGTGGGACCGAGCCTGAAGCGGAAGATTCCAGGGATGCCTTTTTGTACATCAAAGTCTTCACAATTATGTGTCACATTAAAAATATATAGCACTCCAACAAAGTAGAAGGAAAATAACACTTTAATAACTTATAAATATATACATCGCAACAAAAACAGTAAACACCTTAAAACATTTTTTATTAAAACAGAAGCAACAATGGTCAGTAGCGGTCTGTTGTGCGAATAGTCCCAAGGCAGCATATTTACCTAGAGTGGTGCTGTGTAGGACATTCTGAATGGAAATTAACCAGAACTATAACCATCTACTTCCAATAATATAACTTTTATGCCCAAATTACGCAACGATTTAGCTAATCTGCTAAAGGGGGGAGTCGCAATTTCTTTACAATAATAAATAATGAAAAATCAACATCAATAGGGTTGTCCGTATTCCCGATGCAGCACTATAGTGCAACATACACAGCACCTGGGGTGTCAAGAGTGAAAAGGTCCTAGCTACTTAACCAATGACTTACAAATGCTATATTAAACACTTACTATGTATAATACTTGCGTTCACAATAGTTTTACTTTACAAAACAGAACAAAAGATGTCCCCTGAAAGTAAACCCATATTAGCTGTTTCAGTTATTGAACATCCTAAGGTTTTATGACATGGGGAACAGTAGTGATATCCTGGGCGGGTGATGGAACTGGGTTTGTTAATGGAAAAACATCTACAGAGAAAACTATTGGTAAATTATACTTCTCCGGAAATTTAAAACTCACAAATGTTTCATTTGTGTAATCGTTTTATGAACATGTACATTAAAAAACTAAAAGAAATGCCAAGAACGTCCCATTTGAAAGTGGATTTTATTCTTTTCCTTCTCATGAAAAGAAAGTTAAAGCCAGGTTCGTTACCTGCCTCATCTGCAAAAAAAAAACTCGCGAGAGGGACCGAAAAAAAATATAGCTATGGTAATCATACCATGCATCGGCACATGGAGAGGTGGCACCCTCTTAATTATTCTAAAGCACAACTTCGAGATTTGGGGGATAACCCCCGACCGGCAAAAACATCCACCAATGACTTAGCAATAAGTGAGTCAGAGGCAAGGGAAACGGTCCAAAATCTGCAAAAGAACTTTGGGCAGATGAGATTGACTTGTGTAGCATGTGGAAAATTAATTTCATGCGGAGAGATCAGTATTACTTCAATAAATACAGTAATCAATGATGCATTAGAACTTAATATCAATTCATTTTCCGAACGTGTAATCAGTACCTGTCCCATGTCAATTCATTGTTCGAACGTATAATCAATACCCATCCCCATCAATTCATTTTCCGAACATATAATCAGTAAAAAGTGCGACAAGTGCAACAAAATCATATCGATAATTCATTGTGAGCAAGTACCAAAAGTGTCGACAATTCTAACCTTCAATAAATACAATAATCAATGATGCATTAGAACTTAATATCAATTCATTGTCCGAATGTGCAATCAGTACAAGTCCCATGTAAATTTATTGTTCGAACGTATAATCAATACCCATCCCGGATCAATTCATTGTCCGAACATATAATCAGTCTTATCCCATATCAATTCATGTGCTAAAAACTGCATACATATCTCATGATATCAAGGCTGAGCAATCGGGGCACAATACTTTAACTTTGTACCGGCGCCATTTTGGGTGAGGTCAGGAAGGTCCAAGTATAGTCAAAATGTCTCCACCAACTCGTGGTTAGACCGGGACCTCTTTTGGCAGTCCAAAAGTTTTCGTTCAAGGGTAGTAGAGGGGACTGGCGACATGAACCATCAGTCAAAGAGGGGTGGGAGGCAAAAATCTCTCCTACCGGGTCATACTGGTGTCCCACCGGAACTGATCAAGTTGGTAGTCTTGCAGGATTTTGGTGATTTCAAGACTGAGGCCGGCGCCGGCATGAGCGCGCCGACGTCCCGCGGCTACGTCGTGGTCGTTCCGTGGGTGATCATGGCAGTCATTCCCCATGGGGGGCGGGGGCCCCCGTGGCTCTTATAGAATCTTCAAAGTTGAGGAGAATGTTTCTGGATGCAGGACTCATTTTCTAGTTGAACTCAGAAGCGCCGTTGCACCGCAACAGTGGACGAGACCCCCGCTGGGTGAGCGGAGCATCATTGCCTCGCAATAGTGGGCGAGACCTTTTGTCGGGTGAGTGCAGCGTCGCTGCATCGCAAGAGTGGAGGAACCCTTTTGTTGGGTGAGTGGAGCGTCCCTGCATCGCAAGAGTGGAGGAACCCTTTTGTTGGGTGAGTGGAGCGTCGCTGCATCGCAAGAGTGGAGGAACCCTTTTGTTGGGCGAGTGGAGCATCGCTGTATCGCAAGAGTGGAGGAACCCTTTTGTTGGGTGAGTGGAGCGTTGGGGGTGCAGCCGAGGGGCCCCCACCTGTGGGGGTGGGAGAGGCTTGTTCGCGCCGCCTCTCCCTCCCAGCGCACCCCACGCCGACACCTGGCGTTGATATCCGTGATGTCCGGACCAGGCGATAAGAGGGGGGGGTCGGAGGCAGAGGCAAGACATCCCCCCCCGTGGCCTGCAGGGCGCCGCTTCAGGCCAGAACGGGGAGCTCATATCAAGCCGGGGCCAGACCAGGAGATACGAGGGGGGAGGGGTCGGTGGCATGTGCAAGACATCCCCCCCGTTGTCGCAGCCATTATCTAAGAAAGAAGAAGAATCCCTCGGCCTCGGCTTCTTTCTTGGCCCGGAGATACGAGGGGAGGGGGGGGGGTCGGTGGCATGTGCAAGACATCCCCCCCCGCGTGTTGTCGCAGCCATTATAAAAGAAAGAAGAAGAATCCCGTCGGCCTCGGCTCCTCTCCTGGCCCACCTTACGGGATGACCTCCCCAGCCGACGGCTGCCCGCAGGACTCGCCCTAAACGTGCCGAAGGCCTCGTCTTCCGGATGGCATAGCCGTGAACCTGTTGCACTTCGGGAGTTTCCGGAATGGGGGTAGGTATCTGCTTATTTGTATTTATTTCATGTTACCGTTATTGGGTGTGGCGGGCGGTGGGACAGACATGCTTGGAGCAGTGGGGGGGGTGGCGGAGCCTAGCTACCTTGTGGCTGCCGTAACGTCAAGCTTGGCTTCTTTCACCACTTTCATGTTTCTTATTTCTAGCGAAGTCAAAAACTCATCAGAGGCCTACTGATTTTGTTCGATTTCTTTCCCTTCCTTTTCAAGTGTGTTTGACCATGTCATGAATGATGTAATATGTGACATCATCAGCAGTGGATTGCGGGTGCGCGATATATAGTTAGCGCAACTAACTATATATGCGAATTTCAATGGTTTTATGCGAGTAAAATAAGGTTTTGTAAATGCTAATCCCTAACTATATATGGTCTATAACCTATAGTTTTTTCAGTGAATATCTATATATATATATATATATACTGAAAAAACCATAGGTTTCAGACACGTTATAGTTAGGAATTAGCATTTACAAAAACCTTAGAAATTCACTGAAGAGACCATAGGTTTTACACATGTTATAGTTAGCTGGATATTTTACTCATACAAAACCAATGAAATTCCCCCGTTATAGTTAGTTCAGCTAACTATGACTTGCGCGCCCGCAATGCACTGCTGATAATGTCACATATTACATCACTCATGACATGGTCAGTGACATCACTCATGACATCACTGATGACATCTTAAATTACATCACTGATGACATCATCCAGTGAATGTGTGTCTTTCTGAAAAATAAATATTTTTATATATGTATATCTAAAGGTCGATGGAAGAATAAATGGGTAAATAAGTGTCTAAATGGATGTTTTATTTTGTAAAATTGATTGTATAATTGACTTATTAAGTATATCTTAGTGAATAGATGTATTAGCGAGTAATGTTTAAATATTTAAATATCTGTATCAGTGTCTCACCTTGTATATAAGTGGCTGCATGGGTTGTTGAGTAGCTACATGAGTGTGATTATGGGTTATTAGTTGGTTTTTTTGAGTATCAAAATGAGTGTCTGAATGGTTAATTGGGGGTATTACTTAGCGCACAGATGCATGAATGACTGACTCACTGTTTGTATGTGTTTTGAGGACAGCATGTTGGCAGGACTGTGTGGGTGGATTAGTGTGTGTATGGGTGTGTTAGTGAGTGAATGACTGTCTCAATAGTATCTTTATGTTTTAAACTAGTATATGTGAGTATTGCTGTATATAAGTGAGTAGATGTGAGAGTGAGAGATTGGAAGAGCTCCGGTATAAATAAGTATGTGTTTCTATAAGTGATTGTTTAAGAGAGTAAGTATGTGTACGTTTCTGTAGAAGTAAGTGTAGTGGTGTGTTTATAGCTGTATATGCAAATAAATGGAGTTTATTTGCATGTGTGAGTATGTGTGTGAGTAACTCTATGGATGAGTATCGGTTTGTAACAGGATGTATAGGTGTATGAGTACATATTATGAGTGAGTACATGTATGAGTGACTATATAGAACTGTTGGTGAATGAGTGAATGTGTATGTAGATGTTGGAATTACTGAAAATTTGTTGTAACTGGTATTGGTATCTCCATTTTTTGAAAATTTTAGTTTCAATTTTCGAATGTGTGTATCAAAGGTTATATTAGGGTGAGAGGAGGTCTGCCACTCTTTCACAAGAATGATGTAATCAGTGATGTCATCAGTGATGTCATTTGAGATCTCATCAGTGATGTCATGAGTGATGTCACTGACCATTTCATGAGTGATGTAATATGTGACGTCATTACCAGTGCATTGCGAGCGCGCCAGTTATAGTTAGCTGAACTAACTATAACGGGGAAATTTCAATGGTTTTGTATGAGTGAAATGTCCAGCTAACTATAACATGTGTGAAACCTATGGTTTTTGCAGTGAATTTCTAAGGTTTTTTAAATGCTAATTCCTAACTATAACGTGGCTGAAACCTAAGTTTTTTTCAGTAAATTTCAAAGGTTTTGTAAATGATAATTTTTAAATGTATTAATTCTTATATTTTTTTACACTGATTTACTACATTGTTTAAAAGTATTTATTTTCTGATATTTTATTTTTTTAATATAAATTGAAAAAAACAATTTTTTTAAATTCATATATATTTTATATAGCAGACTATGATATCCTATGGAAGAAAATTCAAGTTACTGGTAAGTATGGTTAAAATTACTTTTCAGGATCAGTACTGGGCTGAAAGATGCAGCACTGAGGTCTCACCTGATGACAGGTGAGTAAATCGAAATACGTTGTTCGGCTGATTTTAGAGGAGTTCCAAAACTCCACACAAAGAAAAATTTCCAAGTGAAACCAGTCAATGTTAGCCTATGGAAGGAAATTCAAGTTACTGTAAGTATGGTTAGAATTACTTTTCAGGATCAGTAGTGGGCTGAAAGATGCAGCACTGAGGTCTCTCCTGATATTAGGTGAGTAAATCGGAATTCATAGTTCGGCTGATTTTAGAGGAATATTTGTACGTTTCGAAAATAGACACTTCGAAACTTTTCTGGTGAAAACCACACAATAGATTCCTACGGAAGAAAATACAAGTTACTGGTAAGTACGCTTAGTTTTACTTTTCAGGGTCCGTACTGGGCTCAAAGATGCAGCCCTGACGTCTCTCTTGATAACAGGTGAGTACATCGGAATTCGTGGTTCGGCTGATTTTAGAGGAATATTTTGCTCAATAGTGAAGGAAGGGGGCGCGCCTGAGGTGACATGTGTGCAAACACGCCCTGTGGCGCGTTTTAAGTTGGAGAATTAATTCCTCTTCAATCCTGAGGTCCCCTGTGGGTCAACTAACCTCCAGGATGCACCAGATAGCTCTGTTGCAGAGAGGTGTTCGGAGACCATGCCCCCTTTTTACAACACTCTGCAATGCAGCTCCGTTGTAGTAAGCAAACGTCAGCTAGGCCTACTTAGTGCAAGGGTTCGCCCTTCTCTGCACAGAGTCCTCGGACCTTAGGAAGAAATTGGCAATAAAACTGGAAAAAAAAAGACGAAGTTTATTGAACCTTTAAAGGTGGCACTACAGTCCACACAACACTAGTACAGTATTGTATCGAGTAGTACAAAGAACTGAAGCACATGGCCCCTTTTATACACAATAAGGGGGCTGAAGAAAAGGCGGTACAAAAGACAAGAGCAGATTTATGACCATACAAGGAAATTTTAGAAGGCACAATCGATAGATGGGCGGAGCTAACAGTCTCCGATCACATTCTTGTCTGGTACCAATTAAGTAACGGTCACTAATCCTACTGCGCATGTCTGGACATGTTGGAAGCAGAGACTGCTAAAAATAGCCTGTTGCCGGTCAGACTCCAGGCGCAATGAACAAGGAGGTAGGACCAAACGCATGGCGAGCACATGGCAATGTATGGCATACAAAATGGCTGCTACAAATTCAAGATGGATTCGGTACATGTGTTACAATAATGGTTAAACGAAACATATTGAAACATGTCTTCTGCTAATGCTTAACTTAATAGCCGTTAATTTACAATACTGTGGCACTTACTGGAGGTACATGTTGGGCTAGTTGGCCCCTAGGGGACCTCTGGATTGAAGAGGAATTAATTCCCCAACTTAAAATACGCCAGAGGGCGTGTTTGCACACAGGTCACATCACATTCGCGCCCCCTACCTTCACCACTGTGCAAACGTGCCCCGTAGCGCTGTCGGGATTGGCAGCAGCGCAAGAATAAAGAACGCCACTAACCTTGTTCTTGTGCCAAGCGGAGACGATGGTCGAAGCTAAGCCCCCCAATCTCTCCCGACACGACCCCCAGCAGAGAGGAATACACTCCCTGCGTGAACTCGTGCCCCCGGGGAAAAGGGGAAGTGGATAAAATAATAAAGAGGTTGTGGTTTCTGTATACCTCTCTAGGGCGTGGTAGGCACTCTGAACTGTGTCGGAAAGGACCTCCAATTCTGTATAACAGGGCAACAAAACACAAAATTACTCACTATTCTGTTAGCTATGGATACAAGGTATTGTTCGGTCCCTCCTCCAACTGACCAAAGTTCCATTAACTCGAGCAGTTATTCGGATTCCTCAAGTAACTTTGAATCCAAAGATCAGAAAGAACTTCCGCCCAATATCTGAGGATTAATATCAGCGTCCAATCACTTCCCCAAAAGGTTCAAAGTCTTAGAATTCTGCCAAACACAAAATCATAAAAAGTCACCAGAAAAGGATTCTTTACTTCCTTTCGAACAAAGCCTTGTTACAGTCACAACACAGTTTCCATGGAATTTCCAATTGTTCCAAAACTTATTCTTAATTCCGAGCTAAGGTCCAGCTCTTTCCAAACAGGCTCCCACGGAAATGAAAATACAATGTGCCCAAAAAACACTAAGGGAACATTCCCTAATACTGAAAGTAAGTGTGCCGCACGCGTCTTTCAGTCAGACGCAAGGAACAGCACAAATGCTTTCTTTTACTCACGTGCCATTGAAACACGACTCTGCGTGTTTAAGTGCAACACGGCTTCTCTTTCGACAAGGAACAAGGTCGATACGAAGGAGGCAAGCCCGCTCTCCTTCGACAGGTACTGCGTGACGATTGTCTCACACACTCTCCGATATCCTCGGAGGTCAAGGTTTCACCAGGTTCAATACAAGAAAACAGAGGCTCGAATCTTCACGCTGGAATCCGGCGGGAAATACCATCCGCCATTCTTCTCCTGAAGCAGGTTAATTGATAAGCACCTTACCCCTGTGGAGGAGGGACTTATGTATGTAGAGAAGACCCCAAGGCATCCTGGTAGCTGTAGTCCTAAGGACGTTTCACATTTTTCGTACATAGTAGGAAAGCAGCCCTTGCAACCTTGAAATCGCTACAGAACCCCCTCTCAAGGACAGCCGTCCCGGCGGTCGTCCAGGCTTACCAGGGTGCAGTTCATGGGAATGATCAACCAACACAGGACAGTTCAGATTACTCACAGGTTCCCAGATCCTTTCCTCGGGCCCATAACCCTTCCACTTCACCAAATACTGAATCTTCCCTCTAACCATACGAGAGTCAAGAATTGATTGCACCTCATATTCCTCCTGCCCATCTACCTCAATCGGAAGGGGCCTATCAGAAAGTCTCGTATCGGGAGGACAGAGTTGGAGGAGGGACACATGAAACACAGGATTTATTTATTTATTTATTTATTTAATAAACTTGTAAGGCGCAACAGCTACCCAAGAAGGGTTTCCCGGCACCGAGACACAACATAAAAGTGGCAGGGGATTTCAGGTTTATTCAAGTTATTGTTCGAATAACCAGGTCTTGACTTGCTTTCTAAACCTAGCATGGTTTTCGTTATTACGAATGTAGAGAGGGAGTGCATTCCAGAGAGATGGTCCTAGGTGGGCAAAGGATCTGCCTCCCATTCTGGCAAGTTTGAATCTTGGTAGGCAAAAATTGGCGGCTGATTTTGACCGAAGATTTTGTTTGGGAGTATAAGGATGGGCCAGAGCTAGCAGGTATTTGGGTGCAATGCCTGCTTTGATTCTGAACATATAGTTCAGAGCTTAAAAACGGATTCTGCTTTCTACCCTGAGCCAGTGGAGCTCACGGCGGTAGCTCGAGACTCCAGAATTTTTTGGAATTCTGCACAGTAGTCTAACCGCTGAGTTTTGGACAAGCTGCAGCCGACTGACTACCGCTTTGTTGGAGCCGAGGTACAGGATATTGCCGTAGTGAGGGAATATAAATTTTATGGTCAAGAAATGTTCCCTAACGTGTACCCCACCGTCTCCATGTACTAGCTTGAAGTGCATGTAACTTCCCTCCTGTGCCAGCTATGAAGACGCAAATACATTTGCGTCCAACGTTAACATGTCCTCTTTCAGATCCACCATGAACGGGTTGAATATTCCGTTTCTAAATATGCCATGCCAACGTCTTTTTGTGGCATACTTTACACGTTTTCCAGCCCAGGTGAAGTAGGCCCTGAATCCTGCCATCAAGCCTTTTCCTGCTTTCTGACTCTGAACGCCTCAGCCTGGTCTGCCTCTGTACCCGTGACCTCTGCCTTACTCCCTGCGCGGCTCAGCCTGTTGCCTGCCAAGACTGTATTCAACCTTCGAATTATCTGTTCCGCTCCTCGAAAATACATTCCTGTCTCGTAGTTCAGGTAAACATCCTCCCAGCTGCAGAGCAAAGGGCCCGGCCTTACTGTCTCCGTGCAAGTAATTCATAGCTCCTGTTTCCATGGTAGGCCCATGCCCCCTCGCATCTCATGCAGACACGTAGACGCTTATACACGCACTCACAACCAGTATAGAATAGCTTCCGTCTGAGAGACCTTTCCCTTCCAGATAATACAGTTCCTTAAACATGAGATATTAGATACGATTTGGGATTAGGTTGATCTGACATCCCAGACTTATGTCTCCACTTGTAGGGCTAAATGTCAAGTCCCCTTCACCCTCCAGTTACACGTCAATCACACGTCATGCTGCTGCGCGCGCATCTCTGCCATGTATTTCTGCTGACACTGCAGGATTCTCTTATGGATCCACCTACTTGTGACATCATGTCAAATGACGTTTCTAGTACACGCCTTCATGCACGCCTTTTCTGTTACGTATGAGCATTTTTATCTCTCTCCTCAGCTGTTACGCCTTCTGCATATGCTTTTACTGTAATGCATTGACTATATATATGAATAACTGTCAATAAAGTATTGTCTGTCAGTCCCTTCCCGAACCTGTGTGGTGACGGAATGGTATGCCACCTTGGCTCGAGCCAAATACCCAATTCCTTTTTAAGGAATAACACCCTTTTTGAGAAACCTCAAATATCACGGATTTTGCCTCTTATTTTTCTGAGTTATTCTTATTGAACTTTACCGCATAAATTAAGCATGGGTAATTAGAATTTACCACATAATTGGCGCCCGAATAGGGACCCCTCCCCCATCTCACGCGCCGGAGGTGCGTTGCAGGCCTGGCCCCCTGCCACAGCCGGACGGACAACTACACGTACCCGCAGGATTTCCTGTATCTCCCTCAGGCCAACGGAGGTGACTGAGGCTGCGATCAACACCCAGACGAGGCGGTGAGGAGTGCGGAGGATCCCGACCAGAGCCTAGCTGAGAGAGCAAGATCCGAGGTATACGGAGGCCCACCAGGTTCCGAAGTTCCGAAGTATCTGCGTCACGAGTCGAGTCCGAATCCAGTCCGGTCCAGTCCAGTCCAGAGTTTCCGAGGCCTTCTGTTTCCGTGCTTCCCGGTGAGTACCGTTGCTGGGGACGCATCTAGACGTGCGCATTAGTTTGTGCCGGTCAAGACGGGTTTGGGTACACAGACCTGGTATGCACTGTTTAGCAGTGTATCTGTACTGTTTTAGCAGTATATCCTGTCTGCACTGTTTACGGTGTATCTGTACTGTTTTAGCAGTACATCTAGTATCACTCAGTTAGTAAGTTTTATTTCAAGTATTGTTGTTCGTTTTGACATGTTTTAATGTGCTATCTAAATGTCGTGGTATGAGTGATTGTTCGATCTTCATTATTGTGATTATTGTGTTCATTGTGTTCATATCTGAGTAAGAACCAAGTAGCCAGATTTTAAGATGCCGTTATTCTCCAAATTAAGACAAATAAAAACTAGAAAAGGGATACTAGAAGAAGCTGTTCCCATTCCACCTAGGGACACTCCAGGGTACTTTATGTACCACAAGCACGGCCTAGATGCCGTTTTATATCTCGATTTATGGGTGGATTACACTAAAGATCTAGCAGAGAATCAGAGATGGCCCGCTGCTGGGACATGGGATGCAGATTGCATCATGAGAGTAGAAGAAGCATTATGGAAAAAGAAAGCCAGACAGTCACAGAAAGATGCCATTGAACTATGGCGTAAAGAATCGCATAGGCGTACGGAAAAAGCACACAGAAAAGAAGAGAAAAGTAGAGAGGAGTCTGAAAAGGCCCGAGAAAACGTATTAGTTGAGGAAGGTATCCGAGTAAAAATAGAACAAGTAGATAGACAACAAAACACCCTTATGAATGGTATGTATCCTCTTTTGGCTGAGGGTTTGCCTAAGGCCACCCCGGAAGTACCGAAAGATCTACCACCCCCATTGCTCCCGACTAAAGTGCATCAGAAAACAGCAAAGGACATTTTCCTTTCTTCCTATCTAGACGATGTAGCCCCCGAATATGTTAATACCGCACCGCCACGCACACCTCCTCCTGGCGGCCAAGATGGTCAGCCCCCACCTCCGCGACAAGCTACTCCTCCTCCCGTTCCGCCTGGTCTTCCAGCCGTTCTTCCACCTCTTCCTGGACCTAATCCCCCTGCTTTACACCCAACGAATCCTTTCGGATCCGGCGCCTCAGGAGGCGCGTCCGGAGGGGCGACAGGTTTCCAAACCCCACCACCCACACATCGGTGGACTTATAGAGACCTAGCACAACAACGTACACCTCGAACAGCCGATATTACAATATATGGAGATCGTCTTGCAGACTGTAGATATGATCCAGTACCTGGTAAAAAGAATGACGAAAGAATGTTGCTCGCATCAGTACGATTGCGACGAGTCACAAACTTTTTATTAAAACTACCTGGAATGGTAGATCATCTAGATAAAATATATCATTTTGTCCAAACAGGGGTAGGGCCTGAAAGTATTAAGGAGGCATTGGCCTACCAGAAAGTGGATACTCAAGCCAAGATATTACGGTTTCTTATAAACTGTCTAATAAGAGAAGTGGATAGGCCGGGTATGAACCCGGATGACGTAAAAGCACTCCATAAGTGGGGACAGAATATAGCAGATGGGAATCATGATAAACAGGCCTGTATAGATAATATGTACCGAAGAATCAGAAATGCAATAACAAAGATGCATGAGAAGAGACAGCCACCACCAGAAATAGATTCAGATAAACTTGAATCCTCAGAGGAGGAGAACGAACAAGAAGAGACAGCAGAACAAACACAGTTACCAGTTAGAGAAATGATAGCTTATGTAGGTAAAGGAAGACCTTATAATAATTCAATGCGTCCAGTACGTCCAGAAAGTAAAAGAATTTTTCAGGAAGCTATGTGTAACCCGAGAACTCCTGAACACTTATTCCAAGCCACTGACAACAGGCTTCGAGAACGAATGGGGTACCATATACTCGATTCTATGGACGAACAAGAATTAGTCAGGTCAGCAGTACAATGGGCTGACAATCCTGGGAAATATAGTGATGATGCGTTAGCACACACGTTTTTGAACATGACACCGAGTGAACAGCGGTTAGCTGGTACATACATGATACAACACCTACTCCTATTGTATAGAAGCCAACATTCCGATCCAGGTCCCCTGCCTGATATATTAGCAGAACTGCTCATGAATAAATGGAGAGGTCTAGGTACCGATCTAATTAAAG
This sequence comes from Lissotriton vulgaris, assembly GCF_964263255.1. NCBI lineage: Eukaryota > Metazoa > Chordata > Amphibia > Caudata > Salamandridae > Lissotriton > Lissotriton vulgaris. The sequence goes on from NC_141695.1 coordinate 267,248,001, forward strand.
TGATTCTAGAACATCGACACAGATATAGTGCTTTCTTGTGTCCACAGACCGATTCAGCACATGCCATGGAAAGAAAAATGTATTACATAGACAGACAGAATCCGTTGCGAGAAGTGCACCCAGTTCAGAATGCAGACAATACGCTTAGACGCGTGTTTGTGTACACGCCCATACCTAAAATAGAATTTTTGGAAATGAAAAAATTAGTACCTAGCCATGACAAAGATCCCGCAGGTTTTCACCGTGAAATAAAAGACATGTTACTAATGGGCGATTATACCTATCCAGACCTTATGAAAATATTTAAAGTACTACTGCCTCCCGGTATCTACGAGAAACTCAAAGAAAAAGAATGGGAGGTGGGAGATGCAAAGATTGACTGGGCTGCATTAGAAAATGAAGAAAATACTCGAGTTGCAGGCCTAGGGCTTGGAGACAAAGTCAAGGCGTTACCAGGATTGTTAGTGCAAGTATTGCCACGTTTATTAAGTACGAAAAAGGAAGATTGGGGTGCAATCTCAGCCTGCAAACAGAAACCCGATGAAGACACTAGTGATTTCTATACCCGATTTGAGAAATGTTTTGGTATTAATAGCGGCCTGAAAGCGAGTAGCGAATCATATCCACATCTTTTTGTAACGAAATTAGTCGAGAATTCCCTGCCCCAGGTTAAGAACAGGGTACTGAAAGTCGAAAGCACTTGGCAAGCTAATACTCCTTCACAAATGTTACAAATGTTACAGTACCATCAGAATAGAATTAGAGAAGAACAAGAACACGAACAAAGACGTATGAAAGACACAAAAATGAAAATGTTAGTTGCCCAGTCAGTTCCTGCTGACGGTCATAAAAAGGGTGCGACCCAGCCCAGTAATTCGACGGCTCCTGTTAAGGGAGTATGTAACTATTGTAAACAGCCAGGTCATTATATAAACGATTGTGCAGTTCTGAAACACAATATCTCCACGGGTAAGACCAAGGAGAGACCGCGTCCACCTAGACAAGATCAGGCCCAACAACAAGTACCCCAGAATATACAACATATTCCGCCTATGCCAGCTTCCACACAGACCGTAGCAGTACCCCAGCAACAGCCTATTACCGCAACACAAAACACGACACAACAGATGTACCAGTATGCACAAAATGACTACCCCGATTATCAGCGATACACATGAAACAGCCTAGAGAGGGAGTTTGGCTTGCCTCTTATTGAGGTTCCTGTAGATCAAGAGGGTCCTTATGTACACAGTCAAGTATTAGGGAAAGACAGAAAGTTTCTCATTGATACAGGGGCAAGCAGAACCACGATAAGCCACAATGAGGTTCCAGGGGCACCCCTCTCAGGCTCACAGAATGTGTCCCTTGGATTTTCAGGAAAACCCATTATTAATGAAGTATCACAACCCCTTCCTCTTGCAGTTGGTCCTTTGACACGTACTACAGATTTATTGCTTACAAAATCATGCCCAGAAAACTTGCTAGGTATAAAGACATTGAAAGCTCTAGGAGCTATTATATGCTGTTCTCCGGAAGGAGTACGATTATTCTTGCGAGATTTTAAAGGCCACTATGTATTGAGAGACATGGACCACCGGTTACAGAATGTACCTGCACATTTGTGGGCGCAAGGCCCCACTGATGTAGGTTGTATGCACATTACACCATATCAAGTCACACTCAAAGCCGGAGTGGTATTACCACGGATTCGACAATACAAGTTACCCCCAGATGCTGTAGTGGCGTTACTGAGAATCATTGACGAGCTCATTGCACAAGGAGTGGTTGTGGAAACCGACTCCAATGTATGTAATTCTCCTATCATTCCTGTTCTTAAACGTACTGATCCAAATGCACCACCTGTTTATCGATTAGTTATTGATCTGCGCAAATTGAATAAATGCATTATACCACAGTATCCCGTGGTCCCAGATATCTCTTCATTACTGACAGCCATTGATTCAGAAGCGACGTTCTTTACTGTAATTGACCTCAAGAACGCCTTCTTTAGCGTCCCAATCGATCCCGAAAGCCAATACCTGTTCGGATTCAGTTTAAATGGACGAAGTTTCAAATTTGCACCCGCACCTCAAGGATTCACAGAAAGCCCCAGCATCTATAGCCAAGCATTGAAAAGACAACTCGACAGTATCCACATGCCAGTTAACACTGCCCTACTTCAGTATGTCGATGATCTGCTGATCACCGCTCGAAGTGAACCCGAATGTGAAAAAGCATCACTGACAGTTTTAAATTTCCTGGCTGACAAGGGGCACAAGGTATCCCCTTCGAAGCTGCAATTCTGTGTTCAGCAAGTTGTGTACCTGGGTCACTTGCTGTCCAAAGTGGGGAGACAGCTCACTCCTGACCGCATTCAGTTAATTGTAAACATGTCACCACCCAAGACACAGAAGGAGGTGCGGGCTTTCATAGGCCTCACTTCGTACTGCAGACAATGGATTCCTCAATATGCATTTCTAGCAAAACCACTCATTCAGTTGACAACTCAGGAGGCAGCGACATTGACTGTCCTCCCTTGGACTCAGGAACATACACAAGCTTTTGAAGACTTAAAGAAAGCCTTATGTCAAGCACCTGTTTTAGCAACACCATGTTACAGTAAACCTTTTACACTTTTTGTCACAGAACGTGAAGGTACTGCCTTGTCAGTACTCACTCAAGAACAAGCAGGTTCACACAAACCGTGTGCTTACTTTTCTAGCACATTAGATCCAGTAGCTCAGGCCCTCCCTGCGTGCTTGAAATCAGTTGCAGCGACAGCTTTAGCAATCAGACAGAGCGATTCCATAGTGTTAGGACATCAATCGACAGTACAAGTTCCACATTCCGTGGAAGTCCTTTTAAATCGAACACAGACCCAACACCTGACCATAGCAAGATTGACAGGTTATGAATTGACATTGTTTCAGCCACACATAGAAATCAGACGCTGCAGCACATTAAATCCTGCCACGCTTTTGCCATTAAATGGAGTAGATCCATTGGCACATGATTGTATTGAAGTCATTACTATTACAACAAAACCCAGACAAGACTTGACAGATGTTCCATTATCAGATCCAGACCTGACACTTTATGTGGACGGTTCATGTATGAGAACCAGTACAGGAGAATTAGTGGCAGCCTACGCAGTCACGACAGACACCGAAATTATTGAAACCAATTGTATCGACACCCTGTCAGCCCAAGCAGCAGAGCTCATCGCTCTGACACAAGCATGTATTCAAGCTAAGAATAAGAAAGTTAACATATACACTGATTCACGTTATGCATTTGGAGTCGTTCACGACTTTGGAGTCCTCTGGCGAGAGAGAGGTTACTTAACTTCTCACGGTGCCAACATTCAACACGGTCCCCTCATTCAAGCTCTGTTAGATGCAATACATCTGCCTACTGCAATCTCTATCATGAAATGTAAGGCACATACAAAAGTCACCGATACGATCTCCCAGGGTAACGATCTGGCAGACCGAACAGCTAAGCAAACTGCTCAAAATCGAACTCATGTAACTGACATGACAAAGACAGTAGTACCGACACCGACACACTGCATGACAGTCAGGGATCCCGCACATGATGTAATTGACATACAGACACATGCCACACCAGACGAAATCAAGAAGTGGACTGAACTAGGAGGGATCCAAACAGATCAGGGATGGATGACGAAGGGAAAATCTACATGGTTTCTCCCCGACTCTATGGTTCAGGTCATCATTAACACAATACATAGTCCAGCGCACCTAGGAGAAAAAGCCATGCTAGACAGTATTCAACACATATGGTACAATAAAAACTTACGAGCAGCAGCCAAACAAAAAGTGCGTACTTGCATGATTTGTTGTCAGTTTAATCCAGGTAAAAGCATTCCCGTAGAGCAAGGTGGATTTCAGCCTCCCGATCACCCTTTTGAAGTCCTCCAGATGGATTATATCCAGATGGAACGTTGCCGAGGTTTCAAATATGTCCTCGTAGTCGTATGTGCACTTTCCCGATGGACAGAAGCATATCCAGTCCCAGATTACACTGCTCCGACCACTGCCAAGCAGCTGATTCGCGAATTCTTCCCACGGTATGGTTTGCCCCGTATCGTGTACTCAGATAAGGGTCAACCATTCTCATCCGAGCTTGTGAAACATATTACACTCCTGTTAGGCTATCAGTGGAAATTCCGCTGTGTCCGGCATCCCGAGGCAGCAGGTCTCATGGAGCGCCATAATCAGACTCTAAAAATCCGACTTTCAAAAATCTGTAGAGAGAAAGGCGTTGACTGGATAGTCGCTTTGCCAGTTGCCCTTCTCTATATGAGGATGGTGGCGCATTCTCGAACCGGGCTATCCCCGTATGAAGTGGTCTTTGGTAGGCCACCGAATATGTGGGGGACGCCTATACCTCGCAAAATCACAGATGCTGACTGTATTATGCAGATTGATGTCCGCACTACACTCTTGTCGTTCACAGGTAGCTGCAGCTTTTCCCGACAACACCGAGGTGAAGCCCCATGAAGTGGTCCCCGGCGACTTTGTCTTCGTTCGCAACTTCGACCGGAGAAGTCCATTGGAGCCCCGCTGGCAAACCCCGAAATTGGTTCTTCTAACGACGAGGACAGCTATTAAAGTAGAGGGCAGAAAAGGGTGGCTGCATTCGAGCCACGTCAAGAAGTTTCACTGACTCCCTTCGGACTTGGACTCTAAGCCCTGCCCTCCTACACAGACTGATTCAAAACTCCCTTTGGTTGAGAAAACCGCCTCCGAAGAATACAGACTAAAGTTACGGTCTAGCAAGTCAGACAGTTTAATTGTTTAAGTCCTCCCCTAGGTGAATCGGTTAAATTAGTTTCTGACATGTACCCCCTAGATCGAGATAGAGAGAGAGATAGACAGAGACAACTCAAGAAACGTGCATATTTTAAATCACTTCGTAGTCACTGTATAGTGACGTTATTGTTTATGTTTTTCCTAAGTCTACTGATTATTGCCGCTAGTATCTTATTGCCTATATACTATCCTATTTTCAAGCGTGCACAATCTGCTTATAACGTCACTGCTGAACATTCTTTTAGTGAATTACCTCCACATGAACTGTCTTACAGACTTGCGCTGCGCAACAACACATTCATTAGTATGTTACATCACTCCCATCAGACTAATAACGCTACCAATTGTTGGATATGTGGCCGACTCCCTCCCTACCAGAAATACAAGGGAGTTTTGCCCCTCTTTCCGTACCCGTTCACTTACAATGGCTCATGTGGCGCATGGTTTAGATTGATTAATTCCCTAGATTCTGATATTGCTGTATATGAAGGAAGTTGGGTTTGGGGAAACCTGAACTTAGTCCTGCTTAAAGCCTGCTACCCTGACAAGAAGGGACTTCCCGTTAGGACAGGAACTGATCTAGAAAATGAAGTATAAGGATTAGGTAATTATACAATTAACCTCATGATTCTAACTGTTGAATCCGAAGCTGCACCAGTTCTACCTGCCATGTCAGTATTACCAGTCACAGGTGAATTATGTGTCCGAAAGAACGGTTCAGTACATTTAGGTCATAGTAAATGCACTACTGTGGTCGAATTCAGTGATCAAGGCAAGTCTACATTCAGAGCTACACGTCATTCCTACTTCGTTTGCGGCCATACCGCATACATACGCTTACCTCCAGATTGGGATGGTACCTGTTACATTGCATTCCTTTTGCCACCTGTTTTCCTAGCCCCTCCTGATTATCACAGAAATACCAATCTAGTAAACAATAGACTCCGAAGGGATCTCCCGATTGTCGATTACACTGAAACGGCATGGGAGCAATATACAGACTTCAATAAAGGCTTCTTTCCCTACTTAGGTGCTGTCTTCAATAGTAAACTGATACGTAAATTAACTAGAACACTCGAAGCCGTAGTGAATGAAACTACTTCTGCTCTAGGCAACTTAACAGAGGAGCAGTCTGCGATGCGGGTTGTTGTTCTTCAAAATCGTCTTGTTATTGACGTCATCTTGGCAGATAGAGGCGGAGCTTGTAAGGTCATCGGGTCAAGTTGCTGTGTTTTCATTCCAGAAAACGTGCCAACTGTATATAAAGCTATCACACATCTTCATAAAATTGCAAGTTTGATACATCAGAATCCAGGCACCTGGACTTGGTCCGGTTGGTTCTGGACAACGTTGACCGCTTGGGGATGGAAGATCCTATCCTTCCTAGGCATCGCCCTTCTCATAGTATTCAGTTGTTGCCTGTGTCTACAATGTGGGCCGGCGATTTGCGGCCTGTGCGCCACATCATGCATTCCGCATTCAAATTCCCATTCAAAACGCGAAAAGAAGAAAAAAGAGCAAATGATGTTACGTGAACAGATTGATCGATTCATGAGGATCGATGTATCATGAAGGGTCCGTAGGGAACAAGGAGGGAATGAGGAAATATAAATTTTATGGTCAAGAAATGTTCCCTAACGTGTACCCCACCGTCTCCATGTACTAGCTTGAAGTGCATGTAACTTCCCTCCTGTGCCAGCTATGAAGACGCAAATACATTTGCGTCCAACGTTAACATGTCCTCTTTCAGATCCACCATGAACGGGTTGAATATTCCGTTTCTAAATATGCCATGCCAACGTCTTTTTGTGGCATACTTTACACGTTTTCCAGCCCAGGCGAAGTAGGCCCTGAATCCTGCCATCAAGCCTTTTCCTGCTTTCTGACTCTGAACGCCTCAGCCTGGTCTGCCTCTGTACCCGTGACCTCTGCCTTACTCCCTGCGCGGCTCACGGCGCTTAGCTCAGCCTGTTGCCTGCCAAGACTGTATTCAACCTTCGAATTATCTGTTCCACTCCCCGAAAATACATTCCTGTCTCGTAGTTCAGGTAAACATCCTCCCAGCTGCAGAGCAAAGGGCCCGGCCTTACTGTCTCCGTGCAAGTAATTCATAGCTCCTGTTTCCATGGTAGGCCCATGCCCCCTCGCATCTCATGCAGACACGTAGACGCTTATACACGCACTCACAACCAGTATAGAATAGCTTCCGTCCGAGAGACCTTTTCCTTCCAGATAATACAGTTCCTTAAACATGAGATATTAGATACGATTTGAGATTAGGTTGATCTGACATCCCAGACTTATGTCTCCACTTGTAGGGCTAAATGTCAAGTCCCCTTCACCCTCCAGTTACACGTCAATCACACGTCATGCTGCTGCGCGCGCATCTCTGCCATGTATTTCTGCTGACACTGCAGGATTCTCTTATGGATCCACCTACTTGTGACATCATGTCAAATGACGTTTCTAGTACACGCCTTCATGCACGCCTATTGCAACGCCTTTTCTGTTACGTATGAGCATTTTTATCTCTCTCCTCAGCTGTTACGCCTTCTGCATATGCTTTTACTGTAATGCATTCACTATATATATGAATAACTGTCAATAAAGTATTGTCTGTCAGTCCCTTCCCGAACCTGTGTGGTGACGGAATGGTATGCCACCTTGGCTCGAGCCAAATACCCAATTCCTTTTTAAGGAATAAGACCCTTTTTGAGAAACCTCAAATATCACGGATTTTGCCTCTTATTTTTCTGAGTTATTCTTATTGAACTTTACCGCATAAATTAAGCATGGGTAATTAGAATTTACCACAGTAGTCAAGCCGTGATGGTATGAGGGCATTGACTACGGTTTTTTGAGTGGTAGAGGGCAGCATCCAAAGGATTTTCCTCAACCATTTGATGATGGTGAAGCATAGGCCGACAACTTTGTTGGCCTGTTGTTTCATGGAGAGGGAGCTATCCAATGATGAATTTTCCAAGAGCCAGGGAGGGACAGTTTCATAGCCACGGGGTTGATGACCTCGACTATACTATACGGCCCCACATATTTAGGTTTCAGCTTATTCTCCCCTTTTAAATGAAGGTTTCTAGTAGACAGCCATACCCTGTCCCTCACCTTGTAATCTGATTCAAGTGTTCTTCTCCTGTCTGCAAAGCGTTTCTGTGATGATTGAGCATTAGCCAGGCTATGTCTTGCAGCGATTAACACCGCTTTAAGATGGGCAGATGTTCATGTATGCTAGGTAAGGGGGAGTGCACAGGTACTTCAAATGGAAGCGCATTAGGGTGATGGCCAAAAAGACAAAAAAAAGGGGAACAGCCCAAGGTGAAATGTATAGCGTTATTATAGGCAAATTCCGCCATCCAAATCAACTCAGTCCAGTATTATTCTGCAAGGCAAAACAACAAAGGTATTGCTCTAATGTCTGATTCAGGCGTTCTGTTTTACTATCAGTCTGGGGATGGTAGGAGGAAGAGAGTCGGGCATTGATGTCTAAAGTCTTACAGAGAGCCTTCCAGAATTGGGAAGTGAACTGGGTTCCTCTATCAGTTATAAGCACACAAGGAATGCCATGAGCTCGAATGATATGCTGAAGAAACACCCCAGCCAGTTCAGCTGAGGTGGGCAGGCCTGCCAAAGGTATGAAATGCCCCATCTTAGTCAGATAGTCCACAACCACCAAGATCACAGTCTTTTCATCACAAGGAGGCATTTCAACTATAAAGTCCATTGATAGAGTATGCCAGGGTTTTGGAGGAATAGGGAGAGGTCTAAGAAGTCCAATAGGTTTTACATGGATGGACTTTCCTTGAACACACACAGCACAGTTTTTTATGTAGGAGCGCACATCTTCTCAGATTCGGGACCACCAAAAGGAACGTTCCACACTAGCAATGTTTTTGTAGATCCCCAAATGCCCACCCAGAGGGGAATTGTGGATCCATTTCAGCACTTGTTGTTGCAAGGTCTCTGTTGGAACATAGATAGCTGAGCCTTGATAGGCAAGATCGTCTTTTTCCGTACGATGTTCAGGATATTCCTGTACCCATTCCTGTAAGTTGGTGTCAGCAAGGGTGACTTGCACCTCTTCCAGGAATTCCTGTGAAGACAACACGGCTACTGATAAGGTTGGAGCACCCTTGTCAGTCAAGATCAATGGAGGTTCGTTGTCACTCATTTCTCGCTGTTCTTCAGTTTCGCCAATGTGAGAAAGGGCATCCTCCTTGCCATTTTGTGGTCCTGGCTTATACTTGATGACAAAATCAAAATTGGAGAAGAACAATGTCCATCGCAGTTGTCGAGGAGTAAGCACCTTTGCAGGTTTCAAAAACAACAAATTCCTGTGATCTGTATAGATTTCGACAGTATGAACCGCTCCCAATAAGTAATGGCACCATTCCTCACACGCCCGTTTGATCGCAAGGAGTTCCTTATCCGAGATGGTATAATTAATCTCACAAGGAGTGAACTTTTTCGAGAAATATGCAACAGGATGTAGTTGGCCAGATACAGGATGGCTTTGAGATAATATCCCTCCAACTGCAAATTGAGATGAATCCGTTTCAAGCACAAAAGGTATCTGAGGATCAGGATGGCGAAGAATAGGAGCCCGAGTGAACTGGTCTTTCAAAAACTGAAATGAACTGGCTGCCTCCTCGCTCCATAAAAATGGGGTGTTCTTTCTCAGCAGGCTGGAAATAGGATGGATAATTTTGGAGAAGTCTTTAATAAATCGCCGGTAGTAATTGGTGAAGCCAAGAAAACTCTGCACAGATTTGACATTCTGGGGTGTACTCCAACCTGTGATAGCATCGACCTTACTGGTGTCCATCTGAAAACCTTGCGCATTGATGATATAACCAAGGAATGAAACTTCTTTTACATAAAACAGGCATTTCTCGAGCTTTGCATACAGTGAATTAAGCTGTAGTTTACTGAGCACAGTTTTCACATGTTCTACATGCTCAGGAAGGGTACACGAATAGATCAAAATGTGGTCTATGTACACAACTCAAAACATCTCCAGACAACCTCTCAACACCTCGTCCATAAAAAACTGGAAAGCAGCGGGGGCGTTACAGAGCCCGAATGGCATCACCCTGTATTCGAACAGCCCGAATTTCGTTCGAAATGCTGTTTTCCATTCATCCCCTCTCTGGACCCGAACCAAATGATAAGCCCCACGTAGATCGAGTTTCGTGAAGAAACGGGCCCCCTTTAGCTGGTCCAAGAGTACTAGTATTAAGGGGAGAGGGTAGCGATTCTTGACGGGCACTCTATTGTTGGCCCTATAGTCAATACAAGGCCTCAATTTGTCACAATCCTTCATCGGAATGAAGAACATCGGGGATGAGGCTGGAGATGTTGAATGCCTGATAAATCCAGTTGCCAAGTTCTCATCGATGTAGTTTTTCAAGTACTGCGTTTCTTTTTCGGTTAAGGCGTATACTCGACTGCATGGAATATCCGCTCCGGGCAGTAGTTCGATACGGCAATCATATGCTCTATGTGGTGGCAAGTCGGTAGCCTTCTTTTTATCAAAAAGGGTACAATATTCCTTGTATTCATCAGGAAGGATGGTGGCACAACAATAGTGTTCACTGGAACATTCAGTCGCCAAGCACACCGATGGAGTTTTTTGAGGGACGTTTGAGCAAGGCATTTCCTCTCTACAATTCTCCTTGCAATAATCCGATGACATAGTAATGATACGAGCCACCCAACTAACTTTAGGATCATGAAGAGTCAACTACGGCATACCCAAGATACATCTATAAGATCGAATTGGATATGTTCCTGGTGATTCTGGCTCATCTGCATTATTAATGAATGGGTATAGTACGACACAGGACCAGATGACAGGACAGTACCGTCCACTGCTTTCACCAACTCAGGTCTTTCTTTCTTCTCACAGACTATTCCGATCTTCATGGCATATTCCTGATCAATGTAATTCCCGGTGGCACCAGAATCGAGCAACGCATCTAAATCCAAGGCATCTTGAGAGTTGACCCACAGAGTAACTTTGAGGTCCATATGTGCTGCAGCTGGATGTAGAGTATTGGCAAGCGTAGGTGAGATCGTTTGTAGTTGACAACCCAAGGCAGAGATCTCTTCCTGATTTTGGCTCTTTAGTTTTCCGCCGGACTTGAGGATTGAACGATGGCCTGACTTCGCGGCATCATAGGTTGTCCAGGTAGAGCATTCCTAGCTCTACAATCTTTAATGAAATGCCCTCCTTTGCCACAGTACAGGCATTGCTTCAATCGTCGTCTTTTCTCTTTTTCTTCCATAGAAAGGGGACCCCATATAGCTCCAATTTGCATATGCTCTACCCCGTCTGCCACCTTAGGATGTTCTTCGGTAGAGCTTTAGATACGAGGATAGAAGTAGCGACTATCTCCTCTGTTTTTATCCCCTCTCCGCTCTAGAAGTCTATGATCTAGCTGGACTGTCATATCAATAAGGTCTTCACAGGTGTTGGGTAGTTGCACGACCTGTGCCAAAACGTCTTTGAGCTCCCCTCGTAATCCTTGATAGAATATAGAAATTATTTTTGCGGGAGGCCATTCAGTTTCGACCACTAGGTGATTAAAGGACGTGATATACGACAACAAGTCTTAGGACCCTTGTCGCAAGGTCAATAATTCTCTGTCCAAGGAAAGCATATGTCATTTTCGATCAAACAATTTTCGCAGTTCCAAACAAAAATCCACAAAACTATGCAACACAGGATCGTTCCATTCTAAGAGTGGAATAGTCCAACTTGCAGCATTGCCTCCCATGTACAACATCATAAAGGCTGTCTTCGCAGATTCCTCCTGAAACACCCCTGGTTTACATAAAAAAGTGCAACCTACACTGGTTCAAAAAGGTCTCGAACTTCCTGGGGTCCCCATAGAATCTTTCTGGGGACGCCAATGGGATACCAGTATTTTGTATGACATGTACTGTAGGGACAGTATCTGATAGGGGAGAGGTAGTCGGAGAAGTCACAAAAAAACCACCCCCTTCGGCTCCCATTTGTGGAGTGTGTGCTGTAGTTATTGGAGGTGGCAGTGTAGCTGGTTTGATATAGGAAACCCCTCCTTGTCCCTTTCGTGTTAGTCCTGACACCTCTCGCCGTAAACTACCCACTTCCTTGTATAGGGCCTGGTTCTCACTTCTGGATGTATTGACCTCCTGCTGCAAAGCCGCAAGTCTTTCCACCACAGATTTCAACACCTCTTCAATATCCATCGTCCAGGCCGGGTTTGTATACTTGGGCTTGTCAATCTGTCGGGATTGGCAGCAGCACAAGAATAAAGAACGCCACAAACCTTGTTCTTGTGCCAAGCGGAGACGATGGTCGAAGCTAAGCCCTCCAATCCCTCCCGACACGACCCCCAGCAGAGAGGAATACACTCCCTGCGTGAACTTGTGACCCCGGGGAAAAGGGGAAGTGGATAAAATAATACAGAGGTTGTGGTTTCTGTATACCTCTCTAGGGCGTGGTAGGCACTCTGCACTGTGTCAGAAAGGACCTCCAATTCTGTATAACAGGGCGACAAAACAGAAAATTACTCACTATTCTGTTATCTTTGGATAGAAGGTATTGTTCTGTCCCTCCTCCAACTCACCAAAGTTCCATTAACTCCAGCAGTTATTCGGATTCCTCAAGTAACTTTGAATCCAAAGATCAGAAAGAACTTCCGCCCAATATCTGAGGATTAATATCAGCGTCCAATCACTTCCCCAAAAGGTTCAAAGTCTTAGAATGCTGCCAAACACAAAATCATAAAAAGTCACCAGAAAAAGATTCTTTACTTACTTTCGAACAAAGCGTTGTTGCAGTCACAACACAGTTTCCATGGAATTTCCAATTGTTCCAATACTTATTCTTAATTCCTAGCTAAGGTCCAGCTCTTTCCAAACAGGCTCCCACGGAAATGAAAATACAATGTGCCCACAAAACACTAAGGGAACATTCCCTAATACTGAAAGTAAGTGTGCCGCACGCGTCTTTCAGTCAGATGCAAGGAACAGCACAAATGCTTTCTTTTACTCACGTGCCATTGAAACGCGACTCTGCGCGTTTAAGTGCAACGCGGCTTCTCTTTCGACAAGGGACATGGTTGATACGAAGGAGACGAGCCCGCTCTCCTTCGACAGGTACTGCGTGACGATTGTCTCACACACTCTACGATATCCTCGGAGGTCAAGGTTTCACCAGGTTCAATACAAGAAAACAGAGGCTCGAATCTTCATGCTGGAATCCGGTGGGGAATACCATCCGCCATTCTTCTCCAGAAGCAGGTTAATTGACAAGCACCTTACCCCTGTGAAGGAGGGACTTATGTCTGTAGAGAAGACCCCAAGGCATCCTGGTAGCTGTAGTCCTAAGGACGTTTCCCGTTTTTCGTACATAGTAGGGAAGCAGCCCTTGCGACCTTGAAATCGCTACAAGCGCGTTCTAAGTTGAGGGATTAAGTCCCCTTGCATACTGGGGGTCCCTGGGGGAAAACTAGCCCACCCGAACCTCCAGTATGCATCAGAGGGCTGCATTGCAGAGAGGTGTAAAAAGGGGCGTGGCCTTATCACACCTCTCTGCAACTCAGCCCCCTGGTGCGTTTCCAGAACAGAAACTTAATCCCCTTGAATACTGGGGTTCCCTGGGGGCCAACTAGCCCACCAGGAACCTCCAGTATGCGCCAGGGGGCTGCGTGGCAGAGAGGTGTAAAAAGGGGCGTGGACTCAATAAACCACTCTGCAACGCAGCCCCTGGCGCGTTTCCAGAGGGGGAACTAAATTCCCTTGAATACTGGGGTCCCTGGGGGTCACTGGGGGCCAACTAACCCATCAGGAACCTCCAGTATGTCATTTGAGATGTCATCAGTGATGTCATCAGTGATGTCACTGACCATGTCATGAATGATGTAATATGTGACATCATCAGCTGTGGATTGCGGGCGCGCGAGTTATAGTGAGTTCAACTAACTATAACGTGGGAATTTCATTGGTTTTGTATGAGTAAAATGTCCAGCTAACTATAACTGGTGTTAAACATATGTTTTTTCAGTGAATTTCAAAGGTTTTTTAAATGCCAATGCCTTACTATATTGAGTTGTAACCTACGATTTTTAAAGTGAATCATTTTTTTTAGTAGCTGTTTTTTATAACTATTAATTATTATTTTATTTTTTTATCTAAAATTTATTTTTTAATGTATTTTTCCTGTAGGTTTTTTTTTCATCATTTTGTCTCGGAGCGCTCAGGGTGCACGCACCGGTGAGCTTACCCGAGAGCGCAGCGAGAGCGCTATTTCTGCGTGCGAGAAAAAAAAAGTTTGTATTTAAAGTAAAAAATAATGCAAGACATTTAGTGGCATACTTATAAAAGTACTATTTTTGATTTTAAATACCCGTATTTTAACTTTAAACGTATTTCCGAAAAGCTAGCAAAACGTCATTTAGGCGCGCTGCTAAGTGCTTCCGGAAGCGCTTACGTTCATGCCGCGTAAGCACCCCCGGAAGCGCCTACGTTCGTGCCGCGTAAGCCCCCCCGGAAGCGCTCCGGTGCACGCAGCGTAAGCGTAAGCGCGTCAAGTCATGTGACATTAATATAACACTTTTCATTGGTTCTTTACAGCTTTTTTTACAACTAATGAAAACCCCACCCATTTCCTTCACTACCTCTTTCACTTTGGAGAGAGCAAGACCTGTTCCCTGTTTCTCTTCATTACTTTAGAAAGAATGGCTGCAAGACCGCAGCAGTGAGGACTCTGATGGGTTTATCCAGGAAGAAACTCCACAAAAAAAGGTGAAGGAGCACTTTATCTGGAAATTTTTTACTATTCCACCAGGAGAGAAAAAGGTTAATGCTCCAAAAGAGGAGTACAAAATTTGCTAAACTGTTCTTTCACAGGGTGACCCTATATGAAAATATAGTTTTGGCAACTCAGAAATGATCAGGCATGTTCAAAGGAGGCACCCCCAGAACTATGCCCGGGAGACCTGGCACGTAATCCCCCAAGAGATGGCGCCTCAATTTCCACTGGAGGACAAACATCATCGGGGAGAGGAAGATCAGTGGAGCTGATTCCCAACATTCAGCCTGTTTTCAGCGACATCAACATTCGTTGTAAGCAGTGTAATGAACTGCTTTGTGTTGGAGAACAAAGTATCCTCCTGATTGTTCGCAAAAGGGAAGAACACCGCTGCCCTCCCCAGCCCTAATTTTTCCCCATATATTTGCTCCTGTTGAGCAGTTTGGCATTCCCTATTTTTGTTTTTGTTCTGATAAAAATACCCCCAAAAATTAAAATCGTTTGTAAAAAGAAAAAAAAAAACTAAAAACGAAGAAAAAAACCAGTTCTTTTTAGAACTACCTCCAATTCTCCAAAAAGAGCTATATTCTTTACATATTGTGAAGGAGTGAGTGAAGTGGTGAGCTCAGGGTGCGCGTACCGGTGAGCGTACATGGGAATGCACCCATCGGTTGCCCCGCGAAAATTGCACAAAAAAAAAGGTTTTTTACCATTCAGGGTCCTTCTAGGCCCCCTCAGAAAACCTAGTGGTCAGAGGGTGTGTATCCTTCCCCCTTTTAAACATTTCCCCCTTTTTATTTTCACCTCTTGTGTCTCAATTCTAGAATCTTGACAGACATCCGACAGCCAATCAGCTTTCCGCTCACGCGCTCCCGTAGCGCGCCGGGTGCTCTCCCCGGTACGCATACCGCTGAGCGCTTGGAGGGCGCCTATAGATATATATGTGTTTTTGAAGTTAATTTTCAAAAAAACCACCGGAGCAAATTTCACCAAATATAGCAAAGGCACATCTGGGTACCAGTCCCTACAATTTTGCAAAGTTTTACGTAATTCCGTTCAGGAGTTCGGGCTGTAGCCGTGTCAGAACGTCCTATGGAAAATTGCATGGGGAAAACAGGCTTTGGGACCCCCTTTTTTTTCTCAGCCCCCACTTCACAAATCCCCCCTAATCTTTCCGGGAAGGAGGGGAGTGGAGCTGGCCAAATTTTTGGAAAATTACACGCAAATTCCTCATCCGGCACCAAAGTTATTCCCAATAGAATGTTGCGGATTTCCTATGGTAGCTAGGTCCTAACTGTAACTACCTACTGGCGACCGCCAGTAGGTAATCTATATATACATATATAAAATACTCCGCTAACAAAAACAGAAGGACCAGCACTCGCGTCAGTGTAATCCCGTTAGGATTTATTTGTGCAAAATAAATGCAAAACAACAGACGCGTTTCAGCCTTAGCTTTCGTCAGTGTATATATATATAGAGATATATTACCTACTGGCGTGTCGCCAGTAGGTATATATAGTTAGGATTATTTGTCTATGGAACTTTTGAAAATTCTATGTCTAATAACTTTGGTGTTTGTGGACGGAATCGGCTGAAATTTTCAGGAAAATAGCACATTTTGTTTCTGAGCAGCCCCCGAAAATTTGGGGGGGTTTCGTCAAGGGGGGCGAGAAAAAAGGGGGGTCCCAAAACGCGTTTTTCCCATGTTAATTTCCATAGGGCCTTTGGCCTCACTTTTAGCTCGAACGGCTGAATGGATTTGCACGAAACTTGGCAAAATTGTAGGGACTGTTAGCCCGATGTGCCTTTGCTAGGTCTCAATATATGTGCTCCAGTGGATTTTGAGAAATTAACATTCAAAACAAGATATATATCTGTAACAGCGCTCCGGGCTGCGCTCCGGTCCGCTTACTTTTCGCGAAACGGAACTTTGCGATGCGAAGCTGATTGGCTCCCCGGTGTCTGTCAACATTCTAAACAGTCCGGAGCGGCCGCCATCTTATCTCTCGGTAGGATCGAGAGAGAAGAAGAGGTGAAAAACTAAGGGGGAATTTAATGAAAGGGGGCAAGGTATACCCCTCTTGACCCCCTAGGAATGTTGTTGGGGTTTTTAAAGGGTCCCGTGGGGAAAATAAAAAAAAAATTATTTTTCACGGTTGAAGCGCTTCCTGGGCCGCGAACTGGGCCGCAAACTGGTAGCGAAACGGGAATTCGCCATTTTGTGCTTCGTTTTAATTAAATTACTAGGTATAAGGGGGTGCGGGAGACCATTTTGTGCTTCGTTTTAATTAAATTACTAGGTATAAGGGGGTGCGGGAGACTTATCCTAATCCCTTATGTTTTCTGAGGGTGGCTGAGGAGGCTCATATATGTTGATACATGTCTTCCAGCGGCTGTGCGTGAGCTTTTTTTTTTTTTTGCTGCGTGACGTCTGTTAACGTTCGATTCGAAGGAAATCAGGAAGTGTTGACCACCAATTTGTCAGTGCGATAAAATATTTTGTTATAAATGAATCCTTATTGATAAACATTGTCTGCGCCATCTTGCCTTTTTTCCAATGCCCCAATTTTGTCGTGCACGGCAGCCATTTTAGATGCCAGGCCGGTCCCAGGCTATCACCTAGCCCTGCGGATGTAGTTTATGGCCCTAGCTGTAGAGAATCCAGACATGCCAACCCTCCCGATTCAGGCTTGAGACTACTGATTTCAGTGCTAGTCTCCCGCCTCCCGATTCCTGCAAGCAAAAACCCGGGGGCATATTACTAACAACTAGCGATCATTTTTGTCTCTAACTTGTTTAGAGACAAAAATTATCGCAGATAAACCTTCCTATTAGCAAGGTTTATCGCAAATGCGATAAAAAACGGCCGCAATGCATGAATATCGCTGAAAAGTCAGCGATATTCATGCATTATCCAGCAAATGCTCTTAGCCATGTTATCCACCTCCCATTGGATAACATGGCTAAGAACTGCTCGCAAATGCGATAAAAAACGGCCGCAATGCATGAATATCGCTGAAAAGTCAGCGATATTCATGCATTATCCAGCAAATGCTCTTAGCCATGTTATCTACCTCCCATTGGATAACATGGCTAAGAACTGCTCGCAAAGGCGATAAAAAACGGCCGCAATGCATGAATATCGCTGAAAAGTCAGCGATATTCATGCATTATCCAGCAAATGCTCTTAGCCATGTTATCCACCTCCCATTGGATAACATGGCTAAGAACTGCTCAGGGCAGGTGTTAGCTTGTGGAGATATTCGTGCATAGCGCGAATATCTCCAAAATTTGGTAATAGGAGATAGAGATGTAAGGGACTGTTTCCAGTCGCTAACATCTTGGCACGCCCACTTTGCATGTCATTAGTGATAGATATCACTGACATGCAAAGCGGGGCCCAAGATGGTCGCTATCTCCTTTTAGCTGTCACTAACTGGTGTTAGCGACAGCTTGGTAAAAGGGAGATAATTTTATCTCCGCTTTCTTGGCTTTTAAAGCCAAAAAAGCGGAATTAAACCCCCTTGATAATATGCCCCACGATTCCTCGGGGGTTTCAGCTGACAGGGCTTGGTATTGTGTTACGTGCTAATTCTTCCAGGAAACGTCAGAGGGTCGATGCAGGGGTTCTAGAAGGGGTGATAAACCATTTAAGCCTCATGAACAAATGCATGGTCTGTGAAGTACTCGGGGCGGCGGTGTGTGTGTGCCCTCTTTCAGGAGCGGGCGGGGGGGGGCACTGCCAGCAACTTGCCAGGCCAGGCAGTGTTCAACACTTGCATCACCCTTTCTCTGTCTGCTATTGCGCTCCATGCTTCGGAAAGGTAAGAAAAAGAACGTGCATTTGAGTTTGAAATGTCCGATCCTGTAGCAGTACACTTGCAAAGCCCACACATGACAATAACCCGATTCAAGGCCCCATTCACCCGATTTTTTTATAATATATAGTACTCCAAAAAAGTAGGATTATAAAACTTTATTAACTTTTAAATATAACGATCGTAACAAAAACTGTAAATATATTTAAACAATCTCACCAGGATTCTACGCCACGCCACGCTCTTCAGCATCTCCTAATCCAGCCTGCTGAGCCGCTGCTGCTCGCCGGACCCGCTGCGCGGGTCCCGCTTCGCGGACTCAAGCGGCTGTGGTCTGATTGCAAGGGGCCTCACCTGGACACCGGCAGGGCTGCGAGGGTAGAGCGGGTGGACTCCACGTTCCAGGAGTCCCCGCGCGCCCGTTGTCAGCTGGGCTCCTCTCCCTGCCGGCCCCGCCCCCTAGGTCACCCTTGTATATCTTTAAGAGGAGCAGTCTTTCCCGCTGCGCGGGAGCGCGCGGGAGGGCGCCGGGAGAAGCCCGGGACAAGGGCCGGACCGTCTGTGGCCGTCCGGGGCCGCTGGAGGCCGGGCTGGGCCAGGACATTTTCATTTTACATGCAGCAAGCAGTGTCTAAGCTCTTTGATAATTGGGACTGCTAGCATTGTTTTCTAGCCATTACCTCAAACCCCACTATCCTGGTTGTCCATTGTCAACATGAGTCATTCTGCTCCACCAGGTGTGAGTGTCTCAGTTTTGGGTCCCCTTGATACATTTTTTAAGAAATCCGCAAAGGAGGTTGATATGGACCTACTTCTTGCCGAAAGGAGAGCCGAGCGTAGACGCTCAATTGAGCAGTTAAAGAATATCCCACTGCCAGTCCTTAATATCCCTAAGGATCTCCCCGCCCAAGGTTTGAGCGTTATTGATGCTGACATGACCGATCTTAATCTTACCCCTAGTATATTCAGGTTCCCTGCTATCTCCCCGCCCTGTAGTAGTGCTACTTGCGGAGGTCAGTTGGTCTGTCCCCTTATCAATCACTCAAGTATAATTGAAACAAACATCCCTGAGTCACACAGCAGGGAAGTAGATCCATCCCCTATGCTGTCCAACTTGTCTCTGGTTTGTATTGTCCCAGGAGAGACCACTCCAGAGGCAAGTGGCCTAAAGCCAGGTCCCACGTCCAACGCAGCTTTAAGGGTAGTTCACTCCCCACAAAGGAAGAAAAGGCGAAAGGGGGGGGTAAAAAGGAAAGGGCGTAGTTGCCAGACCCCACCACCACCGAAACCCAACACAAATAGTGTGTTGGGTCCACCTCTTATAGTAGAGCCTCTCCCCACAGATGCTGGTGAGCATGCAGCCCCTGAGTTAGTAAAACCTGAGTTAGTTACCTTAGGGGTGGGTGAAGTGACTCTTGACATTTGGGAGAAGCTTATCAAATCTTACATGCTCCCCCTGCTAGAACGTGTAAGGGTTATGGGCGAAAAGTTGGATCGCCTTGTGGCGTCCATTGAATCATCTCACACCACAGGCCTAGATAAGAACAAAGGCCCCTCCTCTAACCCTGCAAGTTCATCCCTTGCTGCTGGCATTTTATCCAAAGCCACTAGTCATCCTACCTCCACTATCACTAAAACGCTCACTTCCAATACCACCAAATCAGTTACCATTTCAAACAATGCACCGTTAGTGGCTGCGAAATCCTCATTAACACAACACCCGGTGACAGCTAACCCAAGTGTGGTAACTAGCAAATCACTGGCTAAGGGAGCAGCACCATCGACAAAGAAAGGGATTGGTAAATCCGCTGATGTAAACTGTAAAAAGAAGAAACTCTTACCGTCAAAAAGAAACGTAGACTTGCCGCCCGACTCTTTAAATTTTGTTATTGTTATGACAGGTGTGCCACCAGTTCAGGAAGGGGACAGGGAAAATGACGATAGTTTAAAAAACAAAGTCATCTTCTGGCTAAAAACAAACAGACCCCTTCCTCCGAACCTCAATGGGGATATCGTCACGGTTAGAAGATGTCAGTGGGTTGGGGTGCGCCCTAAGGATATTGAGGGGGACATTGTGATCATCAATTTTAGAGACCATAGGGTTGTATCCCACCTCACTGATTGGTATGTGGGGAACAACTAGGGTGGGATCTCCACAAGGAATCTAAGTTATTTCTACCCCGAAACTTTGATTAACCCAAACAAACCTCTTCCTGGTAGAACTAACAAATCTAAAACCCCCCCCAAATGGTCCAACTTCACATCAAGCTTCCATGTTCCCCATTTTAACCCTGAAGCGCTTTATCGCTCGTACATCCAATCCACTTACAACTGTCCTGTACAAACGCCGGGCTGGGCTAAGCCATTCATCCAGCCCTCTGGTCCTCCTACACCCCTGGGAATGCCTTTTTCAAATAATCCCCCGTACCCCTTGATTCCCTCAACACCAGTTTTTACACAGTCACTGCAGCCTCCCAGCTTATTTCCAGCGTATTCTTATTCCAATAGGCCCTCCCATCCTAAAGATCTGTGGAACATCCCACTGAGAAACTTATATGACCCTCTCTCTGGGCTGTCGTCTATTGATTGACAAACAAGAGAGAATAGCAACGTCGCCCAGTTTAATTCTTGTGTGGGAGCGGCCCCGTGTATCCTCCCACGTAATGCTGCAAGTTTCAAAGTTCCACTCGAGTGTTGCGAGGATGGAAACCCAGTTTACCTAAGCGAGCGGGTCATATCTCCACCGTCTCATGACACACTGCTTTCTAATGCTGCTTCTCCCACAGGCTCATTTTCAGTACAGGCAACTCGGGCTGGATTATGTAGCAAGTCAAGAGAAGGGGTGCTTGTTGAGGTACCCCCATCTGAAGCAAGTTCCCCTCATCCCGGTGAATCCCCTCCCGTAGATGTAAGTGTCC
This sequence comes from Lissotriton vulgaris, assembly GCF_964263255.1. Taxonomy (NCBI): domain Eukaryota; kingdom Metazoa; phylum Chordata; class Amphibia; order Caudata; family Salamandridae; genus Lissotriton; species Lissotriton vulgaris. Next base: position 267,269,389 of record NC_141695.1, read on the forward strand.
CGGGTGTTCAAGCTTGTCTTAAGGGTACCACTCTGGGATGTTGGAATGTGGCGGGTATAGATTCCTGTATATGTATACCTGACTGGGCTGACTTCATCAGTCAAGGTGACGTCTGGTCCTTTCAGGAGACATGGTCAATCCTTCCGGTATTTTTCCCAGGTTTTCTGAGTTTTAACAAACCCGCAGTTAGAGGTCAAAGAGGCAGGGCCATGGGGGGTCTCACTGTTTGGGTGCGCCAAACAGTAGGGGTCTCTGTAAAAGAAATCTATATTGACTGTCCTGATATCCTCATAGTTAGCTTGAAACTCAATAGTGGGTTGGATATTTTGTTGTTTAATGTTTATGCCAGAGGAACACCGGGTGGTCGTGTATCATCTACCCTAACACTCTTAGATGAATTTCTTGGCTCTACACAACAATGGGGCCATGTGGTGGTTATGGGAGATTTTAATACCTGCTTCGAACCTCTAAGCGGGGAGGATGGGATGTTAACTGAGGTCGAGGACATGACATGGGGCATTCCACAGCTAGAGCTACCTCCGATTACTAAGTGGTCCCACAGTGCCACTTTCATCAAAGGCCTATGTCTGAATTGGGGACTGCGTGCCCTAAACGGTCGTACTAGATCGGACAGACTGGGCAATCCAACATTCTTTAATGGTAGGCATAGTAGTCGTATCGATTATATCTTAGTCGATGCAACTATGTGGCCCCTAGTCTCGGATATGATAATCAGACCACGGCCCGAAAGTGATCATGAACCTCTCCTAGCAGAACTGAAGGATTTCAGTTTTGCCGGGCCCTCTGTGCGTCACTCCAATGTCGTACAAGAGGCCTTGGTAATAACAAATGATATGAGGAGGGTTCGTTGGCCAAAGGTTGCCGTGGACGAGAATGCACGTATTAAAATAAGATCTCTGGTTTCTGACTCCCTAAGAGTTCTTGAGAAATGTGACGACCCGAACCAAAAATCCCTCAAAATTTCTGACATTCATGCCAGCTTGTTTGTATCCCTAAAGACTTTATTCATTAAAGTAGTAGCCAAAAAGGGCTCAGGAAAGCCGAGGAAGCCTGCAAACTGGTTTGATGATGAGTGTGGTACATCCCATTCAAACCTGTTCAAAGCATTAAAATCTAGGAACCCAGCCCTAATCAAATCTTGCAGGAAGGCCTACAATGTAGCCAAACGGCGGGCTAATGCCGCCTGGGATGAAGAGCGCTGGGCTCTTCTTGTTGAGGCCTGCGGCTATAGGAACCTCACGCAATTTTGGCATCTCCTCAAATGGGGTAAGTCCCTGGATGATCGTCCTAGCCCTGCTTCTGTCGATCAACAAAAATGGGTGTCCCACTTTGAGGAACAGTTCAGGTGTCTCAGGGAGGGGGAAGCTCCCATTGGCTGGCCGCTGTCCTTTGATACCCTCGTGTTTTCGGCCAAAGAGGTTGAAAACGTCCTGAATACCATCCCCAGGGGCAAAGCACCCGGCCCGGATTGCATTCCAGCAGACATTTTTCAACAGGATCAAGACCTATGGGTACCATATCTACTGCACTTGGCAAACACATTGGCCAGGGGAGCAAAGGTGCCTGATTCTTGGGCTGGTGCCGAGATTTTGCCCATCTTCAAGAAGGGTGATCGGTCGGTTCCTTCCAACTACCGACCGATCAGCCTTATTGATGCTGTTCAAAAGATAGTGTCTCGCCTTGTCCTTTCCAGGGTCCAGGCTTGGATTGAAGAATATAATATACTTACTCCTCTCCAAGCAGGGTTTAGACCCCATGTAAGTACCCTGGACCAGGCTTTCCGGTTTATGTTATTACACTGGAAGACGGTCACTCTGGGCAAGGGCAACTTATTTGCGGCATTCGTAGACCTTCGGTCTGCATTTGACCTTGTTCCGAGGGCTGGGCTCTGGAACTGCCTTCTGGAAATGGGTATGCCTCCCTCTTTGGTCCGCATCATAGTTAACCTTCACGCAGAGACTTATGCCTTTGTAAGATGGGGCAAACCTGGAGAGGTGACCAAGAACTTCCCTGTGTCGAAAGGTGTCAGACAGGGATGCGTTTTGGCACCAACCCTGTTTTCCCTATATATAAATAAAGTCATCAAGTACTTTGAAGGCTGTCCCACAGATGCTCCAAGTTTGGCTGGCATGAAAATCCCTCTGCTCATGTTCGCTGACGACACGCTCCTGATCTCGAGAACCAGACAGGGATTACAGCTAGCACTGTCGAGGTTTGAGAGTTTCTGTAGCGAGCATGAGCTGGAGGTGAACGTTGCCAAGACCAAATTTATGGTTATGAGGGGGCACAAACAGGTCCAGGCTAGGGTTACAATGGGGAATACCCCCTTAGAGCAGACCAAGCATTTTACCTATTTGGGAGTTACTTTCAGTGACACATTAAGCTGGACCCACCAGATCGAGCTCATGACCCTGAAACACCAACAGCTGGGCGGAGTCTTGATCAAGGAACATAAATGCTCATTTACGAAGCCTATGTCACCGCTGATGAAGATCTATGGTGGAAAGGTTTTATCAGCGGTGTTATATGGCGCAGAGCTATGGGGTGGTAGCAACTTGGAATCCCTGAAACACGCCCAAAACAAGTTCCTAAGGATGGTAACTGGTCTGCCACAGTCGACTCCTTTAATCCCCCTACTATTCGACCTGGGGTGCCACTTGGTGGTCGATTATGCCAAATACCGACCGCTATCATTCTGGCGACGCCTGTGGACAACGCCAGATCTACACCATTACGCTGAAGCTTGTCTGGAGGTAAAAAAAATTCCAGGAGCCCTAAAAATAGGATGGTTTAGAGATCTTAAGGCCACTCTTCTATCTATGGGCCTTGCTGAGTTGTTGTCATCGCCCGAGACAGCCACATTTCCATCTAAAAATGAGCTTAAAAAATGTTATTGGGATTGGGTGTTGCACAATACTTTCTCAAAAACGAGCCCAAGTAGTCTTTCAGGATTATTTATGGTACACAAAGATCTACCCAGGTTAGAAAGATACTGGGAAATCATCACCAAACCTCTGGACCGCAAACTCTTCTTTCAATTTAGATATGGTTCACTCCCTATAGGGGACTTTACCAATAAGTGGGGAAATGCTAGTCTGGGGTTTTGTGCAAACTGTCAGGGTTCTGGGGAAAGTCTGTCTCACCTTTTGTTTGTGTGCCCCTTATACTCTGCCCCAAGATCTAAGTGGCTCAAACCAGTTTGTAGTCAACTAGGCACTCGCTCGTCTGCTGAGGCCTTGAGATTGTTAAAAACTAATCTGGATCCGCTTATTGTTGTGGGGGTTGCCAAGTTTCTTGGTTGGGCTTGGGTGATCAGATGTAGGTTTATTAAACAAAATTAGCAGAGAATGCTTTTATCTTGTATATACTGTGGTAATATGGTATCTGTGACACCTTTTAAATTTTTGTATATTTCTGCATGAAGTCAATTCGATGTCGATGATTTAATACTGATTTTATATATGTTATTGTGTATTTTGTATTTATGTCTTTTATGATGAATTAATCGAATAAAGACTTCTTGAACTGAACTGAACTATTTAAAAAAAATTTGACAAAAAAAAACAACAATGGTCCGAAGCTGTCTTTTGTGCAAATAGTCCCAAGGCAGCACAACGTGCTGAGTTGTGGACGGCACCCAGGTGAAGAACCATCCCTTCTTTAAACCCCATGGTGACCAACTAAGTGCAGGTTTTACATAAAGTAGTGTTTACCTAGAGTGGTGCTGTGTAGGACACTCTGAATGGAAATTAACCAGAACTATAACGATAACAACAACAACAACAATAATATAACTTTTATGCCCAAATTACGCAAACATTTAGCTAATCTGCTAAAGGGGGAGACGCCATTTCTTTTGATAATTTATTCACCCATCCGTAGCCTCTCTATTCTCCATTACAATGTGTTTCTTGCTGAAATTAACCAGAACTATAACCATAACAACAACAACAACAATAATATAACTTTAATGTCCAAATTACGCAAAGATTTAGCTAATCTGCTAAAGGGGGGAGTAGCCATTTCTTTTGATAATTTATTTATCCATCCGTAGCCTCTCTAATCTCCATTACAATGTGTTTCTTGCTGTCGCTAGCTAATGAAAAAACTAAAGTGATAACTTCCTCATCCTTATTTTGTCTTTCTTTGTTCCTTAAGATGTTATCTGTGTCAACCTCTTCCGAGAATGCTGATGCGTTAGGGATTTCCTTGTGTTTCTTAATAGCATTGGTGTCTGCACACTTCTTTGTCAATTCTGTGAACATGATAACTGCTTCATAAACAGACGATATCTTTGTTTAGTCATTAGTGTTAAGTGTGTCTGAAACTACAGTGCCGTTCTGTTTTTCTTTCTTCAGGCTCTACAGAGTTTTGTGTGTTGTTCTTTTGAGCGACAATTATTCCAGAGGTTTCAGGTTCACTTGTTTTGTCCTGCAGTGAGTTAACAGCTTTAGAGACTTCATGTTTATTTGCTATGTCCTGCTGTGCGTCAACTGCTTCAGAGACGTCAGCCTCATTTGTTATGTTTGACTAGATCCTGGACCTGCCCGGCTGCGCCCAAAATGGCTCTGGTGTAAATGGGACTCGTAACTGCTTGTTGTGTACTGGTTGCCCAACCTTGATATCACGAGATACGTATGCAGTTGTGAAGCACATGGCGGAGGCTCGTCTGCTGTAGTGGGGCGCCCCTTTATCGTTTCAGTTGCCATTCCGGCCGCTTTTGCTACACTGTGCCTTTTCCGCCATTCAGCTGTTTACCGCCCGCTCTTACGGCTACAGCGTCTCGCTCACCATGTAGTTGAGTTGCTCCCACTCTTGCGGTGCAGCGATAGGCGGCTGCCACAGGACTCTTAAAATGGCGGCCGGCTCTTCGGATTTGGGCCTGGTCCAGTAAAATGGCCCTGGGACACTTTGGAACTCGGACGCTTGTCTGCCAGGGCTTGGGTCCCATTCTCGAAAGCGTCCCCTCAGCCTTGAAGATTCTACAAAAGTCTTGGGGGACCTCGACTCCCGCAGGCTTCCGGTGGGGAGCGGCTGCCATGATTGCTTGCGGAATGGCCACGAAGGAGCTACGAGATGGTGGTGCTCTCATGGTGACGCCAGCTTCAGTCTGAAACATCCAGAAACAAGGTGGGGCTTTCATCGTTTGGGAAAAAAAATGTTTTAATCCAATGAAAAGTGTTATTTTTAGGTCACATGACCTAGTCTTACATCATTAGGAAAACAAAAGTAAAATGAACCAATGAAAAGTTTTATTAACAAGTCACATGACCTGTTATGCTTACGTTACGCGCTGCGCGGTGCGCTCTGGATCGTTTCCGGGAAGCTGCGCCTTGCGCACTGGAGCACTTCCGGGTGCGCTAACGCGGCGCGTCATATGACGCATTACGCGACAACGCAGGTCCAGAATATAGTCAAAATGTCTCCACCAACCAGCGGTCGGAATACAACCGCTTTCAGCAGTCCAAAAAGTTCTGTTAAATCTTAAGAGCGGGAGCAACTCAACTACATGGTGAGCGAGACGCTGTAGTCGCAAGAGCGGGCGGTAAACAGCTGAATGGCGGAAGAGGCACAGAGTACCAAAAGCGGGCGGAATGGCAACTAAAACGGTAAAGGGGCGCCCCACTACAGCGTGTCTTCAGGTCAAACGGATTGTGGGACAAGGTCCAGAATGGAAGAGTCATCAAAAGGCAAAAAATTCCGCCGGACCCCGGGAGCCGGCCGCCTATGTCGGGGGCGATCTCAGGCCACACCAGGGCAACACGACTTGGGGAGGGGGCAGGAGCCAAGCGCCCCCTCCCAGTCCGCGCCATCTCACCGCCCCTCGGGGGCCTCCGTCAAGCGGTTTAGGGAGGCACCGTATCACATTGTTTTCCAATGCAGTCAGGTCCACAAACAGACCCCACTTACTTTGAATAGTGAAGCTGCAGCAGGTGCAAATAAGGTTTAGACAGTGTTACAAGCGCTGCTTAGAACTCTGAAGTATGGCACTCAACATCCAGGACTTATGCCATTTGTGTAAGGCAGTGACATCGAAGCAACTCAGGGACCAAAAGCATGAACGAACACTCACGTATGAAAATCTTATTTGGGGAAGGAGCAGGATCCAAACGCCCCCTCCCAGTTCGCGCCACTACACCGTATGTAGAAAATCTGAAGCCATCGTTCTACAAACTCTCAACGCTTGCTATCAGTGCATGAGTTTCATGCTCGATCGATTGAGCTAGCCGGATCGGGCAACAAAAAGTATAAAATAGTTATGTAAATAGTTATTTAATAAAATGTTTTACCCTGTTTCTTTGCTGGTGTGTTGTCTATATTTATAATATTTGCATAGGGTTTGTCGTTATTTTGGGCGTGGTGGGTGGCGGAGTCGAGCTGTCTTGCAGCCCTCATGGTGTGGAGCTCAGTTCATTTCATTATTTTCGTATTTCTCATGAAGGGTTGTTCCTAATGTTTGTATTTTACCGAGGTCAAAAAGAGATCGAATTAGTGGTCTACTGATTTTGCTCGATTACTTTTATTTTTTTACACGATTTTTCACTATCTGCAAAGACTAAACAGAGTATTGCGACTTTGTGCTTGTTTGTAAATAGAGAATGATCCAAAAAGAACCAATTCTAAAACAGTAAATGCTTGGATAACAATCAATCAAATGGAGAGACAAGCAGGTACGACGGATTACAACGGGGGTAAAGGTCTGCGTTAACTACCCTTCACTATCTGCAAAGAGAGAGTACTACTAACAGAAAAGAGGGGAGGGGGGGGCAGCGTTCAAAGCACATCAGCGTGCATAAACACGAAAACGTTTTTACCTATCACGTACTTGACATTTGACAGCTTTTGATATTTGCTATTAAAAAACCATTGAAATTCACAGAAAAAACCATAGGTTATATTCCATATATAGTTAGGAATTTGCATTTACAAAACCTTGAAAATTCAATGAAAAAAACATTGGTTATAGAACATATATAGTTAGGAATTTGCATTTACAAAACCTTATTTTACTCGCATAAAACCATTGAAATTCCATATATAGTTAGATGCGCTAACTATATATCGCGCACCCGCAATCCACTGCTGATGATGTCACATATTACATCATTCATGACATGGTCAGTGACATCACTGATGACATCACTGATGACAACTCAAATGACATCACTGACAACATCACAGATGACATCATTCATGTGTTAATACGATGAACCTCTACAGACTCTGATATAACCTTAGATACACTCAGTGTAAACAGACACTCACAGATTGTCACTCATCCATGGAGTTACTCATACACCTAGACAGTCATGCAAAGAATCAATCACACCTCCAATTCCTCAACTATACAGTTATACACACCTTACTTATTGAAACATATTCTAACACATATTTACTCTCTTATACAATCACTGATACAAGTTTTCAATGATCCATGCAGCCACTCACACAGTCACTGGCTCTTAAACACAGTAATTTATATATGTCAACTCTTGCATGTACTGTGTTTTACATATGTACTTACTTTGACATGCAGCATTGAGATATCCAATCACTCACCAATACACTCATGCACACAGTCAACCACCCATACAGCTGTTTCCACATGCAGTTTTGAACCCATACATCTAGTGAATCAGCTGTTCACACATCTATGCACAGAGTCACACACCTCCCAGCCACTCACACACATACTAAGTCTCCCATACAAATACTTGGGCAACCAATCAATAACCCATATAGTTACTCATATAGCTACTGATCAACACATGCAGCAGTTTACAGAACAACAGTTATAATGATGCACAAATTAATACAGTTTAATCACTAACCCATGCACTCAGTGAGACACATTTAATCACTCTCTCATACAATCAGTCATGCACCTACTAAATCCTTCATCCAGACATTTATACATCCACTCATTCTTCAATATGTAAGACATATTTTAACTTTACAGAAACATACAGTCACTGGATGTTGTCATCAGTGATGTCATTTGAGTTGTCATCAGTGATGTCATCAGTGATGTCACTGACCATGTCATGAATTATGTAATATGTGACATCATCAGCAGTGGATTGCGGGTGCGCGATATATAGTTAGCGCATCTAACTATATATGGAATTTCAATGGTTTTATGCGAGTAAAATAAGGTTTTGTAAATGCAAATTCCTAACTATATATGTTCTATAACCAATGGTTTTTTTCATTGAATTTTCAAGGTTTTGTAAATGCAAATTCCTAACTATATATGGACTATAACCTATGGTTTTTTCTGTGAATATATATATTCACTGAAAAAACCATAGGTTTAACATCAGTTATAGTTAGCTGGACATTTTACGCATACAAAACTATTGAAATTCCCACGTTATAGTTAGTTGGACTCACTATAAATTGCGCGCCCGCAATCCACTGCTGATGATGTCACATATTACATCATTCATGACATGGTCAGTGACATCACTGATGACATCACTGATGACATCTCAAATGACATCACTGATGACATCATCCAGTGAATGTGTGTTTCTGTATAGTTAAAATATGTTTTATATATTGAAGAATGAGTGTATGTATGAGTGCGTGAATAAAGAATTAAGTAGGTGCGTGACTGACTGTATGAGTGAGTGATTAAATGTGTCTTACTGAATGCATAGGTTAGTGACTAAAATGTCTGAATATGTGCATCATTATGTCTGTTGTTGTGTAAGCTGCTGGATGTGTTGATTAGTAGCTATATGAGTGGCTATATGGGTTATTGATTGGTTGCCCAAGTATTTGTATATGAGGGTGAGTGTGTGTGGGGGTGGCTGGGAGGTGTGTGACTCTGTGCATAGATGTGTGAGCAGTTGATTCACTTGGTATATGGGTTCAAGAGTGCCTGTGGAAACAGCTGTATGGGCGGTTGACTGTGTGCATGGGTGTGTTGGTGAGTGAATGGATATCTCAGTGCTACATCTCCAAGTAAGTACATATGTAAAACACAGTGCATGTGAGAGTTGGCAAATATTAATGACTATACATGAGAGCCTGTGATTGCATAAGTGACTGTATAGATCAATGTGTACTTGTATCAGTGATTGTAAATGAGAGAAAGTATGTGTTAGTATATGTTTGAATAAGTAAGGTTATGTGTGTATAACTGTATAGATAAGGAAATGGGAGTGTGATTGATTTCATTACAAGACCGGAGGCTACCATTATGCAAATACTTTTATTTGCTGCCCAAACATGCAGCCCTTTAAAGAATACTATTACATCACAATAAATAGAACTTTAACACATAACAACTAGGATGAGCAGGCTCCTATCTTCCTCTTTTGTTCGCTGCTCTGACACAGATAAGTACTACCTTCTAGCATACCATTTTAACTTATTTATGAATATTCTGATATATTTTACATGTATTTTATGAAACTCTATGATTACTAAATATCTTTTTACTTGATTATTAACATTTACCAAGAACCTACTTTAATATTGTTTATTTCCATATTAGATGTCCCAGTCCAATTTATGGTCGGGATTAGCCTTTCCTTAGGATTAGTCTTCTTTATTTCATTTAACTAGAGATTAGTTTCATGGTAAGTATTAGTCTGTAGTCTGTTACTGCGTTATTGTTGAACTCTGTATGGGAAATTGTAATAATCCAAGGGAGGCGGTTCAGTAGGTGAAGATAGATTTATTAAGTGGCATTGCAGAACCAGCCAACCAGTCAAGTCGTAGTCTAAGCTAGAGAGATTCCCTAGTGGAATGCACTCTGTGAACACAACAGCATTCTAAGAATACATGGCAGTAACATTTAAAGGAACATGGTATCAGAATGCAGCATCAGGAGGAATATAATAAACCTAGAATATTACATCATCTCCTTTTCTTAAAAGAATAAAATATAATGAAAGAAAGAAAACAAAGGAGAAAAGAAACGGAAAGCAGAAGCATATAAGGTCTAAATTTCAAAGGTCCATTTGCAAATTTACTCTCTAAATCTCAAAGGTCTATTTACAATGCGAGAGCTCTTCCTGGTACCAGAGTCAGCGGAGGAAGACTTGAGTGTACAGAAATATTGGAGGATTTTTTAGAAACAGGTGAGGTTGTATTAGCCTTAGAGGGAACACCAGAGTCACTGACAATTTTTGCAACTCTATTGAGATTCCACCAGAAACCTCCCTCAACTTGTATGGCATTACCTGTAACTTTAATAACTTTTACAGGAGGTCCAAACTTACTTTCCCCTTTGCTGACATGCCCAGACTTCCTAATCCGCACACAATCACGAACTTCCAAAACACTCTCTTTCGTTCCTTTCCTTACATCAAAATATTCCTTTTGTTTGGACTGGGCAAGCAAGACATTACTTTTAACAATGGACATGAGACTTGAAACATCTGAACTAGACTTAATCCATTTGGACATCCACCCAGGACAAAATGAAGTGTTGGGCTTCCGACCTCTCATTAACTCAAAAGGAGAGATCTTAGTGGAGGAGTGAGGAGTGGTCCTGTTAAACCAAATCATGCTCTTCAAAGCTTTACTGACCTCAACATTGCTACTTCTAGCCCACTTTACACAATCGCCAACAACCCTGTTCATCCTCTTCACAAGGCCATTCCCTTGAGGATGATAAAGAGAACTCTTGACATGCCTAACCCCAGACTTGGAGAGAAATTCGACAAACTCATGGCTCACAAATTGCTTCCCATTGTCGGAAACCAACACTTCAGGAAAACCTTCCCTGCTCCAAACATCACACAAAAATTCTATAATACTTTTTGTATCAGCGTTTTTAGTCAGCTTAAACTCAGGCCATTTGGAAGCATAATCAACTAAAACCAAGATGAACCTGAAACACCCACTAAGCATAGAGTAAGGGCCCATGATATCAATACCCAGTTTAGCCCAAGGACGGTCTGGACACTCAACTGGCATAAGAGGGGGAACCCAAGTCTTGAGACTCTTATCAGAAGATTTACAGATACAACATTCTGCAACAAAAAGATCAATATCTGAATCCATAGCAGGCCACCAGAACATCTCGCGAATTCTGCGTTTAGTGAGAGAACAACCTAAATGGCCCTCATGAGCTTTGACAATGATGTCTTTTCTAAAAGCAAAAGGAGGGATAATTTTATCATTACGTAGTAAAATACAGTCCTCAATGGAAATCTCATGGCCAACTTTAGAATAGGGTTGAAGAGAAGGAGACAACACTTTTTCACGTGGCCAACCCATTTTAACAAAGTTGCAAACATCTTGAAGAATACTATCTTTTTCAAAAGCCTTTCTCCACTCAATTTCAGAACAAACTTGTAACTCAGGAATATCTACGCAAGCAACTAAGCAATCATCACAATCCTCATCAATAAGATTTGAAAATGGGATGTCGACATCATCGTCACAGACAGCAGGAGGAAAACGGGACAAAAAATCAGCCCTCACGTTTTTTCCCTAAGCAATATGCACAACATCAAAATTGTATTGTAAAAGCCTGGTCACCATTCTTAAAATCCTGGGTGTACAACACTTAGTAAGACCACCCCCCAAGATGTTGACCAAAGGTTTGTGGTCGGTTTGAAGTAAAAAATGCCTACCCCAAATGAACGGTCTGAATTTCTCAATGGCCCAAGTACAAGCCAAAAGCTCCTTCTCTATCACAGAGTATTGAATCTCAGCCGATCTCAACACTCTGGAAGCAAAACTGATGGCTCTTTCCACACCACCTTCGCTTTGCGTTAAAGTGGCACCAAGACCGACACAACTTGCATCAACTGTTAGGCAACATGGCAAAGCAGGATCAAAAGGTTTAAGTACAGAATCAGACGTTAGGGAAACTTTCACTTCTTCAAAAGCTTTGACACAATCTTCACACCAAACGAATTTAACGCCCTTCTTCAACAGGTTACTAATAGGACGTACAATAGTCGCATAATGGGGAATAAACCTGGATTAGTATTCACAAATACCCAGAAGAGACTTAACTCCGGTTTTATCAGACGGAATTTGAGCTTTAGAGATAGCATCTAAAAGTCCAGGTCTAGGCTTAATTCCATCTTGTGTCAAGATGTGACCAAGATATTCAACTTCAGTACACAAAAATTTGCATTTTTCAAGTTTCAAAACAACACCATGATCTTGAAATAAACTAAGAACATTATCCAGAACAGAATCATGAGAACCCACATCTTTGCCAAAGATCAAAACGTCATCTTGGAAGACTGTCACACCCTTAACACCTTGCAAAATATTACCCATAACTCTCTGAAAGACCGAAGCGGCCGACGCTAGACCAAAAGGCATACGTCTATACTGAAAGGTTCCCAAAGGAGAAATGAAAGCAGTGATGTGACGGGAATCGGGATGTAGCTCAACCTGGTGGTAGGCACTGGCTAAATCCAATTTGGTGAAAAACTTTGCCCCTTTGGTAGCTGCAAAGAGATCGTTAATATGGGGAAGGGGATGAGAATCTACCCAAATCTCTTTGTTGACTGAGCGAAGGTCAACACAGACCCTAAGTTTGCCATCCCTCTTACAGGCTACGACCAAAGGCGAAAGCCAAAGAGAGGATTCTGTGGGTTCAATCACACCATTCTCACACAACATTTCAAGTTCTTTCTTCAAATCATCTCTGACGCTGAAAGGCACACCCCTAAGTTTGTGTTTAACAGGTGTTGACCCTTCTTTAACAATGATTTTGTGCTTGAACCCTTTTATTTTGCCCAATTTTGAACTAAAAACAGAGGGAAATTTGCATTTGAGCATTTCTAAATATTCAGAGCAGGTAGCAATAAAAACTTGTTCCCTCGCACCAGGTTTAAGTGTCATTCCGAAAAGACCCTGATGGAACCAACCCAATATATTGAGTCCTTTAATGGCAACATACATTTTCCCTCTAATCTTCCTTCCCTGAAAGCATAAGATGTCTTCAAAGAAGCCAAGGAGACTAATCTTCCTTCCTTCGTAAGACACAGGAGAACGGTCTGGAGGAAGAAGAGGACGAGTGTTATTACATGTAATGTCAAATAAACCCTTATCAATCATGGTGATCTTAGCACCGGAGTCGACAAGCAGTTTCAGAATTTTATCACCAACAGCCACATCAATAATGGGGTCAACACAGGAGTCAGGATCACCTTCAATTATGGATTCATCAGGAAAATCAGAGACAACTCCAATAGTTATCTCAGAATCTGAAGAAGAATCAGAATCCACAACACCCACAACAGGCTTGTCAAAACTTTTCTTGTTTTTCAACTTTAAGCAAACCTTAGCAAAATGTCCCACCTTTTTACAATAGTTGCACACAACGTTGGAAGCAGGACAAGAAGAACCTTTAAGATGTTGAGAATTGCCACACCTTATGCACATTTGAGAGGACACAGATTTATTCCAAACTTTACCTTTAGTGAGATTAGGTATAGATTTTTTTTATTGAACCTAGAAGAAGGATTTAAACTTAAGGCATTTATAGGTTCAACAACTTTGTCCTCAAGTTCTTTGAGAGAAACCATGGATGTTTCTACACTCTTGGCTAATTTAATTGTGTCGTCAAGAGACGGATCACTCATTGCTAATAACTTTTGTCTGATGTTCTTATCCTTGCAATGACACACAAACTGGTCCCTTATAAGTTGTTCATTGAAGTTTTCAAATTTACATTCAGACGCTAATCTGCGTAAGATAGAGATGTAAGTATCAATATCTTCAGAATCAGCTTGTTTTCTCTTAAAAAAAGTGTGTCTACAAACCATAAGATTAGGTTGTCTGTCGAAAAGTATTTTAAGTTTCTGAACAGTGTCACTATATTCATCAGAAACAGCGCCTTCAATAACGGGTAGATCTGGGAGATGTTTGTAAACAGACCTGCCCTCAAAGCCTAGGGAATGTAGCAGAAGACATTGTTTTCTCTCAGGGCAAAATCTAGATGCTCCAATAGCTCCTAGATAATTCTCAAAAGCATCATGCCAAATTTCCCACCTTATAGAAGGTTCGCCAGGAGTTTCCAGAAAAGCTGGAGGTGGATTAACTGACTGTAGAGTAGACATAACTTGAAATATAATTGAAATTAACAATAAAATCAATAATATCAATAAAAGTAATGCAAATAGTATTAACAAGAAAATATGTAATGAGTTAGTAAGGGACTCGATAAGACAAAAGTTGTGTACAATAATGTTGAAGGTATAAAAATAAATAAATAACAAAAGCTGTGCGCATCAGCGTTAGATATGAGCACAAGTGTCAAATAAATAATATGAAGATAAAATAAACAGTACTTTGTGCTTGTAATTTAAACAAGAAAACCTGTGCGCATCAGCGAAGACACGAGAAGAGCTGCGCGCATAAATAGGCTCTGGCTTGAATTTGTAACTTGAAAAACGAGAGCTGTGCGCATCAGCGAAGTATTGATTGCTAAGCAATGAACACTGTGCGCATCAGCGGTAAATGCGCGAAGAATGTTTAGTACGTCACAAAGACGAGTGGTTGAACCAATCCAGATAGTCAAAGCATTCATCCAATGGAAAGACAGAAGAGAAGACGTAGAGACGAGATGATGTACGACGCTCTTCACTAACGTTGATAACGTGATGATATGAAGGCTTGTATAGACGTCACAGGACTCCACATGGAAACAGAATGCAGGACATCAGAACTTCAATCACGGAAGGTAGGGCTCGAGATATGAAATGTTATTTTTTAAATTGACAACGGTCAAGGCCAAGGCAAAGCAAGAGTATCAGGAATAATGAAAATAAAGTATAAAGTCCGAGTAACCACATATAAAAGGATTATGATGAGTAGAACAGATAAATAAGCATAAATAGTCTTACAGTTTTGAAGACGTCTTTGTTTGAAGTCGGTTAGTTTAATCCATTGAAAGATGTGGTTTCCGAAAATCCTTCCTGATATCTCCGTATTTGTAGAAATTCAGTGTTTAATATTTCCGTATTAGTAGAAATATCTCCGTATTTGCAGAAAGCCAGTTTGTGAAAATTCCGTGTTGACAGAAGTAGAAAATGCCGACTCGATCCTTAAAGTGACGAGGAGTCAACAATAAACAGGAACAAAACTCTATCTCTTGATGGCCAGTCCCAAGGAGATTACAGCACGCATCGTCGCCAATAAATTTATGTAATAATCCAAGGGAGGCGGTTCAGTAGGTGAAGATAGATTTATTAAGTGGCATTGCAGAAACAGCCAACCAGTCAAGTCGTAGTCTAAGCTAGAGAGATTCCCTAGTGGAATGCACTCTGTGAACACAACGGCATTCTAAGAATACATGGCAGTAACATTTAAAGGAACATGGTATCAAAATGCAGCATCAGGAGGAATATATTAAACCTAGAATATTACATAAGTATTAGTATATTACTGCATCATTGTTGAACTCTGCGTCATTGTTGAACTCTATATGCCACAAACAAGGACCCCTAAATGATTTTCATAGCGTAAACCTTCTTTTTTAAAAAAAAAAAAAGAAAACGCTAACGCAAAAGCGCCGACATATATATTTAACCCCCGTGTCTCTTAGCAACATAGAGACACGGGTACACGGTACCTTAACGTCCTGCGCATGCCCCTTTATGACTGAATGCCTCACGCGTCTCCTAGCAACTAGCTAGGAGACGCGCTAATGAAGATCGCCCTCGCGCTTACATGCGCGACTGAGATTTGTGGAAATCTCACGAAGATCAGCCTTGCGCCTTCAGATCTGTTAAAACTCTCTTCCTGGTCTCCATGACTACATCTCTCTAACGAGACTGTAGCGGAGACGGAGCACGAAGAGCCTTAACGAAGCAAAACCATTTTAAAACAATAACAATATTCACGATATTATTACTAGAAAAAGATTTACTTCTGACAGAGGATCGCCATCTACTGGCCTTTATTAGAATCGACGCAAGAGTTTCTCTGAGATAAGTGACTAATAAGAGTCTTTTCCTGGGTTTTTTCAAGCATACCAAGCATACTACTTTATAATAACCCTTGAAGGGATTATTTAAACCTTATAATTAACCCTTAAAAGGATTATTTAGACCTGTAAGGTGTTTATTTAGAAACTTATAACCAATCTGGTGTTTTTTATTACATTTATCGTCATGGAAGACAATATCAGTGATGTTAATGTGTCCCCTAAAGAAAAACAACTTTTGCCTGACAATATTAAAGACCTCTTTAGAGAAGAATTTAGATCTTCTATTAAAGAGGCTGTTGAGACTGCTCTCGCAAAGAGAAAGAGAGTCTCGCCTACGGAGGGGAATTATTTCTCCCTATCAGATGGGGAATCCCCTTCTACATCTGCAGGGCAAAAAAAGGGAAAAGTACTCCAAAAGAAAAATCATTCTATTGAAGCATCCAAAAATGCATGTGAGTTTGGTGGCCCTCGCGCCACAAGAGTCATTGGTGCTCCTTGCAGCACAATAGATAGACCTCAATTACTTGAGGCAAGGAGAAGAGGTGTCCCTAGCGGCACAATAGAAGGCGGTACCCTCTACGGGACAAATGATTTTAACGACTATTTGGAAAGTCAATCAACAGATTATGATGACTGTGACAAATTTATATTTGACCCTCAAGACTCTTTTGAAGATATTGACGAGGATTTAGAACAACCTTCTACTTCTACCTCAGTCAAAGATCCGTTTGGTGGGGAAATGTTTAACCCCACTACAATCCGTCATCCTCGTAGCACTGAATGGTGGCCTATGAATCATGTTGGGAAATACCTATCACAATGGGTTAGAAAGCCCCTTGATATCAATACCCGTAATCTCTTAAGGAATGAATGCCCTCGTCCCTCTTCGGAGGACAAGATTTGTAATACACCTAACCTTGATCCTGAGCTAATCACCTTCCTGTTCAAATCAGGAAGGGATCCTAGAAAAGGAATCGAAAGATGCCTTAAACAGGCTCAGGATAAACTGCTTGATGTAATGGGACCACTTTCTAAAATTCTGGACATGACGGAAGAAGCTAAAGCTAATGACTCACCTATAGACATCGAAGTACTTCGAGGATGGTCACAACGCGCCGTTTGCCTTATCGGCAATGCTAACGCGAATCTAATTAGCGAACGTAGAAAAGCTGTTCTCTTGAGGATGAACCTGAAACTAGCTGATCTCTCTGCTAGTGAAGATATGTCCAACACCAAAGGGCTCTTATTTGGAGACAACTTTTTTAAAACGCTCGGGAAGTATGTCTCCACATTCAACGCCTTTAGTAGGGCACAATCAAATATGCGTAGAGTCTTTGGCACTCGACCACTTTTTGGAAGGGCTGACAGAAGGGGACAACCTCATCCCTGTCCCAGTTTTTTCAAGACAACAGAGGCTATCATCCCTATAGAGGTTTCCGTGGAAGCTCAAACTTCTATTCACCAAGAGGAAGGGGCTCAAGATCCCATGGTGGCAGACCTCGACCATCCAATCAAGCAAACTACGATAAGGTTAACCCCTTCTATCTCCTTAAAGGTGGCAGGAAGATTGAGACAATTCGAAAAGAATTGGCTTCGAGTTACCCAAGATCCATGGGTTTTGGAAACTGTTGTGGGATTCAAAATAGAATTTTTGGAAGAACCCTTTCAGGAAAGAGCTCCCAGAGAACTAATTTTAGACGAGGAAAATTCGAAATTAATAGAGACAGAGAACTCCCAAATGTTAGAGAAAGGGGCTATTATAAAAATTCCACTTTCAGGGTTAACGAAAAGCTTTCTGAGTTCTATCATTTTAGTCAAAAAGAAAGACAAGGGCTGGCGACCTGTTATAAATTTAAAGAATCTGAACAATTTTCTAATCTACAGACACTTCAAGATGGAGGGTATCCATCTTTTGAGAGACATCCTTCAGACCAAAGACTGGTTAGTGAAATTGGATCTGAAAGATGCCTATTTCACTATTCCCATGCATGAGGATTCTCGCAAATATCTCCGATTTACTTGGCAAGGAACTCTCGACCAGTTCCAATGTCTTCCCTTCGGTTTATCTTCAGCCCCTTGGTGTTTCACTAAGGTTCTTCGTCCGGTGGTCAGTTACCTAAGGGAAAGGGGGATTTGTCTTATAATTTATTTAGACGATATCCTCATCATGTCTCAAGACAAGACAGAAATTCTGAAACATTTAGATATCACTATGAATCTCCTTCGAGACTTGGGTTTTATCATAAATTTGGAAAAATCTATTTTAACCCCAACTCAAGAAATAGAATTCTTGGGTTTCAAAGTCAACACTATTCTATCCAACCTGATTCTTCCCCACCAAAAGGTTGTCAAGATCAGGAAACACGTCTCTTACGTCCTTTCAAAAGATATTATCCGTTTGAAAGACCTAGCCAGGGTTTTGGGTCTCCTTTCATCTTCAATTCAAGCAATCTCTCCGGGCCCACTTCATTACAGGGGTTTGCAGAGATTGAAAGCTCAAGGCCTGAGAAAAGGTCTCTGGTACGAAGATTCTCTTCCCCTTTCAGAAGATGCTCGAGAAGACCTGCATTGGTGGTTAAACAACCTCCAAGATTGGAACGGAAAAGCTATATTTGGAAATGTACCAGATTTTATCCTAGAACCAGATGCCAGCAACCGTGGTTGGGGTGCTCGTCTGAACGACCTAGAAACCGGTGGGAAATGGTCTTTTTTAGATCAATCCCTCCACATAAACTCTTTAGAAATGTTGGCAGCCTTAAATGCCCTTATGAGTTTCAAAGAAGTTCTGAAGAACTCCAACACTTTAATCCGTTTGGACAATTTTTCAGCCGTCTCTTACATAAATCGTTTGGGTGGCGCGAAATCCAAAAGTCTCTCCGTTATCGCAAAGAAATTATGGTATTTCTGTTGGGAACACAAAATCACCCTCAGGGCAGATTACATTCCCGGTTCGTTGAATCTGAGAGCAGACTGGAATTCACGTTTTCTCCACGATTCCAGCGATTGGATGCTGAATCCCAGATTTTTTCATCTAATTCAAGAAGTTTGGGGCCCAATCCTGTTAGATCTATTTGCCAGCCGACTGACGAATCAAGTTCAGAAATACTTCAGCTGGAGACCAGACCCAAATGCGTCGGGAGTAGATGCCTTTCTCCAACCTTGGTAAGGGACGAAGGGCTGCTACGCCTTTCCTCCTTTCTCAATGATTCAGAGATTTTTGTGGAAAGTGAGACTCGAATCATGCAACATAATTCTGGTGACTCCCTTTTGGAAATCCCAAGTATGGTTTCCCGGTGTAATGGAATTGGTGGTAGACTTCCCATGGTTAATCCCTTCTTGCCCGGGTCTTCTAATAGGCCCAGACGGAGAAGAACATCCTTTAGTCGTGGAGGGGAAAATGAACCTTCTTGTTTGGAGGATATCAGGGATTCAGGGAGATATTCTGAACTTTCGGGAGAAGCTAAAAGCTTACTGGAAGAATCATGGGCCCCTCGGACCAGAAAGAGATACAGAGGAATTTGGAACAAATGGTCTGGTTGGTGCCTTGAAAGGGATTTGGATCCCGTTCAATGTCCTTTACAATACGTAGCTAATTACCTCGCTCATCTCTTTGAGTCAGGTCTTTCCTTTAGAACCATCAACTGTTACAGGTCAGCCATCTCTTCAGGTCATTGTTTGATTAATAACCTTGCTATCGGAAGTAATCCACTAATCAAAAGGGTCATGAAGGGTATTAGACTTAGGAGACCACCTAGAGCTCGCTATGAATCCCTTTGGGATGTTGATCTTATTTTTAACCTTTTCATGTCCAGGCCTGTTAATCAGTTACTTTCCCTTAAAAGTATTTCAATGAAATTAGCAACCCTATTGTGTTTAATTTCCTTCAGGAGTGTGTCTGATATTAAAGCTCTTGATCTTTCTTACAGATTTTATTCTGCTGAAGGTGTTCATTTCGATATTTAGAAAAGAACGAAAACAATGTCAGAATCTATCTTCTATCCCTTCTTTCATGAATGTGAAAAATTGTGTGTTGTTAATTGCATGAAGTGTTATGAAAATAAGATTTCAGTTTTTAGACCTCCTGGATGTGATCAACTACTTTTATCTTTTGTTAGACCTTTTAGGCCAGTGTCATCAGCAACTTTAGCAAGATGGATACGCCTGATTATGCATGAAGCAGGTGTAGATCTATCTAGGTTTGGTGCTCACTCTCCTAGAATTGCAATGGCTAGCAAAGTCTTTTGGGCTGGAGGTTCTCTGCCCGAAATACTTAAAGCCGCAGATTGGTCTAATGCAAGTACCTTCTCGAAGTTTTACTTGAGACCGATAGAACATGTTAGCGGTGCAGCTTTGCATGGCTTTAAACATGCATAATGGTAGCCTCCGGTCTTGTAATGAAATGTCGATTCTCCAATTAACATGTAGAGAGAATCTTGATTTCATTAAAGACATACGGAGGCTAACATTATCCCACCCTCCTCTCCCTGAGAGGTTTGGGTTAAGTGATGTTAATGTTTTCTCATTATATCTGAAAATACAATTATTGTCTCTTACCTTTTTCACTATATGATAGTTTTTTGTTCCTTCTCAGATAACAATCTTAAGGAATAGTTGTTTCGATGAAATCTCTTCACTGTACTCCTGTGTCATCGCAGCCCACGAGGAAGATAGGAGCCTGCTCATCCTAGTTGTTATGTGTTAAGGTTCTATTTATTGTGATGTAATAGTATTCTTTAAAGGGCTGCATGTTTGGGCAGCAAATAAAAGTATTTGCATAATGTTAGCCTCCGTATGTCTTTAATGAAATCAAGATTCTCTCTACATGTTAATTGGAGAATCAACATTCTTTGCATGACTGACTAGGTGTGTGAGTAACTCCATGGATGAGTGGCAGTGTGTGAGTATCTCTATATGTGTATGAGTGCATATGATAGTGTTGTATTGATGAGTGACTGTATGTATGAGTGATTGTATGGGTGAATGAGTGGATGTGTGTGTATACTTAGGAATCAGTGAGTGCGTATGTAGTAACTGGTATTGGTGTGTCAATGGTTTCTAGAATGGTAGTCTGCATTTAACTCTGTATATATCAAAAGTTAGATTAGAGTGTGAGGTGCATCGTATTATCACATCAATGATGTCATCAGTGATGTCATTTGAGATGTCATCAGTGATGTCATCAGTGATGTCACTGACCATGACATGAATGATGTAATATGTGACATCATCAGCAGTGGATTGCGGGCGCGCAAGTTACAATAATAATAATAATAAGGGAAGCTTATAAAGCGCTTGGTTACGCAGAAGCGTGTCCCCGCGCTACAACTAAAGAACTCTGGGCAGTGTTAGGGAGTGAGCCCAATTATCTGGAAAACAGGTATGTTTTTAAGTTCTTACGAAAGCTGGTTTCAGATGGGTCTAGACGGAGGTAAAGAGGCAGGGAGTTTCAGCTCTTCGCTGCCAGATGGCGAAAGGAGCGTCCGCCCATGCGGGCCCTTTTAACTCTAGGAACCTTAAGTAGGCCTCCATGTGAGGAGCACAAAGCGCAAATTCTTCCCCACCAAAAGGTTGTCAAGATCAGGAAACACGTCTCTTACGTCCTTTCAAAAGATATTATCCGTTTGAAAGACCTAGCCAGGGTTTTGGGTCTCCTTTCATCTTCAATTCAAGCAATCTCTCCGGGCCCACTTCATTACAGGGGTTTGCAGAGATTGAAAGCTCAAGGCCTGAGAAAAGGTCTCTGGTACGAAGATTCTCTTCCCCTTTCAGAAGATGCTCGAGAAGACCTGCATTGGTGGTTAAACAACCTCCAAGCTTGGAACGGAAAAGCTATATTTGGAAATGTACCAGATTTTATCCTAGAATCAGTCCAAATAACTATAACGTGGGAATTTCAATGGTTTTGTATGAGTAAAATGTCCAGCTAACTATAACTGGTGTTAAACCTATGTTTTTTTCAGTGAATTTCAAAGGTTTTTTAAATGCCAATTCTTTACTATAACGAGTGTTAAACCTATGTTTTTCTCAGTGAAATTCAAAGGTTTTTTAAATGCTAATTCCTAACTATAACAAGTGTTAAACCTATGGTTTTTTCAGTGAATTTCAAAAGGTTTTTTAAAACCTAATTCCTTTGTCTATCGAGTTTGTAACCTACGATTTTTAAACTGAATTTTCTTTATTACCTGTTTTTTATAACTATTATTTATATATTTTTTTCACAAAAAGAATTTTTTCAATGTATTTAAAAACATTTTTTTATCATATTGTCTTGGGGCGCTCAGGGTGCGCGCACCTGTTAGCTCACCGGAGAGCGCAGCGTAGGCGTCATGTCTCCGTGTGGAAAAAAAAGTATGTATTTAACTAAATACTTCAGTAGCATACTTATAAAAGTAGTATTTTTGATTGTAAATACCGTATTATAACTTTAAAAGTATTTCCGTAATGTTAGCAAAACGTCATTTAGACGCGCCACGTCAGCGCCCGCATAAGCGCCCCCGGAAGGGCCTACGTACGTGCCGCGTAAGCGCCCCCGAAAGCGCTCTAGTGCGCACAGCGTAAGCGCGTCAAGTCATGTGACCTTAACATAACTCTTTTCATTGGTTGTAAACAGTTTTTTTCACAACTAATGAAATCCCCACCCATTTCCTGCACTTCTTCTTTCACTTTGGAGACAGCAAGATCTGTTTTTGTCTGTCCTACCATTTTGTGTAAAGAATGGCTACCAGAACACCCAGCAGCAGCGATGAGTCAAATGGATTCATTGATGAAGAGCCTCCTCAGCCCAAAGTCAAGGAGCATTTTATTTGGAAGTTTTTTTCAGTACCTGAAGGATTAAAAAAGGTGAATGCTCCCAACGTTGAATGCAAAATCTGCCAAACTTTGCTTTCCAGAGGAGACCCTAGAAGGAAGTACAGTTTTGGCAACTCAACAATGATTCACCACGTCCAACGCAGGCACCCCCAGAACTATGCCCGGGAGAGTGTCCGAGACCTGGCACGTAATCCCCCAAGGGATGGTGCCTCTACATCTACAGGAGGACCCACAACATCAGGGAGAGGACGTGCAGCGGAATTGGAGATGATTCCGAACATTCAACCTGTTTTTAGTGACATTACTATAAAGTGCAAACAATGCGATGAAATGCTTTGCTATGGTGAGCAGAGCATCAAGCTAATTGCACGCAAGAGGCAAGAACAACGCTGCCTTCCCCAGCCCTAATTTTTCCCTTTTTTCTTGCTCCTGTTGAGCAGTTTTGCATTCCCTGTTTTTGTTTTTGTTCATACAAAAACATAAAAAAGAAGAAAAAAACCAGGTCTTTTTTAAACTACCTCCAATTATCAAAAAAGAGCTGTATTATCGATTTTCTTTCTCTGTTTCACCCTGTGGTACGCTCAGGGTGCGCGTACCGGAGAGCGTACATGGGAACGCACCCAGCGCCCCCCTCAAATAACCTAGGGGGTCTGGGGGTGTCTACCCTGCCCCCTTTTAATCATTTCCCCCTTTTTATTTTCACCTCAGGTGTCTCGATTCTACCGAGACACAAGATGGCAGACTCTCCGGACTGTTTAGAATGTTGACAGACATCCGACAGCCAATCAGATTTCCGCTCGCGCACTCCCGTAGCGCGCCAAGTGCGCTCCCCGGTACGCTTACCAGTGAGCGCTTGGAGGGCGCCTATAGATATATATGCGTTTTTGAAGGTAATTTTCATAAAAGCCACTTGAGCAATTTTCACCAAACATAGCAAAGGCACATCTGCGTACCAGTCCCTACTTTTTTACCAAGTTTGGTTTAATTCCGTTTAACGGTTTGGGCTGTAGACTTGTCAGACCGTCCTATGGAAATTAACATAGGGAAAACACGTTTTGGGACCCCCCTCTGTTTTCAGCCCCCACTTCACGAATCCCCCCGAAACTTTCAGGGAAGGAGCGGAGCGGAGCTGGCCAAAATTTTGGAAAATTACAGGCAAATTCCTCAACCGGCGCCAAAGATTCTTCCCAATAGAATGTTGCGGATTTCCAATGGTAACTAGGTCCTAACTATAACTAACTACTGGCGACCGCCAGTAGGTAATATATATATATTTATATATATGTATATATATATATATATATATATATATATATATATATATATATATATATATATATATATATATATATATATATATATATATATATATGTATTGCAGCAACTCCTCTGCCAGCCGGCATTTGCGATACAGCAAAAAAGAGGGGCACGGACCGCAATTCAGTGCACAAAATCAGTTTATTAGATAGTTCTCAGTCAGCCATTATGCGTTTCAGCACCAAAGTGCCTTGATCACATGACAAGTGCATACATCGCATATATATATATATATATATATATATATATATATATATATATATATATATATATATATATATATATGTCTGAAAGAGTTTCTCAGTGGATGTGGTTTGAGAAAACACAAAAGACTTGCATTCCAGGGCCCGTGTGTGAAAGATTGTTTATTCCGTGTAAATATATACCAAGTTGTATGTAAGAATGAATGGGTGTATGACTGTCTCAATGGAGGATTATGTAGGTGTGTGAGTGACTGTTTAAGTGAGTGATTAAATTTGTTTTACTGAATGCATGGGTTAGTGGCTAAACTGTGTGAATGTCTCTGTCAGTCTGTCTGTACTTGTATAAGCTGCTGCATGGGTTGGTCAGTAGCTACATGAGTGTCTATATGGGTTATCAATTGGTTGCCAAAGTATTTGTATGGGTGCCTGAGTATTTGTATGGGTGCATAGATGTTTGAGTGGTTGATTACTGTGTGTATGGTTCAAGAGCGCATGTGAAAACAGCTGTATGGGTGTGTAAGTGTCTGTATGGGTGTGTTGGTGAGTGAATGGATGTCTCAATGGCACATGTCAAAGTAACTACATCTGTAAAAGGCAGTGTTTGTCAGAGTTGAAGTATATAAATGACTATACGATAAGCGTGGGTGCAAAATCTGTTCCGTTCGCGGAATTTGCAGATTTTTGGCAATTTCGCCATCCACGAATCCCGCAAATTTGCCTAAAAAAACGCAAATTAGCAAGCTGGCGAATTTTTTGCTTGGTCGCGCTTGAAAAATACTATATCGCGTGCGCGGCGTCGACTTACTGTGATTATGTGTTGTTTTTCTCCCGGTTTGCATGTGCTGCGCCATTTTGGATCTTGTAGGTGATCGCGCAAAAGTTTTTCGACTGCGATTACGTCATCGTCGTCCGCCATCTTGCACAGCGAGAGTTTGACAGCGCGAGTACATCATAAGGGCCTGCGATCACGCATCCCGGGAGTAAACAATTGCTAACACGTAGATGCGGCGCGCAGCTGACTTCCGGTGGGAGATTTGAACAGCTCGCTTTCCCGAATTTGAAAAAATTGCAATTCTGCACAAGAAATCAACCGCAGGCAGCAGAAACCTTCCGAAAATGATGATTTTGATCAGAACAACTCCTCAGATTGACATTTGGCTGCACTTTTTTGTGCAAGGAGTCCATTTTTGGGAGGGTGGGAGGAAGGAAGTGTCCCAGAGTCTCCAACTTCCTATTCTGTCCAGCAGGCTCCTCCCAGTGCTTTGTCTATATCCTGGTCACTTTTGATTTAAATCTGGAGCTGGAAAGGATTACCTTTTGTTGCTGTTGCTGGAAATTTGTATTTGAGGACTTTTTGGACTTTGGAGTTTGGATCACTTTTGGATTTGAGATTTTACAAGTAAGTTGGTGTTGTTTGTTTGGGGCATTGCAGTTGCTGCAACTAC
Organism: Lissotriton vulgaris; assembly: GCF_964263255.1. NCBI lineage: Eukaryota > Metazoa > Chordata > Amphibia > Caudata > Salamandridae > Lissotriton > Lissotriton vulgaris. The sequence continues at coordinate 267,295,104 of NC_141695.1, forward strand.
AATTTTAAAACTTTGTCACAACTTTAAAAAATATATATTGTGTGTAGCCACAGTATCCAGTAGGCCCATGGTTAGTCATGGGTGCATGATACAACTGTTTCTGTGAGTTTTTTTAACGTAAATCTCATTTATGTCATTAAATTTTAGCTCACTGTTATATGTGGATTTTTTTAAAAATTTTGGGGTGCCTGTAAAGCCTCACTTGCCAGTAGGGCCAGGGGTAGTGAGTGGTGCATGGACCAAGTCTTTTTGTAGAGTGTCTTGAATTTAAACATCATTGAGGACTTGGATCGCATTGGATTGTGGTGATTTGTGTGTGTTTTTTGACTTTTTGGGGTGTTGTTGGGGCCTAGCTATGTGGGTGGGGACCATTTTGAGGCCTGGTCCAGGCAGGGCCTGGCCATGTGGCTGGGGACAAGGGGCCATTTTGAAGCCAGGCAGTGTGCTCAGGCCTGCACCCAGTTTGCCTTGCTTTCATCCATTATGCCCAGGGGTACTCCGTGGACCATGGACCAAGTCTTTCTGTGGGGTGTCTTGAATTTAAACATCATTGAGGGTATGGAGGGCATTGGATTGTGGTGATTTCTGTGTGTTTTTTTACTTTGTGGGTGCTGTTAGGGCCTGACCATGTCGGTGGGGGCCATTTTGAGACCTGGTCCAGGCAGGGCCTGGCCATGTGGTGGGGGTCAAGGGACCATTTTGAAGTTCAAGTTCAAGTTCCAAAATTTGTATAGCGCACTACTCACCCAGAGGGTCTCAAGGCGCTTGGGGGAGGGAGGTGTATTTACTTATCGAATATCCAAGTTTTTAGTTGCTTTCTGAAGGAGAGGTGGTTCTGTGTAAGGCGGAGGTGGGTGGGGAGAGAATTCCAGTTTTTGGCCGCTAAGTAGGAGAAGGATCTTCCCCCCATGGTGGATCTGTGGATGCGCGGAATTGCGGCGTGGGCTTGATTGTTTGATCGTAGTTGTCGGGAAGGGGTGTAGAAGGATAGACGCGTGTTGAGGCATTCGGGTCCTAGGTCATAGAGGGCTTTGTGTGCGTGGGTGAGGAGACGGAACGTTATTCTCTTGTTGACAGGGAGCCAATGGATGTCTTTCAGGTGGCCGGAAATGTGAGCTTGCCGAGGGATGTCCAAAATGAGTCTGGCTGAGGCGTTTTGGATGCGTTGGAGATTTTTCTGTAGTTTGGCTGTGGTTCCGACGTAGAGGGTGTTTCCGTAATCCAGTCGGCGTGTGACCAGTTCATGGGTGACTGTCTTTCTTGTTTCGGCAGGGATTCAACTGAAGATTTTTTTGAGCATTCGTAGGATGTTGAAGCAAGATGATGAGAAGGCGTTGACTTGTCTGGTCATCGAGAGGGAGGAATCCAGGATGAAGCCCAGGTTACGTGCATGGTCTGTAGGTATGGGTGCGGTTCCGAGGGCCGGAGGCCACCATGAGTCATCCCAGGCAGAGGGGGATGGCCCTAGGATGAGGACTTCTGTTTTGTCTGAGTTGAGTTTTAAACGGCTGTTCTTCATCCACTCGGCTACTTCTTTCATTCCTTCGTGTAAGTTGGTTTTGGCGGTGTTTGGGTCTTTGGTGAGGGAGAGGATCAGCTGGGTGTCGTCTGCATAGGAGATGATGTTGAGGTTGTGTTGGCGTGCGATGGATGCGAGGGGACTCATGTATACGTTGAAGAGGGTGGGACTGAGTGATGATCCTTGTGGTACGCCGCAGATGACTTCGGTGGCCTCTGATTTGAAAGGGGGGAGGCGGACTCTCTGTGTTCTTCCGGTGAGGAACGAGATGATCCAGTCCAATGCTTTTTCTTGTATTCCGACGTTGCTGAGGCGTTGTATGAGGGTGCTATGACAGACTGTGTCGAAGGCTGCGGAGAGGTCAAGTAAGATGAGAGCGGCTGTTTCTCCGTTGTCCAGTAGTGTTCGGATGTTGTCTGTTGCAGGGATGAGGGCGGTTTCGGTGCTGTGTTTGGCTCGGAAGCCGGATTGTGAAGGGTCGAGGGATTTGTTGGATTTGAGGAAGGTGGCGAGCTGACTGTTGACGGCTTTCTCAATGACTTTGGCAGGGAATGGGAGGAGCGAGATGGGGCGGTAGTTCTTAAGTTCGGTTGGGTCTGCCGTGGGTTTCTTCAGAAAGGCGCTGAGTTCGGCATGTTTCCAGTTTTCCGGGAAGGTAGCGGAGTTGAGGGAACAGTTAATGACATCGCTGAGATGGGGTGCGATGATGGAGTCTGCTTTGTTGAAAATGTGGTGGGGACATGGGTCGGTTGGTGATCCTGAGTGGATGGAGTTCATCAGGCGGATGGTGTCTTCGGTGGTGATTGGGTTCCAGGCGCAAAGGTTGTTAGAGTGCAGTTTTGGTTCGGAGGTGGGTGGAGTGGACTGGTCTTCGGACTGGTTTTCAAAGCTGTTATGTATTTCGGCGATTTTGTTGTGGAAAACGAGGCTAGAGAGTCGCAGAGGTCTTGGGAGGGAGTGGTGTTGTTAGTGCCGGCTGAGGGGTTAGTGAATTCTTTGACGATGTTGAATAGTTCCTTGCTGTTTTGGGCATTGTTGTCAAGTCGATCCTTGAATGCTGATTTCTTGGTGGATCGGATCAGTTGATGGTGTTTGCGGGTGGCGTTCTTGAAGGTGGCTAGGTTGTCAGTGGTTGGGTTTTTTCTCCAGAGTACGACAGAACTTCTTGGATTTTTTAAGGTCATCGTTAAACCAGGGGGCTTTTTTTCTACCTTGCTTGATTAGATGGTTTTTCAAGGGTGCTAGTTCGTCGGCTCTGTGGGTGATCCCCTGTGTGAGGTTGGTGGCTGCTTGGTTAGGGTCCGATGAATTGGCAGGGGGGTTTTGGTGAAGCGATGTGAAGAGCTGGTCGGTGGTGATTTTGTTCCAATTTCTTCGGGGAATGGCTATTGGGGGGTTGTGGGTCGTGGACTTTTTGTAGTTGAAGTGAACGCAGCTGTGGTCCGTCCAATGGAGAGCTGTGGTGTGATCGAAGGAGATGTGCTTGCTGGAGGTAAAGATAGGGTCAAGCGTGTGTCCGGCAAAGTGGGTGGTGGTGTCAACGAGTTGTTTGAGTCCGAGATTGGCCAGGTTGTCCAGGAGGGTGGTGGTGTTGTTGTCATTTTTCTTTTCCAGGTGAAAGTTGAGGTCTCCCAGTAGAATGTAGTTTTTGGATGGGAGGGCATGTGGGCTGATGAAGTCAGCAATGTCTTCGCTGAATTGTGTGCGGGGTCCTGGGGGTCTGTAGATGAGGGTGCCTCTGAGTGTGGTTTTGGGGTCGGTGTGGATTTGGAAGTGAAGGTGTTCGGCGGTAGCGAGGTTATCGTCGGAGCTGGTCGTGATGCGGATGGTGTTCTTATGGACAATGGCGATGCCTCCTCCAGTTTGGTTGGTGCGATCTTTTCGGATGATCTTGTAGGTGTCCGGGATGGCTATGGCGATGTCGGGGGTAGATGAGGCGTTCATCCATGTTTCTGTAAGGAAGGCGATGTCCGGTGATGTGGTGTCGAGTAGGTTCCCGAGGTCAATGGCATGTCTGTGGACCGAGCGGGTGTTGACCAGGATGCACTTCAGGGGGTTAATGTTGGAGCTCTGTTTGGAGTTTGTGGATTTGGTGTGGGTTCTGATGCAGTCGAACTTGCAGGAGTGGCAGGTGAAGGGTCCATGGGTGTATTCGGGGGCGGCTTGGTAGCAGGTTGGTGGGCGCCGGGGTTGAGGGCAGAGAGGGTTGCAGCGACGTAGGTAATGCGGGAGGAATGGGATTTGCGGGGAGCAGGGGGTCGGGCGCTGGGCGCGGTCCAGGCGCGGACGGGTGTAGACGGGCTTACCTTTGGCGCACCTTCAGTGCGCATGGGGCGCGACCGCTGCACATGAACGCTGCCCGCATAGGCATCTGTCATATGTGGATAGTAGAAGTGGAGGGGCGAGGGAGGAGCAGCTGGGAGGCGGGAGCGGGGTGGAGATCCGGGCAGGGAGGCACAACAAAAACAACAAAATGGCGGTAAGCCAAAAGCGAAACAGGATTGGGGCACAAACAGCGTAAACGCGATGCAAATGGCAGTGGCACTGGCAATATCAGGCAGAAATCAATTTTACAGGCAGCGCAGCACAATTTAAAATATAGTTAAAGCGCACTTTGGCAATCTAGCGCTACGATATAAAAGTGAAATCAAATTACTAAACAATCAGGCAATCTAGCGCTACAATGTACTTGTGATAATCAAACAGGCAATGGCAGATGTGGGAGCGAGGCGAGGTAGCAGACAGCAGTCTGGCGATATGGCGCTACGATACCAGGTGGCAGGCAGGGCGGGAGCAGCGTGAGGAGCGACCGCTTCTGTTGGAAACAGGACGGTCAGTGTGCTCAGGCCTGCACCCAGTTTGCCTTGCTTTCATCTATTATGCCCAGGGGTACTCAGTGGTCCATGGACCAAGTCTTCTGTGGGGTGTCTTGAACTTAAACATCATTGAGGGCATGGATGGCATTAGATTGTGGTGATTTGTGTTTGGTTTTCGACTTTTTGGGGTGTTGTTGGGGCCTGGCCATGTGGGTGGGGGCCATTTTGAGGCCTGGTCCAGGCAGGCCCTGGCCATGTGACTGGGGACAAGGGGCCATTTTGAAGCCAGGCAGTGTGCTTTGTACCATAGGCCTGCGCCCAGCCTGCCCTGCTTTCACCCATTATGCCCAGTGGTGAATGGACCAAGGCTTTGTGTGGGGCCTCTTGAATGTAAACATCGTTGAGGGCATGGATGGCATTGGATTGTGGTGATTTTTGTGTGTTTTCCGACTTTTTGGGGTGTTGTTGGGGCCTGGCCACTTGGGTGGAGGACAAGGGGCCATTTTGAAGCCAGGTAGTGTGCTTTGTGCCATAGGCCTGCACCCAGCCTGCCCTGCTTTCAATATTTATGCCCAGGTGTAGTGAGTGGTGCATGGACCAAGGCTTTGTGTGGGGCCTCATGAATTTAAACATCATTGAGTGAATGGATGGTATTGGATTGTGGTGATTATTGTGTGTTTTTTGACTTTTTGGGGTGTGGTTGGGGCCTGGCCATGTGGGTGGGGGACATGTTGAGGCCTGGTCCAGGCAGGGCCGGGCCATGTGGCTGGGGGACAAGGGGACATTTTGAAGCCAGGCAGTGTGCTTTGAGCCATAGGCCTGCTCCCAGCCTGCCCTGCTTTCACCCATTATGCCCAGGGGTAGTGAGTGGTGCATGGACCAAGGATTTGTGTGGGGCCTCTTGAATTTAAACATCATTGAGGGCATGGATGGCATTGGATTGTGGTGATTTGTGTGTTTTTGTTTACTTTTTGGGGTGTTGTTGGGGCCTGGCCATGTGGGTGGGGGAAATTGTGAGGCCTGGTCCAGGCAGGGCCTGGCCATGTGGCTGGGGGACAAGGGGCCCTTTTGAAGCCAGGCAGTGTGCTTTGAGCTATAGGCCTGCACCCAACCTGCCCTGCTTTCACCCATTATGCCCAGGGTTAGTGAGTGGTGCATGGACCAAGGCTTTGTGTGGGGCCTCTTGAATTTAAACACCCTTTGAGGGCATGAATGGCATTGGATTGTGGTGATTTATGTATGTTTTTCGACTTTTTGGGGTGTTTAACTGATGTTCCTCTGGTTTCCTTTGCTTTTAGGAGCAAAGAGAACCACCAGTGCCAGGAAGAAGTCCTGCAGTGGTGTGTGCAGCACAACGTCACCTGACATCACGTGTGGCCACAGACAACTCTGCAACTCATGCAACTGTGGCCTGCTGTTCTTACATCTGAACACGATGGTCCCAAAGAAAGGTGGCCGTAGCTCCTCTACAAAGAAACTTACCAGTGCCACTGCCAGTAAGAAGGAGAAGAAGAAGCAAGTGGTACCACTTACCAAGGAGACTGGTGTGCTCTCAGACACTTTTTTCTGGAGAAAAAAATCAGCGCCTGCAGCAGCGGGGTCCGCCGGGAACCAAGCTTAGGCTCAGTGCCACCACACAAGGTTAGGTCCAAGCCCATGAGTGCTGCAGAGGCAGCCACTGTCATTGCTCAATCACCAGTGATGTTGGCTCATTGCAAGAAAGTAGCACCAAATCAACGCACGGTGTAACTCAGCTGACGAGTATTCAACAACCACAGCCGCAACGACAACCACAGGTGCAACTAGTACAAGCGCAAGTACATGGGCAAAGAGAGGCGCAAGTACAGGCGCAATTAGAGGCGCAAGGAGAGGTGCAAGGAGAGGCGCATGGAGAGGCGCAAGGACAGGCGCAAGGACAGGCGCAAGTAGAGGCATATGGAGAGGCGCATGGAGCGGCACAACTGCCCACATTGCTTGTTCCTCGAAAAGTAGGGGCACATGCACATTAGGAAATAAAGACTCAAACAGATGTATCATCCGAGGAAGCCATCCTCCTGAGGATGATCCATTGTTTTCCAGATCCCCAGCAAGAAAAAGGTCAAGGAGGGCTACTACAAGTACTTCTTCAAGCCCCCTTCCTTCTGATGATCTTGATGTTGATTGGAACCCACCAATGCAGTCTGAGAGTTGGGCACACCATGAGCCGACAAAGGTAGCTAAGCCTAAAAGGAAGGTTCCCGCAAGGCTTTCAGTTATGGGTGATGACGACGAACAAGAAGTTGTGTATTCTGCTGCTGATGTACAGTCTGATGACGACCCAGTCATCACAGTCGTCACTTCAGCCGGCATGCAGCAAACAGACATTTTGACACTATCCCGAATGGCTGCTGAGCGGATGTGGGCGGCGTGGCACTGGTACCACCACCAACGCAGTTAACTACAACAACAACACAACCTACAGCCTACATATTTTCTTATCATAGGGGCCGGCAGGGACATCCATCCAGCTCGACCTCCATTACCTCAAGTAGTGGTGCTGTAAATGCACAACAGAGTCGAATTCGGCCACGCCCATCCTCCACTTCATCTGGCATTGAAACTGAAAGTAGCACCTCCACCACCAGCAGACATCTCCAGTCCCCAGTTTGGGACTTCTTTAGTGTTAGTTTAGTGTTAGCAAAAAGCAGAAAACATGGTTATTTGTTCAATTTGTAAAATAGTATTAGTCGGGGTAGGCTTGGTACCAACTATGGTACCGGAGGCCAGAGAAGTCATTTCCAAAAACACCACACTATCCAGTGGGAGGCGCACCTAAGGAAGATCCAGGAATCCAAAAGTAGAACTGATCCAAATGTATCCATTCACATTGCAACTGATGATGTCCAGCCAGGAGCTCCAGGTCCTGCACCTTTGCCTCTTCCAGTAATACCGCCTGCACCTCCTTTGCCACAAACTTCTGTACCTCAGTCTCTTTTGCCTTTTGTGTTCTTGCAACGAGTAGTCCTCCTCTTCCTTTGCTCAATACTTCGTATCCAGTTTTACTCCCTACTTCTTCTCCGATTCGTAATCGGTTAGTTGATACTGTTTCTGGTCTTTTCTCCCCCCTTTTTGGCCCGTTTAACAGGTCTCCTGCTTTTTCTCGAAGACAATCCCATAGTCAACTCCCAGATTCTGAGGAACGGGTTGGATTTGACTCCCTTGCATCCCTTGCTCATAAATAGATGATGAATGGTCCATTATATAGTGTATCCGATATACTGAGTACCTTTCTCCAGTGGAATGCGCCTACACAGAGATACGTTTTTAATGTTATTTGTGACGCACTCACTAAAGGATGGGAGGATATGGAATTGGATCTAACTCCTCAGGGTCTATTGGAGATACAGGATAAGTTTGATAAAGGACTTATTGTGGGTACTGACATTAAGGATGCTATACAGACACTTGTTACTTTCAGGTCCTTATATTCTTCCCAGACTATTCCCGAACCTGATTCTGCAGTTAGACAGAAAACGAAAAATTATCCTATGAGAGAAGTTCCTCCGGTATGGAGGGAAGCGATTCCGCAAGCAGGTAATGTTCTGCCTGTCCCTGCTCATTTTCAGCGCGTATGGGTACATGTTCCTTGGAAACGAGCTGAAGTTTTAGCACTTAAGTAGTCTTTGCCAGACCCTCGTAAAAATCCTGCTGGTTATTATAAAGAGTTGTCCCAGACTGTTGGTGCATGTATTATGAATTTGGCTGATGTTTATATGCTGATGGGGAATGTAGTTCCACAAGCATTGTGTGCTTGGATTCTTAGAGAGGACCACAACCAAGCTTTAGGTGGTAGTTGGGCCGATATAGTTGTTGCAGATGCAGCACAAGTGGGTGGTGCTAAGCCAGATGATTTGATTACACAGTTGCCTGGTAGAATCATAACTTTAATGAAGACAATGATGCCTGCCTTATGCGTTAACTGGGATAAGTTAGCTGCGTGTAAGCAGAAGAAGGATGAGAGTGTCTCTGATTTCTTTACTCAGTTTTGTAGTGTAGTTCCTATTTTCCCAAAAGGCTCTGCGCATTGGAATAACATAAACAGCAGTGTAGACGTAGGACTGAGGTCATCTAGGTCTCTACTGACTATGTTAAACTTAATTTAGGTTTGAACCAGCTAGCTCAGAGGTCACTGGAAACTTTCTTGAATGAATAGGGAGGGATAAGCTCCCCTGGCTAAGACAAGAAGGGATTCAGTTTCCGGCAACCGCATAAACATGACAACTTTGCTCCCTCAGAATAAGAGTATATCTCTAGAGTCCTGTGAAAGCAATAGACAGCTATTTCACTGAGTCAGCAGTGCATACCTAGTTTCACCAGAATGCAGAGAAATAGAGAGACAGGCGTTTTCAATAAAAGGTGTTATTTATTGAGCAGTCTTCTTTCTCATGCAAGAGAAATGAATTGCCACAATTGCAATACTTAAAGTAAAGTAAAGTGCGTACAGTAAAAGTAGTATTAGGAAATGAAATGAAATGAATTGAAAATAACTCTTTTATAGCGCATGGCTACCCGGAGGCATCCCAGCGCTTGCAGCTACAGCAGGTAAAGTCAGAAGTGGAGGTTAATTTGTAGGGAAAAGCCAAGTTTTTATTTTCTTGCGGAAAGTGAGATGATTGGGCTCCTGTCGAAGAGAGGGGGGCAAAGAGTTCCACAACCTTGAGGTGTCATAAGAGACGAGGCGACCACCCGAGCGGGCCTTATTGATTCTACTGATTTGTGCCTGGTTCTGGTCATTGGAGCAAAGGTTTCTAGAGGCTTTATGTGTTTTGATCAAGTTGGCCAGGATGAGGGAGCCATTACCCTGAAGATTTTTATGGGCAATGCAGAGGGCTTTGAAGTGTACCCGTTCTTTTATGGGTAACCAGTGGAGTGATCTCAGCGCTGGCTTGGCTGAAGAGCGGTGGTTAGTGCTTGTCAGCAGTCTAGCGGCAGAGTTCTGAACCACCTGGAGTTTTTGGATTACGGAGGTCGGGCTCCCAGGTAGAGCGCGTTACCATAATCCATCCTCGACAGGAACATGGCTTGAACCAGAATTTTTTTGGCTCTCTCTGGAAGTTGAGGGAGGATTTTACGAATGGATTTAATACTGTAAAAGCATTGATATGGTTTCTTAGCCATATGATACTTTAAAATGGATTTAAAATATATACATACATAAATACATTGACTAACGTACTCAACTGGTGCTTCTAACTAAGCCTACCCCGGTGTACCTGACCTAAGCCTAATACTTGGGGAGGGATGAGTAAGTAGTAGTTTAAGTTAAATTGGTTAAGATTATTTTGCCAAGAATCTGCATCAAGAATTCTCTTAAGGGTTTAGTCAGCTCCGTACCTTGGTAATAGAATGTGGGAGGTCTGGTATCTCTTTCTTCAGGACTCGATATCCCAGCAACCCGCAAGGGTAGGCTGGAAACAGCAGAGCTGGATTTTCTCGGCTGGAGAAAAAGACAGCGTCTCTCTCAGTGCGTCAAACGGGGGGCGGCTTCCGTGGGCTCTCGCATCAGCTGGGCTCTCGGGCAAGTAGATGGCCGCTCTGCTCCAAACCACCGTGTGTTTGCTTAAGGCAACTGTTGGTATTTCATACCTGAAAGGTGCCGGGTTTGACGTAAGGTTGGACATAAGACGTCACTAAGAACTAACAGTTCTTGCTAGACTCTAGGAGTTCTTGTTCAAATCAAAACAATAGCAGGGGAGGAATTTCCCGGGCTGCTGGAGGCTTGGTTTGTTTAAAGAAAGCAATGTGCTTTCTAGGAGTCTATGGGAGTAGCCGTGCTGTATGGACTGCATGGGCTATTACTGAATATGGATCTGATTCTTATGCCTTTATCAGGATATTATTGATTATAACCACACAAAGGCATAAATCGGGAATATTGAATTAGGGTCCTAGATATAAACACAACAGTTTGAGGAGACATTGACCATAGTGGTCAGGATTTGAGTAGTGAAGGGGGACAGTGATTTTTTTGTGGATACATTTGTTTTTAATCTGCTTCCTGCATTGTCTCATAAGTTGAAAGATTCGGAAAGTTCTTGGGCTGTTTCTTCGTCTGCCCAAATATTAGCTACTGCTCAATATTATGAGAATAGGGACAAGGAGGAAAAAGAGAAGGCTGAGAAGAAGACTAAGGATTTAAAAACGAAAGTTCTTCTTCAGCAGGCTTATCCTCCTCGTTCCGGTCAGCGTCAGTTCCAGCAGACTATTCAGTCTCAAAGGTTGCTGTAGAAACCTGAGCCTTTAGTTCCGCGACCTTTCCTTGGTCCTAATCAGTGCGCCTATTGTAAAGAGGAAGGCCATTTTAAGAGTAGTTGTCTGGTTTTATTGTAGCGTAATGGTGGATTTCAAGGGCCGCGAGGCCGCAGTGGTTTTTAATCAGTACCTAGGGGTAGAGGGCGACGTGCGTTGCCTCAGGGGCAGTGTTCCATTCCCCCTCAGAACTCTTCAAATTATTTTGATCAGCAGAATACTCAGTCTGCGCAATATTATAATGTTGAAGGTGAGGTTCAGGATTTTCATTCCAGTTAGGACAGCCATGGACAAAGTAAGGGAGTCGTATCCGTTCCAGTGGATCCGAGTGGGCCGTATGTTGAGGTAGTTACTTTGGATGTTGCAGAGCCGTTCCTGTTGGAAACTGGTGCAATGAGAAGTTCTTTGATCAATTCAAGAATCCCAGGGGCACCTTTTTCTGGCTTAATAAACGTTTCTGTAGGATTTTTTGGCGCCCCAGTTGCTAACCAAGGGGGTTTATCTCCGCTTTTTTAATTTAAAAGCCAAGAAAGCGGAGATAAAATTATCTCCCTATCACCAGTTAGCGACAGCTAGTAGGAGATAGCGACCATCTTGGGCCCCACTTTGCATGTCAGTGATATTTATCACTAATGACATGCAAAGTGGGCGTGCCAAGATGTTAGCGACTGGAAACAGTCGCTAACATCTCTATCTCCTATTACCAACTTTTGGAGATATTCGCGCTAAGCGCGAATATCTCCAAAAGCTAACACCTTCCCTGAGCAGTTCTTAGCCATGTTATCCAATGGGAGGTGGATAACATGGCTAAGAGCATTAGCTCGGTAATGCATGAATATCGCTGACTTTTCAGCGATATTCATGCATTGAGGCCGATTTTTATCGCATTTGCGATAAACCTTGGTAATACCAAGGTTTATTTGTGATAAAAATCGCCACAGCTTAGCGGTACATTTTTGTCTCTAACCAAGCAATAGCGATAATTATTGCTATTGCTTGGTAATATGCCCCTCAGTTTCTTGTCCTTTGCCTCTTTCGATTGGACCTTGCGATCTGGAAGCTCCACTTATTTTTTTTTTGTTGTAAAATCTTTATTTTATTTTTGGTAAAGGAGACATTAACACTCGACAATCCTGCATAACATCCCACACAGGGGCAAGCACAGAGGCAGAAAAACAGGAAGGCACAAAGTCTAGAGAATCAACATGACCTAGCCCGGAGGGGCAGTCCAAAGAGCAATAATACACCCCCAGACTACGGTTGTATAGGGACCACAGAGGCAGGAGCCGAGTCGGGGCAGGTAGCTCTGTGGGGCCATATAGTGCAAAACAGACATGCCATATACAGTCCGTTGTGTCTCTTTGCGCCTCAACATTGTGTAGGATGACACATTAACATGAACCGAAAAACAAACCCCCCTTCCCGTCCCACCCCCGCCAGTGGTGGTGTCAACATCCTCTCAATCATTCACCTAGATCACAACATTCAAACCTGAAACAGATGGAGAGCCCGCACTGTGGGTGGACAAAGTGCGGACGGGAGACCTGTAGAAAGAAAGCGGACCAATGGATCCCAGCGGAACATAACGTTTTTGAAGTTACCCAGGAAGATATCCGCCATGTGTTCCATGCACAACAGTTTCCACACTCTCGTATGCCATAGTGAAATCGCTGGGGCGTCCGGTTTCTTCCAGGCCGCGGCCAGGGTGAGCTTAGCAGCTCCAATACACAGCCACATGATCTTTTTGTACGCTCTAGTTTGAAATTCGAGCTCCGGGTCCTGGAGACCCAGCAGCACGTGGGCCATCGAATCTGCAATGGGGTATCCCAGAATCTCCTTGATATGTGACAGGATCTCCTCCCAAAAGGGGCGTGTGATTGGGCAGTCCCACCAGATGTGGCGGACGTCTCCCAACAAGCCACAGCCCCTACAGCACCTATCAAAGGAGGTCGGGAAGGTTCAATGCAATTTGACTGGGTACAGATACCAATCCATGAGGGTCTTAAGATGGGCCTCCCGGAGTTCAACACAGTGATTGTGCGTTGCAATGTCACGCCATAGGTGCAACCACTCCCCCTCCGAGATATCCTGCCCGAGAAGCTCCTCCCAGAGACCCATATAACATGGACGCGGCGACACAGCGGAAGTAAGCAGGAGATCATAAATGAAGGAAATGGTGCCCTTCATGGCGGAGGTCCGCAAAAGAAAAGCCTCGAAGGGGGCGGGAGGCCTTGTGGCAGCATCACCCACTGCTGCAGATAAAGCCCAATAAGGCAGCTGTACGTGGTGGAACCGTTCAGACACTGGGACCCGCATGCAATTTTCAAAAGTAAGCGGGGCATGGCCATGCAACAAATGCGTGAGGGCACGACAGCCCCCCTCTCTCCAGACATCAAAAGGGCATTCCCGTAAAGCCAGCGGAAAGGCCGGGGTGAAGTGTATTGCCGTAAAGGGAGACGGGAATGATGTCCAGCGTTCATCCCCAGATACAGAGTCCCAGACCTTCAGGGTAGTGCCAGTGGGAGTACTGATGTACGCGTTATTGGGCCTATCCCCTTTGGGTTTCCATGCGAAGTCCCATATTGTTCTACCAGCAATGCTTCTGTCCAAATGCAGCCAGTGTTTCTCCGAGGTCTGTTGAGACCACTCCACTAAGACCCGCAATTGCACAGCTTTGTAGTAGAGGTGCATGTAGGGGAGTCCCACTCTCGACGGAGAGTGGCAAAGGAAAACCGCGCCCGTCCCCCCTGCTAGACGAACCGAAGCATCTGTGTTTTGAGACATCCATCTCTAGGGGAATAGCGAGTGGCTGGAACAGATATAGGAACTTGGGAAGAAGAACCATTTTGAGTGCGTGTATTCTACCCAGCCACATTATGTACTTCGGCCTCCAGCGCCCCAGGTCGCCTTGTATTGTTGCTAAAAATGGAGGGAAATTTGCGGAATACAGTTTTCCCATCATGGGAAATGGACCCCTAGGTACAGGATGGAGCTGGAGGTCCACGGCAGTGGCCTGAGCGGCCGCAGTCGGTCCACCTCCGCCGAGGAGAGCGTGAGGTTGAGAACATAAGATTTATCATAATTGATCCTGAAGCCGGCTAACTCCTTGAAGCTCCGCAGGGCTTCCTGGACATGAGGCCGGGAGTGAGCAGGATCCATAAGAGAGAGGAGAACGTCGTCAGCGAATAGGGTAATCTTGTGCTGTTCCCCTGTGAAGGGGAGTCCGCGAATCTCCTCGTGTTCCCGAACTGCTAATGCTAATGGCTCGATGCTCAGATCGAAGAGCAGGGGAGAGAGGGGGCAGCCCTGTCTCGTGCCTCGGTAGTGCGAGAAAAACATCGATAGGTGGCAATTAACCGCCACCCTAGATCGGGGGCTGTTATAGTTCGCCCTAATCATCGAGAGGAATGCATCCGAAAAGCCAAAGGCTGACAAGGTGTGGAACAAGAAGCCCCATTCCACCCAGTCAAAGGCCTTTTCCTGATCAAGGCCCACCAGGACTGCTGGATTTTTAAATCTGTTCGCCTTCTCTATCAGATGGATCACTCTCCTAGTATTATCATGGGTTTGGCGCCCCTTGATGAATCCAGATTGATCTGGATGAATGAGCGCCGGCATCAGGTCCTGGAGCCTGCTCGCAATGATGGAGGAATATAATTTAGTGTCCATGTTGAGGAGGGCTATTGGTCTATAAGAGGAGCACTTGGAGGATCCTTCCCCGATTTGGGGATGATCGAAAGCACTGCCTCGGCCATGGACCCCGATGTTTCTCCTGCCTCAGCCATGCCGTTAAAGAGGCACACCAGAAAGTCGCACACTTCGGCGGCAAAGGTCTGGTAAAAAAGAGCCGTATAGCCTTCCGGCCCGTGCGCCTTATGGGGCTTCTGAGCTCTAATAGCTCCCAACAGTTCCTCCCTAGTGAATGGGGCAGTAAGTAACTCATTCCACTCCCTGGAAACCTGGGGCAGAGGAAGACCGCTTTAGTAGTTGCGTTGTTTCTCATGGTCAAGGGCATCTCCCGCATAAAGTGTGGCATAGAATTGTCCAAAGAGATCAGCCTTAGCTTCGTCCCGGTGCTTCATAGTCCCCGTCTCATCCCGGATACCCCCTATGTAGTCCCTCTGTCTCTTGTCCCAGAGCTGCCGAGCCAGGTGTTTCCCTACCTTGTTCCCTTGGGAATAGGAGAGGCGCCGCAGTTTCAGCAGGGTAATTTCCGCTCTGTTATTATAATGAGCTCTAAGCTTCCCCCTGACCGCTACCAGTGGGCGAAGTGTTAGTCTGGTAGGATTCTGTTTATGCGCTTGTTCAAGAATGGAAAGCTCCCTTTCCAACTCCTCCCGTTCCTTCTTCCGCAACCTGTTAAGATTAGCATTAAGAGCCAAGCAGGTGCCCCTCATCGAAGCCTTAAAGGCGTCCCATGTGTTGAACAACGATGTGTCAGTCACGGGGTTGAGATAAAAAAACTCCCGTATAGCCTTACGCAATTCCTTACACGAGGACTCGGCCCGGACCAGAGAGGCCGGGAAGTACCACTTACGTTGGCTGTCTCTTCCCACCGACCAGTGTAGACAGAGCACGAGTCCGGGCTGCTGGAGGCTTGGTTTGTTTAAAGAAAGCAATGTGCTTTCTAGGAGTCTATGGGAGTAGCCGTGCTGTATGGACTGCATGGGCTATTACTGAATATGGATCTGATTCTTATGCCTTTATCAGGATATTATTGATTATAACCTCACAAGGGCATAAATCGGGAATATTGAATTAGGGTCCTAGATATAAACACGACAGTTTGAGGAGACATTTATTGACCATAGTGGTCAGGATTTGAGTACTGAAGGGGGACAGCGATTTTTTGTGGATACATTTGTTTTTAATCTGCTTCCTGCATTGTCTCATAAGTTGAAAGATTCGGAAAGTTCTTGGGCTGTTTCTTCGTCTGCCCAAATATTAGCTACTGCTCAATATTATGAGAATAGGGACAAGGAGGAAAAAGATAAGGCTGAGAAGAAGACTAAGGATTTAAAAACGAAAGTTCTTCTTCAGCAGGCTTATCCTCCTCGTTCCGGTCAGCGTCAGTTCCAGCAGACTATTCAGTCTCAAAGGTTGCTGCAGAAACCTGAGCCTTTAGTTCCGCGACCTTTACTTGGTCCTAATCAGTGCGCCTATTGTAAAGAGGAAGGCCATTTTAAGAGTAGTTGTCCGGTTTTATTGTAGCGTAATGGTGGATTTCAAGGGCCGCGAGGCCGCAGTGGTTTTTAATCAGTACCTAGGGGTAGAGGGCGACGTGCGTTGCCTCAGGGGCAGTGTTCCATTCCCCCTCAGAACTCTTCAAATTATTTTGATCAGCAGAATACTCAGTCTGCGCAATATTATAATGTTGAAGGTGAGGTTCAGGATTTTCATTCCAGTTAGGACAGCCATGGACAAAGTAAGGGAGTCGTATCCGTTCCAGTGGATCCGAGTGGGCCGTATGTTGAGGTAGTTACTTTGGATGTTGCAGAGCCGTTCCTGTTGGATACTGGTGCAATGAGAAGTTCTTTGATCAATTCAAGAATCCCCGGGGCACCTTTTTCTGGCTTAACGAACGTTTCTGTAGGATTTTTTGGCGCCCCAGTTGCTAACCAAGGGGGTTTATCTCCGCTTTTTTGGCTTTAAAAGCCAAGAAAGCGGAGATAAAATTATCTCCCTATCACCTAGCTGTCGCTAACACCAGTTAGCGACAGCTAGTAGGAGATAGCGACCATCTTTGGCCCCACTTTGCATGTCAGTGATATTTATCACTAATGACATGCAAAGTGGGCGTGCCAAGATGTTAGCGACTGGAAACAGTCGCTAACATCGCTATCTCCTATTACCAACTTTTGGAGATATTCGCGCTAAGCGCGAATATCTCCAAAAGCTAACACCTTCCCTGAGCAGTTCTTAGCCATGTTATCCAATGGGAGGTGGATAACATGGCTAAGAGCATTAGCTCGCTAATGCATGAATATCGCTGACTTTTCAGCGATATTCATGCATTGAGGCCGATTTTTATCGCATTTGCGATAAACCTTGGTAATACCAAGGTTTATTTGCGATAAAAATCGCCACAGCTTAGCGATACATTTTTGTCTCTAACCAAGCAATAGCGATAATTATCGCTATTGCTTGGTAATATGCCCCTCAGTTTCTTGTCCTTTGCCTCTTTCGATTGGACCTTGTGATCTGGAAGCTCCACTTATTTTTTTTTTGTTGTAAAATCTTTATTTTATTTTTGGTAAAGGAGACATTAACACTCGACAATCCTGCATAACATCCCACACAGGGGCAAGCACAGAGGCAGAAAAACAGGAAGGCACAAAGTCTAGAGAATCAACATGACCTAGCCCGGAGGGGCAGTCCAAAGAGCAATAATACACCCCCAGACTACGGTTGTATAGGGACCACAGAGCAGGAGCCGAGTCGGGGCAGGTAGCTCTGTGGGGCCATATAGTGCAAAACAGACATGCCATATACAGTCTGTTGTGTCTCTTTGCGCCTCAACATTGTGTAGGATGCCAAATTAACATGAACCGAAAAACAAACCCCCCTTCCCGTCCCACCCCCGCCAGTGGTGGTGTCAATATCCTCTCAATCATTCATCTAGATCACAACATTCAAACCTGAAACAGATGGAGAATCCGCACTGTGGGTGGACAAAGTGTTGACGGGAGACCTGTAGAAAGAAAGCGGACCAATGGATCCCAGCGGAACATAAAGTTTTTGAAGTTACCCAGGAAGATATCCGCCATGTGTTCCATGCACAACAGTTTCCACACTCTCGCATGCCATAGTGAAATCGCTGGGGCGTCCGGTTTCTTCCAGGCCGCGGCCAGGGTGAGCTTAGCAGCTTAGCTGCTTCACTGTGGAATTCCCTCCCTTTGACTCTGCGACACAGTAAGGACCTCCTTGCCTTTAGGAAGGCATTTAAAACTTTTGTTTTTTCTCAGGCTTATTGTAAACAGTGATTGTATGTCTTCTATGTATTGTTATGTTTGACTCTCTCACCAGCGCCAAGAAGCCCTTGGGCGTATGTGCGCTTAACAAATAATAAATAACATAACATAACATAACAGCCACATGATCTTTTTGTACGCTCTAGTTTGAAATTCGAGCTCCGGGTCCTGGAGACCCAGCAGCACGTGGGCCATCGAATCTGCAATGGGGTATCCCAGAATCTCCATTATATGTGACAGGATCTCCTCCCAAAAGGGGCGTGTGATTGGGCAGTCCCACCAGATGTGGCGGACGTCTCCCAACAAGCCACAGCCCCTCCAGCACCTATCAAAGGAGGTCGGGAAGGGTTGATGCAATTTGGCTGGGTACAGATACCAATCCATGAGGGTCTTAAGATGGGCCTCCCGGAGTTCAACAGAGTGATTGTGCGTTGCAATGTCACGCCAAAGGTGCAACCACTCCCCCTCCGAGATATCTCGCCCGAGAAGCTCCTCCCAGAGACCCATATAACATGGACGCGGCGACACAGCGGAAGTAAGCAGGAGATCATAAATGAAGGAAATGGTGCCCTTCATGGCGGAGGTCCGCAAAAGAAAAGCCTCGAAGGGGGCGGGAGGCCTCGTGGCAGCATCACCCACCGCTGCAGATAAAGCCCAATAAGGCAGCTGTACATGGTGGAACCGTTCAGACACTGGGATCCGCATGCAATTTTCAAAAGTAAGCGGGGCATGGCCATGAAACAAATGCGCGAGGGCATGACAGCCCCCCTCTCTCCAGACATTAATGGGGCATTCCCGTAAAGCCGGCGGAAAGGCCGGGGTGAAGTGTATTGCCGTAAAGGGAGATGGGAATGATGTCCAGCGTTCATCCCCAGATACAGAGTCCCAGACATTCAGGGTAGTGCCGGTGGGAGTACTGATGTACGCGTTATTGGGCCTATCCCCTTTAGGTTTCCATGCGAAGTCCCATATTGTTCTACCAGCAATGCTTCTGTCCATATGCAGCCAGTGTTTCTCCGAGGTCTGTTGAGACCACTCCACTAAGACCCGCAATTGCACAGCTTTGTAGTAGAGGTGCATGCCGGGGAGTCCCACTCCCAACGGAGAGTGGCAAAGGAAAACCGCGCCCGTCCCCCCTGCTAGACGAACCGAAGCATCTGTGTTTTGAGACGCCGGAAGAAGTCCATCTCTAGGGGAATAGCGTGTGGCTGGAACAGATATAGGAACTTGGGAAGAAGAACCATTTTGAGTGCGTGTATTCTACCCAGCCACGATATGTACTTCGGCCTCCAGCGCCCCAGGTCGCCTTGTATTGTTGCTAATAATGGAGGGAAATTTTCAGAATACAGTTTTCCTATCGTGGGAGTCAAATTGACCCCTAGGTACAGGATGGAGCTGGAGGTCCACGGCAGTGGTCTGAGCGGCCGCAGTCGGTCCACCTCCGCTGAGGAGAGCGTGAGGTTGAGAACATAAGATTTATCATAATTGATCCTGAAGCCGGCTACCTCCTCGAAGCTCCGCAGGGCTTCCTGGACGTGAGGCCGGGAGTGAGCAGGATCCATAAGAGAGAGGAGAACGTCGTCAGCGAATAGGGTAATCTTGTGCTGTTTCCCTGTGAAGGGGAGTCCGCGAATCTCCTCGTGTTCCCGAACTGCTAATGCTAATGGCTCGATGCTCAGATCGAAGAGCAGGGGAGAGAGGGGGCAGCCCTGTCTCGTGCCTCGGTAGTGCGAGAAAAACATCGATAGGTGGCAATTAACCGCCACCCTAGATAGGGGGCTGTTATAGTTCACCCTAATCATCAAGAGGAATGCATCCGAAAAGCCAAAGGCTGACAAGGTGTGGAACAAGAAGCCCCATTCCACCCGGTCAAAGGCCTTTTCCGGATCAAGGCCCACCAGGACTGCTGGAATTTTAAATCTGTTCGCCTTCTCTATCAGATGGATCACTCTCCTAGTATTATCATGGGTTTGGCGCCCCTTGATGAATCCAGATTGATCTGGATGAATGAGCGCCGGCATCAGGTCCTGGAGCCTGCTCGCAATGATGGAGGAATATAATTTAGTGTCCATGTTGAGGAGGGCTATTGGTCTATAAGAGGAGCACTTGGAGGATCCTTCCCCGATTTGGGGATGATCGAAATCACTGCCTCGGCCATGGACCCCGATGTTTCTCCTGCCTCAGCCATGCCGTTAAGGAGGCACACCAGAAAGTCGCACGCTTCGGCGGAAAGGTCTGGTAAAAAAGAGCTGTATAGCCTTCCGGTCCGGGCGCCTTATGGGGCTTCTGAGCTCTAATAGCTCCCAACATTTCCTCCCTAGTGAATGGGGCAGTAAGTAACTCATTCCACTCCCTGGAAACCTGGGGCAGAGGAAGACCGCTTAAGTAGTTGCGTTGTTTCTCATGGTCAAGGGCATCTCCCGCATAAAGTGTGGCATAGAACGGTCCAAAGAGATCAGCCTTAGCTTCGTCTCGGTGCTTCATAGTCCCCGTCTCATCCCAGATACCCCCTATGTAGTCCCTCTGTCTCTTGTCCCAGAGCTGCAGAGCCAGGTGTTTCCCTACCTTGTTCCCTTGGGAATAGGAGAGGCGCCGCAGTTTCAGCAGGGTAATTTCCGCTCTGTTATTATAATGAGCTCTAAGCTTCCCCCTGACCGCTACCAGTGGGCGAAGTGTTAGTCTGGTAGGATTCTGTTTATGCGCTTGTTCAAGAATGGAAAGCTCCCTTTCCAACTCCTCCCGTTCCTTCTGCCGCAGCCTGTTAAGATTAGCATTAAGAGCCTAGCAGGTGCCCCTCATCAAAGCCTTAAAGGCGTCCCATGTGTTGAACAACGATGTGTCAGTCACGGGGTTGAGATCAAAAAACTCCCGTATAGCCTTACGCAATTCCTTACACGAGGACTCGGCCCGGACCAGAGAGGCCGGGAAGTACCACTTACGTTGGCTGTCTCTTCCCACCGACCAGTGTAGACAGAGCACGAGTAGGCTATGATCGGACAAAGAGAGCGGGAATATTCTGGCGTCGCGGATATCACCTCTAAGGTCTTGACTTAAAAAATTGTTGTCCAGGCGGTTATATGAGTCATGGACATGGGAGAAGAATGTAAAATCCCGAGTGAGGGGATGGATAGCATGCCACCCATCAACCAAACCCATATCACCGACCAGCCGCTGCGTCTCAGCGGAGAACAGACCAGCATCGGATCTCTGATGATGAAAGCTATCCAACTCCTTGTGCTATACCAAATTAAAGTCGCCCATCAAAAACAAGACTCCCTCAACAAAGTCCTCCACCTTCTGCAGCAGGTCTCGAATGTAGCTATTTTGGTCCACATTCGGGGCGTACAGAACTACAAAGGTGCATAGTCTACCATGCAGCAGGCCTTTAACCATGAGCCAGCGGCCCTCCCTATCGCTGCGCACACCCATAGGTTGGAAGTGGAGGACAGAGCGAAAGAGAAGAGCCACCCCTCTATGCTTTCTGGAAGCGGATGATCTATAAATAAGGGGGAACTGCTTGTGTTTAAGACGGGACTCGTCCTTGCGTGCCAAATGAGTCTCCTGAAGGGCCACCACATCTAACTGATGATCAATCACATACTTCCACACCTTCAGACGTTTCTGCGGAGGATTCAAACCTTTAACATTCCATGTTCCTATGGTGAGTGGCTTTACGGAGTAGAGACCCCCTCCCCCTCCACTGGTAGACAGTCAAAAAACCTCCCTTCCTCCCCCATCTGAATTTGCCAATGCCCAAGACATGTTAGTATGCCACAGCGAGTAATAATGCAGAGAGCAGGGTCTGGAAGGTTGCCGTGCGGCCAATAGCTTGCCGTACCCCCCCCTCACCCCCAAACCCCACTCCCCTCCAAGCCCCAAACCGAAGGACCCGTGGGCTCCACCCCTCCACCCCCCTCTCAGTCACACCGGAAGACCAACAGCACATATCCAGCAGGGCAGCGAAGTCAACCATGAAAACACTCAATGCCCCAGAGACAAACCCCAACCGTACAGAAGGAAGAAGCTTAGCACACCACAAGCCGGAAAACGTACAGACCCATACATATCGATCACCACCATTGTCACCCCAACTCCCCTAACCCGCCAGTAGACCACCCAAGTTCCCTCCCCCCCAAATCCCAGGAGCCCCACCATGAAATTAACAAAACAGAATGAAGCAACGAGGAGTGCAATAAGCAACCCCACAACAAAGAAGAGAGGGAAGGACAATCCCAGTGTGTGGACATCCGTAGGTACCCTGAGGGGATTAGAGTCGTGGCAACAGTCAACTTCCCTCCAGAAGTAAAGCCCGGGGTGTCTTCTCAGAAAGTACATAAGTACCCACGGTACCTGAAAGGAGGTGTCCCTCCGGCGCCAACCAACCTTCTTCCCCGAGCTCAGGCTGCTCCGGAGCTATCCTGTGACTGCGTCACTGTCACTGTTGCCACAGAGGCAACCACCGCACCTCATTCCTGCAGGCTAATCGTGGGGTCCGGCCTCCATGATGCAGTCGATGGGCCCACTCTTTGCCTGGACGGGTAGCATTGTCTCCGCCTCGTCGTGGAGCCCCCCCTCTCGGGGAGGGGGCAGTGTCCCCCAAGCCCAGGAGGTCCTTGGCAGCCTGCAGGGATCTGACCTGAACCAATCTGTTTTACCATCTGAAGATAAGGCGAACGGGATGACCCCAGGAGTAGGCCACATTCTGGTTGCGCAGGAAGCCTGTAACAGGTCTAAACCTGCGTCTTTTCTGAAGTGTCTAGGCAGCCAAGTCTTGGAACAGCTGGGGATGATGGTCCCGAAATTGCAAGGAAGGGATCCCTCGCTCTTTTCGAAGGATGCGTTCTTTAAGTTGGAAGTTGTGGATGCAGACCAGAAAATCAGGGGGTGGGGCCCCCCAGCTCTCCGTAGCTCAACTCTATGGACCCTGTCCATACGGATCTCATGAAGGTCCTCTTCTCCCAGGATCTGCAGAAAAAGGGCCTCCACATAGCCCCGCAAATCTCCAGCCTCCCCATCCCAGGGCACTGTCCGAATGCGAATGTTGTTTCCGCGTGACTGATTTTCCAGGTCTTCCGCGTGGGCCTGGAGGTCCAAGTTCTGCTCTGTGAGCCGGATCACGTCCTGCTGGAGCTGGTGCACCTCCTCAGCCATACTCAAATCATGGTCCTCCAATGTGGCCACCCGTTCCCCAATGCCGTCAACATCTCTCCTCACCTCACGGAGGTCCGAAGCTAGCTGGGAGGGAAGCTCCGAAATGTCTTCCTTTGTGGTGGAGAAAAGTTCCAACATGAAGGCTTTAGTGGAGGGCGCCTCATCGTCTTTCAGCTTGGGGGAGGTGCTGGGGCCAGGCGAAGCCGTCTGTTGGGCCCCCCTTGGTGGGGCATCCTTGCCCGGTTTCTCCTTACGGGGCTTGGAGGACATTGTGGCGTCTCTGAGGGCCCCACCACACCAGACGTCGTGACTGATTCAGCCCTCGCTGTCGGAGTGGAGCACCAGGAACCACTGCATAGCGTTGTGTTGGTCTTTGTGTCCTGCAAGCCCCCACTCCAGAGCAGTACAGGTCACCCCAGACGGCGGGATCAGGCAGCTCCCGCCAGAATGCGTGCAGGGTGCAAGGGGCCACTGCACGGCACCATCGGCATCTCAGCCAGCGCTCTGTAGGCCCAGCACCAGCGCCAGCATATGCAGAGCCAGGGAGGGTGATCCAGGGAAGCCAGGTCCCCCCTATCCAAGAAGGTACCAGCCGCGGTGCGAGTCACCGCCCCAGCCCACCGGGCACTGTGTCCAGCGGAGTGCCGCCCCCGATCCGGCCGCCAGATATTCAAAACCAATGCTGAGGCCGCAGGCGGTTAGAGAGGCAGGGGGCCGCCCGGCAGTCCAGTCCAAGAGGCCCTGGAGAAGCGATCGGGGCGGGCTCCGCAAGTCACCCCCACCGTCTGGGATGAGTCTAGTGTTGCCGCTGGTCACTCCCAAGGGCAAGGGGTGCCGGAGTGTGTCCCAGAGTGTCCCGCCTTGTCACCTCCAAAGATAGGAGTCCCGGTGCGGTGGCAGGGCAGAGCGAAACAGGCCCCAGAGGCCACAGTGGGACAGCGCCTCTGTTCCTCCGGTCGCGCCAGGCCCCAGTCAGGGTCAGTTCTGTGTCGGCCACTTCGCGCCGCCAAGCAGGGCAAGGACCTCACATTGCACCACTCCTCTCCGCGATGGCCGCTCTGTGCACCGCAACGGGGGGCGCCTCAGAAGCTGTCCAGCCCCTAGACCGGATGAACCCCACTGGCCGGGAAGCCGTGGCCTCAGGGAGCGCCCGCCGCCGCACCTCCTCCTCTTCAGGCGCAGCCCGCCTTCCTTCTACAGGGCGCACCAGATGCGGACCGCACCGCTCAAAGAGTCCCCCGGCATACGGGGGCAGCAGGGGACACCGGGACCACCCGCACTGTGCAGATGGGAGCCCCACGCGGAACAGCCCATGCTCGGGAGCCAGCGCCCACTCCTCTGCTCGGTGGAGATCAACCAGGCCGCAGGATGCGCCATACAAGTATCAATTTACAATTTACATTTCACCACTAAATTACGTGTTCTTCATCAACAGGTTCAAAACGCTTTGCCAGAGGCCTCCGCAGACCCAGGTCATTCCACCCAACCTGGCAACTGGGTCTGCGTGAAAAATTTTCAGCGGAAGCGGAATCTGGAACCTTCTTGGGGCCGACCGCGTTAAGTGTTACAAACTACACGGACGGCAGTAAAGGTTGTTGGGAAAAAGAACTGGGTCCAAGGCGTGCACTGTAAAAAGATACACCTGCCCTTCAACAATTTGTTTATTCAGCCAGAGAGGAGTATCTGTTCTCATACCTATGTCTATACACCTCAGATTCCATCACCGCTAGTGCCATCACAAGGCACATATTTTATCTGTCACGATAGAGCCTATACATGATTTCCTACTTATTTCTCAGGAACATGCTATGTGGCTTTTCTTCTTCCCCCAACGTATACTGCTCCTTCAAGTCATTACAAGAAGAGACATGGTAGAGGAGTCTTTGATCAGAAAAACACAGCAGGACAGGAGGCAGCTGACTTAATTAAAAGGTTGCTTCCTTTCTGGGGCCCAATGGCCAATAGCAGAGACATCAGACACCTAGCTTGTGTTGTTGAGGCTACCATAAATGAAACTTCTGGAGCTTTGAGTAATGTGACAGCCGAGCTTCAGGCGGATCGTCTTATGACTTTACAAAATCGGATAGTTTTAGATATTATCCTTGCAGATAGGGGTGGAGTCTGTTAAATATTTGGGTCTAGTTGCTGTGTTTACATTCCTGATAATGCCCCTACAGTATACCAAGCTATCTCTAAGTTACATACCATCTCTGAATCTATACATCTGGACACGGGAGATTGGTCTGTGATGGGATGGTTTTGGAGACTACTGTCCACATGGGGATGGAAGATACTAACTTTCCTTAGAATGGTCTTGGCCATTATCTTCTCTTGTTGCCTTTGTGTGCAGTGTGGACCTGTAATATGTGGTCTTTGTGCAGCTATGTGTGTCCTGAAGCCTGCATCACGGAGAACAGAGACCATTAGAATGATGCTACAGCAACAGCTCAATAATATTATGGTCATTGACATCGACTCAGATGGACTTGAGTCCCTGATGTATTGCCTGAGTAATGGCAAAAGGAGGGTCTGAGGTTCTGCCATTTCAGACTTTGTTCCCTATCTAGCCGCCATTTTGTGTCCTGTCGCCATTTTGTGTTGCCCTCACTCAGGCAGCACGGCGAACAATGTGCTTTTGCTATTTCCAGCTGCTACGTGTCATTTCAGTTAAAAAGTAACTCCATTATCCTTGTTCATGAAACCCGATGTCAGGGTTTGGCTGAGTTTGCTAATCCATGTCTGGTTCGATTGATCCCTGTCTTGGCTGACTATTTGCCCTCTCCTATTCTTCCCTTATATTATCTTATCCGACTGGCCTTCGCTATTCTCTCCTTGTCTGCTCCTATTACACAACTATCCTTTGAGACATACAAGCATATCCTGCCACCTGCGAGAGGGGATTGTGAACACCATCACTGATTAATTTGTCGGGAGGGGTGGCACACGGGGTCCGAGAAAGGGGCGTGTTTTGAGACACCAGCTTGTTTTTCAACTTTTCTCATTGGTTCTTTTTGTATGTGTAGGGAGTGGGATATTGTAAATGTGTTTACTATAAAAGATTGGACGCCACGGGTTGAAGTGGCAGTCTCCTTAGAACTCACCTTGAGTGTAACCTCTAGGATAACTGTGCTTAGCTGCAGCTAATAAACCTGGCTTCCACGCGCAAAGGAGTGTCTTGTGTCTCTGTTAGTTACAAGGCAGGTGAATCCAGGGATTTAGGCGTGCCCTGCGCTGCCCGGCCCTTAAGGCCTGGTTCTCCAGATTGTCCCAGATAGTGTTGAGGCAGAGAAGAGGGTACTCTAGTGTCATTGGATGACAGTTAGATGGTGCAGATAACTCACATGCCTAGTGATACTAGGAAATAAAGGCAGTGGATCACCATCAATGTGCAAAGGGTGGAGGCTCTGAGAGACTCAGAAGCCTGCATGATAACTGTCAGATGTCATCTGGTGATCTCTAGAACAGGTAGAGCCTATATTAATTTCACCAAGTAGTTGCAGCTGACAACCATGAGAGTCACTATCCAGTGGCTTTGGTTCTCTTTGAGTGGGGGGTCTTCAGGTTCCTAGAGGTTAGCTAGGAATCCATCCATACCTGTGAATTGTCTGCTTGGCAATGACTGAGAGCATTCCATTTGTAAGGCAGTGGAGCTAAGATCCCATTTGGAGATGTTATGGCTGCCTGAGTAGGTGTGCCTGACCACATGGTCTATGGCAGCTTGAGAGGGTAGTCTGGAGGACCTGGAGTCTGCAAGAATGAGCCAGGCGCCTGACAACAAGAGGAAGGGCAAGTAAACTCACACGGTCAAGGAGGTGGTAAACCTGAGGGGGAAGTCCCAGAGCCTAAAGGAAAGGATATTGCTGAACTGTGGTACATACCTGAGCTGGTCAATTGAAAAAAGGAAGGGAGATGTGCCAGGGAGCAGTTCAGCAAGGTGCAAAAGGGAGGCCCTACTCTTTTAGGCCTATAGCAGCAGGTCAAGGCCATGGCAGATGGCAACACCTCTGGGGATTACCTGATTTACTTGGAGAATTTTCTCCTGAATAGCAAGTATAAGGTTCCTTAGCCTGGTGCAACCCGTATGTTGGTGGCTCCCCAGTGCTACAGGGCCTTCCTACTGTAGCTGGCTCACAATCTAACCCTAGCAGGTCGTTTGAGGCAGAATAAGACATTTGAAACGCTTGTTGTCCACTTTGAGTGGCCCCAAGTGAGGAAGGCCTTAGATGCTTCTGCAGGTCCTGTTCTACCTGCCAGGCCAGTGGCAGGTCTGGAAAGAAGAACAGGGCTCTACTGCAACCTTTTCTGTCAATAGCACCCCCTTCAAAAGGGTGGATATCAACATATTTGGGCCTCTGGACCCCAAGACAGCCATTGGCAACAGGTTCAACCTGGTCTTGGTAGACAAATCCACCCAGTACTCGGAGGCTACCCCTCTGGGAACAGTGACTGTCCCTGCGGTGGTCCGGGCACTGATGGGGAATCTTTATCAATGTGGGCTTCCCCAAGGAGGTGGTATCAGAACATGGTAACAACTTCATGTCAGGGTCAGTGAAGGCCATGTGGAAGGAGTGTGGAGCAACCTACAAGTTTACATGCATTACCACCCTCAAAACAATGGGCTTGTTGAAAGATACAACAGGACCCAAAATGCATGATAATGATCCTGTAAGATCCCATGAGAGGGAAGTGGGATGTCCCACTGCCATGCCTTTAGTTTTCCTACAGGGAGCTACCCCAGAAATGGGTTGGCTTAAACCCCTTTGAACCACTGTAAGGGCACCCTGTGAGAGGATCTCTCAGTCTGGCAAAAGACGGTTAGGATTAGGAGCTACCTCCTTGGAAGGTCCTCCAGGATGTGGTCAACAACAGAGGAAACTAGATGAAAAGCTTTTGGAAGCAAGCATAGGAAATTCTAGAAGCCAACAAGAAGCATGAAATGACATTATAACCAGAATGTCACTCTTGTCAAGTTTCAACCTAGCCTAAACATGTTGATCATGGAGCCCATGGAGACCATAGCTCTACAAGGTGTCTGGTCTGGGCCTTAAGGGGTGATGGAGTGCAAGTTTGATGTCACCTTCTTGGTAGACTTCAGGACTCCCAGAACCCTTTCAGTCTAGGCCAAGGGATCTGGTCCCCATGCCTGACCCTCCCGGAGTTACACCTTTGAATTTTGGTTCTATGTGGACTACTGTGGGATCAATACAGTCAAGAAGACTGATGCATCTTCATAGTTGATGAGCTCATAGATCGGCTAGGAGCTGCCAAGTTCCTCAGCTAAATCTAACATTTGGGTACCCGGAAATTGCCTTTACCAAGGGGGCCAAAAAGAGGTCTGTGATCTGATTCCTTAACGCGGAGGGGAGTTTGCAAGCCGCGCGGCACGCTCGTGCAGAGGATTCATTTCTCGGTGCTGTATACAGCGATTTTGGCTTTTTGACTTCTGACTTCTAAACATCCCCGAACGAACGCGGTGGTAATAACCTGTGAACTACTTATTTTCGAGTGCGGACCAAACGTCGCACTGAGGTTGATGCACCACAAAAGGGTGCCCAATGACAATGGTTTTTAACCTATGTGCACTCTGAAAGAATTGTGTGTCCCCCCACCCCCCTTTCCCCAATTCCGTCCTGATGAAGACCCGTTGTTGAGGACTAGAGCCACCCGTTTTATGGTTGGGTCGAAATGTCGACGACATTTCCCTGTGGGAGCCTGCACCTGCTGACCCCTGCCCCCTGCCCCAATTCCAAATCCCCTTTTGCCAACTGTGCGAATTAAGGACTACGGAACTGTATATAGTATACAAGCTAGTAAAAAAGAAGTACATTTTTTACACGCATTTTCTAGGGCAGGCTCATTGTTTTTCTTGTATATAAATGACCTACACTATGTTTCTCTGATCCTCTTGATCATTCACTTGAGCACACTCTTTAATCTTTCTCTGTGCACGTTCTTCTTTTATTGTAGAAATATACTTTGGTCTAGTATTAGTCTAAATATATGTATAAAGATCCGTGGAATTTAAAACTTTGTTTTACTGTACATTAAACATGCCAATCTGATTGGACTTTTCCCAGTTCTAATGGTTTGTTGGTGTCTACTGTATGATATCTTGTCAATGAGGGCTAGTATTACCTATTGAACTAACAATACAGATTCAGTCTTGGTTTTGAAGAAAATTAACTTAACCTAATGCAATAACTTGTTCTATGTTTTAAATATATGTCGAGGACCAACTGTTTTCTATACTATTGAATACCCAGGTCCTTTGACTATATTGTGTCAACCCCTGTTTTGATAATTATTACTCAATCACAGAAGGGCACTTTCAGTTCTGGGTAATGCCCTTCAGGTTGAAGATTGCCCCTGCCACATTTCAGATATTGGTGGACCAGGTCCTAGCTGGAATGGTGAATTTCAGTGCTACCTATCTGGACAACATTGCTGTCTTCAGTCCTATCAGGGAGGACCATCTGTGCCGCCTCAAAGAAGTGATACAGGCTCTGCAGAGGCCAAGCCTATCAAGGCCAGTAAGTGCCAGATAAGGCAGTTGTCAGTGGTATTCCTGTGTCATCAAGTGGGAGGTGGAAAAGTGAAGTCCATCCAGGTGAAGATTGTAACCATTCTGGCTTGGGAACCCCTCACGATCCAAACAGAGGTCAGATCCTTCTAGGGTCTCACTTGCTACTACAGGAGATTTGTCAAGAGGTAGTTCACTATTGTTGTTCTCTTAACAGAGCTGAATTCCAAGAAGCAGCCCCATCAGATGATCTGAACTGAGGTATGAGAGAATGCTTTTAAGACCAGGAAGGAGGGCATATGTGCGGCGCCCGTGCTTAAGGAACCTAACATCTTCTAAAATTCCATTGTGAGGACAGAAACCTTAGATCATGGCATTGGGTCTGTCCTCTCACAGCTAAATTAAGAGGGCCTGGATCAACCTATAGCCTTCATCAGTGCAATGGAGAGGGAAGCTGTTTATGTGGCCTCTGAAGAAGACAAGATCATATCTGTTTGGTGCTCACTTCAAGGGCTACATCAACCACAAACTCCTCAGATCGTTAATTGAGATAGGGATGAGACTTTCAAACTGTTGAGGTGGTCCATCTTCCTAAATGGAACATGCTTTATTGTGGAACACCATCCTGGACATACCATGCCATTGCTGATGGTCTCTCCAGGTTCTTCCGCCTATCACACTTTCAGCTGTAGGGGAAACTTTTTGCCTTCAGAACACCAGTTTTTACTGACTTCGTTTTGTAGGCCTTTGGGACCAAATATTTAATTTATTTGTAGGTTCCTGGTAATGTATGCCAAATGTGCCCACTGCCTGTAAATGATATGCTACCAGTTGGCCTGCAACACTGATTGTACCACCCACTTAAATAGCCTTTTAAACACATTCCAGGTCTACCATTGCAGATCCTGCCTGTGCGGTTTAAACTGCCATGTTGACCTGGCCAGATTAATCCGCTGCCATACCCAAACCTTCCATGTTAATGCATATAACGTATGTCCCAGACAGCCTCAAGGGCAGGGTGCAGTGTACTTAAAAAGGTGGACAAGCACTTTATGGTTTACATGTCCACACAGTGAAAAACTTAAAATTAGTTTTTTACTACTGCAAGGCCTATCTCTCCAATAGGATAACTGCCCAGAATGTAACTCCCATGATGAGGATGAAACCCATCTTTTCTTTTTCTGTCCTGCATACCACAGACCAAGGAAACACTGGCTGGTCCCCTTATGCAGGAACTTGGGTTTCAGGAGCCATACGAGTGCGTACAGAGTATTGAGAACTAGTACTCTGCCCCACATAGTTTTTGCAGTGGCGAAATTTATTGTGGCAATGTGGCAGATTAGGAAAAAACAGTTAAAGGCACAAATGCCAAAAACATGAATTTGTTCCTATAATTAGGGATTATGCTTTTAATTGTGTCATGAAATGTTTCCTAACTATGAACTGTTTTTCTAATCCTTCATCATGTTTGGAATAACCTGGCAATTAATTTTATGTAATGTGTTTTTATAATCACATCTCTTTTTAATATCCTTGTTTTAATGTATTATGCAATGCATCTTTTATGGTCTTAAAGACCGAAATAAAGAATTTTTGGATTGGATTGGATTGGATTGGATAACATTGGAGTTGTCTTCTTACATTCCATAAGTGTAATTTAAAAAAAAAACCTTCAAGCTTAGTGTCATGGTGAAATCAGATTTCAAAGTGCAAATCTGGAGATGCCACTTTTAGAAAGTTTGAATTTTATTTCCTTAGCCATTTGGTGCCTACAGCTTGTCTCTGGTCACATGACTGCCTGTAGCTGGCGGTTTGGTTTTGTGTATTACTCCTAAACAGTAACATATAATGTGCACTTAGGTGTGAATGAATGGCCATCACTGACAAGGTGGGAGGGATGATCCATACCTACACCTGAATAGGATTTGTCCTGACTCCACAGAAAGGGCTGCATACCCCCTGTAGGTAGTCTGGAGCTGGGGCAGGGGAAACATGGTATCAGTGCACTTCCCAAATTCAAAGGCACAACTGTGTATAGAAGAAGGGCCCCAGGCACCATCACTTCAGCACACTTCTGGAACCTGTGGATACTCTGCCAGGAAGAAGGACTGCGGTGCCGATGATGGACATTGACTCTAGTTAATCCTGACTGCTCTGTACCAATCTAACAGGGGTTTGAGCACACGTGAATTTGGGATTTGCTTGTACCTTATCCTGACTGAGATTGTAGTTGCTGCTTAACCAGGGCTCATGCCCCAGTCAAACAGTAAGTCTGTTGAGTCTGTGTTGAACAGTATACCACTATTTACACTGTACAATATGATTTATTTATATTTAAAACTATGGCAACCAAGTGGTTAGTAAAGTACAAAAAATATTGGTTACATCACCAAAATACTAATAGCAATGCTAAAATGATAATACAAAATGCTGTGTCCTGCGGATACATCCTGCATGCTATGCTCCTTTTTGTTCTCCAGCATGAATATGACTGCCGCTGCATCGCAGAGCCTGTGCCTCACTAGCAAAACCGCTGCTAAAACTTGAGATGTCCTCAGTATATTGTGGGTAATCTCTAACACCACCTTCTATTTGTGATTTTTGTAGCACTTCAATTGCAGAGGTGATCTGCCCTAAGCCATTTGCAAAGTCTCCACTAAAGTGTCCCATTTCTACGTTCAGTGTTACTGTTCTCCTTGATAGGGTGGAAGATGCATTGGCTAAACAACCCATCCTGACCCGACCTGTCCATTCTAGTTGCAGCGCTCCTGTCTCAATGCCTTTGATGGGAATGCTAATCTGCCATGTGCTGGCATAATTTCACTATAGTAATGTGGAGGCTGACTTTTAGTGTTTTTGATTCCCAATAGTGTCCGAATGTTGTCAAATCCAAACAACCCGCATTGCTGCATGTTAGATATCTTTTTGTTCATGACTTTCATCTGCTTGTGTTGCAGATGCTGAATTTGGATAATGATGCCTCAAGACCTCCAACAAACTGTGCTGTGGCTTCAGGCTCTATAGTATGCTGTACCTCATGGTGCCAACTGCGCTTATGCCCTGGAACACACTAAAGTTCTTGCCTTACACCTGGGTGATGGATGGGACTGCTTGGCAGAGTGACATCATCATCCTCCTTTACTGGTGCCAGTGGTGGCAATGAGGCAGTGCTACATTGGGCTTGAGGTGTGCTTGGTTGACTGGAAATGGTATTGGGTTCTTCAGCTGCTATGTTTGAGTCCACCACTTCTTCCTCCACAACCGATCACAACGGGTAAAAATCAAAAACTTTACCGCCGACATTCACCCCATCAGCAGGGGTGTGCCCCAAGGTTTAGTGCTCTCATCGCAACTGTTCAACATATACATGGAAACCCTCACCTCCATACTTAAAAATGCTAATATCCCCTTCTACCTATATTGTGATGACACCCAGATCTATCTGGAAACTTCCTCCCCAGATGACATCCTCAGACTAAACAACACCCTAAAAGAAATTCAACACTGGCTGTACCAAAAACCTTAAACATAATCAGGACAAAACAGAGATCCTCCTCATCACCAACAAAGAAGAGAACCCACATATTGCAGAATTGCTTAAAGCTTTGGATACTCTAAACGGCAACGTCACCCTAGCTAACTCTGTAAAATCACTAGGAATCACCCTTGACCCCAAACTGGACATGACCAAACACATCAAAAACTCTGCAAAGACCGCCTTCCTCAACCTGAAGCTTTTCTACAAGATTAAACCATTCATTCCCAACAAATACCTCAAACAAGCCACCCAAGCACTGGTGCTATCTAGACTCGACTACAGTAACGCAACCCTAACCGGCACCACTAAAGCCCACCTAGCTCCCCTCAAAACAACCCTCAACTCAGCAGCCAGAATGGTCACGGGACTCAGGAAATATGACCACATTTATCCTGCGCTAAGAGAACTAAAATGGCTCTCAACCGATCTGCGGGCGTACTTCAGAACGGCCTGTCTCACGCACAAAGCCCTATACACAGGGAAATCGGACTACCTGGCCACCAAGCTCAAAACGACAGGTCAGAAGAGGAACCTCAGGAGCTCCAACTCCCTCCTTCCCATCCCCATGAGAGTACGCAAACAATCAACCGCTGCTAGGTCATTCGCGGAAAATGTGCCCAAAATCTGGAACTCCATCCCAGCAGACATCAGTACGATCCCGTCCTTCACAAAATTCAAACTGCACCTTAAAGCCCTCCTCTTCAACCGCTCCAACCCGAAGGGATAACCCTCGCCCCCACGCCTAATCATACCCCCGCTTTGGCTCTGCACCAACTTATTCACCTCAGCCAAAACCAAGGATTCCTCATGTCTCTTGAACTACCTCAACAATGCATGCAACAAGGCCACCTCAAGACTTTACCAGTAACACAAGAATTTGCAGCACCCCTGAACTACCTCAACAATGCCACCTCAATACTCTACTACTACCTCAAGAATTTGCAGCACCCGTGGACTTCCGAACTTTTGTTTGATATTGCTTTATTAATTATCTCCAATGAAACACTGCTGTAAAGCGCTCCGATACCCTTGGGTCAGGTTAGCGCTATATGAAACGTCTAAAATAAATACATAAATGAGTGTGATCACTATGTTCCTCAGGGAAATCTGTGTAAAATCATGACTTTTTGTTTAATCACTAATATGATAAAATATCAATGTTTCAGTTGGTAAACCATTAGCCTAATATATGCATAAAAGTTACTCCACTAGTGACTTTTTCACCACATGTCTCATAATGCCGTATGAAGGTACATTTTTTACTACCTTAAGAAACAACCACCTGCTGCATGCTACAGATCTATGGAGACTTGGAAATGGATTTAAGTTCTGAGAAGTAACAATAGTAAATAATTCACACTGACTTTGTGAGGTTCCAGGTGCTGAGGTGTCAATGTTCCTGATTCCCAGAACAACCCCAGGCTCCAGGGTGATCACAAACATGGTCTCCAGTGCAATGGTTGGGGGAATGGTTTGGGTGCCACTTCCTGCTCGGGAGGATTCTTATATTCATGTTGTCACATTTTCTTTTGTTTGCAAACTGAGGTCATACCACCTCTTCCTGATCTCATCAATGGAGCAATGGGTGACTCCTACACAATTCATTTGTTGTTGCATATCCTGCCAGATTCTTTTCTTTTGAGTCACAGAAATCGTCAGTCAGGATCACCCTGCAAATCCCACGAAAACTTAATTTTTCTTTTTTAGCCTCCTGCATCCTTTTCTGCACTTTACCTGGCCATTGATGATGATGCTTCTTAAGATGTTCTGATATTTTTGTTGGAACTGGTAGCTGCTCTCCACCTCCACTCCACATCCACTCAAACTGGTCTCCAGGCATGTACTGAGAGGCACTTCCTTGTTCAGATTACCTATGACCAGGGTGTCTTTTCCCTCAATCTGCGGTCACGCTCCCAATTTGCGACCTCAGTTGCAATTTTGGAAAACACGAATAGGAATTTCCAAAATTGCAGTGTGCCTAAGTAGGTAATCACACATTGAGGGATCAAAATATACATACATATAGAATTGCAATTTTCTAATTGTGAATCGCAGAGATTTGCTATTATTTAATTGAAATGAAATGAAATGAAATGAAATTGAATTTATAAAGCGCATTGCTGCCCGTAAGCGTCCCAGCGCTACCATGCGAAATTAAGAGGCTCTAAGGGGGGGCAGGGGAATTTTAAGAGGCTTTGGGAAAAAGAAAGAATTTAAGACATTTGCGGAATTTGCTAAGGGATGGTTCAGTACGAATGTGTCTAGGGAGGGCGTTCCAGGTTTTTGCTGCATTTACCGAGAAGCGACGGCCTCCCGAGCGAGCCTTTCTGACTCTGGGGACTATGACCAGATTTTCAAGATCCGATCTCAAGGCACGTGAGGGTCTGTATGGGCGTATCAGGCTGCTTAGGGCTTGGGGACCTTTACCTTGAAGAGCTTTGTGGACGATACACGATGATTTGAAAGAGATGCGTTCACACACTGGGAGCCAGTGCAGGGTTTTCAGCAATGGTTTTGCTGATGCTCTTCTTGGGGCACCCAGGAGCATCCTGGCAGCAGCGTTTTGTACTCGTTGTAGCGTGTTGATAGTGGCTTCCGGGGCTGCCAGGAGCAAGGCATTACTATAATCCAGTCTGGACAAGATCAGTCCCTGAATTAATAGTTTTCTGGATTGGAAGTGTAGTAGTGGCAGGACTTTCCGCACAGTTCGGAGCAAGCCGAAACATGTGCCTGCCACTTTCTGGACATGTGCCCTGAAGGTTAGTTCGGGCTCGAACCATACCCCCAGGCTCTTGATTTTGTCTTTTGGTGAGGGCACCTCTCCCATGCACGGGGGCCAAGATGTGGTGGGTAGGGAGGAGAGTTGGTGACCCAGCATTAAAATCTCGGTTTTTGCTCCATTTAATTTGAGCTTGGAGTTGGTCATCCAGGAGAAAATTTCTGAGAGGCAGGCTGAGAGGTTGTCTGAGCATCCCGAATTTTGCGTCAGCGAGACGACTAGTTGGGTGTCATCAGCGTAGGTGACGCATTTAATCCCGAACGGGGCTACTACCTCCTCCAGTGGGGCCATATAAACATTGAATAGGGTAGGGCTCAAGGATGAGCCCTGGGACTCCACACTGGAGGGGAGTAGATTTGGACATAATGCCATTTTCCCAGATCTTAAATGCTCGTTCGTCCAAAAAGGATTCCAACCATTTCAGGGCCAATCCCGTGATCCCGAGTCTTGCGAGGCGGTGGACTAGTATTTTATGGTCCACCGTATCAAATGCAGCGCTTAGATCCAGGAGGATCAGAACTCCAGACCCCCCTGAATCCAAGATGCATCTTGCCTCCTCAGTTACCACTATGAGGGCTGTGTCAGTGCCCTGGCCCGGGCGAAAGCCCGTTTGCGAGCCACTCAACAGGACATTGGTTTCTAAAAACCCAGAGAGCTGTTTATTTACAATTCTTTCAGCAATTTTTCCTAGACCAGGCAGCAGCGAGATAGGGCGATAGTTGGCCAAATCGGCCATGTCTAGGCCTGGTTTTTTCAAAAGGGTCTTAATTCTTGCTTGCTTCCAGCTGGGTGGAACCACCCCTTTAGCAAAGGAAGCATTCAGTAAGTCTGTTGCAAGGGGGGTGATGGTGTCAGCTACTTTTTTGAGAATATACATGGGAGTAGGGTCAGAAGGAGACCCGCTCTTCACTACGGTGAGCGTATTGCGAAAGTCGTCCATGGTGATGGTTCCAAGACTGTCCAGCCGGGGTGAATGGATCGGGGCAGAGAGGATCTCATCGCCAGCAGCGGGGACAACCTGTGGGAGGGAGTCAAGTATTCTTTGGACTTTGGTGTCGAAGTACTCTGCAAGCAGGTCACATCTAGCTTCTGTGCACTCCTGGTTGGTAGTTGGAGTGGGGGATTTTAGCAGTTGCTTAAACATTTTGAAGGTCTCCTTAGAGGAGTTGGCAGATGTGTTAATTTTTTCCTCGAAGAAGGCTGCTTGGGTTTTCTGCCGTGCAGTTTTATACAGTCTTAAAGCTGCCTGGTAGGAGAGCTTACTGTTGATTGCCCAATCCTTCCTCCAGGTGCGTTCCAGCTTTTTGCAGTTTTTCTTAAGATCCCTCAGTTCAGTGGTGTACCATGGTGATTTGAAGGTGCCACTTTTCTTTGTGATCTTTTTTAGGGGCAATACTGCGTTAAGGGAATTGGTAAGCCAGTTCTGGAAGTTTAGGTCCGCTAACAGAGGGTCCGTTTCTGCCATAGGGGCCGTTTGTTCAAGGACCTGAGTCCATTCCTCCACTGATAGCTTCGCCCAAGCTCTCTGTAGAGTTCGTGGTCAGGAAGCGTTTTTTCCTTCTAATGGAATTTTCCAGGAGAAGGGGACCATAAAATGGTCCGACCATGGGAGTGGTAGTGGAGGCTTAACCGTGATGAGACTGTTATTCGAGAAAATAGGGTCCAACAAATGTCCCTTGATGTGTGTACTCTCTGTGTTTAGAAGTGTTATACCCAATGCTTTGAGGTCCGTGCTGAGGTCAGCGCCGCCTTGTCAGTGGGATCATCAAAGTGCAGGTTCAGGTCACCCAGGACTAAAAAATTGGGCGACTGTGCTGCTGTCCCCGATATAGTTTCTAGAAGGGATCCTGTAAACTGTTTTAGTTGACCTGGTGGGCGATAGATTAGGAGTCCTACCACTGATTTGGTGGGAGAGGTTTGAATATGAAATTGGACGCTTTCAGAATCTAAGATACCACCCTCCTCGATTCTACAAGAATAAGTGTCTTTATAAATTATTGCCAGGCCCCCGCCTTTCCCTTGTACCCTATGCTGACACTGGATGAAAAAACCATTGGGCAGGGCGGTGTTAATATCATAGTCTGAGTTCAAGTGCAACCACGTCTCAGTGAGGAAGAGTAAATCCAGTTTGTTGTCTTCAATAAGAAGACTGATCTCCACTGCGTGTTTAGGTAGGGACCTGCAGTTTAATAATGCCATCCCAATATCTCTGCCAGGTTCCCTTTCATTATTTATGTCGGGACAATATTTACAACGAGAGAGATGTTCATCGAGGTAGTCCATCTGGGAGCACCACATTCCATACTTGTCCTGTAGTAGCATGAGTTCTTCCCTGGAGTAGCTTACCGGAAGTCGGTTGTCCGCCGGCATAGTGGCTGGCCCTGGGTCCGGTCAGGCCCGGACGGGCCCAGACGGGCTTGCCTGTGGCGCGCCTCCGGCGCGCCATCGGCGCGCCCGCTGCGCCCGGCCGCTGCGCGAACGGGAAGTGCCTTTCATTTTATAGCGGTCGGGCCGAAAATTGCCCGAGCGCTAGAGCGCCAACCCTGCCTTTACCCCCAAGATGGTGGCCCAAATCGTCGCCCCCGGGGAAGGCTCTAAGTGAGCGTTAAGAGCCCGAAACTCGGCCCTCGGTGCTCGGATTAGGTTGTGCCTCGAGCCCCCAAATAATAGCAGGAGGGTGAGTGCCACGAACAATTTTTCACAATTTTTCAATTTTAAAACGTTATACAACGAGGAGCTGTGCAAAAATGCAAGTTAAATGATAAAAACAGTTCTATGTGCAAACTCCCGGCTTCCGCCTCAGGAGCGTCCTAATTTGGCAGGTATCAGGGAGGGAATGAAAGATTACTTGTTTTTATAGCGGTCGGGCCGAAAATCGCCCGAGCGCTAGAGCGCCAACCCTGCCTTTACCCCCAAGATGGCGGCCCAAATCGTCGCCCCCGGGGAAGGCTCTAAGTGAGCGTTAAGTGCCCAAAACTCGGCCCTCGGTGCTCGGATTAGGTTGTGCCTCGAGCCCCCAAATAATAGCAGGAGGGTGAGTGCCACGAACAATTTCAATCTTTACGTTCGTACTTCTAGCCCCTTGTAAGGTCTTGCTTTGACAGTGCATCTGTCCAATCAGAACTGTTCTTTCCAATATACATACAGTGGGCTTTTTGACCATCCCTTTTTTTCAAAGAGTTTTTTCATTCATTGGTACAGCTCAGAGGGGTATTTTTCTTTCACTCTTTTATTAATGGGGTGCATGCAGATGCAATGCATGAGAGACTATTTTACATCGTCTAAAACACATTGGGCACAGGGCACTAAAAATTAAAACAGGAGAAGCTTTTGTTCCGTATTCCATAAATATATGTTGAAAAAAAAATACACTTTTTCTGGATAAGGAACCTCTCGCACGTAATGTGGCATGCTTCATGAAAGGTAAATGGGCTAAATATCGATTCCAAAATATAGACAAACCAAAATATCGAGTCCAAAATATAGAATGGACAAAATATCGAATGGACAGAATATAGACATCAAAAATATCGTTTTGAAGGTAAGTAATGCAATATCGATTTTAAAAATATAGACAGTCAAAATATCGAAGTACATAATATAGTTCATTAAAAATATCGATTTTTTTTATAATATCGAATTTTTTAAAGTGTTTTTTATGTTAGGCATGTGTGAAAACTGTATATATTTTTTTTATTTTATTTTAAGTAATTAATTTTATGTTATTTAATTATTGTGTAATTTATTTCTGTAGCGGGTTGGGGGTTTATAGGGGAATAGGGTGGGAAGTAATTTAATTATAATTAATAAAATATGTAAATTAATTAATTGGTATTTATTTTGAATACATTGTCAATTAATTTTTAATTGGTAATTAATTAATTCTTAATTGCTAATTAAAATTTATTAATTGATTAATTTATAATTATGTGATTTATATTAATTTATTTTCACTAGAGTGGGGATAGTAAAATGTACCCCTATGCTATCCAACGCTTTCCCTGCTGTTGCACTCTCTCGAGTGGGAATAGTAATTTTTACCCCTACGCTATCCAACGCTTTCCCTACTGTTGCACTCACTGGAGTGGGAATAGTAATTTTTACCCCTACGCTATCCTCCACTTTCCCTACTGTTGCACTCTCTGGAGTGGGAATAGTAATTTTTACCCCTACGCTATCCAACGCTTTCCCTACTGTTGCACTCACTGGAGTGGGAATAGTCATTTTTACCCCTACGCTATCCAACGCTTTCCCTACTGTCGCACTCTCTGGAGTGGGAATAGTAATTTTTACCACTACACTATCCAACGCTTTCCCTACTGTTGCCCTCTCTGGAGTGGGAATAGTAATTTTTACCCCTACGCTTTCCAACGCTTTCCCTACTGTTGCACTCTCTGGAGTGGGAATAGTAATGTTTACCCCTACGCTATCCAACGCTTTCCCTACTGTTAAACTCACTGGAGTGGGAATAGTAATTTTTACCCCTATGCTATCCAACGCTTTCCCTACTGTCACACTCTCTGGAGTGGGAATAGTAATTTTTACCCCTACGCTATCCAATGCTTTCCCTACTGTTGCACTCTCTGGAGTGGGAATAGTAATTTTTACCCCTACCCTATCCAACTCCTTCCCTACTGTTGCACTCTCTGGAGTGGGAATAGTAATATTTACCCCCACGCTATCCA
Source organism: Lissotriton vulgaris (assembly GCF_964263255.1). Classification (NCBI taxonomy): domain Eukaryota; kingdom Metazoa; phylum Chordata; class Amphibia; order Caudata; family Salamandridae; genus Lissotriton; species Lissotriton vulgaris. Next base: position 267,335,371 of record NC_141695.1, read on the forward strand.
ACGCTTTCCCTACTGTTGCACTCACAGGAGTGGGAATAGTAATCTTTACCCCTACGCTATCCAACGCTTTCACTACTGTTGCACTCTCTGGAGTGGGAATAGTAATTTTTACCCCTACGCTATCCAACGCTTTCCCTACTGTTGCACTCTCTGGAGTGGGAATAGTAAATTGTACCCCTACGCTATCCAACGCTTTCCCTACTGTTGCACTCTTTGGAGTAGGAATAGTAATTTTTACCCCTACGCTATCCAATGCTTTCCCTACTGTTGCACTTCCAGGAGTGGGAATAGTAATTTTTACACCACCGCTATCCTACGGTAATAACAGTGTGTATTTTTAATCAATATTATGTTTATATATATATATATTCACTGAAAAAACCATAGGTTATAGACCATATATAGTTAGGGATTAGCATTTAAAAAACCTTATTTTATTTGCACAAAACCATTGAAATTCCAAATATAGTTAGTTGCACTAACTATATATCGCGGACCCGCAATCCACTGCTAATGATGTCACATATTACATCATTCATGACATGGTCATTGACATCACTGATGACATCACTGATGACATCTCAAATGACATCACTGATGACATCACTGATGACATCACTGATGACAACACCCAGTGACTGTATGTTTCTGTAAAGTTAACATATTTCTTACATATTGAAGAATGAGTGGATGTATAAGTGTCTGGATGAAGGATTTAGTAGGTGCATGACTGACTGTATGAGAGAATGATTTAATGTGTCTCACTGAGTGTATGGGTTAGTGATTAAAGTGTCTTAATTTGGCTATCATTATTTGTGTTGTTCTGTAAACTGCTGCATGTTTAAATCAGTAGCTATATCAGTAACTATATGGGTTATTGAATGGGAGACTGAGTATGTGTGTGGGTGGCTGGGAGGTGTATAACTCTGTGCATAGATGTGTGAGCAGTTGATTCCCTAGGTGTATGGGTTCAAAAGTGCATGTAGAAACAGCTGTATGGACAGTTGACTGTGTGCATGAGTATATTGGTGAGTGAATGGATATCTCAGTGCTACATGTCAAAGTAAGTACATATGTAAAACACACTCCATGTGAGAGTTGACATATATAAATAACTGAACATAAGAGCCAGTGAATGTGTGAGTGGCTGTATGAATCATTGTGAACTTGTATCAAGGATTGTATAAGAGAGTAAATATGTGTTACTATATGTTTGTATAAGTAAGGTGTGTATAACTGTATAGTTGAGGAAATGGAGATGTGATTGATTCTTTGCATGACTGACTAGGTGTGTGAGTAACTCCATGGATGTGTGACAGTCTGTGAGTGCCTGTTTACACTGAGTGTATCTAAGGTTATATTAGAGTCTGAAGATGTATTATCACATAAATGATATCATCAGTGATGTAATCAGTAATGTCAAATGAGATGTCAGTGATGTCATCAGTGATGTCATTTGAGATGTCATCAGTGATGTCATCAGTGATGTCATTTGAGATGTCATCCGTGATGCCATCAGTGATGTCACTGACCATGTCATGAATGATGTAATATGTGACATCATTAGCAGTGGATTGCGGGTCCGCGATATATAGTTAGTGCAACTAACTATATATGGAATTTCTATGGTTTTGTGCAAATAAAATAAGGTTTTTTAAATGCTAATCCCTAACTATATATGGTCTATAACCTATGGTTTTTTCAGTGAATTTTCAAGGTTTTGTAAATGCAAATTCCTAACTATATATGGTCTATAACCTATGGTTTTTTCTGTGAATTTCAATGGTTTTTTAAAAGCTAATATCTATAGCTGTAAAATATATTCTTTATTAAGTGACGTATCACGTAGCCCGTGAGACGCCTCATGATGCATCGCATAACCGTGACGTATCGTCTCTGCAGCGCAAACCAAACCCAAAACGTAAGCGCGCCAGAACACGCTTAAAGATATATATATATTTTTTTAACCTTAATTAGACAAAATCCACACGTGCACATATCACAAACGTTCAAAAAACACAATATGTCGGACTCCCGTTACGCTGCCGGTTAGCTGCCCGGTTAACGTACCAGGAAGCACCTTTACCGCGAAAAATCGCAATTTTTTTTTCTTTTGCCCCGCAGGGAACTTTAATAGCCCCCTCATCAATCCTAGGGGTTCAGGAGGGGTCTGCCTTACCCCTTTCATTCATTTACACCTTTTTTTTTTCCACCTCTTGTCTCTCGATCCTACCGAGAGACAAGATGGCGGCCGCTCCGGACTGTTTACAATGTTGACAGCCAATCAGCTACTCCTCAGACTCCCGTTACACTGCCGGTTAGCTTCCCGGTTAGCTGTCCGGTTAGCTGCCCGGTTCGCGTACTAAGACGCGTCTCTACGGCGAAAAAATCGGATTTTTTTTTTTTTTTTGGGGCCCCGCGTGGCTCTATAATATCCCCCTCATCAATCCTAGGGGGTCAGAAGGGGTCTACCTTGCCCCCTTTCCTTCATTTCCCCCTTTGTTTTGGCCTCCTCTTGTCTCTCGATCCTACCGAGAGACAAGATGGCGGCCGCTCCGGACTGTTTAGAATGTTGACAGACACCGGAGAACCAATCAGCTTCGCTTCGCAAAGTTCCGATACGCGAAAAGTTTGCTAACCGGATCGCTACCCGGAGCGCTGTTACAGATATATATCTTGTTTTAAACGTTAATTTCTCAAAATCCACTGAAGCACATATATTGAGACCTAGCAAAGGCACATCGGGCTAATAGTCCCTACAATTTTGCCAAGTTTCGTGGAAATCCATTCAGCCGTTCGGGCTAAAAGTGAGGCCAACCGCCCTATGGAAATTAACATGGGAAAAACGCGTTTTGGGACCCCCCTTTTTTCTCGGCCCCCCCCTTGACGAACCCCCCCCAAATTTCCAGGAGCTGCTCAGAAACAAAATGTGCCATTTTCCTGAAAATTTCAGCCAATTCCGTCCACAAACGCCAAAGTTATTAGGCATAGAATTTTCAGAAATCCCATAGAGAAAAAATCCTAACTATATATACCTACTGGCTATCGCCAGTAGGTAATATATATATATATATATATATATATATATATATATATATATATATATATATATATATATATATATATATATATATATATATATATATATATATATATATATATGTTTTAACAGATATGATTGTATATTTTTTATATAAGTTAAATTAATTATTTAATAATTTTAAGGTAATTTAAGTATTCTCGGTTAAGGCCGCCTCTAAATGGAACGCCCTTCCTCGCCTGCTGCGTCTGGAACCTAGCCACGCACTTTTCCGCAAAAAACTCAAAACCCTCCTCTTCCCCAAATAGTTCCTGGTTTTCGCCTGTCCTGGATTTTACAGTCTTATAGCGCTGGGATGCCCTCGGGTCACCAGGCGCTCTACAAATCTCAAAATAAATAAATAAATAAATAAGTATATTTTACCTATGTATTTTTAATATTTTTTTAATTTTACATTATTTTTAATAAATTCGATATTTTTCCAATGTATATATATAAACGATATTTTGGATTCTATATTTTGGTACTTACCTGTTTGTAGATAGGAATTCGATATTTTATCTGTTAATATTTTGGCGGCGATATTTTGGGTAGTCTATATTGTGTCCGTCGATATTTAGTCAGTGATCCTTCATCAAAGGCTTCCTCACCCCACCCTGGTTTACACTCGGGTATTTATATCTAGATACCTGCTTTTATCCAGGATCTATAACTTAGCAACAATTTCCTCATATTTCTGAAGCCGAGTCTGCCCTGGGAGTGACATTTCACCAGGGTGCGGGGAAAACACCTATGATGAAGCATGCCATATTTTGTGGGCAGAGCATCATCATCTAGTAAAACTGGAACTGGTTTTTAAACCGAGGAATATTGAATACGGAACAAAAAGGTTTTTGGTGCCCTGCGTCTATTGTGTTTGGATGTGTTCATTTTTGGGTGGACGCACTGTATGCACTTTGTATCCCTCTTGATCTCCCTGTGTCTCTGCCTTTATTGGCTGCTCATTAATAGCATGTGCATGCACATGCATGAAGAAAGACACACTTCTGCATGCCTGTCTTTATATATACTAGCACATTAAACCCAGAACCAATAACCTTGCCATTATGTTGTTCACTATATCAATGCAGGTGTAATCAGTTGGCGAGCGAATGATTCATTTGCTAATAATGGTACAGTAGCCCAATAAATGTATGTGCCTTTCGTGCAAGTCACCACAACACCTCGAACAGATGGAAAAAAAAGCAGAGACAAACATTGGCTGTAATCAAATACAATACCAAAAGATAACATAACATGAAGTTCAATGAAAAATTGACAAGGTCAAAGAACAGCAAGTAAAAAAGTGTTCAACAGCTGAGTGTGAATATAATACTGGAGATCTACCACTGAAGAGATCATGCAATTGTATCAAATTTAAGTTAACAAAATAAAAGTTATATATGAGAAATGTAATAAATGGTGATTTTACCTTTTGCATATAGAACAAAGTGAAGGCAAATTTGTTTTGGTTTTTGAATAGTTCATTGATTTAAACGTTTTTGATCTGCAGGTCACAATTTCAAATCCAAGCAAGGCCACCTCAGCCTTCAATCCTCTGAAGGTTTTCAAACAGAGTATTACTGACGGTAACAGTAACAATGGTTAGGGTGATGCAGCGGGCTAATACAACCCTCAATATTTGGCTGCCCTGCTCAGATATTTAAATCATGGTAGGCCCATTCAGCCTTTCATACTTCTGAGGTCGATAAAATGAGTACGGTTGAGTAGTAGAAAGCACCTGTTGTTTTAACCTCAAGATTTAATTCAGGGATAATAAGCACTTTACAAATTAACATTGTGTTTACTTGCAGTACTTATAAATGACAGAATGACATGAAGAGCTATACATAATCACTTTAATATTCCTTCCCTCCAGCATCTTCAGTGTAGGGGTGAATTTCAACCCCTGAAGGAACATGACTGCATTCCCCACTAACACAATCATAGAAGCCACAATTACAATACCGAACACATAGAAATACACAGCGAAATGTCTTCTACATAGCCAAGACACTCATCCCCTCACCTGTCCTTAGCAAAATAGACTGTTGCGGTATTCTACTAGTCGGTCTCCTACTATACCCTTTTACCCCACAAAATAAAGTTCTTAAATTTCACTAAAAGAACTCACTTCAACCTCTCCAGAAACACTCCTTCCTATAACCAGTATATGTTGAATGCAATACTGGAAAACCGACTTTCGACAAAGGGTAATTTGTTCTATTTAAGATTAAAAACTGGTTTAGAACTGGTTTGCCTCCAGCTCAGTCCCTGAGTATCAACAGCCAACCCTGGCTTACCAGTGACCCTCATCCGGGTTTTCATTGGTTTGGTTTCTGGGAGCACGAATACATGGGTGGTGTGTGCAAGGGATCCCTTGACGACGATTAGCTATCAAGAAGGGTGGCAGAATAAGGGTCAGCTTTTACTTTCTTGGAAGGGGGTCGATAACTTTCTTCCTTTCTTATGAAAATTGCGGATTGAACTTTCAGGACCCCTCATTTATTTAGGAGAGTGGTACAATGGAGGGTCAGAGGTCCTGCAGTTAAAGAAAGGATGTTGCCACTTTGGCAGAGGGACTCATGGGACTTTTGCAGTAAATTATTTAAAAAAATGCTGACAAGGGAGGTGAGAACTCGGCAGAAAGATTGGGTGAAGGGAATTTTCCAGTGACTGGCTATTGCGCAGTGCTGCACTGGAACCTTACCACCTCTTCAAAGCAGTCTTGCTCCTGTGAATAAAGCATCTTTCAAGAAGAAATCTGGAAAAAAGATGACTCAAGCATACATGACTTGCTTGATCCCGGAACTGGAACTGCTCTCCAAGAGTAAAGTGCTTAGGGTCCTGTTACCTGACAGAGGGACGTCAGAGGCAGCATGGCTCATGACTGTGAGGACTGCACCCTTTAGAAGCCTTGACTGTTCAGAAGCATGCCTCGGGGCCTGAGAGCTCACTGGGAACATTCCCAGAAAGTTGGAAAAAAATGGTTTTAGTCATTTGTTTTTAGTCAAGACTGCTGGACATTGGCTTCTCTGCGGGGTTGCCCCACACCCACAACTTTCTGTCTTCACCCTCCTGTTTTCTCAGCCCTTTTGTTGGCTTTTTGAACTTTCTGCGCATTATCACTGCCAACTGGTGCTAAATGGCTGTTGCAGACTCCTTTAAACAAGGTGAAGTTGGCTTACACCCAAGTGGCACATTTAATTTACTTTTAGGTCCTTAGTAAAAGTGGTACAGCATGACCCAGGGCCTGTAATTAAATGCTACTAGTGGGCCAGTATCACTGATTGTGCCACCCACTTGAGTTGACCTTTTAAACATGTGTCAGGCCTGCCATTGCAGCCTGTGCATGCTAAGCTCGGCAAAGGGTGGGCCATCTGTGGCCGTCAGGGGCCGAAAGGGGCCAGGCTTGGCCACCCCATTTGACATTTTTAACAAGGACTACTGACCCACAGAAGTAAGGTAATGTGCTAATCGTATTAAATCTAGTTGACAAATTCAGTCCTCCCAGATCATTAACGCATTGAGCGTCACTAAGTTACTAACTGACCCCACTGCTAAAATGAGTAAACGGAGGGGGGTAGTTGGAACTCTAGATGATTTTATTATAAGGGCCAAATCGGTGCTTATACATGAGATACAGGCAACCGAGAGACGATTGTCTTTAGATCTTGTCCCGCTCCAACCGAGGCTGTCACCTGGGGATACTTTGGACCTAATGTCTTCTGACATTCTAAGATCTTTCCCTTTGCCTTTAAGTCCTGATATAGGAGTTACAAACATACCGTCTTCATCCCCTTCTGCTAACCAGGATCTAAGCACCCCTGCATGCAATACATGAGGGACCGTGAGCAAGATAGCCAGAGGGCGGACACTGGCTGCTTCAGCACTTGGGGGAAAGAAAAATGCACCAAAAATAAACCAGTCAAAGTCCAGGCAAAAAACGATAGACTCTAATACAGACGTCCTGTGCAGTAGTGTTGGTAGCAGCGGCAATAGAACAGTTGAAGCCCGGATGATCAACTCTATCTCCACCAAGACTGAAGATCCTCTATTTAATGGCCCTAATACAACCGATATGGGTATTGAAATTTTAAACACTTTGATGGAAGGATTTGAGTCCAGACTGGATGATCTAATGGAGATTTTTGTTAAGAAACTTGATGTCTTATGGAAGAAAATGTCTAAGATAAAAACTGTGGCAGCAAACACAAATAGTGGTGGGGACGGGGAAATTGCTCTGCACCCAGTATCTAATGGTCAAACAAATGGTCAAACAAATTGTAATGCTGCTTCGCAATCCCGAAGCGCAGTTGACCACATGGCGCCACCCCAAGCTGCCTTCTGCAAATCATGTGGGAATAGGGAGGCTTCCCTAGCAAAAAGCGATGATCATATTAATAGAAGCAGCAGGTTGACAATAGGGAAGGATGGTATGGGTACTCAGAAGGGGGGCAACAATCAAGGCAGGTCGCCTAAAAAAGGCTTAAGGCCAGTTAACGGCACCAACAATGTGAATAGAGATCTCAGTAAGTCTGGTTCTAATTTTAATTCGGATGTTTTACATCTCCCACCAGCCTCCGCCCCATATGTGCTTGCCCTAATTGGCGTCCCTGCGCTTATAGAGGGACAGAGAGAGTCCTGGTCTGATCTCCAAAACAAGTCAGTAGACTGGCTTCATAAACACAAACATTTTTATCCGCATAGGATGGAGGAAATAATCATGGCCAGGAGAGTAGGGTGAGTCGGACCATCAAATAAATGTATAGATGCGGATTGCATTGTTTTAAACTTTAGAAGGCCCCAACAGGTCTGTCGCCTTCTATCCATTACAGATGAATCAATGAAACCCCAACTAATATTAGCACACTTCCTCTGGGTTACTTCTATAAGCCATCCTTAACTCCAAACAGAAGCTCTGAAACAGATATGCCCTTATCGAATGGTTTTCATATCCTCTCTGGTCTGGATACACAAGATTGACCATTAGACATGGTATCTAATGTAGAAGCCAATGATACGCCAATCTTAAACGTATCAATTAGACCTAATCGCTCCCCAGAGAGGATAAACTCAGTAAAAAGTGGCAATGGAGTTACCCTGAGTGTATTGAGCTGGAATGTGGCAGGTCTACATTCAAAACTTGATACTATAGACTGGATAAACATGATTAGGGAATATGACATCGTCATGTTCTCTGGAAACCTTGGCCACAGAAGAACTAAACATCGAGGGGTTCCATTGTTTCAGTGTGCTATCCCAAACACCCAGGATGGGAAGACCATCGGGAGGACTGTTTATAGGGATTAATGTGGCTGCTGGGGGAAGCTTTAAGGTAATCCCATCCTAGAGCTTAGATTATCAGGTAGTACTGCATAAAAGAGGGATTCATTTCCATTTGATACATTTTTATACTAATGATTTTCAGTCAGTTCCAAACAAGAGTTTTATAAAGCTTTTTGACTTTATTTCAGATTTGGATAATCAGTCCAATAATGGGAATCTTTTGGGTATTTTAGTGGGGGGGGATTTTAATGCTAAAATTCTTGGTATACACCCTGAAAAGGGAACGGCCTATTATGGACAATCGACAAATAGAGGTAGAGAACTTGACCGGTTTATAAGATCCCATAATGTGTCCAATGTTATGGACCTGGTCGCAGAGTCAACCACGAACAATCATCCAACCTATAGGGGAAGGGGTTGTAGTTCTATCATAGATTTCATTTTCGTATGCCCTCTGATAGAAAGACAGCTGGTATCTGCTGAAGTTGTACCCTCTGACTATGGAAATCATTATCCCATTAAGATATCGATACACACTGCCCATAGGCCAATTTTTCAGACCGAATGTGGGGCCACAAACCTAATGGTGTCAACTGATAATTTAAGATTGTGTTGGAAGGGGGTCGATAACTCCGAAATTTTCAGGAAAGTGGCAGGGGACAAAATGCCTCTGATTGTTTCTTGCCTTTCATTAGAATTACCACCGGTACAGATAATTGGGGATTTTGGGAAGATCTATCAGACAATCAAATCCCTCCTCTCTAGACCGTCGCCTCAAGTGGCACCCATCCCCAGGTGGTTCCACAGTGAATGCACACAAGCAAACAGGAATTTACGCAGGGCACTTTCAGCCACTCCGAGGTGTATAAAAGAAGTTAAACTGGCCAGAAAGAAGTATATTGAGGTAATCAGAGATAGGAAGAAGGATCTCCTGAGTGAACGATGGTATAAAATGTCTGAGGCTGCTAGCCACAAAAAGGGTAACATCTGTTGGGCGGCAGTCAGGGAGGTCCGTTCTATGGGCCAGTCCTCAACGCCGATTAGCTGTAATATCACCAGCGATGCATGGGTTGAACATTTTTCAGGTATTTACGCCCCTCCACTTCCATGTGAGGCAACCTTTAATCCAGGTAGCCCGGTACCCATAGAAATGAGCATTTTAGAACTTGTGGAAGCCATTAACCAGAGCCTAGGTAATAAGGCGCCGGGCCCAGACGGGGTCCCTATTGATTTAATTAAGTGGAACCCAGACTTCTGGGCCCTTTGCTTTTGAATGTTTTTAATAATTTAACTTTGACAAAAATACCCGAGACTTGGGCCACAAGTATAATAGTCCCTGTTTTGTAGAAAGGAGATTGATCTCTTCAGTGCAATTATAGACCTATTTCTCTAATAGAAAATACTCTTAAAATTTTAGGAAGAGTCCTGTACAACAAACTGGTGGGATGGACAGAAGCAAATGCCATCTTGGACCCATGCCAGCTCGGATTTAGGGGCAAGGTTGGAACGATTGAACAATGTCTAAACCTAAACTTAATTGTCGGAAAATATACTATTGCAAGGAGGACCCCTATCTACATGGCTTTTAGGGACCTGTCCACAGCCTTTGATCTAGTGAACAGGTAAAAGCTGTGGGCAATCCTTTCAGCAGGAGGGTTGGATGAAACACTGGTAAATTTTTTAGTATATTTACACAGAGACCTCCAGGCTCAAGTAAGGATTGGGATGGAAGGAGAGGTTTCAGGGACCATTGAAATTGTTTGGGGGGTCAGACAAGGATGTGTGTTGGCCCCCCTGCTTTTTATTATATATATTAATTGGCTGAACACCACTCTGAAAACGGCTACTCAAGATGTCCCATACATTAATAAAGAGCCCATCCCCGTGCTTCTTTACGCAGATGATGCGGTTCTTATAGGCCGCACTCCAAATTCCCTGCGTCTTCTTGTCCAAAATTTTAACAATTATATGGAAGAGTTAGACCTGCGGGTACATTTTAAGAAATCCTTTCCTTCCAGGGAAGCGTGAAATAGGCTCGATCACAATAGACGATCAAAAATTGACTTCTGTAAGATCTTTTCTTTACTTAGGTCTGGCCTTTGCTGCGAACGGTGCCTGGAGTGAGCATTTAGCTTACCCCAGGAGCAAGTTCTCAAAGGCCACCAATTAAATTTTAAGTCTACCCTGCCCTAGAACCACGGGTGCTCGTTTAGCAGTACAGAAAATATACAAACTTCAGTGCACCCCGGTGGCTACATTCGGTGCCGAGATCTGGGGAACGGCCAACTGCTCAGCAATACAGAAGGTTTTGCAGGAAACTACTGAGCACCCCAATCTCAACCCCCCAATATATATGTCACAAGGAGCTCAACATCAATTTTATAACTGATTTTATTCGGGCACGACCGGCACTTATGTGGGTATCAGTGTGGAAGAACGAAGCGGCATTCTTGACACAGCAGATTATTAAGGATTGTTTACATTGCGATGAAGGCTTAGAAATCCCATGGCTAAGCGGTGTGCTCAGAAGCTTGCTCAGCGTAAATAGAGAAAATGTCTTCCTGGATCCCATATTAGCAGAATCAGTTCCAAAAGAACTGCAAAATGCTTTGTACTCCCTATATAATAACGAGCGGGATGTGATGGAGTCTAGGAAACAAATTGTGCGAAATTATATGGCTATTGAACAGCACTGTTATACGCTTCATATGTATTTGACCTTACCGATGAGCCATTGTTTCGATTAAGAGCTATCACAATCCGATTTGCACTTTGTTTTCCACTGGGTTATAGCCCAAATTTTAACCAAAATTTGTACTCTTGTGACGGGAGGAGTGAGCAAACTATTATGCATTTTATATTCTTCTGTAAATATTATCTTAAATACTCTAAACCGTTTTTTTATCTATATTTTAACAAGAGAAGACCAATTACTTTGGAGGTGGCGTATCGTTGCATACTAGACTTAGATGTTGTTGAATTGATTTTCCGCACTGGCAGTTTTCTTAAAACTGCAATAAGGGCGCGTAGGTCTATGATGGATCCCTGATCATATATGACATAATCTGTGAACTGTTTTAACAATTGTATATATTAACATGATGGTCGTCTTTGCACCAGGCACTTTGGATATATGTATATGGAATTTTAATCTTTGTATCAATTATTGTGATGTATTTACGTTTTTGTGCTTTTATGGGTACTATTGTATCTGAATAAAGTTGAACTGAACTGAACTGAACTTAACTGAAGTGATAACTTTCAATTGGGAGCGGGGAGGACTGTTGAAGTTTGTGTCTAAAGTACTATATCTTTAATGGTAAAGTCGGATTTTAAATCCCATTTTGTAAATTCCACCTTTAGAAAGTTGGCATTTACTTGTTCCAACCATTTGGTTCCTGCAGCCTGTATCTTGGGTCACATGACTAGGTGGAGCTGCAGTTGGTCTTTGTATCTTTCTCCCAGACAGTGAGACAAATGAGTATTAGTGTTGGTATGATAGGCTGTCTCTGATTTTATTAGGGGGTGGTGCTGTCACCTACCACACTTACACATCACAACGGATTTGTCTGAGCATACTCACAAAGGGTTTGTCACTAGTCAAATGTAACCCCAGACACACTGGGACAGGGCTGGCAGGGAGGAAATTCTAAATGCCTCTGGGTGGTGAAAACCTCCAGAACCTACTCCTGCTTCAAAGTGGGTACTAGGTTTAAATATTGAAGAACCAGACCCAACTCTTCAGTACATTTCTGGATCTGTGGAATTCTCAGAAGTACTGCTGCTTCTCTGCTGCTGCCTGTTTGAAAGTACTGGACCTGCCTCTTGATTCTAGGACTAAAAGTGTGACTCCAAGTGCTAGTTCTCTGGCCTCCTATCAGAGCCTGAGGAACGAAAAGGCTCCAGCCACCTTGATCCCAGCAACTGGACCATGTCTACTGTGAGTTTTGCTACCCCAGTCTATGACCCTTGGAGGTGGACTTGAAGGTGCTCTGCCAGACCATCTTTGGTCATGTGGGCAAAAATGGTGCAGCAAGACACATTTTCTCACAACTCCTCTTCTGACCAGCCTGATGCAGATAATTTGCATTGCAGCACCCAGTCTTCTCTGAACCACTGCTGTGCCATGTCTCCTTGACGCAAACCTTCGCATCACATGCCCAACGTAGACGACATCCTCAATGATAACGCAGGACTCCGCATGGCAGCCCTGCAGCTATTTTGGAACAGCAGGTGTGTGACGCATCTTTGATGCAGGACATTAAACTCCAAGCACTCAGTCGAAGGCATCCTTGACGATGACACAGAACTATGTATCACAGCATCACAGCTCCAGGGAACTGCCTCAGCACAACCCATCTTCAAAGCGGTATCTCACAATGCTCTGCAACCTGGATTTAAGTTAAATCATTTAGGGCCAGATGTAGGAGCCAAAATACCGGTCGGTAACAGCCAATTTCGGCCGTTACCGACCGGTATTAAGTTTTTGGCATGTAGGGGCCCTATTTTACTGATTCGGTAAATTTACCGAATCGGTAAAATACCGAATCAGTATTTTTACCGATTCAGTAATTTTGAGATGTAGGTGGGACTCTTCTGAGTCCCACAGGCCTTACCGAATCGGTATTTTACCACCCAATCCAATTGGGTGGTAAAATACCGATTCCAGGTGTGCATGCACTTGTGTGCATGCACACCTATGGCATGTGACAGACAGACATGCCCTTAGGGCATGTCTGTGTGCCACATGTCACACATGCCTGAATTCGGGGTGCTAGAGGGTGTCAAAGTGACACCCCCTGCACCCTTGCAACATTCGGTATTTACCGAATCGGTAAATACCGATTCGGTAATGCCCATTAATTCCTATGGGCTTCAATGCCCGTAGGAATCAATGGGCATTACCGAATCGGTATTTACCGATTCGGTAAATACCGATTCTTACAGAATCGGTAATTCAATTACCGATTCTACCTAAATCTCCCCCCTTCTATTTTACCGATTCATAAATACCGAATCGATAAAATTCGGTATTTATGAATCGGTAAAATATTCTTGCCTACATCTGGCCCTTAATGTACTTTGTTCAGCAGGCTTAGCTTAGACTCTGTAACCTGCCCACGCTCCATCTTGGTCAGCCTGAATTTATAACTTGGTCCAGGTCTGGCGTCTCCAGATAAATACAGTGAGTGGTTTGTGCTTTTTGGCACTATTTTCACTTAAATCTTCAAAGATGCTTATCTCTAGTTCTACTTATTGGCTTTTTGTCAGTTGTCATTTTGGTGTTACATAATTTATTACAGTTTGCTCGATGTTTCTAAGTTGGTGTGGGATTTTTTTGTGTTGTGTTTTCACTTTATTAGTGTTTGAAGTGCTGCATAAATACTTCACATATGGCCTGCAAATTAAGCCTGACTGCTTTGTGCCAAAAGGTTTAGCACAGGTTCAGTTGGGGTTATCTCGTGACCTCATCCTGACAGAGATTATGGCTGCTGCTTGATTAGGGTTTCATAACTGTTAGACCAAGAATCCTTGATGTGGTTTTCCCACTTACATTTTGCCTTCAGACCTCCTGTTTGATGACTTATATTTTGCAGCAAAGTTTACATCTGCTAACCAGTGAAGTGCCTTAAAACATGGTGGAATTAACTTGTACCCAACTGGCATATTTAATTTACTTGCACGTCCATTGTAAAGTGGCACTACCTGTGGCCAGGGCCTGTGAATTAAATGCTAATAGTGTGCTTGCAACACTGATTGTGCCACTCACTTAAGTAGCACTTTAAGCATGTCTCAGGTCTGTCATGGCAGCCTGTGTGTGTAGTTTTTAACTTTCAGTTCAACCCGGCAAAATAAACTTATTACCAGGTCTTAACCTTCCTTTTATTACATACAGGTCACCTGCTAGATTAGGCCCTGAACAGCCCAAATGGCAGGATGCAATGTATTTGAAAAGTAGGGCACGTGCGTTTAAGTTTTACATGTCCTGGTAGTGTAAAATTCTTAAATTAGTTTATCACTATCGCAAGGCCTATCTCGCTCATATGATAACATTGGAGATACCTTTAGACATCCAGTAGACTTTAAAGTGTAAATGGGAACATAAAACCAGTTCATGTTTGGTGTCTGGAATTGCAATGAGAAATGCTAATGTATGGTGAAGTCAGATTTTACATTTCAATTTAGAAAATAAAATTTTTAGGAATTTGGCATTTTTGTGGCGTATTCACTTGGAGCATACAGCCTGTCTATGGGCCACATGAGCGGGTGTGGTTGGCAATTGGGCTTTGCATGCTCCTCTTATGTGGGTTTTTGGGTTTATAGTTGTAAAGAGTGGAAAGTTAATTAATTTTAATGAACTAATATTCAGAGCCTGATTATGATGTCGGTCAGAGCGACACGTTAGTGGAATGGAACCACCCAATTATAAGTCAGCGGTTCCATTTATAGTATTTGGATCCGACCTTTCTTTGGGGTGTTGGAAACATCAATTTCTCTATTGCAGCTTGTGCAGTGGCTTCTAACGGGCTGCAGCACAAGCTTTAAAACAAAAATGGATGTTTTGAAACATCCCTGCACCATGCGGTGCCTGCCACATGGAGGAGGGATATTTAAGGGGGCACCATAAATGCACCCTACAATCCTACAGCAGAGGGTCGGGCGAAGTGGCCCCCTAGTCACTTTCTGCCTGCCTTTTCCTGGTGGAGCTGGGGCTGGCTCCGCCATCTATTGAGATACAGTCCCAACCGCCATCCCAACGGGCTACATGAGCCCGTCCGAAGCGGAGATTTCCCTTGTAGCTTTACCTCTGACCGCCGGTATCATAATACTGACGGAAACCTATGATGCCGGGCGTAAAGCTTCGACTAGCTTTCAGATGACTTTCCTCCCAACATCATAATAAGGGCCTCAGTTTTTAATTAATAATATTTGTGTTATTGATAATTTATTATCTGAATTGTGCAATGATTTTTTTTTAAAGGATTTAGATGTGGGTTGTGGGCTGTGTATGGATATGGTTTGAAGAGTGAATTCATTGTAACAATAAATAATCTTTGAATTAATATTAATTATTACATTGATTATAAATTATGTCAATTGTGTAAATAATTTTATGTTAGATTTTATGAGTGTGTTGTTTTAAAGTTCCGTTTTAGGTGCAGGTTGTGCGTTTTGTGGGGTTATAGGGTGGGAAGTAACTAAATTAAATGTGTGTAATAAATATGTTTTGTTGATTAATAATTTCTAAATAGAAATATTTATTTTTTCTGATAGTTATTTTTGTATTGTATTTATAATAATATTTGTAGTTATTTGTGATATGTATTTAACATTGTATCAAGTTTCTATATTATTATTTTATTTTAAATATATTGTTAGTTTTTTGTACATATTTATATTTTTTCTTCATTCACTTTGTTTTTGAAATTTTTTTGTTTAAGATATTTTGTTTGTTTTTAATGTTGCACTGACTGGAGTGGAACAAGTAATCTTAAACCCCCCACACAATCCAACACTTTCCCTACTATTGTACTGACTGGAGTGGGAATAGTACATTTTACCTCTCTTCATTCCAGCACTTTCCCTACTGTTGCATTTATTGGAGTGGGAATAGTAGTCAAGTCAAGTCAAGTCAGAGAATTTATATAGCGCACTACATACCCAGAGGGTCTCAAGGCGCTAAGGAGGGGGAGGAGGATTATTTGTCAAATATCCACCTTTTAAGTTGTTTTCTGAAAGCTAGGTGGTTCTGGGTAAGGCAAAGGTAAGTGGGGAGTGAGTTCCATGTTTTAGCAGCCAGGTAAGAGAAGGATCTGCCTCCCATGGTGGTCTTGTTGATGCGAGGTACAGTGGCGAGGGCTTGGCTGGAGGAGCGTAGTTGGCGGGAGGGGGTGTAGAAGGACAGTCTTGAGTTGAGGCATTCTGGTCCGATGTCGTAGAGTGATTTGTGTGCGTGGGTCAGCAGTCGGAAAGTGATTCTCTTATTGACGGGTAGCCAGTGGAGGTCTTTCAGGTGACCAGAGATGTGTTCGTTGCGTGGGATGTCTAATATGATTCTGGCTGAGGCGTTTTGGATTCGTTGGAGTTTCTTTTGGAGTTTAGCGGTAGTGCCTGCGTAGAGGGTGTTTCCGTAGTCCAGTCGGCTCGTGACCAGAGCATGGGTGTCTGTTTTCCTGGTTTCGGTGGGGATCCAGGGAAATGTTTTTTTGAGCATGCGAAGAATGTTGAAGCAGGATGAGGATACGGCGCTGACTTGTCTGTTCATTGAAAGTGAAGAATCCAGGATAACGCCTAGGTTCCGTGCGTGGTCTGTCGGAATGGGTGCTTTTCCAAGGGCTTCCGGCCACCAAGAGTCGTCCCATGCAGAGGGGGATGTACCTAGGATGAGGACTTCTGTTTTATCTGAGTTCAGTTTCAGACGGCTGTGTTTCATCCATTCAGCAACTTCTTTCATTCCTTCGTGTAGGTTAGTTTTGGCGGTGCTGGGGTCCTTGGTGAGAGAAAGGATCAGTTGAGTGTCATCCGCGTAAGAGATGATGTTGAGGTTGTGTTGGCGGGCGATGGTCACGAGGGGGCTCATGTATACGTTGAAGAGGGTGGGACTAAGAGAGGATCCTTGTGGTACGCCACAGATGACTTCGGTGGCCTCGGACTTGAATGGTGGAAGGCGGACTCTCTGGGTTCTTCCGGTGAGGAACGAGGTGATCCATTCAAGTGCTTTTCCATGTATTCCGATGTTGCTGAGGCGTTGTAAAAGGGTGCTGTGGCAGACTGTGTCGAATGCTGCAGAGAGGTCGAGGAGGATGAGGGCGACTGTGTCTCCATTGTCCAGTAGAGTTCGAATGTCGTCTGTTGCTGCGATGAGGGCGGTCTCAGTGCTGTGTTTTGCTCGGAAGCCAGATTGTGAGGAGTCGAGGGATTTGTTGGCTTCAAGGAAAGCGGCGAGCTGGTTGTTGACAGCTTTCTCGATTACTTTGGCCGGGAATGGAAGGAGCGAGTTGGGGCGGTAATTTTTGAGTTCGGTGGGGTCCGCTGTGGGTTTTTTGATGAGGGGCGGTGAGTTTAGCGTGTTTCCAGTTTTCCGGAAAGGTGGCGGAGTTGAAGGAGCAGTTGATGACGTCTCGGAGGTGCGGTGCTATGACGGAGTCTGCTTTGTTGAAGATGTGGTGAGGGCATGGGTCTGTGGGGGATCCTGAGTGGATGGAGTTCATCAGGCGGATGGTGTCCTCAGTGGAGATTGGGTTCCAGTCGTTAAGGGTGTTCGCGGGGGGAGAGTGTTCAGCATGTGGTTGGGTGGGTTGGGCTCCGGGTTGGTTGTTGAAGCTGTTGTGGATGTCTGCAATCTTGTTGTGGAAGAATGAGGCTAGGGAGTCGCAGAGGGCTTGAGAGGGGGTGATGTCGTTGGAGTTGGCCGAGGGGTTGGAAAACTCCTTGACGATGTTGAAAAGTTCCTTGCTGTTGTGGGCGTTGTTGTCAAGTCGATCCTTGAATGCTGTTTTCTTGGCCTTTCGGATTAGTTGGTGGTGAGTGCGGGTGGCGTTTTTGAAGGTGTCCTTGGTGCTGGTGGTTGGGTCTTTTTTCCAAGCTTTTTCAAGGGTGCGGCAGAGTTTCTTGGACTTCTTAAGATCATCGTTGAACCATGAGGCCTTCTTGTTGCCAGGTTTGCTCTGACGTTTTTTCAGTGGTGCTAAGGTGTCGGCGGTGTTGGATAACCATAGGGTGAAGTTGGCGGCGGCTAGGTTTGGGTCCGAGGAGTGGGCTGGGGTGTTTAGAAGGAGCGATGAGGAGATCTGGTCGGTGGTGATTTTGTTCCAGTTTCTTTGCAGAGTTGGTTGCAGGTGGTTGGTGGGTTTGGGCTTGTTGTAGGTGAAGTGAACGCAGCTGTGGTCAGTCCAGAGGAGATCCGTAGTGTGGCTGAAGGAGACATGATTGCTGGAGGTGAAGATGGGGTCGAGTGTGTGACCTGCGATGTGGGTGGGGGAAGTGACCAGCTGTTTAAGTCCGAGGTTGGCGAGGTTGTCCAGGAGGGTGGTGATGTTGCGGTCGTTGATCTTTTCAAGGTGAAAGTTGAGGTCTCCCAGAAGGATGTATTCTTTGGAGGGGAGCGCGTGTGGAGTGATGAAGTCCGTGATGTCTTCACTGAATTTTGCGCGGGGTCCTGGTGGTCTGTAGAGGAGGGTGCCTCTGAGTGTGGTTTTGGGGTCGATGTGGATCTGGAAGTGAAGGTGTTCGGAGTTGGCGAGGTTGGCGTCAGAGCTGGTTGAGATGCGGATTGATTTCTTATGGACGATAGCGATTCCTCCTCCTGTGTGGCTGGTACGGTCTTTGCGAGTGATCTTATAGTCTTCAGGGATGGCAATGGTGATGTCTGGTGCGGAGGAAGCGTTCATCCATGTTTCCGTTAGGAAGGCGATGTCTGGAGAAATGGTGTCTAGTAGATTCCATAGGTCAATGGCGTGTCTGTGGACCGAGCGGGTGTTGAGAAGGATGCATTGTAGGTGGTTGGGGTCGGGAGTCAGTGGTGTGGTCGTAGCGGAGATGTTGTTGGTGCCGCTGAATTTGCAGGAGTAGCAGGAGAAAGGTCCATGGGTTTGTCCAGGGGCGGCTTGGACGCAGTTGGGGGCGCTACCGGGGTTAAGGGCTAGGAGGGTGGCGGCATCGTAGGTAATGCGGGAGGGCTGGGCAGCGCGAGGGGCAGGGGGTCTGGCGCTGGGCGCGGTCCAGGCGCGGACGGGCGTAGACGGGCTTACCTTTGGCGCACCTTCGGCGCGGGTTGGGCGCGGTCGCTGCGCGTGAACGCTGCACGCGGGAGTAACTGTCATATATGGAGGGTGGGGGGGAGGGGCGAGGGCGTCTCAGCTGGGAGGCGGGGCGGGCTCGAGACTACCACAACAACAACAAAATGGAGGCGGAGGGGGGGGGAGTACAGAGAACGCGCTGAAAACACCGTTCAAAACAGCGTAAATATCACCCAGAGATTCAGGCACAGCTCAGCGGCGATCAGGCAGGCAGCAGGCAGATACAACAGAGTATAAATTAATGCAGAGCGGCAATGAGGCTGAAATCGGCAATTAATGCAGTGCGCAATGAGGCTGAAATTGGCTATTTGCAAGCAGCAGGCAGCAGATTAAAAAAGCAGTAATGTGAAGCAGCGCTAGCAATAGCACAACGATACCAATATCCTCGAGGGACACAGGGGAGCGACCACTCAACTTGGGGAGAGGAGCGAGTTGTACATTTTTGTACATAGTACATTTTACCCTTCCGCTATCCAACACTTGCCCTACTGTTGTAAGGACTGGAGTTGGAATGGTAAATTTTAGCCCTCTGCAATCCACCACTTCCCCTATTGTTGCACTTATTGGAGGGGAATAGTAAATGTTACTTCCCCGCAATCCAACACTTTCCCTACTGTTGTACTGACTCAAGTGGGAATCATACATTTTACCCCTAAGCTATCCAAAACTTTCCCTACTGTTGTACTGACTCGGATGGGAATATTACATTTAACCTCTCCAGAATCCAACACTTTCCTTACTATTGTACTGATTGGAGTGGGAATAGTACGTTAGCCCACCACAATCCAACACTTTCCCTACAGTTGCACTGCCTGGAGTGGGAATAGTACATTTTACTCCTCAGCAATCTAATACTTTCCCTACTGTTGTACTAATTGGAGTGGGATTAATACATTTTACCCCTGTGCACTCCAACAATTTCCCTACTGTTGTACTGGCTGGAGGAAAATGTGTACATTTTACCCAGTTTAATAATTTTTGCATTGCATGAAGTGGGAGTACACGTTTTTTATATATGTAGAGTAATAGCTTGCGTAGTTTTGTAAAAGATTGTTGTGGGACACCCTCTTTGATAAGCCCTTCTCACCCCCTGGTAGATTGGCATGAGCAGCAAGGCTTATCTTCAAGGCAGTGTGTAAAGTATTTGCAACCACACTCCCAGTGACACAGTGATAACACCACAAATGGACACCACAATGATGTATGAAAGTAGAAGTATCTTTATCAAGAAGAAAAATACGGTAAGACCAAATGATATAAATCCAACATATGCGTATTCGTAATCTTTCACTTGGACGGTTATTAGGCCAAAAAACACAGGTTCTTGCGGTATTAATGAGCAGTGCAGGATGTTCAAATGCAGTCCTAATGCAATGCTATGCAGTTCGTATTCTCAGACCAATTCAGTTTGTAATAATGTAAGAATAATGCAACACTCAATGCAAGTAATCAGGAAGTTCGTAAAGGAAGAATAATGCAATCCTCAATGCACGTAATCAGGCAGTTCGTAATGCAAGTGTAACACACTCCTTAATGTAAGTAATAATCAGTTTGTAATGCGAGAATAATTCAATCCTCTATGCACAAAATCAGGCAGTTCATAGTGCAAGTATAATGCACTCCTCAATGCAAGTAATAAGGCAGTTCATAATGCAGGTATAACGCACTCCTCATTGCAAGTAATAAGGCAGTTCGTAATGCGAGAATAATTCAATCGTCAATGCACATAATCAGGCAGTTCGTAATGCAAGTATAACACACTCCTCAATGCAAGTAATGAGGCAGTTTGTAATGCGAGAATAACTCAATCCTCAATGCACATAATCAGGCAGTTTGTAATGCAAGAATAAGCACTCCTCAATACAAGTAATAATGCAGTTCGTAATGCGGGTTTTCTGCCAGGAATGCGATGTGCCCGCTCTATGGCGCAAAAAGAGAGAAAAGGAGGAAGACGAAAGAATATCCTTGAGCTACCGTGCCAAGAAGACCACTGCATCCTGAATCTCTGCCCCCTCCAGTAGTCCAATCAGGTACACATTATTTCATCTAGGGTGGCCCAACTCCACTCTATCTTGAAGGTATCTGATTCGGGTGTCAGACACATTCTACTGCTTCTCCAGGAAATCAGTTGCCAGTTTTAATTCTGTAACATCCTGCTCCACTGCAGTAACTTGGTCTCCTAACTTCCAATGATCCGCATGCAGAAGCGTAAGATCCAATACAGCCTTGTCCACTTTGGATTCAATAGACTCCCTGGTTCGTTCTATGGCATGCAAGATGACATCCAAACGGTCATGCGTGGCTTCCTGTTGTGTAAATGGTTGCGTCAAATCCATATCTGTTGAGCCAGCAACTTGCAAGGAGGTCCATGACCCAGTACCTTTAGTGTGGGCCATTGTTCCAGCCAATTTCTTTAGTGCACAACAGAAGGTGCGACACTCCCAGCAGATCAAAGCAGTATAGTTGGAAATATTTCCCTATTCACTGTGCAGTACTTAATGAAAGAACCAGCAGGAGAAGCCCCTACAGTCCCTCCACTCACATTGCCAGCTGTTGTGGTTTAGTTGTACCCCTCAAATGCAATACCCTCCACATTCCATCTTCAGCACCCGCATCCCCAACCTCCTGCAACAATGCAACTCTTTCCGATCGGTCCCTCTGGCGATCTCTGTCCCAAGCAACTGTGTCATCAATACTATCAGGCCTCAGCCCGACTGCTCCCGAGGTCACAATCAGGTCCTGAAGTGGCTGTGCGGCCCACTTCTTCCCATACCAAGCAGAGCTGCAAACAATGTCTACCACAGCACGCATGAAGGCCCTTGCAAGCATTACTCCTCCAAGTATTTCAAGCAGGCCACACACTGCTCCCACAGCCATGGTCAGACCGCATTGTCACCCTTCTCTTGACCTCACCAATCAGCACTGCTGGCAGCGACACTTTCCTTCCTTCACGCAGAGGTGCGATATGGGGCCCATCGGCAACCACTGTTTGCACTTCCCAATGCATGTCGCATCAACAGCAAGAGCAGGCCCAGATCGGGCCACTCCCAGAGGTAAGGTCAGTAGCAGTGTCTCCCATCACTTCTCTCACTTGGGCTGCACCACCACTAGTCTTTACTGCTGGGCAGGTGCCCCCATCCACATTGCCTGGTCCTTGTGACAGACCAGGCCCCAATGCCGGGCACTCCCAAGGCCTCAGGATGCAGTGCCACTCACCCTGTCTCACATTTGGTGGTCTCCTCGTAGCATCATCCACAGGTTTTCATCTCCACTCTGAGTGGTGCGATGTGCACTTCCTCTGTTGCCGGTGACTTCTCAAGCAGAGGCCACAACTGCCTCACAGGTGGGTCAGCAGGCTCCACCCGGGACGCACATCTCCAGCTGTGGTCTGATATCTGGTTATAAATGTTTAGGCAATTGCCACCCTACAGGCATCTTCGCACAAATCGGTTTCTGGGGGCTTGCACATTGATCCACCGTGGTTCCACACTGTGGATCTTATGTCTGTGCCAGAGAAATTTATCGGATGAAGGGGATGAGTGGCAGAGCGAGCTCAGAACACTTCCGCCATGTTGCCCCTGCAAGCCACAAACCCGGTCCATCATACATCCTTACTGAAGAGATGAGTCTGAGAGTCCAATATTCATACTTCATGCCAGCATTGAATTAGGAGAAGGTCCTAGAGATTTTTGCTCCTAGACCTCAGGGTCGTTTGGAATTCCTCCCCCCCCCCTGCTCTGGCCCCAGCTTGTCTGGTGGCACAACAGACTGGTGCATACAACCTTTGTGAAGGTGCAGCAGCAGAGCCTTTGTGAATGTGTAAGTGTGATAGATGACAGCCCCTCCCACAATCGACTCGGAGATGTCCCATCCTGCCAACACCTATTCCTCCTTTATCTCAGTGTCTGGGAGAAATAGACAAATTCCAACTGCCAGCTACACTAACAGCTGCAGGCAACAAATGTCTGGGACAAGAAAATGCCAACTTTCTAAAGGTTTCGGAGGTTTCGGAATTGTAACTGAAAATCCAACTTTTAAATTGCAACTTATTAGACACCAAACTGATCATTTCTACTTGCTCCAAATTGAAAGATATGAACTTATTCCATGTAAAGAGTAACCCATTGTTATCCTAAGGGAGAATTTGGCCTTCAGTATTGAAAAACAAATTAAGATTTTTTTCACTACCAAGACATTTCAAAGTTAAAATACTTGCCCAGCGGTTTAAATGCACTACACCCTGCACTATAGGTTGTTTAGGGCCTACCCTAGGGATATTAAAAGGATGGTCTAACCTAGTAAAGGTTTACATTACCAGGTCGAAATGGCAGTTAAACTGCACACACAGACTGCAATGATAGGCTAGAGACATATTTGAATGGGTGGTACAATTAATGCTGAAGCCCCACTAGTAAAATTTAATTTACAGACCCTGAGTAAACGAAGTGCAAATTTACTAGTGACAAATAAGTAAAATAAATCTGCCAATTGGGTGTGAGCCAATGTTACAATGATTTATGGAGTGTGCACACACACTTTGGCGCTTTTTAGAAGTGGTAAAGTGCACAGAGCCCTATGGCCAACAAAAACAAGATTAGCAAATTGGAGGAGTGAGGCAAATGTTTTGGGGGAAGACCACCGAAAGGCTGACAGGTAAACAGTATTTAAATCTATTTTATTAAGGGTGAGGTAATTATAGTGAAAAGGAGTGTGCATCCTATTCACAATTGGATTTGTACTTTATCAATAGCATTCCAGTACATAATCCTATGAGACAATTCAATATGTGAAATGTTAAGATAAGTTAATAAATGTTTCCTACTTAACATCTGTTAACATCTGTTTCAAGAAGGATTTATATTTGTGTGCTACGTTCAAACAAAGTTTTAATCTAGAAAGCCAAAAAGGAAACCCGTCATGACTGCACATGTCACATCTTCATGTAATTGCAAAACGTTCTGTCCATATTAGTGGCAAGAATGACATACCAGCCCCTATGTGCCGTAATAGATTATACTCCCCACATGCTACTTTTACCAGATGATGAATCTGTTGACCAAAAATGCACTAATTATTTCCCAATAAAAAATCACCCGCTCTGTATGACGTAGATTTTTTTTTTATATTCTAACGTATGTGATGCCGTGAGGTATCAAGAAAATGTCGCCCCTGTAGTATCTGAGGATGTCCAAGAGTTTTTGAAAATGAGGAGGAATCCATTGTCATGTTTGTGCAGAAATCGAATTGTTTTAGATGTGGGTTGGTTAGAAGCTTTCGAGGATACTAGTTGCCAGTGTGCTGTTTTCAGGTACAACCTTTCTAAAACAATTCACACCACATGTTTGCAAAAAAATAAAGACCCCGTGGTTTCATACAATTACCAGTGCTAACTTGAAATGTTGTAGGACGTCAACCTTGTTGTTGCAGAAACGCGAGAACGCATCACAGTTAAAAGTACATAACATGGTGAGAATTCGCAACATGTCATGCAAAATAAGAGATCGCCCTTGAACTATTATAATAGCAGGGAAATGTGTCTTTGTGAAATATTAAATTGAACTTCCCTAAATTATGTGAAAGACAAAAATAGTTCCGAATAGGTCATCAGTAGTAGCTGCAAGCAGGTGTTCATTTCAACGCTCAGCAGGTGTAACACTACCTGTGCTTTTAGGAAAGGTACATTTTAGTGACCCGGCGCGTGATTCGCACCGTTTATTTCCAGGGAGTATGTGACTTGCAGGAACATTCATGAGTCGGCCGCACCCAAACCTGGAGCGTCTCGTTTATTCACAGACAGAGTTGTGCAAATGTACCCAAGTGGTGCCTCGGTGAATTATGTCAGGATATATAAGCCGCAGTGCTTTGGACGTGCCCACTTGCAGCCAGTCTCTGAGAGGAAACTTTGACCGCAGCTGAATTGAAAGCAGGTATGTGTCAATATCTATTCTTTATTTTGTATGTTGGGTTACTTATAAAAGATGCAGGTACTTCGAACTACAATTTGTAGACCTAGCCATTTACTGTGCTGTGCCCAATACATTGTTTAAATTACTATATATAAATATTGATATAGGTTCTGGGAACCCAGGGGCAGCAGACACTGCTCCTGCTACCAACACATTCATACATCAAGCTAGTCCGGAAGATACAGATATCTTGAAGACTCGTATTTACTCTCTGTACACTTCACTTCAAGTTCTCCTAACAATGCTGGGACAAAAAGGGGGACTTCGAGGGTGCAATGGTGAGACAAGGAGACCATCTTGTATTCATTGGAGATACCGTTTGCATGGTCTCACATCTGCTACTCCCCTACAATTGGTTATTAAATGTCCATGATCTCTTGTTCATAACACTCTTCTAGGCGCTTAACAACCAATCTGACTAGGCCATTCACAATGTCGACATCTCACAATTCTTCCCATTCTGAGCCTTTTTCCTTTTTACCTAAAAGGGGACAAGTGAAACTCCATGTCCCAGAATGTAAAGTGGAGTTAGCTATGGTCTGGGCAGGCGGGAGAATTCATACATAAGACAGACATCGTTTCACCATGACAAGTGATGCAGATGTTCCCTTTCTTATCAGTTTATCTTAAGATCGTTGAAAGATAAGGCACTTTCTATTTCATCATATTTTCTTTACCTATTTTGCCCACCTCTCTTTACTTCTGCAGACGGCCTCCTGTGTACTGTACCTTTCCTTAAGAATAACGCTGGACTGCCATGTACAGATGTGCTCATCAGTGTCTGCATTGTTAGGTTGAATCTCCCTCTAAAGGAGAAGCGAGTGAGAGACGGGCTCCTGCAATGATTAGAATGTAAATTAAGGTGGACCGTTAATTACCACATTTCATGACGAAGAAAAGATATCTAAAGCACAAAACAGAACAAATCGTTTTGATTATACTGAAGGAAGTTCTCGAAACTTTGTAAAATTGTTACCAGTAATATAAAGCGAGAAAAACCCTTGGAACATGTAGTTATTATGACCATGGGCCCATCAAAGTGATCAACGGCCTAACGTTTGTGCAATGCATTGGGTAAAAGCGGTCACAATTTGTTCACCCACATTTTACTAAGTGCTTTGTTGTTTTGCAAACTAACATATGTTGAAACGTATTGGTTCACAAAATTCTGATTCCTAAGTTGTCATAATTTGACCTTCTTCATTAATATGCATCAGGTTGGTTGTAACTTGCAACCCATTTCAAATCGCTGCCATCACATGGATCGTGGACTGCCGGGATCAGCAAATCACTGTCTCTGATTGCTTTTAATTAAAGAAATTAATTTTTTTTATACGTCCGGTCTACCTTTAACTGAAATGTACAGAGAGCAAATATGGGACTTGGAGACATCTTTATTTCCTGCCTAAGTTGATGCCTGAATTTACTGTCAGCAAGAGCAGTGTCGGGGTATCATCTGCTGCCGCTGGGTACCCGGAACTGATATACATGTTTACTATATTAATGTAAACAATGATTTTGGGCACAATTAATGATAAGGTCTACAACTCCTTAAATGAAAACAGGGTGCACTTAAAAAACTGAAAAAGAACAACTTCTAAAGCCTTTTACAGGTGAGCAGCAGACCCAGGAACCACTGCCTACTCCCAAAAAATGCTTATTATAACATTGACAAAGAGGAACGTGCTTTTAGGGGACCCCTTCATGTTTGCTAGTGTGATACCACCTTCTGTGAGGTATCAGTAACCTATAAATGATTTGCAACCACAATTGCTGTCGTAAACGATAGGTAAGTACCTTAATAAATCACAAATTTAAGGGGACGCCCTAAACATGCTCTTTTCAATTTGTGATTTGGTATGTAGTTGGAGTTTTGAACATACCCAAATGCTATTTTGAGGTCACAAAGGTTCCGATTTAGGCCGGTCAGAGTCTTTTTTACCACCCAAGTAGGTTTGATCATAAGGCCCAAAATCACAAACACCTACTATTTATTACTTAATATCAAATTCTTCTATGCCAATGTAATCGATCAATACAGAACAAACTGTAAAGTGACTGCATGATCACCAACCTAATGGGTGTAATCACTGAAGGAAAATGACACTTGCAAAAGGAAATGATGAAAAAGAAGCCACTAAAATAAGGAACAGGCCATATGGCTGATTTGAGCAAAAAAGCAGCCTCACAGGCATAGTAAAGGAAATTAGCAACGGAACCAACCCTAAAATGCCTTCACATTACATAAAGATTGCACAACTCACTAAATCAATCTATTCATGAAACATCCCTATAAGGACTCTAAAAGACATAGATCACTCTTTCAAATTATCAGATATTTTGCCAACCCTGTCTCATAACCTGTCATCTAGGAGCAAAGGATCATAGTGATCTTCGCCCTCAAAAAATGAGTGTGCAAGGTGCAAATCCAAACCGGCCAATGGAGCATCCTAACTCCATAAATACTGTAATAACAAAAGGATCAAATGCAAAACCTACTACCCAGAATGACTGTTGGCTTTGGTGAAGGCTCTTTCAAATGACAGGCCCAAAAGCAACAATCAGCTAGGAAAACTTCACTAAACTATTAGGAGAATCTCACACAGCAAATGAAGGGCCACAATCAATGACAAGAGAGAAGCCTTGACATGAGGATCCCCCCACAACTCAAATCATGCTAGCCAATCACCTCTCCACCTTACAAAGTAGGCAAATTCAATGCCTTAACCCCTTCACTGCGGCGGCTATTCCGCCGCAGTGCTAAGGGGGCGGGGCGGAAATGCGGCGGGCGCATGCTGGTGACGGAGCCGCTCCGTCACCAGCTTCGGTTGCGCTGTGCTTACGACGGAGCGGTTCCGTCATGGCCCCGCCCGCTCAATAGAACGCTCAGCGCAGGCGCGGAATTCGCGCCGCTCAGAAGCGTCGGGCGGGCCATGACGGAACCGCTCCGTCATCAGCACAGCGCCACCGCAGCTGATGACGGAGCGGTACCGTCATCAGCAGGGGAGGGGTTAAGAAAGCAATAAATAGATCACTGCCTATCTGACCCTGATAATAATGCCCTAGAGGAGTTCAGACAAATAAAAGTGACCAAGAAAAACGTAATCTGTCAATCAAACAGGAAATCAGTGTAGACGCTCCTTGGCAAATTACTCCATGATATCAAAAAAAACAACAGAACAAGATTCTGGCACACTGGAAACAGATTACAGAATCCCACAGTTCACAGAGTTAGCTCTCACTTGACAAAAAAAGCCTGGGTAAGTTTTCTGTGTCATTATTTTAATACAGAATACTCCAGCAGTACAAACAAAGAGAAGATAATGGGTTATACAAACACAGAAACACAGGAGAAACTTATGATCTAAAAATGCTCAGACAACATTAACAAATGCAATTACGGCCACACAGATTGCAAACAGGAAGCCCAAAGAAAGGAGGGAAGGAGCACCAGGTCCAAAATCCCCCCCAATTCTGTTTAAACTAGACCCAGATTACTGGGCAGAAACATTAAAACCAGTATTTGAGAACATTCTTCACACACACACAATCCCAGCTTTCTGGAGGGGTTAATCATTTCCCCAATCCACAAGACATGTGACAAGAATGAAGCAAAAAATGATAGGCTGGTCACCTTAACAGACAACAACGCAAAATATTGTGTTGGGCTCATTCCAGAAGAACTAACAGATTGGGCATCACAAAAGATAGACATACCCCTTAATCAAACAGGTTTTAGCAAGCACATGGAGACAACCACAAACATATTAACTCTTTCCCTGTTGATAGACGCTATATAAGATGACAAACTACCAGTATACTCCTGCTTCATTGATTAACCTCATGCGCGCTAGCGGAATTCTGCTCGCACGCTGAGATTTTGTAAATCGCATGTTACGTGACGAGCTGGGCTCGTCATCAGCGTGCGAGGAGGCTACGCCATGACGAGCCCAGCTCGTCATCAGTGTGGAAGGGGTTAATCCTCAGCCTGTGATCACACGGACAGAGAGAAGCTGTGGGACAAACTCACTAAAAGAAATATTCCGTCCAGTCTTTTGAATCAGCTGATTCTTTTACACATTGATACTTGGGTCCAAGCGAAGCTTGCAGGCGGCGACCATCTATCAATAAAGATTTCAACCCCAAAGGGGCTGATACAAGGCAGCGTACTAGTCCTGACTTTGTCCATTCTCTTTTTGCCAGATGTATCAAACAAATGGGACAAGTGTAATTCCCATGCTCTAAAGATGGTCGGTCTTTCCCTTTTGAAGCTGTTATACCCTGATTACCTTGTGGCCATCAGCTTCCAAATCTTACTGGACACCACCAAAAGTTATTCTGATGAAAATGGGCTGAAAATAAACATAGACATATCTAAAAGCATGGAATTGAACCAAAAAAACTAATCTTAAAATGTCACTGGCATCTGACAGACAACAGGTAGAAAAAGTCAATGAACATAAATATGTGGGGTTCACAAAAGATAGCAAAGGTGCATTTACGGCTCAAAAAGAGGCATTAAAAAGAAGAGGAATTACAATGGCAGTAGCAAAAAATATCTCAAGAACAAAATTGTTGGTCCAAAATGTACTCCCCTGATCCAGGTGGTACAGGCAAAAGTCTTTCCAACTACCACCTATGGGAGCAAGTGTATGAGAGGTCGGGATGCTATCACGCAGGATGGTATAGTAACGTAAGCATTTGGAATGATTTTTAACTTACCAAAATGCACATCACCTGCTCAAATTAGACTGGAATTCTGATTGCAGTTGTAACAATGAGCACGCAGAGCAGCTTATGTCAAAAGCTGGTATATGATCAAGAGAGCTAAGAATGGCTCACTAAATTCTCATCTATGAATCAATTGCTGTCTAACTATACCAGTGCAGTGAAATCCTATAAGCAGAAGTTAATAGAAAAACTAGGCTTATATATGGTCTTTTGGAGGAATAAGGAGCATACAACAGCTTCAAACAGCCTGTCACAGCAAGTGTTAAAAGGGTTTCCTTGGCAAAGGATGAAGCTCTGCTGTCTGGGAGAGTGCACAAATAGTTTACTCTGCACAGCTACCCCAAGGGATTTCCACAACCTTACCTAGGTGCAGGGTTCAACACAAGAACTAAAGAAAAAAATCGATGGCACCGGCTTGGCCTCCTTCCATCTTTGCTCCACCTACCACCATAGAAACACCATCAGACAACATTTAGTTGCAGTTTGTGTGGGGCAGCCAAAGAGGATATGATTCAGTTGCTATGCATATGTGGAGAACTTGTACATGAATACAGATTTCCCTTTAATGCCAAGGGATTAAAAACTTGAAGTCAAGCAGTGAAAGCATGCTTTGCTGGCAGATATGTTCCATTAAACTGCTGCCTTGTACTGTTCCTGAGCATTGCTGAAAAAAACTCAACACCAGTAGCAATAGATTGACAACCAATAAATAATTATGTATATTTCTCTTGGCCAGAATACTGACACCACAAGAGTGCAAAATACCTTGGAAAGGAGAAATATTTAAGACTATGGGGCGTATTCACAAGGAGCTATTGCTGAATTAACTGCACTTTATCGCGGCCAAAGTAATGATACATTTACCCCACCATTCACAAGCAGGTGCTAACAGCCCACAGCACCACTTTTCCCGCGATAGCAGCCGCAAAAAACATCGCCACAGAGGACCCCCGCAACTATTGTTAATGAGATGCAGAGTAGGCGTTTCCATGCAAAAAGCCACAACAACACCACACCTCAACATTCATAACGACCAGCCAGCTCGGCGATAAGAACACAAAACACATGATAAGGCGCATTAGCAGCAGGAATTTTACACCTGCTCTGACCTTGTGTAAAGTTGGACGGCAGCCTGCTCCACAATAGGGAGCCCTGTCCAGGGCATCATCGGAAGAGCAACAGATGACATGGAGCAACTGAACATGCATTATGGACACCCAAGAGGGCTACAACACCCACCCAACACCCCCCTGGACCACCACAGGGGCAGCACAGACAATTACAGCACCCCATCATAATTTCCGTTTCTACACCCAGGCATAGGACCCCGATGCGCAGGACACATTCCTGTGCTGTTTTGTGATGCCCAATCTGGTAGTTCTTCTGGAATGAGCCCAACACAGTTGCGTGAGATCCAGTGCGCCTGACATACCCCGGCCCGCTGGACCACAACCCCATCAGGCCCGACCCTATGCAGCCAGGCCACACCGATCAGCATCCGACACTGGCATGTGTCATGGAGCGCCCACCACGTGTCAGTGTAAGCTCAAAGCCCGAGACTTCCTTCGATCAGTGAAGCTTAGTGCCATATGTGCTTCTTGTGACAGATCCTGCCACAAACCCTGTCCAAAGCCATCCGGTGAGCCCTGCTGCCACAAACCCTGTCCAACGCCATCTGGCGAGCCGTGCTGCCACAAATCCTGTCCAACGCCATCCAGCGAACTGTGGATGAGGGACCAGGACAACCCTGCAGACCAGTAAGTTTCACATCCAGGACCTAGTTGCGAATAATGATTGGCAGAGTCCACACCAGTGAACTCATGAAGGGAAATAAGCGGAAGATGCGTCTCAGTCTGGACAAAAGCCGGATCACAGTCACGGAGGTGACCGGGCACGTGGTGCCACTTAACCTGAACTACACAGGCCCGACATTCATAGACACTTTCTGGTCAAACAGTGGTGGCATCTGAGCGTATGGACTATGGGGCAGTTTTCACCCCCATGTAGCTGATACGGAATTGTGCTGACAACATGCTGTCACATTCCACTCCCCCATTTTTTGCTTTCAGATAAATTCAAACCTTTCAGCGTCTAGCCCTGGAGGACACCTTCCACTGTCCCCCGAAACAACATAGACCTCCGACTATGATGGTGAGCTGCTCAGGTTGCATGGCCCATCTGACTGCACCGCAAGTCAGCGTCCCGTGGTTGGGTGCCTGGGTCGCAGCGCATCTAGGGCCAACAACTCTTTTCTGGTGAAGTCCGGGAACCCTTCTCTGGAAACATAGGCTGGCCCCTGAGGCGTAGGCCTTGGGGTCATTAATGTTATGACTCGGTGGCCTTGTGCTGTATGCATCCTCTGGGCCCAAATGTGTCCCACCAGGGCTCACATGATTACAGACCAACCCAGACAACACATTACCGCAGTAGGCCCTTGCCACCACTGCAAGAACCACCTCCAAACCCCATCTGCCAGAGTTGCAGCGGTGGTCCTGACAGACTTCTGGGTTGCTCAGGCCTGTTTTGGATGCCATCATCGACCTGATTCCCTGCTCAGCACTCCAGGTGCCAGTGACTCAGTGCACTGCAGGACATTGTCCGTTGCTGCTGGTGTTTTGTGCTGTGGAGCGGTTGCGCAGGTATGTCACCACGAACAGTGTGGGGACCCTGAAACTTTAATAGTGAGGATGATGCAGGACTGACACACCCCACTGCATCTGCATCCGGAGTGTATCTAAGGGACACAATTCGAGACTTTTACTGCACATGAGCACACTCATCTCTAGTGTCCACATCCCAGTGCACTGCAACTCACAGGCATTTCTGTTTGCATGTCAGCTGTCCTCTGGACTTCATCCACCTCACCCCAGGCTGCTCAGCACTTGTCTCTGTATTGCATGTGTTTTCTGTATCCATTGCACTGGTGTCCAATGTCCGAGTGGTTGCCAACATCAGACATTCCGTGCGGGTTGGCTTATATTCACCCCACACACATCCAGCACAGGTGTCACTACATGTGGCCCTGCCAATAAAGGGGCCAGTCGCATGTGCCCGTAGAAAGTTCTACATGATCTCTGCGTGTGTCCCTGTGGACTTGTAGTATGCATTTGGGCCCTGGGCCCTATGACTTTACATTTTGCTGTGTACATCAGATGCAGACATGTCACCGGAGGCAGTGGGTTGGGGTTTGGACATGTAGATTTGTCATCACTGCTACCGGCTCTGTCAGCTGTAGTGGGCATGTTTGTGTGCATGTGCAGAGCCAGTTGTGTCCTCCGTTCTGCAGTGGTGGCTATGCGTGTAGTTCCACGTCGTTGTCAATGTGGGTGTGCTGTTTGTGCTATGTGTGTGTGCTGCCGTGTGCCAAGGAGATGCGAGACATGATACTGGGTGTTTGTTGGTGTGCTCTGCCTCATTGTGCATGTATGCCAATGTGCCCATCTCCCTACTCCTTGCCCGTCTCCACATTGATGGCTGTTGGCTGGGTTTCCTCCAACTCCTCCGGTAGCACTGGACTACCACCTCCTGTCGCTATTGCTGCCTTCCTGTTGCCAGCGGTTTGGTGCGTGGTTTAGGTTGTCACACTATGCAGTTGCCTATAGGCCTCCTGGATTCTCCTCCCCTTCTCCCTGAATGCATTACAGGTGGTCTGCTTGTGGGTCAGTTGCTGGTAGTAATCTGTCACCTCTGTGATGCTGGTCTTGTTTTCCTGCAGTCTGCACCCTGTTTTACTCTCCCTCATCTCCTTAGCCTTCCCCGACCCTGTTGTTCATTGCTGGTAGTCTGTGGGGGTTGTGGAGTTCAAGTTGGGATCTGCGCTGGGTCAGGGTGCATCCATGTTGCTACGAGCTTTGTCTCTGGTGTATTTTTACCTGGCTTTTCATGGTGCATTATCCAACCAGACAGGTGGGATTTGTAGGATTGTGGCTGGTTTTCGCTACTTTTTGTACCGCAGTTGGCCTCTTTGCTTGTTTTTTGCATTCGCGTATCACATAATTGTGGTGTGACGTTGATTTTCACGCGAATATTTGCAGCGTTGTCTGGTGCCTATTGCATGCTACCGCCTTGTTGTGAATTCCATGTTGACGCAGGGTTATTTTCCCACGATAGGCTACGATGTTGAAAGTTGCGTACACTAATCTTGTAGTGGTTATCAGACCTTGTGAATATACCCCTAAATCCTGCTGACTTTACACATTGACTTTTGCAGCCCACACAGAATCTTATGCTCTTACGGACTCTTAACCTCAAATATTCTAGCTGCTAACAGCAGGTTTTACTTCTAAAGAATCATTTTTACTTGTTTCTGCTTGTGCTATCTGTATTATGTGTTTATATGCTGTCAACTTTGCACATTTGTTCTTGCCGTCCATACAGTACTTTGTGGTAATAGTCTAAATGATGCAGACTTTGCACATTGTTTTTTGAAGCCTATACAGAATCGTATGGCCTTACAGTTAATTAGCCCAAATAATCTAGTAGCTAATAGCAGGTTTTACTTCTGATAAATAATTTTGAACTGTTTCTGCTCTTGCATCTGCATAATACGTTTTTAAGCTGCTGACTCTGCACATTGGTTCTTGCTGCCTACACATTATTTTGTGGTCCAATGTTTTTTTTTTTTGTTTTTTTTATTTGCATCAAGTGGTCAAAAAAATAGAAACGCCATGATAAACAAAATTAGTCTACAAAGATTTCAGAAAGAGCAAACAAATTAACATTAAACATTCCATAAATCATAGGCAATAGAGAGGTCATACAATAAGAGAAGAAAAAATCAAGAATTGAAAATATACTGTTATTGGACCATAAATAAACCCCAAATTCTGTCAATTTTTTGTTTAGCCTGTAGGCCCCTTGAAGCAGCAAAGGCAATCTCCATATTATATGTTTCCTTAACCAGGCTCCACCATTCCATAATTGTTGGTGGATTTTTTTTAATCGAAGCTCTGGCAATAGTAAGTCTTGCACAGGTAACTAAAATATTCAACAAATCACTAAATGCACTACTACCCCCGCATATACCCACCAACACATCAATTGATGAAAATAGAATAGGATGACCAAGTCCATCCCAATATTCACTAAGATGAGGGCAAGAAAAGAACATGTGAACAATATCAGCACCACTTAGATCACATTTAGGGCATTTCGTACGCTCACTATAATTATATTCATTGCCCATTTAAGAATTCTCTCGGGGGTATGGGATAGTTGACATTCAGTTTTAAATATTTGCAGTTTAAGACTAGAAGATTGAACTTATACATTTATGCTTTTAGGAGATATAGTAATTAGATCAGATGGTACAATCAAAGCCAATTTCCTGTTCCATTTCTCAGTTAATGTTGTGATGTCACTAGTGTTAAAGCCAGAAAAAATCTTATATCCTATGCTAATCATGGCTTTGTCTGCTTTTCTATAGATACAATCCCATACCTCAGAATCTAATACCATGGTAAGCTCTAATTTCTTCACTAGATAGTCTTTAATCTGATAACATTTAAACCTAGCCATTTCAGATAAATTATAACATTGCTTCATCTTTTCAAAAGTCATAAATCCCTGGTGATCATATAAATCTCCCAAGAATCTAATACCGGAATCTGAAAGTAATCGGCAAGCTGAATCATGAAAAATTAAAGGAAAACCCGGATTACCCCACAATGGTGTTTTATAATGTAGATGAGAAACATTACACTTAGCCATAATGGAACGCCAGATATTAACGGTATCTCGTACCGTCTTAAATTTAACGCTTTTGAAGTAGTTAGGGTCGTTTAGCCTGTAAAGGAACATATTAACATCCTGTCCAAGTAAGAATTTATGAAGGTACAAACACTTATCGAAGACTGTTAGGCTACAAAAACGAGTCAAGAAAGCCGACCAATAATAGAGCTTAAAATCCGGGAGAGCCAATCCGCCTTGACTAAAAGGGAGTTTAAGTGAGGAGACAGCCCGCGGGCTTTTTTATATCCCTGTGGTCCTATGGTTTGTTAATTCTATTAATTCTGGCTCCTAAATGCAGGATTTCTATTTTTGAATAAACAATCTTTTACTGTTTTAACTGCATGATCTCTGCACATAGCACACTGCTGTACCTGAATAATAATATAAGATTGAACTGTAAGTTTGGGACTCTAATTATGGTTGATTACTCTGAGAAACTGAATGCCAATTGCTTACCCTATTGTAGTGGTTTTAGTTAATCATGCAAATAAAGAGATTACTAACTTGCATACTATCTCACAACCTAAAATCTCCTGGGTATTATAAATAATATTGCAAAGGTCTTCGCTGGGAAAATACAGAAGATCAACAAAGAGCTTAAATCTCTCCGAATGCATCCTAGTGTCACACAATGGAAAATACCACTGCAAATCGGTCATCATTTCAAGAACTGGAATCATAAACTCCAACGGAGAATTTGGAATCCAAGAATCATATGTAACATTATTAGGAGCCTATTCCTGAACTCCTATACAACACTGTGCATTGTATATGACACTTATAAATCACAGTATCATGAAAATCACATTTTAACAATACATATTTCACTTATTAGTTAAATCTGGAGAGATCAATGCCATCCTAACGAAATGTAACTTTGATACTGGAGAAACTCCAAAAATTGGTCTAGCATACCTTTCTATGAAAACTAACTCAAATATATGTCTGCATACAAAATCTCTTATTTACATTCTCCCCTCCCCCCCGAAAAAAACCTGAATACATGCCATTGCTGTTTCTAGTCATATGCAGTACTCTAACTGTTGGACTTGGGCCTTTTTTGGCAGGTTCACCCCTTAATTCTTTGCCTTTAGCCTCTGGTATGGTGGTAGTGATTTTAGGCCTCTGCACACACTATGACTGTGGCCCAGTGTAAAGTGCTTGTGCACTCTGAGTGCGTGTGCTGAGAGTGTTAGGCCTCCCATAGGAATGCACGGGGGATATGTATGTCCAGGGTTGTTCCTGATATCTGGAGAGTGCAGGGTTGAGTTTTGTATGTGCGAAATCGTGAGAATAAGTGCTGCGCAATGGTGTGCACAGATTTGTTGTGTCTAGTTGAGAAGTGCCACTTTTAGAAGTTGGCATTTCTGTGAGATGTGAATTGCCTGTATTGCTTGTGAGTGACAGGGGCTGGCTGTCGTGGTTGGCTCCAGGAGCCAGGATGAGTCTGCCCGGTGGTGAATAGGGAGATCTGCATTATAGATGGGAGGGAGGAGTTCCCCCTGGGACCTGAATTGGGCTGTGCCTTCCCTCCACAATGCTGGCTCCACCTCCTGTGGTGCATCTGATGTCCCTGGCCTGTCCTGTGAATAGAGAAGGGAGCTGAGAAAAACAAAGTGCTCCAGAACCAGTTGTATCTGGTTCTCCCCTTGCCTGCACCTTTGAGAAGAAAGGATTTAGCTGTATAAAAGGAGGGGCTGTGACCCAATGAAAATGTTCTTGTTTGCGACTTGAATCTACCAAGGGTGTGCTGTTGCTGGGGCTCAGGGGAAGGCTTGCATCCCTGGGCTTTTCCCTGCCCCTGGATACCTGGAGGACCTCTTTTCCCTGGGCCCTGCCTGCCCCCTTTTCATCTTTAAGAACATTTTGTTTGCTATTCTCTACAGGACCTTTCTGCATCTTTTTGCGCCCTGGGAGCGCTGTATCTTAATTTTCCCCTTTGGTAGGGAACCCCCACCTTGGGGATTACCCTGTGATGCCGGCCTTGTGGTTACCCACCCGCTTATTTTTATATTTACAGTGGGTGCCCACGACACATGGCTGCTATTTTTATATTTGAAATAGCAGGAGCCCACCCTGCTTTATAGTCCAATTTAGAGGAAGCCTACCCCTCATTGCGCTTTTGTTAAACTTATAACTAAAGTGGGTGCCCACCCCGCTTTTCACCGCCACGGACCGAGCCGCGTTCAAAACCTTTGGCTGAGCGAAGAGAGTTGCTGCCTGGCTGCTGCCTAGTGCAAACCAGAATCTGTCTGCCTGGTTGGGGGGGGCGGGCCTGAACCCAGCCGGGAGACGAGACGGCAGCTGCGAGATGGGGGACGTGGTGAAGCAAGGCACCTGGTGAGGCGGGGCTCCCATTCATGGGGAGAGCCCCGCAGGTGCCGCAGCCGGTTCCCGTGGAGGGGGCACGAGGCACATTGCCGGTGCCTACCCCCGCCACATCCAAGGAGAGGAGTCCCATGCGAGCAGCTCGGTAAGTAGGAAAGGGCTGAGGGGCTCTGTGGAGACTATCGATGATGCCTGATAAAGGCAAAGTACCCAGTTAACGCTTTCCGGGCAGCCTCAATGTGTAGCGGGCAGCTCCAATGTTTGGGGGCATATTTAAGTCCAGAGCCTAGATGGCTCTAACATTTGACCATATTTACTTAAAGGGCCCAGAGAGGTCCTCAGGGGTTTATGCTACCCCAGTTTGTGCATAGATATTTCAGGAGCATGAGTGCTCCAAGGGACATACTTTATTTTCAGAGCCAGATGGCTCCAACGTTCTACACA
The DNA here is from genome assembly GCF_964263255.1 of Lissotriton vulgaris. Lineage (NCBI taxonomy): Eukaryota > Metazoa > Chordata > Amphibia > Caudata > Salamandridae > Lissotriton > Lissotriton vulgaris. The sequence goes on from NC_141695.1 coordinate 267,373,737, forward strand.
TTTGTCCTGAGGGCCAGTGAGAGCCCTTGCCGCACTTTTACTTCCCAGCTGCCCAGCAAGTAGTGGGCAGCTGCACCGTTTAGGTCTGTTTTTTTAAACCCAGGAGTGAGACGCACTCCTTCGCCCCATCTTTGCCTGCATAGCATATACCGTTACTGATATAGTTGGTTGTACTAACTATAACTCGCCCACCCGCAATCCACTGCTGATGATGTCACATATTACATCATTCATGACATGGTCAGTGACATCACTGATGACATCTCCAATGACTTTACTGATGACATCACTGATGACATCATCCAGTGAATGTGGTTTGGTTCTATATTTAGTATTATATATATATAATGCAATCTGCCTTGAAGACTGAGTGCATGTATAAGTGTCTGAATGGAGGATTTAGTAGCAATGTGATTGACTGTGTAAGTGATGAATTTCAAGTGTCTCACTAAATATATGGGATAGTGATAAAACTATGTGAATACCTGTAGCACTCTATCTCTTGTTGTGTAAAGTACTACATAGGTTAGTTACTAGCTATGTGAAAGTCTATATTAGTTATTAATTAGTTAAGTGAGTATTTGTATGGGATAGTGAATGAAAGTGTGTGTGGTTGGGTGGGAGGTGTGTGACTGTCCAACGATGTGTAAATAGTAGATTTAGTAGGTACTAGCAGCCTGTCCCGACCTTGTCCAGGAGCAATCAGGCTTCAGGGCCCCCGCCCGCCCCGGCCCCCGCCTGCCCCTAAATTGTCCGTGGGTCCCCTGGAGCAGCAGCCCGTCCCGACCTTGGCTTCAGGGCCCCTTGCCTGCCCCGACATTGTCCGTGGGTCCCCCAGAGCCTTACCTCATCCGTCACACCTCCCCGCGCTCCAGAGTTCACCAACCAGCCGCTCCTCGCCGCTCCTCCCAGCCTGTCCGCCGCTCCTCACCGCTCCTCCCCGCCTGTCTGCCGCTCCTCCCCGCGCTCATGTCTACCGCTCCTCCTCGCGCTCCTGGACGCCGCTACTCCCCGCTCTCCTGATGTCAGCACGCACGTCGCGGCCGGCGCTACTTCCATGGGACTGCTTTTTTTTTTCTCGTAAATTTTTTAAATAACTTATATTTTTTTATTTATATAGCCTATGTCCATATGCACACCCTGACAATTACAACAATGTATCGGGTGTTTGGATTGGCGCTTTGGTTCCCGAGTTTACCCGCCTCAAAGGTTCAAAGTTCTTCCTTTATAATAGTAGTATAGATATCAGGTTAAGACTGTATGTGGTAACAGTTGTTTGGGTGAGTAAATCTCTTTATGGGTGTGGAGATGAGTAAATATATTTCTCAATGATACATGTCCATGAAACAAGAAATATAAAAAGCAGTGTATGTGACAGTTGTTTTATATAAATGACTAAACATAAGACACAGTGATTGTATGAGTGACGTATGGATAACTGTATACTTGTAATAGTGATTTTATAACATACTAAGTATGAGTTACTATCTATATCAATAAATAAAGTGGTGTTTGTGTAAGTATGTACTTTGTAAATATAAGTATGATCAACTGTTTACATAAATGAGTAGAATGACTACATAAGTAAATAGAATGTGTGCTGGTGTGTAATGTTGATGTAGGTGTATAAGTATATTTAATATTGTTCTATTGATCTTTATTAGCATGTATGAGTGAAACTATAGTTAAGTGTTTAGATGTGTGTGTAGATGTAGGAATCACTGAGTGGGTTTTTAGAAACTTGTATTGGTGTGTCAATAGTTTCAAATATGGTACTCCTTATTTAATAAAGAGTGTTGAAAGGTTATACTAGTGTATGATAAGATGTATCAGATTGTCGCGTGGATGATGTCAACAGTGATGTCATCAGTGATGCCATTTGAGATGTCATCAGTGATGTTATCAGTGGATTGCGGGCGCGCAAGTTATAGTTAGTTATAGTTAGTACGACTACCTATAACCAGGGAATTTCAATGGTTTTATACGAGTGAAATGTCCAACTAACTATAACACCCCTAAAACCTATGTATTTTTTCAGTGAATTTCTAAGGTTTTTTAAATGCTAATATCTAACTATAACATGTCTGAGACCTATAGTTTTTTCAGTGAATTTTAAAGGTTTTTTAAATGTCAATTTTTAAATGTATTAATTCTTATATATTTTTTTACACTGATTTACAACATTTTTTAACTATTTATTTTTAGATATTTTATTTTTTAAATTTCATTATAGTTATTATACATTTAATTACAAAATATACTTTCTCAGAATGAATTACTTTAGTTTAAATACCTTGCAAATAGGCAATAGACGTTTAAGTACAGTAGTTTCAGTTGTCGTAATGCGCAACACAATTTCAGACACAATGCAACATTGAGCTCAATGCGAATTTCTAGTTAAATGCAATGAGTTACTTTTTAGATTACTTTTCTTACCACAAGACTAGATCCTAAATTCAGTCCTGGGATATCTCCTGTAAACAGTTGAGTAAAAATGTTATGGTTACAGTAGTGATTTGTAAGGAATATTATTGTATTTTAAAAGTTGACACTTAAAAACTTTTTCACATAGAACCACCAATGTTATTCTATGGGACGAAATTCACTTATCAGGTAAGTAATGTTAACGTTACTTTTTCTTACTCAGTGGTGTATCCTGGATCCAGCATGGGTGCATCTCCTGTAAACAGTTGAAAGAATGTGCTTATTTGAGAATGTGTTTGTTTGTGAAAATAGACGGAAACTTTTCTGGTGAAAAGCACACAATGGATTCCTATGGAAGGAAATAAACGTTACTGGTAAGTACGCTTAGAATTACTTTTCAGGGTCAGTGCTGGGCTAAAAAATGCAGCACTGAGTTCTCTCCTGATAACAGGTGAGTAAATCAGAATTCGTAGTTCGACTGATTTTGGAGAAATATTTCTACAGTGGTGAAGGAAGGGGGCGGGGCCTGCAGTGACATGTGTGCAAACACTCCCTGTGGTGCATTTTAAGTTGGGGAATTAATTCCTCTTCAATGCTGCGCTCCCCTGGGGGCAAACTAGACCACCAGGTACCTCCAGTATGCGCCAAGGAGCTGCGTTGCAGAGAGGTATTCAGAGGCCATGCCCTCTCTAAGTTGGGGAAATAATTCCTCTTCAATCAAGAGGTCCCCTGGGGGCCAAGTACCCCACCAGTTACCTCAACTAAGCGCCAAGGAGCTTTGTTGCAGAGTGTTGTAAAAAGGGGCATGGTCCCTGAACACATCTCTGCAACGCAGCTCTCTGGCACATACAGGAGGGACCCGGTGGGCTAGTTGGCCCCCAGGAGACCTCTGGATTGAAGAGGAATTAATTCCCCAACTTAAAACACGCCACAGGGCGTATTTGCACACATATCACCTCACGCCCCGCCCCCTACCTTCACCACTGTGCAAACGCATCCCGTGGCGTATTTTAAGTTGGGGGATTAATTCCCCTTAAATCCTGAGGTCCCCTGGTAGCCAATTAGCCCACCAGGTACCTCCAGTAAGCGCCACAGAGCTGTGTTGCAGAGAGGTGTAAAAAGGGCCGTGGTCTCCAGAACACCTCACTGCAACACAGCCCCCTGGCGCATGCTGGAGGTTCCTGGTGGGCTAGCTGACCCCCAGGGACCCCCAGTATTCTGGGGGAGTTATTTCCCCCTCTGCAAACGCATCAGGGGGCGTGTTTGCAGGGTGGTGCAATGAGGGGGCGGGCCTAGGGCCGATCACGTCTTTAAAAAAAAAAAAGTGGGGCCCTGAGCAGGCCTAGGGGGTCAGGGTGTGTCTACCCTGCCCCGTGTTCACAAGTTGCACACATATTTCAATGACTTCCTCAGCCTCGCTTTTATCGAGGCACAAAATGGCTGACAACAGTTCCTGATTTTGAATGTTTACAACCACCTGACATCCAATTAAAATTGAGCACGTGATTGGGACGGTGCGCTTATCCTACGAAGCCTATCCTCACACAATCTGCGGATCCTCCGTGCCCATAGATATATAAATTAATTTAACCGTAATTTTCAAAGAAACTACTGAACAGATTGATACCAGATATGCCAAAGGCACAAGTTGGAACTGAGGGCTACCTCTTTGCCAAATTTGGTGTATTTCCGTTCAGCTGTTCAAGCTGTAGCCGTGGCTAAAGGTCCTATGGGAAATTGCATGGGGAAAGCACGTTTTGGGACCCCCCTTTTTTCTCGGCCCCTGCTTCAATAATCACCCCAACCTTTCAGGGAAGGAGCGTAACTGAGCTGGCCAAAAGTTTGGAAAATTTCAGGAAGATTTTTCAATTGAAGCAAAAGTTTTTGCCAATAGAATGTTGCGGATATCCTATGGATAATAGGTCCTAACGCTAACTATCTACTGGCAACCGCCAGTAGATAATATATCTATATCTATCTATCTCTCTCTTTATATATATACATAGATATATATATATCCACCACGACTTTCTCTGCTTAGGAAAGCCTCACCTCAGCAGGGCGGCCTCGACATTCGGTGATGGAGCACCCCATGAACATTCCAACAAAAACTCCTTTGTTCATACATAAAGAAGAATGATGAACACCAGGACCTTTCAAGGAATCAGCCACTTTATTTAATAAAATGTAATGGCAACTCATTTTAGATCTTTCAGTCTTGACACATTTAACTTGGTTCAAATTCTTTTTCAGAGGCGAACCATCATATCCTGTTGCAGCATTGCATTGTCGTTTTTATAAACTTGCCGAGTACTAGGTTTCAATGTAGTCCTTCAATACTGCTGTTCCCATAATGCACCTTGGAAGAAATATCACTGTATTACTAACTGGAACTTTGCAATTCGATTTCCCCTCATACTACATTATTACAGGTACACTTTCATTGCATTTTACTGTCAAAGTGCTCTTGTTTCCGCGCATCAATATGCAAAGTTGTTAAGCATAGGATTAGCACAGTGTCATCCACCCCGAGATAGAAAGGGACAAAGCCATTTGGCATTTCTACAGAAAATTCTTTAAGCATAGGACCAGCACAGTGCCATCCATGCCCTGGCTGTAAAATGAAAAAAAACATTTACCACTAGAGGCACAGTATTACAGTTTTTAATTGTTTAAATACCAACCAAGCTAGCCTGATATGAGTAAAAGCAACCCTTGACACAGTGTTTTGCTCTCATTAGAGCTATTCAGAGAGGTATAGCTTTCTCCAGACACAAGGGAGCACCCAGTTTAAAGGGTATTCTTTGAACTTAAACTGGATGATCCCTTGTGTCTAGACAAAGCTATCACTCTCTGAAGAGCTCTAATGAGAGCAAAATAAATGACTTTTGTCATTTTACAGCAGAGCAGAGACAGCATTATGCTAGTCATACGCTTAAATACTTTGCTAAAGAAATGGCAAAAGAATGGCTGAGTTCTGTGTATGTTCTTTTGACCAATGTCTTGCTAGAGGGTAATTCACATCATAATTCTTCATGACCCTGAAATGCTTAACTATTCTCTTCTTTACTGGAAATAATATACTGCACACATTTTAGTAGCCACATGAGTATACCAAGACATACACACACAAGGCATTGCTGTATGGAATACAATTGTTGATGTTGGCTGTCTTACTAGTGGGTAACTAGAATGTTTTCTTGCTTTTACTACCCTTGCAAGCGTTGCAATTTCCACATTTGTAGGAACCCTGTTCCTCTCCTCCCTGCCTTGTGTACCTGTGTAGCTATGCCCCAAAATGTCTCCAATGGGTTTCGAGTTGCAATAAGTTGCAAGGGGATGGAGGGACACTTTGCCTACTATCACTGGGTCTGACATTCCCAAATGTCAGTGTCTTGTGATCATGGATTTGTTTTTCTTTGACTCACTGCTGTAAGTGGTGATGAGTCTTACTTTATTAGGATCTTCTTTGTGTCTCCTCTTCTTAGTAAGGAGACTGTACCTGGTCAGACTGCTGGCTTTCTCCCTAACAGTTTTAGGGACCTTGTAAGGGTAGCCCCTGTCCCTGAATCTGTTGGTCATTTTTTCTGTATAGTATATTAGGGATCAGGTAATTGTGTTTCGAAGGGTGGAGGACGGTGAGGGTGTTTTTAGTGTTAGGTCAAAAAACACTTTAAAATAAACTTCACAAAATACAAATGTGTGCAATTCAGTTCACCTACCTGCCTCAAGGACAAACTTCACACTACATTAGGCAAACTAAATACATGAGGCAAAATATATTTACTTCTAGAGCATACAATGACTAACTAGCAAAGCTCTAGGTGTTCTCTGGTGCAAATTTTATATGAAAGCAAGCTCAGCCCTGAATTATTGTTTTGCAAGAAATAATCCTGTACTTCTCTCTTCAGATCACATTTCCAAAACACTTCCAAAATATACAAACCAATACAATTGCCATTCTCAGGCTATAATCAAATGCATCTCTGGTTATATTTGTTTGTACAGCACTCTGGTGTTTGTTTACATAGCTATTTCCGTACTGTGCAAATGCAACAAATATTGAAATAAATTACACAATCAATACTTAACTTTTGAAAACATATGTGTTGACTTTCAGTTCAATGTCACTTTTGTATCACTCTTCACTTTTGTTTCTTCTCATTTCAGGGCCTTTGATTACCAAAATGTTTAAAAGCATGAATCTACTTACAATGATGGCAGTAGGTGAGTACCACAAGCAAAGCGTTGATAAAACTGAGATATTCCTGTCCATTTCACACTTAGCTAATAGTATTAGAACTATGAACATCTCAAATGCCTGACAAATCAAACCCATCACCCAAGTACATGTTTAGATTAATGTGTTTGCATAAAGTAGGGGTAACTTAGAATCTATGAAAAATAAGGGATAGTAGATCCTTCCTGATAACTCAAATAATATTGATACATTCATAAAGGACGTACTTTTGGATTTGATGTAAATTAGCTGGTTTCTTCTTCACACGTTTAGTATTTTGATTGTCCATCTTCTGCATTTGAGGGATTAGAATCTACTCATGCCTTTGGTTAAATGTATGAAGAGTTAAGAGTATAGATGAGTGCATTGCCAATCCACGCACTAAATGGAGCACAACTAACTTAGGTCCACTTACGTCATCATTTTTGGTAGGCGGCCAGGATCAAAGCAGTTCTCATTTAAGTTGTGGGTGAGTTTTTGTGCAAAGGTGTTTGGGCTTGCATACTGAATATTCAGCAACAAATGATAGAAGAAATATCTAATGATCGGACAAAATAGCTAAATGTGAAATGTAGACTAAAGGTGAAAAAATCTGAGGGAACGTGACAATTGAAACTAAAGAATGCATAAACTGAAGCACCAATGTCAACACTGAAGATTCATTTAAAACATAGATCTTAAATATGAATATATTTTTTCATTATGAAAACTCCAAAGCCACGTTAACTTCACAAGTAACAGCAACTGGAGGAATGTTTCCAAAGAATTATATCTTTAAACGTGATCCAATGTCTTCTGATGTCTCTTAAAGGATTATTACTTTCTAGGGAAATCTGTCATTGACATACTAGACTAGAATCATGTGCCCCACCTTTGGCACAAACACCATAAAAGAACTGTAGGTATTTTCCAGGACATGGATCTTTTAGCTCATTGTGACTAGAACCTAGGCTGAACCTCACTGCCAAGGCTCAAAAATGTTAAAACCAGTTAGGTAATACTTGTCTTCCCAGGCAGTTTGATCTGGACTATTCTTCTTGGAGCAGAAACCTGTCTGATGTGTATATCATTGGTCTCTGTCTGTAGTGGCATGATGAGCAAAAAGACAATGGACTGGAATGTAACCCAAATAATTAAAAAGGCCTCAGATTAATAAATATATTCTATCCACATTTTAGTTTTTCTAAAGTGAAAACCCCTAAGTATTTGGGTTACATCTCATGTTTGAGAGCCATCATAAGAACTTGGAGTATTAGTTGTGGGAAGTAAGAACCCACTTCAAATAATAATAACAAGTCTGGTCTGGGTGAGCCAAAAGTCCCTCAATAAACCTGTACTTAACCCCAAGTCAGCTTGAAACAAAAGCAGCTAGGTTTAACTTAAAGAAACTGTGTAAAACATTAATGCAGCACTCAAACAGTAATAAAGTTAAAAAGCAACACAAATGAAAATGTAAAGCAATATAGTAAAATAGAGAAAATATAATAAATGAAATGCCACCAAAACAGCAAAGATACAATCGGAAAAATCAGAGATATGATTTTTTACATTTTGAATTGAAAAATAGTGCCAAAAAGAACGAAGGGCCTACCGGGTTATCTGGCTGTGCATGACCAGTCAAAGTCAAGAGCTAAGGCTAACTCTGATGGAGCTTGGGTCAGATAGAAGGTCCAAGTTGGATCCTGTCTCAAAGTTACCTTCAAATGTAGAAGAAATTCTGAGAAGGCAAACACTTCTGTGGGGCAAGGCATTGACTGGATCCAAAGACGCTGTCAACAGTGATTAGGAGCCGCTGGACAATTTCTTAGTGAAGCCATTGAAGGGAAAAAAGCTCAGTGAGAGAAAAGTCAAGATTTCAAGCTGAGGAGGCTGTCTTCAATGGGGAACAGCGTGAAGGTGGGCCTGGTGGAAATTTCTACCTTGAAAATGTTATGTTTTTCTGGATCTCAGACTTTCTCAGGCAAGGGAACATTGCAGGTTGTAGATTACAAGGGCTCCACAAGGCTGCATACTGTGTTCAGGAGGTTCGGCTAAACAGGAATTGCTACTGCGCATAACACCAAAACAGCATTTGCATTGATGTCAATCCCACCGCGATGCACCCTCAGTGAGTGGCTTGCTATTAGACCCCAGTCCCACTCCAGTTCAGAGCAGAAGTTTGCAGAAAAGTTTTAAAGCCCCAAGAGGTTAGACAGGAGGAGTACACTCTTACACTAATCCAAGGGTCCAAGACCAGAGGGGCACCACATGTGTTTCAGGACTCACTCTAGCAGAAGCCATCAGCAGAGTAAATGGGACATCCAGTTGGGTTGGTCAGTTGGGCAGTTGCAAGAAGACACCTTTGAATGCTTGTTGTATCTCTGTAGCTCAGACACATGGTCAGCAAACTTATCTTTGGAGGCACTTCTGGGGTCCTGAACTTCCTTCAACTAGAGTGGGATTTTCCTGTGGCATTTGACATTGTGTCACGTACATTGCACCTCCAGCATTAGCATTTCTTCGGGGTGCGAGGACTGGTGCAAGATTGAATTACACTCCTCATCTGATTAAAAATGTTTTTTTGTGGGAAAACCTGAGGGTTCTTTTTCGATTCCAACTCTTTATAATGTCTAATGTGCTCCCCTTGCAACTTTGGTGGAACGCTGTGGTGCCTCTGTGATTTTGTACACTGAACAACTCAGCTTATTTTTCCCAGGCGGGGTGGATATGGACTGCAGCCTCTTAATTCTTGTCTTTCTGCTGTCTTTAGATAGCTGCACTTGAATCACCTTATGTGCAACATGGACAATATGGAGGTCCTCTTATTCGAGACATTTCAATCTGGATGGTGGTCTAGCTGTTGAGTAAATAGAGCTTCTTCTCCATCTTCTCCATCTGTGGTAATTAAAAACCATGGGGTAATATATGATAATAATTAATATTTTCAAACACAGGTGTCCACAGTGGTTGGAAACTGTTTTGGTCTGTCATGCTCTTTGAATACATTTTGAATACAAGTAACAAGGGACATACAGTCCCTCGTTACTTCTAGGCTGGATTCTGCCAAAACTCTTTTCCTGGGTCTCCCTGATTTCTTCATTGAAGGACTCTGGATCGTTAAGAGTGCGCTGCTCGACTCATTCTCAAACTTCCTTTTTAGACACGACTCCCTTCTTATTTAAGCTCTTTGCTTTGGCTACATGTAAAGTAGTGCATTCTTTACAGTTCTCTGGTTCTGGCCCTTAGGGCCTTTTTTGACTCCACCTCAATATTTGGTAGTTGATTGTAACTCTATAGTCCCTCTATAGCTTTGTGTTCTGCTCAGGTTTCATTTGCATTGGGGCAGATACTAAGGCAGGCTAGAAGGGGAGGCCACCTCTTCTCCCTTCTAGTTGCTCATGCATGGAACAAGCTCCGGTTTGGGCTTCGATCATTTTCTTCTGAGTCTTCTTTAAGAAAAAAAACTCAAGACTTGGCTCTAAGCGCAGGAATTATTGTGATAGCTCCTACCAATTACTTTTCTAGCGCCAGAACACACCTTGAAACAGCTGTGTGTTTTATCAGGCTCTGCAAATTAATTAAGGTAAGCAGGGAAGAACTCATTTTTCCATCCCCTAAAGTAGTTCTGGTCAATTCCAGTAACCCCCACTTGCTTTGGTGCCAGTCTAACTAGAGAGACAAAGGACAGGCAGGCCAAGGCAGGTGCTGCATCTGTCAGTCATAGGGTAGGGTTCTTCTGAAGCTAGACAAGGGCTAGGTACAGACCCCGGGCTACCCTTTGAAATGCAATCAAGGGCTGGGTGAAACCCACAGGTCATTCTGTGCATGGGAGAAACACACCTAACACACCCAAGGATATTTGCACACATGTAACAGGAATACACATCTCACCACTGAAGAGACATTCACATTCAGGTGACACTGAACACAGGCACATTTCGCTTCAGCAGAAAAATGTCAACTTTTAAAGCTGGCATTTAAAAGAGTCCTTGATTTATTTTTCTACTTAGTCCTACACTTAAGATATGCAGTATGAATTGTTAAAAAATGTAACTCAGTTCTTTTCTATGGGAGATTCATCCTTGCCACAGTGAAAAACTACTTTGAAGATTTTTCATTGCCTGGACATATAAAAATGTAATCATACATGTCCTACTTTTAACCTTCCATATACCCTGCCCTTTAGGCACGTCGAGACTACCTTAGGAGTGACTTATAAGTAATAAACAAAAAAGATTAGCCCTGGAAAAAGGTTTATTTTGCCCTGCCGAAATGGCAATTTAAAACTGCACAGACAGGCTGCCAGGGCAGGCCTGTACACATGTTGTACAGTGCTACTTTTGTGCGTGGCACGCAAATGCTGTAGGTCTCTTGTAGGATTTGGTCTAAAGGCCCTAGCTACCTATAGTACCATATGCTAGGGACTTATAAGCAAATTAAATGGGCCCTTTGGTGTATGCCAATATTACCATATTTAAAAGGGACAGTACAGGCACTTTATCACTAGTTGGTAGCAATTAAGTGCACACAGTCATATGGCCAACTAAAATAGGCTCAAAAACAGGTCACAAACATCTGGAGGAATACCACAAAAAAGATGGTATTTTCCAACACTCATTTAGGGTGAAACTCGTCTGGAGTTGTTTATGTTCTGGTTTACCTGGGACATTGACAGGCATTTCAGGTTTGACTGTTTCTAAAGGAGCAAAACTAAGGATGCCTATAGTGACAGGATAATGGACATTGAGGTTCAGCTTTGATCGTTTCCAATCATGACCAATTGCCCAATTTTATTTGCTTCTGTATCCTGGATACATGATGTGATAAGGAGTTCTACATAGTTGCTTTAACATAACATGATGGACTACTAAGAATTTAGTCGTGGACTCAAATAATTCAATTAGCTGGTTCAAGAGAATTTGCTTAATTATATTGTTGTCTAATAGCTGTGCCTGTGGGCAGGACTGGACAAATGTCCTACTTTTGATGTAACCATGGAAAGTATACATGATTCTGATTAAGATTAATTGTTCCAAAAAGTATCCCACGTGGTTATCTTGATAATCGAGCAAGGATTCAGGCTTTTGGGTGAACATTGGGCCCCCGGACCTATAATTTTCAAAGGCAGTGGTTTTCCAATTCACAATGGCCTTCATTTAAATGGTGTAGCCCTTCATTTCCTGATCGGGCCTTATAAATTGTCCTTCCCACATGTGTTTAAGGTATTTCTTCTTTTTTGATTCTCATTTTGTTTATGAACTTTTTCAAACCAGCAGCTTTCCTGTTTTACTGACGGGAAAACAGAAAAACAAAGTACACAAACAAATCTGTGCTGCAAATTGGTGGATTGGGTTTAAGATTATTAAACAGATGTCGTTTTTTGTGTGTAAATTATGTGCCAGGTTTACCTGTTCTACATGTATTATTCCTTTTAAAGATGTTCATTAACTATGAAACATTTAATGTGCTTGCATACAATGTAGTGAGAGAGAATCTGTAAATTATGCCACCAAAGCAACTGCACAAGAGTGTTAATACTGATTATTTTCATATTTCAATCATTTTTTCTTCTCAGTGTTGGCTGCAGCGCTTTCAATTGGACACTGTGATGGTAAGAAGATAAGCATTTAATGTGTTTCTAAATAGATACATTTATTAATATCATATAAATGTGTGCTTCTGTGCTGCAAGGCCACACCTGCCCTGCTAGGTGTATTTTAAGTATTTGTCTACTACAACCAAGGATTCCCCTACTGCACTCATGCTTCGCAGTGGTCCTACTGGGGCCACTATCCTCTAGAGGATCCACAGAACATCTGGGTGAGACTTGTAATTAATTGCCCAGAGAAGACAGAGAGACAAAAATGATTTATGGCCCCCCTGCTCCCGCACCGCCAAACCTGTGTGCGCACCGCCTGCCACATTACAACTATTTTTGTCACTTGCAGGTGGCTCTTTGGGGGTCCCACGGCAGTGACTATGTAATAGGCATTGCAATAGGAATGTCAAAGTCAGTACCTGCACAGCATGGACTGGGGCAGTCCATGCTGTGCATGTACTGGGGGTGTTTGCACACAGAGGGGCACTACATGTGTCTCCCTGAATGCCCCCCATGGCCATGAGACAACAGAGGGCCCTGTAGGCCCCCCTTTGTTTCTGATACACCACCTTTTCATGGAGTAGGAACCGCCATGAAAACAGTGGCGGAGAGGAATCGCATAATATGCGTGGCGGGACGCAGCGGTTCCGCCAAACATATTGCTGCCTCAAGACTGCTACGCCACCATTTATGATCTCTTATCCGTGGCGGCTGTAGTGGTACAAGTGCGGCCTGACCGCTCTAGTTGGAATAGAGTGGCTGGAAGATTGCCACCATGAGTCTGGCAGTCCATGAACCGCCAGACACATAATCAGGCCCATAAACGTTTTCATGTAGCATAGCATAAACCACAGCTTAGAGGTCTCAAAGCTCGTTCATAAAATGCATTGGTGGAATTTTAACATAGCCAAACATTTACAAATAGTAAAGAATGCGAATAATGGTTAAGTTAGAAGAGGCAAATATGCCAACCATAGCAGTGACATATATAAACAGATATATATTGACTGCTATCACAGTGTTAACATAATACTATTCAATTGGGAGTTTACAACAATTGTTAGGTGGCAAAAACAGCATGTATATGCCAGCACTTAACCAAATTTCCAAGGTAATCCAAGATCCAATAAATCACCTCATATAGTTTTTATCTGTTCAGTGCCCAAACACATGCTATCCATGGATTCCAGCCCAACAAAGACACAAACACTGGGGGGCAGATTTACTAGTTGCTCAGGCAGTGCAGCAGCCGCAAATGCTGGGTTGTGTTGTGTGAGAGAGAGAGCAGAAGTACACCTAGCACTGGTCCAGAAATATGCTTTGTGTAAAAGAGTGTATGCTTGACGGAGGCATGACCACTACAATGAGACAGGTTTTATTTGTCAGCAGAGACTGGACAGGACGTTAGGTTTTAGAAAAATATAAAACCTTAATGACAAAAATTTTACACAAGAACAGGGCGACCCCTGTTCTTGTGTAAAATTTTTGTAAAAAACTTTTGCGTATAAAGTCTTATGTATGAATTATTTGTTTGATGCGTAAACCACGGATTTTTTAACATGTTTTTAAACTAGTTACTGTATAAATTGTTTTTAACCACTTGTTTTTTGCGATTGACTTGTGACTTTGAAATAAATATACATTGCTATATTTTTCTAAAACCTAACGTCCTGTCCTCTTTAAAACTTGATAAAATTCAAGGAAAGTATGAGGATGAAATAATTCCTGAACTGTTTGTATCTAGATGTTGGCTGTTACATACCCTAATAGAGCTATGAGTAAGATTTGTGTATAACAATGTGTGATTGGTATTTGTAAAAATATAATTTTGGGCACCTACAAAATCATATTACCCAACTAGGGTCATTTGAGGGACTTCTTTGTTTGTTCATCTACTCTCCCCTGTCCCAGAATTGACAGATAAGGGGGCCTCCTTCATTTGTATGTGCACTGAAGTCCCCCTTAATGGACCTTGTTGCCATGCCTGGCAGTGGGGGGATGGCTGAAGAGAGCAACAGAGCAAGAAGAATTTCTCCTAGCCACACACATATGAGGGGAGGAGTCCTTTTCGAATGAGGGGACTGACAATAATCTGGTGCATGGTCAGAAAGCGATGTTGCTAGTATTGGATATTCTTGTGAAAACATTGGATAATGTGGAGAAAATTGCACTTGTGGGGAAGTCATGTTGGGGAGATAGGGAGCAAAATATGCTTGCCTGCCCTGAGTGGTAGTCACAGGAACAGCCATTGAATTGAAAATGCAGAAATCTTTAGGATGAGTGGATGCTGTGGAGACAAAGATGCAATACTTGCAGTATTCCAATGGGGTTCATGTAGGGCAACATACCTGCTTTAAAGCAAAATTCATATTCAGAGCTGCAAGGACCAATAGAGCTGAGGACTGTCCTTCTGTGGACACCAGTTGAAACACATCTGATGTACGGCATTTTCTTTTAGCAAACCTTCTGAGTTTGACATCTCAATCTGGAACAATGCCTATGAAGAAAAAAAACATTACTCAGTTGTATTTCAAGGACTATTGGCCAATAGGTGTTACCTTTATTAACACCTTGGATGCTAAGGGGTTTTCCCCCTCCTGTGCTGATGTTCTTCAGATCCCATTTTACATGACGAGTTATCCTTGTCATCAGCACAGGTCAACCAGTGCATCATGATGAGTTACCCTTGTCATTAGCATTGAAGAGGTTAACGATTCTTTTCCAACATAGACATTAAACAGATAGATTCTGTAGCATGCTGGTTCTTATTGTAAGTGACAAGCTCTATTCTGTTTCCTATTGTGACATGTTCCAGGTCTCTTTCCACTCGACCAGAACCTCCTTCTCCTTTAAAGTGATTGCTGTGTGCAGAAATAGCAAACACATCTGTGCACACTGAAGGGAGAAGAGGTAAAACAGTGAGTGCTCAGCAGCACATTTCTTTCTGAGGGCCCTTATTCCAACTCCCATCTCTTCTTTCTTTTTTCTCTTCTCCATCCTCTCTCTCTGCCTTTTCTTCCAAAGTCATTTCTAGCTGTTTCTTTCTCCACTCTCTGCTGGAGCTCTTCAACTTCTTAAGACACCAGTCAGCCCAAACCTGTTCCGGAGACTGTGGGCTGTAACACATAAAGTAAACACAAAGAGCATAAAGTTAAGATAAAATATATGCCACAGCACGGGATCACTGATGTCTTAAGTAGTTGTAAATCTGGAGCAGCACTATTTTACCAACTTTCACTGTGATAATTGATTGCTTTCCCCAGGAACCTTAGAGGTATTTGCTCCCTTTGTCTGTAGACATAGCAATATTTGCAAATATATCTAACGTAAATACTGTGCCTGACAGAAAAACAAATATAAAGTAACGAAACAACACCATTAAAAAATAACAGGGTACGTCCCCGAACTATATAGCCACTCAAAAAATGTGCACAACAAATGGAGACAATCATTTTTGTGACATGTTACCACCTGGGGAATCCTGTTTTCATAATATAGTGTTAAAAAGTGTTTATCGCTTGCACTACCATACCTTACCACCAAGAGTATGAAATGGCGCAAGTCACAAATGCTTTGTGATCCTCACAGTGTTTTAGTTTAGTGCTCCAAGTGCTTATTTTGCATTATTTGGCCCCTGTTCTGTTCTGGTTTTTTCCTTGGCATTTTTGTGCTCTGTAAAATAAAGATAACGTCCGGTGGTCAATAGTCCTTGAAATACAACTGAGTATTGTTTTTTTCTTCACAGGCATTGCTTTGCGATTCCCTATTTATAGTCGCAATTTTAGGTAATGGCTCTTTTTGTGATTACCAAAAATTGGGAATAGAAATCCTTTAATACATCTTGAAAGGCTATTTTGCATTCTCAAGTGGACGAAATGATTGATTCGAACCATATGCGAATGCAAAATTGTTTGATCCATGTGGGCCCTGGGTTATTACTCTCGTGGGAGCTTACCGGCTACGTTTCAACAAGAGTCAGATATATGTCCTTAGTGTATTCTCCGAAGATGGCATAACTGCACATGAACTAATAAAAGAGATGTTCAAGGCGAAGCTATGATATACTCACCCCAGCTGGATGGAGGTCAGCAGACCCACTGCCAGGGTATGGAACTCTGAGACAGTCTAAGACAACAATCTATTAACAAAATGACATTCTGTGCTTAGTGTTACACACTGACTGTAATCGACACATTTAAGATATGACAATACCCATAAGACATATGTATCTAAGAGGCTGCTGGGTTTCTTAGTGCAGATTTCAAAGTCATGTCAAGGGAGAGAAGTGACCATATGGCTGAGATACCCGCCACCCCCTCTCAACACAATCCCCAAGGATGGGAAACCGGAAACGGTTCTGAACTTTTGGAAGGCGGGAGGGAGTGACCCTCCCGGCCGTATTTATTAAAATATGAAACAAAATTAAAACATTAAAATAACAGTTTCATATTATGTACAATTTCATTTCCACATTACGATGTTTGGCTAACCTTAACAGATCTCTAATACAAAGGTTCTCCTAGCCGAACTAACATCCTACAAAACATTTTGACTTGAAATTGTACATCCTAACGTTAAGGGCCAACGGCAAGGTCGTAACCGGTGTCAGATCCCTAAACCAGAAATACCACCCTCACTTGTGAGAGGACCAAGCGCACAGAGGCGTACCTCATGTGCACATACCAATTTCCCTTGACTTGACGGGGGCCCCAATTAACTCGACGCCATTTAACGGTCGGCCGAGGACTCGTGTGAGGTGTCTAGAAGGTAGCGTAAACCCCCTCCCGAACCCCACACAACTTACCACATCTGCCGTCGCAGATGTCCTGGCCCCGGGAAATTCCCCAGGAGGGCCCGTAGCCCCTCCTATCCAGGAAGGGGCCTTGACCACCTTTCCTTTACTTCCGGCGGCCTATCCTTAGACGGGACCGCCTCCCCGTTGAGGGGCCAATGGCCACCTCCCCCGAGCGCTCCCATCCGTAATGGGTGATGCCCCCCCATAGGGATCTTCCAATTACTGCTCACCGATCATGACCTTACCGCCACAGGCCGGATAGTTGACCGGCTATCCGGACCCCCCACGACACTCCTGCCTAAAGGTCATGTTATAGACTCTTTAACCAAGCTATGAGGTCTCCTATGAGTAACTCATTCCCCACCCGGGACAAATGGACACCATCCCCTAAATACATACTGTCCCCTTTAATACAACCATGCGAAACAGAATGCAGTGTACTTGAACGAAACAATCTACTCACTTTGTTATTAATTTTCCTTACTGAATGATTCAGAGCAGAAACCGAAATAGCCCCCCGCCACACTTTTCGTGGGATCATATGGGACCATGCAATTGTGCACCCTGGAACTCTTCTTGCCAACCAACTTACTGTGGAAAGCATCGCCTCAAGAAGAAGTCGTCTACCAGTGGTCACCAAATCGTTGCCCCCAAGATGGACTATGATTATAGACGGCGGTGACCTTGTCCGCCCTAACAAACCCTCAAAAAATGATTGAAACTGGTCAATACAGAGCCCGCCCTTTCCGTAGAAGGACACACTGCACCCGTATTCCCCAGCCACGTGAATCATGTCACCTGCTTTGAATACGTCCGCGGCACGCCTCACGTATGAGTGGCCCACGACCCACACCTCCTTTTTCACAGCCGGTGATGTCTGACCGCTGGTCCCCAGGTGTCGGGTCGACTGCACAGTCCGCCCCGCCTCGTAGGCTTGCGCAACTGAAAACCAAACAAAAACAAGAAGCGTGAGTACATCATTACAGCTTCACAACATGTGCAACCGCACATACCTTTTATAACAGTTCGAGGACCAACGCCCCACACGTTTTACTTCTTCTACACTCAGACCCCTGGCTGTAGCCTCTGTAGCAGCCCCTATCCGAAAGGAATGGGTCCCAAACTCGCCGGGGTTCAAGCCCGCGGCCGAAATCGACATCGCAAGCACCCGCTGAAACTGAAACTTCGTCAGTGGGGTGGCATCAGCGTGTCTCAACAAGGTCCCCCCCCATGATGCCACCCTTTGCGCTAAATATTCCTCTACACAAACCACAGGGCACATGGCAGACCCGGGAATCCTCTGTATGATTATGCAGTCCCCAATCACACCCTGATCGGTTTTGGACCTGACAAACAAGACAGTCATCGTCTCCCCTTTGACCTGAATGTGCTCTCGGCACAGTCCCCCCATCGTATCCTGCTTGTTCTTTGCCACTAGTTCGCTTACCCGCATAGCCCCATGGAATGCTAGCGCAAAAGCGGCTCGGAATAACACTGTTTCATACTGGGATGAACACGTTGCAGGGAGTACGGATAATAACAGGGCCAACCTATCCAGACCTATCGGGTGCCTCTCATCTACTCTGCGACCCTCAAGGCGTTGCCACCCACGTAGCGCTTTTTGCACAACGAAAGACGCTGTCGGGTCCTGGATCCCATGAGCCCTTGCCATAAAGGAAATGGCGGCCCAATGCCTCTGGGCCGTAGCTACTGATTTGCCTGCCTGATGTAAAGACAGCAGAAATTTTACTACCAACTCTTCCTGGCCCCAAAGCTCCCCCCTAGCAGTCCCCAAAAAGGCCCAATAGGAACGGAACGCCCCTTCGTATGCCTTCCTTGTCCTGGGCGCTAAACTCTCTCCCACGAGGTTTTGTAGTTCGGGGCACCGAGAGACCAGAGAGCTTCGGGAAAGGGTGCCGCCACTGGGTCCGCTGTGGGCAGAAAACCCCAGAAGGCCTGCATACGGAAACGAGAAAGCGCATCAGCCGCTTGGTTCATTACCCCCGGGACATGTCTTGCCTTAAATAGCACATTCAATTGCATACACAATAACACAATTTCTTTGAGCAGTCTCAGAATCCATTTGCATCGTGCTGCCTGACTATTGATACACTCAACCACGGTCATGTTATCAGACCAGAACACCACAGAGTGATCTCTGAACCCCTCGGGCCAAGTTTTCAGGGCCACCAGAATAGGGAAAAGTTCAAGAAAAGCAATGTTACTTGTCAGCCCGCACTCGTGCCACCATGACGGCCATTTTTGCGCCAACCATTGTGTTCCGAATATGGCACCAAAACCAATACTCCCTGCCGAATCTGTCCACAGCCCCAGCTCCTCGGAGGACACCGCCGGTTTGTTCCAGACAATTCGACCATTGAAATCCGCCAGAAATGCCAACCAAATGCGCATGTCCTGGCGAACCTCTGCCGAGAGCCTCGTGCGATGATGACCCTCCTTCAGGCCGACCATGGCTTGAGCGATCGAGCGGGAAAAGGGGCGGGCCATCGGCATTACTCTCAGGGCAAAATTCAACTGGCCCACCATTTGTTGCAATTGGTGCAGTTTTACCTTAGTCTCACTAATACATGTCTCAAGGGATGCCCTGAATTTTAACACTTTTTCTCTTGGTAAACGAAAACAACCTTCCACCGAGTCAAGCTCGATCCCCAGAAACTCGAGGCAAGTCGAGGGACCCACAGTCTTACCTGGCGCCAATGGCACACCAAACTGATTCATTAGGACACAAAATTCATTCAAAGCCCGTCCACATTCTGGATCCCCGGCTGCCCCCAGAAACAGGAAGTCATCGAGATAATGCATAACATGTTGAAAACCCGTCTTCTTCGTGAAGACCCATTGCAAAAAACAACTGAACTTTTCAAAATAGGCACAAGATATAGAGCATCCCATTGGCATACATCTATCCATGTAATAGCGACCCTGAAACATGAAACCAAGGAGACGCTGATCGTCTGGGTGTACCGGGAGCAACCGGAACGCTGACTCGATGTCTGATTTTGCCATCAGCGCCCCGGGCCCCAGGCGATTCAACATGGCGACGGCCTCATCGAAGGATGCGTACCGCACCGAACACACTTCCGGGTCTATCGCATCATTCACGGAAAGACCACGTGGGGCCGACAAGTTATGTATCAGCCGAAACTCACCCGGGTCCTTCTTGGGGACCACCCTTAAAGGGGAACAAACAAAGTTAGCAACCGGTGGCAAATCAAATGGGCCGGCGACACGACCTCGAGTCACCTCCTTCCCAATCTTCACCTGTACCACCGCTGTATGCTGGAAGACCGACAGTTGATTCTTACAGCTTGCTACCCCCTGAAAATCCCCCACTGGGATGCGGAAACCATATGAAAACCCGTTCCGCAACACCCCAGCGGAAGCATGATCCGGGTATTCGTTGAGCCAAGGAATCATTGCCATGGTATCAATCGGGGTAGGTAAAGGCGCCCCTCGGACTATATCAGACCTGTTTGGCGCCTCCCTTACCACCGTTATCACCCGTTTTGGCTCTGCACATGGACTCAGGATGGGATGGCTGCCCACACCCCCCACACTCATGTCTGAATTTGCATGACCCCTGGGGCCTCGTACATTTCCCTCTGTTGAAATTCCAACAAATCCCCCTTTTACCTGTGTTGCCACTCGGCTTCGAGTGGTACTCGTTACCTGTACCCGTCCGAAAGGGCGTCCCCGAGTATTGGCGGGAGGATTCTCCCCCTCTACTCCCTACCAATGGTACTTTCAACATTCCTGTACTCTCCATTTTTTGCCATGAAACGGAGTCGTAACAATCCCAAGTCAGGATTGGGTTGTGTTCCTTCGCTTTTCTAAAAATATTATCATAGCAGAACCACTGATTACCCGCATATGCTATGGAATACTCCATGATTCGGGACTGATAAATCGGCAACTCGGTCAGCAACTCGGGCCTACGCTCGCCCATGATGGAGGTAAAAATGCCCCACGCTCTGCCCCAAGTACCAATGTTTTCGTCAACCTTAAAGGCGGCCATTTTGGCGCGCCAAACACTCGGATGCATGAGCTCCTTTTGGCTCTTAACATGCTACATCTCATAATGGTCGGTAAGCAAAGAAAATATGTTAACATACTTATCCGCCCAAATCTTTTCCTTAATTTCCAGTGGAACATGCTGAGCCACCTTCTCCCTTCGTGAAGGTACAGCCCCCTCCCCCGCGATCGGCAATGGCCGCTTACCTGAACAAGAAGCTGCGTTTGCCGCCGAACCGGGGCCTGTTGCATTTGTCGCCCCCGGAACCGGCGGGGTAACAGACGATGGTGCCTTCGCAGCCTCCCTAGTTTCTCGGAGCTGTCTCATTAACACCCGGGCGTCGTCAGCCGTGGCGCCCTCGCTATCCTTTCCCAACCACGCTGCTAATTGTGCCGCTAACTCGGGAGGCATATCTTCCTCGGTCACGGGAGTGACCACCACGGGAATCGGATTCCCCTCTTTCGGCACCGGGGTTGGCTCTTCAAGCGGGATATCGGGAACCGGGGCTTCCCCCCCAAGTGCCCCCCTTCTGGACCTCTTGCCTCTTCCTCCTGGGACTACTCCCGGCAAAGGCCGTTTCGGTCCTCCCTCCCCGTCCTTAGCCGCCATCTGCTTCTTCAAATCGGTTATCTCCTTCATGAGCATGCGGAGCATCTGATCGGTACCAACCCGCTTTCCGACTTTCTTGGGCATTCTCAGACGGAGTATCTGTAAGATAAAAAGAAAGATTACCACGCTCAAAATTGGCTCTTCGTTCCGTCTCGAGCTCACGTGCAGCGGGGAGGTGCAGCTTCAGAGCACAGGAACAAGAGGAAGCTTTCTTGGCTTGTTGCTCCTTTTATCCGTCTTCAGGGCGGGCGTAAACCCGCCCCCGCCAGCCTCCGTGGGCGTGGCCGGTCGCGTCCGTGTCTAGGACAACCCACTCCAGGGCGGGAAAAGGCGCGCCCCGGCTACGCCGCTTCGGGCATACCAGCCGAGACTCGCCTCCCGCCCAAGATGGCTTCCCGGGGGGATCGTGGTACTCCACCATACGTTCGGGGGGACCGAATGGTCGCCCCTTTCCATGTTTGCTCTGCATTATGACTTCGAATCGGCTTTCTTTTTGTTCCCGGATAGTACTGTATCCACATGATCACTTAATATACATCAAAGGTAACATCAGATACAATAGAAGGCTCATCAATATCTGTGAGCACTTACGCCCATTGCAAGATCATATTAAATTGACCACAAAGTCAGGCCACCTATTGCAAATAAACTCAATCTGTTTTGAAATGTATCCCTGCCCCAGTTTATCAATTGCAGCATGCTCAGATTAAGGTAAGCTACGTCATGGAGTGCTGTCAGGATAGGTGGTGATAGCAAAGTAAAGACTGTGGGCCATATTATCAAGAACGTCGATAACATTATTGCTGCTTTAGGGGCAGGAAACTGCCGCTAAAGCAGCGATATGGAGCTTGATAATATGCCCTTGCGAATTTCCATAGAAGCCCAGGTTCTGGTGTGAAGGACATCAAACCTCGTCTTCTATGGGAATTCACAAGGGCATATTATCAAGCGCCTTATCGCCACTTTAGAGGCAGTTTCCTACTGCCAAAGCAGCAATAATGTTATTGCCGTTCTTGATAATATGGCCCTGTATTTACTTACACACGTGATGTGGTAATATATGCAAACACGGGAATGTACACATATTGTTTGCATGCATTACCACTTTAAAGCCCAACTTATTGGCCTTGCCCACATTTCATTTTTGTAGCATCCGTATGCAGGACAGGTATGTGGGTAGTTTTCTCTATGCTTCCTCCGAAGTTCGTAAAGAAGGCTTGGGAAAGCCAATGGGACCTGGTATACATGTCTGTCCTAATGGCTTTAGGAAGGGGGGCTGTTTTTCAAATTCTGAAGCTCGGATATAAACCAGAATGCTACATTCTAAAGAACCGTTAGGCCAAAGGGAGTTCAGGGGCAGCAGTTATCTCGTACCCAACAATGCAGCACTGTAGCTGTTCTAATGTTTCTGGCAGTTATTGTCTACTTGTTGGATACTTTCATTTCCCATGCCCAGGCCTGCACAAAACATCTTTGTGATTCCCTGCATGTCTGCTTCAGATGATGTAAGATTGGGCAGCAGATACCTCATAGTACATGCATGGAAATGTGTGGTATTTTTAAAAGTTAGAGGTTTAAATGTTAGACTGCTGGGTCGCATTTTGTATATGGCCTAAGTGTGTAGTATTTTTAAAGATACCAGTTCCAATGTTAGGCTGCTGTGTCGCATTTCATATATGGCCAATATTAATCCTGTAACTCTCCTCATATTGTCATTGCAGAAAAGTGCAAAAAGAACATGGAGTACAAAACCTGCGGCAGCAGCTGTCCGAAAACCTGCGAGGACGTGGCCAACATGGGGAGTGCCATGATGTGCCCAGCAATGTGTGTTAATGGATGCTTCTGCAAAGAAGGATATGTCCTGAATTCTGGTCAATGTGTACCTGAGAGTACATGTCCTTGCGCCGCCAATGCTCACTATTCTAAATGTGCCTCTCCATGTCCGCTCACCTGTGAAAATTATAAAGAAGCAGTAGCATGCACAACACAATGTGTGCCAGGATGCACATGCAACAAAGGCTATGTTAGGTCTGGAGAATCTGGTAAATGTGTGCTTCCTAAAGGCTGCCCTCTTGCACCCAAAGCCTAGACTTGGAGCTCAATAGATCCTTCCAATCAGGTGTGAAAAGTGTATTTTAGTACAATTGCAATAAATTGTTGTGATTTCAAAATGAAACTGTATCTGTTATACGTGCTAATTAAAATCTAGTGTGATATTCCTCTGTATTAAAGAATTTCGTAATAAGAAAAATAATAAATCCGGTTAGTATGCATATACGTACAATGATGAAACTCAAAGTAGTGCTACTAGTTGGAATGATAAGCCACCTTCCTCTTTGTCCCAGGCAAGGCCAGCAGATCTAAGTAGACTGACATACAGCATATTCTGGCCCAGGCCACCTACTTATGATTCCTTCTTAGGAACCAATGTATCCAAAAGATGAACAGTGGCTTAAGTAGAAGTCCTAATCCCACAGATGAGAAGTTTGGGAAATAGACGTTTTAAACATGAGTAAGGTTTAGGAACTGACGTTCTATCGTCCATAATCGATTATGTTGTTAGATCACAGCCATTATTAATCAATTTCCTTTTCCTGCTTTTTATACTCAGTATAACCTTTTTAATAGGTGCTCTCAGCCACATGCATCAAAGGAAATTGCATTTGCAAACGGTGTGAATCGCAAAATTCGTCCGTTTGCGAATTTAATTCCCATTTTTGGGATGCATTAACATTTTAGTAATTGTCGCAATTTAAGGAATCTCAAATTGAGATTCTCAAATTGAGATTCCTTAAATGCAATGCATCAAACTTTTAAAATTTGCGAATTCGCAAATAAGGGGAGCGAATTACCATGAAGTTGACCTTCATGGTAATGTGCATTTTTCAAAGTTCCATTTTACACACACACATACCCTTGAGGCATGTGAGTGTGCAAAATGTACCCCTAAGCAGATTTCAGGGTGCAACAGGGTGGACACCCCTGCACCCTTGAAATTGCATTCTAAATTTGCAAATGTTTAATGGTGAATTGCAAATTAAGAATGTCTTTCCATTCATTCCTATGGACCTCTAGGCCCATAATTAATGGATGGGGAAGTAGTCCTTAATTGTGATTCTCAATTAGAGAATCATAATTAAGGAATTTTAAGAAATCGCTATTTTTATAGAGATTTCTTGATGCATTGCAGGTTGCAATTCCTTAATTGCGATTCCTTATTTTTCGCAATTAAGGAATCGCAAAATACAATATTGATGCATGAGCCTGTAAATGCTCTTTTTAGGTCTCGCCTTCGGAGTGCGAATGCGCTGCGAAGGCAAAAAGACCTTTTCCAATCGGTTTGGCTTTTCAGCCAAGCACATGCATGCGTTCCATTGCCTTCAATGGCAACGCGCGTACGTCAGGAGATTCACATGCGGGAGCGCGCCCCACAAGATGGTAGTAATTAACGCTCCCGCAAGTGAATCGCGCAGTCTATCACCCCCCCCTCCTGCCACGCGAGCACTTGTACCAAGGATGTGATCACCTGAGAACTGGCACAGTATACACAGTTTGTTTTCTATGGCTGTAAATACATTTTCATTATTTTGTGAAAATCCGGACGCACCAATAGCCTCATCTCATCAAAGACTGATTGCCATGTCAGAATGATGTGCGCATTCGAGCCGCAGCAATCAGAACCCACACTTTGGTCAATAACGAGAAGAAAAGGCTGCCTATGTGTTGCGCACAATAAGCAATACAAATCTTATCTATATATTGCATTGGAAATTCTAACCCAAGATGGATGGTGTCACTAAGCTAATACTAATATTGTCTGGAATATAAATTTTGCCCGCGCAACACCCAATTGAGGTCATAAGCTAAAAGGAAAGCTGATGTTTCAAGATGTGTTTAGTGTAATCAGTGAAAGCCTGCAAGCGACTTGGTAGCTGGGTTTCCTGCAGAGAGAGTTAGCCCCCATTGGGTGTTGAATCTACAGCTGAGAGACACTGCTCGTCTGTCATGGCTGGCCAGGGGGGCTCGGGCCCCAGAATCCTGGAATACTTTGGGGGAGAGGATGGATACCGTCGTTGATACTGGCCGAAGTTAGACCGAGAATATGTCTAAACTGCAGCCTTCAGGTAAACGGAATAATCCTTAAATATGGTAACTGAGCAAATGCAATTTTGGTTGCATTAGCGCGCAGGCAAGGAGCATCTAAATTCACGCTCTGAATAAAAGGCGTTTAAAATGTGGCAACAAATTCAAGTTTAACGCCTGCTGTGGCTTGGTCGATTGGCATTGCATGGCACACACGCCCTCTCTGTCCCGGCGACATGGTTTGAAGGGAGTGCTCTTGACCATACACCCTCCTCACCCGAGGTAAGGTTTGGACAGTACGGCGGCCAGCCCTCTTGCACCTGTCTGCAGCGGCACGCACCTTGCCTCAGCCGGGAAGGGCCTCACCCTCCTGGGTCAGAGAGCGTTGCCCGACTGGGACAGGTGGCTCGAGCGACAAATGGGCAGCAGCGGAGTGTGCGAGACGTGCAGGAAGTCGCAGCGACGCTCCTATTGGCGGACCAGTTTTGTTTCTTGGCGTGGTGCGTGACTCGCCCGGCTGGCTCCCGGGTGATTGCGGATGTCCCCGGTGCATTGAATTCTGCAGCGGGCTGTCTAGCTGCCTCCTGAGACCGCCAGCTCACGCTGTGGCTTCTGCGCCCCTCCCAGCACGTCCAGACTGCGGCACTGCCCGGGAGCTCACACAGGTGGGTGATGTGGATGATGGGACCTGATGCATCCTTAGTCCCCACCTGGACCAAATTTGGAGCGTTGGACTATCATTTAATGCTTCAGGTACATGTGGGTGCTTTGGCACATCATTAGTGATGTAATGTCACGGTACCCCTAACGTAAAGTTCTGAATTTGAGTACCTTGTGTGTAAGTTATAACTAAGCATGGGCAAAATTTGCGAATTCGCGTGCAGCGAATTCACAGGTTTCCCCGCAAAATTGTAAAAAAATCCTCAATTTCGTGAATTTTCCCGCGAAATCGCGGATTTTTTTGCGATTTGCTCTGGAGTGCTTTCTACTGGCTAATCCAGTAAGTGCTCCCTCATTGGATAAATGTAAAGTGCTTTTACTACACTGCAGCTGCGTAAAGGGCCAGAAGATGTGTCTCCAGTGACCATGTGTGCCTGTAACACAGGCACAGGCACACATGGTCACTGGAGACACATCTTCTGGCCCTTTACGCAGCTACAGTGTAGTAAAAGCACTATGGGGCAGATTTACAAGCCACTTGCGCCTCTTTCGCGCCGCAGTTGCGTCACTTTTGTGACGCAGCGGCAGCACAAAAGATGCGCAATGGTGCTGGGTATTAACAACGTGACGCATCTGAGAGATGCGTCACGTTGTAAAGCCCTGCTCCATCAGGAGGCGTTCCGGCGCTCGGGAGGGCGTTCCTGCGCATGAACCCCTCCTAAAAGTGGCTTAGTGAAATCTGCAAGATTTCACTCAGTCACTTTTAGGCCAAAGCTGCGTCAAAACCCTGCGCCTGCTTGAAGTAGGCGCAAGGCTTGATGCAGCATTGGGGAGATAGGGCCCCCCAGAGCATTGCTGGAGCTGCGTTGCGCTTGCGACGCAGATCTAGCAATGCGGTGCTTTTACGGCATAGATGCGTGACGCATTTGTGCCGTTTTTGTCACATGGTGTGCCGCATTGTAAATGCAGTACAAAAGGGGGTGGTGATGGACGGTGGCAGAGTGGGCTAAAGAACGGTGATGGATTAAACTCAGATCTATTGACTGGGGGTGAATGTTTAATTGATTCAGATGCTCCGTCCATCACCACCTCCTTTTGTACCGCTTTTTGCCGCCATAAGGGAGGCAGGGTATGCTCAGACGTGAGTCCCTTGCTCACTTTGCCATTGGATTCAAGCAAGCCGGGCTGAAGACGGCTGGAATGCCAGAAACCGGTCCTCGGAAGCTTGTTTCCGGTTCAGGGAAGACATGGCTTGGCAGTTCGGGCTGGACTGTTCCCATGAGGAACAGGGTCAGACTGATTTGCATACTAGTGAAGTAGTGTGGCTCACTGGTTTGAGGCGGCAGACCCGAGAGCAGAGGACGGCCCGGGACCAGGGTTCGATTCCCGGCGCGGCAGGTTTCTGGACCAGGGTCAGCGGACTCGATAATTCTCTCGCCTCGGTGCCCACTCTGATCAGCGTTCACACTCGGCAACTCTGGGCATTAGCTTGCCTCATCTTCACTAAGGCCCCACCAGACCGCCGGGGATGCCTGGTCTCACCCTGGAGATACCCATAAAAAAAAAAAAGGGACCATCTCTCAGGGAAGCCAGGAAGGGTTTCGCAGCGGTCGAAGCGCCTTGGGACCCTACGCGTAAGTAGTGCACTATATAAATGCCTATACATTTACACATTTACATAGCCATGTCTGAACTGGGGTGGCAGAGTGGGCTAAAGAACGGTGATGGATTAAACCCATATCTTTTGATTGGGGGTGAGTGTTTGATTGATTCAGATGCTCCGTTCATCACCACCCCCCTTTTGTACCGCATTGTAAATGTGGCCCACCATGGGTGGCGAAGCTGCGGTGCACAATAACTGGCGCATCCCTGGGGAAAAACCAGTTATTGTAAATCTGCACCTTTACATTTAGCCAACGAGGGAGCTTTTACTGATTAGACAGTAGAAAGTACTCCAGTTGAGTAGAGGTATTACACAAAAAGGTGGCATCTTCATGCACAAACACGCAGGGCGGGATTCATTCTGCCCCCTGTTAGACTCGTTTTTTGTGCCCTTCTGCCCTCTGTTATTCCCTTGTTTTTGTGCCCTTCTGCTCTTCGTAGACTCGTTTTATGTGCCCTTCTTCCCTCTGTTAGACTCGTCTTTCCCTTGTTTTTCTGCCCTTCTGTCCACTGTTAGACTGGTTTTTTGTGCCCTTCTGCCCTCTGTTAGACTCGTTTTTCCCTTGTTTTTCTGCCCTTTGTTAGACTGCTTGTTGTGCCTTTCTGCTCTCTGCATCACCAAATCATCACTCAGAGCTACCCCAGCATCACTCAGCACCACCACATTATCGCTCAGCACCACTACATTATCACTCAGCACCACCACAGCACCACTCAGCACCACCACAGCATCACTCAGCACCACCTCAGCATCACTCAGCACCACCACATTATCACTCAGCACCACCACAGCACCACTCAGCACCACCACAGCATCACTCAGCACCACCACAGCATCACTTAGCACCACCACAGCACCATCACAGCACCACTCAGCGCCACCACAGCATCACTCAGCGCCACCTCATTATCACTCAGCACCACCACAGAACCAACCACTCAGCACCACCACAGCATCACTCAGCACCACCACAGCAACACTCATCACCACCACAGCACCAATCAGCCCCACCACAGCACCACTCAGCACCACCACAGCATCACTCAGCACCACCACAGCATCACTAGGCACCACCCCAGCATCACTCTGCACCATCCCACTATCACTCAGCACCACCCCAGCATCACTCTGCACCATACCAATATCACTCAGCACCACCACAGCACACTCAGCATCATCATAGCACCACTCAGCACCACCACAGCACCACTCAGCGCCACCCCAGCATCAATCTGCGCAAACATTCAACAACAACTGGTTCAAATATGTTCTCTCAATGTTTCAAGCTTTATTACAAATGTCACAAAAAATATATTAATATTTCACTTCTGTTCTTGGATATTCGTCACAATAAAATACACTGAACATAATCTTCACAAAAGTTATTTACAAAAGTTTAAGCTATTGCCATTATAAATTAAAAAACCTTTTATTTAAGTTTTAATTATTTTAAAAAACTAAAAGCCATTGTAATTTGTAATATCAATACATCTAAGTCACGTAAATACAAAACATGTTGCATTACACAAACGCTATAGGTGTCACATTTGCAAATGTTATAATTATTGGCATTGTAAATGACAAAGCTATGAATTTAGCTATTTTCAAAACCAACACATAAATAAAAAAAATTGTCATTTACAAGACCAATAGCTCAAACCTTCCTAATGCGAGACCTATTGCATTGCAAATGCTTGTTTTTATATCTGTCAGTGCTTCCTGTTGAGGTTTAATTTTCATGACAGGCGCCTCATTGCCTACGTGTAACTATTCTCTGACCCTGCTTCAAGGGTCAGCAAATAGTTGCAAGTAGGCACCGAGGCGCCAGGAAGCACTTACAGGCTTACAGCAGCAGGTGCCCAAGTTGAAGTTAATTTCTTTGTAACCCTTTTGTAAAAGGTTACAAAAAATTAGCTTCAACTTTTGCACCTGTTGCTGTAACCCTGTAAGTGCTTGGCTGAAAATTCGTCCCCACAGATTCGCAGATTTTACCGCGATTTCGCAAGATTCGTGGATCGCGAAATCGCGGAAAATCCGCAAATTCCATGAACGGAACAAATTTTCAGCCCATGCTTACTTATAACTACTTGGCTACGATATTCGTGTCAAGGCCGATATACTTTTGTGAACATTAGCACAACGCTGGTGTTTCCATTCCACTCTTTGCAATATAATATTTAAAATAGCAAACACTGTAAGATAGCGCTGCAAATGGATTTTACAGTGGCACAAAAATTCCGCTAAATGTGTGAAAGAAGGCAGAGGTAGAATGATCATTATGTTAAACAATATATGGGATTTAATTTCACCAGTTCTTAGCTTTTCCTGGATCCAAATCATTTAGAAATTTCATGTGTTTTTAGGACTTGCCTTCGTAGCGTGTATGCTCTGCAAAGGCAAAAAAATTCTTGTAACCTTTCCACACATCTGATGAATCTGTGTGCTGTTAAAACTGTGGCGATAACATAGAGGTTTATTAAAATCCTGTTATTTTAAACCAAGAATAACAAGTGCTTGAAATTCTTTCAATTTAAATTTGGTGGTAGAAGTTAGAGATGTTAAGACTGCCTTAATGATGTACCCTGGGATATCATATTCAGTACATTCTCTCCAACTCCTAAGGGCAGTGGATTCCCAAAGATTTGTTCCCATGTCAATAAGAATCGATGGCTTGCTTGTCCAGAGTGCGATGGAATTCATTTTACGTTCTCGTGCCCAGTGAAATCATTAACCTGCCACTTGGGCAAATAGATGTGCTGACAGTCTGTTAGTAACACGATTGTTCAGCCATTAGTCTGAGGTGTCATGACGTCCTCTGTAGAAGTTTGTAGTTGCACTGCTAGTGAACAATAGATGTAGAACCCTAGCATCCTTAGGGTTATACACCAACTGCTGCCCATTCATGCTACAGTTCAGTTACAGATTTGTGCTGTCCTAGACTGTTCGCTATTTCAGATGGGCACTCTACAGGTACAGATTTGTGCTTCCAGTGGTGTGCAACTAACCTGTGCTTCTGTCATTGCGCCGATTCTATCCCCGCTTGTGTTTGTGAACAGCTTCTATTCCTGCTTGCGTTTGTGAGCAGTTTAGACCTTCGATGTGTGGGCCCGGCACATGTGAAGCTTCTACACGTGACCACAGTGTAGACCTTCAATGTGTGGGCCTACAACATGTAAAGCTCCTACGCATGACTCTACCCTAAAACTTCGACGTGTGGGCCTCTCACATGCGAGGTTCCTACACATGACCGCAATCTAAATCTTCGATGTGT
Organism: Lissotriton vulgaris; assembly: GCF_964263255.1. Taxonomy (NCBI): domain Eukaryota; kingdom Metazoa; phylum Chordata; class Amphibia; order Caudata; family Salamandridae; genus Lissotriton; species Lissotriton vulgaris. Next base: position 267,405,093 of record NC_141695.1, read on the forward strand.
GAGTCTGGCACATGCAAAGCTTTGGCACATAACCGCATGATGTGTGGGCCTTGTATATGCGGAGCTTCTACACAAGACCGCAGTCTTAATCTTCAATGTGTGGACCCGGAACATGCAAAGGTCTAACATATGACCGCGGTCTAGACCATCGATGTGTGGCCTGGCATATTTGAAGCTACTACATATGACCACAGTCTAGACCATGGATGTGTGGCCTGGCACGTGAGGAGCTTCATGAAAATGATAGAATGCACTCCTTTCTCAAATCTAAACAATTGCTTTAATGTGCACTCTTTTGGCAGGTTTTTACGTGCAGACTAGCTCATGCTATGCCACAGCAGCATGTTTCAAATCATTCCTTTACAAATGGAGCATTCATTACATTCCAGACACACCGCACATCAAGGAAAGTAGGGCCCGATTCATACCATTTTGGAATTCACAGAAGGCACTTACTCATTTCGGTATTCACAGAAGTTAGGAGTCCTAACTTTAGGACACCTAAATGCCGTCTGTGAATACCAAAAGTCTTAAAATTGGGTTTTTTCTCAGTTCAGTAGTAGTAAAGATAGGACTCCTAACTTTAGGACTCCTAAATGCCTTCTGTGAATACCGAAACTCCTAAAATTAGGATTTTTCTCAATTTAATAGTAGTAAAGTTAGGACTCCTAACTTTAGGACTCCTAAATGAAAAGTCTTAACATTAGGATGTTTCTCAGTTTAGGAGTATTAAAGTTAGGACTCCTAACTGCAGACAGAGTGTGGCTTTCATTACATAAAATAACAGGCAGACTTTGACAAAAGTGTCAGTAAAACAGTCAGTATTAATCTCACAAATGTGATTTTTAGGTCATAGAATGCAATCTGCTGCCTGCCGCTTGGTTTTAGTAACTCACACTCTCTGGCATCGGACATGACATCGAGGAAGGAAAATGTCTATTGTAATTTCCTAAATACTGTGTGAGGCACTAGCAGTGGCAATTGCTGCTGTCCAGAACAAGAAAGCATCTGCCCATTTGTGAGGATGCGAGGAGGTCAAGACGCAGTGACTGGACTTCGTTCTGCCAGTAGTCTGACTCCTCTTCCTCTGGCCAGAGACCCTCTGCCTGAAGCAGCTCACCAGCTACATTGACTCAGGCCAGTAAGCTGCGTACTGGATGGATGAGGGATTTCTGGAGACTTAGAACTGTCATGAGCTCCAAGAGAGTGAGAGACTGCCCTTGAGAGTGCCCCTGCCTAGGGCACGGCTGATGCCTAAGCAGCAGAGTAAACGGCTGGTAAGTAGGATTGCCAACTTTAATAAAGAAATACCCACTATGTGTTCACCTCATTCAAGGGTCAAACAAGACATACAATGCTACGAAAAATGTCGTTTATAAATATTTATTTTTATAGACCGTCTGTTTACTTTAATTAGCAGCCATTAATAATTATTTTGGCAGCTCCAGAACACTGCAAAGTGCTTTCTTTTTCTTGTTTGTTCTGTTTAAAATATGTACTACTGAGGGAAAAATACAGGCTTTAGGTGCTTTTCAAAACTTTATCGAAAGCAATAGAACATTCCTCATGCCAATAAAAAGACAACTAGGTATAACTCTACTGGTAAGTGGCTAGTTCAGGAGGACATACATGTGATCCACAGAGGCCAGTCCAGCCCAGGTCAGGCACAGGTGCTTATTACTGGGAGGAGTGTCAATGTTCAGACTGAGGAGAATTTACTGCCTGGTTGTCACCTCTTATTAAGGCCTTAAGCTTGTGTCAGAAGGTGGCTTTAAGGGTCTCATGGTACAGGAGTTTGTGCCTGTTCATGCTGGGGTTTCTCAGCACGGTTTGATCAGTTCATGCAGAGGGAGGATGAGGCATGTGGTTCTATCCTGTTTCTGTGGACAGTGAGGTGGATGGGGCCTTATGGAACATGAAGCTCATTTGCAGGGAGTATAACCTCTAACATTTCAGACACTCTCTTAAAACTTGGCTATTTATCCAGGCCTACTGTTGAGCTGTATTTTCTATTTTGTGTTGTGTTCCCTCCGATAGCGCCATGAAGCCCCAGGGTGTACGAGCGCTTAACAAATGAATACTAACATAATATAACATAACATCCTATATGGTACAGTCGGGTCCAAGAGTGCCCTTCATTTCATGTGCTTTAAAGCAGTTTTAAGATCTTCTTAGAGTTTCTCACTGCTAAAATGGGTTTAATTTCTGATGTATAAGTATTTCCCTCATCTTCATTGCTTGATTTTGCTCACGAGAAAGTGTAAGCATGCACACAGTACATTGCCACTGAGGCCCCAAGTGGACTATGACACCAATCCCACACTCTCTGTGTGCCTGCAGCCAGCACCACAATAAGAAAAACAATGTTTAATTTGCCCACCACTTAGTTCATAGTTGTAGCTCAGTTCTTATTATGATTCGCAACATACAGTAATTCTGTCAAGTGCGGATGTACTAGGCTAAACATTAACATTTGGTGCTAGAATACACACCAGGTAATTCACCAACTCGTAGTCTAAAGTTTACAGCGGCGATAGCAAGTAGGGCGTACTACCGTGTCCTGTGTATGGCTTACAGCTTTGACATTCCTCAATAGCCAGCCCGGACCTTCCAATGAAGGAATATTACATGCTTTCCTGAAATTAAATCAATTTGATTGTGACTGCTATACTGTACATACTGTGGTATACGGTGGTATGCTGTGGCTGACAGTGGCTGGTGGTTATTATGAATGTGTTTGTTCTGCGTGACTGTCCACTGGTGATGACTGGCCCTCTCACTGTTGTCTCATGACTGCATAATGCAGCAGTGGACTCGAGTCGGCCATCTTGGGCTGCTTAAAAATAATTTGCCGGTGTGGCCAATAATTAAGCTCCAGTGCGCCCTGACAGATCGGGCGGCCTGGACAGGTTTGAGCGCCATTACGCTTTACACATCGTGTCTTTGGACTTTCGACATTTCTTAGGTAACACTTAAGTTAGAAATATCTGCTTAATCTAGTGTGCTGACCGGCTAGCATTTTGCGGCTTCTTTCTGTCTCTGCATCCCGATATATATATTGCAACAAGTAACATTACACCGACAGCAGTAAAATCATATGATGGTACCATCATTTGAGTCTTGTGCTTTTCTAAACCCAAAGTGTACTTGCCTGTGTAATCAATTCATGTCATGGCGTGTGTATCCAAATTGCAAACCTGCCTTAAGGCCCTTAACATGGTGCTGTATGTGTGGAAATGCACCTTCTTTTCCCTTTTTTAAAGCAAGAGTGCACAGAGACCATACACTGGCGCACACATAGGAAAGAAATTATAGGGAACATTACTGACAAATACAAAACCATGTCGTCCGTACCCATCCCTTTTGTGACTTTTCTTACTAATGAATGTTTCCACATTTTTTGTGATTTTGATACTAATGAATATATGATCTTTTGGGCATCTTAATTACCCATAAGTTCACAGGACCAATTCTCAGCTAGTACTCACAAACTCTATTGACACCTCCTAAATCCCCTCACTCTACACCCCTACAAATCTGCTGGTCAGCATCCTACAGTGAACAAGCCTGTTCACCATGCACTCAATGGGGAATATGTCCAAGTGAAGTGGCAGAGTGAGGCGTTAGCCGTCATGGCTTAACGCCTCACTCCGCACTTCTGAAACACAAGGCTGCACCATATTTATTGGACATTGTGCAGCCTTGCGTTTCCACTGGCGCTGGCGCTACACTTAGCAGCGTAGCATCAATGCCAGCACCCTTGTACCATCCTGCAAGGGTGTCTGCGTACAGAGGAGGATTGTTTATGTATAGGGAGGTCCCCCTTGCTGCACATACACAGTCCTAAAATGCAATTGTGTCAGTTTTACGTGTGCTGCTTCATGCAGCACACATGAAAGTCACAACATGGCACTTTATTTACAGATTGTTCATGTTCAGGAAGGCTTACCTTCCTGTACATAAAGAATCCTTGGTATTTTTCTTTTTCCAAGTGTGATGCACCAGGCAGCACACACAGAAAAAGCAAAAACAAGGAGAAATAATGCATTTCTACTAATTTAGCTTTTTCCTGGTCTTTATTTTGGTGCTGCCTTCTATGTACGATGTCATTGTACATAGGGGGCAGCGTCAAAATCAATGGGTGTTGCGATGGAACACCCACCACAACACCCACTGCCCACCCCTTTTGCACTAAGCATAGCGTGCAACGGGGTCTTATTTACTAGGCATTGTTAAGCCACGTTAAGTGGCTAATGCTACCTTGTAAATAAAGCATAGCCCCTATTGCCACCACGCCATTTAAAGTGATGTTGTGGTGGTGATAGGAGCTTGTACATATACCCCACAATCTCTTCTTTGGACAATATGATCACTTCATTTTGCTTTTCTGTCATTTCTATCCAGATGAGATCCAAGTCTTCCTCCTTCCTGTCTCCTCTCATCCTCTCACAGATATCAAAATACTTTCTTGCTAACTGCCCCCGGATGGTGGTTCAGTCACTGATTTTGAAACCATTAGTAATACAAATAATTGAATGTCTGGCCCATCTACACTCCCTTGTCTACTATACACCTTACCCTTAGACAGGCTAGCCATAGTATCCTCAGAGTAGGCGTACATTTAAACCATTCAAATAAAATGATTTTATTCATAACTAACATCACAAGAGAAAGCCAAATTTCATTTATTTAATAATGGAAATGCAATAGGATGTTTTCATTTACGTAGCAAAGACACTCATTTCCTCACCTGTCCATAGAACAATTGACTAGTGTAACTCTGTAGTAGTTGGTATCCATTTACCCGGCAAAGTAACGTTCTAAATTTCATGAAGAACACTCACTTTAGTTTCTTCAAGCACACCTTACTAGTGACTAAGTTGACTGGTGACAACTAACACAGGGCTCAGTTCAAGCTAATGATCTTGGACTGCTGTTCTATTCAGCAGTATTATCCATCTAGCACCAATCCACCATATTTATATTACTGGATGTGATAGGTTTCAGACACTGCATGATGCCAGCATAAACCAGTGGCACAGGCGTTATCTCTCCATCCTGAAACCTGCTACAAGGAGCTGAAGGATGCCTGACTGTGAGATCGCCTGCCTGACCTTTGAGGACTAGTCCCGGCATAAGCCCTGACTGGAGAATGTCCTGGTGTTCAGAAGCATGTCCTGAGGACTAAATAGGAGCAGTGCTCACTTAAAACATTTCCATCAGTTGTAGGAAAGTGTGACTTATCCAATATACTGCAGTACCCTAAGGAGAGCATACTCTGAGCGGGCAAGAAAAACAGGTTCATCCCTGTGAGGTGGTTGGTTCTGACACATAAAACTTTTTGGACGCACTCAGCTTTTGGATATCTGCTGTGAGTCTTGGGTAAGAAGTTCTGTGCAGGTTGCATGTCAGCACTTTTTGACACACATGAGAAGAACATACGGACTACTGTCTAACTCAGCCAAGTAACTGCTACTAGGCCTAAGTAGTATGTGGCAGATGGGACCTTAATATATTGATTATGACTTGTGTGGCCTTTATAATTAGATTGACTATTCAAAAAGAAATATTTCCATTTCTTTTTGGTTATATTGTAAATACACGGTGCTTCGCTGACAAGTCTGTATCAGGAACAATTTTGCATTGGCTGGGCCTAAAGAGGAGCTTGACACATGTTTCACTAGTTCTACAATAGTGTAAGTCAAGCACTATTTCACTCATAACTGCTTTGAGAAAGTGGATCATTATTCGAAATGAATGGCATTCCTCTTCAATTGAGTATGGCACTGTTCCACTAGCCTAGTTAGATATCTTGCAACTTAAAACTGAGCTCAAGTGTTGGTAGTTGTAACACAGAGTAGACAGTCTTAATTTAGGAGAATTTCAAATTCACTCATCAACAAAAACAGTTACAAAGTAGAAAACCCAATACAATAAAAACCTTACTCAAATTGATAGAAAGAGAGAACATTTTCGTTGAGAAAATAAACAACAAAACAAGAAAATATGATGCAAGGACCAGAGATATGATTTTTCAAAGTTTCTTGTGCCAAAAAATACAAAGACGAGTATCTGGCTATGCTGGACCATGTCAAAAACAATAGTTAAACTCAAACGCTATGAAGCAGGGTCAGATTCAGCAACAAGGTTGAGTGCGGTGAAAAGTTTGCCTTCTGACTTTTGGGGAGAAAAGAACTTATTGATGGTGGCCGACTGCACTGCAGGACCTCGATGGGAACCTCTACACTTGTGGGAGGTTCGAGGTTCTCGACATCAAAGCAGACAAACCCAAATAAGGTGAAGTTTGAGGCTCAAGCCAAGGAAAGTGGCAGCAGCGGCAGGTTGGCCAGGTTTAAGTTTAGATTTAAAAACCTTTCTAGAAGTTACACTTTTTTCAGCAGGACAAATCTGCAATTTCGAACTAGACTGGAGATGAGACATCGGAGTTTGTGGCTCTGCAAATTTCAGGTGGTAGCCTCTGTTTTTCTTTTAGCACAAATCCCTGAAACAGTTTCTAAGTCCTAGCAATTATGGTAAGTCAGGCGGAGTGCACTCTGACACCGTTCCAAAAGCTCCACAACTATAGGGACACTCCTTCAGGGTCAGCACTCATACCATGGGAAGCCACCAGCCGGGATCCAGGGCAAGGCTAGTTGGAACTGGTCAGCTAGGCCATGGAGGAAGGTTGGTTACTTGTTGCTTGTGTGTCCTTGTAGTGAAACAGAAGGCTAGCCAACTAGCCCTTGGAGTCCACTCTTTTTCCCTGGTTTCAAATGGGAGCAGATCTAGCCCTTGGAGTTTTTCTCCACATATTTTCTGAAGTCAAAATTGTTCAGCAAGTGCAGCACTTTTTCAGTCATCCTTAGGTCCAGCAGTGTTCTGAAGAGGGTAATAAGGGTACTACGTTTAGGCCCTGTGCCTGCTCACGGGTGGTGGAAACTCCTGAGCCCTCCTCAACTAATGGGGCAAATATTCCCCTTCACATTTTTGCAACACTTCCTTTGTGTCCTTCGGTAAACTATATGGTATCCGGTAAAATCAGTATGACACAACAGTTCTTCCCTTATGCAGAGCTATGGGTACAGCCCTGGCGTGTGCATGACAAATTGTGAACTCCCTATGCCAACCAATTCTGTGACAGGTTTTACCCCCTATGAGATTGATGCCACTTTGGCTACTTGACTGTTATAAAACAGGGGTAGACCCAATATAGTCAAAGGACCTGGGTATTCAGCAGTATAGACAACAAATGGTCCTTGACATACTTTCGCTAATGAGGACAAAGACAGAGGCAGGCCTTTGTGTGAATTACATCTGCCTGTGACTGAATTTTCCCATGGAAACTTGCGCATTTCGTGGTCACATTACCAGTCCATCCTGTAAGGAGGTTGTCACATCTGTTCCCAGCCAAGGACGTTTTATTCCCCTGGGAGGCTGCCAGGTGACAATTGAACATTAACTCTAAAACCGCTACTAGAGACATTAGACAGGAAAATGCTAACTTTCTACTAGGAGCATTTTCAATATAGTACTTTAAAATCTGACTTGATCATTAGATTGGTTTCTAAATTCCTAATCATTTGCTTTCCTGATTCGTGCATAAAGCTATCTCCAAACCGATGCTATGCATTATAAAGTGTTATAATTTAACTCAGTGCTTATGTGTGGGAGAGCTAGCCTTGCCACAGAGAAAGATGACTTTGGAGATTTTTTACTGAGAGAACATGTAAAACTTGCCCTACATTTTAAAAACCATGCTTCATGTCCTATGGGTATTTTGGGTCTACTTTATGGAGTACTTAGATGTACTATAGAGAACAGGTTAGGCTAGGCAAATAGGTGGAGGGAAGAATCTGCAAAATGTAAATACATTTATAACAGTCTGTTAACCTGGGCATGCCCTACTCAAGAGAAATGGGTGGGGGGGGGGGGCTGCCATACCTCAGGCATCACTCACAGTACAGTTACATTTAACACGTTCTGTGTAGATGTTTAGGGACAGTGTTGGTGGGATGATGTGTTTCCTTTGGATTAAGCAGCTGTGTCATCTATTTGGAAATGTTCACCTTCACTTAGAGACACCTGCAAAGCAAAAGGCTGGGAGAGAAGATGCATTTTGCAGGACCCATGGAAGGCTGGACTGCACGTGGATCGACCCCAGTCTGGAGTGATTGAGCATAGCTAGATAGAGCCTGCCACCAGCAAAACAAACCCAGAATCATCGTAAAACAAGCCAGAAAAGCACAGAACGATATTTATTCTATGTGTGCTTTTAATACCAAGGTTAAAAGGTGGGGTGAGGCTAGTCTACCTTACAGATAAAAGTAAGAACTGGATGACATTTGGATAATGATGTTTCTTACCAAATGAATAACAACTGACTCTGTAATAATAAGAGTGAATAGATCAACCTCTTGAGTGTGATTTTAATATTGATCCATAGATTATGGACTTATTTCATAGCCCATAGGATACAGACAGATTAACCTGATACCCACACCCCTTCTCTCTCCACAGTGATCAACACAGACTGTAAGGGCATTTGGACTATTCAGGTGACCGTGTGCACTTGTCTTATATTTCCTTTTGTCACCTTTTTCACTTTATTACTTATTCACGTTGTGCAGTAGCCTTAGCATTGTAGTCCTGGTCCTGATGAAAGCAAGGACGCAGTAGTCCATGTTTGCTGAAACATGTCGACCAACTTCACCTCAGGCAGTCTACATAACCAGACTGCTTAAGGTCACATATATTTTTAACCTTGGTATTAAAAGCACACATAGAATAAATATCGTTCTGTGCTTTTCTAGACCAATTTTAACACACTCTTTTGTCTTGGTTTCTTCTTTTTTCACTCACTTTTCCTTGCACTGCACACCCCAGTCCCATGTCTTTTCCCACTCATTAACATCGAGTGGCAGACCACACTGTAACTAAAAATACCACCAAAGGGACCTCCTTACCACCGGGTCAACCTTTGATCGTGGCACTGACTTTCTCAGACGGGTGGTCCAAATAAAATCCCAAATGATGAAGGGCGGATCCGTATGGTGACTGATGGGTATTTTCCTCATCCTTTGAGAGCCTTCTGTGCCGAATCAATTTTGAGCTGTGGGTGATTAGGTGTGTGTGGTGAATTGGGCAACTAACGTACACCTCTGGGCGTTGCTTGGTTTGAGACCCTCTGGTACTTTTTGTTGTTTGTAGGTTCTTTGGGGATTGTATCCAGAGCCAGGTCTATAAATTTCTCCGAGGTCCTCCCCCACCGTAGTGGTTTTTTATTGTTTATGTGCAGTTTCTCAACTGCGGACCTCTCTTCCCAACGAATTAGGTATATCGCAGGAGTAGTTCATCACGCAATAGTGTTTTGAACTTAAGTGTTACCCTCGTTTCAGTGTGCACTCTTGTCAGGACACTCTCTACAGTCATGGCCGAGAACCATGGTTTATCGTTTTCCAATGAAGATCTTTTGGCAGCACTTGCTGAACACCCTGATTTGACAGAATCCACCATTTCTGTCGTTACCATGAGCGAGGACGAATGGGGAAAATTGCTGGGTTTGAAAAAATCCCAGACCAGGACAGCCTTACATTGCACGATCATGGCCCAATATCTGCGCAATGACTGTGCTCCAACTGGATTAATAGTGACGAATGCCCCGAGGTTGTTTTTAAATGATAAGGAGTTTCTGAAGAATTGGGCTCTTATAGCCTGGAGGTGCACTAGAGATTGGCTGATTCTCATCATCCAAACCTCCAAACGTATAGCCGATGCTTTACTTATAGAGATCCAAGTTCTTGAATCTAAAATCAAAACCACTATAGCTCCTAAAGTCTTTAACAAAAACTTAGATGACTCCAATAAAAACAATAGGGAGTTTAGAGAACACACACTGACGGTCAAAATGGACAAATTTAGGAAAGACCCTGACAAGTTCAAATTTGAAAGAGTGTATCCATACTCGAGTGACACCAACACCCCCCCAGACTTCAGCACCACTGGCCGTAGAATGGGTTCCTCATATGGTACGTCGAGCTCCGATGATAACGCCTCAGGGAGTGATACCAGCAGTGAGAATTTCAACACACGAGGCCGAGGGCGGGGTAAGAGAAACTTTAGGAACGATTGGAGGGGCCACCAGCCACAACAATGGTGGTCACCTAATCCTTGGCAGTTTGGTGGCGTGCATCCTTTCTTTCCACCACAACAGTCAGGTCCTTTTCAACAGCCGATGGGACCCAATATGACCAATTTCCCTGGGAATTTTCCTACTAACTATCAGAACAACTTTAATGGGCAGCCTTTTTTAGGGTTTGGCCGGGGCAGATCACGCGGGAGAAGAAGAGGGAAGACACAACCTCAAGTTCACTTCAGCCCCCCGTCAACCTCAACGGAAGGGAGGACACTGAGGAGCAACACGTCCAAGAACAAAGAAGCCGGACAGAGCAGTGCTGCCCCAGTATAGTAATGAACTTGAGCAAACATACTTTGACTCCCATTGAGGAAGAAGCGCTAAACAAAGGACTGGGCTTCGTACCTACCCATCATAATGATGAGTTTGAGACCCGCTTGGAACTAGCGAGGTTTCTGAGAAAGATAAGACTGCACTTCTTTTTTGCGGACAAAGAAGCCCCCGTGCATTCTGAAGACGACATCAACACAGGACTGAAATGTAAGTCGACGTTTACCCCTCCCACTCATTTAATGCCTCCCCAGGTCTTGGCCTATGAACAGGCACTTGAGAAAGAGATGGATGACCTCTTCGCTGCAAAACACAAGGTTTTCTACAACTTGCCCAAACTACATCATCTAGCACTCAAATCTTTAACTGAGAATAAGGATCTTACAATAAAACCAGCCAACAAGGGCGGTTCGATTGTTATACTCGATACCGAGATCTATCGCAATGAGTGTCTCAGACAACTGAACATGAGGAATGCCTACTCCCCGCTGAGCCATGATCCTACTGAGGAATTAAAACGCAACATCAAAATGCTGGTGGAAGAAGCGTCCTCGGAAGGATGGATCACACCAGCCGAGGCCTTGTACTTATGTACAGAACATCCGAAGATGCCATATTTTTACACCTTACCAAAGGTCCATAAAGAGCAACGACTGCCCCCAGGACGCCCCATAATCTCAGGGATAGGATCGGCACTGGAACCCCTCTCCACTTTTGTGGATCATTTTCTAAGACCGATGGTGCAGGAAATGCCCACTTACCTTAAAGATACAATGGATTTGTAAAGATTAATACCTGATATTGAATTCAATATGGATACCGACCTCTTAGTCTCTTTTGACGTGGAGGCACTCTACACCTCCATCCCTCAGGATGAGACATTGGACGTTGTGCACCAACTACTGGATTCCAGGGAACTGAACAGTATCACTCCGGTCCAGTTCATAATGGCCTGCCCCACATTGGCCATGAAACAAAACTTTTTTCAATTCGAAGAGCAGGTCTATTTACAAACATCTGGAACCAGCATGGGGAGCGTTTATGCTCCCAGCTTGGTAAATTTATACGTTCACTCATTTGAACAGGATCACGTATTGAATGACCACAATCCCTTCTCGATAACCTAAGGACCTGGAAAAGGTATATCGATGACATTTTTGTTATTTGGAGAGGGACAAGAGAAAGATGCATAGAATTCTTGGGTTGGCTAAACAGCAGAAACAACCACCTGAAGTTAATGGGTCAACATGAACTGGCTTTTTTGGACCTGTTGATCACTGCGAGACCAGATGGCCTGCAAACTGAGCTCTATAGGAAGCCCACCTCAAGGGACTCGCTGCTACTGTTTGATAGCAACCATCCGAAATCCCTTAAGGAGAGTCTCCCTTCAGTAAGTTCTTACGAGTTCAGAGGAATTGTTCAACAGCGGCATTCAAGAAACATTCCAACATGTTGAGCACGCAGCTGGTTGCCCGGAAATACCCCCCGAGACTAGTCCAACGGTCCATGAAAAGAGCAATGAACAATAATCGGGAAGCCCTGGTGGAACCACGTCCTCCAAAGGCTACTTTGGATCGCCTAACTTTTGTCCACACCTTCGGGAATCTTTCCAACAGTATCCAAAGTATGGTCCGGAAGCATTGGCCAATATTGAACTCGGGACGTTTGACACTTCCTCGCCCTTTGGTCGCCTTCAAGAGGGGTCCAAATCTAAAGGACAGACTGGTGCACACCAGACCACGTGAAGACCAACCAAGAGCCATAGGTTCACTTTGGAACCTTCCTCCAGTCCAGGGACATCACCCCTGTGGCATTTGTCAGGTGTGTGCGCAGACAACAAAGTCGGTGGAAATTGATATTGCCACATCGAGACCATGGAAGCAGATAAAATTCACTAACTGCAACAGTGATCGTTTGATCTATCTGATTACTTGCCCTTGTGGTTACAAATATGTGGGCATGACCACACAGAAGGTCCGAATAAGGATATCAGAGCACAAAAGTACCATCCGTTGTGCCAGACAGGCCACGAAACTAACCACTCACTTCCTGGAAGCTAAACATCTGGCCACGCAATTTCACTGGACTGTCCTGGAACAACCATTCATTCCTACGCATACAGCGGATGTGGCGAAGTACCTAATGACAAATGAACAAAGATGGGTACTAAAGCTTAAAACACACAAAGAAGGTTTAAATGATGATATCCCATGGTCCATACTGTAGTCTGTTATCTGTAAACAGTAGGTTCCTGTACGGAGTTCTTTCCTGGTTAGGAATCACTAGCCCCCTGTAAGCCAAGACCTGTAGGAGGATACTAACACCTGTCCATTTTATTGTACAAGAACATTGGCTTTGTATGTAATACCCTACTGGGTTAGTTATAGCCAGACCTTTTGAGGATATTTAAATCTGTCCATTCTAGTGTATAAGCACAATGTGCAAAAACCTTTACCCACATAGAGAAGTCTCCTCAGTATACAAATAGGGTGTTTTTCATCATAATATTTAACATGAGGCTACAATAGATAATACGTAGTGAGCACTGGCCTTTAAATTGCCTATCATTTGACCTCGCTTAGATGTTTTCGAATCTGTGTTTACTTCCACTGCCCACGTGGTTTCCTTGACAACAAGCCCGATAACCGACCAATAACACTCAAGGTCTATGTCGGGTTAGCCAATGGGCACGCTTGTTGCATCAAAGACATGAGCAGAACCAATGACAACGCGCGTTCATACGCACCCCGTGATCACGCTACCAGTGGCAGCGCGTTTAAAGACAGCCTCGCGCCTGCCGTCCGGTACCTCCCCAGTCGGCCAGGACGCCGGCCTCGGAGTACCGACGGATAGGTAAGACGAGCTCCTTGCTTCCTGGTCACTCGCTATGCTGCTCCATTCCCGAGCAAGCCCATTCCACGCGGCGGAGGTCTTTCTCCGTCGCCTTGGGGAACGGCAGCACTAGATATAGATACAAGCCCCGTTCACTTCCGGTTATTGACAGGAGAGGATGTTCTGTATTTTGTTGTGCACACTGTGACTTACATGTGTTTCACATGTTTTTTAGAGCGGTGCTTCATTTTCCCCTGAGCCGCTGCCAGGTGAGGTGAGGCTAGTCTACCTTACAGATCAAGGTAAGAACTGGATGACATTTGGATAATGATGTTTCTTACCAAATGAATAGCAACTGACTCTGTAATAATAAGAGTGAATAGATCAACCTCTTGAGTGTGATTTTAATATTGATCCATAGATTATGGACTTATTTCATAGCCCCTAGGATACAGACAGTTTAACCTGATACCCACACCCTTTCTCTCTCCACAGTGATCGACACAGACTGTAAGGGCATTTGGACTATTCAGGTGACCATGTGCACTTGTCTTATATTTGCTTTAGTCACCTTTTTCACTTTATTACTTATTTATAAGAGATATGATCAGGTCTCCCGTCAGTAAAACATTGAATGTGGGGACCAGTTGAAGAACACAGCTGGTTCAAAACTGCTTGCTGCACCCACAAAGCTCTGCACACTGGTAAAACAGATTGCCTCAAATCTAAATAGACATAATGAGGCCAAATAAGAAACTTGAGAACTTCCAACACACTTCTTCTCATCATCCCCAAAAAACATAAACAAAAAGCCCTCTCTTGCTTTTTCTCAGGCAATACTCCCAAAATCTCGAGCTCTCTCGCAGTTCATAACATAACTTAGCCTGCCTTCCTGAGCTTCAAAAGACAACTAAAGGAATTTCTCCTATAATGGCAACTTAGCCCCCAGGAAAAAACTACTAACACCCCCTGGAAACACTAACTTGTTATATACACATCTCTCTCAAGGTCTATACTACAATACAACATATTTTTATTGGATAATAATGTTTCGAATCTCAATAATACAAATAAACTGTATTATGTTTGTCTAACAATGCTTTGATGATCCTGTGAAGCGTTCTGATACCCTCTGGTCTTGTCTGCGCTATCCAAAACGGATTATGCCAAAATGGTGTGCCTAGCTAACAGAAATGTGACAGGGTGAAATATCGTTATTGCTCCTTGTTAATTCCTTTTATGTGTCCTGACTTCTGCAGGACACATCGAAAGAGAAATGTTCCTCCAGGGATTGTTTTTGTACGCAATGGAGAGCCAGATGTAGGCAAATATCATTTACCGGTTGTAAAATACAGAATTTTACAGATTCGGTATTTTAGAATCAGTAAATGGTATGTAGCTAATGATTAGGCCGTTCGCGAATTTTGCGGATTTGCGAACTCGCAATCCGCAAAATCCGCGAATTCTCGCGAATTTGCGGATTTTTTTTTTATATTCGCACGGGTTTCTGCAAGTTCGCGAGGGTTTTGTACAATTTCGCAAATTGCGAAATTGTACAAAACGCGTGCGAACTTGCAGCAACCCGTGCAAACACAATTATTTGAAGAGAAAGAAGCTCCTGGCCACAGGAACAGCATGGGGATTGCGCTCATGAAAGTCAAGGATGCAAAGGCCTCTACCCAGCATCACAGCTGATTTTCCACAGTAGATTTGGGAAGAGGCACACCTGTCCCGCCTCGAAGACGCTCATGATTGTTTTTGGGCTAATGAATGAGTCACTGATTTTGAGCATCAACTAGTTCGAGCGACCATGCAAAGGCCGCCCTCTACCCAGCATCACAGCTGATATTCCACGGTAGATTTGGGAAGAGGCACACCTGTCCAGCCTTGAAGACGCTCAGGATTGTTTTTGGGCTAATGAATGAGTCACTGAATTTGAGCAACTAGTTCGAGTGACCATGTGTGTGTTACTATGCAATCGCCCTGAAGGGCGCAGGGGTCCCTTGAGTGACCTGTGTGAGGCTGTGCCTGTAACTATTTTACAATGGCGCCAGCAAGCTGCCAGCGCCGTTGTAAAATAGTTACAAATTTAGCTTGCACAGGAAGCACTTAGATAAAATAAAGCAGCACCTGCTTTGTTTTATCTAGTGGTTCCTGTGCAAGCTAACTTTGTAACTATTTTACAACGGCGCTGGCAGCTTGCTGGCGCCATTGTAAAATAGTTGCATGAGTGGGGGTTCAACTTTTGAACCCGTTACGCTCGCGGATTTTTTTTTTTTGCGGATTTTGCGGGAAATCCGCAAAATTCGCGGATTGCGGATTTCCCAAAAATCCGCAAAATCCGCGAGCGTAACGAATTTCCCGCTCATGCTTACTAATGATTCTATAAATTTTACTGAATCAGTAAAATTAGGTAAAAACTGATTCAGTATTTACCAATTCGGTATTCCCCATTCATTCCTATGGGCCTGGAGGCCCATAGGAATGAATGAGAATTACTGATTCGGTAAATACCGAATCGGTAATAGGGGGTAGACTTACAATAGTGGCAGGGTGTCACATTGACACCCTCTTACACCCCTGAATAGTGCATGGGTACACAGGTGGATCACATACAGTGCCATGTGGCAGACATACATGCCCTTAGGGCATGTAATGTCACTGGTAAAAAAGCACAAAATAGCTTTTTTTAACAGTTTTCGGTATTTACCACCAACTTCTAGTTGGTGGTAAATAACAAATCCTTAAATGTGAGAAGCACTCCCTTGAGTGGTTCCTACATTAAGGATTCGGTAATTTACCGAATCGGTATGGTAAGAATTCGATAATTTACCAATTCCTTAAGTTACTGATTTGGTAAAATACCGAATCCTACAATCATACCACCTACATTCCAAATGCCAAATACCGGTCGGTAGCGGCTGAAATTCTGTAATTTCAGCCGTTACCGACCGGCATTGGGCGACCTACATCTGGCCCGGTGTCTCTTACTGCACAAAAACAATCCTTCCTATAATGTAGACACATTTGCACAATGGTGCAAGGTTGTTTGCTTTAGTACTAGGCAGCCCACAGTGCACCAGCACAAGAAGAGTGCAGAAATGTTCCACATCTTTGTTAATATGGAGCCAGTTACCTTGCTGCGGTGTGGGAAAGAATGACAAATCTGCCCCTGAATTTGTATTCTGTGCCCTCACTCTTCTGCATCGGAAAAGCACAGTCTGCTGGGAATGGGGTCCCCGGACATTGTATTTCATCGACCCCATGGGATAGAGCCCATGTGCCATTGGATGACTTGAGAAGGAGGTCCACTATTCTCTCCAAATTAAAAAAATTGCATCACCCCTGGTTAACGGGGTCCCTGGGGCCATAATATGGTTTGGAAAGGAGGTCCACGTGCATTTCTCCTGTCCCCAGGGTGCAGCTAAAAATGCGGATCTCATGGGGGGAGCGGTAATCATATCTGTTTCCTTGCCCACATTTCAGCAGGCACAGAAACAAACCTGAAGTCTGCTCCAAGCTGGCAGGAGCATTTTTAAAGTTCCTGCCAGCTGGGAGCGGACTCCCTGTTTTCTCTTACTTTGCCGGATGGCAGGGAAACTATTATTTCTGGGGAATCAGCACCCAAGGACATAGCAGGAACCAGACCTGAGGGATGGGGTCCCTGTGGGGATTAATGGCTCATTGAGGGGGGCTGCGCCCTCCCCCGTTTTAAAATGTGGCTGGGCCCCCGGTCATATGGTCCCCTGGGACAAAATCTGACCTGGAGGGGGCTACTTGACCGCCTGCCAATTTATTTGAATGGCCGGGTGATGGGGTACAAGAGCCGCAATCAATCCAGGGAGGAGGGCTATACGCCCCTTTCCTCTTTTCCAACTTTGGCCAGGCCACAGGGCATGGGAGACCTGAGGCCGAAATCGTGACTCCCTCTAATGTTTGAAATAAGACTTGGCCCTGGGAATAGGGAATACGCCTCCTCCCGTAATAATATAATGAATTCCTTCAATGGCCCACCCAGTGCAAAAAACAAGTGTGGGTAAGAGTGCGAATATTTGCTTTTAACATTTGCCACAGATCCTATGCAAAATTTGCAACAACATTTTTCAAAATGTTTAAGGACCCACTGCGTGGTTTCTGTGGGACCCCACCACCAGGCTTAGGGGTTCAGGGTATTCCTACTCTACCCTCTTGTGTCTAGTTTACTACATTTCTCTTAGAACACTTAACGGTTGTAATGATGGTAGCCAATCACATCTCGCCATGCAATCTGTCAGTAATATAGGTGGTTATATATATATTTTCTTTTATTTATTTTTTTCACTGAAAAAACCATAGGTTTCAGGGACGTTATAGTTAGTTGGACATTTCTCTTGTAAAAAACCGTAGAAATTCCCCCATTATAGTTAGTTCACCTAACTATAACTTGCACCCCTGCAATGCACTGCTGATTACGTAAGGTCAGTGACATCACTGATGACATTACTGATGACGTCATCCAGTAACTATGTGCTTCTGTAAAGTTCAAATAATATATATATATATATATCTATATATATATATATAGATATATATATTACCTACTGGCGGTCGCCAGTAGGTAGTTATAGTTAGGATTTTTTTCAATGTTAAATCTCAAAATTCTATTTGGAATGACTTTGGTCCCGGTTGACGAATCTGCCTGAAAATTTCCTCAAAATGGCCTCGTCAAGCTCCCGTCCTTCTCTGAAAGTTTGGGGGAGATGCGTCAAGCGGGGGCCAAGATAAAAGTGGGCCCCAAAACGCGTTTTCCCCATGTTAATTTCCATAGGGTGGTCGACCTCACTTTTAGCCCGAACGGCTGAATGGATTTCCACCAAACTTGGCAAAATTGTAGGGACTGGTAGCCCGATGTGCCTTTGCTATGTCTCAAGATATGTGTTCCAGTGGATTTTGAGTAATTTAGGTTAAAAAAAATATATATATCTATGGTAGCGCCCTGGTACGCGCTCCGGGGAGCGCTCCGGGCGCGCCACGCGACTTGCGCACAGAAAGCTGATTGGCTCTCGGGTGTCTGTAAACATTCGAAACAGTGCGGAGCGGCCGCCATCTTGTGTCTCGGTAGGATAGAGACACAAGAGGTGGAAAAAAAAAGGGGGAAATGACCATAAGGGGGCAGGGATAGACCCCCCCTGACCCCCTAGGTTTGATGTGGGGGCCATAAAAGGGCCCAGCGGGGCCCCCCCAATTTTTTTTTTTTATTCGCGCGGGGGGGGGCGCCCGGTACGCGCACCGGAAAGCGGACCGGGGAGCGTACCATGGGGAAAAATGAATAATAGAGTTTTTAAAAAATATAGCCTTTTTTTTAAATTGGAGGTAGTTCTAAAAAGATCTGTTTTTTTTCTTCTTTTTGTTGTTTTATATTTTATTGTATTGTGATTGGGGAGGGGATTCTCACTGTAAGGGTGTGTGGGACCGAGCCTGAAGCGGAAGATTCCAGGGATGCCTTTTTGTACATCAAAGTCTTCACAATTATGTGTCACATTAAAAATATATAGCACTCCAACAAAGTAGTAGGATTATAACACTTTAATAACTTATAAATATATACAACGCTCCAACAAAGTAAACACGTTAAAAGAAAAATTTTAAACAACTATTTACATGGCAGCCTGCTGCAACATCCATCTCAAAGCAACAATGGGCTGCTTTGGTCTGTCTTTTAGTCGGCAAAATCCGTCGGCCTGTGAGTTGGCGTCAGTAGCGGTCCGTTGTGCGAATAGGCCGAAGGCAGCACAACGCGCCGAGATCCGGACGGCACCCAGATGGTGTCCAGTAAGTTGCCGCACTGGTCTGGCCATCCTACAATGCTGCGCCGAAAAACGGCGTGGGGCGCCCCGGGAGGGGGGAGGCGGCGCAAACGGGCCTCCCCCGCCTCCCCAGGTGGAGGCTCCTCTGCTGCAGTGGGGCGCCCTTTAGCGTTTCAGTCGCCATTCAGCTGTTTAGCGCCCGCTTTTGCGGCACTGTGCCTCATCCGCCATTCAGCTGAGTTGCGCCCACTCTTGCGGTGCAGCGATAGGCGGCAGCCACAGGACTCTTAAAATGGCGGCCGGCTCTTCGGATTTGGGCCTGGTCCACTAAAATGGCCCTGGGACACATTTGAACTCGGACATTTGCCTGCTAGGGCTTGGGCCCCATTCTCGAAAGCGTGCCCTCAGCCTTGAAGATTGTACAAAAGTCATCGGGGCCCCCGACTCTCGCAGGCTTCCAGTGGGGAGCGGCTGCCATGATTGCTTGCGGAATGGCCACGACGGAGCTACGAGATGGTGGTGCTCTCATGCTGACGCCAGCTTCAGTCTGAAACATCCAGAAACACTGTAGACAACCAATTTGATGACTTCCGGTGGAGGCCCAACGTGACCCGGTAGGGAAGAACTTGCCCTCCCCTCTTTTGACTCATGGTTCTTGTTGCCTGTCCCCTCTGTTGTCATCTAACGGAACCTTTTTGGACTGCCGAGTGAGAAAAAAAAAGGTGGGGCTTTCATCATTTGGGAAAAAAAAATGTTTCAATCCAATGAAAAGTGTTATTTTTAGGTCATATGATCAAGCCTTCCATCATTAGGAATCCAAAAGTAAAATTAACCAATGAAAAGTTTTATAAACAAGTCACATGACCTGTTATGCGGCTTTGGGCTATAAAAAGCCTACAAAATCCGTTGGCCTGTGAGGCGGCGTCAGTAGCGGACCGATGTGCGAATAGGCTGAAGGCAGCACAACGCGCCGAGATCCGGATAGCACCGAGGTGGTGTCCAGCAAGTTGCACTGGTGTGGCCATCCTACAATGCTGCGCTGAAAGACGGCGTGGGGTGCCCGGGGGGAGGGGGGGAAAGGCGGCGTGAACGGGCCTCTCCCGCCTCCCCAGGTGGAGGCACCTCATAAGCAGTGCGGCGCCCCTTACAGTTTCACTCGCGGTCCAGTTGAGTTGCGCCCGCACTTGCTGCTACAGTAGGCCGAAGGCAGCACAACGCGCCGAGATCCGGATGGCACCGAGGTGGTGTCCAGCAAGTTGCCGTACTGGTGTGGCCATCCTACATTGCTGCGCCGAAAGACGGCGTGGGGTGCCCGGGGGGGGGAGGCGGCGCAAACGGGCCTCTCCCGCCTCCCCAGGTGGAGGCACCTCATCTGCAGTGGGGCACTTCTTAGCGTTTCACTCGCCGTCGAGCTGAGTTCCGCCCACTCTTGCGGCACAGTGCCTCACCCGCCATCCAGCTGAGTTCCGCCCGCTCTTGCGGCACAGTGCCTCACCCGCCATCCAGCTGAGTTGCGCCCGCTCTTGCGGCTACAGCGTCTCGCCCACCATCCAGCTTAATTGCGCCCACGCTTGCGGTGCAGCGATAGGCGGCTGCAACGGGACTCTCAAAATGGCGGCCGGCTCTTTGGATTTGGGCCTTGTCCACTAAAATGGCCCTGGGACACCTTGGTCCTCAGACGGTTGCCTGCTAGGGCATGGGCCCCATTCCCGAGAGCGTCCCCTCTTTTGACTGATTGTTCTTGTTGCCTATCTCTTCTGTTGTCATTTAACTGAACCTTTTTGGACTGCCGAAAGGGGTTCTGGTCCGACCGCTGGTTGGTGGAGACATTTTGACTATATCCTGGACCTGCCCGGCCTCGCCCAAAATGGCGCTGGTATAAATGGAACTCGTAACTCCTTGTTGTGTACTGGTTGCCCAACCTTGATATCACGAGATACGTATGCAGTTTTGAAGCACATGGCGGGCGGGGACGAGTACTGATTGAACATTTGGACATCCCTATTGATATTAAGTTCTGATGTGTTATTGATTACTGTACTATTGAAAGTTCGAATTAACGTCACCCATGGTACTTGCCCGCAAATGTATATCTAGATAATTTTATTGTAACTGGCCCTGTCATACTTTAATTATAAAATGTACGTCCACCGATTCCGCAACTGTTAGACACCTTAGTTCTTGCAACCTAATGGCCCGCCCGTTACGTTCTTCTACAGTGTAAATGTCCCCTCATCATATACGATTCCAGTTTGCTCCGTGGCCGGCCGACGTGGTTATAGGTCCGTATTTGTATACTGACATTTTCACAATAAAGGTTTTTAAAACAAAACATGGTAGTAGTACCTAGATTGGTAAAGTTTTGAATAATAGCCACTGTTTTTGAATCAGTAAAAGGCAAGTGAAATAAAGCAGCCAGATTACATGACGGTTAAAAGGTATAATACGCAGGAACGCAGTAAAGATAAATGGTCAAGGGCTGTTGTGTTTTCCACTTCTGCAACATAAAGTGATCGATAAGAATCCAATATTCATGCCTATCAGCGACTAAGACAGCAGGCCGAACCTCTTTTGTTCAACAGCTCCCTCATGGGACAAAGAAACGCCCTTTTTCTCGAAATAGGAATATTTTACTTGAAGGACAGTTGTAAATTTCCCGGGAAAATACATTAGCCTGGAACATTGTTAGTGATAAACTGTAAATGCATCTGGGACCTTTGCTTTACAAGTCAGAGTGAGAAAAAAAAAGGTGGGGCTTTCATCATTTTGGAAAAAATAATGTTCGAAAGCAATGAAAAGTGTCATTTTTAGGTCATATGACCAAGCCTTCCATCATTAGAAAAACAAAAGTAAAATGAACCAATGAAAAGTTTTATTAACAAGTCACATGACCTGTTATGCTTATGTTACGCGTTGCACGCCGCGCCCTGGATCGCTTCCGGGAAGCTGCACCTCGCGCAACGAAGCACTTCCGGGTGCGCTAACGCGGCGCGCCATATGACGCATTACGCGACAACGCAGGTCCAGAATATAGTCAAAATGTCTCCACCAACCAGCGGTCGGAACACAACCCCTTTCAGCAGTCCAAAAAGTTCTGTTAAATGACAACAGAAGGGACAGGCAACAAGAACCATCAGTCAAAGAGGGGAGGGCAAGTTCTTCTCTACCGGGTCACGTTGGGGCTCCACCAGAACTGATCGAATTGGTAGTCTACAGTGTTTCTGGATGTTTCAGACTGAAGCTGGCGTCAGCATGAGAGCACCACCATCTCGTGGCTACGTCGTGGCCATTCCGCGAGCAATCATGGCAGTCGCTCCCCACCGGAAGTCTACGGGAGTCGGGGGTCCCGGTGACTGTTGTAGAATCTTCCAGGCTGAGGGGACTCTTTTGGGAATGGGGCCCATGCCCTAGCAGTCAAGCGTCCGCCTTCCACGGTTGCCCAGATCCATCTTTAAAACACGAAAATGTTTTTACCTACCACGTACTTGACATCTTAAAGCTTTTGATATTTGCTATTAAAAAACATTGAATTTCACTGAAAAAAACATAGGTTATAGACCATATATAGTTAGGAATTAGCATTTACAAAACCTTGAAAATTCACTGAAAAAACCATGGGTTATAGACCATATATAGTTAAGAATTAGCATTTACAAAACCTTATTTTACTCACACAAAACCATTGAAATTTCATATATAGTTAGTTGCACTAACTATATATCGCGCACCCACAATCCACTGCTGATCATGTCACATATTACATCATTCATGACATGATCAGTGACATCACTGATGACATCACTCTCATAAGTGTTTTGAAAGTCCGTCTGAGGCAGACCTGTCCTTGCCTTGTTTTTTTATTTTTGGCAAATATTCAGCAGTTCTCGGCTCAGAGTTTTGAAAGGGTGGGGGCGCCCTGTGGGTGACATCACGATAAGGGGAAGGCAGTGTAGAGAAAAAACTTGGCAGGAGCTTCGCTCCTTCAATGAGATCAGCATTTGGCAGTGATTCAATATTACATCGCAGTGTAGCCCGGCTCCTGCTTATTATTGTTGGAGCTGATTCAAAACTCTGAGCGCGGACATCTTTCTGGAGGGAGGGGCTGTTTCTCAAAGGAGTGAGGAGTAGCTAGGCCCCAGCCCTTCTGGCTGTGTATGACAAAATTTGATTTTGCCCAAACAAATTTAAAGAATATGGTATAGGTAGAATGTTTAAATCATTCCTTGGATTTAGAAAAGTTCTTTTCAGGAATTAGGAGGTTTCTTACAGAAATGAAAAGCACTTGGGGTGCTTTTTGAATGGAAAATGTGTTTTTGCAAGATTGATGATGCGTGTTTCTCATTTCAGATGGCTGTTTCTTGGGGGGGCCTGTATGAGTGTGGATTTTCTTATTTTGGAGTGATGTGTTTTGTTATTTTTGGATGAGTGCCCCCCCCAAAAACCCCCGAGCCTGGACCCAGACCGGAAGCAGATTGGAGGGCGTGCTTCCTTGGCACAGGATACAGATCAAGATGGAGGATCATGGCCTATACGAATGAACTGTTTTCCTAAGGAGAAACCAACTACAGAAGAGAACTTTTTATATTGACTGAACTTTTGAACTTGGCCATATACTATTCTTGGATTTCCTAAAAAAAAAATTCTTGACAAAGCCAATGGTTCTATTTTTGAAAAAAAAAATTATTAATTGACCTTTTGCAAGTGATGATCTAAAAGAAACCATTTTTATTTGATTATAATGATGTTCCTTTATAAAAGGAGTTTGAAATGTAATTCCTTGGCCTGCATTCTTGAGTCTTGCATTTTTTCCCATGTTTCTATTTCAGATGGACATTATGCCGCTTTTGCAGTTACCACAAACAGGCCCCATTTGAAAAAAAACATTCTCAATCCTGTTCATGGTCTTGATTTTCCAGTTTAAAAGATGCAGTGCCACATTAATGCAATGAAGCAAATGATATTATTTGAATGTCATAGGGTGATTAAAAAGCTGCTTTAATGATCTGATGCCCTGTGATACATGATATTTTGATTTTAGTATGCTACGCTATTTCATTATTGATACAGATTGACTTTACACTTGTTTATCTTTCACCTATTTCATAGTTTTCCTGTTTTCTCTAAAACAGTCCGACCAATGAAGGGAAAGCAGTGTTTTAAATGATGGTGCACACATGTGTTCCACAGATTGATACAGAGGGATTAGGTGCAAACTGTTTCCTAAGTTAGATGACTTCTGACCTTTGCCTATTGACTTTGGCATGGTCTACTATTACTCAATTTCCCAAGTTTAAGTCTATGATTTATCTTTTTAGCTATAGGGATTTCTGGACAGACTATTTATGTCTGAATTATCTTGTAGAAGAATATATACACCACACTTAGATAACTTTCTTTGATTTATTGCTTGATATGCATAGTGCTACACCAGCTATTTTGTAGGAATGGGGTTGTCCTTGTTTTCCTATTATTACACTTTCACTTTGATCCATCAACTCTTAATTAGAACAGTGGGATTAGTTCCAAGGGTGGTCACCTTAGACTTTAAGTTGTCCTGGGAGGTGTGTCTTTTAGTCAGGTTATGTCCTACTACTATTAGTAATAGTTGCCCAGACCTTGAGGACCCTTTGTCATGTTTATTTGTTAGATTTTACCAAATCCTTTCTTAAGTTGACCGAAGTAGGTAGGCCTCATTTAGGCCCTTTGTTGTTTTCATTTCACAAACATGTCCCTACATCAATAGATTTCATGAGTTATCACTAGAAGTTGAGGCACATTTAGTTCAAGGGTGCTTTGGTTAGTTTCTGTTGTTATCAGATCAATCTTAGTTGCATTTCAACATTCAGGTCAAGGGTGCTTTGATTTGTTTTTAATTGGTTGTCAGATTTACATTCCCTATATCAAGTTTTAGGTGGTATTTTCCTTAGTTGTCATTCATTTTAGGGAGTCTTTTGGTTTTTGGTTTTGTTGATAGATTATGTTGATGTTTGTTTATTTGTTTGTTGTTGTTTACGGATGTTAGCAAGTTAAAGTCAGGGTGCAATGTAGTGACCGGGTTTTTGGCTCTATTTCTGAGTGATGGTGACTTTAAACTTGCTACCATCCTGAATCCCTATTCTTTCCTTGTGTTGGCCCTTTTCAGGCCTTTTTCCAGACCTAGAAGCATAAACCAGAGGATAGCTGCTTTATATGATGATAGATCCCTTATTATTGACTCTAATCCATCTATTGCCTATTGGCTTTGACATAATTATGTGTCCTTTCATCATCCAACCTATAGTAGAGGGTGGATCCTATAGTCCTGACTTCATATTATGGTTTGTGTATGTACTCTGATAGAGCTAAGTGTTATTTCGTCCTTTTCAGGCCTACAAGGCCCAGAACTGGAGAGACTCAATTTTGCTTTCTGTCCCTGCAGACTGAGATGCTTGCAGGGTAAAGGTGATGTTTTAGTTATGAGGTGTTGTTCGCCCTTTACAAACTGGAGAGAACCGGCCAGAGCTGAATCTAATCAAGAAGTGTCCCTGGGCTCAAGTCTCTAGACGAAACAAGCAGCTGGTCACTGTGGGGGCGTCTAGAGCAAAAAGCCTGGTACATGGATCCGGTGGGAGGAGGCTACTGCCTGGAACTTTCCATGAGGAGAGAGCATTCCATATTAGCGAAGTGCAGAAGAGGAGGAGTGTCAGTTTTGTCAGTCAGTTAGTCGATGCTTGAAACAGAGAGAAGTCAGTCAGTGAGTTGGAACCAGAGAGAGAAGTCAGAAGCAGTTGTGGGCAGATGGTGTTTTGAACATAGAGAGTGAGATGATGTTTGGAGCTGAAGGAAGCAGTCAGAAGCAGTTACTTATCAGAAGGAGTTGTGATCAGCTGGAGTCTGAAGTGATGCCTTTTGGAAGAGACTGAAGTTATATCGTGGATTAGTCTGTAGGAGCAGCTGGAGTGAATTGAACATTGGAGCTGAGATAATCAGACAGAGTGAAGAAGCTAGTGGAGCGAACGGTTATCAGAGCGGCAGAAACTATTAGACTGAAGCTGGAAGGTGAAGAAAGTTTGTGGGGGAGAGGAATCCAGTGCAGAGTGATCAGCGCCGATGCGTGTCCAAGAGTGCAGGGTAGAATCTGAGACGAGCTAAGGCACAGACGAGAGAGGAACCCAGATGACAGCTAGAGCAAGACTTCATACTAATCAGGTGATATCTGTCCTGTTATATTAGTTTGCTTGACATTTAAACATTAACCTTGTCCCTACTGTATTGCTAATCCTTTTTCTTTCAGTGGTGTGCAGTATAATCCATTCCCTCTTTAGACATGTGGATGTGTTATAGTAAAAAAGCTTTATAAAGAGACCCCGCAGATCTGTGTATGTGTCTATTCCCCTTTTACTTTTCAGGGTATGTGTTATAGTGCAGTATTATATTGTTATTGTTAATAAAGGAACCCCAGTTCTTAGTGAACTAGTGTGTAACTGTTGTTTTCTTATGATAAAGCTAACCTTTTTTCTAGCCAGATGCTGTAATGGTAACTGATGGATCAAAAGGGAGGAGGAGCGCTTAAATCAGGGAATAACTTTTGCATATAGTGTGTACCTGATATTCTTTTATGATAAGGTTAACCTTTCTTCTAGTCAGGTGCTATTATGTGGACGGATGCGACTCCCGGACAGGTAAATGGTAACTGAATAATGAGGGGGAGAGGAGAACTTGTATTAGATGACAATAATTGCACAGTGTACTTTGGCCATTTTTGTGTGATCCATAATATTGTAGTATTGTACCTTTAGTGGATAGTGAGAGAAACTTCCCAACAGAGAGAGAGAGAGAGCTGAAGGTACTCATAGGAAAGTGATCGTCGTTGTAAGGCGGCGTTAATGAGAGCACCAGGGAGGACACTGGTGTGTAATGAGATCGCCTCTAGGGAAAGCGGCGTTAATGAGAGCATTGAATGTGGTCAATGTGTATACCCACAAGATTGTGGCTTGTGTCTGTATGTAATAGTGAGAGCACTGGGAGTATACAGTGCCTATCTTGAGCGAGCACTGGGTGTAGCCAGTGTGTAATGGTGAGTTATTGGAACTGCCCCCTTCACTATGAGTAGGAGGGTAGCATAGTCTGGGTCTGAGTTGCCGCGAGACTATAAGGTATGAGTGTGGTGTAGGGCATGGACGTCCTTAGTAATCAGTGAGTATTCCTAGTAATCCCTATAGATTTAGTGGTGTTTTAGAAGATCTAAGCTGTATATTGCTAATTACCCATCCTCAGGTAGGTACCCAGGTGCCTGGATAGATGGGTCCTGAGGAGGGAGGTGGTTGCGTTTCGGCTGGGTTGGTGGTGTCTTGTGAGCTGATTCTATCTGGTCCGAAAATCCGGTCGTTACAGTCCCGTAGCTATCTCTACTGATATATTTAATTTTTATTTTTTATGCAATTTACAGCAAGAAAATGGAAGGAGAACAAAATAAATAATATTTCATTTGAAATTGATATGGAGAACAATCCTAAGGAAGACATTGATGAATTAGACTTTTTGGATCAGTCTCTGGACCAAGACTTACTTAATTGTGTAGAAGAAATTGAATCATGGAATCCAAATGAGGACATACCTGACGAAATAATGTTGGAAATTCTTTTAGATTTTGAAAAATCACAGCAATACATTTTTATTTAAAAATTAAACATTGTTTGAGACATTATTCTTTTTTATATGTAAATTATGAAATAGTACCAAAATAGATATAATATAAAGTGAGACTTAAAATATACTGTGCAACTTTTTAATGTTACATAGTAATTTTGCTCATAGTTACTTCCTTTCTCCCACTATATTATCTCCAATGTGTATTTAACATCTCTTTATCATCTCCTGCCTCCATGTTGTTTCTGCTTTCCTGACAGACTATGGTATGAATTCCATATACCACAATAACTTCTGTAATAACATGCAAGATATCTACAAAGGAGATTGTGTATATTACATTTTAGACTCTGCAATGGTGCCTACATGTTGGTACTTAAATAAAAAAAAACAACAAAAAGAACAAGTAATAAACATACAATTTTTGAAAAGGCTGTCATTCTTTTTTCAAACAAAACAGGTGATGGACCGAATGTGGATCAATGTCACACATTCACCCCAGTCAAAAGATCTGGGCCCAAATCCATCGTTTTTTTGCACTCCACACCACCCTGGGTTAGACAATGGCGATATGCAAATCAGCTCTGACCCTGTGCCCCATGGGAGCAGTCCAGTCCGAACTACAAAAGCCATGTCCTTCCCAGAACGGAATCAAGCATCCGAGGACCGGACCGTTTTCGAGGTAACACCTCTCATCAGCCCGGCTAGCTTGACTCCAGTGGTGTGGAGTGCCTGGGACCCACGTCTGAGCATCCCCAGCGCACTTATGGCGGTATTGCAAACAAAACAGGTGATGGACCGAATGTGGATCAATGTCACACATTCACACCAGTCAAAAGATCTGGGCCCAAATCCATCGTTTTTTTGCACTCCACACCACCCTGGGTTAGACAATGGCGATATGCAAATCAGCTCTGACCCTGTGCCCCATGGGAACAGTCCAGTCCGAACTACAAAAGCCATGTCCTTCCCAGAACGGAATCAAGCATCCGAGGACCGGACCGGTTTTGAGGTAACACCTCTCATCAGCCCGGCTAGCTTGACTCCAGTGGTGTGGAGTGCCTGGGACCCACGTCTGAGCATCCCCAGCGCACTTATGGCGGTATTGCAAACAAAACAGGTGATGGACCGAATGTGGATCAATGTCACACATTCACCCCAGTCAAAAGATCTGGGCCCAAATCCATCGTTTTTTTGCACTCCACACCACCCTGGGTTAGACAATGGCGATATGCAAATCAGCTCTGACCCTGTGCCCCATGGGAACAGTCCAGTCCGAACTACAAAAGCCATGTCCTTCCCAGAACGGAATCAAGCATCCGAGGACCGGACCGGTTTCGAGGTAACACCTCTCATCAGCCCGGCTAGCTTGACTCCAGTGGTGTGGAGTGCCTGGGACCCACGTCTGAGCATCCCCAGCGCACTTATGGCGGTATTGCAAACAAAACAGGTGATGGACCGAATGTGGATCAATGTCACACATTCATCCCAGTCAAAAGATCTGGGCCCAAATCCATCGTTTTTTTGCACTCCACACCACCCTGGGTTAGACAATGGCGATATGCAAATCAGCTCTGACCCTGTGCCCCATGGGAACAGTCCAGTCCGAACTACAAAAGCCATGTCCTTCCCAGAACGGAATCAAGCATCCGAGGACCGGACCGGTTTCGAGGTAACACCTCTCATCAGCCCGGTTAGCTTGACTCCAGTGGTGTGGAGTGCCTGGGACCCACGTCTGAGCATCCCCAGCGCACTTATGGCGGTATTGCAAACAAAACAGGTGATGGACCGAATGTGGATCAATGTCACACATTCACCCCAGTCAAAAGATCTGGGCCCAAATCCATCGTTTTTTTGCACTCCACACCACCCTGGGTTAGACAATGGCGATATGCAAATCAGCTCTAACCCTGTGCCCCATGGGAACAGTCCAGTCCGAACTACAAAAGCCATGTCCTTCCCAGAACGGAATCAAGCATCTGAGGACCGGACCTGTTTCGAGGTAACACCTCTCATCAGCCCGGCTAGCTTGACTCCAGTGGTGTGGAGTGCCTGGGACCCACGTCTGAGCATCCACAGCGCACTTATGGCGGTATTGCAAACAAAACAGGTGATGGACCGAATGTGGATCAATGTAACACATTCACCCCAGTCAAAAGATCTGGGCCCAAATCCATCGTTTTTTTACACTCCACACCACCCTGGGTTAGACAATGGCGATATGCAAATCAGCTCTGACCCTGTGCCCCATGGGAACAGTCCAGTCCGAACTACAAAAGCCATGTCCTTCCCAGAACGGAATCAAGCATCCGAGGACCGGACCGGTTTCGAGGTAACACCTCTCATCAGCCCGGCTAGCTTGACTCCAGTGGTGTGGAGTGCCTGGGACCCACGTCTGAGCATCCCCAGCGCACTTATGGCGGTATTACAAACAAAACAGGTGATGGTCATTCTTTTTTCCCCATGGTACGCTCCCTGGTGTGTTCCCCGGTGCGCGTACCGGGCGCTCCCCCAGCAAAAATCGAAAAAAAAAAATATTTTTTTTTTTGCCCCGCGGAGCCCTTTTATAGCCTTCGCATCAAAACTATGAGGTCAAGGGGGGTCTACTCTGCCCCCTTATGGTCAATTCCCCTTTTGTTCTTGCCACCTCTTGTGTCTCGATCCTACCGAGACACAAAATGGCGGCCGCTCCGGACTGTTTAGAATGTTTACAGACACTTGACAACCAATCAGATTTCGGCGCGCAAGTCGCGTACAGCGCCTGTTGCGCTCCCCGGTGCGCGTACCGGGGCACGTCCATAGATATATATATTTTTTTGAACCTAAATTACTCAAAATCCACTGGAGCACATATCTTGAGACATAGCAAAGGCACATCGGGCTACCAGTCCCTACAATTTTGCCAAGTTTAGTGCAAATCCATTCAGCGGTTCCGGCTAAAAGTGAGTTTGACCCCCCTATGGAAATTAAATGGGGAAAACACGTTTTGGGACCCCCCTTTTATCTCAGCCCCCACTTCATGAATCCCCCCCAAACTTTTCAGGGAAGGACCGGAGCTTCAGTAGGCAAATTTGAGGAAATATCCAGGCAGATTCGTCAACCGACGCCAAAGTTATTCACAATAGAATTTTGAGATTTTGCATCACTGATGACATCATCCAGTAAATGTGTGTCTTTCTGAAAAATAAATATTTTTATATATGTATATCTAAAGGTCGATGGAAGAATAAATGGGTAAATAAGTGTCTAAATGGATGTTTTATTTTGTAAAATTGATTATATAATTGACTTATTAATTATATCTTAGTGAATAGATGTATTAGCGAGTAATGTTTAAATATTTAAATATCTGTATCAGTGTCTCACCTTGTATACAAGTGGCTGCATGGGTTGTTGAGTAGCTACATGAGTGTGATTATGGGTTATTAGTTGGTTTTTTTGAGTATCAAAATGAGAGTCTGAATGGTTCATTGGGGGTATTACTTAGCGCACAGATGCATGAATGACTGACTCACTATTTGTATGTGTTTTGAGGACAGCATGTTGGCAGGACTGTGTGGGTGGATGAGTGTGTTTATGGGCGTGTTAGTGAGTGAATGACTGTCTCAATAGTATTTTTATGTTTTAAACTAGTATATGTGAGTATTGCTGTATTTAAGTGAGTAGATGTGAGAGTGAGAGATTATAAATATAGTATAAATAGGTATGTGTTTCTATAAGTGATTGTTTAAGAGAGTAAGTATGTGTATGTTTCTGTAGAAGTAAGTGTAGTGGTGTGTGTATAGCTGTATATGCAAATAAATGGAGTTTATTTGCATTGATGAGTATCGGTTTGTAACAGGATGTATAGGTGTATGAGTACATATTATGAGTAAGTACATGTATGAGTGACTATATAGAACTGTTGGTGAATGAGTGAATGTGTATGTAGATGCTGGAATTACTGAAAAAGTTGTTGTAACTGGTATTGGTATCTGCATTTTTTTGAAAATTTTAGTTTGAATTTTCGAATGTGTGTATCAAAGGGTATATTAGGGTGAGAGGAGGTCTGTCACTCTTTCACAAGAATGATGTAATCAGTGATGTCATCAGTGATGTCATTTGAGATGTCATCAGTGATGTCATGAGTGATGTCACTGACCATTTCATGAGTGATGTAATATGTGATGTCATTACCAATGCATTGCGAGCGCGCCAGTTATAGTTAGCTGAACTAACTATAACGGGGAAATTTCAATGGTTTTGTATGAGTGAAATATCCAGCTACTATAACTTGTGTGAACCCTATGGTTTTTTCAGTGAATTTCTAAGGTTTTTTAAATGCTAATTCCTAACTTTAACGTGGCAGAAACCTATGGTTTTTTCAGTAAATTTCAAAGGTTTTGTAAATGATAATTTTTAAATGTATTATTTCTTATATTTTTTTACACTGATTTACTACATTGTTTAAAAGTATTTATTTTTTGGTATTTTATTTTTTAAATGACATTACATATTTTTAATATAAATTGAAAAAAATGTTTTTAAAAATATTGAAATTGTAATATATATATATATATATTTTTTTTTAATTTATATATATTTTATATAGCAGACTATGATATCCTATGGAAGGAAATTCAAGTTACTGGTAAGTATGGTTAAAATTACTTTTCAGGATCAGTACTAGGCTGAAAGATGCAGCACTGAGGTCTCACCTGATGACAGGTGAGTAAATCGAAATATGTTGTTCGGCTGATTTTAGACGAGTTCCAAAACTCCACACACAGAAAAATTTCCAAGTGAAACTAGTCAATGTTAGCCTATGGAAGGCAATTCAAGTTACTGTAAGTATGGTTAGAATTACTTTTCAGGATCAGTAGTAGGCTGAAAGATGCAGCACTGAGGTCTCTCCTGATAACAGGTAAGTAAATCGGAAGTCAAAGTACGGCTGATTTTAGAGGAGTATTTTAAAGTTCCAGAACTCCACACTTAGAAGAATTTCCAAGTGAAACCAGTCAATGTTAGCCTATGGAAGTAAATTCAAGTTACTGTAAGTATGGTTAGAATTACTTTTCAGGATCAGTAATAGGCTGAAAGATGCAGCACTGAGGTCTCTCCTGATAACAGGTAAGTAAATCAGAAGTCAAAGTACGGCTGATTTTAGAGGAGTATTTTAAAGTTCCAGAACTCCACACTTAGAAGAATTTCCAAGTGAAACCAGTCAATGTTAGCCTATGGAAGTAAATTCAAGTTACTGTAAGTATGGTTAGAATTATTTTTCAGGATCAGTAGTGGGCTGAAAGATGCAGCACTGAGGTCTCTCCTGATATTAGGTGAGTAAATCGGAATTCATAGTTCGGCTGATTTTAGAGGAATATTTGTACGTTTCGAAAATAGACACTTTGAAACTTTTCTGGTGAAAACCACACAATAGATTCCTATGGAAGGAAATACAAGTTACTGGTAAGTACGCTTACTTTTACTTTTCAGGGTCCGCACTGGGCTCAAAGATCCAGCCCTGACGTCTCTCATGATAACAGGTGAGTAAATCGGAATTTGTGGTTCGGCTGATTTTAGAGGAATATTTTGCTCAATAGTGAAGGAAGGGGGCGCGCCTGAGGTTACATGTGTGCAAGCACGCCCTGTGGCGCGTTTTAAGTTGGAGAATTAATTCCTCTTCAACCCTGAGGTCCCCTGTGGGCCAACTAACCTCCAGGATGCACCAGATAGCTGTGTTGCAGAGAGGTCTTCAGCGACTGTGCCCCCTTTTTACAACACTCTGCAACGCAGCTCCGTTGTAGTAAGCAAACGTCAGCTAGGCCTACTTAGTGCAAGGGTTCACTCTTCTCTGCTCAGATTCCTCGGACCTTAGGAAGAAGTTGGAAATAAAACTGGAGAAAAAAAAGACGAAGTTTATTAAACCTTTAAAGGTGGCACTACAGTCCACACAACACTCTTCAGTATTGTATCGAGTAGTACAAAGAACTAAAGCACATGGCCCCTTTTATACACAATAAGGGGGCTGAAGAAAAGGCGGTAAAAAAGACAAGAGCAGATTTATGACCATACAAGGACATTTTAGAAGGCACAATCGATAGATGGGCAGAGCTAACAGTCTCCGATCACATTCCTGTCTGGTACCAATTAAGTAATGGTCACTAATCCTACTGCGCATGTCTGGACATGTTGGAAGCGGAGACTGCTAAAAATAGCCTGTTGCCGGTCAGACTCCGGGCGCAATGAACAAGGAGGTAGGACCAAACGCATGGCGAGCACATGGCAATGTATGGCATACAAAATGGCCACTACAAATTCAAGATGGAGTTGGTACATTTGTTACGATAATGGTTAAACGAAACATATTGAAACATGTCTTCTGCTAATGCTTAACTTAATCGCCGTTAATTTACAACACTGTGGCACTTACTGGAGGTACCTGTTGGGCTAGTTGGCCCCTAGGGGACCTCTGGATTGAAGAGGAATTAATTCCCCAACTTGAAACACGCCACAGGGCGTGTTTGCACACAGGTCACATTCACGCCCCCTACCTTTACCACTGTGCAAACGTGCCCCGTAGCGCTGTCGGGATTGGCAGCAGCGCAAGAATAAAGAACGCCACTAACCTTGTTCTTGTGCCAAGCGGAGACGATGGTCGAAGCTAAGCCCCCCAATCCCTCCCGACACGACCCCCAGCAGAGAGGAATACACTCCCTGTGTGAACTCGTGCCCCGGGGGAAAAGGGGAAGTGGATAAAATAATAAAGAGGTTGTGGTTTCTGTATACCTCTCTAGGGCGTGGTAGGCACTCTGCACTGTGTCAGAAAGGACCTCCAATTCTATATAACAGGGCGACAAAACAGAAAATTACTCACTATTCTGTTATCTATGGATAGAAGGTATTGTTCTGTCCCTCCTCCAACTCACCAAAGTTCCATTAACTCGAGCAGTTATTCCGATTCCTCAAGTAACTTTGAATCCAAAGATCAGAAAGAACTTCCGCCCAATATCTGAGGATTAATATCAGCGTCCAATCACTTACCCAAAAGGTTCAAAGTCTTAGAATGCTGCCAAACACAAAATCATAAAAAGTCACTAGAAAAGGATTCTTTACTTCCTTTCGAACAAAGCGTTGTTGCAGTCACAACACAGTTTCCATGGAATTTTCAGTTGTTCCAATACTTTTTCTTAATTCAAAGCTAAGGTCCAGCTCTTTCCAAACAGGCTCCAACGGAAATGAAAATACAATGTGCCCACAAAACACTAAGGGAACATTCCCTAATACTGAAAGTAAGTGTGCCGCACGCGTCTTTCAGTCAGACGCAAGGAACAGCACAAATGCTTTCTTTTACTCACGTGCCATTGAAACGCGACTCTGCGCGTTTAAGTGCAACGCGGCTTGTCTTTCGACAAGGAACAAGGTCGATACGAAGGAGGCGAGCCCGCTCTCCTTCGACAGGTACTGCGTGACAATTGTCTCACACACTCTCCGATATCCTCGGAGGTCAAGGTTTCACCAGGTTCAATACAAAAAAACAGAGGCTCGAATCTTCACGCTGGAATTCGGCGGGGAATACCATCCGCCATTCTTCTCCAGAAGCAGGTTAATTGACAAGCACCTTACCCCTGTGGAGGAGGGACCTATGTCTGTAGAGAAGACCCCAAGGCATCCTGGTAGCTGTAGTCCTAAGGACGTTTCCCGTTTTTCGTACATAGTAGGGAAGCAGCCCTTGCGACCTTGAAATCGCTACAAGCGCGTTCTAAGTTGAGGGATTAAGTCCCCTTGCATACTGGGGTTCCCTGGGGGCCACCTAGCCCACCAGGAACCTCCAGTATGCGCCAGGGGGCTGCGTGGCAGAGAGGTGTAAAAAGGGGCGTGACCTCATTAAACCACTTTGCAACGCAGCCCCTGGCGCGTTTCCAGAGGGGGAACTAAATACCCTTGAATACTGGGGTCCCTGGGGGTCCCTGGGGGCCAAATAACCCATCAGGAACCTCCAGTATGTCATTTGAGATGTCACCAGTGATGTCACTGACCATGTCATGAATGATGTAATATGTGACATCATCAGCTGTGGATTGCGGGCGCGCGAGTTATAGTGTATTCAACTAACTATAACGTGGGAATTTCAATGGTTTTGTATGAGTAAAATGTTCAGCAAACTATAACTGGTGTGAATGGTAATTCCTAACTATAACAATTGTGAAACCTATGGTATTTTTCAGTGAATTTCAAAGGTTTTTTAAAAGCTAGTTTCTTACTATATCGAGTTGTAACCTACGATTTTTAAAGTGAATCCTTTTTTTAGTAGCTGTTTTTATAACTATTAATTATTATTTTATTTTTTTATCTAAAATTAATTTTTCAATGTATTTTTCCTGTAGGTTTTTTTTTCATCATTTTGTCTCGGAGCGCTCAGAGTGCACGCACCGGTGAGCTTACCCGAGAGCGCAGCGAGAGTGCTATTTCTGCGTGCGAGAAAAAAAAAGTTTGTATTTAAAGTAAAAAATAATGCAAGACATTTAGTGGCATACTTATAAAAATACTATTTTTGATTTTAAATACCTGTATGTTAACTTTAAATGTATTTCCGAAAAGCTAGCAAAACGTCATTTAGGCGCGCTGCGTAAGCGCTTCCGGAAGTGCTTCCGTTCATGCCGCGTAAGCGCCCCCGGAAGCGCCTACGTTCGTGCCGCGTAAGCTCCCCCGGAAGCGCTCTGGTGCGCGCAGTGTAAGCGCGTCAAGTCATGTGACATTAATATAACACTTTTCATTGGTTCTTTACAGCTTTTTTTACAACTAATGAAAACCCCACCCATTTTCTTCACTACCTCTTTCACTTTGGAGAGAGCAAGACCTGTTCCCTGTTTCTCTTCATTACTTTAGAAAGAATGGCTGCAAGACCACCTAGCAGCATTGAGGACTCTGATGGGTTTATCCAGGAAGAAACTCCTCAAAAAAAGGTGAAGGAGCACTTTATCTGGAAATTTTTTACTATTCCACCAGGAGAGAAAAAGGTTAATGCTCCAAAAGTGGAGTGCAAAATTTGCCAAACCGTTCTTTCACAGGGTGACCCTATATGAAAATATAGTTTTGGCAACTCAAAAATGATCAGGCATGTTCAAAGGAGGCACCCCCAGAACTATGCCCGGGAGAGTGTCAGAGACCGGGCACGTAATCCCCCAAGAGATGGCGCCTCAACTTTCACTGGAGGACAAACATCATCGGGGAGAGGAAGATCAGTGGAGCTCATTCCCAACATTCAGCCTGTTTTCAGCGACATCAACATTCGTTGTAAGCAGCGTAATAAACTGCTTTGTGTTGGAGAACAGAGTATCCTCCTGATTGTTCGAAAAAGGGAAGAACACCGCTGCCCTCCCCAGCCCTAATTTTTCCCCATTTTTTTGCTCCTGTTGAGCAGTTTGGCATTCCCTATTTTTGTTTTTGTTCTGATAAAAATACCCAAAAAAATTAAAAACATTTATAAAAAGAAAAAAAAAGAAAAACGAAGAAAAAAAACAGTTCTTTTTAGAACTACCTCCAAATCTCCAAAAAGAGCTATATTCTTTATATATTGTGAAGGAGTGAGTGAAGTGGTGAGCTCAGGGTGCGCGTACCGGTGAGCGTACATGGGAAAGCACCCAGCGCTTACCCCGCGAAAATTGCAAAAAAAAAAGTTTTTTTACCCTTCAGGGTCCTTTTAGGCCCCCCTCAGAAAACCTAGGGGGTCAGAGGGTGTGTACCCTGCCCCCTTTTAAACATTTCCCCCTTTTTATTTTCACCTCTTGTGTCTCGATTCTACCGAGACACAAGAGGGCGGACTCTGAACTGTTTAGAATCTTGACAGACATCCGACAGCCAATCAGCTTTCTGCTCACGCGCTCCCGTAGCGCGCCGGGTGCTCTCCCCGGTACGCGTACCGCTGAGCGCTTGGAGCGCGCCTATAGATATATATGTGTTTTTGAAGTTAATTTTCAAAAAAAACACCGGAGCAAATTTCACCAAATATAGCAAAGGCACATCTGGGTACCAGTCCCTACAATTTTGCAAAGTTTGACGTAATTCCGTTCAGCAGTTCGGGCTGTAGCCGTGTCAGAACGTCCTATGGAAAATTGCATGGGGAAAACAGGCTTTGGGACCCCCTTTTTTTCTCAGCCCCCACTTCACAAATCCCCCTAAACTTTCAGGGAAGGAGCGGATTGGAGATGGCCAACATTTTGGAAAATTACACGCAAATTCCTCAACCGGCACCAAAGTTATTCCCAATAGAATGTTGCCGATTTCCTATGGTAGCTAGGTCCTAACTATAACTACCTACTGGCGACCGCCAGTAGGTAATATATATATACATATATAAAATACTCCGCTGCCAAAAACAGAAGGACCAGCACTCGCGTCAGTGTAATCCCGGTTAGGATTTATTCGTGCAAAATAAATGCAAAACAACAGACGCGTTTAAGCCTTAGCTTTCGTCAGTGTATATATATATATATATATATGTATACATATATATATATATATATATATATATAAATATATATATATATATATTCACTGAAAAAACCATAGGTTTAACACCAGTTATAGTTAGCTAGACATTTTACTCATACAAAAACATTGAAATTCCCACGTTATAGTTAGTTGGACTCACTATTACTTGCGCGCCCGCAATCCACTGCTGATGATGTCACATATTACATCATTCATGACATGGTCAGTGACATCACTGATGACATCACTGATGACATCTAAAATGACATCACTGATGACATCACTGATGACATCATCCAGTGAATGTGTGTTTCTGTAAAGTTAAAATATGTTTTACATATTGAAGAATGAGTGTATGTATGAGTGCGTGAATAAAGAATTTAGTAGGTGCAGGACTGACTGTATGAGTGAGTGATTAAATGGGTCTTACTGAATGCATAGGTTAGTGACTAAACTGTCTGAATATGTGCATCATTATGTCTGTTGTTGTGTAAGCTGCTGCATGTGTTGATTAGTAGCTATATGAGTGGCTATATGGGTTATTGATTGGTTGCCCAAGTATTTGTTTATGAGGGTGAGTATGTGTGGGGGTGGCTGGGAGGTGTGTGCAGTTGATTCACTTGGTATATGGGTTCAAGAGTGCCTGTGGAAACAACTGTATGGGTGGTTGACTGTGTGCATGGGTGTGTTGGTGAGTGAACGGATATCTCAGTGCTACATCTCCAAGTACATATGTAAAACACAGTGCATGTGAGAGTTGGCAAATATTAATGACTATACATGAGAGCCTGTGATTGCATAGGTGACTGCATAGATCAATGTGTACTTGTATCAGTGATTGTAAATGAGAGAAAGTATGTGTTAGTATATGTTTGAATAAGTAAGGTTATGTGTGTATAACTGTATAGATAAGGAAATGGGAGTGTGATTGATTATTTGCATGACTGACTAGGTGTGTGAGTAACTCCATGGATGAGTGGCAGTGTGTGAGTATATCTATATGTGTATGAGTGCATATGATAGTGTTGTATTGATGAGTGACTGTATGTATGAGTGATTGTATGGGTGAATGAGTGGATGTGTGTGTACACTTAGGAATCAGTGAGTGCGTATGTAGTAACTGGTATTGGTGTGTCAATGGTTTCTAGAATGGTAGTCTGTATTTAACTCTGGATATATCAAAACAAGTTAGATTAGAGTGTGAGAAGGTGCATCGTATTATCACATCAATGATGTCATCAGTGATGTCATTAGTGATGTCATTTGAGATGTCATCAGTGATGTCATTTGAGATGTCATCAGTGATGTCATCAGTGATGTCACTGACCATGACATGAATGATGTAATATGTGACATCATCAGCAGTGGATTGCGGGAGCGCAAGTTATAGTGAGTCCAACTAACTATAACGTGGGAATTTCAATGGTTTTGTATGAGTAAAATGTCCAGCTAACTATAACTGGTGTTAAACCTGTGGTTTTTTCAGTGAATTTCAAAGGTTTTTTAAATGCCAATTCTTTACTATAACGAGTGTTAAACCTATGTTTTCTCAGTGAAATTCAAAGGTTTTTTAAATGCTAATTCATAACTATAACAAGTGTTAAACCTATGGTTTTTTCAGTGAATTTCAAAGGTTTTTTAAAACCTAATTCCTTTGTCTATCGAGTTTGTAACCTAAGATTTTTAAACTGAATTTTCTTTATTACCTGTTTTTATAACCATTATTTATATAGTTTTTTCACAAAAATAATTTTTTCAATGTATTTTTCATTTTTTTTAATCATATTGTCTAGGGGCGCTCAGGGTGCGCGCACCTGTAAGCTCACCGGAGAGCGCGTGCGGAAAAAAAGTATGTATTTAACTAAATAATTCAGTAGCATACTTATAAAAGTAGTATTTTTGATTGTAAATACCCGTATTTTAACTTTAATAGTATTTCCGTAATGTTAGCAAAACGGCATTTAGACGCGCCGAGTCAGCGTCCGAGTAAGCGCCCCCGGAAGCGCCTACGTACGTGCCGCGTAAGCGCCCCTGGAAGCGCTCCAGTGCGAGCAGCATAAGCGCGTCAAGTTATGTGACCTTAACATAACTCTTTTCACTGGTTGTAAACAGTTTTTTTTACAACTAATGAAATCCCCACCCATTTCCTTCACTTCTTCTTTCACTTTGGAGACAGCAAGATCTGTTTTTGTCTGTCCTCCCATTTTGTGTAAAGAATGGCTACCAGAACACCCAGCAGCAGCGATGAGTCAAATGGATTAATTGATGAAGAACCTCCTCAGCCCAAGGTTAAGGAGCATTTTATTTGGAAGTTTTTTTCAATACCTGAAGGATTAAAAAAGGTGAATGCTCCCAAAGTTGAATGCAAAATCTGCCAAACTTTGCTTTCCCGAGGAGACCCTAGAAGGAAGTACATTTTTGGCCACTCAACAATGATTCACCACGTCCAACACAGGCACCCCCAGAACTATGCCCGGGAGAGTGTCCGAGACCTGGCACGTAATCCCCCAAGGGATGGTGCCTCTACATCTACAGGAGGACCCACAACATCAGGGAGAGGACGTGCAGCGGAATTGGAGATGATTCCGAACATTCAACCTGTTTTTAGTGACATTACTATAAAGTGCAAGCAATGCGATGAAATGCTTTGCTATGGTGAGCAGAGCATCAAGCTCATTGCACGCAAGAGGCAATAACACCGCTGCCTTCCCCAGCCCTAATTTTTCCCTTTTTTTTGCTCCTGTTGAGCAGTTTTGCATTCCCTGTTTTTGTTTTTGTTCATAAAAAAACATAAAAAAAAGAAGAAAAAAAACAGGTCTTTTTTAAACTACCTCCAATTCTCAAAAAAGAGCTGTATTATATATTTTCTTTCTCTGTTTTACCCTGTGGTACGCTCAGGGTGCGCATACCGGAGAGCGTACATGGGAACGCACCCAGCGCTTAACCCGCGAATTTAAAAAATAAAAATAAAATTTTTTGCCCTTCAGGGTCCTTCTAGGCCCCCCTCAAAAAACCTAGGGAGTCAGGGGGCGTCTACCCTGCCCCCTTTTAATCATTTCTCCCTTTTTATTTTCACCTCAGGTGTCTCGATTCTACCGAGACACAAGATGGCAGACTCTCCGGACTGTTCAGAATGTTGCCAGACATCGGACAGCCAATCAGCTTTCCGCTCGGGAACTCCCGTAGCGCGCAAAGTGCGCTCCCCGGTACGCTTACCAGTGAGCGCTTGGAGGGCGCCTATAGATATATATGTGTTTTTGAAGGTAATTTTCATAAAAACCACTTGAGCAATTTTCACCAAACATAGCAAAGGCACATCTGCGTACCAGTCCCTACGTTTTTACAAAGTTTGGTGTAATTCCGTTCAACGGTTCGGGCTGTAGACTTGTCAGACCGTCCTATGGAAATTAACATGGGGAAAAAACGTTTTGGGACCCCCCTTTTTTCTCAGCCCCCACTTCACGAATCCCCCCAAAACTTTCAGGGAAGGAGCGGAGCGGAGCTGGCCAAAATTTTGGAAAATTACAGGCAAATTCCTCAACCGGCGCCAAAGATATTCCCAATAGAATGTTGCAGATTTCCAATGGTAGCTAGGTCTTAACTATAACTAACTACTGGTGAACGGCAGTAGGTAATATATATATATATATATATATTGCAGCAACTCCTCTGCCAGCCGGCATTTGCGATACAGCAAAAAAGAGGGGCACGGACCGCAATTCAGTGCACAAAATCAGTTTATTACAGTGTGCTCAGTCAGCCATTACGCGTTTCAGCACCAAAGTGCCTTGATCACATGACACGTGCATACATCACATATAGATATATATATATATATATGTCTGAAAGAGTTTCTCAGTGGATGTGGTTTGAGAAAACACAAAAGACTTGCACTCCAGGGCCCGTGTGTGAAAGATCGTTTATTCCGTGTAAATATATACCAAGGTGTATTTAAGAATGAATGGGTGCATGAGTGTCTCAATGGAGGATTATGTAGGTGTGAGAGTGACTGTTTAAGTGAGTGATTAAAATTGTTTTACTGAATGCATGGGTTAGTGACTAAACTGTGTGAATGTCTGTGTCAGTCTGTCTGTACTTGTATAAGCTGCTGCATGGGTTGGTCAGTAGCTACATGAGTGTCTATATGGGTTATCAATTGGTTGCCAAAGTATTTGTATGGGTGCCTGAGTATTTGTATGGGTGCATAGATGTTTGAGTGTTTGATTACTGTGTGTATGGTTCAAGAGCGCATGTGAAAACAGCTGTATGTGTGTGTAAGTGTCTGTATGGGTGTGTTGGTGAGTGAATGGATGTCTCAATGGCACATGTCAAATTAACTACATCTGTAAAAGGCAGTGTTTGTCAGAGTTGAAGTATATAAATGACTATACGTTAAGCGAGAGTGCAAAGTCTGTTCCGTTCGCGTAATTTGCAGATATTTGGCAATTTCGCCTAAAAAAAACGCAAATTAGCAAGCTGGCGAATTTTTTGCTTGGTTTCGCTTGAAAAATACTATATCGCGTGCGCGGCGTCAACTTACTGTGATTATATGTTGTTTTTCTCCTGGTTTGCATGTGCTGCGCCATTTTGGATCTTATGGGTGATTGCGCAAAAGTTTTTCGACTGCGATTACGTCATCGTCGCCCGCCATCTTGCACAGCGAGAGTTTGACAACGCGAGTACGTCATAAGGGCCTGTGATCACGCATCCCGGGACTAAACAATTGCTAACACGTAGATGCGGCGCGCAGCTGACTTCTGGTGGGAGATTTGAACAGCTCGCTTTCCCGAATGTGCAAAAATTGCAATTCTGCACAAGAAATCCACCGCAGGCAGCAGAAACCTTCGGAAAATGATGATTTTGATCAGAATAACTCCTCAGATTGACATTTGGCTGCACTTTTTGGTGCAATGAGTACATTTTTGGGGGGGTGGGAGGAAGGAAAAGTCCCAGAGTCTTCAACTTCCTATTCTGTCCAGCAGGCTCCTCCCAGTGCTTTGTCTATGTCCTGATCACTTTTGATTTGGATCTGGAGCTGGAAAGGATTACTTTTTGTTGCTGCTGCTGGATATTTGTATTTGAGGACTTTTTGGACTTTGGAGTTTGGATCACTTTTAGATTTGAGATTTTACAAGTAAGTTGGTGTTGTTTGTTTGGGGCATTGCAGTTTCTGCAACTACAATTTTAAAACTTTTTCACAACTTTAAAAAATATATATTGTGTTTAGCCACAGTATAGTTTTTTTAACGTAAATCTCATTTATGTCATTACATTTTAGCTCACTGTTATATGTGGATTTTTTTTTTTAATTTTGGGGTGCCTGTAAAGCCTCACTTGCCAGTAGGGCCAGGGGTAGTGAGTGGTGCATGGACCAAGTCTTTTTGTAGGGTGTCTTGAATTTAAACATCATTGAGGACTTGGATCGCATTGGATTGTGGTGATTTGTGTGTGTTTTTCGACTTTTTGGGGTGTTGTTGAGGCCTGGCTATGTGGGTGGGGACCATTTTGAGGCCTGGTCCAGGCAGGGCCTGGCCATGTGGCTGGGGGACAAGGGGCCATTTTGAAGCCAGGCAGTGTGCTCAGGCCTGCACCCAGTTTGCCTTGCTTTCATCCATTATGCCCAGGGGTACTCCGTGGTCCATGGACCAAGTCTTTCTGTGGGGTGTCTTGAATTTAAACATCATTGAGGGTATGGGGGGCATTGGATTGTGGTGATTTCTGTGTGTTTTTTTACTTTGTGGGTGCTGTTGGGGCCTGACCATGTCGGTGGGGGCCATTTTGAGGCCTGGTCCAGTCAGGGCCTGGCCATGTGGTGGGGGTCAAGGGACCATTTTGAAGTTCAAGTTCAAGTTCCAAAATTTGTATAGCGCACTACTCACCCAGAGGGTCTCAAGGCGCTTGGGGGAGGGAGGTGTATTTACTTATCGAATATCCAAGTTTTTAGTTGCTTTCTGAAGGAGAGGTGGTTCTGTGTAAGGCGGAGGTGGGTGGGGAGAGAATTCCAGTTTTTGGCCGCTAAGTAGGAGAATGATCTTCCCCCCCATAGTGGATCTGTGGATGCGTGGAATTGTGGCGAGGGCTTGATTGGATGATCGTAGATGTCGGAAAGGGGTGTAGAAGGATAGACGCGTGTTGAGGCATTCGGGTCCTAGGTCGTAGAGGGCTTTGTGTGCGTGGGTGAGGAGACGGAACGTTATTCTCTTGTTGACGGGGAGCCAATGGAGGTCTTTCAGGTGGCCGGAAATGTGAGCTTGCCGAGGGATGTCCAAAATGAGTCTGGCTTAAGCGTTTTGGATGCGTTGGAGTTTTTTCTGTAGTTTGGCTGTGGTTCCGGCGTAGAGGGTGTTTCCGTAATCCAGTCGGCTTGTGACCAGTGCGTGGGTGACCGTCTTCTTGTTTCGGTGGGGATTCAACTGAAGATTTTTTTGAGCATTCGTAGGATTATGAAGCAAGATGATGAGACGGCGTTGACTTGTCTGGTCATCGAAAGGGAGGAATCCAGGATGAAGCCCAAGTTACGTGCATGGTCTGTAGGTATGGGTGCGGTTCCGAGGGCCGGAGGCCACCATGAGTCGTCCCAGGCAGAGGGGGGTGGCCCTAGGATGAGGACTTCTGTTTTGTCCGAGTTGAGTTTTAAACGGCTGTTCTTCATCCACTCGGCTACTTCTTTCATTCCTTCGTGTAAGTTGGTTTTGGCGGTGTTTAGGTCTTTGGTGAGGGAGAGGATCAGCTGGGTGTCGTCTGTGTAGGAGATGATGTTGAGGTTGTGGTGGCGTGCGATGGATGCGAGGGGACTCATGTATACGTTGAAGAG
Source organism: Lissotriton vulgaris (assembly GCF_964263255.1). Classification (NCBI taxonomy): domain Eukaryota; kingdom Metazoa; phylum Chordata; class Amphibia; order Caudata; family Salamandridae; genus Lissotriton; species Lissotriton vulgaris. The sequence continues at coordinate 267,450,085 of NC_141695.1, forward strand.
GGGGGGACTGAGTGATGATCCTTGTGGTACGCCGCAGATAACTTCGGTGGCCTCTGATTTGAAAGGGGGGAGGCGGACTCTCTGTGTTCTTCCGGTGAGGAACGAGATGATCCAGTCCAATGCTTTTTCTTGTATTCCGACGTTGCTGACCCGTTGTATGAGGGTGCTATGACAGACTGTGTCGAAGGCTGCGGAGAGGTCAAATAAGATGAGAGCGGCTGTTTCTCCATTGTCCAGTAGTGTTTGGATGTTGTCTGTTGCAGCGATGAGGGCGGTTTCGGTGCTGTGTTTGGCTCGGAAGCCGGATTGTGAAGGGTCGAGGGATTTGTTGGATTCGAGGAAGGCGGGGAGCTGACTGTTGACGGTTTTCTCGATGACTTTGGCAGGGAATGGGAGGAGCGAGATGGGGCGGTAGTTCTTAAGTTCGGTTGGGCCTGCCGTGGGTTTCTTCAGAAGGGCGCTGAGTTTGGCATGTTTCCAGTTTTCCGGGAAGGTAGCGGAGTTGAGGGAACAGTTAATGACATCGCGGAGATGGGGTGCGATGATGGAGTCTGCTTTGTTGAAAATGTGGTGGGGACATGGGTCGGTTGGTGATCCTGAGTGGATGGAGTTCATCAGGCGGATGGTGTCTTCGGTGGTGATTGGGTTCCAGGCGCAAAGGTTGTTAGAGTGCGGTTTTGGTTCGGAGGTGGGTGGAGTGGACTGGTCTTCGGACTGGTTTTCAAAGCTGTTATGTATTTCGGCGATTTTGTTGTGGAAAACGAGGCGAGAGAGTCGCAGAGGTCTTGGGAGGGAGTGGTGTCGTTAGTGCCGGCTGAGGGGTTAGTGAATACTTTGACGATGTTGAATAGTTCCTTGCTGTTTTGGGCATTGTTGTCAAGTCAATCCTTGAATGCTGATTTCTTGGTGGATCGGATCAGTTGATGGTGTTTGCTGGTGGCGTTATTGAAGGTGGCTAGGTTGTCAGTGGTTGGGTTTTTTCTCCAGATTTTCTCGAGAGTACGACAGAACTTCTTGGATTTTTTAAGGTCATCGTTAAACCAGGGGCTTTTATGCTACCTTGCTTGATTAGATGGTTTTTCAAGGGTGCTAGTTCGTCGGCTCTGTGGGTGATCCACTGTGTGAGGTTGGTGGCTGCTTGGTTAGGGTCCGATGAATTGGCAGGGGGGTTTTGGTGAAGCATTGTGAAGAGCTGGTCGGTGGTGATTTTGCTCCAATTTCTTCGGGGAATGGGTTGTGGGGGGGTTGTGGGTCGTGGACTTTTTGTAGTTGAAGTGAACGCAGCTGTGGTCCGTCCAATGGAGAGCTGTGGTGTGATCGAAGGAGATGTGCTTGCTGGAAGTAAAGATAGGGTCAAGCGTGTGTCCGGCAAAGTGGGTGGGGGTGTTAACGAGTTGTTTGAGTCCGAGATTGGCCAGGTTGTCCAGGAGGGTGGTGGTGTTGTTGTTTTTCTTTTCCAGGTGAAAGTTGAGGTCTCCCAGTAGAATGTAGTTCTCGGATAGGAGGGCATGTGGGCTAATGAAGTCAGCAATGTCTTCGCTGAATTGTGTGCGGGGTCCTGGGGGTCTGTAGATGAGGGTACCTCTGAGTGTGGTTTTGGGGTCGGTGTGGATTTGGAAGTGAAGGTGTTCGGCGGTAGCGAGGTTATCGTCGGAGCTGGTCGTGATGCGGATGGTGTTCTTATGGACAAAGGCGATGCCTCCTCCATTTTGGTTGGTGCGATCTTTTCGGATGATCTTGTAGGTGTCCGGGATGGCTATGGCGATGTCGGGGGCAGATGAGGCGTTCATCCATGTTTCTGTAAGGAAGGCGACGTCCGGTGATGTGGTATCGAGTAGGTTCCAGAGGTCTATGGCATGTCTGTGGACCGAGCGGGTGTTGAGCAGGATGCACTTCAGGTGGTCAATGTTGGAGTTCTGTTTGGAGTTTGTGGATCTGGTGTGGGTTCTGATGCAGTCGAACTTGCAGGAGTGGCAGGTGAAAGGTCCATGGGTGTATTCGGGGGCAGCTTGGTAGCAGGTTGGAGGGCGGCCGGGGTTGAGGGCAGAGAGGGTTGCGGCGACGTAGGTAATGCGGGAGGAATGGGATTTGCGGGGGACAAGGGGTCGGGCGCTGGGCGCGGTCCAGGCGCGGACGTGCGTAGACGGGCTTACCTTTGGTGCACCTTCGGCGCGCATTGGGCTCGACCGCTGCGCGTGAACGCTGCGCGCAGAGTCATCTGTCATATGTGGATAGTGGAAGGGGAGGGGCGAGGTAGGAGCAGCTGGGAGGCGGGAGCGGGGTGGAGATCCGGGCAGGGAGGCACAACAACAACAACAAAATGGCAGTAAGCCAAAAGCGAAACAGGATTGGGGCACAAAAAGCGTAAACGCGATGCAAATGTTAGTGGCACCAGCACAATCAGGCAGAAATCAATTTTACAGGCAGCGCAGCACAATTTAAAATATAGTTAAAGAGCACTTTGGCAATCTAGCGCTACGATATAAAAGTGAAATCAAAATACTAAACAATCAGGCAATCTAGCGCTACAATGTACTTGTGATAATCAAACAGGCAATGGCAGATGTGGGAAGGAGGTGAGGTAGCAGACAGCAGTCTGGCGATATGGCGCTACGATACCAGGTGGCAGGCAGAGCGGGGAGCAGCGTGAGGAGTGACCGCTTCTGTTTGGAACAGGACGGTCACAGCGCTACAACGGGGGGAACGGGGCTTACGGTATCAGTGGGAGGGAGGAGCAGCTGGGAGGCGGGAGCGGGGTGGAGATCCGGGCAGGGAGGCACAACAACAACAACAAAATGGCAGTAAGCCAAAATAGAAACAGGATTGGGGCACAAACAGCGTAAACGCAATGCAAATGGCAGTGGCACCGGCACAATCAGGCAGAAATCAATTTTACAGGCAGCGCAGCACAATTTAAAATATAGTTAAAGCGCACTTTGTCAATCTAGCGCTACGATATAAAAATGAAATCAAATTACTAAACAATCAGGCAATCTAGCACTACAATGTACTTGTGATAATCCAACAAGCAATGGCAGATGTGGGAGCGAGGCGAGGTAGCAGACAGCAGTCTGGTGATATGGCGCTACGATACCAGGTGGCAGGCAGAGCGGGGAGCAGCGTGAGGAGCGACCGCTTCTGTTGGGAACAGGACGGTCAGTGTGCTTAGGCCTGCACCCAGTTTGCCTTGCTTTCATCTATTATGCCCAGGGGTACTCAGTGGTCTATGGACCAAGTCTTCTGTGGGGTGTCTTGAACTTAAACATCATTGAGGGCATGGATGTCATTGGATTGTGGTGATTTGTGTGTGGTTTTCGACTTTTTGGGGTGTTGTTGGGGCCTGGCCATGGGGGTGGGGGCCATTTTGAAGCCTGGTCCGGGCAGGGCCTGGCCATGTGCCTGGGGGACAAGGGGCCATTTTGAAGCAAGGCAGTGTGCTTTGTGCCATAGGCCTGCGCCCAGCCTGCCCTGCTTTCACCCATTATGCCCAGGGGTAGTGAGTGGTGAATGGACCAAGGCTTTGTGTGGGGCCTCTTGAATGTAAACATCATTGAGGGCATGGATGGCATTGGATTGTGGTGATTTTTGTGTGTTTTCCGACTTTTTGGGGTGTTGTTGGGGCCTGGCCAGGTGGGTGGAGGCCATTTTGAGGCCTGGTGCAGGCAGGGCCTGGCCATGTGGCTGGGGGACAAGGGGCCATTTTGAAGCCAGGTAGTGTGCTTTGGGCTATATGCCTGCACCCAGCCTGCCCTGCTTTCACCCTTTATGCCCAGGGGTAGTGAGTGGTGCATGGACCAAGGCTTTGTGTGGGGCCTCATGAATTTAAACATCATTGAGTGAATGGATGGCATTGGATTGTGGTGATTGTTGTGTGTTTTTTGACTTTTTGGGGTGTGGTTGGGGCCTGGCCATGTGGGTGGGGGACATGTTGAGGCCTGGTCCAGGCAGGGCCGGGCCATGTGGCTGGGGGACAAGGGGCCATTTTGAAGCCAGGCAGTGTGCTTTGAGCCATAGGCCTGTACCCAGCCTGCCCTGTTTTCACCCAATATGCCCAGGGGTAGTGAGTGGTGCATGGACTAAGGCTTTGTGTGGGGCCTCTTGAATTTAAACATCATTGAGGGCATGGATGGCATTGGATTGGGGTAACTTGCGAGTTTTTTTTAACTTTTTGGTGTGTTGTTGGGGCCTGGCCATGTGGGTAGGGGGAATTGTGAGGCCTGGTCCAGGCAGGGCCTGGCCATGTGGCTGGGGGACAAGGGGTCCTTTTGAAGCCAGGCAGTGTGCTTTGAGCCATAGGCCTGCACCCAACCTGCCCTGCTTTCACCCATTATGCCCAGGGGTAGTGAGTGGTGCATGGACCAAGGCTTTGTGTGCGGCCTCTTGAATTTAAACATCATTGAGGGCATGGATGGCATTGGATTGTGGTGATTTTTGTATGTTTTTTGACTTTTTGGGGTGTTTAACTGATGTTCCTCTGGTTTCCTTTGCTTTTAGGAGCAAAGAGAACCACCAGTGCCAGGAAGAAGTCCTGCAGTGGTGTGTGCAGCACAACGTCACCTGACATCACGTGTGGCCACAGACAACTCTGCAACTCATGCAACTGTGGCCTGCTGTTCTGACATCTGAAGACGATGGTCCCAAAGAAAGGTGACCATAGCTGCTCTACAAAGAAACTTACCAGTGCCACTGCCAGTAAGAAGGAGAAGAAGAAGCAAGTGGTGCCACTTACCAAGGAGACTGGTGTGCCCTCAGACACTTTTTTCTGGAGAAAAAAAACAACGCCTGCAGCAGCGGGGTCTGCCGGGAACCAAGCTTAGGCTCAGTGCCACCACACAAGGTTAGGTCCAAGCCCATGAGTGCTGCAGAGGCAGCCACTGTCATTGCTCAATCACCATCGACCAGTGATGTTGGCTCATTGCAAGAAAGTAACGCACGGTGTAACTCAGCTGACGAGTGTTCAACAACCACAGCAACAACGACAACCACAGGTGCAACTAGTACAAGCGCAAGTACATGTGCAAGGAGAGGCGCAAGTACAGGCGCAATTAGAGGCGCAAGGAGAGGCGCAAGGAGAGGTGCAAGGAGAGGAGCATGGAGAGGCGCAAGGAGAGGCGCAAGGAGAGGCACAAGTAGAGCCGTATGGAGAGGCGCATGGAGCGGCACAACTGCCCACACTGCTTGTTCCTCCAGAAGTAGGGGCACATTAGGAAATCGAGACTCAAATAGAGGTATCATCCGAGGAAGCCATCCTCCTGAGGATGATCCATTGTTTTCCAGATCCCCAGCAAGAAAAAGGTCAAGGAGGGCTACTACAAGTACTTCTTCAAGCCTCCTTACTTCTGATGATCTTGATGTTGATTGGAACCCACCAATGCAGTCTGAGAGTTGGGCACACCATGAGCCGACAAAGGTAGCTAAGCCTAAAAGGAAGGGTCCCGCAAGGCTTTCAGTTATGGGTGATGACGACGAACAAGAAGTTGTGTATTCTGCTGCTGATGTACAGTCTGACGACGACCCAGTCATCACAGTCGTCACTCCAGCCGGCATGCAGCAAACAGACATTTTGACCCTATCCCGAATGGCTGCTGAGCGGGATGTGGGCGGCGTGGCACTGGTACCACCACCAACGCAGTTAACTACAACAACAACACAAACTACAGCGTCCATATTTTCTTATCATAGGGGCCGGCAGGGACCTCAATCCAGCTCGACCTCCATTACCTCAAGTAGTGGTGCTGTAAATGCACAACAGAGTCGAATTCGGCCACGCCCATCCTCCACTTCATCCGGCATTGAAACTGAAAGTAGCACCTCCACCACCAGCAGACATCTCCAGTCCCCAGTTTGGGACTTCTTTAGTGTTAGCAAAAAGCAGAAAACATGGTTATTTGTTCGATTTGTAAAATAGTATTAGTCGGCGTAGGCTTGGTACCAACTATGGTACCGGAGGCCAGAGAGGTCATCTCCAAAAACACCACACTATCCAGTGGGAGGCGCACCTAAGGAAGATCCAGGAATCCAAAAGTAGAACTGATCCAAATGTATCCATTCACATTGCAACTGATGATGTCCAGCCAGGAGCTCCAGGTCCTGCACCTTTGCCTCTTCCAGTAATACCGCCTGCACCTCCTTTGCCACAAACTTCTTACCTCAGTCTCTTTTGCCTTTTGTGTTCTTGCAACGAGTAGTCCTGCTCTTTCTTTGCTCAATACTTCGTATCCAGTTTTACTCCCTACTTCTCCGATTCGTAATCGGTTAGTTGATACAGTTTCTGGTCCTTTCTCCCCCCTTTTTGGCCCGTTTAACAGGTCCCCTGCTTTTTCTCAAAGACAATCCCATAGTCAACTCCCAGATTCCGAGGAGCGGGTTGTATTTGACTCCCTTGCATCCCTTGCTCATAAAAAGATGATGAATGGTCCATTATATAGTGTATCCGATATACTGAGTACCTTTCTCCAGTGGAATGCGCCTACACAGAGATACGTTTTTAAAGTTATGTGTGACGCACTCACTAAAGGATGGGAGGATATGGAATTGGATCTAACTCCCGCGCCGCACGGCCACCAGCTGCTGCGTGTGCCCCTTAGCCTTGTCCCTGCCTCGCTGCCTGCCTCGCCGCCGGCTGACTCTGTTGTCGTTTGTTTTGTTTTTGTTTTGTTCGCCATTTGTGCTTGTTAAATTGTATTTCTTGCCCGTGTTAGCGTTTTTTTTATTTCCATTAGTGCCTGTATTTTTCAGCTTGTGTCCTTCCTGTTTGCCCGCCTACCTCGCCGCCCTCCGTCTTCCCTCCCCGCTCCCCGCTTCCCGCCACCACCGCAGACCCCGCCCCTTTTTTCCTTCTGTTCCCTCCCCGCTCCCGCTTCCCAGCTGCTCCGCCCACCCGCGCACTTGGCCTTTATATGGCGACCGTGCGACACAGGTGAGTGTGACCCACTTGTGGGACACCCCCGCATCGCACAGCCACCAGCTGCTGCGTGTGCCCCTTAGCCTTGTCCCTGCCTCGCTGCCTGCCTCGCCGACGGCTGACTCTGTTGTCGTTTGTTTTGTTTTTGTTTTGTTTGCCATTTGTGCTTGTTAAATTGTATTTCTTGCCCGTGTTAGCGTTTTTTTGATTTCCATTAGTGCCTGTATTTTTCAGCTTGTGTCCTTCCTGTTTGCCCGCCTACCTCGCCGCCCTCCGTCTTCCCTCCCCGCTCCCCGCTTCCTGCCACCACCGCAGACCCCACCCCTTTTTTCCTTCTGTTCCCTCCCCGCTCCCGCCTCCCAGCTGCTCCGCCCACCGGCGCACTTCGCCTTTATATGGCGACCGTGCGAACGCGCAGCGGTCACGCGCAGCGGGCGCCCCGATTGTGCGCCGAAGGCGCGCCAAAGGTAAGCCCGTCTGCGCCCGTCCGCGACCGGATCGCGCCCAGCGCCAGGACCCCTGGCCCCCGAAGACCCCGACCGACCCGCCTGACGTACTCCGCCGCCACCCTCATCGCTCTCAACTCCGGCCGACTCCCAGAATGCCATCAAGCCACACCACGACGCACCCACGGACCTTTCAGCTGCCACGCCTGCAAATTCACCTGCATCCGGACCTGCCTCACACCAACACCCGCCAAGTCGAACACCAGCAGCACCCACCTCAAGTGCATCCTGCTCAACACCCGCTCCATCCACAGACACGCCATCGAACTCTGGAACCTCCTAGACGCCACAGCCCCTGACGTTGCCTTCCTCACGGAGACCTGGATGAACGCCTCTTCAGCTCCCGACATCGCCATCGCTATCCCAGAGGGCTACAAGATCGTCCGGAGGGACCGCAACGCCAACCAGATGGGAGGAGGCATCGCCATCATCCACAAGAACACCATCCGTCTCACGACCAGCACCGACAACACCCTGACCACCGCCGAACACCTGCAATTCCAAATTCACACCAACCCGAACACCACCCTCAGAGGCACCCTGATCTACCGACCCCCTGGACCACGCACACAATTCAGCGAGGACATCGCCGACTTCGTCAGCCCGCATGCCCTCCCCTCCTCGGACTACATCCTCCTGGGGGACCTCAACTTCCACCTGGAGAACAACAACGACCGCAACACCACCACCCTGCTGGACAACCTCGCCAACCTGGGACTCAAGCAACTGGTGTCCACCCCCACCCACCTCGCCGGACACACACTCGACGCAGTCTTCTCTTCCAGCACAGACATCGACGTCAGCCACGCCACAGAGCTTCAATGGACGGACCACAGCTGCGTCCACTTCACCTTCAAGAGAACGACGACCCACCACCACCAGCAACAGGCCACCCGCAGAAGCTGGAACAAGATCACAGCAGACCAGCTGGCCACCTCCCTGAGCCAGCACCCTCCTGCCAGCTCAGCGGACCCCAGCCAAGCCGCCGACAACCTCACGAAGTGGATCAGCATCTGCGCGGACGAGCTCGCCCCGCTGAGGACCCCGCCCAGCAGACCCGGCAGCAAGAAAGCCCCGTGGTTCACCGACAAACTCAAGAGCTCCAAGAAGAACTGCCGAGCCCTCGAGAAAGTCTGGAGAAGGGAACCTACACCGGACAACAGGACCTCCTTCAAGCTTGCCACCCGGAAGCACCACCAGCTGATCTGCGCCGCCAAGAAAACAGCATTCAAGGAACGGTTGGACAACAACGCACACAACTGCAAGGAACTCTTCAACATCGTGAAAGAGCTTTCCAACCCCAGCGCAGGAAACAACGACATCACCCCATCGCAAGACCTCTGCAACTCCCTCGCTTCATACTTCCACAACAAGATCGCGGACATACACAACAGCTTCAACAACCAACCAACGCACACCATGACCGAACAATCACCCCCCACCACCACCCTCCACGCCTGGACCCCGATCAGCACCGAAGACACCATCCGCACGATGAACTCCATCCACTCCGGATCACCGACCGACCCCTGCCCTCACCACGTCTTCAACAAGGCCGACGCTGTCATCGCACCCCACCTGCGAGACATCATCAACACATCCTTCGACACCGCCACCTTCCCTGAGAGCTGGAAACACACCAAACTCAGCGCTCTACTCAAGAAACCAACAGCGGACCCCACCAAACTCAAGAACTACCGCCCCATCTCGCTCCTCCCGTTTCCAGCCAAAGTCATCGAGAAGACCGTCAACAAGCAGATGGCCGCCTTCCTTGAGACGAACGGATCCCTCGACCCCTCACAGTCCGGCTTCCGAGCCAATCACAGCACCGAGACCGCCCTCATCGCCGCCACCGATGACATCCGAGCCCTGATGGACAATGGAGAAACAGCGGCCCTCATCCTCCTAGACCTCTCCGCGGCATTCGACACGGTCTGCCACCGCACCCTAGTACAGCGCCTCAGCAACATCGGAATCTAGGACAAGGCGCTGGAATGGATCATCTCCTTCCTCGACAGAAGAACACAGAGAGTCCGCCTACCACCGTACAAGTCAGAGGCCTCCGAAGTCATCTGCGGCGTCCCTCAAGGATCATCTCTGAGCCCCACCCTCTTCAACGTCTACATGAGCCCCCTAGCGGCCATCGTACGCAAACACAACCTCAGCATAATCTCCTACGCCGACGACACCCAGCTGATCCTCTCCCTGACCAACGACCCCGCCTCCGCCAGAGCCAACCTGCACGAAGGGATGAAAGAGGTAGCCGAGTGGATGACGACCAGCCGCCTGAAACTGAACTCTGACAAGACGGAGGTCCTCATCCTGGGCTCTTCCCCCTCCGCCTGGGACGACTCCTGGTGGCCTCCCGCCCTGGGCACCGCACCCAAACCGACAGACCATGCACGCAACCTGGGCTTCATCCTGGACTCCTCCCTCTCCATGACCAGGCAAGTCAACAACGTCTCCTCGGCGTGCTTCAACATCCTACGCATGCTACGGAAGATCTTCCGGTGGATCCCCACCGAGACCTGGAAGACCGTCACCCAGGCCCTCGTCACCAGCCGACTGGACTACGGCAACGCCCTCTACGCCGGTACCACCGCCAAGCTCCAGAAGAGACTCCAACGGATCCAGAACGCCTCAGCCAGACTCATCCTCGACATCCCACGAACCAGCCACATCACCGGACATCTGAGAGACCTTCACTGGCTCCCCGTCAACAAAAGAATCACCTTCCGCCTCCTCACCCACGCACACAAAGCCCTACACGACCAAGGCCCGAGCTACCTCAACAGCCGGATCAACTTCTACGCTCCCAAACACCACCTCCGATCAGCCAACCACGCCCTCGCCGCCGTCCCCCGCATCCGAAGAGTGACTACAGGAGGAAGGTCCTTCTCCTACCTGGCCGCCAAGACCTGGAACTCCCTCCCGACCGACCTGCGCCTGACCCAAGACCACCTCTCCTTCAGGAAGAAGCCGAAGACCTGGCTGTTCGAGCAGTAGCGGCACCCCCCCCACCACCAGCGCCTTGAGACCCTACGGGTATGTAGCGCGCTCTATAAGTGTCACTGATTGATTGATTGATTGATTGATTGATTGATTGATTGATTGACTCCTCAGGGTCTATTGTAGATACAGGATAAGTTCGATAAAGGACTTATTGTGGGTCCTGACGTTAAGGATGCTATACAGACACTTGTTACTTTCAGGTCCTTATATTCTTCCCGGACTATTCGCGAACCTGATTCTGCAGTTAGACAGAAAAGGAAAAAATTATCCTATGAGAGAAGTTCCTCCGGTATGGAGAGAAGCGGTTCCGCAAGCAGGTAATGTTCCGCCTGTCCCTGCTCATTTTCAGTGCGTATGGGTACATGTTCCTTGGAAACGAGCTGAAGTTTTAGCACTTAAGCAGTCTTTGCCGGAGCCTCGTAAAAATCCTGCTGGTTATTATAAAGAGTTGTCCCAGAATGTTAGTGCATGTATTATGAATTTGGCTGATGTTTATATGCTGATGGGGAATGTAGTTCCACAGGCATTGTGTGCTCGGATTCTTAGAGAGGACCACAACCAAGCTTTAGGTGGTAGTTGGGCCGATATAGTTGTTGCAGATGGAGCACAAGTGGGTGGTGCTAAGCCAGATGATTTGATTACACAGTTGCCTGGTAGAATCATAACTTTAATGAAGACGATAATGCCTGCCTTATGCGTTAACTGGGATAAGTTAGCTGCGTGTAAGCAGAAGAAGGATGAGAGTGTCTCTGATTTCTTTACTCGGTTTTGTAGTGTAGTTCCTATTTTCCCAATAGGCTCTGTGCATTGGAATAACATAAACAGCAGTGTAGACATAGGACTGAGGTCATCTAGGTCTCTACTGACTATGTTAAACTTAATTTAGGTTTGCACCAGCTAGCTCAGAGGTCACTGGAAACTTTCTTGAATGAATAGGGAGGGACAAGCTCCCCTGGCTCAGACAAGAAGGGATTCAGTTTCCGACAACCGCATAAACATGACAACTTTGCTCCCTCAGAATAAGAGTATATCTCTAGAGTCCTGTGAAAACAATAGACAGCTATTTCACTCAGTCAGCAGTGCATACTTAGTTTCACCAGAATGCAGAGAAATAGAGAGACAGGCGTTTTCAATAAAAGGTGTTATTTATTGAGCAGTCTTCTTTCTCATGCAAGAGAAATGAATTGCCACAATTGCAATACTTAAAGTAAAATGAGGTGCGTACAATAAAAGTAGTATTAGGAAAAGAAATGAAATTAATTGAAAATAACTCTTTTACAGCGCATGGCTACCCGGAGGCATCCCAGCGCTTGCAGCTACAGCAGGTAAAGTCAGAAGTGGACGTTAATTTGTAGGGAAAAGCCAGGTTTTTATTTTCTTGCGGAAAGTGAGATGATTGGGCTCCTGTCGAGGAGAGGGGGGCAAAGAGTTCCACAACCTTGAGGTGTCTTAAGAGAAGAGGCGACCACCTGAGCGGGCCTTATTGATTCTACTGACTTGTGCCAGGTTCTGGTCATTGGAGCAAAGGTTTCTAGAGGCTTTATGTGTTTTGAACAAGTTGGCCAGGATGGGGGGGCCATTGCCCTGAAGATTTTTATGGGCAATGCAGAGGGCTTTGAAGTGTACCTGTTCTTTTATGGGTAACCAGTGGAGTGATCTCAGCGCTGGCTTGGCTGAAGAGCGGTGGTTAGTGCTTGTCAGCAGTCTAGCGGCAGAGTTCTGAACCACCTGGAGTTTTTGGATTACGGAGGTTGGGCTCCCAGGTAGAGCACATTACCATAATCCAGCCTCAACAGGATCATGGCTTGAACCAGAATTTTTTTGGCTCTCTCTGGAAATTGAGGGAGGATTTTACGAATGGATTTAATACTGTAAAAGCATTGATATGGTTTCTTAGCCATATGATACTTTAAAATGGATTTAAAATATATACATACATAAATACATTGACTAACGTACTCAACTGGTGCTTCTAACTAAGCCTATCCCTGTGTACCTGACCTAAGCCTAATACTTAGGGAGGGATGAGTAAGTAGCAGTTTAAGTTAAGTTGGTTAAGATTATTTTGCCAAGAATCTGCATCAAGAATTCTCTTAAGGGTTTAGTCAGCTCCGTACCTTGGTAATAGAATGTGGGAGGTCTGGTATCTCTTTCTTCAGGACTCGATATCCCAGCAACCCGCAAGGGTAGGCTGGAAACACCGGAGCTGTATTTTCTCGGCTGGAGAAAAAGACAGCGTCTCTCTAAGTGCGTCAAACGGGGGGCGGCTTCCGTGGGCTCTGGCATCAGCTGGGCTCTTGGGCAAGTAAATGGCCGCTCTGCTCCAAACCACCGTGTGTTTGCTTAGGGCAACTGTTGGTATTTTATACCTGAAAGGTTCCGGGTTTGACGAAAGTTTGGACATAAGACGTCCCTAAGAACTAACAGTACTTGCTGGACTCTAGGAGTTCTTGTTCAAATCAAACAATAGCAGGGGGGGGATTTCCCGGGGTGCTGGAGGCTTAGTTTGTTTAAAGAACGCGATGTGCTGTCTAGGAGTCTATGGGAGTAGCCGTGCTGTATGGACTGCATGGGCTATTACTGAATATGGATCTGATTCTTATGCCTTTATCAGGATATTATTGATTATAACCTCACAAGGGCATAAATCGGAAATATTGAATTAGGGTCCTAGATATAAACACGACAGTTTGAGGAGACATTTATTGACCATAGTGGTCAGGATTTGAGTACTGAAGGCGGACAGCGATTTTTTGTGGATACATTTGTTTTTAATCTGCTTCCTGCATTGTCTCATAAGTTGAAAGATTCGGAAAGTTCTTGGGCTGTTTCTTCGTCTGCCCAAATATTAGCTACTGCTCAATATTATGAGAATAGGGACAAGGAGGAAAAAGATAAGGCTGAGAAGAAGACTAAGGATTTAAAAATGAAAGTTCTTCTTCAGCAGGCTTATCCTCCTCGTTCCGGTCAGCGTCAGTTCCAGCAGCCTATTCAGTCTCAAAGGTTGCTGCAGAAACCGGAGCCTTTAGTTCCGCGACCTTTCCTTGGTCCTAATCAGTGCGCCTATTGTAAAGAGGAAGGCCATTTTAAGAGTAGTTGTCCGGTTTTATTGTAGCGTAATGGTAGATTTCAAGGGCCGCGAGGCCTCGGTGTTTTTTTTTTTTAATCAGCACCTAGGGGTAGAGGGCGACGTGCGTTGCCTCAGGGGCAGTGTTCCTTTCCCCCTCAGAACTCTTCAAATTATTTTGATCAGCAGAATACTCAGTCTGCGCAATATTACAAAGATGATTATAATGTTGAATGTGAGGTTCAGGATTTTCATTCCAGTTAGGACAGCCATGGACAAAGTAAGGGAGTCGTATCAGTTCCAGTGGTTCAGAGTGGGCCGTATGTTGAGGTAGTTACTTTGGGTGTTGCAGAGCCGTTCCTGTTGGATACTGGTTCAATGAGAAGTTCTATGATCAATTCAAGACTCCCTGGGGCACCTTTGTCTGGCTTAACGAACGTTTCTGTAAGATTTTCTGGTGCCCCAGTTGCTAACCAAGGGGGTTTATCTCCGCTTTTTTGGCTTTAAAAGCCAAGAAAGCGGAGATAAAATTATCTACCTATCACCTAGCTGTCGCTAACACCAGTTAGCGACAGCTAGTAGGAGATAGCGACCATCTTGGGCCCCACTTTGCATGTCAGTGATATTTATCACTAATGACATGCAAAGTGGGCGTGCCAAGATGTTAGCGACTGGAAACAGTCGCTAACATCGCTATCTCCTATTACCACCTTTTGGAGATATTCGCGCTAAGCGCGAATATCTCCAAAAGTTAACACATTCCCTGAGCAGTTCTTAGCCATGTTATCCAATGGGAGGTGGATAACATGGCTAAGAGCATTAGCTCGGTAATGCATGAATATCGCTGACTTTTCAGCGATATTCATGCATTGAGGCCGATTTTTATCGCATTTGCGATAAACCATGGTAATACCAAGGTTTATTTGCGATAAAAATCGCCGCAGCTTAGCGGTGCATTTTTGTCTCTAACCAAGCAATAGCGATAATTATCGCTATTGCTTGGTAATATGCCCCTCAGTTTCTTGTCCTTTGCCTCTTTCGATTGGACCTTGCGATCTGGAAGCTCCACTTATTTTTTTTTTTGTCAAATCTTTATTTTATTTTTGGTGAAGGAGACATTAACACTCGACAATCCCGCATAACATCCCACACAGGGGCAAGCACAGAGGCAGAAAAACAGGAAGGCACAAAGTCTAGAGAATCAAAATGACCTAGCCCGGAGGGGCAGTCAAAAGAGCAATAATACATCCCCAGACTACGGTTGTATAGGGACCACAGAGGCAGGAGCCGAGTCGGGCAGGTAGCTCTGTGGGGCCATATTGTGCAAAACAGACATGCCATATACAGTCTGTTGTGTCTCTTTGCGCCTCAGCATTGTGTGGGATGCCACATTAACATGAACCAAAAAACAAACCCCCATTCCCGTCCCAACCCCGCCAGTGGTGGTGTCAACATCCTCTCAATCATTCATCCAGATCACAACATTTAAACCTGAAACAGATTGAGAGCCCGCACTGTGGGTGGACAAAGTGCGGACGGGAGACCTGTAGAAAGAAAGCGGACAAATGGATCCCAACGGAACATAAAGTTTTTGAAGCTACCCAGGAAGATATCCGCCATGCGTTCCATGCACAACAGTTTCCACACTCTCGCATGCCATAGTGAAATCGCTGGGGCGTCCGGTTTCTTCCAGGCTGCGTCCAGGGTGAGCTTAGCAGCTCCGATACACAGCCACATTATGTTTTTGTACGCTCTAGTTTGAAATTCGAGCTCCGGGTCCTGGAGACCCAGCAGCACGTGGGCCATCAAATCTGCAATAGGGTATCCCAGAATCTCCTTGATATGTGACAGGATCTCCTCCCAAAAGGGGCGTGTGATTGGGCAGTCCCACCAGATGTGGCGGAAGTCTCCCAACAAGCCACAGCCCCTCCAGCACCTATCAAAGGAGGTCGGGAAGGTTCGATGCAATTTGGCTGGGTACAGATACCAATCCATGAGGGTCTTAAGATGGGCCTCCCGGAGTTCAACAGAGTGATTGTGCATTGCAATGTCACACCACAGGTGCAACCACTCCCCCTCCGAGATATCCCGCCCGAGGAGCTCCTCCCAGAGACCTACATATCATGGACGCGGCGACACAGCGGAAGTAAGCAGGAGATCATAAATGAAGGAAATGGCGCCCTTCATGGCGGAGGTCCACAAAAGAAAAGCCTCGAAGGGGTCGGGGGGCCTTGTGGCAGCATCACCCACCGCTGCAGATAAAGCCCAATAAGGCAGCTGTACGTGGTGGAAAGGGAGACGGGAATGATGTCCAGCTTTCATCCCCAGATACAGAGTCCCACCCCTTCAGGGTAGTGCCGGTGGGAGTACTGATGTACGCGTTATTGGGCCTATCCCCTTTGGGTTTCCATGCCAAGTCCCATATTGTTCTACCAGCAATGCTTCTGTCCATATGCAGCCAGTGTTTCTCCGAGGTCTGTTGAGACCACTCCACTAAGACCCGCAATTGCGCAGCTTTGTAGTAGAGGTGCATGTTGGGGAGTCCCACTCCCGACGGAGAGTGGCAAAGGAAAACCGCGCCCGTCCCCCCTGCTAGACGAACCGAAGCATCTCTGTTTTGAGACGCCGGAAGAAGTCCATCTCTAGGGGAATAGGAAGTGCCTGGAAGAGATATAGGAACTTGGGAAGAATAACCATTTTGAGTGTCAAGTCAAGTCAAGTCATATAATTTGTATAGCGCACTACATACCCAGAGGGTTTCAAGGCGCTAAGGAGGGGAAGAGGATTACTTGTCAAAAATCCACGTTTTGAGTTGCTTTCTGAAAGCTAGGTGGTTCTGGGTGAGGCGAAGGTAAGCGGGGAGTGAGTTCCATGTTTTAGCAGCCAGGTATGAGAAGGATCTGCCTCCCATGGTGGTCTTGTTGATGCGGGGTACAGTGGCGAAGGCTTGGCTGGAAGAACGTAGTTGTCGGGAGGGGGTGTAGAAGGACAGTCGTGAGTTGAGGCATTCTGGACCGATGTCGTAGAGTGATTTGTGTGCGTGGGTAAGCAGTCGGAAAGTGATCCTCTTATTGACGGGTAGCCAGTGGAGGTCTTTAAGGTGACCAGAGATGTGTTCGTTGCGTGGGATGTCTAATATGAGTCTTGCTGAGGCGTTTTGGATTCGTTGGAGTTTCTTCTGGAGTTTTGCGGTAGTACCTGCGTAGAGGGTGTTTCCGTAGTCCAGTCGGCTCGGGACCAGAGCGTGGGTGACTGTTTTCCTTGTTTCGGAGGGGATCCAGCGAAAAGTTTTTCTGAGCATGCGAAGAATGTTGAAGCAGGAAGAGGATACGGCGCTGACTTGTCTGTTCATTGAGAGTGAGGAATCCAGGATGACGTCTAGGTTCCGTGCGTGGTCTGTCGGGATGGGTGCTTTTCCGAGGGCTTCCGGCCACCAGGAGTCGTCCCATGCAGAGGGGAAGTACCTAAGATGAGGACTTCTGTTTTGTCTGAGTTCAGTTTTAGACGGCTTTGTTTCATCCATTCGGCGACTTCTTTCATTCCTTCGTGTAGGTTAGTCTTGGCGGTGCTGGGGTCATTGGTGAGAGAAAAGATTAGTTGAGTGTCATCCGCGTAAGAGATGATGTTGAGGTTGTGTTGGCGTGCGATGGTCGCGAGGGGGCTCATGTATACGTTGAAGAGGGTGGGGCTGAGTGAGGATCCTTGTGGTACGCCGCAGATGACTTCAGAGGCCTCAGACTTGAATGGTGGGAGGCGGACTCTCTGTGTTCTTCCGGTGAGGAACGAGGTGATCCATTCAAGTGCTTTTCTTTGGATTCCGATGTTGTTGAGGCGTTGTAGAAGGGTTTTGTGGCAGACTGTGTCGAATGCTGCAGAGAGGTCGAGGAGGATGAGGGCGACTGTGTCTCCATTGTCCAGTAGGGTTCGAATGTCGTCTGTTGCTGCGATGAGGGCGGTCTCAGTGCTGTGTTTTGCTCGGAAGCCAGATTGTGAGGGGTCGAGGGATTTGTTGGCTTCGAGGAAGGCGGCGAGCTGGTTGTTGACAGCTTTCTCGATGACTTTGGCCGGGAATGGAAGAAGCGAGATGGGGCGGTAATTTTTGAGTTCGGTGGGGTCCGCTGTGGGTTTTTTCAGAAGGGCGGTGAGTTCAGCGTGTTTCCAGTCTTCCGGGAAGGTGGCGGAGTTGAATGAGCAGTTGATGACGTCTCGGAGGTGCGGTGCTATGACGGAGTCTGCTTTGTTGAAGATGTGGTGAGGACATGGGTCTGTGGGGGATCCTGAGTGGATGGAATTCATCAGGCGGATGGTGTCCTCAGTGGAGATTGGGTTCCAGTCGTTAAGGGTGTTCACGGGGGGAAGATGATCAGCAGATGGTAGGGTGGGTTGGTTTTCAGGTTGGTTGTCAAAGCTGTTGTGGATGTCTGCAATCTTGTTGTGGAAAAATGAGGCTAGTGAGTCGCAGAGGCTTTGAGAAGGGGTGATGTCGTTGGAGTTGGCCGAGGGATTGGAAAATTCCTTGACGATGTTGAAAAGTTCCTTGCTGTTGTGAGCATTGTTGTCAAGTCGGTCCTTGAATGCTGTTTTCTTGGCTTTTCGGATTAGTTGGTGGTGAATGCGGGTTGCGTTTTTGAAGGCGTCCTTGGTGTTGGTGGTTGGGTCTTTTTTCCAGGTCTTTTCAAGGGAGCGGCAGAGTTTCTTGGACTTCTTGAGATCATCGTTGAACCATGAGGCCTTCTTGCTGCCAGGTTTGTTTTGACATTTTTTCAGTGGTGCTAAGGTGTCAGCGGTGTTGGATAACCATAGGGTGAGGTTGGCAGCGGCTTCGTTAGCGTTGGAAGAGAGGGCTGGGATGTTTTGAAGGAGCGATGCGGAGATTTGGTCCGTGGTGATTTTGTTCCAGTTCCTTTTCAGGGTAGGTTGGAGGTGGATGCTGGGTTTTGGTTTGTTGTAGGTGAAGTGAACGCAGCTGTGGTCAGTCCAGAGGAGGTCAGTGGTGTGGCTGAAGGAGACATGGTTGCTGGATGTGAAGATGGGGTCGAGTGTGTGACCTGCGATGTGGGTGGGGGAAGTGACCAGTTGTTTAAGTCCGAGGTTGGCGAGGTTGTCCACGAGGATGGCGGTGTTGCGGTCGTTGATCTTTTTGAGGTGAAAGTTGAGGTCTCCCAGAAGGATGTAGTCTTTGGAGGGGAGCGCGTGTGGGGTGATGAAGTCCGTGATGTCTTCACTGAATTTAGCACGGGGTCCTGGTGGTCGGTAGAGGAGGGTGCCTCTGAGTGTGGTCTTGGGGTCGATGTGGATCTGGAAGTGAAGGTGTTCTGAGTTGGCGAGGTTGGCGTCAGAGCTGGTTGAGATGCGGATAGATTTCTTATGGACGATAGCGATTCCTCCTCCTGTGTGGCTGGTACGGTCTTTGCGAGTGATCTTATAGTCTTCAGGGATGGCAATGGTGATGTCTGGTGTGGAGGAAGCGTTCATCCATGTTTCCGTAAGGAAGGCGATGTCCGGAGAAATGGTGTCTAGTAGGTTCCATAGGTCAATGGCGTGCCTGTGGACCGATCGGGTGTTGAGAAGGATGCATTGTAGGTGGTTGGAGCCGGGAATCTGTGGTGTGGTCGTAGCGGAGATGTTGAGGGTGCCGCTGAATTTACAGGAGAAGCAGGAGAAAGGTCCATGCGTGTGTCCAGGGGCGGCTTGGACGCAGTTGGGAGCGCGGCCGGGGTTGAGGGCTAGGAGGGTAGCGGCATCGTAGGTAATGCGGGGGGGCTGGGAGGGACGGGGGCCAGGGGGTCTGGCGCTGGGCGCGGTCCAGGCGCGGACGGGCGTAGACGGGCTTACCTTTGGCGCACCTTGGGCGCGGGTTGGGCGCGGACGCTGCGCGTAAACGCTGCGCGCGGGAACTACTGCCATATATGGAGAGTGGAGGGGGAGGGGCGAGGGCGTCTCAGCTGGGAGGTGGGGCGGGTCACGAAGGAGGACAACAACAGCTAAAATGGCTGCGGAGGGGTCAGCGGAGCGGAGCGCTTGGGGCGAAATGCGCTGGTGCAATGAAAATGCTTTTAAACAGTGACAAATGCGCGTTACAAGAGAAATGTTACAAAGCGGCAAGCAGGCGCCTTACAAATGAAGTTTTTAACAAAGCGGAAGCGGGCGCCTTACAATTGAAATGTTTACAAAGCGGCAAGCGGCGCGTTACCAATTAAATTCTAACAAAGCGGCAAGCAGGCGCGTAATCAATGAAATCTTAGCAGAAGCGGCAGGCAGGGCACACTGCAGGTCGTCAATTAGGGTTAGAGCACACAACGATACCGCAG
Source organism: Lissotriton vulgaris (assembly GCF_964263255.1). Taxonomy (NCBI): domain Eukaryota; kingdom Metazoa; phylum Chordata; class Amphibia; order Caudata; family Salamandridae; genus Lissotriton; species Lissotriton vulgaris. The sequence continues at coordinate 267,469,885 of NC_141695.1, forward strand.
TTCGCCAGGGAGGCAAGGGAGCGACCACTCTGCTGCGGAGCGAAGCGAGTCACAGCGCGTTGAGGACACGGAGCGCTGTATCAAGGTAGTGGGAGGGCGTCTCAGCTGGGAGGCGGGGCGGGTCACGAAGGAGGACAACAACAGCTAAAATGGCTGCGGAGGGGTCAGCGGAGCGGAGCGCTTGGGGCGAAATGCGCTGGTGCAATGAAAATGCTTTTAAACAGTGACAAATGCGCGTTACAAGAGAAATGTTACAAAGCGGCAAGCAGGCGCCTTACAAAGGAAGTTTTTAACAAAGCGGAAGCGGGCGCCTTACAATTGAAATGTTTACAAAGCGGCAAGCGGCGCGTTACCAATTAAATTCTAACAAAGCGGCAAGCAGGCGCGTAATCAATGAAATCTTAGCAGAAGCGGCAGGCAGGGCACACTGCAGGTCGTCAATTAGGGTTAGAGCACACAACGATACCGCAGTTCGCCAGGGAGGCAAGGGAGCGACCACTCTGCTGGGGAGCGTGTATTCTACCCAGCCACAATATGTACTTCGGCCTCCAGCGCCCCAGGTCGCCTTGTATCATTGCTAATAATGGAGGGAAATTTGCGGAATACAGTTTCCCCTATCGTGGGAGTCAAATGGACCCCTAGGTACAGGATGGAGCTGGAGGTCCACGGCAGTGGCCTGAGCGGCCGCAGTCGGTCTACCTCCGCCGAGGAGAGCGTGAGGTTGAGAACATAAGATTTATCATAATTGATCCTGAAGCCGGCTACCGTGAGGCAGGGAGTGAGCAGGATCCATAGGAGAGAGGAGAACGTCATCAGCGAATAGGGTAATCTTGTGCTGTTCCCCTGTGAAGGGGAGTCCGTGAATCTCCTCGTGTTCCCGAACTGCTAATGCTAATGGCTCAATGCGAAGAGCGAAGAGCAGGGCAGAGAGAGGGTAGCCCTGTCTCGTGCCTCGGGAGTGCGAGAAAAACGACAATAGGTGGCAATTAACCGCCACCCTAGATCAGGGGCTGTTATAGTTCGCCCTAATCATCGAGAGGAATGCATCTGAAAAGCCAAAGGCTGACAAGGTGTGGAACAAGAAGCCCCAGTCCACCCGGTCAAAGGCCTTTTCCGGATCAAGGCCCACCAGGACTGCTGGAATTTTAAATCTGTTCACCTTCTCTATCAGATGGATCACTCTCCTAGTATTATCATGGGGTTAGTGCCCCTTGATGAATCCAGATTGATCTGGATGAATGAGCGCCGGCATCAGGTCCTGGAGCCTGCTCGCAATGATGGAGGAATATAATTTAGTGTCCATGTTGAGGAGGGCTATTGGTCTATAAGAGGAGCACTTGGAGGATACTTCCCCGATTTGGGGATGATCGAAATCACTGCCTCGGCCATGGACCCCGATGTTTCTCCTGCCTCAGCCATGCTGTTAAAGAGGCACACAGGAAAGTCGCACACTTCGGCAGCAAAGGTCTGGTAAAAAAGAGCCATATAGCCATCCGGCACGGGCGCCTTATGGGGCTTCTGAGCTCTAATAGCTCCCAACAGTTCCTCCCTAGTGAATGGGGCAGTAAGTAACTCATTCCACTCCCTGGAAACCTGGGGCAGAGGAAGACCGCTTAAGTAGTCGCGTTGTTTCTCATGGTCAAGGGCATCTCCCGCATAAAGTGTGGCATAGAATTGTCCAAAGAGATCAGCCTTAGCTTCGTCTCGTGCTTCATAGTCCCCATCTCATCCTGGATACCCCCTATGTAGTCCCTCTCTCTCTTGTCCCAGAGCTGCCGAGCCAGGTGTTTCCCTACCTTGTTCCCTTGGGAATAGGAGAGGCGCCGCAGTTTCAGCAGGGTAATTTCTGCTCTGTTCTTATAATGAGCTCTAAGCTTCCCCCTGACCGCTACCAGTGGGCGAAGTGTTAGTCTGGTAGGATTCTGTTTATGCGCTTGTTCAAGAATGGAAAGCTCCCTTTCCAACTCCTCCCGTTCCTTCCGCCGCAGCCTGCTAAGATTAGCATTAAGAGCCATGCAGGTGTCCCTCATCGAAGCCCTAAAGGCGTCCCATGTGTTGAACAACGATGTGTCAGTCACGGGGTTGAGATCAAAAAAACTCCCGTATAGCCTTACGCAATTCCTTACACGAGGACTCGGCCCGGACCAGAGAGGCCAGGAAGTACCACGTACGTTGGCTGTCTCTTCCCACCGACCAGTGTAGACAGAGCACGAGTAGGCTATGATCGGACAAAGAGAGCGGGAATATTCTGGCGTCGCGGATATCACCTCTAAAGTTTTGACTTAAAAAAATGTGGTCCAGGCAGTTATATGAGTGATGGACATGGGAGAAGAATGTAAAATCCCGAGTGAGGGGATGGATAGCACGCCACCCATCAACCAAACCCATATCACTGACCAGCCGCTGCGTCTCAGCGGAGAACAGACCAGCATCGGATCTCTGATGATGAGAGCTATCCAACTCCTTGTGCTATACCAAATTAAAGTCGCCCATCAAAAACAAGACTCCCTCAACAAAGTCCTCCACCTTCTGCAGCAGGTCTCGAATGTAGCTATTTTGGTCCACATTCGGGGCGTACAGAACTACAAAGGTGCATAGTCTACCATGCAGCAGGCCTTTAACCATGAGCCAGCGGCCCTCCCTATCGCTGCGCACACCCATAGGTTGGAAGTGGAGGACAGAGCGAAAGAGAAGAGCCACCCCTCTATGCTTTGTGGAAGCGGATGATCTATAAATAAGGGGGAACTGCTTGTGTTTAGGACGGGAATCGTCCTTGCGTGCCAAATGAGTCTCCTGAAGGCCCACCACATCTAACTGATGATCAATCATATACTTTAGCTTTAGTGCGCAGGAGTGCGCAGGAGCCAGCGAGGGAACACCTACTTAAGGCGAGTCCCTTCGATTCCTCGCCCTGACAAGGTAGCGTACTGCTGCTGGAGCGCTTCACGCGCTTTTGCTGATATTTCGTTTTTAAAAACCCTTTATCCTATTTGCTTTTTATTGTGTTTGTTAACCCCTGGTTTTAAAATCCCCCTCACTTGCACAGTAATCGGTATTTCACCGCCGCGTGCGCGGGTCCGGTTCTTGGGGTGGGTTACCTTTTTGGGCGCCATCTTGGAGTGGGGTGAGTGTTGGTAGAGGAGTTACTAGCCGCCTGCGCTTTAGTGCGCAGGAGCCAGCGAGGGAACACCTACTTAAAGCTCCTCCCCAGCGCAGCGGGATCGCGCAGCGGGCATGCCTTCGCGTGGCCGGAGTCGTGCCAGAGTCCTGCCCGTCTGCACCCGTCCGCGCCAGGACGCGCAGGGCAGGGCCCTGGTCTATGCCGCTTGTTGCTACGAGGCATACAATGTTGTGCTACTCCAGGGATGCGTTGCTTACCATCGGTCATCGGCACAAGAGCTGCGATGTCTCGCGAGTGGAGCCGCTGTGTGGCCCTCACTCATGTGTCTGTGGGACACTTGATCTCCCCGCCCCTTCTTTATGTGGGAGCATTGACACCGCCACTGCGGCGGACAGCGCCAGTCCATCTTTCCGCATATGGAACCTGAATGTCAGGTCGATGGTCAAGCATCATCAAGACATCCTCGACCTGCTTGGTAAGGAGCCGCCAGGTGTTTTTTGTCTAACAGAGACCTGGCTTCTAGACACTGACACGGCCGTCATCAACTTGGCCTTCCCACCTGAGTACTCGGTGTACATTCTTAACCGATCCTCTAGAGGAGGGCGAATAGCGCTTGCGGTTAAGTCCTGCTACCCGTGCTCCTGGCAAGGGCAAAAAATCTCCGGCTGCGAAAGCGCCCTGTTTAAAATCGCCATTACCCCTAATTTCTCTTTTTCTGGCGTTTTGATTTATCGCCCCCCTGCCAGTGATGTGGCCTTTAGGAAGGCACTCCCAGATGCTATTAGCATTTTGGCAGCAGGCTGCTCCAATTTCTCCATTCTTGGCGACTTAAATTTACACTACGACAATATGTCTATTCCAGCGGTATATAGCTCTGTCGCTGATCTTGAGGCTCTTCAGCTTGGTCAGCTGGTGTCGCCGCCCACCCATGTAGGTGGTCACACCCTAGACCCTTTTTTTACCAATCTAGCGGAATCCAGGATTACCACTATATTACCGCTGGCCTGGACTGATCACTACCTGGTGTGAATCCAGTGCCCCCTGAACGAGCCGCAACTTAAACCTACGGTGCATGGCATTCCCAGACGGCGCTGGAATAAATTGAAACGTGAAGATTTTTTCCATCTTTTGTCCACCGACCCGCCAGGCTCAACTGATTCTGTGGATGTGGGCTACGACCGCTTCTGTGAGTGGGTTACTAGGGCCCTTGACTCCCTTATTCCGATAGTTTTGTGTAAGTGTGGGTCAAGGGATCCGAGTCTGTGGTATGATGATTCGCTGCGGGCGCTTAAAAGCACCTGTAGGCGTGCCGAGCAGGAATGGCGCAAAACCTATAATAGTGACAAAAAAGTTTTGTATATGGCCACTGTAAAACTTTACCATCGGGCAGTTTGCAGAACCCGCGCGGCCTATTACACCTTGCAATTCCATATCAGAACCAACCCCTCCAAAACTATCTTTAAGGCCCTGAAAGATCTTACAGCCAAAAAGGTGGTTGCGACGCATCAGAGTTCTATTGCTCACTGTGAAACTTTGGCGGCTTTCTTTTTGGAAAAGGTTAACGCCATCTATAGAGCCTTTCCCTCGGTTGCACGTTCTGGTGGCAGTCCTCTCAAGCCTCTAACTCTGGATGTTTTACACTCTTTCCCGAGTCTAACACCTGAAAGTTTCAGTAAACTGGCCCAGCAGGTTAAGTCAGGGTCTCCTGCTGATCCTTTACCGCCAGTATTGTTCAAAGATCTTGCATCTCACGGTCTCTCGCCGGTTTGCTCGCTGATTAACACCTCATTAGCATCCGGTGTGGTTCCACTGAAGTGGAAACATGCAGTGGTGATGCCTATTCTTAAGAAACCATCTTTGGACGCCGACAAACCCGAAAACTACCGCCCTATTTCACTTCTCCTGTGGCCAGCTAAGGTGACGAAGCGCATGTCAACTCTATCCTCTCGAACCATCTCCTCCAGGCAAACATCTTAGACAATACGCAGAATGGATTCCGGGCTGGGCACAGCACGGAGACTGCTCTACTGTATATGATGGAGCATTTACGCTCCGTGCTTGATGCGGGTCAAACGGCGGCGCTGGTGCTATTAGATCTGAGCGCCGCCTTTGACACCGTGTCCCACCCTATCCTTCTGCTGTGTCTGGAGGAAGCTGGTGTCTTGGGCTTGGCTCTTCAGTGGTTCCGTTCCTTTCTTGCCAACCGTTCCTTCTGCGTGACCGTCCCGCCTTATCAGTCTAAACACCATCCTCTGGATCTGGGGGTCCCCCAAGGCTCCTTGCTGAGTCCCACGTTATACAACCTTTACGTGAGACCGCTGGCTAAGGTGGTCAGGCAGTGGGGTATGACCATGGTGTCATATGCCGATGGCACTCAGCTAGCGGTCACGATCAGCGGGGATGCGGATGTGGATGCCCCCAGATTCCAGAACGGACTTCGGGCGATCGCCAGCTGGATGACCTCCAACTGTCTCAAGCTGAACGCAAGCAAGACGGAGGTTATGATCTTTGGCAAACAAACAGAACTCTGGGGAGATAGGTGGTGGCCGTCGGACCTGGGTTCTACGCCAACCCCGGTCGCTGAGTTAAAAAACCTTGGGGTTTGGCTCGATCCTACACGTACCTTTGTCTGCCATACCAAGCGCACGGCGGCCTATTGCTTTGGTATCCTGCGTGGATTACGGCTTGTGCAGAAATTCTTTGATGCTACCACCAGGCAACTTGTGATTCAAGCAACCGTGATCTCCCGCCTTGATTACGCCAGTTCCCTCCTAGCGGGACTAAATCAAGCGGAAATCACCCGCTTGCAGCGGGTCCAGAATGCTGCAGCGAGAGCGGTTGTGGGGCTACCTGGATTCTGTTCAACTTCTAACACCTTGCGTGCGTTGCATTGGCTTCCAATAGCACAAAGGATCCAGTTCAAGGTCCTCTGTGTAGCCTACAAAATTCTTAAAGGATCCCCTGCTATGATCCTTTCCAACCTCCTGTCTTGCTATGTTCCTGTCCGAGCCTTAAGATCTTCAGATTTGGAACTCGCGGTGGTCCCCCGGTTCAAGCTCTGTAGGGCTGGCGGTCGCTCGTTTCAAGTTCGCGCCGCTGTGTTGTGGAACTCCCTTCCCCCTGCGATTCGCGCTTTAGGGGATTTGTTTTCATTTCGCCGTGCTGTAAAAACCTTCCTGTTTTCTTAAATTTCTCTTTCCCTTCCTTGCCCAGTTATGTTGTGTTGCTATCTTGTCGGGCGCCAGGATGCTCCTTCACTGGTGCATCTGTGCGCATAATACATATGCATAACATAACATAACACACCTTCAGACGTTTCTGCGGGGAACTCAAACCTTTAACATTCCATGTTCCTATGGTGAGTGGCATTACGGAGTAGAGACCCCCTCCCCCTCCACTGGTAGACAGTCAAAAAACCTCCATTCCTCCCCCATCTGAATTTGCCAATGCCCAAGACATGTTAGTGTGCCACAGCGAGTAATAATGCAGAGAGCAGGGTCTGGAAGGTTGCCGTGCGGCCAATAGCTTGCCGTACCCCCCCACTCATCACCATACCTCACTCCCCTCCAAGCCCCAAAACAAAGGACCCGTGGGCTCCACCCCTCCATCCCCCTCTCAGTCACACCGGAAGACCAACAGCACATATCCAGCAGGGCAGAGAAGTCAACCATGCAAACACTCAATGCCCCAGAGCCAAACCCCAACCGTACAGAAGGAAGAAGCTTAGCACACCACAAGCTGGAAAATGTACAGACCCATACAAATCGATCACCACCATTGTCACCCCAACCCCTAACTCCCCTAACCCCCTTAGTAGACCACCCAAGTTCCCCCCCCCCCAAATCCCAGGAGCCCCACCATGAAATTAACAAAACAGAATGAAGCAACGAGGAGTGCAATAAGCAACCCTAAAACAAAGAAGAGAGGGAAGGAGAATCCCAGTGTGTGGACGTCCGTAGGTACCCTCAGAGGATGAAAATCGTGGCAACAGTCAACTTCCCTCCAGAAGTAAAGCCTGGGGTGTCTTCTCAGAAAGTACATAGGTACCCACGGTACCTGAAAGGAGTTGTCCCTCCGGCGCCAACCAACCTTCTTTCCCGAGCTCAGGCTGCTCCGGAGCTATCCTGTGACTGCGTCACTGTCACTGTTGCCACAGAGGCAACCACCGCACCTCGTTCCTGCAGGCTAATCGTGGGGTCCGGCCTCCTTGATGCAGTCGCTGGGCCCACTCTTTGCCTGGACGGGGAGCATCGTCTCCGCCTCATCGTGGAGCCCCCCCTCTCGGGGAGGGGCAGTGTCCCCCAAGCCCAGGAGGTCCTTGACAGCCTGCAGGGATCTGACCTGAACCAATCTGTTTTGCCATCTGAAGATAATGCGAAAGGGATGACCCCAGGAGTAGGCCACATTCTGGTCGGGCAGCAAGCCTGTAACAGGTCTAAACCCACGTCTTTTCTGAAGTGTCTAGGCAGCCAAGTCTTGGAACAGCTGGGGATGATGGTCCCGAAATTTCAAGGAAGAGATCCCTCGTGCTTTCCGAAGGATGCGTTCTTTAAGTTGGAAGTTGTGGATGCAGACCAGAATATCAGGGGGTGGGGGCCCCCAGATCTCAGTAGCTCAACTCTATGGACCCTGTCCATACGAATCTCATGAAGGTCCTCTTCTCCCAGGATCTGCAGAAAAAGGGCCTCCACATAGCCCCGCAAGTCTCCAGCCTCCCCATCCCAGGGCACCGTCCGAATGCGAATGTTGTTTCGGCGTGACCGATTTTCCAGGTCCTCCGCGTGGGCCTGGAGGTCAAAGTTCTGCTCTGTGAGCCGGATCACGTCCTGCTGGAGCTGGTGCACCTCCTCAGCCATACTCAAATCATGGTCCTTCAATGTGGCCACCTATTCCCCAATGCCGTCAATATCTCTCCTCACCTCACGGAGGTCCGAAGCTAGCTGGGAGGGAAGCTCCGAAATGTCTTCCTTTATGGCGGAGAAAAGTTCCAACATGAAGGCTTTAGTGGCTGGCGCCTCATCGTCTTTCAGCTTGGGCGAGGTGCTGGGGCCAGGCGAAGCCGTCTGTTGGGCCCCCCTTGGTGGGGAATCCTTGCCCGGTTTCTCCTTACGGGGCTTGGAGGACATTGTGGCGTCTCCGAGGGCCCCACCACACCAGACGTCACGACTGATTCGGCCATCGCTGTCGGAGTGGAGCGCCAGGAACCGCTGCGAAGCGTTGTGTTGGTCTTCGTGTCCTGCAAGCCCCCATTCCAGAGCAGTACAGGTCACCCCAGACGGCAGGATCAGGCAGCTCCAGCCAGAATGCGTGCAGGGTGCAAGGGGCCACAGCACAGCACCATCGGCGTCTCAGCCAGAGCTATGTAGGCCCAACTTGAGCGCCAGCATATGCAGATCCAGGGAGGGTGATCCAGGGAAGCCAGGTCCCCCCTATCCAAGAAGGTACCAGCCGCGGTGCGGGTCACCCCCCCAGCCCACCGGGCTCTGTGTCCAGCGGAACGCCGCCCGCGATCCGGCCGCCAAATATTTAAAATCAATGCCGAGGCCGCAGGCGGTTAGAGAGGCAGGGGGCCGCCAGGCAGTCCAGTCCAAGAGGCCCTGGAGGATGTGCCGGGAGAAGCGATCGGGGTGGGCTCCGCAAGTCACCCCCACGGTTCGGGATGAGTCTAGTGTTGCCGCTGGTCACTCCCAAGGGTAAGGGGTGCCGGAGTGTGTCCCAGAGTGTCCCGCCCTGTCACCTCCAAAGATAGGAGTCCCGGTGCGGTGGCAGGGCAGAGTGAAACAGGCCCCCGAGTCCCCAGAGGCCACAGTGGGCCAGCGCCTCTGTTCCTCCGGTCGCGCCAGGCCCCAGTCAGGGTCAGGTCTGCGTCGGCTACTTCGTGCCACCAAGCAGGGCAAGGACCTCTCATTGCCACAGTCCTCTCCGCGATGGCCACTCCTTGCACCGCAACGGGGGGCGGCTCAGAAGCCGTCCAGCTCCTAGACCGGATGAATCCCACAGGCCAGGAAGCCGCGGCCTCAGGTGGCCCCCGCCGCCGCACCTCCTCCTCTTCAGGCGCAGCCCGCCTTCCCTCTACAGGGCGCACCAGATGCGGACCGCACTGCTCAAAGAGTCCCGAGGCATGCGGGGGCAGCAGGGGACAACGGGACCGCCCGCACTGGGCAGATGGGAGCCCCACGCGGAACAGCCTAAGCTCGGGAGCCAGCGCCCACTCCTCTGCTCGGTGGAGATCAATCAGGCCGCAGGATTCCAGACAGGCCGCGATTCCGGTCTCCGCTTTCCATACACCGGGATTGGAGCTAAAGGGACCAGAGGGATCCCTGCCGCAGCAGGAACACGGCTCGTAAAACAGATCGCTCGTGATGGCCGAGGGAGACAGCTAGACAAGGCTTAGCAGGTAACGGCACCGGAGGGACTTAGAGTCGTGTCCTACTCCGCCGACATCTTGCCACGCCCCGCTCCACTTACTGGTTGCGGAGAGAATTTGTGGCTCAATGATTAGAGCGGCAGACCCTGATGCAGAGGTCTAGCCCGGGACCAGGGTTCAATTCCCCGCCTCGGCGGGTCTTGGGCTCAAAATTCCACGGACCTGATAATTCTCGCCTCGGTGCCTATTCCAATCATGGAGTCCCACTCTGCAACTCTGGGCAATAGCTTGCGTAATCTCCACAACGGTCCCCACAACGCTAAGGATGCCTGGCCTCCACCTTGGGGGGGCCCAGGAGTGGACGCCTCACAGGGAAAGCCAGGATGGGTTCCACAGCGGTATTCGTACAAGCGCCTTGAGACCCTGCGGGTGAGTAGTGTGCCATACAAGTATCAATTTATAATTTACATTTCACCACTAAATTACGTGTTCTTCATCAATAGGTTCAAAACGCTTTGCCAGAGGCCTCCGCAGACCCAGGTCATTCCACCCAACCTGGCAACTGGGTCTGCGTGAAAAACTTTCAGCGGAAGCGGAATCTGGAACCTCGTTGGGGTCCACCGCGTCAAGTGTTACAAACTACATGGACGGCAGTAAAGTTTGTTGGGAAAAAGAACTGGGTCCAAGGCATGCACTGTAAAAAGATACACCTGCCCTTCAACAATTTGTTTATTCAGCCAGAGAGGAGTATCTGTTCTCATACCTATGTCTATACACCTCAGATTCCATCACCGCTAGTGCCATCACAAGGCACATATTTTATCTGTCACGATAGAGCCTATACATGGTTTCCTACCTATTTCTCAGGAACATGCTATATGGCTTTTCTTCTTCCCCCAACGTATACTGCTCCTTCAAGTCATTACAAGAAGAGACATGGTAGAAGAGTCTTTGATCAGGAAAACACAGCAGGAAAGGAGGCAGCTGACTTATTTAAAGGGTTGTTTCCTTTCTGGGACCCAATGGCCAATAGCAGAGACATCAGACACCTAGCTTGTGTTGTTGAGGCTACCATAAATGAAACTTCTGGAGCTTTGAGTAATGTGACAGCCGAGCTTCAGGCGGATCGTCTTATGACTTTACAAAATCGGATAGTTTTAGATATTATCCTTGCAGATAGGGGTGGAGTCTGTAAATTAATCGGGTCTAGTTGCTGTGTTTACATTCCTGATAATGCCCCTACAGTATACCAAGCTATCTCTAAGTTACATACCATCTCCGAATCTATACATCAGGACACAGGAGATTGGTCTGTGATGGGATGGTTTTGGGGACTACTGTCCACATGGGGATGGAAGATACTAACTTTCCATAGAATGGTCTTGGCCATTATCTTCTCTTGTTGCCTTTGTGTGCAGTGTGGACCTGTAATATTTGGTCTTTGTGCAGCTATGTGTGTCCCGAAGCCTGCATCACGGAGAACAGAGAACATTAGAATGATGCTACAGCAACAGCTCAATGACCTTATGGCCATTGACATCGACTCAGATGGACTTGAGTCCCTGATGTATTGCCTGAGTAATGGCAAAAGGAGGGTCTGAGGTTCTGCCATTTCAGACTTTGTCCCGTATCTAGCCTCCATTTTGTGTCCTGTCGCCATTTTGTGTTGCCCTCACTCAGGCAGCACGGCGAACAATGTGCTTTTGCTATTTCCAGCTGCTACGTGCCATTTCAGTTCAAAAGTAACTCCATTATCCTTGTTCATGAAACCCGATGTCAGGGTTTGGCTGAGTTCGCTAATCCATGTCTGGTTCGATTGATCCCTGTCTCGGCTGACTATTTGCCCTCTCCTCTTCTTCCCTTATACTATCTTATCCGACTGGCCTTCTCTATTCTCTCTTTGTCTGCTCCTATTACACAACTATCCTTTGAGACACACAAGCACATCCTGCCACCTGCGAGAGAGGATTGTGAACATCATCATTAATTAATTTGTCGGGAGGGGTGGCACACGGGGTTCGAGAAAGGGGCGTATTTTAAGGCATCTGCTTGCTTTTTAACTTTTCTCATTGGTTCATTTTGTATGTGTAGGGAGTGGGATATTGTAAATGTGTTTACTATAAAAGATTGTACACCACGGATTGGAGTGGCATTCTCATTAGAACCCACCTTGAGTGTAACCTTTAGGATAACTGTGCTTAGCTGCAGCTAATAAACCTGGCTTGCACGCACAAAGGAGTGTCTTGTGTCTCTGTTAGTTACAAGGCAGGTGAATCCAAAGATTTAGGCGTGACCTGCGCTGCCCGGCCCTTACGGCCAGGTTCTCCAGATTGTCCCAGATAGTGTTGAGGCAGAGAAGAGGGTACTCTAGTGTCCTTGGATGACAGTTAGATGGTGCAGAGAACTCACATGCCTAGTGATACTAGGAAATAAAGGCAGTGGATCACCATCAATGGGCAAAGGGTGGAGGCTCTGAGAGACTCAGAAGCCTGCATGATAACTGTCAGATGTCTTCTGGTGATCTCTGGAACAGGTAGAGCCTATATTAATTCCACCAAGTAGTTGCAGCTGACAACCATGAGAGTCACTATCCAGTGGCTGTGGTTCTCTTTGAGTGGGGGGTCTTCAGGATCCTTGAGGTTAGCTAGGAATCCATCCATACCTGTGAATTGTCTGCTTGGCAATGACTGAGAGCATTCCATTTGTAAGGCAGTAAGTAAGATCCCATTTGGAGATGTTATGGCTGCCTGAGTAGGTGTGCCTAACCACATGGTCTATTGCAGCTTGAGAGGGTAGTCAGGAGGACCTGGAGTCTGCAAGAATGAGCCAGGTGCCTGCCAACAAGAGGAAGGGCAAGTAAACTCACACGGTCTAGGAGGTGGTAAACCTGAGGGGGAAGTCCCAGAGCCTAAAGGAAATGATATTGCTGAACTGTGGTACATACCTGAGCTGGTCAATTGACAAAAGGAAGGGAGATGTGCCAGGGAGCAGTTCAGCAAGGTGCAAAAGGGAGGCCCTACTCTTGTAGGCCTATAGCAGCAGGTCAAGGCCATGGCAGATGGCAACACCTCTGGGGATTACCTGATTTACTTGGAGAATTTTCCCCTGTATAGCAAGCCTAAGGTTCCTTACCCTGGTGCAACCCGTATGTTGGTGGCTCCCCAGTGCTACAGGGCCTTCCTACTGTAGCTGGCTCACAATCTAACCCTGGCAGGTTGTTTGGGGCAGAACAAGACATTTGAAAAGCTTGTTGTCCACTTTGACTGGCCCCAAGTGAGGAAGGCCTTAAATGCTTCTGCAGGTCCTGTTTTACCAGCCAGGCCAGTGGCAGATCTGGAAAGAAGAACAGGGCTCTCCTGCAACCATTTCCTGTCAATAGCACCCCCTTCAAAAGGGTGGATATCAACATATTTGGGCCTCTGGACCCCAAGACAGCCATTGGCAACAGGTTCAACCAGGTCTTGGTAGACAAATCCACCCGGTACTCAGAGGCTACCCCTCTGAGAACAGTGACTGTCCCTGCGGTAGTCCGGGCACTGATGGGGAATCTTTATCAATGTGGGCTTCCCCAAGGAGGTGGTATCAGAACATGGTAACAACTTCATGTCAGGGTCAGTGAAGGCCATGTGGAAGGAGTGTGGAGCAAACTACAAGTTTACATGCATTACCACCCTCAAAACAATGGGCTTGTGGAAAGATCCAACAGGACCCAAAATGCATGATAATGATCCTGTAAGATCCCATGAGAGGGAATTGGGATGTCCCACTGCCATGCCTTTAGTTTTCCTACAGGGAACTACCCCAGAAATGGGTTGGCTTAAACCCCTTTGAACCACTGTAAGGGCACCCTGTGAGAGGATCTCTCAGTTTGGCAAAAGACGGTTAGGATTAGGAGCTACCTCCTTGGAAGGTCCTCCAGGATGTGGTCAACGACAGGGGAAACTAGATGAAAAGCTTTTGGAAGCAAGAATGGGAAATTCTAGAAGCCAACAAGAAGCATGAAATGAAATTATAACTAGAATGTCACTCTTGTCAAGTTTCAACCTAGCCTAAAAATGTTGCTCATGGAGTTCATGGAGACCAGAGCACTACAAGGTGTCTGGTTTGGGCCTTAAGGGGTGATGGAGTGCAAGTTTGATGTCACCTTCTTGGTAGACTTCAGGACTCCCAGAACCCTTTCAGTCTAGCCCAAGGGAGCTGGTCCCCATGCCTGACCCTCCCGGAGTTACACCTTTGAACTTTGGTTATATGTGGACTACTGTGGGATCAATACAGTCAAGAAGACTGATGCATCTTTAGAGTTGATGAGCTCATAAATCGTCTAGGAGCTGCCAAGTTCCTCAGCTAAATCTAACATTTGGGTACCCGGAAATTGCCTTTATCAAGGGGGCCAAAAAGAGGTCTGTGATCTCAATCACAGAAGGGCACTTTCAGTTCTGGGTAATGCCCTTCAGGTTGAAGATTGCCCCTGCCACGTTTCAGATATTGGTGAACCAGGTCCTAGCTGGAATGGTGAATTTCAGTGCTACCTATCTGGACAACATTGCTGTCTTCAGTCCTATCAGGGAGGACCATCTGTGCCGCCTCAAAGAAGTGATACAGGCTCTGCAGAGGCCAAGCTTATCAAGGCCAGTAAGTGCCAGATAAGGCAGTTGTCAGTGGTGTTCCAGTGTCATCAAGTGAGAGGTGGAAAAGTGAAGTCCATCCAGGTGAAGATTGTAACCATTCTGGCTTGGGAACCCCTCACGATCCAAACAGAGGTCAGATCCTTCTAGGGTCTCACTTGCTACTACAGGAGATTTGTCAAGAGGTAGTTCACTATTGTTGTTCTCTTAACAGAGCTGAATTCCAAGAAGCAGCCCCATCAGATGATCTGAACTAAGGTATGAGAGAATGCTTTTAAGACCAGGAAGGAGGGCATATGTGTGGCGCCCGTGCTTAAGGACCCTAACATCTTCTAAAATTCCATTGTGAGGACAGAAACCTTAGATCATGGCATTGGGTCTGTCCTCTCACAGCTAAATTAAGAGGGCCTGGATCAACATGTAGCCTTCATCAGTGCAATAGAGAGGGAAGCTGTTTATGTGGCCTCTGAAGAAGACAAGATCATATCTGTTTGGTGCTCACTTCAAGGGTTACATCAACCACAAACTCCTCAGATGGTTAATTGAGATAGGGATGAGACTTTCAAACTGTTGAGGTGGTCCATCTTCCTACATGGAACATGCTTTATTGTGGAACACCATCCTGGACATACCATGCCATTGCTGATGGTCTCTCCAGGTTCTTCCGCCTAACACACTTTCAGCTTTAGGGGAAACTTTTTGCCTTCAGAACACCAGTTTTTACTGACTTCGTTTTGTAGGCCTTTGGGACTAAATATTTAATTTATTTGTAGGTTCCTGGTAATGTATGCCAAATGTGCTCACTGCCTGTAAATGATATGCTACCAGTTGGCCCGCAACACTGATTGTACCACCCACTTAAATAGCGTTAAACACATTCCAGGTCTACCATTGCAGATCCTGCCTGTGCGGTTTAAACTGCCATGTTGACCTGGCAAGATGAATCCGCTGCCATACCCAAACCTTCCATGTTAATGCATATAACGTATGTCCCAGACAGCCTCAAGGGCAGGGTGCAGTGTACTTAAAAAGGTGGACAAGCACTTTATGGTTTACATGTCCACACAGTGAAAAACTTTAAATTTGTTTTTTTACTACTGCAAGGCCTATCTCTCCAATAGGATAACTGCCCAGAATGTAACTCCCATGATGAGGATGAAACCCATCTTTTCTTTTTCTGTCCTGCATACCACAGACCAAGGAAACACTGGCTGGTCCCCTTATGCAGGAACTTGGGTTTCAGGAGCCATACAAGTGCGTACAGAGTATTGAGAACTAGTACTCTGCCCCACATAGTTTTTGCAGTGGCAAAATTTATTATGGCAATGTGGCAGATTAGGAAAAAACTGTTTAAGGCACAAATGCCAAAAACATGAATTTGTTCCTATAATTAGGGATTGTGCTTTTAATTGTGTCATGAAATGTTTCCTAACTATGAACTGCTTTTCTAATCCTTCATCATGTGTGGAATGACTTGGCAATTAATTTTATGTAATGTGTTTTTATAATCACATCTCTTTTTAATATCCTTGTTTTAATGTATTATGCAATGCATCTTTTATGGTCTTAAAGACCGAAATAAAGAATTTTTGGATTGGATTGGATAACATTGGAGTTGTCTTCTTACATTCCATAAGTCTAATTTAAAAAAAAACCTTCAAGCTTAGTGTCATGGTGAAATCAGATTTCAAAGTGCAAATCTGGAAATGCCACTTTTAGAAAGTTTGAATTTTATTTCTCTAGCAATTTGGTGCCTACAGCTTGTCTCTGGTCACATGACTGCCTGTAGCTGGCGGTTTGGTTTTGTGTATTACTCCTAAACAGTGACATACAATGTGCACTTAGGTGTGAATGAATGGCCATCACTGACAAGGTGGGAGGGATGAGCCCTACCTACACCTGAATAGGATTTGTCCTGACTCCACAGAAAGGGCTGCATACCCCCTGTAGGTAGTCTGGAGCTGGGGCAGGGAAAACATGGTATCAGTGCACTTCCCAAATTCAAAGGCACAACTGTGTATAGAAGAAGGGCCCCAGGCACCATCACTTCAGCACACTTCTGGAACCTGTGGATACTCTGCCAGGAAGAAGGACTGCTGCGCCGATGATGGACAGTAAGTCTGTTGAGTCTGTGTTGAACAGTATACCACTATTTACACTGTACAATATGATTTATTTATATTTAAAACTATGGCAACCAAGTAGTTAGTAAAGTACAAAAAAAAAATTGGTTACATCACCAAAATACTAATAGCAATGCTAAAATGATAATGCAAAATGCTGTGTCCTGCGGATACATCCTGCATGCTATGCTCCTGCTTGTTCTCCAGCATGAATATGACTGCCGCTGCGTCGCAGAGCCTGTGCCTCACTGGCAAAACCGCTGTTAGAACTTGAGATGTCCTCAGTATATTGTGGATAATCTCTAACATCACCTTCTATTTGTGATTTTTGTAGCACTTCAATTGCAGGGGTGATCTGCCCTAACAAAGATTGGGAAGGAGGTATTTGCACAGCTGTTGGTGATCTGAGTTACAACCAAGTAACGATGTATGGCGTGCAACCAGGGATGAACGCTGTCTGCGCCGGTCAGCGTATGTTCAAAGACTAATACAAAGCTACCCCCGATGAGAGGTAGACTACCCAGTGCACTGCGTGAAAATGACACAAAGGTCTAAAGATTTGAAACACACTTCATATGTAAGTTCAATCCACAAGGTTCAATGATTCTTCATCTTTAATGAATATACATTATGCTCCATGTATAAATCATCATAATCCAGACATTGGTAATGTATATCATCCACAAAATTATAATCCGATATTCAGTGATCCCAATGCATTTCGGGCTGAAACGTTGCCCTTCCTCAGGGGGTAGCTCTACAGACAAAGGAAATACCATCATAAGGTCTAGTTCAAGCGTCAAATGAGAATTACTACAAGTACACTAATACTGAGATATCAAAGTGTATCAAAAACCAGCATTCAAGAAAACACGAGGTGTAGTTACATACCGGAACCAAACTTCCCAAAGTGTGTGCACCAGGTAAGAAAACGTATAGAGAATAAAACGAAAGGAAATCAATCCACGTGAAAGAGTAACTGTGCGTGTAATCCACTCGAGACAATGGTGCAACAAAGCGGTAAGAAACCGCCAGGACCCCAGACTCCCAACAAGCAATATGAACAGATACGTGTGTAGAACGTATAAAGATCCCGTTACAGTGAAAATCAAACGGAGCGAAGGTACACCCAAGGCTGTATGGCGCGCGGTCTAGAAAAACGGACCGTAAATGTACACCCAACAGGATAGAAAACAGTCCCCACCAAGAGGTACTTACAGGGAACGCTGTCAGCGCGATCACACATTCAACACCGGTGGACAAGATACAAATGCGTGAAGCAGGTTAAATCATTACTCGTAAACATGGAAGATGGACAGTGAGGCGTCCAACTGTGGGCGGCATCTTGGAGTGGTAAACAACACATAAAAACACTCAAAAGAAAACCCTTGCAATGAACATCCACCGAAATAAAGACAGAAAACACTGACAGTGAAAAGTGGAGAATCAACACAAGCTAGATGAGGTATAAACTGAAGGAAACCGACAGAAGGAAAAGCAACACAATAATAAACTCAGTATGACAAACAAATAAGCACATCAAGATGGTTCAGAGATAACACAAAAATTCCATGCGATCATTGAGCCCGTGCGGCTGCATGGTCGCCATGTACCGGATCCAAAAGTTCTCCCTCTTCAGTAAAGTTTTTTTGTTGTCATGTGTCACTGGTACTTGTTCCAGAATCTGATATTTCAACTGGGCAACTGTATGATTATGATCCAGAAAGTGTGCGGCAACAGTAGATTTTACATTGCCAGTCCTTATGTTACTCTTGTGTTCCAACAAGCGTGTCCTGACTTTCCGTTCGGTGTGTCCAATGTAGCACTTGCCACAGGGACACTTCAGTAGATAAATGACATTCGTAGAGTTGCACGTGGCATTGACACGCAGTTTAATTGGGTTACCCTTCATGGGATGGTTCACAATGTTCCCCAATATACAATTGTGACAGTTACTGCAGTTATAACAAGGACGAAGGCCCTTGTAGGTCACTGGTTGACATTCAGATTTGGGTTTGCATAGCATCTCTTTCAAGTTTCTTCCCCTTGTGTATGCAAACAAAGGTTGTTGTGCGAAGGCTCCTTGAAAATCAGGTTCCAAACTCAGTAGTGTCCAGTGTTTAGAAATAATGTTTTTGAATTGTTTGCTCAATACAGTGTACTTGGATACTACTACCATCCGAGTGTTTTCAGTTCTGGTACGAACCTGTAGCAGTTCATCACGAGTCATATTCCCACAGCGGGTGACTGCCTTTTGAAGAGTTTGTGGCGGGTAGCCACGAGCCTTAAACCTCTCAACCATATTGTTCATTTCAAGTTGACTAGTCTCATCAGATGTAACGATGCGTTTGACGCGCATCAACTGGGAAAGAGGTAAGTTCTGTTTCAACCCAAATCGATGAAAACTTTGATAGTGTAACATTGAGTTACGGTCAGTAGGTTTTCGGAAAATGGTGGTGGTCACTGTGCCTGCATGTCTTTCAACCTTCACATCAAGGAAATGAATGCTTGATCTATCAAAGCTCCAGGTGAACTGTATGCGATTGTTGTTTTGATTCCATGTATTCAGAAAATCCAAGAGAGCTTGTTCTGTACCAGACCATAACATAAAAATATCATCAATGAATCTTAAATAAAGTTTCCCACAGTTGATCCAGGCAGTCTGATTCAATATATGAGATTCCTCAAAAGATTTCATAAAGGTATTAGCGTACGACGGCGCTGTGCAATTGCCCATGGCCGTCCCGCAGAGCTGATGAAACCATTTATCAGATACTGTGAAGTAACTATGGTACAGGGTGAAGACCAATAGTTCCATCAACAGTACCTGCAAATCGGAGTCAAGATTAGAGTGGGAAAGTTCATGTTCAACAGCCATTAAACCCAAGTCATGAGGTATCGAGGTGTATAGTGAACATACGTCCACCGTACACAGTATCAAATCTTGATCTTCTAGCATGCCAACGGCTTGTTGTAGCTTGATCAAAAAGTCAGTTGTGTCTTTGACATGAGATCTTGTGTTCAACACGAAAGGCTGGAGATATTCATCTAGAAATTTCCCAGTATTCTCGTGAATACTCCCTCTGGTAGAAACGATTGGTCTCATGGGTGGCCTAGTGGGGTGCTTGTGCACTTTAGGCAACATGTATAACACTGGTGGTCTCGGGTTGATAGGTGTCAGATAACGCCTTGCTCTGTTATTAATGGTGCCGTTATCAAATGCCTGACTGATGATTTTCACAAGGATTGAAGCAAACTCATTGGTCGGATCGGACGGTAAAGGAGCATAGGTGTTGAGATCGGAGGTATGAATTTCAATTTGTTCCGCATAGTACGTCGCATCCATGATCACCAGGGCGCCGCCCTTGTCAGCCGTTTGGCAGACTATCGAGGAGTTGTTAGCAATTTTTTGAATGATGTTTTTTTCAGATTTAGTTAAGTTCTCACGTTTCACCTTGGATTGAAAGGGCAGTTTCGCAATGTCACATTTCACTAGATTTTCAAACGTGTCTATTATTTTGTGACTCACTGGAGCCATGAAGGTACTGTGGGGACGTAGTCCTCTCAACATGTCATCATCATCTCGTGAAGGGGTAACAATTACATTTTGAAAATAGTGTCTCAAACGTACATTGCGTAGAAGTTTAAAGATGCTCACTTCGAGTTCCAAGGTGTTGGTTCTGGTGGTGGGAACAAAGGATTGCCCTTTTTGTAATACACAAACTTCTTCCTCATTCAACTGGGTGGATGAAATGTTAATAACCAAATTCTCGTGATCACTCATTTGCGTTGGTTGCCCCTCTTTGCTTTGACCTGTTCTTTTTCGGCCTCTGCGGGTTTTACCCCGCCTGGGTCACTGGTTTGATCCTGATCCTGTTCTAAAAAATGAACCGCAGAGCTTGAAGTGCCAGGTTGCTGTGTTTGTTGTTCAGTAGTAGGCTTAGGGGTTTTACGTGTCGTTGTGTCACCATCAGATGACGAAGTTTCGTTCTCAGAGTAAGGATTGTAAGGGCGATTCGGGCGTCGGCGGGCGTACACTTCTGCCCAAGTGTACACCTCGCCGAGCTTATAATCAATCCCTTGTTGCACACCATACATCGTTACTTGGTTGTAACTCAGATCACCAACAGCTGTGCAAATACCTCCTTCCCAATCTTTGTGAGTTCACTACCTTTCTGTCCCGAGGATTTGGCACGCTACTCGAACTTGAAAAATGAATTACGATTTGGTGTCAAACATGACTGAACTCAAGGCCGACACCTTCGCCTTCACGGCGGGGGATGCAGATAAAATCTATGGCATGATTCAGGAGGATGTTGCCGCGGCCACCAGCTCTAGGAGCGCGGAGAGTAACATCAAACAATTGCTCTACTTACTAAAGAAGGAATCTAACCAAAAATTACACGCATGTACCCTCGTGCGGTACCATCGCGCCCAACGGATCCCTAGGGGCCTACGGTTCCCCCTTAAACCCTTACTATGCACAAACAACACGAGATTTGTTGAGAGGTGGTTTGCGATCCTCAACAAATGCTCGTTGGACTTGATTCTGCTTATAGTGGAGGAACTGTCCAAAACACTGGAAGACCTGGCACAAGAAATCAAAGCGGTACGTACTGAGCTGGACAACGCTATGGATCCGGCTGAGCTAACCAAGATGTTGAAGGACGTAAATGCCCAACTTGATAAGCACACTCGGGAGACACAGGAACGGAAATTCCAGAAGTATAAGAGGGACACCATTGATTATAAGCTCGGCGAGGTGTACACTTGGGCAGAAGTGTACGCCCGCCGACGCCCGAATCGCCCTTACAATCCTTACTCTGAGAACGAAACTTCGTCATCTGATGGTGACACAACGACACGTAAAACCCCTAAGCCTACTACTGAACAACAAACACAGCAACCTGGCACTTCAAGCTCTGCGGTTCATTTTTTAGAACAGGATCAGGATCAAACCAGCGACCCAGGCGGGGTAAAACCCGCAGAGACCGAAAAAGAACAGGTCAAAGCAAAGAGGGGCAACCGACGCAAATGAGTGATCACGAGAATTTGGTTATTAACATTTCATCCACCCAGTTGAATGAGGAAGAAGTTCGTGTATTACAAAAAGGGCAATCTTTTGTTCCCACCACCAGAACCAACACCTTGGAACTCGAAGTGAGCATCTTTAAACTTCTACGCAATGTACGTTTGAGACACTATTTTCAAAATGTAATTGTTACCCCTTCACGAGATGATGACATGTTGAGAGGACTATGTCCCCACAGTACCTTCATGGCTCCAGTGAGTCACAAAATAATAGACAGGTTTGAAAATCTAGTGAAATGTGACATTGCGAAACTGCCCTTTCAATCCAAAGTGAAACGTGAGAACTTAACTAAATCTGAAAAAAACATCATTCAAAAAATTGCTAACAACTCCTCGATAGTCTGCCAAACGGCTGACAAGGGCGGCGCCCTGGTGATCATGGATGCGACGTACTATGCGGAACAAATTGAAATTCATACCTCCGATCTCAACACCTATGCTCCTTTACCGTCCGATCCAACCAATGAGTTTGCTTCAATCCTTGTGAAAATCATCAGTCAGGCATTTGATAACGGCACCATTAATGACAGAGCAAGGCGTTATCTGACACCTATCAACCCGAGACCACCAGTGTTATACATGTTGCCTAAAGTGCACAAGCACCCCACTAGACCACCCATGAGACCAATCGTTTCTACCAGAGGGAGTATTCACGAGAATACTGGGAAATTTCTAGATAAATATCTCCAGCCTTTCGTGTTGAACACAAGATCTCATGTCAAAGACACAACTGACTTTTTGATCAAGCTACAACAAGCCGTTGGCATGCTGTGCCTGTTAATTTCTTTGTATCCCCTGTGCCGTGTCCAGTTTCCTTCCTGATTGGCCGCCTACCTCGCCGCCCTCCGCTCTCGCTTCCCGCCACCGACATTGGCCCCGCCCCTTTTTCTCTTCTGTTCCCTCCCCGCTCCCGCCTCCCAGCTGCTCCGCCCACCCGCGCACTTCGCCTTAAATGGCGACCGTGCGGACGCGCAGCGGTCACGCGCAGCGGGCGCGCCGATTGTGCGCCGAAGGCGCGCCAAAGGTAAGCCCGTCTACGCCCGTCCGCGACCGGATCACGACCAGCGCCAGGACCCCTGGCCCACGAAGACCCCGACCGACCCGCCTGACGTACTCAGCCGCCACCCTCACCGCTCTCAACACCGGCCAACTCCCAGAATGCCATCAAGCCTCTCCACGACGTACCCACGGACCCTTCAGCTGCCACGCCTGCAAGTTCACCTGCATCCGGACCTGCCTCGCACCAGCACCCACCAAGCCGAACACCAGCAGTACCCACCTCAAGTGCATCCTGCTCAACACCCGCTCCATCCACAGACATGCCATCGAACTCTGGAACCTCCTCGACACCACAGCTCCAGACGTTGCCTTCCTCACGGAGACCTGGATGAACGCCTCTTCAGCTCCCGACATCGCCATCGCCATCCCAGAGGGCTACAAGATCGTCCGGAAGGACCGAAACGCCAACCAGATGGGAGGAGGCATCGCCATCATCCACAGGAGCACCATCCGTCTCACGACCAGCACCGACAACTCCCTGACCACCGCCGAACACCTGCATTTCCAGATCCACACCAACCCGAACACCACCCTCAGAGGCACCCTGATCTACCGACCCCCTGGACCACGCACACAATTCAGCGAGGACATCGCCGACTTCGTCAGCCCACATGCCCTCCCCTCCGCTGACTACATCCTCCTGGGAGACCTCAACTTCCATCTGGAGAACAACAACGACCGCAACACCAGCACCCTGCTCGACAACCTCACCAACCTGGGACTCAAGCAACTGGTGTCCACCCCCACCCACCTCGCCGGACACACACTCGACGCTGTCTTCTCATCCAGCAAGGACATCAACTTCAGCCACACCACAGAGCTTCAATGGACGGACCACAGCTGCGTCCACTTCACCTTCAAGAAAACAACGA
The DNA here is from genome assembly GCF_964263255.1 of Lissotriton vulgaris. NCBI lineage: Eukaryota > Metazoa > Chordata > Amphibia > Caudata > Salamandridae > Lissotriton > Lissotriton vulgaris. Next base: position 267,493,143 of record NC_141695.1, read on the forward strand.
CCCACCACCACCAGCAACAGGCCGCCCGCAGAAGCTGGAACAAGATCACAGCAGACCAGCTCGCCACCTCCCTGAGCCAGCACCCTCCTGCCAGCTCAGCGAACCCCAGCCAGGCCGCCGACAACCTCACGAAGTGGATCAGCAACTGCGCGGACGAACTCGCCCCACTGAGGACCCCGCCCAGCAGACCCGGCAGCAAGAAAGCCCCATGGTTCACCGACGAACTCAAGAGCTCCAAGAAGAACTGCCGAGCCCTCGAGAAAGTCTGGAGAAGGGAACCGACACCGGACAACAGGACCTCCTTCAAACTTGCCACCCGGAAACACCACCAGCTGATCCGCGCCGCCAAGAAAACAGCATTCAAGGACCGGTTGGACAACAACGCACACAACTGCAAGGAACTCTTCAACATCGTCAAAGAGCTTTCCAACCCCAGCGCAGGAAACAACGACATCACCCCATCGCAAGACCTCTGCAACTCCCTGTCTTCATACTTCCACAACAAGATCGCGGACATACACAACAGCTTCAACAACCAACCAACGCACACCATGACCGAACAACCACCCCCCACCACCACCCTCCGCGCCTGGACCCCGATCAGCACCGAAGACACCATCCGCACGATGAACTCCATCCACTCCGGATCACCGACCGACCCCTGCCCTCACCACGTCTTCAACAAAGCCGACGCTGTCATCGCACCCCACCTGCGAGACATCATCAACACATCCCTCGACACCACCATCTTCCCCGAGAGCTGGAAACACGCCGAACTCAGCGCCCTACTCAAGAAACCAACAGCGGACCCCACCGACCTCAAGAATTACCGCCCCATCTCGCTCCTCCCGTTTCCAGCCAAAGTCATCGAGAAGACCGTCAACAAGCAGATGGCCGCTTTCCTCGAGACGAACGGATCCCTCGACCCCTCACAGTCCGGCTTCCGAGCCAACCACAGCACCGAGACCGCCCTCATCGCCGCCACCGACGACATCCGAGCCCTGATGGACAATGGAGAAACAGCGGCCCTCATCCTCCTACACCTCTCCGCGGCATTCGACACGGTCTGCCACCGCACCCTAGTACGGCGCCTCAGCAACGTCGGAATCCAGGACAAGGCGCTGGAGTGGATCACCTCCTTCCTCGACGGGAGAACACAGAGAGTCCGCCTACCACCGTACAAGTCAGAGGCCACCGAAGTCATCTGCGGCGTCCCCCAAGGATCATCTCTGAGCCCCACCCTCTTCAACGTCTACATGAGCCCCCTCGCGGCCATCGTACGCAAACACAACCTCAGCATAATCTCCTACGCCGACGACACCCAGCTGATCCTTTCCCTGACCAACGACCCCGCCGCCGCCAGAGCCAACCTGCACGAAGGGATGAAAGAGGTAGCCGAGTGGATGACGACCAGCCGCCTGAAACTGAACTCGGACAAGACGGAGGTCCTCATCCTGGGCTCCTCTCCCTCCGCCTGGGACGACTCCTGGTGGCCTCCCGCCCTGGGCACCGCACCCAAACCGACAGACCATGCACGCAACCTGGGCTTCATCCTGGACTCCTCCCTCTCCATGACCAGGAAAGTCAACAACGTCTCCTCGGCATGCTTCAACATCCTACGCATGCTACGGAAGATCTTCTGGTGGATCCCCACCGAGACCAGGAAGACCGTCACCCAGGCCCTCGTCACCAGCCGACTGGACTACGGCAACGCCCTCTACGCCGGGACCACCGCCAAGCTCCAGAAGAGACTCCAGCGGATCCAGAACGCCTCAGCCAGACTCATCCTCGACATCCCACGAACCAGCCACATCTCCGGACATCTGCGAGACCTTCACTGGCTCCCCGTCAACAAAAGAATCACCTTCCGCCTCCTCACCCACGCACACAAAGCCCTACACGACCAAGGCCCGAGCTACCCCAACAGCCGAGTCAACTTCTACGCTCCCAAACGCCACCTCCGATCAGCCAACCACGCCCTCGCCGCCGTCCCCCGCATCCGAAGAGCGACTACAGGAGGAAGGTCCTTCTCCCACCTGGCCGCCAAGACCTGGAACTCCCTCCCGACCGACCTGCGCCTGACCCAAGACCACCTCTCCTTCAGGAAGAAGCTGAAGACCTGGCTGTTCGAGCAGTAGCGGCTCCCCCCCGCCCCAGCGCCTTGAGACCCCACGGGTATGTAGCGCGCTTTATAAGTGTCACTGATTGATTGATTGATGCTAGAAGATCAAGATTTGATACTGTGTACGGTGGACGTATGTTCACTATACACCTCGATACCTCATGACTTGGGTTTAATGGCTGTTGAACATGAACTTTCTCACTCTAATCTTGACTCGGAATTGCAGGTACTGTTGATGGAACTATTGGTATTCACCCTGTACCATAGTTACTTCACAGTATCTGATAAATGGTTTCATCAGCTCTGCGGGACGGCCATGGGCAATTGCACAGCGCCGTCGTACGCTAATACCTTTATGAAATCTTTTGAGGAATCTCATATATTGAATCAGACTGCCTGGATCAACTGTGGGAAACTTTATTTAAGATTCATTGATGATATTTTTATGTTATGGTCTGGTACATATAGCTGAGATACCCGCCACCCCCTCTCAACACAATCCCCAAGGATGGGAAACCGGAAACGGTTCTGAACTTTTGGAAGACGGGAGGGAGTGACCCTCCCGGCCGTATTTATTAAAATATGAAACAAAATTAAAACATTAAAATAACAGTTTCATATTATGTACAATTTCATTTCCACATTGCGATGTTTGGCTAACCTTAACATATTCTCTAATACAAAGGTTCTCCTAGCCGAACTAACATCCTACAAAACATTTAACTTGAAATTGTACATCCTAACGTTTAAGGGCCAACGGCAAGGTCGTAACCGGTGTCAAGATCCCTAAACCAGAAATATCCCCCTCACTTGTGAGGGGCGACCGCACAGAGGTGTACCTCAAGTGCATCTACCAATTTCCCTTGACTTGACGGGGGCCCAATAAACTCGACGCCATTTAAAGGTCGTCCGAGGACTCGTGTGAGGTATCTAGAAGGTAGCGTAGACCCCCTCCCAAACCCCACACAACTTACCACATCTGCCGTCGCAGATGTCCTGGCCCCGGGAAATTCCCCAGGAGGGGGCTGTAGCCCCTCCTACCCAGGAAGGGGCCTTGACCGCCTTTCCTTTCCTTTCGGCGGCCCTTCCTTAGAAGGGACCGCCTCCCCGTTGAGGGGCCAATGGCCACCTCCCCCGAGGGCTCCCATCCGTAATGGGTGACGCCCACCCATAGGGATCTTCCAATTACTGCTCACCGATCATGACCTTACCGCCCGACCAACATAAATACGACAATTTTTAACTAAATTACTAAATGACTAAATTACTAAAAGACAGTAACAATTACAACTTATTAAAAAAAACATGATTACTGATCAACACTAGTGCAGAATCACTTTATTTGCAAAAACATACAACCAATTGACCATTCTTTATTGCATATTCAAAGTTATCACGATAATCATCACAACCTGCAAGAATTAGCGTTACCACATCAAACTTTATTCAAAAACCACTTGCTGTCCTCAGGGGCTGGTGGGTGGGTCAAAATTGGCTCTTCGTTCCATCTCGAGCTCACGTGCAGCGAGGAGGTGCAGCTTCAGAGCACAGGAACAAGAGGATGCTTTCTTGGCTTGTTGCTCCTTTTATCCGTCTTCAGGGCGGGCGTAAACCCGCCCCTGCCTGCCCCAAGGGCGTGGCCGGCCGCGTCAGTGTCTAGGCCAGCCCACTCCAGGGCGGGAAAAAAGCGCGCCCCGGCTACGCCGCTTCGGGCATACCAGCCGAGACTCGCCTCCCGCCCAAGATGGCTTCCCGGGGGGATCGTGGTACTCCGCCATACGTTCGGGGGGACCGAATGGTCGCCCCTTTCCATATAGCTGAGATACCCGCCACCCCCTCTCAACACAATCCCCAAGGATGGGAAACCGGAAACGGTTCTGAACTTTTGGAAGACGGGAGGGAGTGACCATCCCGGCCGTATTTATTAAAATATGAAACAAAATTAAAACATTAAAATAACAGTTTCATATTATGTACAATTTCATTTCCACATTGCGATGTTTGGCTAACCTTAACATATTCTCTAATACAAAGGTTCTCCTAGCCGAACTAACATCCTACAAAACATTTAACTTGAAATTGTACATCCTAACGTTTAAGGGCCAACGGCAAGGTCATAACCGGTGTCAAGATCCCTAAACCAGAAATATCCCCCTCACTTGTGAGGGGCGACCGCACAGAGGTGTACCTCAAGTGCATCTACCAATTTCCCTTGACTTGACGGGGGCCCAATAAACTCGACGCTTTTAAAGGTCGTCCGAGGACTCGTGTGAGGTATCTAGAAGGTAGCGTAGACCCCCTCCCAAACCCCACACAACTTACCACATCTGCCGTCGCAGATGTCCTGGCCCCGGGAAATTCCCCAGGAGGGGGCTGTAGCCCCTCCTACCCAGGAAGGGGCCTTGACCGCCTTTCCTTTCCTTTCGGCGGCCCTTCCTTAGAAGGGACCGCCTCCCCGTTGAGGGGCCAATGGCCACCTCCCCCGAGCGCTCCCATCCGTAATGGGTGACGCCCACCCATAGGGATCTTCCAATTACTGCTCACCGATCATGACCTTACCGCCACAGGCCGGATAGTTGACCGGCTATCCGGACCCCCCACAACACTCCTGCCTAAAGGTCATGTCATAAGGTCTTTAGCCAAGCTATCAGGTCTCCTATGAGTAACTCGTTCCCCATCCGGGACAAATGAACACCAACCCCCAAATACATTCAGTCCCCTTTAATACAACCATGCGCAATAGAATGCAGTGTATTTGAACGGAACAATCTACTCACTTTATTATTAATTTTCCTTACTGAATGATTCAGAGCAGAAACCGAAAGAGCCCCCCGCCACACTTTCCGTGGGATCATATGGGACCATGCAATTGTGCACCCTGGAACTCTTCTTGCCAACCAACTTACCGTGGAAAGCATCGCCTCAAGAAGAAGTCGTCTACCAGTGGTCACCAAATCATTGCCCCCAAGATGTACTATGACTACAGACGGCGGTGACCTCGTCCGCCCTAACAAACCCTCAAAAAATGATCGAAACTGGTCAATACAGAGCCCGCCCTTTCCGTAGAAGGACACACTGTACCCGTATTCCCCAGCCACGTGAATCATGTCACCTGCTTTGAATACGTCCGCGGCACGCCTCACGTATGAGTGGCCCACGACCCACACCTCATTTTTCACAGCCGGTGATGTCTGACCGCTGGCCCCCCGGTGTCGGGTCGACTGCACAGTCCGCCCCGCCTCGTAGGCTTGCGCAACTGAAAACCAAACAAAAACAAGAAGCGTGAGTACATCATTACAGCTTCACAACATGTGCAACCGCACATACCTCTTATAACAGTTTGAGGACCAACGCCCCACACGTTTTACTTGTTCAACATTCAGACCCCTGGCTGTAGCCTCTGTAGCAGCCCCTATCCGAAAGGAATGGGTCCCAAACTCGCCGGGGTTCAAGCCCGCGGCCGAAATCGACATCGCAAGCACCCGCTGAAACTGAAACCTCGTCAGTGGGGTGGCGTCAGCGTGTCTCAACAAGGTCCCCCCCCATGATGCCACCCTTTGCGTTAAATATTCCTCTACGCACACCACAGGGCACATGGAAGACCCGGGAATCCTTTGTATGATTATGCCGTCCCCAATCGCACCCTGATCGGTCTTGGACCTGACGAACGAGACAGTCATTGTCCCCCCCTGACCTGAACGTGCTCTCGGCACAGTCCCCCCATGGTATCCTGCTTGTTCTTTGCCACTAGTTCGCTTACCCGCATAGCCCCATGGAATGCTAGCACAAAAGCGGCTCGGAATAACACTGTTTCATACTGGGATGAACACGTTGCAGGAAGTACAGATAACAACAGAGCCAACCTATCCAGACCTATCGGGCGCCTTTCATCTACTCTGCGACCCTCAAGGCGTTGCCACCCACGTAGCGCTTTTTGCACAACGAAAGACGCAGTCGGGTCCTGGATCCCATGAGCCCTTGCCATAAAGGAAATGGTGGCCCGATGCCTCTGGGCCGTAGCCACTGATTTGCCTGCCTGATGTAAGGACAGCAGAAATTTTACCACTAGCTCTTCCTGGCCCCAAAGCTCTCCCCTAGCAGTCCCCAAAAAGGCCCAATAGGATCGGAACGCCCCTTCCTATGCCTTCCTCGTCCTGGGTGCTAAACTCTCTCCCACGAGGTTCTGTAGTTCGGGGCACCGAGAGACCAGAGAGCTTCGGGAAAGGGTGCCGCCACCGGGTCCGCTGTGGGCAGAAAACCCCAGAAGGCCTGCATACGAAAACGAGAAAGCGCATCAGCCGCTTGATTCATTACCCCCGGCACATGTCTTGCCTTAAATAGCACGTTCAATTGCATACATAATAACACAATTTCTTTGAGCAATCTCAGAATCCATTTGCATCGTGCTGCCTGGCTATTGATACACTCAACCACGGTCATGTTATCAGACCAAAACACCACAGAGTGATCTCTGAATCCCTCAGGCCAAGTTTTCAGGGCCACCAGAATGGGAAAAAGTTCAAGAAAGGCAATGTTACTTGTCAGCCCACACTCATGCCACCATAACGGCCATTTTTGAGCCGACCATTGTGTGCCGAATATGGCACCAAAACCAATGCTCCCAGCCAAATCTGTCCACAGCCCCAGTTCTTCGGAGGACACCGCCGGTTTATTCCAGACGATTCGACCATTGAACTCCGCCAGAAATGCCAACCAAATGCGCATGTCCTGGCGAACCTCTGCCGATAGCCTCGTGCGATGATGACCCTCCTTCAGGCCGACCATGGCCTGAGCGATCGAGCGGGAAAAGGGGCGGGCCATCGGCATTACCCTCAGGGCAAAATTCAGCTGGCCCACCAATTGTTGTAATTGATGCAGTTTGACCTTAGACTCACTAATACACGTTTCCAGGGATGCCCTGAATCTTAACACCTTTTCTCTTGGTAATCGAAAACAACCTTCCTCTGAGTCGAGCTCGATCCCTAGGAACTCGAGGCAAGTCGAGGGACCCACAGTCTTACCTGGTGCCAATGGCACACCAAAATGCTTCATTAAGACACAAAATTCATTCAAAGCCTGTCCACATTCTGGATCCCCGGCTGTCCCCAGAAACAAAAAGTCATCGAGATAATGCATAACATGTTGAAAACCCGTCCTCTTTGTGAAGACCCATTGCAGAAAACAACTGAACTTTTCAAAATAGGCACAAGATATAGAGCATCCCATTGGCATACATCTATCCATGTAATAGTGACCCTGAAACATAAAACCAAGGAGACGCTGATCGTCTGGGTGTACCGGGAGCAACCGGAACGCTGACTCAATATCAGATTTTGCCATCAGCGCACCGGGCCCTAGGCGATTCAACATGGCGACGGCCTCATCAAAAGATGCGTACCGCACCGAACACACTTCCGGGTCTATCGCATCATTCACGGACAGACCACGTGGGGCTGATAAATTATGTATCAGCCGAAACTCACCCGGGTCCTTCTTGGGGACCACCCCCAAAGGGGAACAAACAAAGTTAGCACATGGTGGCACATCAAATGGACCGGCGACTCGACCTCGAGTAACCTCCTTCCCAATCTTTTCCTGTACCACGGTCGTATGTTGCAGGACCGACAGTTGGTTCTTACATTTTGCTACACCCTGAAAATCCCCCACTGGGATGCGGAAACCATATAAAAACCTGTTCCGCAACACCCCAGCGGAAGCATGATCCGGGTATTCGTTGAGCCAAGGAATCATTGCCATGGAATCAATCGGAGTAGGTAAAGGCGCCCCTCGGACCATTTCAGACCTGTTTGGCGCTTCCCCTACCACCGTTATCACCCGTTTTGGCTCTGCACATGGACTCAGGATGGGATGGCTGCCCACACCCTCCACATTCGTGTCTAAACTTGCATGACCCCTGGGGCCTCGTACATTTTCCCCTGTTAAAATTCCAACAAATCCCCCTTTTACCTGCGTTGCCGTTCGGCTTCGAGTGGTAGTCGTTACCTGTACCCGATCGAAAGGGTGTCCCAGCATATTGCCGGGAGGATTCACCCCCGCTACTCCCTACCAATGGTACCTTCAACATACCTGTACTCTCCATTTTTGACCATGAAACAGAGTCGCAACAATCCCAAGTCAAGTTTTTGTCATGTTCTTTCGCTTTTCTAAAAATATTATCGTAACAGAACCACTGATTGCCCCCATATGATCCATAATACTCCATGATCCGTGACTGATAAATAGGCAATTCGGTCAGTAACTCGGGCCTACGTTCGCCCATGATTGTCGTAAATATTTAATTTACCGTCTTAATTTCTATGCAGGTAAGTACTTAATCAATAATAACTCAATCGGAAAGAAAGAAACAGAGTCCGTGGTGTTAGAGTTCTTAGGGGTTTTATTCCTTAAAAAGGAATCGTTCCGGAACTGGATATCAGGTTCCTGGCACCACAAAGGGTCCAGGAAGGGATAGAGCATATTTTATTGACAATACATAGCTTATATACTTAATTTACACCATAGAAACCAATATAGGAGGCGTAACAGCTGAGTGAAGACAAGATAACAGCATCCACGTGTTACTAGTACGTACTCAGAGGCGTGGACTAGGCGTGAACTAGAGGTGTGTGCTAGAAACGTCACAGGTAGGTGTCACATGGAGGTGGCACTAAACAGAAATGTTGCAATGTCAGCAGAAATCGGAGGCTTGGATGCGCGCGCAGCTGCATGACGTGGGATTGACGTGAAACTGGAGGGTGCAGGGGGCTTGACATTTTCACTGAGGGAAAGAGACAGAAGTCTGGCATGTCAGATCAGCTTGTACTTCTATCATATCTGATATCTGATGTTTGGGAACCATATTATCTGAACGGAAAAGGTCTCTGGGGCAGAAGCTATTCTATACTGACTGTGAGTGCGTGTATAAGCGGCTAAGTGTCTGCATGAGAAGCGTGGGGGCATGGTAACAGAGGCTATGAATTACTTGCACGGAGACAGGCCGGCCCTTTGGCTCTGCAGCTGGGGAATGTTTACTTAAACTAGTAGGCAGGAATGTATTTTCGAGGAGCGGAACAGATAATTCGAAGGTTGTAGTCAGTCTTGGCAGGCAGCAGGCTGAGCTAAGCGCGGTGGGCCGCGCTGGAAGTAAGTCAGAGTTCACGGGTACAGGGACAGCCTGGGCTGAGGCTTTCAGAGTCAGAAGCCAGAAAAAAGGCTCGATGGCAGAAATTCAGGGCCTACTTTGCCAGAGCTGAAAAAACGTGTAAAGTACACTACAAAAAGACGTTGGCATAGCATACTTAGGAACGGACTATTCAACCCATCCAGGGTGGGTCTGAAAGAGGACATGTTAACGTTGGACGCAAATGTATTTGCGTCTTCATAGCTGGCACAGGAGGGAAGTTACATGCACTTTAAACTGGTACATGGAGACGGTGGGGTACACGCTAGGGAACACAACTTGACCATAAAATGTATATTTCCTCATTCCCTCCTTGTTCCCTACGGACCCTTCATGATATATCGATCCTCATGAATTGATCAGTTTGTTCTTGTAACATCATTTGCTCTTCTTTCTTTCTTTCACGTCTTGAAAGGAAACTGGAATGTTCAATACATGAAGTGGCGCACAACTTGACCATAAAATTTATATTTCCTCATGATGGCGGTAAAGATTCCCCATGCCCTGCCCCAAGTGCCAATGTTTTCGTCAACCTTAAAGGCGGCCATTTTTGCGCGCCAAACACTCGGATGCATGAGCTCCTTTTGGCTCTTAACATGCTCCATCTCATAATGGTCGGTAAGCAAAGAGAAAATGTTTACATACTCATCTGCCCACATCTTTTCCTTAATTGCCAGAGGAACATGCTGACCCACCTTTTCCCTTCGTGAAGGGGCAGACCCCTCCCTCGCAATCGGCAATGGCCGCTTACCTGAACCAGAAGCTGCATCTGCCGCTGGACCTGATCCTGTTGCTTTTTCCACCGCCGGAGGCAGCGGAGTAACTGGCGATGGTGCCTTCACCGCCTCCCTAGTTTCACGCAGTTGTTTCATTAACACCCGTGCGTCGTCAGCCGTGGCGCCCTCGCTATCTTTCCCCAACCACGCTGCCAATTGTGCTGCTAACTCAGGAGGCATATCCTCCCCGGACACAGGAGTGACCACCACGGGAATCGGATTCCCCTCCCTCGGCACTGGAGTTGGCTCTTCAAGTGGGGTATCGGGAACCGGGGTGTCCCCCCAGATGCCCCCCTTCTGGACCTCTTGCCTTTCCCTCCGGGAGCTGCTCCCGACAAAGGTCGTTTCGGTCCCCCTTCCCCGTCTTTAGCCGCCATCTGCTTCTTCAGATCGGTTACTTCTTTCATGAGCATACGGAGCATCTGATCGGTAGTAACTCGCTTTCCGACTTTCTTAGGCATTCTCAGACAGAGTATCTGTAAGACAAAAAAGAAAGATTACCACGCTCAAAATTGGCTCTTCGTTCCGTCTCGAGCTCACGTGCAGCGAGGAGGTGCAGCTTCAGAGCACAGGAACAAGAGGATGCTTTCTTGGCTTGTTGCTCCTTTTATCCGTCTTCAGGGCGGGCGTAAACCCGCCCCTGCCTGCCCCAAGGGCGTGGCCGGCCGCGTCAGTGTCTAGGCCAGCCCACTCCAGGGCGGGAAAAAAGCGCGCCCCGGCTACGCCGCTTCGGGCATACCAGCCGAGACTCGCCTCCCGCCCAAGATAGCTTCCCGGGGGGATCGTGGTACTCCGCCATACGTTCGGGGGGACCGAATGGTCGCCCCTTTCCAGAACAAGCTCTCTTGGATTTTATGAATACATGGAATCAAATCAACGATCGCATACAGTTCACCTGGAGCTTTGATAGATCAAGCATTCATTTCCTTGATGTGAAGGTTGAAAGACATGCAGGCACAGTGACCACCACCATTTTCCGAAAACCTACTGACCGTACCTCAATGTTATACTATCAAAGTTTTCATCGATTTGGGTTGAAACAGAACTTACCTCTTTCCCAGTTGATGCGCGTCAAACGCATTGTTACATCTGATGAGACTAGTCAACTTGAAATGAACAATATGGTTGAGAGGTTTAAGGCTCGTGGCTACCCGCCACAAACTCTTCAAAAGGCAGTCACCCGCTGTGGGAATATGACTCGTGATGAACTGCTACAGGTTCGTACCAGAACTGAAAACACTCGGATGGTAGTAGTATCCAAGTACACTGTATTGAGCAAACAATTCAAAAACATTATTTCTAAACACTGGACACTACTGAGTTTGGAACCTGGTTTTCAAGGAGCCTTCACACAACAACCTTTGTTTGCATACACAAGGGGAAGAAACTTGAAAGAGATGCTATGCAAACCCAAATCTGAATGTCAACCAGTGACCTACAAGGACCTTCGTCCTTGTTATAACTGCAGTAACTGTCACAATTGTATATTGGGGAACATTGTGAACCATCCCATGAAGGGTAACCCATTTAAACTGCGTGTCAATGCCACGTGCAACTCTACGAACGTCATTTATCTACTGAAGTGTCCCTGTGGCAAGTGCTACATTGGACACACCGAACGGAAAGTCAGGACACGCTTGTTGGAACACAAGAGTAACATAAGGACTGGCAATGTAAAATCTACTGTTGCCGCACACTTTCTGGATCATAATCATACAGTTGCCCAGTTGAAATATCAGATTCTGGAACAAGTACCAGTAACACATGACAACAAAAAAACTTTACTGAAGAGGGAGAACTTTTGGATCCGGTACATGGCGACCATGCAGCCGCACGGGCTCAATGATCGCATGGAATTTTTGTGTTATCTCTGAACCATCTTGATGTGCTTATTTGTTTGTCATACTGAGTTTATTATTGTGTTGCTTTTCCTTCTGTCGGTTTCCTTCAGTTTATACTTCATCTAGCTTGTGTTGATTCTCCACTTTTCACTGTCAGTGTTTTCTGTCTTTATTTCGGTGGATGTTCATTGCAAGGGTTTTCTTTTGAGTGTTTTTATGTGTTGTTTACCACTCCAAGATGGCGCCCACAGTTGGACGCCTCACTGTCCATCTTCCATGTTTACGAGTGTTGATTTAACCTGCTTCACACTCGGCGCATTTGTATCTTGGCCACCGGTGTTGAATGTGTGATCGCGCTGACAGCGTTCCCTGTAAGTACCTCTTGGTGGGGACTGTTTTCTATCCTGTTGGGTGTACATTTACGGTCCGTTTTTCTAGACCGCGCGCCATACAGCCTTGGGTGTACCTTCGCTCCGTTTGATTTTCACTGTAACGGGATCTTTATACGTTCTGCACACGTATCTGTTCATATTGCTTGTTGGGAGTCTGGGGTCCTGGCGGTTTCTTACCGCGTTGTTGCACCATTGTCTCGAGTGGATTACACGCACAGTTACTCTTTCACGTGGATTGATTTCCTTTCTTTTTATTCTCTATACGTTTTCTTACCTGGTGCACACACTTTGGGAAGTTTGGTTCCGGTATGTAACTACACCTCGTGTTTTCTTGAATGCTGGTTTTTGATACACTTTGATATCTCAGTATTAGTGTACTTGTAGTAATTCTCATTTGACGCTTGAACTAGACCTTATGATGGTATTTCCTTTGTCTGTAGAGCTATCCCCTGAGGAAGGGCTACGTTTCAGCCCGAAATGCATTGGGATCACTGAATATCGGATTATAATTTTGTGGATGATATACAGTACCAATGTCTGGATTATGATGACTTATACATGGAGCATAATGTATATTCATTAAAGATGAAGAATCATTGAACCTTGTGGATTGAACTTACATATGAAGTGTGTTTCAAATCTTTAGACCTTTGTGTCATTTTCACCCAGTGCACTGGGGAGTCTACCTCTCATCGGGGGTAGCTTTGTATTAGTGATCTGCCCTAAGCCATTTGCAAAGTCTCCACTAAAGTGTCTCATTTTTACGTGCAGTGTTATTGTTTTCCTTGATAGGGTGGAAGATGCATTGGCCAAACAACCCATCCTGACCCGACCTGCCCATTCTAGTTGCAGCGGTCCTGTCTCAATGCCTTTGATGGGCATGCTAATCTGCCATGTGCTGGCATAATTTCACTATAGTAATGTGGAGGCTGACTTTTAGTGTTTTTGATTCCCAATAGTGTCCGAATGTTGTCAAATCCAAACAACCTGCATTGCTGCATGTTAGATATCTTTTTGTTCATGACTTTCATCTGCTTGTGTTGCAGACGCTGAATTTGGATAATGATGCCTTGAGACCTCCAACAAACTGTGCTGTGGCTTCAGGCTCTATAGTATGCTGTACCTCATGGTGCCAACTGCGCTTATGCCCTGGAACACACTAAAGTTCTTGCCTCACACCTGGGTGATGGATGGGACTGCTAGGCAGAGTGACATCATCATCCTCCTTTACTGGTGCCAGTGGTGGCAATGAGGCAGTGCTATATTGGGCTTGAGGTGTGCTTGGTTGACTGGAAATGGTATTGGGTTGTTCAGCTGCTATGTTTGAGTCCACCACTTCTTCCTCCACAACCGATCACAACAGGTAAAAATCTAAAACTTTACCTCTGACATTCACCCCATCAGCAGGGGTGTGCCCCAAGGTTCAGTGCTCTCATCGCAACTGTTCAACATATACATGGAACCCCTCACCTCCATACTTAAAAATGCTAATATCCCCTTCTACCTATATTGTGATGACACCCAGATCTATCTGGAAACTTCCTCCCCAGATGACATCCTCAGACTAAACAACACCCTAAAAGAAATTCAACACTGGCTGTACCAAAAACCTTAAACGTAATCAGGAAAAAACTGAGATTCTCCTCATATTGCAGAATTGCTTAAAGCTTTAGATACTCTAAACGGCAACGTCACCCTAGCTAACTCTGTACAATCACTAGGAATCACCCTTGACCCCAAACTGGACATGGCCAAACACATCAAAAACTCTGCAAAGACCGCCTTCCTCAACCTGAAGCTTTTCTACAAGATTAAACCATTCATTCTCAACAAATACCTCAAACAAGCCACCCAAGCACTGGTGCTATCTAGACTCGACTACAGTAACGCAACCCTAAGTGGCACCACTAAAGCCCACCTAGCTCCCCTCAAAACAACCCTCAACTCAGCAGCCAGAATGGTCACGGGACTCAGGAAATATGACCACATTTATCCTGCGCTAAGAGAACTAAAATGGCTCTCAACCGATCTGCAGGCGTACTTCAGAACGGCCTGTCTCGCGCACAAAGCCCTATACACAGGGAAATCGGTCTACCTGGCCACCAAGCTCAAAACGGCAGGTCAGAAGAGGAACCTCAGGAGCTCCAACTCCCTCCTTCTCATCCCCATGAGAGCACACAAACAATCAACCGCTGCTAGGTCATTCGCAGAAAATGAGCCCAAAATCTGGAACTCCATCCCAGCAGACATCAGTACGATCCCGTTCTTCACAAAATTCAAACTGCACCTTAAAGCCCTCCTCTTCAACCGCTCCAACCCGAAGGGATAACCCTCGCCCCCACGCCTAATCATACCCCCGCTTTGGCTCTGCACCAACTCATTCACCTCAGCCAAAACCAAGGTTTCCTCATGTCTCTTGAACTACCTCAACAATGCATGCAACAAGGCCATCTCAAGACTTTACCAGTAACACAAGAATTGGCAGCACCCCTGAACTACCTCAACAATGCCACTTTAATACTCTACTACTACCTCAAGAATTTGCACCACTCGTTGACTTCCGAACTTTTGTTTGATATTGCTTTATTAACCCCTTCGATGCTGATGACGAGCTCAGCTCGTCATCAGCCACGGGTGACGTGTGCGGATGACGAGCTGAGCTCATCATGTAACGCGGTTATTCGAAAACAGCCGCACAGCGCAAAAATAACCGCAGCAGCGATGCGGTTAAGTATCTCCAATGTAACACTGTTGTAAAGCGCTCCGATACCCTTGGGTCCGGTTAGCTCTATATGAAACGCCTTAAATAAATAAATAAATAAGTGTGAACACCATGTTCCTCAGGGAAATCTGTGTAAAATCATGACATTTTGTTTAATCACTGATATGATAAAATATCAATGTTTCAGTTGGAAAACCATTAGCCTAATATATGCATAAAAGGTCCTCCACTAGTGACTTTTTCTCCACATGTCCCATAATGCCGTAATACCTTAAGAAACAACCACCTGCTGCATGCTACAGATCTATGGGGACTTGGAAATGGATTTAAGTTCTGAGAAGTAGTCAAAAAAACTTTATTCGATTGTTCATAGAAACAACCATAAAAGCACATTTCAATAAACATACATTGACACATAAAATCCAAGCATTGTTAAAAACGACATAGATTAGAGAATCACAAGCAGAATATACAATAAAAAATATAAATATAAATGATTATGTTAGTTAAAATATATCTGTCAGCAACACAATTACCGCTCCATGCTTTTCCTAAATTTAAGTGCTAGTTTTAAAAAGCTGCATACAAATAAAGTGCAATCACAGCTTAAAAGTTGGAGGTAATAAAGTGCTGGTCTGATTTGTGCAAAGTTCATTTGTTTGAGGCATGGATTTAAATATAGCTTCCGCGGTACTGTATAAAAGGGGCAGATGAATAGAAAGTGTGCCAGATCTTGCAGAGACTTTTCGTCGCAGCCGCAAGCTGGCAACACTTGGCCTTGATCGGCCCCCCTCGGTACGGTCTATAATAGATGGAATATGTCTAAGCGAAACCTCGTCAGCAGAAAGCGATCATAACCTGACAAGGGCAATGACAGGTACGGTTCCATGCGCAAAGAGGTTTTTAATAGCACATGTTTCTGAACACTGTCTTTCTTTAGTTCGACCTCCTCCCGAGCTAAATACCTAGATGCAATGAAGGTCTTCTTCACAAAAATAACATCAGATTTAGTGATAAACTCTGGGGTTGCAAAAAGATGAGTACGCCCTAGTTCAGAAAAACAGTTACTGATGTATTTAATCCAAGGGACTTTAAACCCGTTTTCCCATGTTAGTGCTTCTTTCAGGATTTGTTGGGTAAGGGGTATATCAGTATTTAGCCAGCAGTTTAGCCAACAAAGAAGGGAATTACGGCTATCCTATCGCATAAATAGGGCATGCCCAACTCTTCATGGGCAGAAATGTTTGCTGTTCCCCTTGGAACCCTCAAAACCCGTTTTAAAAAACTCTTTTCTGCAACCTCCAGGTCTCTGGAGGAGGCGTACCCCCATAGCTCACTTCCATAGCATGCAATAGCAGTGCTCTTTGCTTGATAGAGTTGGAGCAATGCGGCCACCGGACTATTACCCATTTTTCTTGCAAAGTCAAGTATTGCTGCATTGGCTCTAGTTACCTCTCCCGTTTTTCTCTGTACTGCAGGTCCCCAATTTAATTGATGATCAAAGAGGACACCGAGGTAGGAAAATGTTTTAGCTACAGGAATTTTTTTCCCATTTACGTTAAAGGAGTTTGGCTTTTTTTCCCTAGGCCTTCCTTCATGACATAAGATTTTGAGTTATTGATACTCAGGTCCCAGGACTTCATAAAAGCATGGAAAGAATTTAGCTGGGCTTGTAGGCCGATTGCAGTCCTGGATATCAGGGCTGCGTCATCCGCGTAGAGCAGAACCGGCAAGCCTTTCCAGCCGACATAGGGGTAATCTACTCCTTTACTTAAAAGATGCTCTTCCAGGTCATTTATGTATAGGTTGAAGAGGAATGGGGCTAGAATACACCCTTGGCGGACACCACGATGTATTCCAAAGTCCCTCGTTACTTTTAAGTCTTGTGTGTAACAGACATTTGCTCTTGTATCGGAGTGCATGTCGGCTAGGAAATTAATCAGATTCTGCTCTACACCCATTTTTGCCATGGCATCCCATAGCCTACCACGGTCTACACAGTCGAAGGCCGACAATAGGTCCATGAATGCCATGTGAATTGTACCTTGTCGGGCCATGGTGTATTTTCCTATAATCATGTACAGGTTCAAACACTGGGTAACCGTTGAGTGACCAGGCCTGAAGCCGTATTGAATTGGGGAAATTACATTACTTTCATCTGCCCATGCTACTAACCTGTTTTAAATTACAACCCCCACTACTTTCACTACAGAGTTAATTAAAGATATTGGTCTGTAGCAGAGTTGGCTGCTGCGGTCTCCTTTTTTAAATACGGGTACTATGGTGGAGATCCCTTACGACTTTGGGCAACCAGAAGCCGCTGCTGCATTAACTACAGCGGTAAGAACAGGGGCCCACAATGATGGGCAAGATTTAAAAAGATCTGGAGGAAGGCCGTCAGGCCCTTGGGCCTTATTGCAGGTTAGGCCTTGAATTCCTTTTTCAACCTCATTAATTGAAAAATGCAGAAGGTTCTCCATAGGAGTAATAGGACTATACTCAGCTTGTGGCTCGTTACTTTTAAAAATAGTACTGAAATGGGTGACCCACTCTTCCTCTGGGATATTTATGCCAGGAACAGTGTTACTTGGATGATCAAACGAAGGTTTATTAATAATTTCCCAGAACTTGGCACTATTACCCAGAATTTTAGGATCTAAAAGGGACTCCCAGGTACTTGCCTTTACCTCTTTTTTTCGTGTTGCAAGGGATTTATTGTTGTTGGCGCGCACAACTTTAATACGTGGCAAGTCTCTAGGTCTAGCTTTTAGGGCCGTCTTAAGGTCTCGGCTGGCTTTGGAGCAGGAGTGGTCAATCCAGTTTGGGTTACTGTCAGCATGCCCATTTGCTGACACCATTAACAAGGACCCTACTGTTGATACAACGCCCTCAAATGCAGACAAGGTTTGTCCAGGAGATGATGTAGGTGACACACAAAGTGAAAGTTCGGACCAACATAGATTATTAATTGAGATATACAAGTTGTCACAATTCACCATTGTCCATTTCAAGCGGCGCTTTCCGTTTGTGCACTTTAGGGGTCCCCAGCCTTCACAACCATCAATGTGGCGAAAGGGAACTACTACGCAGGGCGTATTGCGAAAGCAGATAACAATAGCAAAGAGATTTTTGCTATTGTCAAGAGCTTTGTTGCGCCTGTTGCTGATGCAGTTACTCTTCCGTCTTCTGCACACTGGTGTGAGGATCTGTCCACCTTTTTTATCAGTAAAATAGCGCGGATCCAGCAGGACCTATTAGCAGCTTTGCCCGCCAACTGCTTAGTGACAGACATGTTTCCCACACTCTGTCCTTGTTCTGGACAACAGCTTGCGAACTTTGTGCAAGTTGCTGAGTGTGATGTTCTGCCCCTCCTTCAGTCCCTGAAATCTGGCTCTCCCGCCGATCCGTGCCCAGCTCGAGTGCTTTCGGAAGTGGCGGAAACGGTCTGCACTGAGATTATGCAGATAGTAAATCTCTCCCTGGCCTCAGGTGAGGTGCCTTTAGGCTGGAAACGAGCTAAACTTCTGCCGCTTTTGAAAAAACCGAGACTGGACACTACGGTCCCCAGTAACTACCGCCCCATATCCCTTTTGCCAGCCCTCACGAAAATCTGTGAAAAGGTGGTTCTTCAACAATTGGAGAACTTTGTTGAAACCTCCAATGCCCTCCACCCTGCCCAATCGGGCTTCAGGGCTGCATAGAGCACTGCGACTGCGCTGGTGGAGATGACTGAGGCGATTCGGGACTGTCTAGACGGAGGCGGCAGAGCGGTCCTAATTTTATTGGACCTCTCTGCCGCGTTCAATACCGTCCCCTATGAGCTTCTCCTCGCCAGGCTGTCTGCTATTGGTATTGGCGGAGTTGTGCTGGCCTGGTTGTCTTCTTTTCTCTCTGACAGGTTCCAGCAGGTCTGGATGCCCCCTCACGCATCTGAGCCCAAACCACTTCTCACGGGGGTCCCTCAAGGATCCACTCTTAGTCCCTTACTGTTCAATGTTTACATCACCCCCCTGATTTATCTAGCGGAACAGTATGGGGCTAAGATGATAGGGTATGCAGATGATACCCAACTGCTGTTTACCTGGCCAGACGACAATCTGGATACATCGGCAGTACATCTGTGTTTGTCCTCTGTATTTCGCAGGTTAACCCAGGCCCAGCTGAAATGCAACGAGGACAAATCTGAGGTGCTTTTTTATGGTACCTTTCCCTCCTCGTTTAAGAACACACTGTGGCCCCCTAATATTCCCAGCCCGAAAGAAATGGGGAGACCTGCAAAAAATCTTGGCATCTGGTTTGCAGAGGACCTCAGATTTGAGGATCATATTAAAAAGTTGACAGGTACTTGCTTTGCCACGCTGAGAATGCTCCGCAAATTCTTTCCTCTGCTCCCTAGGGAAGCCAAGGAGATGGTTGCTCGGGCTCTCATACTGCCAAGGCTGGATTACGCGAATGCGCTGTTCAGTGGCATCCCTGCCTACCTGGTGAAATGCCTGCAAATTATCCAGAATGCGGCTGTCCGTCTGCTATTTAATATCCCAAGATGGAAGAGCGCGCGCGCTGAGATGCGCACCCTCCATTGGCTTCCGGTTGCACAGCGCATTCTGTTAAAATCTCTGGTGCTCGCGTTCAGAGCAATCCATGATCAAGGCCCCCTGTATCTGAGAAAGAGATTCATTTGCTATGTACCCGCTCATACTCTCAGATCATCCACCTTGTTCAAATTGTCTCTTCCACGTTTTAAACGAGCCAGGCTCGGCGGACAATCGATCTCTGTGATCGCGGCTCGGGCCTGGAACGCTCTCCCCCTCCACTGGCGGTCCACGCAGACTGTGGCGCTATTCAAGAAAAATTTAAAAACACATTTATTTAAGAGTGTAATTTAAGAGGCTTTTCTGCTGTTTTGCTTTCTGTCTCTCCCATATCACGCCAGGATACTCTCAAGTAACGGAGCGCGCTATAAAATGGTTTATACATACATACATACATACTTACAACGCTTTCGCAGTTCAAAGATACTTCCACCCAATTTGATGGAGATGGGGATATGATCACTGTGAACGTTCATTTGGATGCGAAAATCTGAGGCAAAGTTGGCAAGGTCCGCAGATAATAGGATATGGTCTATGTATGATCCGTTTAAGTTGCCTTTATATGTAGGTACATGAAAAAGTGTGTGCTCCGCCGTCACAGACATAGCTGCAACTAAATTGTTTTCATTCATCAAAATGTTAAGTTGAGTTCCACGCCGAGAATGATCGAAGTGAAAGCCTTTCAGGCTGTTGCACCCCAAATGTCCCATAGGCGTCACTCCTGGATTCCCACAGGGATGGGTATTAAAATCACCTGCAATCAATATTTGGCGTGACAAATTCCCCACATTGTCTCTCAGAAAATCACACAGCTGCAGTAAATTACATTCACCATATTGGTTTACTGCATTATAAAAATTGATCAAGGTCAGGGTATGTTTGCCCCTCTTTAACTCTAGGACTTGGATATTCCTATTGCCTGGGTGACGATTGTTTATATGACAGATGAGAGCCAGAATAATGTAAATTACCAGGCCCCCCTTTGCTCTTCCACTGCTCGATGGTTCGGCTGGCGTGAAGAAGCTTTGATATCCCTCGATGTGAACGTATTTTTCTTCTGCCAGCCATGTTTCTTGGAGGCATATCACCGCGTATTGCTTGACAAAAGACAGCTATGTGGGATCGCAAGCTTTATCAGCCAGGCCCGCCGTATTCCAGGAGACCAGGCTTGTGCTACATGATGGGATTATATCTGCTTCAGTGACTGTATCTCTGTTCACATTGTCAGATAAATTTAGGTCAATAAACTCTGTTCGTGTGACTACCTGTTCTTCCATGGTTTTGTGATTGTATTCTATGTAGGTTAGATCGGGGCTAAAGGCCTCTAAATAGTCAGTGGATGAACTTGACCGATTTTGTGAAAGCAAACTCTCTAATAAGGTTCTTGTTTCTGGGCCTGTCTGGCCAATTAATATTAGTTTCTCAGCAATTGTGAATTCATTCAATCCCTTTCTATCAGCGTCTTTACCAGATGTTATGTCATGGTTTGCGTAACCATTATGTACAGGGGGGATTTGTGTTACAGGTAGTCAGTCGACCCCCTCCAAGCCACACTGTTCATAGAAGGCATTGAACCTGTTTGAAATGGGAACGCTGTACTGATTATTCAGATAGGTTGAGTAGGGATATTCGTGTTGGAAGACTTGGTGTGATCCTTCCCTCCTCTCTGTGTACATTGCAAAGTGATTTGTAGTTCTGTAGTCCCTGGGTATGGCCCGATTTGAATATAATGAGTCATCTGAGGTATAATGCCCATAATTCCCTATAGTATCCCAGTTTTGGTGTTGGTTAGCGAAGGTATAAGATCTCCCCTGTTCCGATGAGAAATGTAGGTGCATGTTATTTGACCCAGGGTCGTTTGAGGGATAAAAGTAGCTAAGATCCATAGTACGAATCAGGCTGTTTGTGGGGCCATCCCTCCATCTACTGATGTGGCTTGCCATGCGGATATCTCTAAAAGTTACAATAATGCACTCACCCTCGGTGGACTTTAATCTATGACCCACCCAATCTACCCTCCTGACATGGGATATTTGCCCATTGAAGTGTGAAGGAAGCGGTCTATGTGTAGTTAGCCAATGGCTCACTTTGTTTTTGAGTTCCCCATATGTTTCTGTTTTCCCCTCCTCCAATTTCGGGACGCCTATCATTACTATTGTGTAGGGGTGAGACTCGGGGGGGAAGGTTGATATAGATTGGCTTTTTAGCTGGTATCCGGTTTGAGGGTTTCTCAGGGCGATCATTTATGGGCATATTTTTAGGTACTGTGGGCCTTAAAGGTCCGGGCTGGTCGTTTTGTTTATCAGTACATAGGCCCTCTGCCGCCCATTCGCTCTCATCATTTTCAGTTGTAGGGGACTCAGAAGCTATGTTAGTGTCTGGGACCGCTACTAGTACAATATTTTCACGAGCGCTGAAGTTTTTGTTTGTGTCATTCGGGACTAATGCTGTAGATAGAGGGGTCAGTGTCTGTTTAGTGTTGCCGCTGTGTGGTGGATGCTTTGAACGTACGGTCTTATTATTAGTCGGCTTTGATGAACATTTAGCCGACGTAAGATTCTCTTTTGATAACGGTGATCTGTGTATTTTTTAACATTGTTGCAGTATTTTTATTTTGTAAAAAACACAGTTGATGGACAGAATGTAGAACAATGTCATACATTCACCCCAGTACAAGGATCTGGGCCTAAATCCATCGTTTTTCTGCACTCCACACCACCCTGGGTTAGACACTGGCTATATGCAAATCAGCTCTGACCCTGTGCCCCATTGGAACAGTCCAGTCCGAACTACCAAGCCATGTCTTTCCCAGACCGGAATCAAGCATCCAAGGACCGGTTTCTGGCTATCAGCCTTCATTCAGCCTGGATAGCTTGACTCCAGTGGTGTGGAGAACCTGGGACTCACGTCTGAGTATACCCAGCACACTCGGGGTGAAAATTGCAAAAAACACAGTTGATGGACAGAATATAGAACAATGTCATACATTCACCCCAGTACAAGGATCTGGGCCTAAATCTGAAACTTCTCAGAGCTTAAATCCATTTCCAAGTCTCCATAGATCTGTAGCATGCAGCAGGTGGTTGTTTCTTAAGGTAGTAAAAAATGTACCTTCATACAGCATTATGAGACATGTGGTGAAAAAGTCACTAGTGGAGTAACTTTTGTGCACATATTAGGCTAATGGTTTCCCAACTGAAACATTGATATTTTATCATATTAGTGATTAAACAAAAAGTCATGATTTTACACAGATTTCCCTGAGGAACATAGTGATCACACTCATTTATTTATTTATTTTAGGCGTTTCATATAGCGCTAACCTGACCCAAGGGTATCGGAGTGCTTTACAGCAGTGTTTCATTGGAGATACTTAATGAAACAATATCATAGGCCCAGATCCTTGTACTGGGGTGAATGTATGACATTGTTCTACATTCTGTCCATCAACTGTGTTTTTTGCAATTTTCACCCCGAGTGTGCTGGGTATACTCAGACGTGAGTCCCAGGCTCTCCACACCACTGGAGGCAAGCTATCCAGGCTGAATGAAGGCTGATAGCCAGAAACCGGTCCTTAGATGCTTGATTCCGGTCTGGGAAAGACAATAACAATAGTAACAATAGTAAATAATTCACACTGACTTTGTGAGGTTCCAGGTGCTGAGGTGTCAATGTTCCTGATTCCCACAACAACCCCAGGCTCCAGGGTGACCACAAACATGGTCTCCAGTGCAATGGTTGGGGGAATGGTTTGGGTGCCACTTCCTGCTCGGCAGGATTCTTATATTCATGCTGTCACCTTTTCTTTTGTTTGCAAACTGAGGTCATAACACCTCTTCCTGATCTCATCAATGGAGCAATGGGTGACTCCTACGCAATTCATTTGTTGTTGCATATCTTGCCAGATTCTTTTCTTTTGAGTCACGGAAATCTTCGGTCAGGATCACCATGCAAATCCCACGAAAACTTAATTTTTCATTTTTAGCCTCCTGCATCCTTTTCTGCACTTTACCTGGCCATTGATGATGATGCTTCTTAAAATGTTCTGATATTTTTGTTGGAACTGGTAGCTGCTCTCCACCTCCACTCCACATCCACTCAAACTGGTCTTCAGGCATGTACTGAGAGGCACTTCCTTGTTCAGATTACCTACGACCAGGGTGTCTTTTTCCTCAATCTGCGGTCACGCTCCCATTTTGCGACCTCAGTTGCAATTTTTGGAAAACACGAATAGGAATTTCCAAAATTGCAGTGTGCCTAAGTAGGTAATCACACATTGGGGGATCAAAATATACATACATATAGAATTACAATTTTCTAATTGTGAATCGCAGAGATTTGCTATTATTTAATTGCAATCTTTACGTTCATACTTCTAGCCCCTTGTTAGGTCTTGCTTTGACAGTGTCTCTGTCCAATCAGAACTTTTCTTTCTAATATACATACAGTGGGCTTTTTGACCATCACTTTTTTTCAATGAGTTTTTTTCATTCATTGGTACAGCTCAGAGGGGTATTTTTCTTTCACTTAATATTAATGGGGTGCATGCAGATGCAATGCATGAGAGACTATTTTACATTGTCTAAAACACATTGGCACAGGGCACTAAAAATTAAAACAGGAAAAGCTTGTGTTCCGTATTCCATAAATCTATGTTGAAAAAAAAAATACACTTTTTCTGGATAAGGAACCTCTCGCACGTAATGTGGCATGCTTCATGAAAGGTAAACGGGCTAAATATCGATTCCAAAATATAGACAAACCAAAATATCGAGTCCAAAATATAGAATGGACAAAATATCGAATGGACAGAATATAGACATCAAAAATATCATTTTGAAGTTAAGTAATGTAATGTCGATTTAAAAATATAGACAGTCAAAATATCGAAGTACATAATATAGTTCATTAAAAATATTGAATTTTTTAAAATATCGAAATTTTTAAGTGTTTTTTATGTTAGGCATGTGTGAAAACTGTATATATGTTTGTAATTTATTTTAAGTAATTAACTTTATGTTATTTAATTATTATGTAATTTAATTCTGTAGCGTGTTGGGGGTTTATAGGGGAATAGGGTGGGATAAATCATTTTTATTAATTGATTAATTGATAACTCTGTGAATAATATTATTTTATTTTTTGTAGCGGGTTCTGGGTTTATAGGGGAATAGGGTGGGAAGTAATTTAATTATAATTAATTAAACATGTTAATTAATTAATTAGTATTTATTTTGAATAAATTGTTAATTAATTTTTATTTGGTAATTAATTAATTATTAATTGCTAATTTAAATTTATTGATTGATTAATTTATAATTATGTGATTTATAATAATTTATTTACACTAGAGGGATAGTAAAATTTACCCCTATGCTATCCAACGCTTTCCCTGCTGATGCACTCTCTCGAGTGGGAATAGTAATTTTTACCCCTACGCTATCCAACGCTTTCCCTACTGTTGCACTCACTGGAGTGGGAATAGTAATTTTTACCCCTACGCTATCCACCGCTTTCCCTACTGTTGCACTCTCTGGAGTGGGAATAGTAATTTTTACCCCTACGCTATCCAACTGTTTCCCTACTGTTGCGCTCACTGGAGTGGGAATAGCCATTTTTACCCCTACGCTATCCAACGCTTTCCCTACTGTCGCACTCTCTGGAGTGGGAATAGTAATTTTTACCCCTACACTATCCAACACTTTCCCTACTGTTGCACTCTCTGGAGTGGGAATAGTAACTTTTAACCCCTACGCTTTCCAACGCTTTCCCTACTGTTGCACTCTCTGGAGTGGGAATAGTAATTTTTACCCCTACGCTATCCAACGCTTTCCCTACTGTTGCACTCACTGGAGTGGGAATAGTAATTTTTACCCCTACGCTATTCAACGGTTTACCTACTTTCGCACTCTCTGGAGTGGGAATAGTAATTTGTACCCACACGCTATCCAACGCTTTCCCTAATGTTGCACTCTCTGGAGTGGGAATAGTAATTTTTACCCCTACGCTATCCAACGCTTTCCCTACTGTTGCACTCACTGGAGTGGGAATAGTAATCTTTACCCCTCCGCTATCCAATGCTTTTCCTACTGTTGCACTCACTCTAGGGGGAATAGTAATCTTTACCCCTACGCTATCCAACGCTTTCACTACTGTTGCACTCTCTGGAGTGGGAATAGTAATCTTTACCCCTCCGCTATCCAACGCTTTCCCTACTGTTGCACTCTCTGGAGTGGGAATAGTAAATTTTACCCCTACGCTATCCAACGCTTTCCCTACTGTTGCACTCTTTGGAGTAGGAATAGTAATTTTTACCCCTACGCTATCCAATGCTTTCCCTACTGTTGCACTTCCAGGAGTGGGAATAGTAATTTTTACACCACTGCTATCCTACGGTAATAACAGTGTGTATTTTTTATCAATATTATGTTTATATATATATATATATATATATATATGTTTTAACAGATATGATTGTATATATTTTTATATGTTACATTAATTATTTAATAATTTTAAAGTAATTTAAGTATTTCTAAGTATATTTTAGCTATGTATTTTTAATATTTTTTTTAATTTTACATTATTTTTAACAAATTCGATATTTTTCCAATGTATATATATAAACTATATTTTGGATTCGATATTTTGGTACTTACCTGTTTGTAGATAGGAATTCGATATTTTGTCTGTTGATATTTTGGCGGCAATATTTTGGGTAGTCTATATTTTGTCCGTCGATATTTAGTCAGTGATCCTTCATCAAAGGCTTCCTCACCCCACCCTGGTTTACACTCTGGTATTTATATCTGGATACTTGCTTTTATCCAGGAACTATAACTTAGCAACCATTTCCTCATATTTCTGAAGCCGAGTCTGCCCTGGGAGTGACATTTCACCAGGGTAGGGTGAAAACACCTATGATGAAGCATGCCATATTTTGTGGGCAGGGCATCATCATCTAGTAAAACTGGAACTGGTTTTTAAACCGAGGGATATTGAATACGGAACAAAAAGGTTTTTGGTGCCCTGCGTCTACTGTGTTTGGATGTGTTCATTTTTGGGTGGACGCACTGTATGCACTTTGTATCCCTCTTGATCTCCTTGTGCCTCTGCCTTTATTGTCTGCTCATTGATAGCATGTGCATGCACAGGCATGAAGAAAGACACACTTCTGCATGCCTGTCTTTATATATACTAGCACATTAAACCCAGAACCAATAACCTTGCCATTATGTTGTTCACTATATCAATGCAGGTGTAATCAGTTGGCGAGCGAATGATTCATTTGCTAATAATGGTACAGTAGCCCCATAAATGTATGTGCCTTTTGTGCAAGTCACCACAACACCTCGAACAGATGGAAGAAAAGCAGAGACAAACATTGGCTGTAATCAAATACAATACCAAAAGATAACATAACATGAAGTTCATATGAAAAATTGACAATGTCAAAGAACAGCAAGTAAAAAAGTGTTCAACAGCTGAGTGTGAATATAATACTGGAGATCTACCACTGAAGAGATCATGCAATTGTATCAAATTTAAGTTAACAAAATAAAATGTATATATGAGAAATGTAATACATGGTGATTTTACGTTTTGCTTATAGCACAAAGTGAAGGCAAATTTGTTTTGGTTTTTGAATCGTTCACTGATTTAAACTTTTTTGATCTGCAGGTCACAATTTCAAATCCAAGCAAGGCCACCTCAGCCTTCCATCCTCTGAAGGTTTTCAAACAGAGTATTACTGACGGTAACAGTAACAATGGTTAGGGTGATGCAGTGAGCTAATACAACCCTCAATATTTGGCTCCCCTGGTCAGATCTTTGAATCACGGTAGGCCCATTCAGCCTTTCATACTTCTGAGGTCGATGAAATGAGTACGGTTGAGTAGTAGAAAGCACTTGTTGTTTTAACCTCAAGATTTAATTCAGGGATAATATGCACTTTACAAATAAACATTTTGTTTAATTGCAGTACTTATAAATGACAGAATGACATGAAGAGCTATACATAATCACTTTAATATTCCTTCCATCCAGCATCTTCAGTGTAGGGGTGAATTTCAACCCCTTAAGGAACATGACTGCATTCCCCACTAACACAATCATAGAAGCCACAATTACATTACCGAACACATAGAAATACACAGCGAAATGTCTTCTACATAGCCAAGACACTCATCCCCTCACCTGTCCTTAGCAAAATAGACTTTTGCGGTATTCTACTAGTCGGTCTCCCACTATACCCTTTTACCCCACAAAATAAAGTTCTTAAATTTCACTAAAAGAACTCACTTCAACCTCTCGGCACACTCCTTCCTATAACTAGTATATGTTGACTGCTATACTGGAAAACAGACTTTCGGAAAGGGTAATTTGTTCTATTTGAGATTAAAAACTGTTTTAGAACTAGTTTGCCTCTCAGCTCAGTCCCTGAGGATCAACAGCCAACCCTGGCTTACCAGTGACCCTCACCCGGGTTTTCATTGGCTTGGTGTCTGGGAGCTCGAAGACATGGGTGGTGTGTGCAAGGGATCCCTTGACGACGATTAGCTATCAAGAAGGGTGGCAGAATAAGGGTCAGCTTTTACTTAGCTCTTCCTTTCTCATGAAAATTGCGGATTGAACTTTCAGGACCCCTCATTCATTTAGGAGAGTGGTACAATGGAGGGCCAGAGGTCCTGCAATTAAAGGATGGATGTTGCCACTTTGGCAGAGGGACTCATGGGACTTTTGCAGTAAATTATTTAAAAAAAAGCTGACAAGGGAGGTGAGAACTCGGCAGAAAGATTGGGTGAAGGGAATTTTCCAGTGACTGGCTATTGCGCAGTGCTGGACTGGAACCTTACCACCTCTTCAAAGCAGTCTTGCTCCTGTGAATAAAGCATCTTTCAAGAAGAAATCTGGAAAAAAGATGACTCAAGCATTCATGACTTGCTTGATCCCAGGACTGGAACTGCTCTCCAAGAGTAAAGTGCTTAGATTCCTGTTACCTGACAGAGGGACGTCAGAGGTAGAATGGCTCATGACTGTGAGGACTGCACCCTGCAGAAGCCTTGACTGTTCAGAAGCATGCCTCAGGGCCTGAGAGCTCACTGGGAATGTTCCCAGAAAGTTAGAAAAAAATGGTTTTAGTCATTTGTTTTTAGTCAAGACTGCTGGACATTGGCTTCTCTGCAGGGTTTCCCCACACCCACACCCACACCCACAACTTTCTGTCTTCACCCTCCTGTTTTCTCAGCCTTTTTCTTGGCTTTTAGAACTCTCTGCACATTATCACTGCCAACTGGTGCTAAATGGCTGGTGCAGCCTCCTTTAAACAAGGTGAAGTCGGCTTACACCCAAGTGGCACATTTAATTTACTTTTAGGTCCTTAGTAAAAGTGGTACAGCATGACCCAGGGCCTGTAATTAAATGCTACTAGTGGGCCAGTATCACTGATTGTGCCACCCACTTGAGTTGACCTTTTAAACATGTGTCAGGCCTGCCATTGCAGCCTGTGCATGCTAAGCCCCGGCAAAGGGTGGGCCATCTGTGGCCGTCAGGGGCCGAAAGGGGCCGGGCTGGGCCACCCCATTTGGCATTTTTAACAAGGACTACTGACCCACAGAAGTAAGGTAATGTGCTAATCGTATTAAATCTAGTTGACAAATTCATTCCTCCCAGATCATTAACGCATTGAGCGTCACTAAGTTACTAACTGACCCCACTGCTAAAATGAGTAAACGGAGGGGGGTAGTTGGAACTCTAGATGATTTTATTATAAGGGCCAAATCGGTGCTTATACATGAGATACAGGCAACCGAGAGACGATTGTCTTTAGATCTTGCCCAGCTCCAACCGCGTCTGTCATCTGGGGGTACTTTGGACCTAATGTCTTCTGACATTCTAAGATCTTTCCCTTTGCCTTTAAGTCCTGATATAGTAGTTACAAACATACCGTCTTCATCCCCTTCTGCTAACCAGAATCTAAGCGCCCCTGCATGCAATACATGAGGGATGATGAGCAAGATAGCCAGAGGGCGGACACTGGCTGCTTCAGCACTTGGGGGAAAGAAAAATGCACCAAAAATAAACCAGTCAAAGTCCAGGCAAAAAACGATAGACTCTAATACAGACGTCCTGTGCAGTAGTGTTGGTAGCAGCGGCAATGGAACAGTTGAAGCCCAGATGACCAACTCTATCTCCACCAAGACTGAAGATCCTCTATTTAATGGCCCTTATACAACCGATATGGGTATCGAAATTTTAAACACTTTGATGGAAGGATTTGAATCCAGACTGGATGATCTAATGGAGATTTTTGTTAAGAAACTTGATGTCTTATGGAAGAAAATGTCTAAGACAAAAACTGTGGCAGCAAACACAAATAGTGGTGGGGACGGGAAAATTGCTCTGCACCAGTATCGAATGGTCAAACAAATGGTCAAACAAATTGTAATGATGCTTCGCAATCCAGAAGCGCAGTTGACCACATGGCGCCACCCCAAGCTGCCTTATGCAAATCATGTGGGAATAGGGGGGCTTCCCTAGCAAAAAGCGATGATCATATTAATAGAAGCAGCAGGTTGACAATAGGGAAGGATGTTATGGGTACTCACAAGGGGGGCAACAATCAAGGCAGGTGCCTAAAAAAGGCTTAAGGCCAGTTAATGGCACCAACGATGTGAATAGAGATCTCAGTAAGTCTGGTTCTAATTTTAATTTGGATGTTTTACATCTCCCACCAGCCTCCGCCCCATATGTGCTTGTCCTAATTGGCGTCCCTGCGCTTAGAGAGGGACAGAGAGAGTCCTGGTCTGATCTCCAAAACAAGTCGGTAGACTGGCTTCATAAACACAAACATTTTGATCCGCATAGGATGGAGGAAATAATCATGGCCAGGAGAGTAGGGTGAGTCGGACCATCAAATAAATGTATAGATACGGATTGCATTGTTTTAAACTTTAGAAGGCCCCAACAGGTCCGTCGCCTTCTATCCATTACAGATGAATCATTTAACCCCAACTAATATTAGCACACTTCTTCTGGGTTACTTCTATAAGCCATCCTTAACTCCAAACAGAAACACTGAAACAGATATGCCCCTATCGAATGGTTTTCATATCCTCTCTGGTCTGGATACACAAGATTGACCATTAGACATGGTATCTAATGTAGAAGCCAATGATACGCCAATCTTAAACGTATCAATTATACCTAATCGCTCCCCAGAGATGATAAACTCAGTAAAAAGTGGCAATGGAGTTACCCTGAGTGTATTGAGCTGGAATGTGGCAGGTCTACATTCAAAACTTGATACTATAGACTGGATAAACATGATTAGGGAATATGACATCATCATGTTCCCTGGAAACCTTGGCCACAGAAGAATTATACATCGAGGGGTTCCATTGTTTCAGTGTGCTATCCCAAACACCCAGGATGGGGAGACCATCGGGAGGACTGTTTATAGGGATTAATGTGGCTGCTGGGGGAAGCTTTAAGGTAATCCCTACCTATATCTTAGATTATCAGGTAGTACTGCGTAAAAAAGGGATTCATTTCCATTTGATACATTTTTATAATAATGATTTTCAGTCAGTTCCAAACAAGAGTTTTATAAAGCTTTTTGACTTTATTTCAGATTTGGATAATCAGTCCAATAATGGGAATCTTCTGGGTATTTTAGTGGGGGGTGATTTTAATGCTAAAATTCTCGGTATACACCCTGAAAAGGGAACGACCTATTATGGACAATCGACAAGTAGAGGTAGAGAACTTGACAGGTTTATAAGATCCCATAATTTGTCCAATGTTATGGACCTGGTCGCACAGTCAACCACGAACAATCATCCAACCTATAGGGGAAGGGGTTGTAGTTCTATCATAGATTTCATTTTCGTTTGCCCTCTGATAGAAAAACAGCTGGTATCTGCTGAAGTTGTACCCTCTGACTATGGAAATCATTATCCCATTAAGATATCGATACACACTGCCCATAGGCCTATTTTTTAGACCGAATGTGGGGCCACAAACCTAATGGTGTCAACTGATAATTTAAGATTGTGTTGGAATGGGGTAGATAACTCCGAAATTTTCAGGAAAGTGGCAAGGGACAAAATGCCTCTGATTGTTTCTTGCCTTTCATTAGAATTACCACCGGTAATTTACTTTTATCTTTAATTCTATTCCGTTAGCTTTCGACACCAAACAGCTTGGAAAATGTCAGCAGAATATTAATTCTTTCATTTGGGGCTATAAATACAGCAGAGTAGCTTGGAAAAAATTGAGAAGGAGAAGAGAAAAAGGAGGGCTTGCATTGCCAGACCTCGAATATTACGCTTGGGCATTTCATCTGACCCATTCTAGGATGCTACTTAAGCGTCCCTGGGAAAACGCAAATGGGCTGATGTACAAGGCAATGCTACTGGGTTCGGGCCTTCCAGAGAATGGCTTTCTCTTCAAGTTCGGCCATCAGAAGTTTTTCAAAAAAATTAGGTTAAAGACATTACTGAGTAGCTTGAAAGAGTGGTCTCAAATAAAATCTAAGGCCGGGATAGGATACTTATCTGAGCATGCACCAATTTGAGATCTACCCGGACTGGCATCACAAGAGGTCAATACAGTTAAAAAAGTTCTGCAAGATGCAGGAATTACAAAGTGGGTAGACATGTTGACGGAAAGATCAATCATAGACTGGGATATCTTCAAGCTAAAAGTAACATCACCACTCTCCTGGATAGTATATCTACAAATCGGAAGCTGGATTCGGACTCAAATTAGGAAAAAAGGAATGTTGGGAGAGGAGAGTCCTTTAGAAAATATCTTAGTTGAGAGACCTGCGGGAAAAAAGGAAGTTGCACTCTTCTATTGGCACATTATAGAGGATGGAGAGCGAGATTCTAACCTCCCGGAAAAAGTATGGGGCGCAGAGGGAGAACCAGACAGAGAGGTCATTTGGGAGGAATCTTTCACCCTTCTTTACAAAATCATCAAGCCAGCATGGTTGAGGCGCAACCATTTCTTTACACTCCACAGAGCGTACTATTCTCCTAAAAGGCTGTCGAAATTTCAAACAGGAAAATGCTGCAGCAAATGTTCTTTACCGGCAGCCTCGGATCTTCATATGTTTTGGGAGTGTCCGAACATTGCCACTTTTTGGGATGAAATCAAAACAACACTCAAATCTATCCTAGGTATCACTATCTCATGCTCATGGTCTTTAATTATCTTCGGATTAAACCACAATATTAGGGGACCAGAGAGAGATTTTTTGTTTTATGCCATTTTATTGGCAAGAAGAGAAATCTGTAAGAATTGTGTTAATATACATCCCCCAACCCATGCAGAGTGGCTGGCTTCACTGTATGCAACATCAAAGCTGGATTTATTGAGAACTTGCAGCTCTCGGTCACTTAAATTTTGGGACCTTTTGATCAATTGGAGGAGAGATAGTTAATAACCGGGGGTTTTTTTTTTTTTCCCGGGTCCGATGATTAGGCCTAAAAATCTCTCTGTCCTAAAGGGTGGTATCGAACAACTACAGGACAACTGGCCGAACTGGTCCGAAGGGAGTAAGTCCGTCCAAGCTCTGTTGGCGACGTGGAGGAAGACCCTCGGGGTACCTGGAACCCAGTTTGGGGCTCCGGGTCGCCAAAGGGGGGTCGATCCTCGTGGTGGAGAGGATAAGAGCATAGTTGGATCGACTTTTTGGCTAATGAGGACAAAAAAAAAAAAAAAAAAAAAAAAGATGTTTTTTCTCTCTGAACACCCCATCTGATCTGGGCGAAATTGTCTTCATGGAATTTTCTAAGCAAGAACAGCAAGTAGGGGGGTAGACCTAATCCATCAAGGACATTCCATAGTAGTGCCCATGGGACCAGGTCGAAGGCAGTTCGCAAGTCTATAAAGACTAGATACAAAGTGCCCCCTCCCAGCACCACCACTTTCCAATATAGCATTAGAAGGCGGAATGTCTGCTCGATGGTGCCTGTCCCTGTTCTAAAACCTGCCTGAAAGTCGGACAGGATCTTTTCCTCATCAGCCCACTGCAAAATCCTACCCAGTACCACTTTGCCCGCAACCTTCTGGGTTGAATCCAACAAACTGATAGGGCGATAGTTGGCTGGGTCGTCCCTGCTGCCTTTCTTAAAAATTGGCACAACTTCAGCGCCCCTCCAAGAGTCAGGAAAAGATCCTCCTAGTAGAACCTCATTTAGAAGTGAAGCAATTAATCTGCTCCACACTGCTGGGTAGGATTTCAGTAGATCACCTGGGATCCCATCAGGACCTGGAGCCTTATTGGAGACGATACCCCCAATTGCCCTTTCAACTTCCTGGCTAGTGAAGGGGCCGTCGATGGCAAGGGGATTAGCTATTGGACTGGACAAAAATCCCGGACATAAAGGAGATGACCCCAGTGTAGCAGAATATAGCTTGGAGAAGGGAACAAACCAAGCGTCACCAGGGATGTTATAAGTTATTTGCTGGTCAATGGGCTTATTCCTTGCTCTTAGAAGATCCCAAAACCCCTTTGGGTCCTTCCTGCTACTTGCCTCAGTTAGCTCACACCAGAAATGATATTCATAAGCCTCCTTCGCCTCAGCCACCGTTTTTTTGTAGAATTTCCTTGCGGATCTAATAGTGGCTGGATCCCTGTTCTTTACTGCAGAAATGAGCTCCCCCTTAGCAGCTCGGCATTTAGAGGAATACCATTTATCTCTAGCCTTGGAGGCACTTTTGGGTACAACCCTGGCCTTGGATTGGGGAATGATAAACAGTTCACTCAGTGCTGCTATGGTCTCTGTAAATAACGGTAAAACTTTTATGCTAGATGGACTTAAAGCGTCAAGCCGAGGCTCCACCACAGACAAGATGGTCCCGGCTTGCGCCAGCCTTGCCTCGTCTGCTTTGACTTTTGCACACTTCAGACGCCTGCCACAGTTAGACGGAGCAATTTCATGGGATGATTTCCAGATATGGACAGGCTTATCTTGCTTCTTCATCTGCCAAGGGGAAGTGAGGGTTAGGCAAAGGGGGTTATGATCACTATCACAAGACGCTATAACCTCCATGTCTAGGTGGAAAGGCCAGAGATTATAGTTCAACATGATAAAGTCAATTCTGGAGGTGTGGCCCGTCCTGTTGTAAGTATGAGCACCCATAAGATCCGATTTTGATCGACCATTTGTTGATCTCAAGTTGTGTTCCATGCAAAGTGCATTGATGTCTATCGCACTTTGTGTCCATTTTGGAATCGGGTCGAGGGTCAGGATCGGGATGGGCGACCCTTAGATCCACTTTGTTGGAGAGCTGGAACAAAGTAGGTTGTAAAGCCTACTCTATGTTTTGGTTCCTGAGACCAGGTTTCTTGCAGAATACAGATGTTATAGGGCTCTAAGAACACATTCCATTCTGGGTTATCAAGGTTGCGAGCAAGCCCTGCCACATTCCAGCTTACAATCTTTAGCAGGGGTACATCTATGGTAGACTGACTAGGAGAGTGAATAGGTACGGATGGAATGGGCACAGCCACTAAAGGTAGCCTTTCTAAGGGCTCATTTTGAGGAATTTTGAGAGCCATGGTTTCCTCAGGCAGTTTTCCCACTGTTAAGGTGGCCTGGGTGGGTAACATGGATAGAATGTGGGAAGGTGCCAACTGATCTTCCCTACCTTGTGGGTAAAAATCACCTAGAGCGGTCAGGTCAGCTGGATCTACACCGCTCGCAACTATCAACCTTCAGCAATCAGCTACGTCGTCCAGGTTAGGCAGAACAGTATCCCACAGTGCGGTGAGTCCTTGCCCCTTTTCTGCTGATGGAGGTGGGGCGGGGCGGTCAGGGAGAGCGGGGCCAGGTGACTCGGCCACTGACACCGGGACTCCTGGGAATGTGAGTCCCGGTTTTGCGCTCGCAGCCCTGCAGCCTCACACAAACCCCACTGCAGCGTCCAGGAAGAAGAATCCGAAGCGGGACCCGCGGAGCGGGTTCCGCGAGGCGTGGGTGGAAGAAAGGAGCCTTCAGCAATCAGCTACGCCGTCCAGGTTAGGCAGAACAGTATCCCACAGTGCTGTGAGTCCTTGCCCCTTTTCTGCTGATGGAGGTGGGGCGGGGCGGTCAGGGAGAGCGGGGCCAGGTGACTCGGCCACTGACACCGGGACTCCTGGGAATGTGAGTCCCGGTTTTGCGCTCGCAGCCCTGCAGCCTCACACAAACCCCACTGCAGCGTCCAGGAAGAAGAATCCGAAGCGGGACCCGCGGAGCGGGTTCCGCGAGGCGTGGGTGGAAGAAAGGAGCCTTCAGCTATCAGCTACGCTGTCCAGGTTAGGCAGAACAGTATCCCACAGTGCGGTGAGTCCTTGCCCCTTTTCTGCTGATGGAGGTGGGGCGGGGCGGTCAGGGAGAGCGGGGCCAGGTGACTCGGCCACTGACACCGGGACTCCTGGGAATGTGAGTCCCGGTTTTGCGCTCGCAGCCCTGCAGCCTCACACAAACCCCACTGCAGCGTCCAGGAAGAAGAATCCGAAGCGGGACCCACGGAGCGGGTTCCGCGAGGCGTGGGTGGAAGAAAGGAGCCTTCAGCAATCAGCTACGCCGTCCAGGTTAGGCAGAATAGTATCCCACAGTGCGGTGAGTCCTTGCCCCTTTTCTGCTGATGGAGGTGGGGCGGGGCGGTCAGGGAGAGCGGGGCCAGGTGACTCGGCCACTGACACCGGGACTCCTGGGAATGTGAGTCCCGGTTTTGCGCTCGCAGCCCTGCAGCCTCACACAAACCCCACTGCAGCGTCCAGGAAGAAGAATCCGAAGCGGGACCCGCGGAGCGGGTTCCGCGAGGCGTGGGTGGAAGAAAGGAGCCTTCAGCAATCAGCTACGCCGTCCAGGTTAGGCAGAACAGTATCCCACAGTGCGGTGAGTCCTTGCCCCTTTTCTGCTGATGGAGGTGGGGTGGGGCGGTCAGGGAGAGCGGGGCCAGGTGACTCGGCCACTGACACCGGGACTCCTGGGAATGTGAGTCCCAGTTTTGCGCTCGCAGCCCTGCAGCCTCACACAAACCCCACTGCAGCATCCAGGAAGAAGAATCCGAAGCGGGACCCGCGGAGCGGGTTCCGCGAGGCGTGGGTGGAAGAAAGGAGCCTTCAGCAATCAGCTACGCCGTCCAGGTTAGGCAGAACAGTATCCCCGATTGCCTGATTATGTGCATTGAGGATTGAGTTATTCTCGCATTACGAACTGCCTGATTATGTGCATTGAAGATTGAATTATTCTCGCATTATGAACTGCCTTATTACTTGCATTGAGGAGTGCGTTATACCTGCATTATGGACTGCCTTATTACTTGTATTGAGGATTGAGTTATTCTCGCATTACGAACTGCCTGATTATGTGCATTGAGGATTGAGTTATTCTCGCATTACGAACTGCCTGATTTTGTGCATAGAGGATGGAATTATTCTCGCATTACAAACTGATCATTACTTACAATAAGGAGTGTGTTACACTTGCATTACGAACTGCCTGATTACGTACATTGAGGATTGCATCATTCTTCCTTTACGAACTTCCTGATTACTTCCATTGAGTGTAGCATTATTCTTACATTATTACAAACTGCATTGGTCTGAGAATACGAACTGCATAGCATTGCATTAGGACTGCATTTGAACATCCTGCCCTGCTCATTAATACCGCAAGAACCTGTGTTTGTTGGCCTAATAAGCGTCCAAGTGAAAGATTACGAATATGCATATGTTGGATTTATATAATTTGGTCTTACCGTATTTTTCTTCGTGATAAAGATACCTCTATTTTCATACATCATTGTGGTGTCCATTTGTGGTGTTATCACTGTGTCACTGGGAGTGTGGTTGCAAATACTTTACACATTGCCTTGAAGATAAGCTGTGCTGCTCATGCCAATCTACCAGGGGGTGAGAAGGGGTTATCAAAGAGGGTGTCCCACAACAATCTTTTACAAAAATACGCAAGCTATTACTCTACATATATAAAAAATGTGTACTCCCACTTCATGCCATGCAAAAATTATTAAACTGGGTAAAATGTACACATTTTCCTCCAGCCAGTACAACAGTAGGGAAATTATTGGAGTGCACAGGGGTAAAATGTATTAATCCCACTCCAATTAGTACAACAGTAGGGAAAGTATTAGATTGCAGGGGAGTAAAATGTACTATTCCCACTCCAGGCAGTGCAACTGTAGGGAAAGTGTTGGATTGTGGTGGGCTAACGTACTATTCCCACTCCAATCAGTACAATAGTAAGGAGAGTGTTGGATTCTGGAGAGGTAAAATGTAATATTCCCATCCCAGTCAGTACAACAGTGGGGAAAGTTTTGGATAGCTGAGGGGTAAAATGTACGATTCCCACTTGAGTCAGTACAACAGTAGGGAAAGTGTTGGATTGCGGGGAAGTAACATTTACTATTCCCCTCCAATAAGTGCAACAATAGGGGAAGTGGTGGATTGCAGAGGGCTAAAATTTACCATTCCAACTCCAGTCCTTACAACAGTGGGGCAAGTGTTGGATAGCGGAATGGTAAAATGTACTATTCCCACTCCAATAAATGCAACAGTAGGGAAGGTGCTGGAATGAAGAGAGGTAAAATGTACTATTCCCGCTCCAGTCAGTACAATAGTAGGGAAAGTGTTGGATTGTGTGGGGGGTTTAAGATTACTGTTTCCACTCCAGTCAGTGCAACATTAAAAAGAAACAAAATATCTTAAACAAAAAAATCTCAAAAACAAAGTGAATGAAGAAAAAATATAAATATGTACAAAAAACTAAAACATATATATTTAAAAAAAATATATAGAAACGTGATACAATGTTAAATACATATCACAAATAACTACAAATAATATTATAAATACAATACAAAAATAACTATCAGAAAAAATAAATGTTTCTATTTAGAAATTATTAATCAACAAAACATATTTATTACACACATTTAATTTAGTTACTTCCCACCCTATAACCCCACAAAACTCACAACCTGCACATAAAACATAACTTTAAAACAACACACTCATAAAATCTAACATAAAATTATTTACACAATTGACATAATTAATGATCTATGTAATAATTAATATTAATTCAAAGATTATTTATTGTTACAATTAATTCACTCTCCAAACCATATCCATACACAACCCACAACCCACATCTAAATCCTTTAAAAAAAATTAATTGCACAATTCAGATAATACATTATCAATAACACAAATATTATTAATTAAAAACTGAGGCCCTTATTATGATGTTGGGAGGAAAGTCATCTGAAAGCTAGTAGAAGCTTTACGCCCGGCATCATAGGTTTCCGTCAGTATTATGATACCGGCGGTCAGAGGTAAAGCTACAAGGGAAATCTCTGCTTCGGACGGGCTCATGTAGCCCGTTGGGATGGCGATTGGGACTGTATCTCAATAGACGGCGGAGCCAGCCCCAGCTCCGCCAGGGAAAGGCAGGCAGAAAGTGACTAGGGGGCCACTTCCCCTGACCCTCTGCTGTAGGATTGTAGGGGGCATTTATGGTGCCCCCCTAAATATCCCTCCTCCATGTGGCAGGCACCGCATGATGCAGGGATGTTTCAAAACATCCATTTTTGTTTTAAAGCTTGTGCTGCAGCCCGTTAGAAGCCACTGTACAAGCTGCAATAGAGAAATTGATGTTTCCAACACCCCAAAAAAAGTTGGATCCTAATACTGTAAATGGAACCGCTGACTTATAATTTGGTGGGTCCATTCCGCTAACGTGTCGCTCTGACCGACATCATAATCAGGCTCTGAATATTAGTTCATTAAAATTAATTAACTTTCCACTCTTTACAACTATAAACCCAAAAACCCACATAAGAGGAGCATGCAAAGCCCAATTGCCAACAACACCCGCTCATGTGGCCCATAGACAGGCTGTATGCTCCAAGTGAATACGCCACAAAAATGCCAACTTCCTAAAAATTTTATTTTCTAAATTGAAATGTAAAATCTGACTTCACCATACAGTATCATTTCTCATTGCAATTCCAGACACCAAACGTGAACTGGTTTCATGTTCCCATTTGCACTTTACAGTCTACTGGATGTCTAAAGGTATCTCCAATGTTATCATATGAGCGAGATAGGCTTTGCGTTAGTGATAAACTAATTTAAGAATTTTACACTACCAGGACATGTAAAACTTAAAGGCACGTGCCCTACTTTTCAAATACATTGCATCCTGCCCTTTTGGGCTGTTCAGGGCCTAATCTAGCAGGTGACCTGTATGTAATAAAAGGAAGGTTCAGACCTGGTAATACATTTATTTTGCCGAGTTGAACTGAAAGTTAAAAACTACACACACAGGCTGCCATGACAGACCTGAGACATGTTTATAGTGCTACTTAAGTGAGTGGCACAATCAGTGTTGCAAGCACACTATTAGCATTTAATTCACAGGTCCTGGCCATTACAATGGACGTGCAAGTAAATTAAATATGCCAGTTGGGTACCAGTTAATTCCACCATGTTTTAAGGCACTTCACTGGTTAGCAGATGTAAACTTTGCTGCAAAATATAAGTCAGCAAACAGGAGGTCTGAAGGCAAAATGTAAGTGGGAAAACCACACCAAGGATTCTTGGTCTAACAGTTATGAAACCCTAATCAAGCAGCAGCCATAATCTCTGTCAGGATGAGGTCACAAGATAACCCCAACTGAACCTGTGCTTAACCCTTTGGCACAAAGCAGTCAGGCTTAATTGCAGGGCATATGTGAAGTATTTATGCAGCACTTCAAACACTAATAAAGTGAAAACACAACACAAGAAAATCCCACACCAACTTAGAAACATCGAGCAAAATGTAATAAATTATGTAACACCAAAATGACAAATGACAAAAAGCCAATCAGTAGAACTAGAGATATGCAGCTTTGAAGATTTAAGTGAAAATAGTGCCAAAAAGCACAAACCACTCACTGTATTTATCTGTAGACGCCAGACCTGGACCAAGGTATACATTCAGGCTGACCAAGATGGAGCGTTGGCAGGTTACAGGGTCCAAGCTAAGCCTGCTGATCAAAGTACATTAAGGGCCAGATGTAGGTTAGTATATTTTACCGATTCATAAATACCGAATTTTACCGATTCGGTATTTATGAATCAGTAAAATAGAAGGGGGGAGATTTAGGTAGAATCGGTAATTGAATTAGTAAATACCGATTCGGTAATGCCCATTGATTCCTATGGGCATTGAAGCCCATAGGAATCAATGGGCATTACCGAATCGGTATTTACCGATTCGGTAAATACCAAATGTTGCAAGGGTGCAGGGGGTGTCACTTTGACACCCTCTAGCACCCCGAATTCAGGCATGTGTGACATGTGGCACACAGACATGCCTAAGGGCATGTCTGTCTGTCACATGCCATAGGTGTACATGCACACATGTGCATGCACACCTGGAATCGGTTTTTTACCACCCAATTGGATTGGGTGGTAAAATACCGATACGGTAAGGCCTGTGGGACTCAGAAGAATCCCACCTACATCTCAAAATTACCGAATCGGTAAAACTACCGATTCGGTATTTTACCGATTCGGTAAATTTACCGATTTGGTAAATTTAACGAATCGGTAAAATAGGGCCCCTACATGCCAAAAACTTAATACCAGTCGGTAACGGACGAAATCGACCGTTCCCGGCCGGTATTTTGGCTTCTACATCTGGCCCTAAATTATTTAACTTAAATCCAGGTTGCAGAGCATTGTGAGATCCCACTTTGAAGATGGGTTGTGCAGAGGCAGTTCCCTGGAGGTGTGATGCTGTGATACAAAGTTCTGTGTCATCGTCAAGGATGCCTTCGACTGAGTGCTTGCAGTTTAATGTCCTGCATCAAAGATGCGTCACACACCTGCTGTTCCAAAATAGCTGCAGGGCTGCCATGCGGAGTCCTGCGTTATCATTGAGGATGTCGTCTACGTTGGGCATGTGACGCGAAGGTCTGCGTCAAGGAGGCATGGCACAGCAGTGGTTCAGAGAAGACTGGGTGCTGCAATGCAAATTATCTGCATCAGGCTGGTCCGAAGAGGAGTTGTGAGAAAATGTGTCTTGCTGCACCATTTTTGCCCACAGGACCAAAGGTGGTCTGGCAGAGCACCTTCAAGTCCACCTCCAAGGGTCATAGACTGGGGTAGCAAAACTCACAGTAGACATAGTCCAGTTGCTGGGATCAAGGAGGCTGGAGCCTTTTCGTTCCTCAGGCTCTGATAGGAGGCCAGAGAACTAGCACTTGGAGTCACACTTTTAGTCCTAGAATCAAGAGGCAGGTCCAGTACTTTCAAACAGGCAGCAGCGGCGAAGCAGCAGTACTTCTGAGAATTCCACAGATCCAGAAATGTACTGAACAGTTGGGTCTGGTTCTTCAATATTTAGACCTAGTACCCACTTTGAAGCAGGAGTAGGTTCTGGATGTTTTCACCACCCAGAGTCGTTTGGAATTTCCTCCCTCCCAGCCCTGTCCCAGTGTGTCTGGGGTTACATTTGACTAGTGACAAACCCTTTGTGAGTATGCTCAGACAAATCCGTTGTGATGTGTAAGTGTGGTAGGTGACAGCACCACCCCCTAATAAAGTCAGAGACAGCCTATCATACTAACACTAATACTCCTCTGTCTCACTGTCTGGGAGAAAGATACAAAGACCAACTGCAGCTCCACCTAGTCATGTGACCCAAGATACGGGCTGCAGGAACCAAATGGTTGGA
The DNA here is from genome assembly GCF_964263255.1 of Lissotriton vulgaris. Classification (NCBI taxonomy): domain Eukaryota; kingdom Metazoa; phylum Chordata; class Amphibia; order Caudata; family Salamandridae; genus Lissotriton; species Lissotriton vulgaris. The sequence goes on from NC_141695.1 coordinate 267,535,516, forward strand.
ACAAGTAAATGCCAACTTTCTAAAAGTGGAATTTACAGAATGGGATTTGAAAACCGACTTTACCATTAAAGATATAGTACTTTAGACACAAACTTCAACAGTCCTCCCTGCTCCCAATTGAAAGTTATCACTTCAGTTAAGTTCCGTTCAGTTCAGTTCAACTTTATTCGGATACGATAGTACCCATAAAAGCACAAAAACATAAATACATCACAATAATTGATACAAAGATTAAAATTCCATATACATATATCCAAAATGCCTGGTGCAAAGACGACCATCATGTTAATATATACAATTGTTAAAACAGTTCAAAGATTATGTCATATATGATCAGGGATCCATCATAGACCTACGCGCCCTTATTGCAGTTTTAAGAAAAGTGCCAGTGCGGAAAATCAATTCAACAACATCTAAGTCTAGTATGCAATGATACACCACCTCCAAAGTAATTGGTCTTCTCTTGTTAAAATATGGATAAAAAAACGGTTTAGAGTATTTAAGATAATATTTACAGAAGAATATAAAATGCATAATAGTTTGCTCACTCCTCCCGTCAGAAGAGCACAAATTTTGGTTAAAATTTGGGCTATAACCCAGTGGAAAACAAAGTGCAAATCGGATTCTGCTAGCTCTTAATCGAAACAAAAGGCTCCTTTCCCAACGGCTCATCGGTAAGGTCAAATACATATGAAGCGGATAACAGTGCTGTTCAATAGCCATATAATTTCGCACAATTTGTTTCCTAGACTCCACCACATCCCGCTCCTTATTACATAGGGAGTACAAAGCATTCCGCAGTTCCTTTTTTGGAACTGATTCTGCTAATATGGGATCCAGGAAGACATTTTCTCTATTTACGCTGAGCAAGCTTCTGAGCACACCGCTTATCCATGGGATTTCTAAGCCTTTATCGCAATGTAAACAATCCTTAATAATCTGCTGTGTCAAGAATGCCGCTTCGTTCTTCCACACTGATACCCACATAAGTGCCGGTCGTGCCCGAATAAAATCAGTTATAAAATTGACGTTGAGCTCCTTGTGACATATATATTGGGGGGTTGAGATTGGGGAGCTCAGTAGTTTCCTGCAAAACCTGCTGTATTGCTGAGCAGTTGGCCATTCCCCAGATCTCGACACCGAATGTACCCAACGGGGTGCACTGGAGTGTGTATATTTTCTGTACTGCTAAAAGAGCACCCGTGGTCTTAGGGCAGGGTAGACTTAAAATTGAATTGGTGGCCTTTGAGAACTTGCTCCTGGGGTGAGCTAAATGCTCACTCCAGGAACCGTTCGCAGCAAAGGCCAGACCTAAGTAAAGAAAAGATCTTACAGAAGTCAATTTTTGACCGTCTATTGTGATCAAGCCTATTTCACGCTTCCCTGGAAGGAAAGGATTTCTTAAAATGTACCCGCAGTTCTAACTCTTCCATATAATTGTTAAAATTTTGGACAAGAAGACGCAGGGAATTTGAAGTGCGGCCTATAAGAACCGCATCATCTGCGTAAAGAAGCACGGGGATGGGCTCTTTATTAATGTATGGGACATCTTGAGTAGCCGTTTTCAAAGTGGTGTTCAGCCCATTAATATATATAATAAAAAGCAGGGGGGCCAATCCTTACTTGAGCCTGGAGGTCTCTGTGTAAATATACTAAAACATTTACCAGTGTTTCATCCAACCGTCTGCTGAAAGGAATGCCCACAGCTTTGAACTGTTCACTAGATCAAAGGCTGTGGACAGGTCCCTAAAAGCCATGTAGATGGTGGTCCTCCTTGCAATAGTATATTTTCCGACAATTAAGTTTAGGTTTAGACATTGTTCAATCATTCCAACCTGAATCAGAAGTTTTCTTTCCAATATACATACAGTGGGCTTTTTGACCATCACTTTTTTTCAATGAGTTTTTTTCATTCATTGGTACAGCTCAGAGGGGTATTTTTCTTTCACTTAATATTAATGGGGTGCATGCAGATGCAATGCATGAGAGACTATTTTACATTGTCTAAAACACATTGGGCACAGGGCACTAAAAATTAAAACAGGAAAAGCTTGTGTACCGTATTCCATAAATCTATGTTGAAAAAAAAAATACACTTTTTCTGGATAAGGAACCTCTCGCACGTAATGTGGCATGCTTCATGAAAGGTAAACGGGCTAAATATCGATTCCAAAATATAGACAAACCAAAATATCGAGTCCAAAATATAGAATGGACAAAATATCGAATGGACAGAATATAGACATCAAAAATATCATTTTGAAGTTAAGTAATGTAATATCGATTTAAAAATATAGACAGTCAAAATATCGAAGTACATAATATAGTTCATTAAAAATATTAAATTTTTTAAAATATCGAAATTTTTAAGTGTTTTTTATGTTAGGCATGTGTGAAAACTGTATATATGTTTGTAATTTATTTTAAGTAATTAACTTTATGTTATTTAATTATTATGTAATTTAATTCTGTAGCGTGTTGGGGGTTTATAGGGGAATAGGGTGGGATAAATCATTTTTATTAATTGATTAATTGATAACTATGTGAATAATATTATTTTATTTTTTGTAGCGGGTTCTGGGTTTATAGGGGAATAGGGTGGGAAGTAATTTAATTATAGTTAATTAAACATGTTAATTAATTAATTAGTATTTATTTTGAATAAATTGTTAATTAATTTTTATTTGGTAATTAATTAATTATTAATTGCTAATGTAAATTTATTGATTGATTAATTTATAATCATGTGATTTATAATAATTTATTTACACTAGAGGGATAGTAAAATTTACCCCTATGCTATCCAACGCTTTCCCTGCTGATGCACTCTCTCGAGTGGAAATAGTAATTTTTACCCCTACGCTATCCAACGCTTTCCCTACTGTTGCACTCACTGGAGTGGGAATAGTAATTTTTACCCCTACGCTATCCACCGCTTTCCCTACTGTTGCACTCTCTGGAGTGGGAATAGTAATTTTTACCCCTACGCTATCTAACTGTTTCCCTACTGTTGCGCTCACTGGAGTGGGAATAGCCATTTTTACCCCTACGCTATCCAACGCTTTCCCTACTGTCGCACTCTCTGGAGTGGGAATAGTAATTTTTACCCCTACACTATCCAACACTTTCCCTACTGTTGCACTCTCTGGAGTGGGAATAGTAATTTTTAACCCCTACGCTTTCCAACGCTTTCCCTACTGTTGCACTCTCTGGAGTGGGAATAGTAATTTTTACCCCTACGCTATCCAACGCTTTCCCTACCTTTGCACTCACTGGAGTGGGAATAGTAATTTTTACCCCTACGCTATTCAACGGTTTACCTACTTTCACACTCTCTGGAGTGGGAATAGTAATTTGTACCCCCACGCTATCCAACGCTTTCCCTAATGTTGCACTCTCTGGAGTGGGAATAGTAATTTTTACCCCTACGCTATCCAACGCTTTCCCTACTGTTGCACTCACTGGAGTGGGAATAGTAATCTTTACCCCTCCGCTATCCAATGCTTTTCCTACTGTTGCACTCACTCTAGGGGGAATAGTAATCTTTACCCCTACGCTATCCAACGCTTTCACTACTGTTGCACTCTCTGGAGTGGGAATAGTAATCTTTACCCCTCCGCTATCCAACGCTTTCCCTACTGTTGCACTCTCTGGAGTGGGAATAGTAAATTTTACCCCTACGCTATCCAACGCTTTCCCTACTGTTGCACTCTTTGGAGTAGGAATAGTAATTTTTACCCCTACGCTATCCAATGCTTTCCCTACTGTTGCACTTCCAGGAGTGGGAATAGTAATTTTTACACCACTGCTATCCTATGGTAATAACAGTGTGTATTTTTTATCAATATTATGTTTATATATATATATATATATATATACATATATATATATATATATATATATATATATATATATATATATATATATATATATACATATATATATATAGATTGTATATATTTTTATATGTTACATTAATTATTTAATAATTTTAAAGTAATTTAAGTATTTCTAAGTATATTTTAGCTATGTATTTTTAATATTTTTTTAATTTTACATTATTTTTAACAAATTCGATATTTTTCCAATGTATATATATAAACTATATTTTGGATTCAATATTTTGGTACTTACCTGTTTGTAGATAGGAATTCGATATTTTGTCTGTTGATATTTTGGCGGCAATATTTTGGGTAGTCTATATTTTGTCCGTCGATATTTAGTCAGTGATCCTTCATCAAAGGCTTCCTCACCCCACCCTGGTTTACACTCTGGTATTTATATCTGGATACTTGCTTTTATCCAGGAACTATAACTTAGCAACCATTTCCTCATATTTCTGAAGCCGAGTCTGCCCTGGGAGTGACATTTCACCAGGGTAGGGTGAAAACACCTATGATGAAGCATGCCATATTTTGTGGGCAGGGCATCATCATCTAGTAAAACTGGAACTGGTTTTTAAACCGAGGGATATTGAATACAGAACAAAAAGGTTTTTGGTGCCCTGCGTCTACTGTGTTTGGATGTGTTCATTTTTGGGTGGACGCACTGTATGCACTTTGTATCCCTCTTGATCTCCTTGTGCCTCTGCCTTTATTGTCTGCTCATTGATAGCATGTGCATGCACAGGCATGAAGAAAGACACACTTCTGCATGCCTGTCTTTATATATACTAGCACATTAAACCCAGAACCAATAACCTTGCCATTATGTTGTTCACTATATCAATGCAGGTGTAATCAGTTGGCGAGCGAATGATTCATTTGCTAATAATGGTACAGTAGCCCCATAAATGTATGTGCCTTTCGTGCAAGTCACCACAACACCTCGAACAGATGGAAAAAAAGCAGAGACAAACATTGGCTGTAATCAAATACAATACCAAAAGATAACATAACATGAAGTTCATATGAAAAATTGACAATGTCAAAGAACAGCAAGTAAAAAAGTGTTCAACAGCTGAGTGTGAATATAATACTGGAGATCTACCACTGAAGAGATCATGCAATTGTATCAAATTTAAGTTACCAAAATAAAATGTATATATGAGAAATGTAATACATGGTGATTTTACGTTTTGCTTATAGCACAAAGTGAAGGCAAATTTGTTTTGGTTTTTGAATCGTTCACTGATTTAAACTTTTTTGATCTGCAGGTCACAATTTCAAATCCAAGCAAGGCCACCTCAGCCTTCCATCCTCTGAAGGTTTTCAAACAGAGTATTACTGACGGTAACAGTAACAATGGTTAGGGTGATGCAGTGAGCTAATACAACCCTCAATATTTGGCTCCCCTGGTCAGATCTTTGAATCACGGTAGGCCCATTCAGCCTTTCATACTTCTGAGGTCGATGAAATGAGTACGGTTGAGTAGTAGAAAGCACTTGTTGTTTTAACCTCAAGATTTAATTCAGGGATAATATGCACTTTACAAATAAACATTTTGTTTACTTGCAGTACTTATAAATGACAGAATGACATGAAGAGCTATACATAATCACTTTAATATTCCTTCCATCCAGCATCTTCAGTGTAGGGGTGAATTTCAACCCCTTAAGGAACATGACTGCATTCCCCACTAACACAATCATAGAAGCCACAATTACATTACCGAACACATAGAAATACACAGCAAAATGTCTTCTACATAGCCAAGACACTCATCCCCTCACCTGTCCTTAGCAAAATAGACTTTTGCGGTATTCTACTAGTCGGTCTCCCACTATACCCTTTTACCCCACAAAATAAAGTTCTTAAATTTCACTAAAAGAACTCACTTCAACCTCTCGGCACACTCCTTCCTATAACTAGTATATGTTGACTGCTATACTGGAAAACAGACTTTCGGAAAGGGTAATTTGTTCTATTTGAGATTAAAAACTGTTTTAGAACTAGTTTGCCTCTCAGCTCAGTCCCTGAGGATCAACAGCCAACCCTGGCTTACCAGTGACCCTCACCCGGGTTTTCATTGGCTTGGTGTCTGGGAGCTCGAAGACATGGGTGGTGTGTGCAAGGGATCCCTTGACGACGATTAGCTATCAAGAAGGGTGGCAGAATAAGGGTCAGCTTTTACTTAGCTCTTCCTTTCTCATGAAAATTGCGGATTGAACTTTCAGGACCCCTCATTCATTTAGGAGAGTGGTACAATGGAGGGCCAGAGGTCCTGCAATTAAAGGATGGATGTTGCCACTTTGGCAGAGGGACTCATGGGACTTTTGCAGTAAATTATTTAAAAAAAAGCTGACAAGGGAGGTGAGAAAGATTGGGTGAAGGGAATTTTCCAGTGACTGGCTATTGCGCAGTGCTGGACTGGAACCTTACCACCTCTTCAAAGCAGTCTTGCTCCTGTGAATAAAGCATCTTTCAAGAAGAAATCTGGAAAAAAGATGACTCAAGCATACATGACTTGCTTGATCCCAGGACTGGAACTGCTCTCCAAGAGTAAAGTGCTTAGATTCCTGTTACCTGACAGAGGGACGTCAGAGGTAGAATGGCTCATGACTGTGAGGACTGCACCCTGCAGAAGCCTTGACTGTTCAGAAGCATGCCTCAGGGCCTGAGAGCTCACTGGGAATGTTCCCAGAAAGTTAGAAAAAAATGGTTTTAGTCATTTGTTTTTAGTCAAGACTGCTGGACATTGGCTTCTCTGCAGGGTTTCCCCACACCCACACCCACACCCACAACTTTCTGTCTTCACCCTCCTGTTTTCTCAGCCTTTTTCTTGGCTTTTAGAACTCTCTGCACATTATCACTGCCAACTGGTGCTAAATGGCTGGTGCAGCCTCCTTTAAACAAGGTGAAGTCGGCTTACACCCAAGTGGCACATTTAATTTACTTTTAGGTCCTTAGTAAAAGTGGTACAGCATGACCCAGGGCCTGTAATTAAATGCTACTAGTGGGCCAGTATCACTGATTGTGCCACCCACTTGAGTTGACCTTTTAAACATGTGTCAGGCCTGCCATTGCAGCCTGTGCATGCTAAGCCCCGGCAAAGGGTGGGCCATCTGTGGCCGTCAGGGGCCGAAAGGGGCTGGGCTGGGCCACCCCATTTGGCATTTTTAACAAGGACTACTGACCCACAGAAGTAAGGTAATGTGCTAATCGTATTAAATCTAGTTGACAAATTCATTCCTCCCAGATCATTAACGCATTGAGCGTCACTAAGTTACTAACTGACCCCACTGCTAAAATGAGTAAACGGAGGGGGGTAGTTGGAACTCTAGATGATTTTATTATAAGGGCCAAATCGGTGCTTATACATGAGATACAGGCAACCGAGAGACGATTGTCTTTAGATCTTGCCCAGCTCCAACCGCGTCTGTCACCTGGGGGTACTTTGGACCTAATGTCTTCTGACATTCTAAGATCTTTCCCTTTGCCTTTAAGTCCTGATATAGTAGTTACAAACATACCGTCTTCATCCCCTTCTGCTAACCAGGATCTAAGCGCCCCTGCATGCAATACATGAGGGATGATGAGCAAGATAGCCAGAGGGCGGACACTGGCTGCTTCAGCACTTGGGGGAAAGAAAAATGCACCAAAAATAAACCAGTCAAAGTCCAGGCAAAAAACGATAGACTCTAATACAGACGTCCTGTGCAGTAGTGTTGGTAGCAGCGGCAATGGAACAGTTGAAGCCCAGATGACCAACTCTATCTCCACCAAGACTGAAGATCCTCTATTTAATGGCCCTTATACAACCGATATGGGTATCGAAATTTTAAACACTTTGATGGAAGGATTTGAATCCAGACTGGATGATCTAATGGAGATTTTTGTTAAGAAACTTGATGTCTTATGGAAGAAAATGTCTAAGACAAAAACTGTGGCAGCAAACACAAATAGTGGTGGGGACGGGAAAATTGCTCTGCACCAGTATCGAATGGTCAAACAAATGGTCAAACAAATTGTAATGCTGCTTCGCAATCCAGAAGCGCAGTTGACCACATGGCGCCACCCCAAGCTGCCTTATGCAAATCATGTGGGAATAGGGGGGCTTCCCTAGCAAAAAGCGATGATCATATTAATAGAAGCAGCAGGTTGACAATAGGGAAGAATGGTATGGGTACTCACAAGGGGGGCAACAATCAAGGCAGGTGCCTAAAAAAGGCTTAAGGCCAGTTAATGGCACCAACGATGTGAATAGAGATCTCAGTAAGTCTGGTTCTAATTTTAATTTGGATGTTTTACATCTCCCACCAGCCTCCGCCCCATATGTGCTTGTCCTAATTGGCGTCCCTGCGCTTAGAGAGGGACAGAGAGAGTCCTGGTCTGATCTCCAAAACAAGTCGGTAGACTGGCTTCATAAACACAAAAATTTTGATCCGCATAGGATGGAGGAAATAATCATGGCCAGGAGAGTAGGGTGAGTCGGACCATCAAATAAATGTATAGATACGGATTGCATTGTTTTAAACTTTAGAAGGCCCCAACAGGTCCGTCGCCTTCTATCCATTACAGATGAATCATTTAACCCCAACTAATATTAGCACACTTCTTCTGGGTTACTTCTATAAGCCATCCTTAACTCCAAACAGAAACACTGAAACAGATATGCCCCTATCGAATGGTTTTCATATCCTCTCTGGTCTGGATACACAAGATTGACCATTAGACATGGTATCTAATGTAGAAGCCAATGATACGCCAATCTTAAACGTATCAATTATACCTAATCGCTCCCCAGAGATGATAAACTCAGTAAAAAGTGGCAATGGAGTTACCCTGAGTGTATTGAGCTGGAATGTGGCAGGTCTACATTCAAAACTTGATACTATAGACTGGATACACATGATTAGGGAATATGACATCATCATGTTCCCTGGAAACCTTGGCCACAGAAGAATTATACATCGAGGGGTTCCATTGTTTCAGTGTGCTATCCCAAACACCCAGGATGGGGAGACCATCGGGAGGACTGTTTATAGGGATTAATGTGGCTGCTGGGGGAAGCTTTAAGGTAATCCCTACCTATATCTTAGATTATCAGGTAGTACTGCGTAAAAAAGGGATTCATTTCCATTTGATACATTTTTATAATAATGATTTTCAGTCAGTTCCAAACAAGAGTTTTATAAAGCTTTTTGACTTTATTTCAGATTTGGATAATCAGTCCAATAATGGGAATCTTCTGGGTATTTTAGTGGGGGGTGATTTTAATGCTAAAATTCTCGGTATACACCCTGAAAAGGGAATGACCTATTATGGACAATCGACAAGTAGAGGTAGAGAACTTGACAGGTTTATAAGATCCCATAATTTGTCCAATGTTATGGACCTGGTCGCACAGTCAACCACGAACAATCATCCAACCTATAGGGGAAGGGGTTGTAGTTCTATCATAGATTTCATTTTCGTTTGCCCTCTGATAGAAAAACAGCTGGTATCTGCTGAAGTTGTACCCTCTGACTATGGAAATCATTATCCCATTAACATATCGATACACACTGCCCATAGGCCTATTTTTTAGACCGAATGTGGGGCCACAAACCTAATGGTGTCAACTGATAATTTAAGATTGTGTTGGAATGGGGTAGATAACTCCGAAATTTTCAGGAAAGTGGCAAGGGACAAAATGCCTCTGATTGTTTCTTGCCTTTCATTAGAATTACCACCGGTACAGATAATTGGGGATTTTGGGAAGATCTATCAGAAAATCAAATCCCTACTCTCCAGACGGTCGCCTCAAGTGGCACCCATCCCCAGGTGGTTCAACAATGAATGCGCACAAGCAAACAGGAATTTACGCAGGGCACTTTCAGCCACTCAGAGGTGTATAAAAGAAGTTAAACTGGCCAGAAAGTATATTGAGGTAATCAGAGATAGGAAGAAGGATCTCCTGAGTGAACGATGGTATAAAATGTCTGAGGCTGCTAGCCACAAAAAGGGTAACATCTTTTGGGCGGCAGTCAGGGAGGTCCGTTCTATGGGCCAGTCCTCGACGCCGATTAGCTGTAATATCGCCAGCGATGCACAGGTTGAACATTTTTCAGGTATTTATGCCCCTCCACTTCCATGTGAGGCAACCTTTAATCCAGGTAGCCCAGCACACATAGAAATGAGCATTTTAGAACTTGTGGAAGCCATTAACCAGAGCCTAAGTAATAAGGCGCCGGGCCCAGACGGGCTCCCTATTGATTTAATTAAGTGGAACCCGGATTTCTGGGCCCTTTGCTTTTGAATGTTTTTAAAAATTTAACTTTGACAAAAATTTCCGAGACTTGGGCCAGAAGTATAATAGTCCCGGTTTTGTAGAAAGGAGATAGATCTCTTCAGTGCAATTTAGACCTATTTCTCTAATAGAAAATACTCTTACATTTTTAGGAAGAGTCCTGTACCACAAACTGGTGGGATGGACAGAAGCAAATGCCATCTTGGACCCATGCCAGCTCGGATTTAGGGGCAAGGTTGGAATGATTGAACAATGTCTAAACCTAAACTTAATTGTCGTAAAATATACTATTGCAAGGAGGACCACCATCTACATGGCTTTTAGGGACCTGTCCACAGCCTTTGATCTAGTGAACAGTTCAAACTGTGGGCATTCCTTTCAGCAGACGGTTGGATGAAACACTGGTAAATGTTTTAGTATATTTACACAGAGACCTCCAGGCTCAAGTAAGGATTGGCCCCCCTGCTTTTTATTATATATATATTAATGGGCTGAACACCACTTTGAAAACGGCTACTCAAGATGTCCCATACATTAATAAAGAGCCCATCCCCGTGCTTCTTTACGCAGATGATGCGGTTCTTATAGGCCGCACTTCAAATTCCCTGCGTCTTCTTGTCCAAAATGTTAACAATTATATGGAAGAGTTAGAACTGCGGGTACATTTTAAGAAATCCTTTCCTTCCAGGGAAGCGTGAAATAGGCTTGATCACAATAGACGGTCAAAAATTGACTTCTGTAAGATCTTTTCTTTACTTAGGTCTGGCCTTTGCTGCGAACGGTTCCTGGAGTGAGCATTTAGCTCACCCCAGGAGCAAGTTCTCAAAGGCCACCAATTCAATTTTAAGTCTACCCTGCCCTAAGACCACGGGTGCTCTTTTAGCAGTACAGAAAATATACACACTCCAGTGCACCCCGGTGGCTACATTCGGTGTCGAGATCTGGGGAATGGCCAACTGCTCAGCAATACAGCAGGTTTTGCAGGAAACTACTGAGCTCCCCAATCTCAACCCCCCAATATATATGTCACAAGGAGCTCAACGTCAATTTTATAACTGATTTTATTCGGGCACGACCGGCACTTATGTGGGTATCAGTGTGGAAGAACGAAGCGGCATTCTTGACACAGCAGAATATTAAGGATTGTTTACATTGCGATAAAGGCTTAGAAATCCCATGGATAAGCGGTGTGCTCAGAAGCTTGCTCAGCGTAAATAGAGAAAATGTCTTCCTGGATCCCATATTAGCAGAATCAGTTCCAAAAAAGGAACTGCGGAATGCTTTGTACTCCCTATGTAATAAGGAGCGGGATGTGGTGGAGTCTAGGAAACAAATTGTGCGAAATTATATGGCTATTGAACAGCACTGTTATCCGCTTCATATGTATTTGACCTTACCGATGAGCCGTTGGGAAAGGAGCCTTTTGTTTCGATTAAGAGCTAGCAGAATCCGATTTGCACTTTGTTTTCCACTGGGTTATAGCCCAAATTTTAACCAAAATTTGTGCTCTTCTGACGGGAGGAGTGAGCAAACTATTATGCATTTTATATTCTTCTGTAAATATTATCTTAAATACTCTAAACCGTTTTTTTATCCATATTTTAACAAGAGAAGACCAATTACTTTGGAGGTGGCGTATCATTGCATACTAGACTTAGATGTTGTTGAATTGATTTTCCGCACTGGCACTTTTCTTAAAACTGCAATAAGGGCGCGTAGGTCTATGATGGATCCCTGATCATATATGACATAATCTTTGAACTGTTTTAACAATTGTATATATTAACATGATGGTCGTCTTTGCACCAGGCATTTTGGATATATGTATATGGAATTTTAATCTTTGTATCAATTATTGTGATGTATTTATGTTTTTGTGCTTTTATGGGTACTATCGTATCCGAATAAAGTTGAACTGAACTGAACGGAACTTAACTGAAGTGATAACTTTCAATTGGGAGCAGGGAGGACTGTTGAAGTTTGTGTCTAAAGTACTATATCTTTAATGGTAAAGTCGGATTTTAAATCCCATTCTGTAAATTCCACTTTTAGAAAGTTGGCATTTACTTGTTCCAACCATTTGGTTCCTGCAGCCCGTATCTTGGGTCACATGACTAGGTGGAGCTGCAGTTGGTCTTTGCATCTTTCTCCCAGACAGTGAGACAGAGGAGTATTAGTGTTGGTATGATAGGCTGTCTCTGACTTTATTAGGGGGTGGTGCTGTCACCTACCACACTTACACATCACAACTGATTTGTCTGAGCATACTCACAAAGGGTTTGTCACTAGTCAAATGTAACCCCAGACACACTGGGACAGGGCTGGGAGGGAGGAAATTCCAAACGACTCTGGGTGGTGAAAACCTCCAGAACCTACTCCTGCTTCAAAGTGGGTACTAGGTCTAAATATTGAAGAACCAGACACAACTCTTCAGTACATTTCTGGATCTGTGGAATTCTCAGAAGTACTGCTGCTTCGCCGCTGCTGCCTGTTTGAAAGTACTGGACCTGCCTCTTGATTCTAGGACTAAAAGTGTGACTCCAAGTGCTAGTTCTCTGGCCTCCTATCAGAGCCTGAGGAACGAAAAGGCTCCAGCCTCCTTGATCCCAGCAACTGGACCATGTCTACTGTGAGTTTTGCTACCCCAGTCTATGACCCTAGGAGGTGGACTTGAAGGTGCTCTGCCAGACCACCTTTGGTCCTGTGGGCAAAAATGGTGCAGCAAGACACATTTTCTCACAACTCCTCTTCGGACCAGCCTGATGCAGATAATTTGCATTGCAGCACCCAGTCTTCTCTGAACCACTGCTGTGCCATGCCTCCTTGACGCAGACCTTTGCGTCACATGCCCAACGTAGACGACATCCTCAATGATAACGCAGGACTCCGCATGGCAGCCCTGCAGCTATTTTGGAACAGCAGGTGTGTGACGCATCTTTGATGCAGGACATTAAACTGCAAGCACTCAGTCGAAGGCATCCTTGACGATGACACAGAACTTTGTATCACAGCATCACACCTCCAGGGAACTGCCTCTGCACAACCCATCTTCAAAGTGGGATCTCACAATGCTCTGCAACCTGGATTTAAGTTAAATAATTTAGGGCCAGATGTAGAAGCCAAAATACCGGTCGGGAACGGCCGATTTCGGCCGTTACCGACTGGTATTAAGTTTTTGGCATGTAGGGGCCCTATTTTACCGATTCGGTAAATTTACCAAATCGGTAAATTTACCGAATCGGTAAAATACCGAATCGGTAGTTTTACCGATTCGGTAATTTTGAGATGTAGGTGGGATTCTTCAGGCCTTACCGAATCAGTATTTTACCACCCAATCCAATTGGGTGGTAAAAAACCGATTCCAGGTGTGCATGCACATGTGTGCATGTACACCTATGGCATGTGACAGACAGACATGCCCTTAGGGCATGTCTGTGTGCCACATGTCACACATGCCTGAATTCGGGGTGCTAGAGGGTGTCAAAGTGACACCCCCTGCACCCTTGCAACATTTGGTATTTACCGAATCGGTAAATACCGATTCGGTAATGCCCATTGATTCCTATGGGCTTCAATGCCCATAGGAATCAATGGGCATTACCGAATCGGTATTTACCGATTCCGTAAATACTGATTCTTACAGAATCGGTAATTCAATTACCGATTCTACCTAAATCTCCCCCCTTCTATTTTACTGATTCATAAATACCGAATCGGTAAAATTCGGTATTTATGAATCGGTAAAATATACTAACCTACATCTGGCCCTTAATGTACTTTGATCAGCAGGCTTAGCTTGGACCCTGTAACCTGCCAACGCTCCATCTTGGTCAGCCTGAATGTATACCTTGGTCCAGGTCTGGCGTCTCCAGATAAATACAGTGAGTGGTTTGTGCTTTTTGGCACTATTTTCACTTAAATCTTCAAAGCTGCATATCTCTAGTTCTACTGATTGGCTTTTTGTCATTTGTCATTTTGGTGTTACATAATTTATTACATTTTGCTCGATGTTTCTAAGTTGGTGTGGGATTTTCTTGTGTTGTGTTTTCACTTTATTAGTGTTTGAAGTGCTGCATAAATACTTCACATATGGCCTGCAATTAAGCCTGACTGCTTTGTGCCAAAGGGTTAAGCACAGGTTCAGTTGGGGTTATCTTGTGACCTCATCCTGACAGAGATTATGGCTGCTGCTTGATTAGGGTTTCATAACTGTTAGACCAAGAATCCTTGGTGTGGTTTTCCCACTTACATTTTGCCTTCAGACCTTCTGTTTGCTGACTTATATTTTGCAGCAAAGTTTACATCTGCTAACCAGTGAAGTGCCTTAAAACATGGTGGAATTAACTGGTACCCAACTGGCATATTTAATTTACTTGCACGTCCATTGTAAAGTGGCTCTACCTGTGGCCAGGACCTGTGAATTAAATGCTAATAGTGTGCTTGCAACACTGATTGTGCCACTCACTTAAGTAGCACTATAAACATGTCTCAGGTCTGTCATGGCAGCCTGTGTGTGTAGTTTTTAACTTTCAGTTCAACCCGGCAAAATAAATGTATTACCAGGTCTGAACCTTCCTTTTATTACATACAGGTCACCTGCTAGATTAGGCCCTGAACAGCCCAAAAGGGTAGGATGCAATGTATTTGAAAAGTAGGGCACGTGCCTTTAAGTTTTACATGTCCTGGTAGTGTAAAATTCTTAAATTAGTTTATCACTAACGCAAAGCTTATCTCGCTCATATGATAACATTGGAGATACCTTTAGACATCCAGTAGACTGTAAAGTGCAAATGGGAACATGAAACCAGTTCAAGTTTGGTGTCTGGAATTGCAATGAGAAATGATACTGTATGGTGAAGTCAGATTTTACATTTCAATTTAGAAAATAAAATTTTTAGGAAGTTGGCATTTTTGTGGCGTATTCACTTGGAGCATACAGCCTGTCTATGGGCCACATGAGCGGGTGTTGTTGGCAATTGGGCTTTGCATGCTCCTCTTATGTGGGTTTTTGGGTTTATAGTTGTAAAGAGTGGAAAGTTAATTAATTTTAATGAACTAATATTCAGAGCCTGATTATGATGTCGGTCAGAGCGACACGTTAGCGGAATGGAACCACCAAATTATAAGTCAGCGGTTCCATTTACAGTATTAGGATCCAACTTTTTTTGGGGTGTTGGAAACATCAATTTCTCTATTGCAGCTTGTACAGTGGCTTCTAACGGGCTGCAGCACAAGCTTTAAAACAAAAATGGATGTTTTGAAACATCCCTGCATCATGCGGTGCCTGCCACATGGAGGAGGGATATTTAGGGGGGCACCATAAATGCCCCCTACAATCCTACAGCAGAGGGTCAGGGGAAGTGGCCCCCTAGTCACTTTCTGCCTGCCTTTCCCTGGTGGAGCTGGGGCTGGCTCCGCCGTCTATTGAGATACAGTCCCAATCGCCATCCCAACGGGCTACATGAGCCCGTCCGAAGCAGAGATTTCCCTTGTAGTTTTACCTCTGACCGCCGGTATCATAATACTGACGGAAACCTATGATGCCGGGCGCAAAGCTTCTACTAGCTTTAAGATGACTTTCCTCCCAACATCATAATAAGGGCCTCAGTTTTTAATTAATAATATTTGTGTTATTGATAATGTATTATCTGAATTGTGCAATTAATTTTTTTTAAAGGATTTAGATGTGGGTTGTGGGTTGTGTATGGATATGGTTTGGAGAGTGAATTAATTGTAACAATAAATCATCTTTGAATTAATATTAATTATTACATAGATCATTAATTATGTCAATTGTGTAAATAATTTTATGTTAGATTTTATGAGTGTGTTATTTTAAAATTATGTTTTAGGTGCAGGTTGTGAGTTTTGTGGGGTTATAGGGTGGGAAGTAACTAAATTAAATGTGTGTAATAAATATGTTTTGTTGATTAATAATTTCTAAATAGAAACATTTATTTTTTCTGATAGTTATTTTTGTATTGTATTTATAATATTATTTGTAGTTATTTGTGATATGTATTTAACATTGTATCACGTTTCTATATATTTTTTTTAAATATATATGTTTTAGTTTTTTGTACATATTTATATTTTTTCTTCATTCACTTTGTTTTTGAGATTTTTTTGTTTAAGATATTTTGTTTCTTTTTAATGTTGCACTGACTGGAGTGGAAACAGTAATCTTAAACCCCCCACACAATCCAACACTTTCCCTACTATTGTACTGACTGGAGCGGGAATAGTACATTTTACCTCTCTTCATTCCAGCACCTTCCCTACTGTTGCATTTATTGGAGTGGGAATAGTACATTTTACCATTCCGCTATCCAACACTTGCCCCACTGTTGTAAGGACTGGAGTTGGAATGGTAAATGTTAGCCCTCTGCAATCCACCACTTCCCCTATTGTTGCACTTATTGGAGGGGAATAGTAAATGTTACTTCCCCGCAATCCAACACTTTCCCTACTGGTGTACTGACTCAAGTGGGAATCGTACATTTTACCCCTCAGCTATCCAAAACTTTCCCCACTGTTGTACTGACTGGGATGGGAATATTACATTTTACCTCTCCAGAATCCAACACTCTCCTTACTATTGTACTGATTGGAGTGGGAATAGTACGTTAACCCACCACAATCCAACACTTTCCCTACAGTTGCACTGCCTGGAGTGGGAATAGTACATTTTACTCCCCTGCAATCTAATACTTTCCCTACTGTTGTACTAATTGGAGTGGGATTAATACATTTTACCCCTGTGCACTCCAATAATTTCCCTACTGTTGTACTGGCTGGAGGAAAATGTGTACATTTTACCCAGTTTAATAATTTTTGCATTGCATGAAGTGGGAGTACACATTTTTTATATATGTAGAGTAATAGCTTGCGTATTTTTGTAAAAGATTGTTGTGGGACACCCTCTTTGATAACCCCTTCTCACCCCCTGGTAGATTGGCATGAGCAGCACGGCTTATCTTCAAGGCAATGTGTAAAGTATTTGCAACCACACTCCCAGTGACACAGTGATAACACCACAAATGGACACCACAATGATGTATGAAAATAGAGGTATCTTTATCACGAAGAAAAATACGGTAAGACCAAATTATATAAATCCAATATATGCATATTCGTAATCTTTCACTTGGACGCTTATTAGGCCAACAAACACAGGTTCTTGCGGTATTAATGAGCAGGGCAGGATGTTCAAATGCAGTCCTAATGCAATGCTATGCAGTTCGTATTCTCAGACCAATGCAGTTTGTAATAATGTAAGAATAATGCTACACTCAATGGAAGTAATCAGGAAGTTCGTAAAGGAAGAATGATGCAATCCTCAATGTACGTAATCAGGCAGTTCGTAATGCAAGTGTAACACACTCCTTAATGTAAGTAATGATCAGTTTGTAATGCGAGAATAATTCAATCCTCTATGCACAAAATCAGGCAGTTCGTAATGCGAGAATAACTCAATCCTCAATGCACATAATCAGGCAGTTCGTAATGCGAGAATAACTCAATCCTCAATACAAGTAATAAGGCAGTCCATAATGCAGGTATAACGCACTCCTCAATGCAAGTAATAAGGCAGTTCATAATGCGAGAATAATTCAATCTTCAATGCACATAATCAGGCAGTTCGTAATGCGAGAATAACTCAATCCTCAATGCACATAATCAGGCAATCGGGGATACTGTTCTGTCTAACCTGGACGGCGTAGCTGATTGCTGAAGGCTCCTTTCTTCCACCCACGCCTCGCGGAACCCGCTCCGCGGGTCCCGCTTCGGATTCTTCTTCCTGGATGCTGCAGTGGGGTTTGTGTGAGGCTGCAGGGCTGCGAGCGCAAAACTGGGACTCACATTCCCAGGAGTCCCGGTGTCAGTGGCCGAGTCACCTGGCCCCGCTCTCCCTGACCGCCCCGCCCCACCTCCATCAGCAGAAAAGGGGCAAGGACTCACCGCACTGTGGGATACTGTTCTGCCTAATCTGGATGGCGTAGCTGATTGCTGAAGGCTCCTTTCTTCCACCCACGCCTCGCGGAACCCGCTCCGCGGGTCCCGCTTCGGATTCCTCTTCCTGGACGCTGCAGTGGGGTTTGTGTGAGGCTGCAGGGCTGCGAGCGCAAAACCGGGACTCACATTCCCAGGAGTCCCGGTCTCAGTGGCCGAGTCACCTGGCCCCGCTCTCCCTGACCGCCCCGCCCCACCTCCATCAGCAGAAAAGGGGCAAGGACTCACCGCACTGTGGGATACTATTCTGCCTAACCTGGACGGCGTAGCTGATTGCTGAAGGCTCCTTTCTTCCACCCACACCTCGCGGAACCCGCTCCGCGGGTCCCGCTTCGGATTCTTCTTCCTGGACGCTGCAGTGGGGTTTGTGTGAGGCTGCAGGGCTGCGAGCCCAAAACCGGGACTCACATTCCCAGGAGTCCCGGTGTCAGTGGCCGAGTCACCTGGCCCCGCTCTCCCTGACCGCCCGCCCCACCTCCATCAGCAGAAAAGGGGCAAGGACTCACCGCACTGTGGGATACTGTTCTGCCTAACCTGGACGGCGTAGCTGATTGCTGAAGGCTCCTTTCTTCCACCCACGCCTCGCGGAACCCGCTCCGCGGGCCCCGCTTTGGATTCTTCTTCCTGGACGCTGCAGTGGGGTTTGTGTGAGGCTGCAGGGCTGCGAGCGCAAAACCGGGACTCACATTCCCAGGAGTCCCGGTGTCAGTGGCCGAGTCACCTGGCCCCGCTCTCCCTGACCGCCCCGCCCCACCTCCATCAGCAGAAAAGGGGCAAGGACTCACCGCACTGTGGGATACTGTTCTGCCTAACCTGGACGGCGTAGCTGATTGCTGAAGGCTCCTTTCTTCCACCCACGCCTCGCGGAACCCGCTCCGCGGGTCCCGCTTCGGATTCTTCTTCCTGGACGCTGCAGTGGGGTTTGTGTGAGGCTGCAGGGCTGCGAGCGCAAAACCGGGACTCACATTCCCAGGAGTCCCGGTGTCAGTGGCCGAGTCACCTGGTTGATAGTTGCGAGCGGTGTAGATCCAGCTGACCTGACCGCTCTAGGTAATTTTTACCCACAAGGTAGGGAAGATCAGTTGGCACCTTCCCACATTCTATCCATGTTACCCACCCAGGCCACCTTAACAGTGGGAAAACTGCCTGAGGAAACCATGGCTCTCAAAATTCCTCAAAATGAACCCTTAGAAAGGCTACCTTTAGTGGCTGTGCCCATTCCATCCGTACCTATTCACTCTCCTAGTCAGTCTACCATAGATGTACCCCTGCTAAAGATTGTAAGCTGGAATGTGGCAGGGCTTGCTCGCAACCTTGATAACCCAGAATGGAATGTGTTCTTAGAGCCCTATAACATCTGTATTCTGCAAGAAACCTGGTCTCAGGAACCAAAACATAGAGTAGGCTTTACAACCTACTTTGTTCCAGCTCTCCAACAAAGTGGATCTAAGGGTCGCCCATCCCGATCCTGACCCTCGACCCGATTCCAAAATGGACACAAAGTGCGATAGACATCAATGCACTTTGCATGGAACACAACTTGAGATCAACAAATGGTCGATCAAAATCGGATCTTATGGGTGCTCATACTTACAACAGGACGGGCCACACCTCCAGAATTGACTTTATCATGTTGAACTATAATCTCTGGCCTTTCCACCTAGACATGGAGGTTATAGCGTCTTGTGATAGTGATCATAACCCCCTTTGCCTAACCCTCACTTCCCCTTGGCAGATGAAGAAGCAAGATAAGCCTGTCCATATCTGGAAATCATCCCATGAAATTGCTCCGTCTAACTGTGGCAGGCGTCTGAAGTGTGCAAAAGTCAAAGCAGACGAGGCAAGGCTGGCGCAAGCCGGGACCATCTTGTCTGTGGTGGAGCCTCGGCTTGACGCTTTAAGTCCATCTAGCATAAAAGTTTTACCGTTATTTACAGAGACCATAGCAGCACTGAGTGAACTGTTTATCATTCCCCAATCCAAGGCCAGGGTTGTACCCAAAAGTGCCTCCAAGGCTAGAGATAAATCGTATTCCTCTAAATGCCGAGCTGCTAAGGGGGAGCTCATTTCTGCAGTAAAGAACAGGGATCCAGCCACTATTAGATCCGCAAGGAAATTCTACAAAAAAACGGTGGCTGAGGCGAAGGAGGCTTATGAATATCATTTCTGGTGTGAGCTAACTGAGGCAAGTAGCAGGAAGGACCCAAAGGGGTTTTGGGATCTTCTAAGAGCAAGGAATAAGCCCATTGACCAGCAAATAACTTATAACATCCCTGGTGACGCTTGGTTTGTTCACTTCTCCAAGCTATATTCTGCTACACTGGGGTCATCTCCTTTATGTCCGGGATTTTTGTCCAGTCCAATAGCTAATCCCCTTGCCATCGACGGCCCCTTCACTAGCCAGGAAGTTGAAAGGGCAATTGGGGGTATCGTCTCCAATAAGGCTCCAGGTCCTGATGGGATCCCAGGTGATCTACTGAAATCCTACCCAGCAGTGTGGAGCAGATTAATTGCTTCACTTCTAAACGAGGTTCTACTAGGAGGATCTTTTCCTGACTCTTGGAGGGGCGCTGAAGTTGTGCCAATTTTTAAGAAAGGCAGCAGGGACGACCCAGCCAACTATCGCCCTATCAGTTTGTTGGATTCAACCCAGAAGGTTGCGGGCAAAGTGGTACTGGGTAGGATTTTGCAGTGGGCTGATGAGGAAAAGATCCTGCCCGACTTTCAGGCAGGTTTTAGAACAGGGACAGGCACCATCGAGCAGACATTCCGCCTTCTAATGCTATATTGGAAAGTGGTGGTGCTGGGAGGGGGCACTTTGTATCTAGTCTTTATAGACTTGCGAACTGCCTTCGACCTGGTCCCATGGGCACTACTATGGAATGTCCTTGATGGATTAGGTCTACCCCCCTACTTGCTGTTCTTGCTTAGAAAATTCCATGAAGACAATTTCGGCCAGATCAGATGGGGTGTTCAGAGAGAAAAAACATCTTTTTTTTTTTTTTTTTGTCCTCATTAGCCTAAAAGTCGATCCAACTATGCTCTTATCCTCTCCACCACGAGGATCGACCCCCCTTTGGCGACCCGGAGCCCCAAACTGGGTTCCAGGTACCCCGAGGGTCTTCCTCCACGTCGCCAACAGAGCTTGGACGGACTTACTCCCTTCGGACCAGTTCGGCCAGTTGTCCTGTAGTTGTTCGATACCACCCTTTAGGACAGAGAGATTTTTAGGCCTAATCATCGGACCCGGGAAAAAAAAAAAAAAAACCCCGGGTTATTAACTATCTCTCCTCCAATTGATCAAAAGGTCCTAAAATTTAAGTGACCGAGAGCTGCAAGTTCTCAATAAATCCAGCTTTGATGTTGCATACAGTGAAGCCAGCCACTCTGCATGGGTTGGGGGATGTATATTAACACAATTCTTACAGATTTCTCTTCTTGCCAATAAAATGGCATAAAACTAAAAATCTCTCTCTGGTCCCCTAATATTGTGGTTTAATCCGAAGATAATTAAAGACCATGAGCACGAGATAGTGATACCTAGGATAGATTCGAGTGTTGTTTTGATTTCATCCCAAAAAGTGGCAATGTTCGGACACTCCCAAAACATATGAAGATCCGAGGCTGCCGGTAAAGAACATTTGCTGCAGCATTTTCCTGTTTGAAATTTCGACAGCCTTTTAGGAGAATAGTACGCTCTGTGGAGTGTAAAGAAATGGTTGCGCCTCAACCATGCTGGCTTGATGATTTTGTAAAGAAGGGTGAAAGATTCCTCCCAAATGACCTCTCTGTCTGGTTCTCCCTCTGCGCCCCATACTTTTTCCGGGAGGTTAGAATCTCGCTCTCCATCCTCTATAATGTGCCAATAGAAGAGTGCAACTTCCTTTTTTCCCGCAGGTCTCTCAACTAAGATATTTTCTAAAGGACTCTCCTCTCCCAACATTCCTTTATTCCTAATTTGAGTCCGAATCCAGCTTCCGATTTGTAGATATACTATCCAGGAGAGTGGTGATGTTACTTTTAGCTTGAAGATATCCCAGTCTATGATTGATCTTTCCGTCAACATGTCTCCCCACTTTGTAATTCCTGCATCTTGCAGAGCTTTTTTAACTGTATTGACCTCTTGTGATGCCAGTCCGGGTAGATCCCAAATTGGTGCATGCTCAGATAAGTATCCTATCCCGGCCTTAGATTTTATTTGAGACCACTCTTTCAAGCTACTCAGTAATGTCTTTAACCTAATTTTTTTGAAAAACTTCTGATGGCCGAACTTGAAGAGAAAGCCATTCTCTGGAAGACCCGAACCCAGTAGCATTGCCTTGTACATCAGCCCATTTGCGTTTTCCCAGGGACGCTTAAGTAGCATCCTAGAATGGGTCAGATGAAATGCCCAAGCGTAATATTCGAGGTCTGGCAATGCAAGCCCTCCTTTTTCTCTTCTCCTTCTCAATTTTTTCCAAGCTACTCTGCTGTATTTATAGCCCCAAATGAAAGAATTAATATTCTGCTGACATTTTCCAAGCTGTTTGGTGTCGAAAGCTAACGGAATAGAATTAAAGATAAAAGTAAATTTCGGGAGAATACTCATTTTAACCAGGCTAGTTCTCCCATAGATGTTAAGTGGGAGGAAGGACCAAGCTTTCATCAAAGTTTGGGATTCTCGAGAAATACGAGCTAAGTTGTTTTGCGCCAAATGCTCTAGATCTTTAGTTATTGTAATTCCCAGATACCTCATGGATGATTTTATCGGAAGTTGAAGATTTTGAATATTCCAAACCATAATTTCGGTTTTTCCTGCGTTAATTTCATAACCCGAGAATTTCCCAAAGGTCTCCGCCTTCTTTATAATTACGGGGAATGCCAGTGTAGGATTAGTTGTATAGATAAGTATGTCATCAGCATAGAGGCTAATCTTCTTTTCCCAACCCGAGAAAATAAAATGTGGAATATTAGTGTCCTCTCTAATGGATTGTGCGAACGGTTCAACATATAGATTAAAGAGGAGAGGGGATAGTGGGCAGCCTTGCCTTGTTCCTCGGCTGATTTTAAAAGGGGTGGTTCGTGTGCCATTTATTAATAGGGATGCTCTAGGGATGTTATATAATAGGCCCAGATTACGAGTTGGGAAATAGATGCGAGCAGTAGATGGCTGATAGTCAAGGTTCAACTACATTCAAAGGATATTAATATTATAAGCTATTATGGTCCTAATCAGGACGATCCTTCTTACTTAAACACTCTGCAGAACCATCTGATTACCTGCTCAGATCCGATAGTATGGGTGGGAGATTTCAACCTCGTCCTAGACCCAAAGTTAGATAAATCCCCCACCTCCAGAGCTGTTGTTCATAGTAATATGAGGGACACACTATTAAGATGTATGTCGAATCTTGGCCTAATAGATTTATGGAGACAAAGGTCTGGCAATGCCATGGGTGTTTCTTACCATAATCATAAATACAGACACAAATCACGAATTGATTACGCTTTATTTAGTTGCTCCATTAAGGACTGGGTCAAAAATATAACTTACCTCCCTTTACACTTGTCAGACCATTCTGCTATCCTTTTCTCTGTAAAAGTGGACCAGAACTCTACTCACCATTCTTGGTCATTTGACCGAACAATTTTACTGGAGGAAGTGGAGAAAGACTATTTGACACAGGAAACAGTCTCCTTTTTTAAGGAAAATTTAGGCTCTACTTCTCTGGTCATAGTATGGGAGGCTTGGAAGGCCTTCATTAGGGGCTGCATTACAGGAAGGGCCTCATTCAGGAAAAAGAAATATGAAGAGGGAATTCGACATATTGAGCAAGAGTTGAGTCACTTAGAATCATTAGATCAGTTCCCTTCAGACAATCAAAAGGAAAAAACAGAATTAAAAACCAAGATAGACATATTATTACAGGAGAGGTTAAATAAAAGATGGCAGGCAAGCAAACTTGCTCACTTTGAATATGGTGAATCTGCAGGGAAGTTGTTGGCCTGGAAAATTAAATCTGAGCAATCCAGAAATTTCATTAAAGAGGTGAGGGTTGCTGGTGAAGTTAATAGCAGGTCAACAGACTCGGCCATAGGGGAAGCCTTCAGTGAGTTTTTCCAGAATATATATACGGAGGAACTGAACGTTAATGTAGATGATAGGAATGAATGGCTGAATAATATAACTCTCCCGGAATTGGAGGGCACCCAAACGGAATATATAGAAAAGGATATAACGGAATTAGAAGTTACTAATACCATTCAGCAATTATCACAGGGCAAAGCCGCGGGACCAGGTGGTCTCCCTGGAGAATTATATAGGTTGCTCAATTCTACGCTCACCCCAGTCCTTACGAATCTCTTTAACGATATAATGACAAGAGGGCTAGCACCCCCAAGCTCCTGGGGGGAGGCAAATATAGCCTTAATATTAAAAGTAGGCAAAGACCCAGCCGAATGCGGATCTTATCGCCCAATCTCGCTTCTTAATAATGATTACAAGATTTTTACCTCAATTTTGGCGGCGAGATTGGGAAGCGAGATTGGGTCGATTATCCACTCGGATCAAAAGGGGTTTATTAGAGGCCGGCAATTGGCTGATCTAACCTACGATTTGGTGGGTGCCACTGATATTGCCTCAACTTTCGGACTACCCCTTGCCATCATGACCCTCGACGCCACTAAAGCGTTCGATAGGGTAAATTGGGAATACCTAAATTTAATAATGAATAAATTCCGTTTGGGACCCAAATTCTGTAGGACTATAGGCCTATTATATAACAACCCTAGAGAAAAAACATCTTGTATCCCTGTAGATAGGGGCGTCCGCCAGGGGTGTGTGCTTGCCCCCACTCTGTTCTCTCTTTATGTTAACGGAGTGGTGGAGCATCTCCTGCAACATCCTGCGGATGCACCTACCCTGGCGGGAAGAAAAGTCCCAACGCTCCTGTTTGCGGACGACACCCTCCTGATCTCGAAATCCCCAGCGGGCATTCAGAAATTGCTTTCTAGCTTCAAATCCTTCTGTGACACCAAGGGTTTGGCTATAAATATAGGCAAGACCAAATTCCTTGTCCTTAACCCCCCCAAGAAACCCGTTTCCCCTCCTGTCTTAGACTCTATCCCCCTTGAAAGAGTCAAAGAATTTGACTACCTGGGAATACGTCTTTGCGATACCATGAGTTGGAAGGCACACCACCAAAAGGTGTTTCTGACTCATAAAAGGGTCACAGGAGCCTTGCTCAAGGAACAACGAGCCTCATCCTTAAAACCAATTGGTGCACTGCTAGATATCTATAGAGCAAGGGTTGTAAGCGCAGCTCTGTATGGCGCAGAACTGTGGGGCACGCAGAGAGTTGATACCCTGGCCCATCTTGAAAACAACTTTCATAAAGATCTGATGAGGCTACCCCACAGTACTCCTACAATCCCCCTCCTGTTAGATACAGGCACCCGCCCAATTTGTGAACAAGCAAAATTGCGCCCCCTGCTACTCTGGTCCCGGATATGGAATGTCCCAGAACTGTGTAGTTACGCCGACGCCCTAAAAGATCTGTTGTCCCTTCCAGGTTGCAACAAGGTATCCTGGCTTAGGGAGGTCAAACGACTGCTCTATGAGTTGGGGTTAGGAGACGCTTGGGTTAACAAAACAGCACCGCCCAAACAGTTCCTAAAGAAGGCCTATTGGTTATGGGTAAACAATAGGAGAATGTGTAACTCCAACCATTGCAAATCTGTCGTCCAGTTTTTGCTAGTTAAAGAGCTCCCCCACAGGGAACCTTATCTGGACTTAATTCATAACTCTGGAGACAGATCACTGTATTTTAAATTTAGGGTGGGTGCACTCCCCTTAGGACTGCTAACTTCCTCCTGGAACCCTCCACTACAAACGGTTCCGTATTGTCCGTTCTGCGTTTCAAGGGTTGAGTCTGTCGCCCACCTATTGTTTGAGTGCAATGCCTATGCAGCTCCTAGATCGAAATGGCTAAAGCCCTTGTGTAGGAGCCTGGGAACAAGATCACACCTAGAAGCCCTACGTATATTGCGCTCAGATGCCCGCCCATTTTTTGCATGCTGTATGGCAAAATTTTTAGGCTGGGCATGGCGCATAAGAACCTCAAGGAAGCTGTTGATCCAGTAATGTGCTCCCTGTTGAACTGTATCTTATACTGGCGTATATATGTTGAAGGATATCTTATACTTGCACACTTATGTCTTACTGCTTTTATTATGATTCCCTACGGTATTTTGTATTATGTATCCTTGTAATGTTTTTACTTGATGTTTTGTATTGCTTTTATGATATGTACCGTATCGAAATAAAGCTATTACTTACTTACTATAATCAGGCAGTTTGTAATGCAAGTATAACGCACTCCTCAATGCAAGTAATAATGCAGTTCGTAATGCAGGTTTTCTGCCAGGAATGCGATGTGCCCGCTCTATGGTGCAAAAAGAGAGAAAAGGAGGAGGACGAAAGAATATCCTTGAGCTACCGTTCCAAGAAGACCACTGCATCCTGAATCTCTGCCCCCTCCAGTAGTCCAATCAGGCACACATTATTTCATCTAGGGTGACCCTACTCCACTCTATCTTGAAGGTATCTGATTCGGGTGTCAGACACATTCTGCTGCTTCTCCAGGAAATCAGTTGCCAGTTTTAATTCTGTAACATCCTGCTCCACTGCAGTAACTTAGTCTCCTTACTTCCAATGATCCGCATGCAGAAGCGTAAGATCCAACACAACCTTGTCCACTTTGGATTCAATAGACTCCCTGGTTCGTTCTATGGCATGCAAGATGACATCCAAACGGTCATGCGTGGGGTCCTGTTGTGTAAATGGTTGCATCAAATCCATATCTGTTGAGCCAGCAACTTCAAGGAGGTCCATGACCCAGTACCTTTAGTATGGGCCATTGTTCCAGCCAATTTCTTTAGTGCACAACAGAAGGTGCAACACTCCCAGCAGAACAAGCAGTATAGTTGGAAAGATTTCCCTATTCACTGTGCAGTACTTAATGAAAGAACCAGCAGGAGAAGCCCCTACAGTCCCTCCACTCACATGGCCAGCTGTTGTGGTTTGGTTGTACCCCTCAAATGCAATACCCTCCATATTCCATCTTCAGCACCCGCATCCCCAACCTCCTGCAACAACGCAACTCTTTCCAAATGGTCCCTCTGGCGATCTCTGTCCCAAGCAACAGTGTCATCAATACTATCAGGCCTCAGCCCGACTGCTCCGAGGTCACAATCAGGTCCTGAAGTGGCTGTGCCGCCCACTTCTTCCCATACCAAGCAGAGCTGCAAACAATGTCTACCACAGCACGCATGAAGGCCGTTGCAAGCATTACTCCTCCAAGTATTTTAAGCAGGCCACACACTGCTCCCACAGCCATGGTCAGACCGCATTGTCACCCTTCTCTTGACCTCACCAATCAGTGCTGCTGGCAGCGACACTTTCCTTCCTTCACGCAGAGGTGCGATATGGGGCCCATCGGCAACCACTGTTTGCACTTCCCAATGCATGTCGCATCAACAGCAAGAGCAGGCCCAGATCGGGCCACTCGCAGAGGTAAGGTCAGTAGCAGTGTCTCCCATCACTTCTCTCACTTGGGCTTCACCACCACTAGTCTTTACTGCTGGGCAGGTGCCCCCATCCACATTGCCTGGTCCTTGTGACAGACCAGGCCCCAACGCCGGGCACTCCCAAGGCCTCAGGATGCAGTGCTACTCACCCTGTCTCACATTGAGTGGTCTCCTCGTAGCATCATCCACAGGTTTTCATCTCCACTCTGAGTGGTGCGATGTGCACTTCCTCTGTTGCCGGTGACTGCTCAAGCAGCGGCCACAACTGCCTCACAGGTGGGTCAGCAGGCTCCACCCAGGACGCACATCTCCAGCTGTGGTCTGATATCTGGTTATAAATGAGAATTGCCATAAAAAAATTACAACTTCCAAAACTAAAAGGCGGTATAGGTTTACCCAACTTCAGAAATTAACAAGCCGCCTTTCTCTGCTAGCAGGGTGCTTCCTGGTTTGCTGAAGACCCTAAATATACGCCTCTATGGATTGATATTGAGAAAACCATTATAGGCAAGGCCCCGCTTTCTGCAGTACTTACAATGGTCCTCTCACACCTTACGCACTCTAAATACATCATGCTCAATACCAAGAGAGCACTTTTGCGATTAGATCAGCTCCACAAGACTGGTCTGCAATTCCACAAATCAACCTCTGCATCCTTATGGCGCAACCCATTGATTAAGATTAACGGCTCGCCCCCCCATATGGGACCACTGGTCTGATAATGGTATTAACGTAGTCTCAGATCTCTATGAGAATAATATGCCATTGCCCTTCTCGACACTACAAGCTAGACACTCCCTATTACAGATTGACTTCTACGCTTTCCTGAAGATAAAATCGGCTCTGTCCACACGAACTTTCAAGCCAGCGACACCGTGGCTAACGTCTATGCTTCCGCACTTCCAATCCTCCGGACATTTCGTCTCAAAAATATATAAACTACTTGCACCTTCACCTAACAAATCAATGAGGCGTAATGAGTTCAAATGGGAAGCAGAAGCAAACAACACTGGTATAGACATAGACTGGACCAGGATACATGCATCGGCACTCACACACAAGGTTTCACCGATACTGTGGCAAACTAAGTACATGATACTCAACAGGACATTCTGGACCCCACAGAGACTACATAAGGCTGGCATAGGAGATACACCGACATGCTGGAACTGCTCTTTGGATGTTGGTGATCTCCCACACATGTTATTTAATTGCCCCATGTTTCACACATATTGGACCAACATCTTTGATTATATTGGACACATACTTGACATACATCCCACAAGAGAATTCACTTATATTATCCTGGGAGCCATAGACCCGAGATTAAAGGGAGACCATGACCGCCAGCTTCTAGACTTTTTACTAACACTGGCATGCAAGGTGATCCTATGCAACTAGAAATCAGCGACAGAGGTCTCTTTCAATGCCTGGAGGGAATGGCTGTCATGCATCAGGGGCACTGACAAGCCTGCTCTACACACATCACCATGGCAGGTCAGCAACAACAAGTTGTGGTCCTCCTTAGACCAGGCTTCCTCCTCCTTCACCTTCGACCCACCATAAGGTACTGTCCGACACACTTAATGTTTAGTTACTCCATGGGGTAACTTCTGCACAGAATGAGCATAATAACCAGAGACGTAATGTGCAGGGATGACGAGGTACTGCATGACATTTCATGCCTGGCTGTAGATGGAAGGCTTCTACGGAATTGTATGCAATAGTAATAATGCAATGCTGATTGTTTATTGTTTTCTAAATTGTTATCACTTCTTCTTTTTTAGAACGGTACAGTGTTTATTGTCTTATTTGGTACGATGTTATACTTTATTCTTTATTCTTTATTCATATATCATTTTATATGTTTTGACCCATGACCGATTTCGGCACCACTCCAATATGTTTGTATGAACAACGATGCTTTATTGCTGCTCTAAATTTTGTTATTGCTTAATAAAAAAGATTTGAACACAAAAAAATAAATGTTTAGGCAATTGCCACCCTACAGGTATCTTCGCACAAATCGGTTTCTGGGGGCTTGCACATTGATCCACCGTGGCTCCACACTGTGGATCTTATGTCTGTGCCAAAGAAATTTATCCCAGGGTGGTGTGGAGTGCAAAAAAACGATGGATTTGGGCCCAGATCTTTGGACTGGGGTGAATGTGTGACATTGATCCACATTCTGTCCATCATCTGTTCTGTTTGCAATTACCGCCATAAGTGCGCTGGGGATGCTCAGACGTGGGTCCCAGGCACTCCACACCACTGGAGTCAAGCTAGCCGGGCTGATGAGAGGTGTTACCTCGAAACCGGTCCGGTCCTCGGATGCTTGATTCCGTTCTGGGAAGGACATGGCTTTTGTAGTTCGGACTGGACTGTTCCCATGGGGCACAGGGTCAGAGCTGATTTGCATATCGCCATTGTCTAACCCAGGGTGGTGTGGAGTGGAAAAAAACGATGGATTTGGGCCCAGATCTTTGGACTGGGGTGAATGTGTGACATTGATCCACATTCTGTCCATCACCTGTTTTGTTTGCAAAGAAATTTATCGAATGAAGGGGATGAGTGGCAGAGCGAGCTCAGAACACTTCCACCATGTTGCCCCTGCAAGCCACAAACCTGGTCCATCATACATCCTTACTGAAGAGATGAGTCTGAGAGTCCAATATTCATACTTCATGCCAGCATTGAATTAGGAGAAGGTCCTAGAGATGTTAGCTCCTAGACCTCAGGGTCGTTTGGAATTCCTCCCCCCCACCCCCCTGCTCTGGCCCCAGCTTGTCTGGTGGCACAACAGACTGGTGCATACAACCTTTGTGAAGGTGCAGCAGCAGAGCCTTTGTGATGTGTAAGTGTGATAGATGACAGCCCCTCCCACAATCGACTCGGAGATGTCCCATCCTGCCAACATCTTTTCCTCCTTTATCTCAGTGTCTGGGAGAAATAGACAAATACCAACTGCCAGCTACACTTAGTCATGGGACCCAGGATACAGCTGCAGGCAACAAATGTCTGGGACAAGAAAAGGCCAACTTTCTAAAGGTTTTGGAGGTTTCGGAATTGTAACTGAAAATCCAACTTTTAAATTGCAACTTATTAGACACCAAACTGATCATTTCTACTTGCTCCAAATTGAAAGATATGAACTTATTCCATGTAAAGAGTAACCCATTGTTATCCTAAGGGAGAATTTGGCCTTCAGTATTGAAAAACAAATTAAGATTTTTTTCACTACCAAGACATGTCAAAGTTAAAATACTTGCCCAACGGTTTAAATGCACTGCACCCTGCATTATATGTTGCTTAGGACCTACCCTAGGGATATTAAAAGGATGGTCTAACCTAGTAAAGGTTTACATTACCAGATCGAAAGGGCAGTTAAACTGCACACACAGACTGCAATGATAGTCTAGAGACATATTTGAATGGGTGGTACAATTAATGCTGAAGCCCCACTAGTAACATTTAATTTTCAGACCCTGAGTAAACGAAGTGCAAATTTACTAGTGACAAATAAGACAAATAAATCTGCCAATTGGGTGTGAGCCAATGTTACAATGTTTTATGGAGTGAGCACACACATTTTGGCGCTTTTTAGCAGTGGTAAAGTGCACAGAGCCCTATGGCCAACAAAAACATGATTAGCAAATTGGAGGAGTGAGGCAAATGTTTTGGGGGAAGACCACCGAAAGGCTGACAGGTAAACAGTATTTCAATCTATTTTATTAAGGGTGAGGTAATTATAGTGAAAAGGAGTGTGCATCCTATTCACAATTGGATTTGTACTTTATCAATAGCATTCCAGTACATAATCCTATGAGACAATTCAATATGTGAAATGTTAAGATAAGTTAATACATTTTTCCTACTTAGCATCTGTTTCAAGAAGGATTTATATTTTTGTGCTACGTTCAAAAAAAGTTTTAATCTAGAAAGCAAAAAAGGAAACCCGTCATGACTGCACATGTCACATCTTCATGTAATTGCAAAACGTTCTGTCCATATTAGTGGCAAGAATGACATACCAGCCCCTATGTGCCGTAATAGATTATACTCCCCACATGCTACTTTTACCAGATGATGAATCTGGTTACCAAAAATGCACTAATTATTTCCCAATAAAAAATCACCCGCTCTGTATGACGTAGAAAAAAAAATTATATTCTAACGTATGTGATGCCGTGAGGTATCAAGAAAATGTCGCCCCTACAGTATCTGAGGATGTCCAAGAGTTTTTGAAAATGAGGAGGAATCCATTTTCATGTTTGTGCAGAAATCGATTTTTTTTAGATGAGGGTTGATCAGAAGCTTTCGAGGATACTAGTTGCCAGTGTGCTGTTTTCGGGAACAACCTTATTAAAACAATTCACACCACACGTTTGCAAAAAAACAAACACACCATGGTTTCATACAATTACCAGTGTTAACTTGAAATGTTGTAGGACGTCACCCTTGTCGTTGCAGAAACGCGAGAACGCATCACAGTTAAAAGTACATAACATGGTGAGAATACGCAACATAAGAGAACGCCCTTGAACTATTATAATAGCAGGGAAATTTGTCTTTGTGAAATATTAAATTGAACTTCCCTAAATTATGCGAAAGACAAAAATAGTTCCGAATAGGTCATCAGGAATAGCTGCAAGCAGGTATTCATTTCAACGCTCAGTAGGTGTAACACTACCTGTGCTTTTAGGAAAGGTACATTTTAGTGACCCTGCACGTGATTCACACCGTTTATTTCCAGGGAGTATGTGACTTGCAGGAACATTCATGAGTCGGCCGCACACAAACCTGGAGCGTCTTGTTTATTCACAGACAGAGTTGTGCAAATGTGCCCCAGTGATGCCTCGGTGAATTATGTCAGGATATATAAGCCGCAGTGCTTTGGACGTGCCCACTTGCAGCCAGACTCTGACAGGAAACTTTGACCGCAGCTGAATTGAAAGCAGGTATGTGTCAATATCTATTCTTTATTTTGTATGTTGGGTTACTTATAAAAGATGCAGGTACTTCGAACTATAATTTGTAGACCTAGCCATTTACTGTGCTGTGCCCAATACATTGTTTAAATTACTATATACAAATATTGATATAGGTTCTGGGTACCCAGGGGCAGCAGACACTGCTCCTGTTACCAATACATTCAGACATCAAGCTAGTCCGGAAGATACAGATATCTTGAAGACTCGTATTTACTCTCTGTACACTTCACTTCAAGTTCTCCTAACAATGCTGGGACAAAAAGGGGGACTTCGAGGGTGCAATGGTGAGACAAGGAGACCATCTTGTATTCATTGGAGATACAGTTTGCATGGTCTCACATCTGCTACTCCCCTACAATTGGTTATTAAATGTCCATGATCTCTTGTTCATAAGACTCTTCTAGGCACTTAACAACCAATCTGACTAGGCCATTCACAATGTCGACATCTCACAATTCTTTCCATTCTGAGCCTTTTTCCTTTCTACCTAAAAGGGGACAAGTGAAACTCCATGTCCCAGAATGTAAAGTGGTGTTAACTATGGTCTGGGCAGGCGGGACAATTCATACATAAGACAGCCATCGTTTCACCATGACAAGTGATGCAGATGTTCCCTTTCGTATCAGCTTTTCTTAAGATCGTTGAAAGTTAAGGCATTTCATCATATTTTCTTTAGTTATTTTGCCCACCTCTCTTTACTTCTGCAGACGGCCACCTGTGTACTGTACCTTTCCTTAAGAATAACTCTGGACTGCCATGTACAGATGTGCTCATCAGTGTCTGCATTGTTAGGTTGAATCTCCCTCTAAAGGAGAAGTGAGTGAGAGACGGGCTCCTGCAATGATTAGAATGTAAATTAAGGTGGACCTTTAATTACCACATTTCATGACGAAGAATATATCTAAAGCACAAAACAGAAGAAATCGTTTTGATTATACTGAAGGAAGTTCTCGAGACTAAAATTGTTACCAGTAATATAAAGCGAGAAAAACACTTGGAACATGTAGTTATTATGACCATGGACCCATCAAAGTGATAAACGGCCTAACGTCGTGCAATGCATTGGGTAAAAGCGGTCACAATTTGTTCACCTACATTTTACTAAGTGCTTTGTTGTTTTGCAAACTAACATATGTTGAAACATATTGGTTCACAAAATTCTGATTCGTAAGTTGTCATAATTTGACCTTCTTCATTAATATGCATCAGGTTGGTTGTAACTTGCAACCCACTTCAAATCGCTGCCATTGCATGGATCATGGACTGCCAGGATCAGCAAATCACTGTCTCTTATTGCTTTTAATTTAAGAAATCATTTTTTTTAAACGTCCGGTCTACCTTTAACTGAAATGTACAGAGAGCAAAAAGGAAGAAAAGGTAGATACACTGATTGACTGTAACACCTTTCAAGGATACTTTCTTGAAAAAGTAGCGACTATCCTGTCAGACATCCAGAAAGACAGCTCTACTATACACACCACGTCATCGCCCCCTCAAAACCCCTCGACCCCTATTATTACTAGATTTCCTAATATTGACTCCACTACCCTCAGACAACTAGCAACATCAACCAAGTCAGGTTCCCCTGCTGACCCCTGCCCTCCCGAAATATTTCGGCTAGCAATTCCTATTTTGGAGGACCAGATCCTAGACCTCCTAAATAACTCATTAGCTACAGGATCATTACCAACTACCTTTAAAGAGGCACGCGTTAGACCCCTGATAAAAAAAACCTGGGGCGGATCCAACTAGCCTGAAGAACTACAGGCCAATCTCCCAGCTGCCGTTTCTGTCAAAAATTCTAGAACAGCATGTGTTAAAATCATTGTCACCCCTCCTGGAATCACATCACCTACTCCAGGAGCGGCAAGCTGGTTTTTGTGCCCACCATAGCACGGAACTAGTAATGCTGTCGGTGCTGGACGAGCTCAGATGCATGGCTGACAGTAAAAAACCAAGCGCCCTGATACTATTAGACCTTTCAGCGGCGTTTGATACTGTCAGCCATGCACTGCTCCTGGACAGACTAGCCATGTCCGGGATAAAAGAACAAGCTCTCCAATGGCTAACGGCCTTTCTGCTAGGGAGGACGCAGAGGATCCAGCTAGCAGATCAGGTATCTGACGTTGGCGCCTTGGTATGTGGAGTCCCGCAAGGGTCCGCACTCTCACCACTTTTATTTAATTTATACCTGCAGCCACTGATAGACTCCTTGGCAAACATGGGCTGTAAAGTTTTTAACTACGCCGATGATACTCAGCTTCTGCTGAGTATCGAAAACACAACATCGGCTCAGTCGGATGCTTGATTCCGTTCTGGGAAGGACATGGCTTTTGTAGTTCGGACTGGACTGTTCCCATGGGGCACAGGGTCAGAGCTGATTTGCATATCGCCATTGTCTAACCCAGGGTGGTGTGGAGTGCAAAAAAACGATGGATTAGGACCCAGATCTTTTGACTGGGTTGAATGTGTGACATTGATCCTCATTCGGTCCATCACCTGTTGTTTTTGCAAACTCGCTATAAGTGTACTGGGGATGCCCAGACGTGGGTCCCAGGCACTCCACACCACTGGAGTCAAGCTAGCCGGGCTGATGAGAGGTGTTACCTCGAAACCGGTCCGGTCCTCGGATGCTTGATTCCGTTCTGGGAAGGACATGGCTTTTGTAGTTCGGACTGGACTGTTCCCATGGGGCACAGGGTCAGAGCTGATTTGCATATCGCCATTGTCTAACCCAGGGTGGTGTGGAGTGCAAAAAAACGATGGATTAGGACCTAGATCTTTTGACTGGGTTGAATGTGTGACATTGATCCTCATTCGGTCCATCACCTGTTGTTTTTGCAAACTCGCTATAAGTGTACTGGGGATGCCCAGACGTGGGTCCCAGGCACTCCACACCACTGGAGTCAAGCTAGCCGGGCTGATGAGAGGTGTTACCTCGAAACCGGTCCGGTCCTCGGATGCTTGATTCCGTTCTGGGAAGGACATGGCTTTTGTAGTTCGGACTGGACTGTTCCCATGGGGCACAGGGTCAGACTTGATTTGCATATCGCCATTGTCTAACCCAGGGTGGTGTGGAGTGCAAAAAAACGATGGATTAGGACCCAGATCTTTTGACTGGGTTGAATGTGTGACATTGATCCTCATTCGGTCCATCACCTGTTGTTTTTGCAAACTCGAGTATCGAAAACACAACATCGGCTCAGTCCATGGCCCAAAAGATACTACGGTTCACAGTAAATTGGATGACGTCCAATCTATTAAAAATTAATCCAGACAAAACGGAGGTCCTTGTAGTGTCAACCTCTGCCTCCCCCTGGAACGATCTGTTCTGGCCCCAAGAACTTGGACCTACCCCAAAGCCGTGTCCTAGTGTAAAGAGTCTCAGTATGAAAATCGATCAGGAACTCTCGATGACCAACCAAGTTTCCGCTGTGGTTGGTTCATGTATCAACCTGATTAGGCAGTTGTGAAAGCTTGTCCCTTTGCTCTCAACGAATATGCTCCGAACCATTGTTTCAGCCATAATAGTTTCCAGAATCGATTACGGGAACGCACTATACCTAGGTCTTCCAAAAAATTCTATCAATCGTCTACAAGTCATCTTGAACGACGCAGCACGGCTAATCTTCGGATTACCCAGACGGACCCATGCCTCTCCTCTACTTTATAGGTTACACTGGCTCCCTATAAAGCAAAGGTTTGAATTCAAGAGCCTGTGCATTTGCCATAAAGCAATCTATGGACAGGCGCCGGCCTATATAAAAGAGAGGCTTGAAGTGTATGAACCCAAGCAAGTTCTGCGATCCTCCAATTCCTTTCTGCTATCCAGCCCACGCTTTAAAATGGCAACCAAAGGTGACAGATCCTTTTCAGTCCAAGCCCCCACCATTTGGAATAAGCTACCAGAGGTGCTTTGTAGAGAATCCAATCTTCTCCGCTTTAGGAAATCCCTGAAGACTGTGCTCTTCAGGGACGCGTTTACATCCCCGTAAGATAGGCCGGCATTTCCGCATCCCTTCTACCCTTCTTCTTGTTGCTGTACTTGGTCAGAAGCGCTTTGAGACCTTTTGGTGAGTTGGCGCGATATAAAACCCAGATACAAATACAAATACAAATGTGGGACTTGGAGACATCTTTATTTTCCTGCCTAAGTTGATGCCTGAATTTACTGGCAGCAAGAGCAGTGTCGGGGTATCATCTGCTGCCGCTGGGTACCCTGAACTGATATACATATTTGCTATATTAATTTAAACAATGTTTTTGGGAACAGTTAATGATAAGGTCTACAAATCCTTAAAGGAAAACAGGGTGCACTTAAAAAACTGAAAAACAACTAAAGCCTTTTACAGGTGAGCAGCAGACCCAGGAACCACTGCCTACTCCCAAAAAATGCTTATTATAACATTGACATAGAGGAACGTGCATTTAGGGGACCCCTTCCTGTTTGCTAGTGTGATACCACCTTCTGTGAGGTATCAGTAACCTATAAATGATTTGCAACCACAATTGCTGTTGTAAACGATAGGTAAGTACCTTAATAAATCGCAAATTTGAAGGGACGCCCTAAACATGCCCTTTTCAATTTGTGATTTGGTATGTAGTTGGAGCTTTGAACATAACTATGCTATTTTGAGGTCACAAAGGTTCCGATTTAGGCCGGTCAGAGTCTTTTTTACCACCCAAGTAGGTTTGATCATAAGGCCCAAAATCACAAACACCTACTATTTATTACTTAATATCAAATTCTTCTATGCCAATGTAATCGATCAATACAGAACAAACTGTAAAGTGACTGCATGATCACTAACCTAATGGGTGTAATCACTGAAGGAAAATGACACTTGCAAAAGGAAATGATGAAACAGAAGCCATATGGCTGATTTGAGCAAAAAAGCAGCGTCACAGGTATAGTAAAGGAAATTAGCAACAGAACCAACCATAAAATGGTTTCACATTACATAAAGATTGCACAACTCACTAAATCAAACTATTCATGAAGCATCCCTATAAGGACTCTAAAAGACATAGATCACTCTTTCAAATTATCAGATATTTTCCCAACCCTGTCTCATAACCTGTCATCTAGGAGCAAAGGATCATAGTGATCATCGACCTCAAAAAATTACAATGAGTGTGCAAGGTGCAAATCTAAACCGGCCAATGGAGCATCCTAACTCCATACATACTGTAAATAACAAAAGGATCAAATGCAAAATCTCCTGACCAGAAGGAGTGTTGGCTTGCTG
This sequence comes from Lissotriton vulgaris, assembly GCF_964263255.1. Taxonomy (NCBI): domain Eukaryota; kingdom Metazoa; phylum Chordata; class Amphibia; order Caudata; family Salamandridae; genus Lissotriton; species Lissotriton vulgaris. The sequence goes on from NC_141695.1 coordinate 267,573,506, forward strand.
AAGGCTCTTTTAAATGACAGGCCCAAAAGCAACAATCAGCTAGGAAAACTTCACTAAACTATTAGGAGAATCTCACACAGCAAATGAAGGGCCACAATCAATGACAAGAGAGAAGCCTTGACATGGGGTTCCCCCCACATCTCAAATCATGCTAGCCAATCACCTCTCCACCTTACAAAATAGGCAAATTCAATGCCTTAAGAAAGCATTAAATAGATCACTGCCTATCTGACCCTGATAATAATGCCTTAAAGGAGTTCAGACAAATAAAAGTGACCAAGAAAAACGTAATCTGTCAATCAAACAGGAAATCAGTGTAGACGCTCCTTGGCAAATTACTCCATGATATCAAAAGAAACAACAGAACAAGATTCTGTCACACAGGAAACAGATGACAGAATCCCACAGTTCACAGAGTTAGCTCTCACTTGACAAAAAAAGCCTGGGTAAGTTTTCCGTGTCATTATTTTAATACAGAATGCTCCAGCAGTACAAACAAAGAGAAGATAACGGGTTATACAAACACAGAAACACAGGAGAAACTCATGATCTAAAAATGCTCAGACAACATTAACAAATGCAATTACGGCCACACAGATTGCAAACAGGAAGCCCAAAGAAAGGAGGGAAGGAGCACCAGGTCCAAATTGGATCCCCCCCAGTTCTGTTTAAACTAGACCCAGATTACTGGGCAGAAGCATTAAAACCAGTATTTGAGAACATTCTTCACACACACACAATCCCAGCTTTATGGAGGGGTTAATCATTTCCCCAATCCACAAGACAGGTGACAAGAATAAAGCAAAAAATGATAGGCTGGTCACCTTAACAGACAACAACGCAAAATATTGTGTTGGGCTCATTCTAGAAGAACTAACAGATTGGGCATCACAAAACACATACATCCCCCTTAATCAAACAGGTTTATAGCAAGCACACGGGGACAACCACAAACATATTAACTCTTTCCCTGTTGATAGACGCTATATAAGATGACAACCTTCCATTATACTCCTGCTTCATTGATTAATCCTCAGCCTTTGATCACACGGACAGAGAGAAGCTGTGGGACAAACTCACTAAAATAAATATTCCGTCCAGTCTTTTGAATCAGCTGATTCTTTTACACATTGATTCTTGGGTCCAAGCGAAGCTTGCAGGCGGCGACCATCTATCAATAAAGATTTCAACCCCAAAGGGGCTGAAACAAGGCAGCGTACTAGTCCTGACTTTGTTCATTTTCTGTTTGCCAGATGTATCAAACAAATGGGACAAGTGTAATTCCCATGCTCTAAAGAGGGTCGGTCTTTCCCTTTTGAAGCTGTTATACCCTGATGACCTTGTGGCCATCAGCTTCCAAATCTTACTGGACACCACCATAAGTTATTCTGATGAAAATGGGCTGAAAATAAACATAGACAAATCTAAAAGCATGGAATTGAACCAAAAAAAATAATCTTAACATGTCACTGGCATCTGACAGACAACAGGTAGAAAAAGTCAATGAACATAAATATGTGGGGTTCATAAAAGATAGCAAAGGTGCATTTACGGCTCAAAAAGAGGCATTAAAAAGAAGAGGAATTACAATGGCAGTAGCAAAAAAAATCTCAAGAACAAAATTGTCGGTCCAAAATGTACTCCCCTGATCCAGGTGGTACAGGCAAAAGTCATTCCAACTACCACCTATAGGAGCGAGTGCATGAGGGGTCGGGATGCTATCACTCAGGATGGTCTAGTAACGTGAGCATTTGGAAGGATTTTTAACTTACCAAAATACACATCACCTGCTCAAAGTAGACTGGAATTCTGATTTCAGTTGTAACAATGAGCACGCAGAGCCGCTTATGTCAAAAGCTGGTATAAGATCAAGAGAGCTAAGCATGGCTTACTAAATTCTCATTTATGAATCAATTGCTGTCTAAATATAAAAGTGCAGTAAAATCCTATTTGCAAGAGTTAATAGAACAACTAGGCTTATATGGTCTTTTGGAGGAATAAGGAGCATACAACAGCTTCAAACAGCCTGTCACAGCAAGTGTCAAAAGGGTTTCCGTGGCAAAGGATGAAACTCTGCTGTCTGGGAGAGTGCACAAATAGTTTACTCTGCACAGCTACCCCAAGGGATTTCCACAACCTTACTTAGGTGCAGGGTTCAACACAAGAACTAAAGACAAAAAATCTATGGCACCGGCTTGGCGTCCTTCCATCTCTGCTCCACTTACCACCATAGAAACACCATCAGACAACATTTAGTTGCAGTTTGTGTGGGGCAGCCACAGAGGATATGATTCAGTTGCTATGCATATGTGGAGAACTTGTACATGAATACAGATTTCCCTTTAATGCCAAGGGATTAAAAACTTGAAGTCAAGCAGTGAAAGCATGCTTTGCTGGCAGATATGTTCCATTAAACTGCTGCCTTGTATTGTTCCTGAGCATTGCTGAAAAAAAACTCAACACCAGTAGCAATAGATTGACAACCAATAAATAATTATGTATATTTCTCTTGGCCAGAATACTGACACAACAAGAGGGAAAATACCATGGAAAGGAGAATTATTTAAGACTATGGGGCATGTTGACAAGGAGCTATTGCTGAAATACCTGCACTTTATCGCAGCCAAAGTCATGATAAATTTACCCCAAAATTCACCAGCAGGTGCTAACAGCCCACAGCACCACTTTTCCCAACGATAGCAGCCGCAAAAAACATTGCCACAGAGGACCCCCGCAACTATCGTTAATGAGATGCAGAGTGGCCGTTCCCATGCAAAAAGCCACAACAACACCACACCTCAACATTCATAACGACCAGCCAGCTCGGCGATAAGATCACAAAACACATGATAAGGTGCGTTAGCAGTAGGAATTTTACACCTGCTCTGACCTTGTGTAAAGTTGGACGGCAGCCTGCTCCACAATAGGGAGCCCTGTCCAGGGCGTCATCGGAAGAGCAACAGATGACATGGAGCAACTGAACATGCATTACGGACACCCAAGAGGGCTACAACACCCACCCAACACCCTCCTGGACCACCACAGGGGCAGTACAGACAATTACAGTGCCCATCATAATTCCCATTTCTACACCCACGCATAGGACCCCGATGCGCAGGACACATTCCTGTGCTGTTTTGTGATGCACAATCTGTTAGTTCTTCTAAAATGAGCCAAACACAGTTGCCTGAGATCCAGTGCGCCTAACATACCCCGGCCCGCTGGACCACGACACCATCAGGCCCGACCCTATGCAGCCAGGCCACACCGATCAGCATCCGACACTGGCATGTGTCATGGAGGGCCCACCACGTGTCAGTGTAAGCTCCAAACCCAAGACTCCCTTCGATCAGTGAAGCTTAGTGCCATATGCGCCTCTTGTGACAGATCCTGCCACAAACCCTGTCCAAAGCCATCCGACGAGCCCTGCTGCCAGAAACCCTGTCCAACGCCATCCGGCGAGCCGTGCTGCCACAAATCCTGTCCAACGCCATCCAGCGAACTGTGGATGAGGGACCAGGACAACCCTGCAGACCAGTAAGTTTCACATCCAGCACCTAGTTGCGAATAACGATTGGCAGAGTCCACACCAGTGAACGCATGAAGGGGAATAAGAGGAAGATGCGGCTCAGTCTGGACAAAAGCCGGGTCACAGTCACGGAGGTGACCGGGCACATGGTGCCACTTAACCTGAACTACACAGGTCAGTGGGACCACCAACCTATGCCGGCGACTCTCTGTGAATGGCCCGTGCTATCCATTGCCTACACTGCTCTTGGCTTAGGCTGTGGTCGAGTAGGCCACAGATTTGGAACAGAACTTCGAGTATGCAAAGGCTGATTATACATCATTGCATGCAAGGGGAGGCCTAAGAGGATGTCGCCTTGCAACTTGGAAGAAAGAAAGGATCATGGTTACGGAGGTGTTTGTACACTACCGACAACTGCCCGGGTGTTACTAGCGCAGTGCAACACTAGCCAAAGACATGTGGCTGTGAGCCACTGCTGACCACTCCCTGATGCCTAAACTACGGTCCAGGAGGTCACAGAGTCATGATTCAGCAATGGCGGAGTCCATATTAGTGTATCGGCATCATTGCATTCTGCAACCCTTACTCAGCCCCGGTGCCACTAAGTCTCTTCCCCGACATTCACAGATACTTTCTGGTCAAACAGTGGTGGCATCTGAGCGTGTGGACTATGGGGCAGTTTTGACCCCCATGTAGCTGATACGGAATTGTGCTGACAACATGCTGTCGCATTCCACTCCCCCATTTGTTGCTTTCAGATAAATTCAAACCTTTCGGCGTCTAGCCCTGGAGGACACCTTCCACTGTCCCCCGAAACACTCAACAACATAGACCTCCGACATTGATGGTGAGCCGCTCAGGTCGCATGGCCCCTTCTCTGGAAACATAGGCTGGCCCCTGAGGCGTAGGCCTTGGGGTCATCAACGCTATGACTCGGTGGCCTTGTGCTGTATGCAGTCTCCGGGCCCAAATGCGTCCCACCAGGGCTCACATGATTACAGACCAACCCAGACAACACATTACCGCAGGAGGCACATGCCACCACTGCAGGGACCACCTCCAAAACCCATCTGCCAGAGTTGCAGCGGCGGTCCTGACAGACTTCTGGGTTGCTCAGGCCTGTTGTGGATGCCATTAAGAAAATCGGGTAACCCACAAAGTATGGACCTGGGTATATTGCGATATGAATAGACAATGGTCTTCGACCTACTGATTGCATAAGTTGACTCAATCAATTATTATTTCTGAATTTCTAACAGTACAGAGCACCACAATCAAATCTGCTCTAATTTAATCAATAATCTTAGTACAAAGTGATAACAGCCACTACGACCAGAGGCAAATATACAATGCATTTAATTCATTGTTTCATCTTTTCAAATTCATTTTTTATATAAACAATGGTGTGTTATTTCAAATAAGTAAAACAAGCGGTTGCCCAATTAGAGCGTGCAAGGAAAGGAGTGATTAGAGTGTTGAGTGAATAAGAAGGAAAAGAAATTCACCGTAGTAATCATAGCAGATTCACATAATTTTTCAAGCAATAACGGTCATATAATTCTTGCCATATTGAGTACCTGCAAAAAACACAGTTGATGGACAGAATGCAGAACAATGTCTTACATTCACCAAAGTACAAAGATCTGGGCCTAAATCCATCATTTTTTTGCACTCCACACCACCCTAGGTCAGACACTGGCTATATGCAAATCAGCCTTGACCCTGTGCCTCATGGGAACAGTCCAGCCCGAACTACCAAGCCATGTCTTTCCTAGACCGGAATCAAGCATCCAAGGACCGTTTTCTGGCTATCAGCCTTCTTCAGCCTGGATAGCTTGACTCCAGTGATGTGGAGAGCCTGGGACTCACGTCTGAGCATACCCAGCCCACTTGGGGAGAAAATTGCAAAACACACAGTTGATGGACAGAATGCAGAACAATGTCTTACATTCACCCCAGTACAAAGATCTGGGCCTAAATCATTCATTTTTTTGCACTCCACACCACCCTAGGTCAGACACTGGCTACATGCAAATCAGCCTTGACCCTGTGCCTCATGGGAACAGTCCAGCCCGAACTACCAAGCCATGTCTTTCCTAGACCGGAATCAAGCATCCAAGGACTGGTTTCTGGCTATCAGCCTTCTTCTGCCTGGATAGCTTGACTCCAGTGATGTGGAGAGCCTGGGACTCACATCTGAGCATACCCAGCCCACTCAGGGTGAAAATTGCAAAAACACAGTTGATGGACAGAGTGCAGAACAATCTCTTACATTCACCCCAGTACAAATATCTGGGCCTAAATCCATCATTTTTTTGCACTCCACACCACCCTAGGTCAGACACTGGCTATATGCAAATCAGCCTTGACCCTGTGCCTCATGGGAACAGTCCAGCTCGAACTACCAAGCCATGTCTTTCCTAGACCGGAATCAAGCATCCAAGGACCGGTTTCTGGCTATCAGCCTTCTTCAGCCTGGATAGCTTGACTCCAGTGATGTTGAGAGCCTGGGACTCACGTCTGAGCATACCCAGCCCACTCGGGGTGAAAATTGCAAAAAACACAGTTGATGGACAGAATGCAGTACAATGTCTTACATTCACCCCAGTACAACGATCTGGGCCTAAATCCGTCATTTTTTGCACTCCACACCACCCTAGGTCAGACACTGGCTATATGCAAATCAGCCTTGACCCTGTGCCTCATGGGAACAGTCCAGCCTGAACTACCAAGCCATGTCTTTCCTAGACCGGAATCAAGCATGCAAGGACCGGTTTCTGGCTATCAGCCTTCTTCGGCCTGGAAAGCTTGACTCCAGTGATGTGGAGAGCCTGGGACTCACGTCTGAGCATACCCAGCCCACTCGGTGTGAAAATTGCAAAAAACACAGTTGATGGACAGAATGCAGAACAATGTCTTACATTCACCCCAGTACAAAGATCTGGGCCTAAATCCATCATTTTTTTGCACTCCACACCACCCTAGTTCAGACACTGGCTATATGAAATCAGCCTTGACCCTGTGCCTCATGGGAACTGTTCCCATGAGGCACAGGGTCAAGGCTGATTTGCATATGGCCATGTCTGAACTGGGGTGGTGTGGAGTGCAAATAAACAATGGATTTAGGCCCAGATCTCTGTACTGGTGTGAATGTATGACATTGTTCTGCATTCTGTCCATCAACTGTGGTTTTTGTATTGAGTACCTGGCCAAACATAAAATTATTTTTAACCATTACAGTCAAAGTTGTTACACAAGGACATATATGACCATAATTTGCACTTTATGAGATCAAAATTAATGGTCCAAGGTAAGAGAGGTAGCGTCGACGTTTCGACTCGTCTTAAGGCCAACCGGTTATTTGAACCTGGGGCAAGAATTATATAACTCCAACGGAGAATTTGGAATCCAAGATTCATATGTAACATTATTAGGAGCCTATGCCTGAAATCTTATACAACACTGTGCATTAAATATGACACTTATAAATCACAGTATCATGAAAATCACATTTTAATAATACATATTTCACTTATTAGTTAAATCCAGAGAGATCAATGCCATCCTAACGAAATGTAACTTTGATACTGGAGAAACTCCAAAAATTGGTCTAGCATACCTTTCTCTGAAGACTAACTCAAATATATGTCTGCATACAAAATCTCTTATTTACATTCTCCCCTCTCCCCCCAAAAAAACCTAAATACATGCCATTGCTGTTTCTAGTCATATGCAGTACTCTAACTGTTGGACTTGGGCCTTTTTGGCAGGTTCACCCCTTAATTTTTTGCCTTTATCCTCTGGCATGGTGGTGGTGATTTTAGGCCTCTGCACACACTAGCACTGTGGCCCAGTGTAAAGTGCGTGGGCACTCTGAGTGCATGTGCTGAGAGTGGACTGCCTTCCATAGGAATGCACGGGGATATGTATGTCCAGGGTAGTTCCTGATATGTGGGTAGTGCAGGGTCGAGTTTGGTAAGTGCGAACTCGTGAGAATAAGTGCTGCGAAATGGTGTGCGCAGATTTGTTGTGTCTAGTTGAGAAGTGCCACTTTTAGAAGTTGGCATTTCTGTGAGATGTGAATTTCCTGTCTTGCTTGTGATTGACAGGGGCTGGATGGTGTGGTTGTCTCCAGGAGCCAGGATGAGTCTGCCCGGTGGTGAATAGGGAGATCTGCATGTAGATGGGAGGGAGGAGTTGCCCCTGGGACCTGGATTGGCTGTGCCTTCCCTCCACAATGCTGGCTCCACCTCCTGTGGTGTGTCTGATGTCCCTGGCCTGTCCTGTGAATAGAGAAGGGATCTGAGCAAAACAAGGGGCTCCAGAACCAGTTGTATCTGGTTCTCCCCTTGCCTGCACCTTTGAGAAGAAAGGATTTAGCTGCATAAAAGGAGGGGCTGTGACCCAATGAAAATGTTCTTGTTTGCGACTTGAATCTACCAGGGGTGTGCTGCTGCTGGGGCTCAGGGGAAGGCTTGCCTCCCTGGGCTTTGCCCTGCCCCTGGGTGCCTGGAGGACTTCTTTTCCCTGGGCACTGCCTGCCCCCTTTTCATCTTTAAGGACATTTTGTTGCTGGGACTTATTTCTATTCTCTACAGGACCTTTCTGCATCTTTTTGCGCCCTGGGAGCGCTGTATCATAATTTTCCCCTTTGGGAGGGAACCCCCACCTTGGGGATTCCCCCATGATGCCGGCCTTGCGGTTACCCACCCCGCTTATTTTTATATTTACAGTGGGTGCCCACGACACATGGCCGCTATTTTTATATTTGAAATAGCAGGAGCCCACCCTGCTTTATAGTCCAATTTAAAGGGAGCCTACCCCTCATTGCGCTTTTGTTAAACTTATAATTAAAGTGGGTGCCCACCCCGCGTTTCACCGCCATGGACCGAGCCGCGTTCGAAACCTTCGGCTGAGCGAAGAGAGTTGCTGCCGGGCTGCTGCCTAGTGCAACCCAGAATCTGTCTGCCTGGTTGGGGGGGCAGGCCTGCACCCGGCCGGAAGAGGAGACGGCAGCTACGAGATGGGGGACCGGATGAAGCAAGGCATCTGGTGAGGCGGGGCTCCCGTTAATGGGGAGAGCCCGCAAGTGCCGCAGCCGGTTCCCGTGGAGGGGGCACGAGGCACATTGCCGGTGCCTCTCCCCGCCACATCCATGGAAAGGACTCCCCTGCGAGCAGCCTGGTAAGTAGGAAAGGGCTGGGGGCCTCTGTGGAGACTATTGATGATGCCTGTTAAAGGCATAGTACCCAGTTAACGCTTTCCAAGCAGCCTCAATGTACAGCGGGCAGTTCCAAATTTTGGGGGCATATTTAAGTCCAGAGCCTAGATGGCTCTAACATTTGACCATATTTACTTAAAGGGCCCAGTGGGGTCCTCAGGGGTTTGTGCTACCCCAGTTTGCGCATAGTTATTTCAGGAGCATGAGTGCTCCAAGGGACATACTTTATTTTCAGAGCCAGATGGCTCCAACGTTCAACACATTTGTCCTGAGGGCCAGTGAGAGCCCTTGCCACACTTTTACTTCCCAGCTGCCCAGCAAGTAGTGGGCAGCTGCACCGTTTAGGTCTGTTTTTTTTAATCCAGGAGTGAGACGCACTCCTTCGCCCCATCTTTGCCTGCATAGCATATACAGTTACTGATATAGTTAGCTGTACTAACTATAACTCGCGCGCCAGCAATCCACTGCTGATGATGTCACATATTACATCATTCATGACATGGTCAGTGACATCACTGATGACATCTCAAATTACATCACTGATGACATCATCCAGTGAATGTGGTTTGGTTCTATATTTAAATAAGTATTATATATATATAATGCAATCTGCCTTGAAGACTGAGTGCATGTATAAGTGTCTGAATGGAGGATTTAGTAGCAATGTGATTGACTGTGTAAGTGACGAATTTAAAGTGTCTCACTAAATATATGGGATAGTGATTACACTTTGTGAATACCTGTAGCACTCTATCTCTTGTTGTGTAAAATACTACATAGGTTAGTTACTAGCTATGTGAAAGTCTATATTAGTTATTAATTAGTTAAGTGAGTATCTGTATGGGATAGTGAATCAATGTGTGTGTGGTTGGGTGGGAGGTGTTTGACTATCCAAAGATGTGTAAATAGTAGATTTAGTAGGTATATAAGGTTAAGACTATATGTGGTAACAGTGGTTTGGGTGAGTGAATCTCTTTATGGGTGTGGTGATGAGTAAATATATTTCTCAATGATACATGTCCATGAAAGTAGAAATATAAAAAGCAGTGTATGTGACAGTTGTTTTATATAAATAACTATACATAAGACTCAGTGATTGTATGAGTGACGTATGGATAACTGTATATTTGTAATAGTGATTTTATAACATACTAAGTATGAGTTACTATCTATATCAATAAATAAAGTGGTGTTTGTGTAAGTGTTTAGCTTAGTAAATATAAGTATGATCAACTGTTTGCATAAATGAGTAGAATGACTACATAAGTAAATAGAATGTGTGCTGGTGTGTAATGTTGATGTAGGTGTATAAGTATATTTAATAGTGTTCTATTGATCTTTATTAGCATGTATGAGTGAAACTATAGGTAAGTGTTTAGATGTGTGTGTAGATGTAGAAATCACTGAGTGGGTTTTTAGAAACTTGTGTGGGTGTGTCAATAGTTTCAAATATGGTACTCCATATTTTATAAAGAGTGTTGAAAGGTTATACTAGTGTATGATAAGATGTATCAGATTGTCACGTGGATGATGTCAACAGTAATGTCATCAGTGATGTCATTTGGGATGTCATCAGTGATGTTATCAGTGGATTGCGGGCGCACAAGTTACAGTTAGTTATAGTTAGTACAACTAACTATAACCGGGGAATTTCAATGGTTTTATACGAGTGAAATGTCCAACTAACTATAACACCCCTAAAACCTATGGTTTTTTCAGTGAATTTCTAAGGTTTTTTAAATGCTAATTCCTAACTATAACATGTCTGAAACCTATGATTTGTTCAGTGAATTTTAAAGGTTTTTTAAATGCTAATTCCTAACTATAACATGTATGAAACCTATGGTTTTTTCAGTGAATTTAAAGGATTTGTAAATGACAATTTTTAAATGTATCAATTCTTATATATTTTTTTTATACTGATTTACAACATTTTTTTAACTATTTATTTTTAGATATTTTATTTTTTAAATTACATTTTAGTTATTATACATTTCATTACAAAATATACTTTCTCAGAATGAATTACTTTAGTTTAAATACTTTGCAAATAGGCAATCGACCTTTAAGTACATTAGTTTCAGTTGTTGTAATGCGCAACACAATTTCAGACACAATGCAACATTGAGCTAAATGCGAATTTCTAGTTAAATGCAATGAGTTACTTTTTGGATTACTTTTCTAACCACAAGACTAGATCCTAAATTCAGTCCTGGGATATCTCCTGTAAACAGTTGAGTAAAAACGTTATGGTTACAGTAGTGATTTTTAAGGAATATTATTGTATTTTAAAAGGTGACACTTATAAACTTTTTCACATAGAACCACCAATTTTATCCTATGGGAGGAAATTCACTTATCAGGTAAGTAATGTTAACGTTACTTTTTCTTACTCAGTGGTGTATCCTGGATCCAGCATGGGTGCCTCTCCTGTAAACAGTTGAAAGAATGTGTTTAAGTCATACAGGCAATATTTTTAGTTTGTGAAAATAGACAGAAGCTTTTCTGGTGAAAATCACACAATGGATTCCTATGGAAGGAAATACAAGTTACTGGTAAGTACGCTTAGAATTACTTTTCAGGGTCAGTGCTGGGCTAAAAATGCAGCACTGAGTTCTCTCCTGATAACAGGTGAGTAAATCGGAATTCGTAGTTCGTCTGATTTTAGAGAAATATTTCTACAGTGGTGAAGGAAGGGGGCAGGGCCTGCGGTGACATGTGTGCAAACAAGCCCTGTGGCACGTTTTAAGTTGGGGAATTAATTCCTCTTCAATGTTGCGCTCCCCTGGGGGCCAACTAGCCCACCAGGTACCTCCAGTATGCGCCAAGGAGCTGCGTTACAGAGAGGTATTCAGAGGCCATGCCCGCACTAAGTTGGGGAATTAATTCCTCTTCAATCTAGAGGTCCCCTGGGGGCCAAGTAGCCCACCAGTTACCTCCACTAAGCGCCAAGGAGCTTTGTTGCAGAGTGTTGTAAAAAGGGGCGTGACCTCTGAACACATCTCTGCAACGCAGCTCTCTGGCGCCTACTGGAGGGACCTGGTGGGCTAGTTGGCCCTCAGGGGACCTCTGGATTGAAGAGGAATTAATTCCCCAACTTAAAACATGCCACAGGGCGTGTTTTGCACACATATCACCTCAGGCCCCGCCCCCTACCTTCACTACTGTGCAAACGCCTCCCGTGGCGCATTTTAAGTTGGGGGATTAATTCCCCTTAAATCCTGAGGTCCCCTGGTCGCTCCCCTCACTGCTCCCTGCTCACCCACACGTGGTATCGTAGCGCTGTAATTCAGAACCACCTCTCCTTCAAAAAGCAACTAAAAACTTGGATATTCGATAAGTAAAAGCACCCGCCTCCCCAAGCTCCTTGAGACCCTCTGGGTGAGTAGTGCGCTATATACATTTCTGAACTTGAACTTGAACTTGGCCAATTAGCCCACCAGGTACCTCCAGTAAGCGCCACAGAGCTGTGTTGCAGAGAGGTGTAAAAAGGGCCGTGGTCTCAGAACACCTCTCTGCAACACAGCCCCCTGGCGCATGTTGGAGGTTCCTGGTGGGCTAGTTGACCACCAGGGACCCCCAGTATTCTAAGGGAGTTAATTCCCCCTCTGCAAACGCATCAGGGTGCGTGTTTGCGGAGTGGTGCAATGAGGGGGCGGGCCTAGGGATGCTCACGTCTTTTAAAAAAAAGAAAATTGGGGGCTCTAAGCAGGCCTAGGGGGTCAGGGTGGGTCTACCCTGCCCCGTGTTCACAAGTTGCACACATATTTCAATGACTTCCTCAGACTCGCTTCTACCAAGGCACAAAATGGCTGCCAACAGTTCCTGATTTTGAATGTTTACAACCGCCTGACAGCCAATTAAAATTGAGCATGTGATCGGGACGGTGCGCTTATCCTACGAGGCCTATCCTCACTCAATCCGCGGATCCTCCGTGCCCATATATATAAATGACTTTAACCGTAATTTTCAAAGAAACTACTGAACAGATTGACACCAGATATGTCAAAGGCACAAGTCGGAACTGAGGGCTACCTCTCTGCCAAATTTGGTGTAATTCCGTTCAGCTGTTCAAGCTGTAGCCGTGGCTAAAGGTCCTATGGGAAATTGAGTGGGGGAAAACAGGTTTTGGGACCCCCCTTTTTTCTCGGCCCCTGTTTCACTAATCACCCCTAACCTTTCAGGGAAGGAGCGGAACTGAGCTGGCCACAAGTTTGGAAAATTTCAAGAAGATTTTTCAATTGAAGCAAACGTTTTTGCAAATAGAATGTTGCGGATTTCCTATGGATAATAGGTCCTAACACTAACTATCTACTGGCAACCGCCAGTAGATAATATATCTATATCTATCTATCTCTCTCTATATATTTATACATAGATATATATATATATCCACCACAACTTTCTCTGCTTAGGGAAGCCTCACCTCAGCAGGGCGACCTCGACATTCGGTGACGGAGCACCCCATGAACATTCCAACAAAAAGTCCTTTGTTCATACATAAAGAAGAATGATGCACACCAGGACCTTTCAAGGAATCAGCCACTTTATTTATTAAAATGGAATGGCAACTCATTTTAGATCTTTCAGTCTTGACACATTTAGCTTGGTTCAAATTCTTTTTCAGAGGTGAACCATCATATCCTGTTGCAGCATTGCACTTTGGTTTTTATAAACTCGCCGACTACTAGGTTTCAATGTAGTCCTTCAATACTGCCGGTCCCATAATGCACCTTGGAAGAAATATCACTGTTTTACTAATTGGAACTTTGCAATTCGATTTCCCCTCATACTACATTATTACAGGTACACTTTCATTGCATTTTACTGTCAAAGTGCTATTGTTTCCACTCATCAATATGCAAAGTCGTTAAGCATAGGATTAGCACAGTGCCATCCACCCCGAGATAGAAAGGGACAAAGCCGTTTGGCATTTCTACAGAAAATTCTTTAAGCATAGGACCAGCACAGTGCCATCCATTCCCCGGTTGTAAAATGACAAAAACCATTTACCACTCCAGGGACAGTATTACAGTTTTTAATTGTTAAAATACCAACCAAGCTAAATTGAAATGAGTAAAAGCAACCCCTGACACAGTGTTTTGCTCTCATTAGAGCTATTCTGAGAGGTATAGCTTTCTCCAGACACAAGGGAGCACCCAGTTTAAAGGGTATTGTTTGAACTTAAACTGGATGCTCCCTTGTGTCTAGACAAAGCTATACCTCTCTGACGAGCTCTAATGAGAGCGAAATAAATGGCTTTTGTCATTTTACAGCAGAGCAGAGACAGCATTATGCTAGTCATACGCTTAAATACTTTGCTATAGAAATGGCAAAAGAATGGTATAGTTCTGTGTATGTTCTTTTGACCAATGTCTTGCTACAGGGTAATTCACATCACAATTCTTCATCACCCTGAAATGCTTCACTATTCTCTTCTTTACTGGAAAAATGGTACTGCACACATTTTAGTAGCCACATGGGTATACCAAGACATACACACACAAGTCATTGCTGTTTGGAATACAATTGTTGATGTTGGCTATCTTACTAGTGGGTAACTAGAATGTTTTCTTGCTTTTACTACCCTTGCAAGCGTTGCAATTTCCACATTTGTAGGAACCCTGTTCCTCTCCTTCCTGCCTTGTGTACCTGTGTAGCTATGCCCCAAAATGTCTCCAATGGGTTTCGAGTTGCAATAAGTTGCAAGGGGATGGAGGGACACTTTGCCTACTGTCACTGGGTCTGACATTCCCAAATGTCAGTGTGTTGTGATCATGGATTTGGTTTTCTTTGACTCACTGCTGTAAGTGGTGATGAGTCTTACTTTATTAGGATCTTCTTTGTGTCTCCTCTTCTTAGTAAGGAGACTGTCCCTGGTCAGACTGCTGGCTTTCTCCCTAACAGTTTTAGGGAGCTTTCAAGGGTAGCCCCTGTCCCTGAATCTGTTGGTAATTTTTTCTGTATAGTATATTAGGGATTAGGTAATGGTGTTTCGAAGGGTAGAGGACGGTGAGGGTGTTTTTAGTGTTAGGTCAAAAAAGATTTTAAAACAAACGTCACAAAATACAAATGTGTGCAATTCAGTTCACCTACCTGCCTCAAGGACAAACTTCACACTACATTAGGCAAACTAAATACATGAGGCAAAGTATGTTTACTTCTAGAGCATACAATGACTAACTAGCAAAACTCTAGGTGTTCTATGGTGCACATTTTATAGGAAAGCAAGCTCAGCCCTGAATTATTGTTTTGCAAGAAATAATTATGTACTTCTCTCTTCAGATCCCATTTCCAAAACACTTCCAAAATATACAAACCAGTACATTTGCCATTCTCAGCCTATAATCAAATGCATCTCCGGTTATATTTGTTTGTACAGCACTCTGGCTTTTGATGACATAGCTAAGTCTGTGCTGTGCAAATGCAACAAATATTGAAATAAATTACAAAATCAATACTTAACTTTTGAAAACATATGTGTTGACATTCAGTTCAATGTCATCAAAATATCACTTTTGTATCACTCTTCACTCTTGTATCTTCTTATTTCAGAGCCTTTGATTACCAAAATGTTTAAAAGCATGAATCTACTTACAATGATGGCAGTAGGTGAGTACCACAAGCAAAGCATTCATAAAACTGAGATATTCCTGTCTATTTCACACTTAGCTAATAGTATTAGAACTATGAACGTCTCAAATGCCTCACAAATCAAAGTCATCACCCAAGTACATGTTTAGATTCATGTGTTTGCATAAAGTAGGGGTAATCTAGAATCTATGATAAATAAGTGATAGTAGATCCTTCCTGATAACTCAAATTATATTGATACATTCCTAAAGGAAAGTACTTTTGGATTTGATGTAAATTAGCTGGTTTCTTCTTCACACGTTTAGTATTTTGATTGTTTATCTTCTGTATTTAAGGGATTAGAATCTACTCATGCCTTTGGTTAAATGTATTTAGAGTTAAGAGTATAGATGAGTGCAATGCCAATCCACGCACTAAATGGACCACAACTAACTTAGGTCCACTTACGTCATCATTTTTGGTAGGCGGCCAGGATCAAAGCAGTTCTCATTTAAGTTGTGGGTGAGTTTTTGTGCAAAGGTGTTTGTGCATGCACACTAAATATTCAGCAACAAATGATAGAAGAAATATCTAATGATCGGACAAAATAACTAAATGTGAAATGTAGACTAAAGGTGAAAAAATCTGGGGGAACGTGACAATTGAAACAAAAGAATGCATAAACTGAAGCACCAATGTCAACACTGAAGATTCATGTAAAACATAGATCTCAAATATGAATACATTTTTTCATTAGGAAAACTCCAAAGCCAAGTTCACTTCACAAGTAACAGCAACTGGAGGAATGTTTCCAAAGACATATCTTTAAACGTGATACAATGTCTTCTGATGTCTCTTAAAGGATTATTACTTTCTAGGGAAATCTGTCATTGACATACTAGACTGGAATCATGTCCCCACCTTTGGCATAAACATCATAAAAGAACTGAAGGTATTTTCCAGGACATGGATCTTTTAGCTCATTGTGACTAGAACCTAGGCTGAACCTCACTGCCAAGACTAAAAAATGTTAAAACCAGTCAGGTAATACTTGTCTTCCCAGGCATTTTGATCTGGACTATTGTTCTTGGAGCAGAAACCTGTCTGATGTGTATATCATTGGTCTCTGTCTGTAGTGGCATGATGAGCAAAAAGACAATGGACTGGAATGTAACACAAATAATTAACAAGGCCTCAGATTGATAAAAATATTCTATCCACATTTTAGTTTTTCTAAGTGAAAACCCCTAAGTATTTGGGTTACAACTCACGTTTGAGAGCCATCATAAGAACTTAGAGTATTAGTTGTGGGAAGTAAGAACCAACTTCAAATAATAATAACAAGTCTGGTCTGGGTGAGCCAAAAGTCCCTCAATAAACCTGTACTTAACCCCAAGGCAGCTTGAAACAAAAGCAGTTAGGTTTAACAGTGTAAAACATTAATGCAGCACTCAAACAGTAATAAAGTGAAAACGCAACACAAATGAAAATGTAATGCAATATAGTAAAATAGAGAAAATGTAATAAATGAAATGCCACCAAAACAGCAAAGATACAATCGGAAGAATCAGAGATATGATTTTGTACATTTTGAATTGAAAAATAGTGCCAAAAAGAACAAAGGGCCTACCGGGTTATCTGGCTGTGCATGACCAGTCAAAGTCAAGAGCTAAGGTTAACTGTGATGGAGCGTGGGTCAGATAGAAGGTCCAAGTTGGATCCTGTCTCAGAGTTACCTTCAAATGTAGAAGAAATTCTGAGAAGGCAAACACTTCTGTGGGGCAAGGCATTGACTGGATCCAAAGACACTGTCATCGGTGATTGGGAGCCGCTGGACAATTTCTTAGTGAAGCCATTGAAGGGAAAAAAAGCTCAGTGAGAGAAAAGTCAAGATTTCACACTGAAGAGGCTGTCTTCGATGGGGTACAGCGTGATGATGGGCCTGGGGGAAATTTCTACCTTGAAAATTAGATGTTTTTCTGGATCTCAGACTTCCTCAGGCAAGGGAACAATGCAGGTTGTTTATTGCAAGCGCTCCACAAGGCTGCATACTGTGTTCAGGAGGTTCGGCTAAACAGGAATTGCTACTGCGCATAACACCACAACAGCATGTGCATTGATGTCAATCCCACCGCGATGCACCCTCAGTGAGTGGCTTGCTATTAGACCCCAGTCCCACTCCAGTTCTCAGAGCAGAAGTTTGCAGAAAAGTTTTAAAGCCCCAAGAGGTTAGACAGGAGGAGTACACTCTTACACTAATCCAAGGGTCCAAGACCAGAGGGGCACCACATGGGTTTCAGGACTCACTCTAGCAGAGGCCATCAGCAGAGTACAAGGGACGTCCAGTTGGGATGGACAGTTGGGCAGTTGCAAGAAGACACCTTTGGATGCTTGTTGTATCTCAGTAGCTCAGACACATGGTCAGCCAACTTACCTTTGGAGGCACTTCTGGGGTCCTGAATTTCCTTCAACTAGAGTGGGATGATGGTTCTGATGTTACTAGATCTTCCTGTTGCATTTGACATTGTGTCACATACATTGCACCTCCAGCATTAGCATTCCTTCGGGGTGCGAGGACTAGTGCTAGATTGAACTACACTCCTCATCTGATTAAAAATTTGTGTTGGTGGGAAAACCTGAGGGTTCTTCTTCGAGTCCAACTCTTAATAATGTCTAATGTGCTCCCCTTGCAACTTTGGAGGAATGCTGTGGTGCCTATGTGATCTTGTACACTGAACAACTCAGCTTATTTTTCCCAGGCGGGGTGGATATGGACTGCAGCCTCTTAATTCTTGTCTTTCTGCTGTCTTTAGATAGCTGCACTTGAAAAACCTTATGTGCAACATGGACAATATGGAGGTCCTCTTATTCGAGACATTTCAATCTGGATGGTGGTCTAGCTGTTGAGTAAATAGAGCCTCTTCTCCATCTTCTCCATCTGTGGTAATTAAAAACCATGGGGTAATATATGATAATCATTAATATTTTCAAACACAGGTGTCCACAGTGGTTGGAAACGGTTTTGGTCTGCTATGCTCTTTGAATACATTTTGAATACAAGTAACGAGAGACCTACAGTCCCTCATTACTTCTAGGCTGGACTCTGCCAACACTCTTTTCCTGGGTCTCCCTGATTTCTTCATTGAAGGACTCCGGATCGTTAAGAGTGCGCTGCTCGACTCATTCTCAAACATCCTTTTTGGCTACATGTAAAGTAGTGCATTCTTTACAGTTCTCTGGTTCTGGCCCTTATGGCCTTTTTTGACAGCACCTCAAAATTTGGTAGTTGATTGTAAATCTATAGTCCCTCTATAGCTTTGTGTTCTGCTCAGTCTTCATTTGCATTGGGGCAGATACTAAGGCAGGCTAGAAGGGGAGGCCACCTATTCTCCCTTCTAGTTGCTCATGCATGGAACGAGCTCCGGTTTGGGCTTCGATCATTTTCTTCTGAATCTTCTTTTAGAAAAAACTCAAGACTTGGCTCTAAGCGCAGGAATTATTGTGATAGCTCCTACCAATTACTTTTCTAGCGCCATGACACTCCTTGAAACAGCTGTTTGCTTTATAAGGCTCTGTAAATTAATTAAGGTAAGCAGGGAAGCACTCATTTTTCCATCCCCTAAAGTAGTTCTGGTCAATTCCAGTAACCCCCACTTGCTTTGGTGCCAGTCTAACTAGAGAGACAGGCAGGCCAAGGCAGGTGCTGCATCTGTCAGTCATAGGGTAGGATTCTTCTGAAGCTAGACAGGGGCTAGGTACAGACCCCGGGCTACCCTTTGAAATGCAATCAAGGGCTGAGTGAAACCCACAGGCCATTTTGTGCATGGGAGAAACACAACTAGCCCACCCAAGGATATTTGTACACGTGTAACAGGAATACACATCTCACCACTGAAGAGACATTCACATTCAGGTGATACTGAACACAGGCACATTTCGCTTCAGCAGAAAAATGTCAACTTCTAAAGCTGGCATTTAAAAAATTGTAATTTTAAAGTCGACTTGACCATTAGGTTGGATTGTAATTTTACTTATTAAACAGAGTCCTTGATTTATTTTTCTACTTAGTCCTACACTTAAGAAATGCATTATGAATTGTTATAATGTAACTCAGTTCTTTTCTATGGGAGATTCATCCTTGCCACAGTGAAAAACTACTTTGAAGATTTTTCATTGCCAGGACATGTAAAAATGTAATCTACTGGCACTTCAAGCCTACCTTAGGAGTGACTCATAAGTAATAAACAGAAAAGATTAGCCCTGGAAAAGGTTTATTTTTTCCCTAACGAAATGGCAATTTAAAACTGCACACACAGGCTGCCAGGGCAGGCCTGTAGACATGTTGTACAGTGCTACTTTTGTGCGTGGCACGCAAATGCTGTAGGTCTCTTGTAGGATTTGATATAAAGGCCCTAGCTACCTATATGCTAGGGACTTATAAGCAAATTAAATGTGCCAATTTGGTGTATGCCAATATTACCATATTTAAAAGGGACAGTAAGGGCACTTTATCACTAGTTGGTAGCAATTAAGTGCACACAGTCATATGGCCAACTAAAATAGGCTCAAATTCAGGTCACAAACATCTGGAGAAATACCACAAAAAAGATGGTATTTTCTAACACTCATTGAGGGTGAAACTCGTCTGGAGTTGTTTATGTTCCGGTTTACCTGGGACATTGACAGGCATTTCATGTTTGACTGTTTCTACTGGAGAAAAACTAAAGATGCCTATAGTGACAGGATGATGGACATTGAGGTTCAGCTTTGATCGTTTCCAATCATGACCAATTGCCCGATTTTATTTGCTTCTGTATCCTGGATATCTGTGATGAGGAGTTCTACATAGTTGCTTTAACATAACATGATGGACTACTAAGAATTTAGTCGTGGACTCAAATAATTCAATTAGCTGGTTCAAGAGAATTTGCCTAATTATGTTGTTGTCTAATAGCTGTGCCTGTGGGCAGGACTGGGCAAATGTCCTACTTTTGATGTAACCATGGAAAGTATACATGATTCTGATTAAGATTAATTGTTTCAAAAAGTATCTCACGTGGTTATCTTGATAATCGAGCAAGGATTCGGGCTTTTGGGTGAACATTGGGCCCCCGGACCTTTAATTTTCAAAGGTAGTGGCTTTCCAATTCAGAATGGCCTTCATTTAAACGGTGTAGCCCTTCATTTCCTGATCGGGCCTTATAAATTGTCCTTCCCACATGTGTTTCAGGTTATTTCTTCTTTTTTGATTCTCATTTTCTTTATGAACTTTTTCAAACCAGCAGCTTTCCTGTTTTACTGACGGGGAAACAGAAAAACAAAGTTTCACAAACAAATCTGTGCTGCAAATTGGTGGATTGGGCTTGAGATTATTAAACAG
Source organism: Lissotriton vulgaris (assembly GCF_964263255.1). Taxonomy (NCBI): domain Eukaryota; kingdom Metazoa; phylum Chordata; class Amphibia; order Caudata; family Salamandridae; genus Lissotriton; species Lissotriton vulgaris. Next base: position 267,594,209 of record NC_141695.1, read on the forward strand.
ATGTCGTTTTTTTGTGTAAATTATGTGCCAGGTTTACCTGTTCTACATGTATTATTCCTTTTAAAGATGTTCATTAACTATGAAACATTTAATGTGCTTGCATACAATGTAGTGAGAGAGAATCTGTAAATCATGCCATCAACGCAACTGCACAAGAGTGTTAACACTGATTATTTTTATATTTCAATCATTTTTTCTTCTCAGTGTTGGCTGCAGCGCTTTCAATTGGACACTGTGATGGTAAGAAGATAAGCATTTAATGTGTTTCTAAATAGATAAATCTATTAATTTCATATAAATGTGTGCTTCTGTGCTGCAAGGTCACACCTGCCCTGCTAGGTGTGTTTTAAGTATTTATCTACTACAACCAAGGATTCCCCTACTGCACTCATGCTTCGCAGTGGTCCTACTGGAGCCACTATCCTCTAGAGGACCCACAGAACATCTGGGTGAGACTTGTAATTAATTGCCCAGAGAAGACAGACAGACAAGAAGACTTATGGCCTGATCGTCACGTCGCCGCCCTGCTCCCGCACCGCTAAACCTGTGTGCGCACCGCCAGCCACATTACAACTATTTTTGTCACTGGCAGGTGGCTCTTTGGAGGTTCCACGGCAGTGACTATGTAATAGGCATTGCAATAGGAATGTCAAAGTCAGTATCTGCACAGCATGGACTGGGGCAGTCCATGCTGGGCATGTACTGGGGGTGTTTGCACACAGAGGGGCACATCATGTGTCTCCCTGAATGCCCCCCCCATGGCCATGCAACAACAGAGGGCCCTGTAGGGCCCCCCTTTGTTTCCAATACACCACCTTTTCATGGAGTAGGAACCGCCATGAAAACAGTGGCGGAGAGGAATCGCATAATATGCGTGGCGGGACGCAGCGGTTCCGCCAAGCATATTGCCGCCTCAAGACTGCTACGCCACCATTTGGGATCTCTTATCCGTGGCAGCAGTAGTGGTACAATTGCGGCCTGAGTTGGAATAGAGTGGCTGGAAGATTGCCACCGTGAGTCTGGCAGTCCATGAACCGCCAGACACATAATCAGGCCCATAATCGTTTTCATGTAGCGTAGCATAAACCACAGCTTAGAGGTCTCAAAGCTCGTTCATAAAATGCATTGGTGGAATTTTAACATAGCCAAACATTTACAAATAGTAAAGAATGCGAATAATGGTTAACTTAAAAGAGGCAAATATGCCAACCATAGCAGTGACATATATAAACAGATATACATTGACTGCTATCACAGTGTTAACACAATACTATTCAATTGGGAGTTTACAACAATTGTTAGGTGGCAATTACAGCATGTATATGTCATCACTTAACCAACTTTCCAAGGTAATCCAAGGTACAATAAATCACCTCATATAGTTTTTATCTGTTCAGTGCCCAAACACATGCTATCCATGGAGTCCAGCCCAACAAAGACACAAACACTGGGGGGCAGATTTACTAGTCGCTCAGGCAGTGCAGCAGCCGCAAATGCTGGGTTGTGTTGTGTGAGAAGGAGAGAGCAGAAGTACACCATATTTACAGAATATGGCGCTGTCTTCTCCTCTCTCTAGCACTGGTCCAGAAATATGCTTCGTTTAAAAGAGTGTATGCTTGACGGAGGCATGACCGCTACAATGAGACAGGTGTTATTTGTCAGCAGAGACTGGGTGATGAGTGGGGCAGTTCTCCATTAATGGTGTGCACTGAAGTCCCCCTCAATGGACCTTGTTGCCATGCCTGGCAGTGGGGGATGGCTGAAGAGAGCAACAGAGCAAGAAGAATTTCTCCTAGCCACACACATATGAGGGAAGGAGTCCTTTTCTAATGAGGGGACTGACAATAATCTGGTGCATGGTCAGAAAGCGATGTTGCTAGTATTGGATATTCTTGTGAAAACTTTGGATAATGTGGAGAAAACTGCACTTGTGGTGAAGTCATGCTGGGGAGATATGGAGCAAAATATGCTTGACTGCCCTGAGTGGTAGTCACAGGAACAGCCATTGAAATGAAAATGCAGAAATCTTTAGGATGAGTGGATGCTGTGGTGACAAAGATGCAATACTTGCAGTATTCCAGTGGGGTTCATGTAGGGCAACATACCTGCTTTCAAGCAAAATTCATATTCAGAGCTGCAAGGACCAATAGAGCTGTGGACTGTCCTTCTGTGGACACCAGTTGAAACACATCTGAGGTACGGCATTTTCTTTTAGCAAACCTTCTGAGTTTGACATCTCATTCTGGAACAATGCCTGTGAAGAAAAAAACATTACTCAGTTGTATTTCAAGGACTATTTACCACTAGGTGTTCCCTTTATTAACGATTCCTTTCCAACATAGACATTAAACAGATAGATTCTGTAGCATGCTGGCTCTTATTGTAAGTGACACGCTCTATTCTGTTTCCTATTGTGACATGTTCCAGGTCTCTTTACACTCGACCAGAACCTCCTTCTCCTTTAAAGTGAGTGCTGTGTGCAGAAATAGCAAACACATCTGTTCACACTAAAGGGAGAAGAGGTAAAACAGTGAGTGCTCAGCAGCACATTTCTTTCTGAGGGCCCTTATTCCAACTCCTGTCTCTTCTTTCTTTTTTCTCTTCTCCATCCTCTTTCTCTGCCCTTTCTTCCAAAGTCATCTCTAGCTGTTTCGTTCTCCACTCTCTGATGGAGCTCTTCAACTACTTAAGACACCAGTCAGCCCAAACCTGTTCTGGAGACTGTGGGCTGTACCACATAAAGTAAACACAAAGAGCATAAAGTTAAGATAAAATATATGCCACAACATGGGATCACTGATGTCCTAAGTAGTTGTAGAGCTGGAGCAGCACTATTTTACCAACTTACACTGTGATAATTGATTGCTTTCCCCAGAAACCTTAGAGGTATGTGCTGATTTTGTCTGTAGACATAGCAATATTTGCAAATATATCTAACGTAAATACAGTGCCTAACAGAAAAACAAATATAAAGTAACAAAACAACACCATTAAAAAATAACAGGGTACGTCCCCGGACTATATAGCCACTCATAAAATGTCCACAATAAATGGAGACAATCATTTTTGTGACATGTTACCACCTGGGGAATCCTGTTTTCATAATATAGTGTTAAAATGTGTTAATCGCTTGCACTACCATACCTTACCACCAAGAGTATGAAATGGCGCAAGTCACAAATGCTTTGTGATCCTCACAGTGTTTTAGTTAAATGCTCCAAGTGCTTATTTTGCATTATTTTTCCCCTGTTCTGTTCTGGTTTTTTCCTTGGCATTTGTTGTGCTCTGTAAAATAAAGATAACGTCCGGTGGTCAATAGTCCTTGAAATACAACTGAGTAATGTTTTTTTATTCACAGGCATTGCTTTGCGAATCCCTATTTATAGTCGCAATTCTAGGTAATGGCTCTTTTTGTGATTACCAAAAATTGGGACTAGAAATCCTTTAATACATCTTGAAAGGCTTTTTTGCATTCTCAAGTGGACGAAATTATCGATTCGCACCATATGCGAATGCAAAATTGTTTGTTCGATGTGGGCCCTGGGTTATTACTCTCGTGGGAGATTACCGGCTACGTTTCAACAAGAGTCAGATATTTGTCCTTAGTGTATTCTCCGAAGATGGCATAACTGCACATGAACTAATAAAAGAGATGTTTAAGGCGAAGCTATGATATACTCACCCCAGCTGGATGGAGGTCAGCAGACCCACTGCCAGGGTATGGAACTCTGAGGCAGTCTAAGACAACAATCTATTAACAAAATGACATTCTGTGCTCAGTGTTACACACTGACTGTAATCGACACATTTAAAATATAACAATAACCATAAGACATATGTATCTAAGAGGCTGCTGGGTTTCTTAGTGCAGATTTCAAAGTCATTTCACGGGAGAGTAGTGACCATGTTTGCTCTGCATTGTGGCTTCGAATCGGCTTTCTTTTTGTTCCCGGATAGGACTTTATCCACATGATCAGATAATATACATCAAAAGTAACATCAGATACAATAGAAGGCTCATCAATATCTGTGAGCACTTACGCCCATTGCAATATCATATTAAATTGACCACGAAGACTATTTGTCAGGCCACCTATTGCAAATAAACTCAATCTGTTTTGAAATGTATCCCTGCCCCAGTTTATCAATTGCAGCATGCTCAGATCAAGGTAAGGTACGTCATGGAGTGCTGTCAGGATAGGTGGTGATGGCAAAGTAAAGACTGTGGGCCGTATTATCAAGAACGTCGATAACATTATTGCTGCTTTAGGGGCAGGAAACTGCCGCTAAAGCAGCGATATGGAGCTTGATAATATGCCCTTGTGAATTTCCATAGAAGCCCAGGTTCTGGTGTGAAGGACATCAAACCTGGGCTTCTATGGGAATTCACAAGGGCATATTATCAAGCGCCTTATCGCCACTTTAGCGGCAGTTTCGTGCTGCCAAAGCAGCGATAATGTTATTGCCGTTCTTGAAAATATGGCCCTGTATTTACTTACACACGTGATGTGGTAATATATGCAATCACGGGAATGTACACATATTGTTTGCATGCATTACCACATCCGTATGCAGGTATGCGGGTAGATTTCTCTGTGCTTCCTCCGAAGTTCATAAAGAAGGCTTGGAAGCCAATGGCACCTTACATGTCTGTCCTACTGGCTTTAGGAAGGGGGGGGCTGTTTTTCAAATTCTGAAGCTAGGCTATAAACCAGAACGCTACATTCTAAAGAACCCTTAAGCCAAAGGGAGTCCAGGGGCAGAAGTTATCTCGTACCCAACAATGCAGCATTGTTGCTGTTCTGTTGTTTCTGGCAGTTAATGTTGACTTGTTGGATTCTTTCATTTCACATGCCCAGGCCTGCACAAATCATCCTTGTGATTCCCTGCATGTCTGCTTCAGATGATGTAAGATTGGGCTGCAGATACCTCACAGTACATACATGAAAATGTGTAGTATTTTTAAAAGTTAGAGTTTTAAATGTTAGACTGCTGGGTCGCATTTTGTATATGGTCAAAGTGTGTAGTATTTTTAAAGATACCGGTTCCAATGTTAGGCTGCTGTGTCGCATTTCATATATGGCCAATAATAATCCTGTAACTCTCCTCATATTGTCATTGCAGAAAAGTGCAAAAAAAACATGGAGTACAACACCTGCGGCAGCAGGTGTTCGAAAACCTGCGAGGACGTGGCCAACATGGGGAGTGGCATGGTGTGCCCAGCACTGTGTGTTACAGGATGCTTCTGCAAAAAAGGATATGTCCTGAATTCTGGTCAATGTGTACCTGAGAGTACATGTCCTTGTGCCGCCAATGCTCACTATTCTAAATGTGCCTCTCCATGTCCGCTCACCTGTGGGAAATATAAAGATGCAGAACCATGCAAAACACAATGTGTGCCAGGATGCACATGCAACAAAGGCTATGTTAGGTCTGGAGAATCTGGTAAATGTGTGCTTCCTAAAGACTGCCCTCTTGCACCCAAAGCCTAGACTTGGAGCTCAATGGATCCTTCCAATCAGGTGTGGAAAGTGTATTTTTAGTGCAATTGCAATAAATCGTTGTTATTACAAAATAAAACTGTATCTGTTATACGTACTAATTAAAATCTAGTGTGATATTCCTCTGTATTAAAGAAGTTCGTAATAAGAAAAATATTAAATCCGGTTAGTATGCATAGACGTACAATGAAGAAACTCAAAGTAGTGCTGTTAGTTGGAATGATAAGCCACCTTCCTCTTTGTCCCGGGCAAGGCCAGCAGATCTACATAGAATGACATACAGCATATTCTGGCCCAGGCCACCTACTGATGATTCCTTCTTAGGAACCAATGTATCCAAAATTTGAACAGTGGCTTAAGTAGAAGTCCTAATCCCACAGATGAGAAGTTTGGGAAATAGACGTTTTAAACATGAGTAAGGTTTAGGAACTGACGTTCTATCGTCCATAATCGATTATGTTGTTAGATCACAGCCATTATTAATCAATTTCCTTTTCCTGCTTTTTAGACTCAGTATAACCTTTTTAATAGGTGCTCTCAGCCACATGCATCAAAGGAAATTGCATTCGCAAACGGTGCGAATCGCAAAATTCGTCCGTTTGCAAATGTAATTCCCATTTTTGGGATGCATTAACATTTTAGTAATTGTGGCAATTTAAGAATTGAGATTCCTTAAATGCAATGCATCAAACTTTAAAAATTTGCGAATTTGCAAATAAGGGGAGCAAATTACCATGAAGTTGACCTTCATGGTAATTTGCGAAAACTTTGAAAAATGCACTAAAGTGCATTTTTCAAAGTTCCATTTTACACACACACATGCCCTTGGGGCATGTGAGTGTGCAAAATGTACTCCTAAGCAGATTTCAGGGGTGCAACAGGGGGTCCTTTGGACACCCCTGCACCCTTGAAATTGCATTCTTAATTTGCAATTTTTTAAAGGTGAATTGCAAATTAAGAATGTATTTCCATTCATTCCTATGGACCTCTAGGCCCATATGAATGGATGGGGAAGTATTCCTTAATTGCGATTCTCAATTAGAAAATCGCAATAAAGAAATTTTAAGAAATCGCTATTTTTATAGCGATTTCTTGATGCATTGCAGTTTGCAATTCCTTAATTGCAATTCGTTATTTTTTGCAATTAAGGAATCGCAAAATACAATATTGATGCATGAGCCTGTATATGCTCTTTTTAGGTCTCGCCTTCGCAGCGCGCCTGCGCTGCGAAGGCAAAAAGACCTTTCCCGATCGGTTTGGCTTTTCATCCTAGCAAATGCATGCGTTCCATTGCCTTCAATGGCAACGCGCGCACGTCAGGAGATTCACATGCAGGAGCGCGCCCCACAAGATGGTAGTAATTAACGCTCCCGCAAGTGAATCGCGCAGTCTATCAACCCCCCTCCTGCCGCGCGAGCGCTTGTACCAAGGATGTGGTCACCTGAGAACTGGCACAGTATACACAGTTTGTTTTCTATGGCTGTAAATACATTTTCACTATTTTGTTAAAATCCGGACGAACCAATAGCCTCATGTCATCAAAGACTGATTGCCATGTCAGAATGGTGTGCGCGTTCGAGCCGCAGCAATCAGAACCCACACTTTGGTCAATAACGAGAAGAAAGGCTGCCTATGTGTTGCGCACGATAAGCAATACAAATCTTATCTATATATTGCATTGGAAATTCGAACCCAAGATGGATGGTGCCACTAAGCTAATACTAATATTGTCTGGAATATGAATTTTGCCCGCGCAAGACCCAACTGAGGTCATAAGCTAAAAGGAAAGCTGATGTTTTAAGATGTGTTTAGTGTAATCAGTGAACGCCTGCAAGCGACTTGGTAGCTGGGTTTCCCGCACATGTGCAGAGAGAGTTAGACCCCATTGGGTGTTGAAGCTACAGCTGAGAGACACTGCTCGTCTGTCATGGCTGGCCAGGGGAGCTCGGGCCCCAGTATCCTGGAATACTTTGGGGGAGAGGATGGCTACCGTCGTTGATACTGGCCGAAGCGAGACCGGGAATATGTCTAAACTGCAGCCTTCAGGTAAACGGAATAATCCTTAAATATGGTAACTGAGCACATGGAACTTTGGTTGCATTAGCGCGCAGGCAAGGAGCATCTAAATTCACGCTCTGAATAAAAGGCGTTTAAAATGTGGCAACAAATTCAAGTTTAACGCCTGCCGTGGCTTGGTCGATAGGCGTTGCATGACACACACGCCCTCTCTGTTCCCGCTACATGGTTTGAACGCAGTGCTCTTGCACCATACACCCTCCTCACCCGAGGTAAGGTTTGCACAGTACGGCAGCCAGCCCTCTTGCACCTGTCTGCAGTGGCACGCGCCTTGCCTCAGCCGGGCAGGGCCTCACCCTCCTGGGTCAGCGAGCGTTGTCTGACCGGGACAGGTGGCTCGAGCGACAAATGGGCAGCAGCGGAGTGTGCGAGAGGTGCAGCAAGTCACAGCGCCGCTCCCATTGGCGGACCAGTTTTGTTTCTGGGCGTGGGGCATGACTCGCCCGGCTGGCTCCCGGGTGATTGCGGATGTCTCCGGTGCGTTGAATTCTGCAGCGGGCTGTCCAGCTGCCTCCCGAGACCGCCAGCTCACGCCGTGGCTTCTGCACCCCTCCCAGCACATCCAGACTGCGGCACTGCCCGGGAGCTCGCACAGGTGGGTGATGTGGATGATGGGACCTGATGCGTAACTTGGTCCCCACCTGGACCAAATTTGGAGCGTTAGACTCTCATTTAATACTGCAGGTACATGTGGGTGTTTTGGCATATCATTAGTGATGTAATGTCACGGTACCCCTAACGTAAAGTTCTGCATTTGAGTACCTTGTATGTAAGTTATAACTAAGCATAGGCAAAATTTGCGAATTCGCGTTCCGCGAATTCACAGGTTTCCCCGCGAAATTGCAAAAAAAATCCTCAATTTTTGCGACTTTTTCCTGCAAAATCGCAGATTTTTTTGTGATTTGCCCTGGAGTACTTTCTACTGGCTAATCCAGTAAGTGCTCCCTCATTGGATAAATGTATAGTGCTTTTACTACACTGCAGCTGCGTAAAGGGACAGAAGATGTGTCTCCAGTGACCATTTGTGCCTGTAAAGCAGGCACAGGCACACATGGTCACTGGAGACACATCTTCTGGCCCTTTACGCAGCTAAAGTGTAGTAAAAGCACTATGGGGCAGATTTACAAGCTGCTTGCGCCTCTTTTGCGCCGCAGTTGTGTCCCTTTTGTGACGCAGCGGCAGCACAAAAGATGCGCCATGGTGCTGGGTATTAACAACGTGACGCATCTGAGAGATGCGTCACGTTGTAAAGCCCTGCGCCATCAGGAGGCGTTCTGGCGCTGGGAAGGGCATTCCTGCGCATGAACGCCTCCTAAAAGTGGCTGAGTGAAATCTACAAGATTTCACTCAGTCACTTTTAGGCCAAAGCTGCGTCAAAACCCTGCACCTGCTTGAAGCAGGCGCAAGGTTTGACGCAGCATTGGGGAGATAGGGCCCCCCAGAGCATTGCTGGAGCTGCGTCGTGCTTGCGATGCAGCTCTAGCAAAGCGGTGCTTTTGCGGCACAGATGCGTGATGCATCTGTGCTGTTTTTGCCACATGGTGCGCCGTATTGTAAATGCGGTACAAAAGGGGGTGGTGATGGACGGTGGCGGAGTGGATTAAAGAACGGTGATGGATTAAACACAGATCTTTTGACTGGGGGTGAGTGTTTGATTGATTCAGATGCTCCGTCCATCACCACCCCCTTTTGTACCGCTTTTGGCCGCCATAATTGTGGCAGGGTATGCTCAGACGTGAGTCCCTTGCTCACTTTGCCACTGGATTCAAGTAAGCCGGGCTGAAGACGGCTGGAATGCCAGAAACCGGTCCTCGGAAGCTTGTTTCCGGTCCAGGGAAGACATGGCTTGGCAGTTTGGGCTGGACTGTTCCCATGAGGCACAGGGTCAGACTGATTTGCATATAGCCATGTCTGAACTGGGGTGGCAGAGTGGGCTAAAGAACGGTGATGGATTAAACCCAGATCTTTTGACTGGGGGTGAGTGTTTGATTGATTCAGATGCTCCGTCCATCACCACCCCCCTTTTGTACCACATTGTAAATGCGGCGCACCATGGGTGGCGGAGCTGCGGCGCACAATAACAGGCGCATCCCTGGGGATGAGCCAGTTATTGTAAATCTGCCCCTTTACATTTAGCCAACGAGGGAGCACTTACTGATTAGACAGTAGAAAGTACTCCAGTTGAGTAGAGGTATTACACAGAAAGGTGGCATCTTCGTGGACAAACACGCAGGGCTGGATTAATTCTGCCCCCCGTTAGACTTGGTTTTTGTGCCCTACTGCCCTCTGTTATTCCCTTGTTTTTGTGCCCTTCTGCCCTTTTTAGACTCGTTTTTTTGTGTCCTTCTGCCCTCTGTTAGACTCATTTTTCCCTTGTTTTTCTGCCCTTCTGTCCACTGTTAGACTGGTTTTTTGTGCCCTTCTGCCCTTTGTTAGACTGTTTGTTGTGCCTTTCTGCTCTCTGCATTACCACATCATCACTCAGAGCTACTCCAGCATCACTCAGCATCACCACATTATCACTCAGCACCAACACATTATCACTCAGCACCACAACAGCACCACTCAGCACCACCACAGCATCACTCAGCACCACCTCAGCATCACTCAGCACCACCACAGCACCACTCAGCACCACCACAACACCACTCAGTGCCACCACATTATCACTCAGCACCACCTCAGCACCACTCAGCACCACCACAGCATCACTCAGCACCACCACAGCATCACTCAGCACCACCACAGCACCACTCAGCACCACCACAGCATCACTCAGCACCACCACAGCATCACCACAGCACCACTCAGCGCCACCACAGCATCACTCAGCGCCACCACAGCATCACTTAGCACCACCACAGCACCACTCAGCACCACCACAGCATCACTCAGCACCACCACAGCAACACTCAGCACCACCACAGCACCAATCAGCACCACCACAGCACCACTCAGCACCACCACAGCATCACTCAGCACCACCACAGCATCACTCAGCACCACCACATTATCACTCAGCACCACCACAGCACCACTCAGCACCACCATACCATCACTCAGCACCACAGCATCACTCAGCACCACCAGAGCACCACTCAGCACCACCCCAGCATCACTCAGCACCACCACATTATAATTCAGCACCACGACAGCACCACTCAGCACCACCATAGCACCACTCAGCACCACCCCAGCATCACTCAGCACCACCCCAGCACCACTCAGCACCACCCCAGCATCACTCAGCACCACCACAGCACCACCACAGCACCACTCAGCGCCACCACAGCATCACTCAGTGCCACCACAGCATCACTCAGCACCACCACAGCACCACTCAGCACCATCACAGCATCACTCAGCACCACCACAGCAACACTCAGCACCACCACAGCACCACTCAGCACCACCACAGCATCACTCAGCACCACCACAGCAACACCCAGCACCACCACAGCACCAATCAGCACCACCACAGCACCACTCAGCACCACCACAGCATCACTCAGCACCACCACATTATCACTCAGCACCACCACAGCACCACTCAGCACCACCATAGCATCACTTAGCACCACAGCATCACTCAGCACCACCACAGCACCACTCAGCACCACCCCAGCATCACTCAGCACCACCACATTATCCCTCAGCACCACCACAGCATCACTCAGCACCACCCCAGCACCACTCAACACCACCCCAGCATCACTCAGCACCATCCTAGTATCACTTTCTGCACTCTGTTATTCCCTTGCTTTTCTGCCTTTCTTCCCCTTGTTAGACATGTTTTTCCCTAGTTTTTCTGCCCTTCTGTCCTCTGTTAGACTGGTTTTTTGTGCCCTTCTGCCCTCTGTTAGACTTGTTTTTCCCTTGTTTTTCTGCCCTTCTGCCCTTTGTTAGACTGCTTTTTGTGCCTTTCTGCCCTCTGCATCACCACATCATCACTCAGCGCTACCCCAGCATCACTCAGCACCACCACATTATCACTCAGCACCACCACAGCACCACTCAGCATCATCATAGCACCACTCAGCACCACCACAGCACCACTCAGCGCCACCCCAGCATCAATCTGCGCAAACATTCAACTACAACTGGTTCAAATATGTTCTCTCAATGTTTCAAGCTTTATTACAAATGTCACAAAAAAATATTAATATTTCACTTCTGTTCTTGGATTTTCGTCACAATAAAATACACTGAACATAATCTTCACAAAAGTTATTTACAAAAGTTTAAGCTATTGCCATTATAAATTAAAATCACTTTTATTTAAGTATTAATTATTTAAAAAAATTAAAAGTCATTGTAATTTGTAATATCAATACATCTAAGTCACGTAAATACAAAACATGTTGCATTACAAATGCTATAGGTGTCACATTTCCAAAAGTTATAACTATTGGCATTGTAAATGACAAAGCTATTAATTTAGCTATTTTCAGAACCAACACATAAATAAAAAAAAATGTCATTTACAAGACCAATAGCTCAAACTTTCCTAATGCGGGACCTTTGCATTGCAAATGCTTGTTTTTATATCTGTCAGTGCTTCCTGTTGAGGTTTTATTTTCATGACACGCGCCTCATTGCCTACTTGTAACTATTCTCTGACCCTGCTTCAAGGGTCAGAGCAGGGTCAGCAAATAGTTGCAAGTAGGCACAGAGGTGCCAGGAAGCACTTACAGGCTTACAGCAGCATGTGCTCAAGTTGAAGTTAATTTCTTTGTAACCCTTTTGTAAAAGGTTACAAAAACTTAGCTTCAACTTTTGCACCTGTTGCTGTAACCCTGTAAATGCTTGGCTGAAAATTCGTCCCCACAGATTCGCGGATTTTACCACAATTTCGCAAGATTCGTGGATCCTCAAATCGCGGAAAAATCCACAAATTCCGCGAGCAGAAGAATTTTCAGCCCATGCTTACATATAACTACTTGGCTACGATATTCGTGTCAAGGCTGATATACTTTTGTGAACATTAGCACAACGCTGGTGTTTCCATTCCACTCTTTGCAATATAATCATTAAAATAGCAAACACTGTAAGATAGCGCTGCAAATGGATTTTACAGTGGCACAAAAATTCCCCTAAATGTGTGAAAGAAGGCAGAGGTAGAATGATCATTATGTTAAACAATATATAGGATTTAATTTCACCAGTTCTTAGCCTTTCCAGGATCCAAATCATTTAGAAATTTCATGTGTTTTTAGGACTCGCCTTCGTAGCGTGTATGCTCTGCAAAGGCAAAAAAAATATTTGTAACCTTTCCACACATCTGATGAATCTGTGTGCTGGTAAAACTGTGGCGATAACATAGAGGATTATTAAAATCCTGTTATTTTAAACCAAGAATAACAAGTGCTTGAAATTCATTCAATTTAAATTTGGTGGTAGGAGTTAAATTCTTAGAGATGTTAGGACCGCCTTAATGTTGTACCCTAGGTTATCATATTCAGTACATTCTCTCCAACTCCTAAGGGCAGTGGATTCCCAAACATTAAACCCATGTCAATAAGAATCAATGGCTTGCTTGTCCAGAATGCAATGAATTCATTTTACGTTCTCGTGCCCAGTGAAATCATTAACCTGCCACTTGGGCAAATAGCTGTGCTGACAGTCTGTTAGTAAAACGATTGTTCAGCCATTAGTCTGAGGTGTCATGACTTCCTCTGTAGAAGTTTGTAGTTGCACTGCTAGTGAACAATAGATGTAGAACCCTAGCATCCTTAGGGTTTTACACCCACTGCTGACCATTCATGCTACAGTTCAGTTGCAGATTTGTGCTGTCCTAGACTGTTCGCTATTTCAGATGGGCACTGTACAGGTACAGATTTGTGCTTCCAGTGGTGTGCAACTAACCTGTGCTTCTGTCATTGCACCAATTCTATCCCCGCTTGTGTTTGTGAGCAGCTTCTATCCCTGATTGTGTTTGTGAGCAGCTTCTATCCCTGCTTGTGTTTGTTAGCAGCTTCTATCCCTGCTTGCGTTTCTGAGCAGTTTAGACCTTCGATGTGTGGGCCCGGCACATGCGAAGCTCCTACACGTGACCACAGTCTAGACCTTCAATGTGTGGGCCTACCACATGTAAAGCTCCTACGCATGACTCTACCCTAGACCTTCGACGTGTGGGCCTCTCACATGCGAGGTTCCTACACATGACCGCAGTCTAAATCTTCGATGTGTGAGCCTGGCACATGCAAAGCTTTGGCACATAACCGCATGATGTGTGGGCCTTGTATATGCGGAGCTTCTACACAAGACCGCAGTATTAATCTTCAATGTGTGGACCCAGAACATGCAAAGGTCTAACGTATGACCGCAGTCTAGACCATCGATGTGTGGCCTGGCTAACATGAAGCTACTACATATGACCACAGTCTAGACCATGTATGTGTGGCCTGGCACCTGTGGAGCTTCATGAAAATGATAGAATGCACTCCTTACTCAAATCTAAACAATTGCTTTAATGTGCACTCTTTTGGCAGGTTTTTACGTGCAGACTAGCTCATGCTATGCCACAGCAGCATGTTTCAAATCATTCCATTACAAATGGAGCGTTCATTACGTTCAAGACACGCCGCACAGCAAGGAAAGTAGGGCCCGATTCACAGAACTAACTTAAGACAAAATCCTAAACCTTAGTACCATTTTGGAATTCACAGAAGGCACTTACTCATTTTGGTATTCACAGAAGGCACTTACTCATTTCGGTATTCACAGAAGTTAGGAGTCCTAACTTTAGGACTCCTAAATGCCGTCTGTGAATACCAAAAGTCTTAAAATTGGGTTTTTTCTCAGTTTAGTAGTAGTAAAGATAGGACTCCTACCTTTAGGACTCCTAAATGCCTTCTGTGAATACCGAAACTCTTAAAATTAGGATTTTTCTCAATTTAAGAGTAGTAAAGTTAGGACTCCTAACTATAGGACTCCTAACTGCAGACAGAGTGTGGCTTTTATTACATAAAAAAACAGGAAGACTTTGACAAAAGTGTCAGTAAAACAGTGAGTATTAATTTACACAAATGTGCTTTTTAGGTCATAGAATGCGATCTGCTGCCTGCCGCTTGGTTTTAGTAACTCAGACTTTCTGGCATCGGACATGACATCGAGGAAGGAAAATGTCTATTGTAATTTCTTAAATAATGTGTGAGGCACTAGCAGTTGCAATTGCTGCCGTCCAGAACAAGAAAGCATCTGCCCATTTGTAAGGATGTGAGGAGGCCAAGACGCAGTGACTGGACTTCGTTTTGCCAGTAGTCTGACTCCTCTTCCTCTGGCCAGAGACCCTCTGCCTGAAGCAGCTCACCAGCTACATTTACTCAGGCCAGTAAGCTGCGTACTGGATGGATGAGGGATTTATGGAGACTTATAACTGTCCTGAGCTCAAAGACAGTGAGAGACTGCCTTTGAGAGTGCCCCGGCCTAGGGCACGGCAGATGCCTAAGCAGCAGAGTAAACGACTGGTAAGTAGGATTGCCAACTTTAATAAAGAAATACCCACTATGTGTTCACCTCATTCAAGGGTCAAACAAGATATACAATGCTACAAAAAATGTCGTTTATAAATATTTATTTTTATTGATCGTCTGTTTACTTCAATTAGCATCCATTAATAATTATTTTGGCAGCTTCAGAACACTGCAAAGTGCTTTCTTTTTCTTGTTTTTTCTGTTTAAAATATGTACTACTGAGGGAAAAATACAGGCTTTAGGTGCTTTTCAAAACTTTATTGAAAGCAATAGAACATTCCTCATGCCAATAAAAAGACAACCAGGTATAACTCTACTGGTAAGTGGCTAGTTCAGGACGACATACATATGATCCACAGAGGCCAGTCCAGCCCTGGTCAGGCACAGGTGCTTATTACTGGGAGGAGTCTCAATGTTCAGACTGAGGAGAATTTACTGCCTGGTTGTCACTTGTTATTAAGGCCTTAAGCTTGTGTCAGAAGGTGGCTTTAAGGGTCTCATGGTACAGGAGTTTGTGCCTGTTCGTGCTGGGGTTTGTCAGCACGGTTTGATCAGTTCATGCAGAGGGAGGATGAGGCATGTGGTTCTATCCTGTTTCTGTGGGCAGTGAGGTGGATGGGGCCTTATGGAACATGATTCAGAAAAGGGGTGGTGATGGACAGAGTATCTGAATTAAGCAGAACACTCGTACCCAGTCAACAGATCAGGGCTTGATCCATCACCGTTTTTTAGCTCACTGCACCATCCCAGCTCAGAACCTGGCTACATGCAAATTAGTCTGTCCCTGGCCCAGTGCATCATGGGAACAGGGCAGACCAAACTACCAAGCCAATTCTTTGACTTGAAAGGAAACAAGCTTCCGGGGACCGGTTTCTGGCATTACAGCCGTCTTCGGCCCGGCTTGCTTGAATCCTGATGGTGCAGTGAGCAAGGGACTCATGTCTGAGCATACCCTACCACGCTTATGGTGGACAAAACGATTCAGAAAAGGGGGTGGTGATGGACAGAGTATTTGAATTAAGCAGAAAACTCGTACCCAGTGAACAGATCAGGGCTTGATCCATCACCGTTTTGTAGCTCACTGCACCATCCCAGCTCAGAACCTGGCTACATGCAAATTAGTCTGTCCCTGGCCCAGTGCATCATGGGAACAGGGCAGACCAAACTACCAAGCCAATTCTTTTACTGGAAAGGAAACAAGCTTCCGGGGACCGGTTTCTGGCATTACAGCCGTCTTCGGCCCGGCTTGCTTGAATCCTGATGGTGCAGTGAGCAAGGGACTCATGTCTGAGCATACCCTACCACGCTTATGGTGGACAAAACGATTCAGAAAAGGGGGTGGTGATGGACAGAGTATCTGAATTAAGCAGAACACTCGTACCCAGTCAACAGATCAGGGCTTGACCCATCACCGTTTTTTAGCTCACTGCACCATCCCAGCGCAGAACCTGGCTACATGCAAATTAGTCTGTCCCTGGCCCAGTGCATCATGGGAACATGAGGCTCATTTGCAGGGAGTATAACCTCTAACATCCTGTTTGGTACAGTCGGGTCCAAGAGTGCCCTTCATTTCATGTGCTTTAAAGCAGTTTTAAGATCTTCTTAGAGTTTCTCGCTGCTAAAATTGGTTTAATTTCTGATGTTTAAGTATTTCCCTCATCTTCATTGCTTGATTTTGCTCACGAGAAAGTGTAAGCATGCACACAGTACATTGCCACTGAGGCCCCAAGTGGACTATTTGACACCAATCCCACACTCTCTGTGTGCCTGCAGCCAGCACCACAATAAGAAAAACAATGTTTAATTTGCCCACCACTTAGTTCATAGTTGTAGCTCAGTTCTTACTATGATTCGCAATATTCAGTAATTCTGTCAAGTGCGGATGTACTAGGCTAAATGTTAACATTTGGTGTTAGAATACACACCAGGTAATTCACCAACTCGTAGTCTAAAGTTTACAGCGGCGATAGCAAGTCGGGCGTACTACCGTGTCCTGTGTATGGCTTACAGCTTTGACATTCCTCAATTGCCAGCCCGGACCTTCCAAAGAAAGAATTTTACATGCTTTCCTGAAATTAAATCAATTTGATTGTGACTGGTATACTGTACATACTGTGGTATACGGTGGTATACTGTGGCTGACAGTGGCTGGTGGTTATAATGAATGTGTTTGTTCTGCGTGACTGTCCACTAGTGATGACTGGCCCTCCCACTGCTGTCTCATGACTGCATAATGTCAAGTCAAGTCAAGTCATAACATTTATATAGCGCACTACATACCCGGAGGGTTTCAAGGCGCTTGGGAAGGGGAGGAGGATTATTTGTCAAATATCCATGTTTTAAGCTGCTTTCTGAACGCTAGGTGATTCTGGGTGAGGCGAAGGTAAGCGGGGAGTGAGTTCCATGTTTTGGCAGCTAGGTATGAGAAGGATCTGCCTCCCATGGTGGTCTTGTTGATGCGAGGTACAGTGGCGAAGGCTTGGCTGGAAGAGCGAAGTTGGCGGGAGGGGGTGTAGAAGGATAGTCGAGAGTTGAGGCAGTCTGGTCCGATGTCGTAGAGTGATTTGTGTGCGTGGGTAAGCAGTCTGAAAGTAATCCTCTTATTGACGGGTAGCCAGTGGAGGTCTTTAAGGTGACCAGAGATGTGTTCGTTGCGTGGGATGTCTAATATGAGCCTGGCTGAGGCGTTTTGGATTCGTTGTAGTTTCTTCTGGAGTTTAGCGGTGGTACCTGCGTAGAGGGTGTTTCCGTAGTCCAGTCGGCTCGTGACTAGAGCGTGGGTGACTGTTTTCCTTGTTTCGGAGGGGATCCAGCGAAATGTTTTTCTGAGCATGCGAAGGATGTTAAAGCAGGAAGAGGATACGGCGCTGACTTGTCTGTTCATTGAGAGTGAGGAATCCAGGATGACGCCAAGGTTCCGTGCGTGGTCTGTCGGGATGGGTGCATTTCTGAGGGCTTCCGGCCACCAGGAGTCGTCCCATGCAGAGGGGGATTTGCCTAAGATGAGGACCTCTGTTTTGTCTGAGTTCAGTTTCAGACGGCTTTGTTTCATCCATTCGGCGACTTCTTTCATTCCTTCGTGTAGGTTAGTTTTGGCGGTGCTGGGGTCCTTGGTGAGAGATAGGATCAGTTGAGTGTCATCCGCGTAGGAGATGATGTTGAGGTTGTGTTGGCGGGCGATGGCCGCGAGGGGGCTCATGTATACGTTGAAGAGGGTGGGACTGAGTGAGGATCCTTGCGGTACGCCGCAGATGATTTCAGAGGCCTCGGACTTGAATGGTGGGAGGCGGACTCTCTGGGTTCTTCCGGTGAGGAACGAGGTGATCCATTCGAGTGCTTTTCCTTGTATTCCGATGTTGCTGAGGCGTTGTAAAAGGGTGCTGTGGCAGACTGTGTCGAAGGCTGCAGAGAGGTCGAGGAGGATGAGGGCGACTGTGTCTCCATTGTCCAGTAGAGTTCGAATGTCGTCTGTTGCTGCGATGAGGGCGGTCTCAGTGCTGTGTTTGGCTCGGAAGCCAGATTGTGAGGGGTCGAGTGATTTGTTGGCTTCGAGGAAGGCGGCGAGCTGGTTGTTGACAGCTTTCTCGATGACTTTGGCCGGGAATGGAAGAAGCGAGATGGGGCGGTAGTTTTTGAGTTCGGTGGGGTCTGCTGTTGGTTTTTTCAGAAGGGCGGTGAGTTCAGCGTGTTTCCAGTCTTCTGGGAAGGTAGCGGAGTTGAAGGAGCAGTTGATGACGTCTCGGAGGTGTGGAGCTATGACGGAGTCTGCTTTGTTGAAGATGTGGTGAGGGCATGGGTCTGTGGGGGATCCAGAGTGGATGGAATTCATCAGGCGGATGGTGTCCTCAGTGGAGATTGTGTTCCAGGCGTTAAGGGTGTTAACGGGGGGAAGATGGTCAGCTGATGGTAGGGTGGGTTGGCTTCCGGGTTGGTTGTCAAAGCTGTTGTGGATGTCTGCAATCTTGTTGTGGAAAAAAGAGGCTAGGGAGTCGCAGAGGGTTTGAGAGGGGGTGATGTCGTTGGAGTTGGCCGAGGAGTTGGAAAATTCCTTGACGATGTTGAAAAGTTACTTGCTGTTGTGGGCGTTGATGTCAAGTCGATCCTTGAATGCTGTTTTCTTGGCTTTTCGGATCAGTTGGTGGTGAGTACGGATGGCGCTTTTGAAGGCGTCCTTGTTGCTGGTGGATGGGTCTTTTTTCCAGGCCTTTTCAAGGGAGCGGCACAATTTCTTGGACTTCTTGAGGTCATCGTTGAACCATGAGGTCTTCTTGATGCCAAGTTTGTGTTGACGTTTTTTCAGTGGTGCTAAGGTGTCGGCGGTGTTGGATAACCAAAGGGTGAGGTTGGAGGCGGCTTCGTTGGCGTTAGAAGAGGGGGCTGGGGAGGTTTGAAGGAGCGATGTGGAGATCTGTTCCGTGGTGATTTTGTTCCAGTTTCTTTGTAGAGTTGGTTGGAGGTGGTTGATGGGTTTCGGCTTGTTGTAGGTGAAGTGAACGCAGCTGTGGTCAGTCCAGAGGAGATCCGTAGTGTGGCTGAAGGAGACATGGTTGCTGGAGGTGAAGATGGGGTCGAGTGTGTGACCTGCGATGTGGGTGGGGGAAGTGACCAGTTGTTTAAGTCCAAGGTTGGCGAGGTTGTCCAGGAGGGTGGCGGTGTTGCGGTCGTTGATCTTTTCAAGGTGGAAGTTGAGGTCTCCCAGAAGGATGTAGTCTTTGGAGGGGAGCGCGTGTGGGGTGATGAAGTCCGTGATGTCTTCACTGAATTTTGCGCGGGGTCCTGGTGGTCTGTAGAGGAGGGTGCCTCTGAGTGTGGTCTTGGGGTCGATGTGGATCTGGAAGTGAAGGTGTTCGGAGTTAGCGAGGTTGGCGTCAGAGCTGGTTGAGATGCGGATTGATTTCTTATGGAGCAGTGGACTCGAGTCGGCCATCCTGGGCTGCTTAAAAATAATTTGCCGGCGTGGCCAATAATTAAGCTCCTGTGCCCCCTGACAGATCGGGCGGCCTGGACATGTTTGAGCTCCATTACGCTTTACACATCGTGTCTTTGGACTTTCAGCATTTCTTAGGTAACACTAAAGTTAAAAATATCTGCTTAACCTAGTGTGCTGACCGGCTAGCATTTTGCGGCTTCTTTCTGTCTCTGCATCCCGATATATAATGCAACAAGTAACATTACACCGACAGCAGTAAAATCATATGATGGTACCACCATTTGAGTCTTGTGCTTTTCTAAACCCAAAGTGTACTTGCCTGTGTAATCAATTCATGTCATGGCGTGTGTATCCAAATTGCAAACCTGCCTTAAGGCCCTTAACATGGTGCTGTATGTGTGGAAATGCACCATCTTTTCACTTTTTTAAGCAAAAGTTTGGAGTGCACAGAGACCATACACTGGCGCACACATAGGAAAGAAATTATAGGGAACATTACTGACAAATACAAAACCATTTCGTCCATCCCCATCCCTTTTGTGACTTTTCATACTAATGAATGTTTCCACATTTTTTGTGATTTTGATACTAATGAATATATGATCTTCTGGGCATCTTAATTACCCATAAGTTCACAGGACCAATTCTCAGCTAGTACTCACAAACTCTATCGACACATCCTAAATCCCCTCACTCTACACCCCTACAAATCTGCTGGTCAGCATCCTACAGTGAACAAGCCTGTTCACCATGCACTCAATTGGGAATTTGTCCAAGTGAAGTGGCAGAGTGAGGTGTTAGCCGTTATGGCTTAACGCCTCACTCCGCCACTTCTGAAACACAAGGCTGCACCATATTTATTGGACATTGTGCAGCCTTGCGTTTCCACTGGCGCTGGCGCTACACTTAGCAGCGTAGCATCAATGCCAGCACCCTTGTACCATCCTGCAAGGGTGTCTGCGTACAGAGGAGGATTGTTTATGTATAGGGAGGTCCCCCTTGCTGCACATAAACAGTCCTAAAATGCAATTGTGTCAGTTTTACATGTGCTGCTTCATGCAGCACACATGAAAGTCACAACATGGCACTTTATTTACAGATTGTTCATGTTCAGGAAAGCTTACCTTCCTGTACATAAACAATCCATGGCATTTTTCTTTTTCCAAGTGTGCTGCACCAGGCAGCACACACGGAAAAAGCAAAAACAAGGAGAAATAATGCATTTCTACTCATTTAGCCAAGTTAAGACCAGGTTTTTCCTGGTCTTTATTTTGGTCCTGCCTCCTATGTAGGATGTCCTTGTACATAGGGGGCAGCGTCAAAATCAATGGGTGTTGCGATGGAACACCCACCACAACACCCACTGCCCACCCCTTTTGCACTAAGCATAGCATGCAACGGGGCCTTATTTACTAGGCATTGTTAAGCCACGTTAAGTGGCTAATGCTGCCTTGTAAATAAAGCATAGCCCCTATTGCCACCACGCCATTTAAAGTGATGTTGTGGTGGTGATAGGAGCTTGTACATATTCCCCACGATCTCTTCTTTGGACAATATGATCACTTCATTTTGATTTTCTGTCAACTCTATCCAGATGAGATCCAAGTCTTCCTCCTTCCTGTCTCCTCACACCCTCTCACAGATATCAAAATACCTTCTGCTAACTGCCCCCGGATGGTGGTTCAGTCACTGATTTTGAAACCATTAGTAACACTAATAATTGAATTTCTGGCCCATCTACACTCCCTTGTCTACTATACACCTTACCCTTAGACAGGCTAGCCGTACTATCTCCAGATTACGAGTAAATTTAAACAATTCAAATAAAATGATTATATTCATAACTAACATCACAAGAGAAAGCCAAATTTCATTTATTTAATAATGGAATTACAATAGGATGTTTTCATTTACGTAGCAAAGACACTCATTTCCTTACCTGTCCATAGAAAAATTGACTAGTGTAACTCTGTAGCAGTTGGTATCCATTTACCCGGCAAAGTAATGTTCTAAATTTCATTAAGAACACTCACTTTAGTCTCTTCAAGCACACCTTACTAGTGACTAAGTTGACTGATGACAACTAACACAGGGCTCAGTTCAAGCTAATGATCTTGGACTGCAAAGCTGTAATTGGTTTCTGCTGGAGGTAATGCCTCTGAGTAAATAAGTGACCTTCATGATCAGCATGTAGGTTCCTTTTCTTTTTATTATACCCCATATCATATAAATCTACACTCAATAAACACTACATTTTATAAGATTCATCTTAACTACCATATCTGCATGTTAATCTGTTAATGTAGTTTTCCATATATTTGTATCGGACAAACATATGTCCTATTCAGCAGTATTATCCATCTAGCACCAATCCACTATATTTATGTCAATGGATGTGATAGGTTTCAGACACTGCATGATGCCAGCATAAACCAGTGGCACAGGTGTTAGCTCTCCATCCTGAAACCTTATACAAGGAGCTGAAGGATGCCTGACTGTGAGATTGCCTACCTGACCTTTGAGGACTAGTCCCGGCATAAGCCCTGACTGGAGAATGTCCTGGTGTTCAGAAGCATGTCCTGAGGACTAAATAAGAACAATGCTCACTTAAAACATTTCCATCAGTTGTAGGAAAGTGTGACTTATCCAATATACTGCGGTACCCTAAGGACAGCATACCCTGAGCGGCAAGAAAAACAGGTTCATCCCTGTGAGGTGGTTGGTTCTGACACATAAAGCTTTTTGGACCCACTCAGCTTTTGGATATCTGCTGTGAGTCTTGGGTAGGAAGTTATGTGCAGGTTGCATGTCAGCACTTTTTGACACACATGAGCAGAACATACGGACTACTGTCTAACTCAGCCAAGTAACTGCAACTAGGCCTAAGTAGTCTGTGGCAGATGGGACCTTAATATATTGATTATGACCTGTGTGGCCTTTATAATTAGAATGACCATTCAAAAAGAAATATTTCCATTTCTTTTTGGTTATATTGTAAATACATAGTGCTTCGCTGAAAAGTCTGCATCAGGAACAATTTCGCATTGGCTGGGCCTAAAGAGGAGCTTGACACATGTTTCACTAGTTCTACAATAGTGTAAGTCAAGCGCTATTTCACTCATAACTGCTTTGAGAAAGTGGATCATTATCCGAAATGGATGGCATTCCTCTTCAATTGAGTATGGCACTGTTCCACTAGCCTAGTTAGATATCTTGCAACTTAAAACTGAGCTCAAGCTTTGGTAGCTGTAACACAGAGTAGACAGTCTTAAATTAGGAGAATGTCAAATTCACTCATCAACAAAAACAGTTACAAAGTAGAAACCCCAATACAATAAAAACCTTACTCAAATTGATAGAAAGAGAGAACATTTTGTTGAGAAAATAAACAACAAAACAACAAAATCTGATGCAAGGACCAGAGATATGATTTTTCAAAGTTTCTTGCGCCAAAAAACACAAAGACGGGTATCTGGCTGTGCTGGACCATGTCAAAAACAATAGTTAAGCCCAAACGCTATGGAGCAGGGTCAGATTCAGCAACAAGGTTGAGTGCGGTGAAAAGTTTGCCTTCTGACTTTTGGGGAGAAAAGAACTTATCGATGGTGGCCGACTGCACTGCAGGACCTCGATGGGAACCTCTACACTTGTGGGAGGTTTGAGGTTCTCGACATCAAAGCAGACAAACCCAAATAAGGGGAAGTTTGAGGATCAAGCCAAGGAAGGTGGCAGCAGCGGCAGGTTGGCCAGGTTTAAGTTTAGATTTAAAAACCTTTCTAGAAGTTACACTTTTTTCAGCAGGACAAATCTGCAATTTCGAACTAGACTGGAGATGAGACATCGGAGTTTGTGGCTCTGTGAGTTTCAGGTGGTAGCCTCTGTTTTTCTTTTAGCACAAATCCCTGAAACAGTTTCTAAGTCCTAGCAATTATGGTAAGGCAGGGGGAGTGCACTCTGACACCATTCCAAAAGCTCCACAACTATAGGGACACTCCTTCAGGGTCAGCACTCATACCATGGAAAGTCACCAGCCGGGATCCAGGGCAAGGCTGGTTGGAACTGGTCAGCTAGGCCATGGAGGAAGGTTGGTTACTTGTAGCTTGTGTGTCCTTGTAGTGAAACAGAAGGCTAGCCAACTAGCCCTTGGAGTCCACTCTTTTTCCCTGGTTTCAAATGGGAGCAGATCTAGCCCTTGGAGTTTTTCTCCACAGATTTTCTGAAGTCCAAAGTGTTCAGCAAGTGCAGCACTTTTTCAGTCATCCTTAGGTCCAGCAGTGTTCTGAAGAGGGTAATAAGGGTACTACGTTTAGGCCCTGTGCCTGCTCACGGGTGGTGGAAACTCCTGAGCCCTCCTCAACTAATGGGGCAAATATTTCCCTTCACATTTTTGCAACACTTCCTTTGTGTCCTTCGGTAAACTATATGATATCCGGTAAAATCAGTATGAGACAACAGTTCTTCCCTTATGCAGAGCTATGGGTACATCCCTGGTGTGTGCATGAAAAATTGTGAACTCCCTATGCCAACCAATTCTGTGACAGGTTTTACCCCCTATGAGATTGATGCCACTTTGGCTACTTGGACAAAGACAGAGGCAGGCCTTTGTGTGAATTACATCTGCCTGTGACTGAATTTTCCCATGGAAACTTGTGCATTTCGTGGTCACATTACCAGTCCATCCTGTAAGGAGGTTGTCACATCTGTTCCCAGCCAAGGACCTTTTATTCCCCTGGGAGGCTGCCAGGTGACAATTGAACATTAACTCTAAAACCGCTACTAGAGACATTAGGCAGGAAAATGCTAACTTTCTACTAGGAGCATTTTCAATATAGTACTTTAAAATCTGACTTGATCATTAGATCAGTTTCTAAATTCCTAATAATTTGCTTTCCTGATTCGTGCATAAAGCTATCTCCAAACTGATGCTATGCATTATAATGTGTTATAATTTAACTCAGTGCTTATCTGTGGGAGAGCTAGCCTTGCCACAGAGAAAGATGACTTTGGAGATTTTTTACTGAGAGAACATGTAAAACTTACCCTACATTTTAAAAACCATGCTTCATGTCCTATGGATATTTTGGGTCTACTTTATGGAGTACTTAGATGTACTATAGAGGACAGGTTAGGCTAGGCAAATAGGTGGAGGGAAGAATCAGCAAAATGTAAATACATTTATAACAGTCTGTTAATCTGGGCATGCCCTACTCGAGAGAAATGGGTGGGGGGGGGGCTGCCAAACCTCAGGCATCACTCACAGTACATGCTCACCTTTGAAGCTTTTGAAAGAAAGAATCAGGCTGCAAGTGTCACTTAGCTGAGCTTAAATATTTCATAGAGCTCCAACCAGTGGCCACTTACATTTAACACGTTCCGTGTATATGTTTAGGGACAGTGTTGGTGGGATGATGTGTTTCCTTTGGATTAAGCAGCTGTGTCATCTATTTGGAAATGTTCACCTTCACTTAGAGAAACCTGCAAAAGCAAAAGGCTGGGAGAGAAGATGCATTTTGCAGGACCCATGGAAGGCTGGACTGCACGTGGATCGACCCCAGTCTGGAGTGATTGAGCATAGCTAGATAGAGCCTGCCACCAGCAAAACAAACCCAGAATCATCAAAAAACAAGCCAGAATGGCTTGGGAACACAGTGTTTGTTGTCTCCCTTTGTGGGATAATTGACGAGTGGCCCCTGAGCCTCTGGGCTTGTGGATAGCTTCAGGAAATGCCACATGAGACTCCCATGCCTTTTGTGATGTATCAAAATGAGTTCCCCCTTTGTCACTAGTTCCCAGGGAAGATAAGCATTATGAGGAGAGACAGTAAGGTGAACACCACTGTGTGACTTTGCCCTTTTTGCAGGGTTATCCACAAACATTTTGCTTCTTCCTCTGATTTGTTCCTGCCCTGAGGTTGGCTTTAGGACTCTGGGTACTTTTAACACTGCTAATCAGTGCTAAATGACATATGCTCTCTGTGTAAATTGTTATCATGATTGTTTCTCCCTGATTGGCATTTTTGATTTACTGGTAAGTCCCTTGTAAATTGCACTGCATGTGCCAGGGCACTACTGGTGGGCCTGCTGCAATGATTGGGCCATCCACCCAAGTAGCCCTGTAAATTTGTTTCAGGCCAACCACTGCAACGTTGACGCGCGCAGATTGTAACTCCCATGTTGACCTGCCAAGTACACCTGCTTGCCAGGCCCTAACCTTCCCTTTTCTTACGTGTAAGACACCCATAAGATAGGTCCAAGGTACACTAGGGGTGGGAGGACATCTCCATTCCACCCACGGATTGTGCAGAGATTTGCACTTCCGCCCTTGTGCAAAGAAGGCGGAGATTTGAGGCAAATCTCTGCACATTCGGGGGCAGAACGGAAGTTGGCCGCCCGCCTGCCGCCAGCCTCCCACCTGCCTCCCGCCCGCCGTATTAAATTATATTGCAAAGCCTAAAATTAAATTTAAATAAAACGTACCTTATTGCGGGCGCATCCTTCCCCATCGCACCTACATCTGGAAATTGCGCATTCGCGGGAGCCTGCGCATGTGCAGTCCTGGCCAGGAATTCGCATGTGCAAGCTCCCGCACAGGCGCAGTTTCCAGATAAAACTGCGATGGGCAGGATGCAAATGCAATAAGCTAAGTTTTATTTAAGTTTAATTTTTGGCTTTTAAATATAATTTAATAAGGCGGGGGAGAGGCGGGCGGGAGGGGGGCGGCTGGCAGCGCATAACGGAAATATGCAGAGAGGCACAGAGATTGATTCATACAGGGTAGCACTTATTACTTTCATGTTGTATATCTCCAAAGCAGGTGTAATTGGCTTTGTTGGAGAAGATTTGTGTTTGGACGATAGGGCACCTGCAAGCGGGTGGAATTTTAAAATGGCCACATCCGTGTTTGATTTCCAACCCATATTGCTCTGGAGTAGAATACTTAGGTAGGTGAAAGCCTCCACCTGCTCAAGGGGTATATCATTCAAGAGGATTCTACCTTTAAAGGGTTTGTTCTGATTCAGGGACATGAACTTGGTTTTTGTGGTGTTTATATCAAGTCCACGCAGTTGGCAAAATTTCCCAAAGGTGTTGACAGCCTTCTTCAGCCCACTCGGCGTCCGTGAGACAATCAGAGTATCGTCCACAAACATGAGGACAGGTACGTGGGCCCCAGCTATAACAGGGGCATCAGTGGGGGAACTAAGAAGATGGTCAACAATTCCGTTGATAAATAAGGAAAACAGGGAGGGGGCCAAGACACAACCCTGCCGAATACCATGCTCGACAGGGAATGAATCGGTAACCTCACCCTGTGACCCCCATCTGATTCTAGCAAAATTGCTCTCATGTAAGCGGACGAGGAAAGTCAATAGCTCAGGGGCCATTCCCAATTCAGCAAGAACTTTCCAGAGTTTGCAGTGGGGAACTAAATCGAAAGCCGATTTCGAGTCAACAAAGACTACATAAAGTGACCCTTTAGTAAAGACCACGTTCCTCCAATAGAGTGTAATAAAATAGAAGACTTGATCTATTGAACTAGTGCAGGGACGGAACCCGGCTTGAAATGGAGATAAAATATTGCGTTCCTCTACCCATGTCTGTACTTTATTTTGTACTAGTCGACCAATAAGTTTTTGTGCTGAGTCTATTAGATTAATAGGCCTATAGTTGCATGGGAGGGATTTATCGCCCTTTTTAAAAACAGGGATTATTTCAGCTTCCTTCCACGAAAATGGAATTGGAGCCCCCCTGGCCACTGAATTCGCTAACAGCCCAAAATACTGGCACCAGGATGGTCTGTCACTTAAAAAAACGTCGGCAGGGATGCCGTCCATGCCTGGGGCTCTGCCACCGATCACACAATCTACTGCTATGCTAACATCTTTATGGTAAAAAGCTGACTTTGATAAAAAATTGTAGGAGGTAGAGGACACTCCTCTTCAAGGCTGCGAGCGTATTGGGGCTTAAAAAATTCTAACCACTGGGACTGGGCAACTTTATTTTGAGGAGGTTCTGCTAGGCCTCCCCTGTCCCAATTTATGATGTTCCAAAATTGCTTGGAGTTTTTAGCTTCACAATCATATTTCAAGTCCCGCCACCTATCCTCATCCCACTGTTTTTAGCCACCCTCTGGGTAGGTGTATAAAAAACCCTTTCCTCTCTCGCTCTAGTGGGATTCTTTGTCCTTAATTCCAAGCTCAATTTTAGGCAGGCTGATTTACATGCCTCATTATACCACCTAGCCGTGGGCAACTTTTTGGCTCTGTTTTCCAGGCTCAAAACCTTTGTAAAAAAGAGTTTAAGCCTAGCAAAAAGTTGGGCACGTGTCTCTTGATTTTTTTGTTGCGGGGACACAAAGATTAAGAAATCCCACTCCAAAGACTGGAGTTACTGACCAAGACTCCTGGAAAAGTTTAATGTCGTGCTGATCTATGAAACTACACCATTCCGGAGACAATACCTTATTACCAATTCCCGCCAGATTCCATGAAAGGAGGGACAAGCCTTCGATTTTTTGCCGGGTTATGCTCGTGTTTGAGGGACTAAAATGTCCCCCTCCCTCTCTGATGTTTGCTCGACAATGATAGGCATTAAAGATTGTGCGTTTGGCGGAATTCTATTTGTTATACAAGGTCCACCCTCACTGGTGGAATTCAAACATACCACTAAGGGGGAGTTAGTGTCCTGGGTAGACCCAGCTTTAGGAAGCCAACTTACTAAAGGACATACAAGTGGAATGGGATCTTGACAGACCTCTACACTACCCTGCTCCCAATGATCATTTACTCGGACACTCAAAGATGTATATCTCAGGAAAGAATTAGTGATACCCAGTAGTCACTCACATTCCTCCATATCGGTCAGGGCCCCAAAACGATTCCTCAGACTAATACTGTCCAACAGAGATGGGGTAATCCTCCCGAATGGCAGGTGTGCGTACGAAAGTTTTTAGCCAAGACCTGCGGGTACTCCTTGCATACCAAAATCTATCATAAACAAAATTCAAGGCTTAGTGGTATTATTTCAGAACCCCTTTATTGGGGGGGAGTAAGTTTGCCATCACATTAGTCAATACTTGAGGATTGGAAAAGTTCATGGCTATACAATCACCCTTAAAACTTTTCTTGTGATCCCCCAACCATGTCACCCTTCTTGCTAATTACTGGCTACCCCTTGCGCATATCCTCATGTTATTGGTCAGCCAATGCAATGCTTTGTCAATTAAGGTGGCTGCAGTTTCCACTTGGCCAGGAACCAGAGGAGGAGCATTATCTAAGACAAGTACTAATGAACGAGCCACTGGAATAAACTGGAATGCCTCGCTCTCTAGTAAGGGTTTATGTATGCCAATAGGGACAGTCGGGCAGGTAGCAAGAGTAACAAGAGGGGCCTCTTTCTCAAAATTTACAGGCCCGCTAAGACGTTTTGGGGCAGCTGTTTCATGGCCATGATCCATGGTGGTTAATCCCTCCGTAACATGTGGGAGAACAGATATGGCCTGGGTTAAGGGCATCTGCTCCTTTGGATTAGCTAACTGGCCGACAAGCTCCTGGGGAGCTGGTGCTGATCCTACCGAAGGGACATTAGACTGAGAGGTCGAACCACTATTCTGCTCCAAAACAATCACCCTATTTTCAATAGATGTTAACCTGGCCATGATGGGACCCAGAGTAAGGTCTAATTTCTCTTTAAGAATTACCCAGAGTGTGTTAGATAACTCCTCCAGTGATGGCTGGATGTTTGGGCGTGGCAGTTTGGTTTTGCTTTTGGAGGCCTTGCCCCCTTCTGATGTTTAATCTTACTAGGGGGTGCCTGCCCGCCAGCCCTAGTGCAACGTCTCGTGATTGGAGCGGGCGGAGGAGAGGAATTAGATAAGCCATCTTCAATACAACTTATGGGGGAAACATTTTGGGATTGGACGTAACAACTCGTAGACAAACAGGGTGGATCAACCAAGTCTATCAAGTCCTGTGGTAGACCTGGGGATGGAATCAGTGGCTGGGAGGCAATACCCTCAGGGATGTCATGAAACATGGCATTAACAGTACGACCTGGGTCCAAGGAGAGCCTCCTTTCAGTTCTTTCAATTTCCTCATTAAGCATACTGGATACTTTCACCAAATATGAGTCCAGAGTCGCCCCTCCCCCTCCGTGGGGTTTGTGGCCCTCGGTTCTCTTTTTACCCATGATTGTTCATCAAGATAGATAATATGGAACAGTACCTTTCTTTGGAGCGAATGTTAAAGGGGAGGCCCGGCCCGGCCCCCTCGGGCCCCTGACGGCCTCAGATGGTCTTGCCCTTGTCCCGGGCTTAGCCTGGCGCAGCTCGCGTACGGTCGGTCTTCTGATTAAAACGCCTCCGGGCGCGGAAATGGCGGTGGTGCTTCCACCGCAAAGGAGCCTCTGAGGTGTAGTCCCCCTCCGCACTGCGGCCGCGAGGATGAGGAGCTGGGGCGGCGGGAGGGAGACCAGGAGGACCAGCAGCAAGGGCAGGGAACAAGGTAAGTGTAAAATGCCCCCACGAGTGTCCAGATAGCACCCGCTCCACCTGGGCTGTCCTCTGATCAAAGCGTTTCGTTCTCACTTCATCAGGGGAGTAGGACTTGAAAGCATCACAGCTGGGCAATGTTGGGCGGCACAATTTAAGTTCCAAAAACCCACCCCATTGGGCGTGGCCCACACCGTGGCCCCTTGGTTACTGTAGTCCCTTGCCAGTACTCTCGAGTGAGTTGCCTTCTGTGTGCTTCAAAATGAAATAAAAAATAACATCCCCGTGGATCGTGGCTCAAGCTGTCATGTCCTGCCACTGTCTGTGTACCTCTGAAAAAAACGGCACCAGCGCCAAACGTGATCCCGTGTTCGCGGAATCACTGGAATGCAGAGAGCATCGGGGTATCTTCAGCGGCTCAGGCGGGCCGCTAGAAATCCAAAAATCACAGTTGCCTGCTGAAGAAGATAACAGCACCACTGGTAGAAATCTGCCACACTTGGTTTATTTCAAAGAAACAGCAGCAAAAACCATGAGGCAGTCCACTTGAAATCGAGGTCCATCCCGACACGTTTCGTTCTCACTTCATCAAGGGAGTAGGACTTGAAAGCATCACAGCTGGGCAATGTTGGACGGCACAATTTAAGTTCCAGAAACCCGCCCCAGTGGGCGTGGCCCACAAGGTGGCCCCATGGTTACTGTAGTCCCTTGCCAGTACTCTCGAGTGAGTTGCCTTCTGTGTGCTTCAAAATGAAATAAAAAATATCATCCCAGTGGATCGTGGCTCAAGCTGTCATGTCCTGCCACTGTCTGTGTACCTCTGAAAGAAAACGGCACCAGCGCCAAACGTGATCCCGTATTCGAGGAATCACTGGAATGCAGAGAGCATCGGGTTATCTTCAGCGGCTCAGGCTGGCCGCTAGAAATCCAAAAATCACAGTTGCCTGCTGAAGAAGATCACAGCACCACTGGTAAAAATCTGCCACACTTGGTTTATTTCAAAGAAACAGCAGCAAAAACCATGAGGCAGTCCACTTGAAATCGAGGTCCATCCCGACGCGTTTCGTTCTCACTTCATCAGGGGAGTAGGACTTGAAAGCATCACAGCTGGGCAATGTTGGGCGGCACAATTTAAGTTCCAGAAACCCGCCCCAGTGGGCATGGCCCACACCATAGCCCCTTGGTTACTGTAGTCCCTTGCCAGTACTCTCGAGTGAGTTGCCTTCTGTGTGCTTCAAAATGAAATAAAAAATAACATCCCAGTGGATCGTGGCTCAAGCTGTCATGTCCTGCCACTGTCTGTGTACCTCTGAGAAAAACGGCACCAGCGCCAAAAGTGATCCTGTGTTCGCGGAATCACTGGAATGCAGAGAGCATCGGTTTATCTTCAGCGGCTCAGGCGGGCCGCTAGAAATCCAAAAATCACAGTTGCCTGCTGAAGAAGATAACAGCACCACTGGTAGAAATCTGCCACACTTGGTTTATTTCAAAGAAACAGCAGCAAAAACGATGAGGCAGTCCACTTGAAATCGAGGTCCATCCCGACACGTTTCGTTCTCACTTCATCAGAGGAGTAGGACTTGAAAGCATCACAGCTGGGCAATGTTGGGAGCACAATTTAAGTTCCAGAAACCCGCCCCAGTGGGCGTGGCCCACACCGTGGCTCCTTGGTTACTGTAGTCCCTTGCCAGTACTCTCGAGTGAGTTTCCTTCTGTGTGCTTCAAAATGAAATAAAAAATAACATCCCAGTGGATCGTGGCTCAAGCTGTCATGTCCTGCCACTGTCTGTATACCTCTGAAAAAAACGGCACAAGTGCCAAACGTGATCCCGTGTTCGCGGAATCACTGGAATGCAGAGAGCATCGGGTTATCTACAGCGGCTCAGGCGGGCCGCTAGAAATCCAAAAATCACAGTTGCCTGCTGAAGAAGATAACAGCACCACTGGTAGAAATCTGCCACACTTGGTTTATTTCAAAGAAACAGCAGCAAAAACCATGAGGCAGTCCACTTGAAATCGAGGTCCATCCCGACGCGTTTCGTTCTCACTTCATCAGGGGAGTAGGACTTGAAAGCATCACAGCTGGGCAATGTTGGGCGGCACAATTTAAGTTCCAGAAACCCGCCCCAGTGGGCGTGGCCCACACCGTGGCCCCTTGGTTACTGTAGTCCCTTGCCAGTACTCTCGAGTGAGTTGCCTTCTGTGTGCTTCAAAATGAAATAAAAAATAACATCCCAGTGGATCGTGGCTCAAGCTGTCATGTCCTGCCACTGTCTGTGTACCTCTGAAAAAAACGGCACCAGCGCCAAACGTGATCCCGTGTTCGCGGAATCACTGGAATTCAGAGAGCATCGGGTTATCTTCAGCGGCTCAGGCGGGCCGCTAGAAATCCAAAAATCACAGTTGCCTGCTGAAGAAGATAACAGCACCACTGGTAGAAATCTGCCACACTTGGTTTATTTAAAAGAAACAGCAGCAAAAACCATGAGCCAGTCCACTTGAAATCGAGGTCCATCCCGACGCATTTCGTTCTCACTTTATCAGGGGAGTAGGACTTGAAAGCATCACACCTCATGGTTTTTGCTGCTGTTTCTTCGAAATAAACCTAGTGTGGCAGATTTCTACCAGTGGTGCTGTTATCTTCTTCAAAATTTCCTCAAAATTGCCTTGTCGAACTCCGGTCCTTCCCTGAAAGTTTGGGGGGGATGCGTCAAGCGGGGGCCGAGATAAAAGGGGGGTCTCAAAACGCGTTTTCCCCATGTTAATTTCCATGGGGCGGTCAACCTCACTTTTAGCCCAAACGGCTGAATGGATTTCCACCACTGGTAGCCCGATGTGCCTTTGCTATGTCGCAAGATATGTGTTCCAGTGGATTTTGAGTAATTTAGGTTAAAAAATATATATATATCTATGGCAGCGCCCCGGTACGCGCTACGGGGAGCGCTCCGGGCGCACAACGCGACTTGGGCACAGAAAGCTGATTGGCTCTCGGGTGTCTGTAAACATTTGAAACATTGCTTGAGCTGCCGCCATCTTGTGTCTCGGTAGGATAGAGACACAAGAGGTGGAAAAAAAAGTGGGAAATGACCATAAGGGGGCAGGGATAGACCCCCTCGGTTTGATGTGGGGGCCCCAAAAAAAGTTTTTCGGGGGGGTTTGCGCGGGGGGAGCGACCGGTACGCGCACCGGGAAGCGGACCGGGGAGCGTACCATGGGGAAAAATGAATAATAGAGTTTTTTATATTGGAGGTAGTTCTAAAAAGAACTGTTTTTTTTCTTCTTTTTGTTTCATATTTTTTTATGTTTTTTGAACCATTTTGTACTTTTTTGGGGTTTTCAGAACACTTTTATATTGTTTTTGTATTTTTTGAGGGGAGAAACGAAAAAACAGGGAATTGAAAATGGCTCAACTGGAGCGCAAAAAAAAGAAAATAAATAATTAGGGTTGATTGGGGCATTTGTGGTTGTCCCCAGCAAGGACGATGAGCTTTACGCTCTGTTCTCCATAGGAGATGGTCTTCCCACAATATTTACATGTGATTCTGAAATCTGCAAATCGGGGCTGAATGCACGGCATCGTCTCACATTCCTCTGGTGCAGACGCAGTGGGTTGCTTCCTTTTTGAGCTGGTTCTTGTTGATTGGGGAGGGTTACTGGCCAGTTCCCTCATCTCTGCAGCAGAATAGTTTATAGGATGCTTGCGCTGCATGTGGCGGATCATCGTGTGATTTCCAAAGGAATATTTTTTATTAGGGTTCCCCCTGGAAAGTTCAAGGTCACAGATCAGGCAAGTCACCTTGGCTGCATTTACCTTTTTCTTCCCCTGTGGAACCAAAAAAAACTCCCAAATAATGTGTGGTCTGGGCTGGTATGGGGTATTTTGTTCTTGGAGAAATGTTCTCCTCTCTTCTTCCTCCTCCTTCTCCTCTTCCTCCTCTTGTTGACCACCAATGAAATCTTGTGGTGGTCCTCTTGGTTGTTGTGGTGGTGGTGGTGGTGCCGATGCACCAGCTGCTGCTGCTACTGAAGCCATTATAAAGATCAAAATGGTACAGAGAGGTACAAGCAGGTCTTCCTCAGTCAAAGGACAAAGTCAGAGGAAGGAAAAAAGGTGGGGTCTTTCATCAGAAGGAAAAAAAAATGTTTTTAACCAATGAAAAGTGTTATTTTCAGGTCACATGACCAGTGGCTTCATTATTATGAAACCAAAACTGTTATGAACCAATGAAAAGTGTTATTTTCAGGTCACATGACCCGACGCGCTTACGCTACGCGCCCCGGGGCGCGCTCCGGGACGCGTAGCGTAAGCGCGTCGGAAGTTTATGATGCGCGATCGTTTTCGCACGAGTGCTTCCGGGTGCGCTTACGCCGTGCGTTTCATGCAGACGCGGCTACGCGATACGTAACGATCATGTTTTCGTTCGCGATAATGGCGCTTACGGGACGCTACTCGGTACGCGCCCCGGGGCGCTTCATATAATTACGCTTTCCGGTGCGCTCCCCGGGGCGCGCACCGGCAGCGCACCAAGGCAAAAAATATATATATATATATATATGTATTAAAAAAGAAATTAGGAAAAAATTGTAGGGACTGGTAGCCCGATGTATATGCTCAAGTGGTTTTAACGAAAGTTAACTTTGAAAAAATATATCTTGGGCTACATTGGGTTATATATATGTTAGAGCCCAAATGTAGCCCAATGTAGCCCAAAGATGGCCACCAGAGACAAAAAAAACAAATTTAGCCAAAATATTAGCCAGATGTAGCCCAAATATAGCACAATGACAGAATGTCCCAGAGTGTTCTAAAGAACAACTAGTGCGCTAACAGTCTTATCAATAAACTGAGATTTATAGTTAGGAATTAGCATTAAAAAAAACTTTGAAATTCACTGAAAAAACCATAGGTTTCACTCCAGTTATAGTTATGTTATGTTATGTTATGTTATGCGATTTTATTAGGCGCACAGATGCTCCAGCTAAGGAGCGTCCTGGCGCCCGACAAGGTAGCAGCACAACACAACGAAAACAACAAACAGAGAAATTTAAATCTAAGGGAATAAAAAGGTTTTCACCGCACGGCGAAAGGAAAGCAAATCCCTAAGGGCGCGAATCGCCGGGGGAAGGGAGTTCCAAAGCACCGCCGCACGGACTTGAAAGGAGCGTCCGCCAGCTCTACTCCGCTTAAAACGAGGAACAACAGCCAGTTCTAAATCAGCAGATCTTAAAGCTCGCACTGGGATGTAATGAACCAGAAGCTTGGAGAGAATCATGGCTGGGGACCCCTTGAGTATTTTATAGGCCACACAGAGGACCTTGAACTGGATCCGCTGAGCTACCGGTAGCCAATGCAGTGAGCGCAGGGTACTGGAAGTGGGGCACGATCTAGGTAATCCTACCACAGTTCTTGCTGCGGCATTCTGGATCCGCTGCAGGCATCCAATTTCTGCCTGGTTCAAGCCTGCTAATAGGGAGCTCGCGTAATCCAGCCTAGAGATGACAGTGGCTTGGATCACGAGCTTGCCTAGTGGCGGCATCAAAAAACTTAAGCACAGGACGGAGCCCACGTAGGATGCCGAAGCAACAGGCCGCCGTACGTTTGGTATGGCATGCAAACGTAAGGGAAGGATCCAGCCAGACCCCGAGGTTTTTAAGCTCAGGGACTAGGATGGGTGTAGGACCCGAATCCCCTGGCCACCATCTCTCTCCCCAAAGTTCCGGTTGTCTGCCAAAAATCATGACCTCGGTCTTACTAGCGTTCAGCTGGAGACAGTTGGACGTCACTTTGTGTATAAGTAGCTGCATGGGTTGGTGAGTAGGTACAAGTGTATATACATGGGTATTAGATGTTTTATTAGTATCAGTATGATTGTTTGTGTTGTTTAGTGTTGGAATTACTTACAACATTGATGAATGAGTGACTGACTCTTTTTTTGTATGTATTTTGAAGACTACATATGTGCAGGACTGTATGGTTGAATAGTGTGCATATGTCTATGTTAGTGAGAAAATGACTGTCTCACTAGTGTTTTAAACAGTAACTACATATGTTTTAATCTAGAATATGTGAATATTGATGCATATAAGTGAGTATATGTGAGAGTAAGAGATTGTAAGAGTTCCTGTTTAAATAAGTATGTGTTTCGAAAAGTGATTGTTTAAGAGAATAAATATGTGTAATTTTCAATAGAAGTAAGGTGGTAGTGTGTGTATTGCTCTAGATGCAAATAAATGGATGTTCAAAAGTTTATTTGCATGTGTGAGTATGTGTGTAATTAACTTTTGGATGACTGTCGGTGTGTAACAGGATGTATAGGTGTATCACTTCATATGATGAGTGAGTATATGTATGAGTGACTACATAGAACTGTTGGTGAATGAGTGGATGTGTATATAGATAGTGGAATTACTGAATTGATTGTTGTAACTGATATGGGTATCTCAATTTTTTTTTAAAATGTAGTTTCTATTTTTGAATATGTGTTTCAAGTGTTACATTACAGTGAAAGGAGGTCTGTCACTATGTCACAAGGATGGTGTCATCAGTGATGTCATGAGTGATGTCACTGAGCATGTCATGAGTGATGTAATATGTGACGTCATCAGCAGTGCATTGCACGCGCAAGTTATAGTGAGTCCAACTAACTGTAACGTGGTAATTTCAATGGTTTTATGTCAGTAAAATTTCCAGCTAACTATAACTGGTGTGAAACCTATGGTTTTTTCAGTGAATTTAATAGGTTTTTTAAATGCAAATTCCTAACTATAACTGCTGTGAAACCTATGGTTTTTTCAGTGAATATATATATAGATAACTGGTGTGAAACCTATGTTTTTTTCAGTGAATATATATATATACATATATAGATATATATATCTATATATATATCTATATATATATATATATTCACTGAAAAAACCATAGGTTATAGACCATATATAGTTAGGAATTAGCATTTACAAAACCTTGAAAATTCACTGAAAAAACCATAGGTTATAAACCATATATAGTTAGGGATTAGCATTGACAAAACCTTATTTTACTCACACAAAACCATTGAAATTCGCATATATAGTTAGTTGCGCTAACTATATATCGCGCACCCGCAATCCACTGCTGATGATGTCACATATTACATCATTCATGACATGGTCAGTGACATCATTGATGACATCACTGAAGACATCTCAAATGACATCACTGATGACATCACTGATGACCTCTCATTTGACATTATTGATCACATCACTGATGATATCATTTATGTGATAATACAATGAACCTCTTCAGACTCTAATATAACCTTAGATACAATCAGTTAAAAGAGACACTCACAGACTGTCACTCATCCATGGAGTTACTCACACACCTAGTCAGTCATGTAAAGAATCAATCACACCTCCATTTCCTCAACTATACGGTTATACACACCTTACTTATTCAAACATATACTAACACATATTTACTCTCTTATACAATCCCTGATACAAGTTTACAATGATCCATACAGCCACTCACATATTCACTGGCTCTTATGCACAATTATTTATATATGTCAACTCTCACATGTACTGTGTTTTACATATGTACTTACTTTGACATGTAGCACTGAGATATCCATTCACTCACCAATACACTCACGCACGCAGTCAACCGCCCATACAGCTGATTCCACATGCACTTTTGAACCCATACATCTAGTGAATCAACTGCTCACACATCTATGCACATAGTTACACACCTCCCAGCCATCCACACACACACACACTCACTCTCCCATACAAATACTTGGGCAACCAATCAATAACACATATAGTTACTCATATAGCTACTAATTAGCACATGCAGCAGTTTACAGAACAACAGACATAATGATGCACAAATTAAGACAGTTTAGTCGCTAAGCCATGCACTCAGTGAGACACATTTAATCACTCACTCATACAGTCAGTCATGCACCTACTAAATCCTTCATCCAGACACTTATACATCCACTCATTCTTCAATATGTAAGACATATTTTAACTTTACAGAAACATACAGTCACTGGATGTTGTCATCAGTGATGTCATCAGTGATGTCATTTGAGATGTCTTCAGTGATGTCATCAGTGATGTCACTGACCATGTCATGAATGATGTAATATGTGACATCATCAGCAGTGGATTGCGGGTGCGCGATATATAGTTAGCGCAACTAACTATATATGCGAATTTCAATGGTTTTGTGTGAGTAAAATAAGGTTTTGTAAATGCTAATCCTCAACTATATATGGTCTATAACCTATGGTTTTTTCAGTGAATTTTCAAGGTTTTGTAAATGCTAATTCCTAACTATATATGGTCTATAACCTATGGTTTTTTCAGTGAATTTCAATGGTTTTTTAACAGCAAATATCAAAAGCTGTAAAATGTGCTTCAATTTGTTCCGCGACCCGGTCCGCGAACCAGTAAATGTTCCGCGTTAGAAAGCAA
The DNA here is from genome assembly GCF_964263255.1 of Lissotriton vulgaris. Classification (NCBI taxonomy): domain Eukaryota; kingdom Metazoa; phylum Chordata; class Amphibia; order Caudata; family Salamandridae; genus Lissotriton; species Lissotriton vulgaris. The sequence goes on from NC_141695.1 coordinate 267,633,151, forward strand.
CATCGTGACGCGTCGCATAGGCGCGACGTATCACATTACTGCGTAATGCGTCTTATGACGCGCCGCGTTAGCGCACCGGGAAGCGCTCCGGAACGCGAACCGAGGCGCGAAGCGCAGCGCACCGGAAGTGATCCGGGGCGCGGCGCGGAGCGCGTAACGTAAGCATAACAGGTCATGTGACTTGTTTATAAAACTTTTCATTGGTTCATTTTACTTTTGGTTTCCTAATGATGGAAGGCTTGGTCATATGACCTTAAAATATCACTTTTCATTGGTTTAGAAATTTTTTTTCCCCAAATGATGAAAGCCCCACCTTTTTTCCTCACTCTGACTTTCATTTTTATGAGAGAAAGACCTACATTGACTACCTTACAAATGGCTTCAATGATTGCTGCAGCTAGTGGACACCCACCACCACCACAACCTCCTAGGAAGAGAGGACCACCTCCTCAGGTCATCCTCCAACAAGAGGAGGAAGAAGAGGAAGAAGAGGAAGAGGAGCAAGGGACAAAGAGGTTTTTACCAGAACAGCCAAGGAGGTCCCATATAAAAGAAAATTATATTTGGCAATTTTTTTCATTTCCCGAAGGACAAAAAAAGGTGAACGCCCGGTATGTTACCTGCCTGATTTGTAAAAATGAACTGTCCAGAGGAACAGAAAAAAAATACAGTTATGGTAATTATACCATGCATCGCCATATGGAGAGGTGGCACCCGATAAATTACAGTGGTGCACAAATACGTGATCTTGTGGATAACCCCCGACCTGTGGCCAATACATCCACCAATGAAGAGGCAGTGACGGGACCAGAGGCAAGGGAGACAGTCCAAAATATACAGATGAACTTTGGCCAAATGAAATTTACCTGTATAATGTGCGGAAAATTAATTTCCTATGGAGAGAGGAGTGTAACTCCAATCAATAGATTGTTTTTTGTTGCTCCTGTTGAGCCCTTTCTAATGAATCATTTTTGTTTCCCCCCCCAAAAAAAACAAAAAAAATATAAAACCGTTCAAAAAATACAAAATAACTATAAAAATGTTCAGAAAAATAATAAAAAAGTATAAAACAACAAAAATAATAAAAAAAAAGTTCTTTTCAGAACTACCTCCCCTTTATAAGAAATTGCTAGAATGTTTAGCACTCTGGCAACCTCTATTTCTTTTGATTCGCTTCCCGGTTCGCGCACCGGTACGCGAACCGGAAGCAAACTAAAAAAAAATGTTTTTTTTAAAAAAAAGAAGAGTAAGTAAACAGAGAGTAATGTTAAAAGAAAGACAACTAGAGGGAGTAACACACAGATACTGTTGAAAGAGGGACTGAGAAAAGGAGTGGAAAGAGTAGTATAAATAAGTAATAGAAAAAGAAATGAGGGAAGTAGCAAAGGCAGGAAACTGAGGGATAAAGAAATGAAGCAATGGAACTAATAAAAGTTAAATGTGATAGAGATGTAACGTAAAGAGTACTAAACATTTATCTTATAATTGTCGTTAACTTAGTCACTTGTTATTTTTATACTTTTAATCTGTGTAAGAAAGAACAACAATTTTTAAATTAATAGAAGGTAGTAAAAGATGAGTGAGCATGAGACAAGATGAATACATATTAAAAATCACAATTCAAAGTACAAAATGAATTATACATATTTAATGGTTTATTTTTGCTGTTCTCAGAATATATCAAATTTCACTGAAAACAGTGAGTTGAAGGTATTCATCATATAACAGCGGGGAAGAAAAAACACAATCAAAATGATTGTGTTTAAAAAACCCATAAAATATAACCAATCAGAAATCAGAACTCCTCAAAAGTAACTTACTTTCTATGACGTCAAAGAATGTCCTATGAACAGCTTATACTCTGTTGTGCTGTTACTATTTCTGCCCGCCACTTTCTGAAAGATAAACTCCATCGTTTTAAGAAAAATGAGACATACAAAGCAATTTAAAACACCACACTAAATTACAGCAACACCTAGAATCATTATAATCCAGTTACCTACCCTAAATTCTCACTCCTGAAAACAAGTCAAAAGGCAACATTGCTTCATACTAAAATGGTAATCATTGCTGAAAGACTAGCCTTTTTTTATATTTCAGATAAGCTGTGTAATATCCTGATGTTGTCAAAGGACCATCATAATATATAATAGCTGCAGTTACAAATGTTCTTCCTGAAATCCATGACTGTGCAGCCAAAACATTTTTAATTAGACTTGACAACTTATTTTCATCCAGTTTATGTAGTTGAGATTGTAAAATGACATTTCACCCATAAGTTTCCATAAATAATGTGGACAGCATTGCAGACTTACATTTCCTCTACTCCTTTTTTTGATCTGCTGCTTGAATTAGCTTATAAACACAAACAGTTTTCGCTCTGTACTACAATTATACACAAGGCCATATAGAGTAGGAGCCATTATAACCTCTTGAAATTCCTCAGAACAAATCCCAAGATTCCTTCCCTAAAATTTTGGTTGTAAGAACACCAGGTAAGAATTTTGAAGGTGGAAAGGCAATTTTTTTGTGAAAATTAAAACAGAATCATTGCAGAATGAGCAGCCATTTCTAGACTTTAAATAAGCTGTGTACTGTCCTGATGTTGTTGAAGGACCGTCATGATATATAATTGCTGCAGTTACAAAAGTCCTTCCTGATATTGACAACTGCGAAGCCACAACATTTTTAATTAAAGTTGTCAATTTTGTTCCATCAGGCCTACATCGTTGGAACATTAAAATGACATACAGGCCATATGTTCGTATAAATAATGTGGACAGCATTGCTGACTTACATTGGCTACACTCCATGTTGTGATCGGCTGATTTTACTAGCTTATTAAAGGACACTGATTTACTGTCTGGCAAAGTTAAATATATAAATTTTTCTGAGTCTACACTACTAGCACTTGATAGCCTACAGTTCTCGCAGTCATGTGCCATTGATAAGAAAGGCCAAACAGGTGATCTACATCTACACCTTCATCTTGTAACACATCAAGCATATACATTAAAAACTCTTGACAATCTTGCTGAATATTTTGAGAGAATTGCGTTTGACCTGAACATATGTCTAACAAATTTCGAATTTCAGACACACTTTCGATTTTTGTTCTATCAGTGCTACATTTCTCTAACACAGAATTCAGCAAGCAGCAAAGCCTATGATCCGAATTGATCACAATCTGTTCTTTTAAAGTTTCTAGAGAAAAGACAACATTAACCACTACATTAGCATAGCAGAACTGTTTTCAAATGGAAAACCAACAACATCTTCAACAGAATCCTTTTTCTTTCTGCTTATAATTTCAGGTTCATCGACTTTTTGTCTTTTTGCTACAACCTCCCGACTATTGGTCACATTTCTTCCTTTTCGGCCTACCACACGTTTCTCAAACAAAGGATATTGAGGCAAATGTGGCGCATACTCTTTTCTTAACCTATTGTATTCCTTAACACAATCTAGATCAGCACAAATGTTTGTGACATCACACTCAATAAAGTACAAACCCGATAAAGTTCTGACTCGTGTCAATGCCACATATGCCATACCCTCCTTGAACACAGAACTGCCAATATTCACCAATGCACTGTCTACACTTAAAACTTGCGATTTATGGATTGTCACCGCATATGCCAAGCAAACAGGAAATTGCTTACGGCGAACATATAAGTCTTTTACAAGCAAAAACCTAGCAGAGCAACGACCAATTAGCTGTACTTCCTCAATACCATCAAATTAAATTTTTAAAAATTCAATTCCATCTCTATATCTGTATTTCTCAAAATCAACAACATTACCCATTGATCCATTTACCAGATCTCTTTCAACATGTAAATTCCTTCTTAAAATTATACGACAACTTAAAGCACACATTCAGAGTCTTTTCAAAACCTGCAGTTTTAGATATAGTCTTCTCTAATGAATCCAATTTAGATTTCAAATTCTCAGACAAAATAATTGTTGCACCCATATGCTCTACTCTGTCAATAGCTTCCAGTTTCACAATCTCTTGGTTTTCTAAATGCAACATTTTGTTGTTGAAGATGGCACATTCTGCAAGAGTTGGCATCAAACATATTCCAGATTTCTTCTCAGTAATTTTCCGAAAAATATTCTCAGGTACAACGTCTTCTTCTGGATACAAATTTGACAGTAATCGTGCATGTAAAGCTTCTTTCCAATGCTCGGTCACTTTTCCAATTCTAACATCTTGTAGAATATTCTTATAATCTTCATCCTTTGCTTGACGCATATTTTCACGCAGTTCAGCATAATTGAAGTTTAACCATATATTGACATTGCCAATACTCCCTAGACACTTCCTGGTATCTTCATGTGTGAGCATTTTGAACACAGTTTGTCCTTTCACTGGTGTCAGCTTCAGAAGATCACCGAAAACAATGATGTGTTTGCCACCAAATAACACATCATACTCTGTTTTAAGAACTTCTTGCATTCTCAAATGCACAAAGGCAAGCATGAAATTGGAAACCATGCTTACTTCGTCAATGATAAGAAGTTTCATTTTCCTCAAGACTCTTGAAACTTCACAACAATCATCTCGAGATAACTTGTGGTATTGTAACTTGTTATCATGCTCCACTGGCAGCATCAGTAGACGATGCAAAGTAATACCTTTAATGTTCTGTGCTGCCAGTCCAGTTGGAGCGGTGACAAGACAAGACAGCGATGACTCAGTCCTTTTCTGCAAATAACATGAAATTGCTTTAATGAGGAAACTTTTTCCAGTTCCCGCTTCTCCACTCACGTACAGTCGGACAGTCTTCAACGACGTACATGAGCACTCTTTCTTCTCATGACTTAATCCATGATCAATTTGGTTGGTAACTTCGTCATATATTTTCCTCTGCTCAACGTTGAGTTGTCTTTCCAAGTCTTCTAAGTTAACCGCATCCTCCTGAGCATGTGCCATGGCTCTTTCCACTTCAATCATAGCAGTGGCAGCTTCATTTTCGATAACTGGTCCTCCTAGTGGATCCTGACTCAATGAAACAGAACTCTGACTGTCCTGAGAACTGTCTCTAGCAATCTCGGCTGCAATCGTTGCTTCCTGCTCGATTTCCGCATTCAACATTTCTAGATATTTGGGAAAAACAGGACATTCTATGGTCTCTTTGGCTGCATTGAAAGAGTCTTCGTAACAGAGGAAATCTCCAAGCAGTTCCTCTTCTGCACGCCAAGGCTTGAAAAGTTGCAAAAGAGCTAAATAGAAAAACTCTTTTCTTTCAGGAGATTCACCACTTAATTTTCGATGATTTACCAATTGGCATTTTCTTTGCTTGACCAGACAACCCTCACTTCCAATTACAGCATACACTCCTTTATCAATATCTTCTTTGATGTTCCTTTTGAATATGTAATTTTGCAGAACCTCATACAGACAAACATTCTCGAGGTGACTGCTTCTATTTGGATAATATATATCCAACATGTTGGTCTTCAAAATATCTGTACTGTTTTGCTCCTTTTCCGCCAAATACTCAATTTCCCGTACAGGTTTCAGAACTCGATTACACGTTGCAGCAAGACCAGGACTCGCCCAAATGATACTCCTGGATTTGGCATAAAGACTTGCTGAAGACAACCGGTCAGAACATTCGTAAGCACCGATTTCTCGATGCGACAACATCTTCAGACTGAAACTGTACAACTTCTTACTGAGGCTATTTTCATAGGAAATGTCCTCCCACATATCCTTCAATTCTGTCTTTTCTTTTTTGGTGATGTAAGATGTCACATACCGAGCCACAGCCATACAGTTATCAGCCACAAACTGTATATCCATGTTAGCATTCCACATGGACAAAATCACTGGGTTGTAGTCATTGATATACTTGGACTCTTCGTTCCTTTTCAAATTGTATGTATTTTTGGGTGATTTTCTCGTCACATTATGTCGCAGAGAAGACATCAAATTGTTAACTCTTCCTTTAGATATCACCAATCGTGGAAATCCAAAACGACATTTTGTATAGTACTTGTTCTTGTTTCTGAATTTACGATGACAGTACTTTCCACAACGATAGCTTTGAAACCGTAAAACTTGTTCTCTTAGACTTTTGTCTTCCTTTGTCTTTGGAACAGCACATGTAGAATACTGTTCTATGAAATTCATCACTAAGTCATCCGGATCTGTTCCAAATTTGGGAGCATCTTTGATCCACAGCAGCATATGTATATGAGGAGCACCTCTTGCTTGGTAGTCCTTTCTCCAGAAGAAATCCAACACCTCTCCAAGAGGTGGATTTTTCTTGTTCATGATGAAAGACATCATAGCTTCAAATCTATGATTGAAGTACCTGCATACATTCACTGGATCCAAAGAACACAGTTCTCCGGGTGTCTTGAATTCGATATTTTCAATGTTTCCATTTGCCTCTCGTAGAAATTCAAGTAAGTCTTCCCAGCCATACTCGGCACAGCTGAGAGTGAGGAACCATGTGGGAGTTCCTAAGTTCCTCAGCATACATTTCAAATCACCATGACGACGGTACCAGTACTCATTAGTACCACGCTGACACGCCATGAGTTTAATCAGGTGAGAATCCAAAATACTATCTTGCACATTGACTTTATTCATAAAGTCACTTGCCGAGATGTTTTGCATCTGTACACCACTTTTCAAGATGTGGTTCACTGCATATGACAGTCCAGACAGATCGCTTTCAAACAGTAGATGAAACAAATAGGGAATGCATTGACGAAACCTAGGATCTTCTACATACAATCGTAAAGTCCGGTATTCAGAAGCAGGAATTTGAACAGGTCGCTCATCATATCTTCCTCCTTGACCTGTTGGAAATAGCTGTGGGAAACACTGAGCTTCCAAACTTTCCTCCCACACACTAATAGGACTCCCTTTGGCTCGTTTCATTTGAAACAACTCAATAGAATTCCCCATGACTTCCTTAGAATGCAAAGGATGAACACTATAATGTTCATATATTTCTTCATTTTTAGAGGGTTCTACTTTTTCAATTTGACCAGCACACAAATCGCTATCCTCTTCTTCACTTACTTCCTCTTCTGCAACATATACATTCTTGTAGTACTTATTGATTTTCTTCAAATACAATGTTGCCTTTTTGACTTTCCTAACATCCACTAAATCTTGCCATATTTTCTTACTCTTTGTCGGAACCCCATTAACTAAGATAACCAGAGGTTCCTCTTCCACTTTCTCTACTCCAATTGTATTAATATTTTTTTTCAATCTAGAGGCAAATAAATAACTCTTCCCTTTAATCCTCTCTGTAAATCTGATGGAGGCAATTTCCCTGTCTTTGGCTCCATTCTTACAATAGCCTGAAAGGGATGCACACTTTGAATCAAAATAGATTGATAAGTATTTAAATCCTTCAATTCAGAAGGAAGGTCAACCAATTCCAGATTATTATGAACCGCTCTAGCAGGCATCCGGTTTTGATTTAATTTGTTACAACAATAAGTACACACACGTTGATCCAAATCCAAATCAAAACAATTTTCTACCATCAAGTATGTTGCAAAATCCTTCCATTCACTATTATTTTCCCTTTCACTTTTCGCATAGAAATCCACTAACTTAGTCTGATTCTTATAATAAGTGCGTCGACAACATACACAAGTGAAATTAGGACTCTCACTTGATTTCACCTGAAACGTGGCAATTTCCTTTTGAAAATTATCTGTACTGGAAACATGTAAACTAGCTTCCACATTACCTTCTTCTTCTGGGTCAATTTCAACATTCTCCTCTTTACTTGTAAAGTAACAAAACTCAATTTCTTCACAAATATTCTTCACATCTACTTCAGAACCATGCAAAAGAGCAGTGCATAATTGTTTAAGCATAACTGCTGGACTCTTACCATAATACAACATTCTAACTAATTTCCTCACTTTACTATGATGCACTGCTAGCATCCTGAAATGATGAAAAACACTCTGGCATACTCTCCTGGAAAGACAAGCCAGTGAATGACCATGCAAACCTGTCACTTCTCTCACTCTGCAAGGATCTAATTCTTGCAACAATTTTATTTTCTGTTTTAAACTTTTCTTATTAAATGTCCGTACAAAATCACAAAGAAAATTAATGGAATCCTGTTGCACACTGCAAATAGAACTACACTTCCAGGTATACACTGGTCCCTTAGGACGTCTCCCTAAAACTTCATTACCTAACACCTCTTCTGCCTCTGTTGACAAAAGTTTTTCTTTTTCAACCGGACAACCATCTTTCACCTCATAAGCTCGACCACTGGTGTCAACTGCATGCACCAAATTATTGTCCTGAAAATAACTCTCCTCATTAAAAAATGCCTCACAACTTGAACTATGCATCCATTCTCCTGAGAAAACTTCACAAAAATTACTTCTATTAACTACTCTCTTCCATCTACTATTTGATTTGAAATCATAAATTACCTTGTTTAGTTTCCTAATTCTATTGATTACCAAAATAAATAACTTTCGCTTAATTTCAAAAGCCTGATCAATAATTTTCTCTACATTTTTCTTTCTCTTATAAAAAGCCACTTTCTGTTGACCTTTCTTTAAATTTTTTAACAAATTGCCAATTATCCTGTTGCGGAACATTCGTCTACGAATGTCCCTAAACAGATTTTCCCTTCTACTGCCATGCACAGAATTATCTCCTGCTCTACCAGTAACATCTTTGATTGGCCTTTCCTTTCCGTTTAAATTGGCTCTCTTTTTCTGGACTAAAACTTGTTCTGTAGTTATACTTTTGTTTCTACAAATGTTTCTAAGGAATGATTTCGTTCTCTTACCCGGAGCTTTCTTCGTAACTTGAGGAGATTTTATTGTAGAGGACTGCTGCAAGCATTTAGTAATCTGCTGTCTTTGACGTTTTGTAGCCTTTCGGATTCTATCCTTAGACGGGAATTGTCTAATTTCGAAATGATCTGCAGTTGAATCTGTGGTAAAATATAATAAAAAATGTTATTAACCACTATTACCAAACAGTAAATCAATAACAGTAAGGATTTGACTCAGCAATGCCATAAAGATGATTCAGTGAAATCTTCTGAATTTTACTGTGTTAGTTTTACAGGACTTTCATGCAAATGACTGCCCACCCTGCAACAAAACGCCCACATGAAACCTGACGCACATTAAATTATATACTTACCTGCAATAATCCATATGCCAGTGTTTAGGTCCATCCACCCTGCCCCTCCCCCTCCCTGCCTCCCTGCCCCACCGTAACTCCCTCCATGGCCCGCGGCTGCTATCTTGCAACATGGTACATCTTGTAAATCACTGCTGCATTATAAAAGTGACGCAACAGCAGCACAAAAGAGGCGCACAGCCATCATAAATCTGGCCCTAACACTTTAAATGATTGATTCAGGATGACGATAAGGTGTGGACTATCTAGAGGTTTGTTTGAGGTGAGGCCTACTCAGGGTTGCAGATGAAATGTAGGCTTGTTGAAGAGTACAGAGGTGATAATACATGTACAAGCCTACCAATGAAGTGAATAATGTCAACTGCACTCTTGAACAAAGGCCAGACCTCCTCTATCTCCCTGAACACGACTAAACCTCATCTGCACAATGTGATTCATAATGTTACGAAACACAAGTGATATAATTGAAAAACGTGCAAATATTTTTGCACATTTAACAATCACATCACCTGTATTTCTTCAGCTTAGTTATCTCATTGTGCATATGTAGTCTACGTCCTATGTAGAAGCACACCCTATCAATACTTAAATTACCCAAGCACACATGGGGGCGTATTTACAAGGAACTTGCTCTATGGGGAAATGTCTTAAATTAAAATGGGAAAAATAACATCAAAGGGACTCAAAGGCCTTGTAAATATGCCCCACACAACCTATGAAACACTAGCAGTACATATCAAGAAACTTAATTGATTTCAAAAAACGTTTTTAAACCTTTTATGTAAAACAATCATATACCTACATTCATGGGGAACTCACTTAAAATGCCCTAATACACATGAAAGCGTTTTTTTAAGGCCCTTGCCCCTTTTTTTCCATCACTTTTAACATGGCTATGTAATTCAAACAATCAAAATCAAAATTTGCCAAGCACACATGGAGGCGTATTTACAAGGACCTTGCACCACGGGGAAAGTGACTACAAATGGCCAAACACACATGGGGACGTATTTACAAGGGCTCTTGTACCACGGGGAAGTGACTTGAAATGGCCAAGCACACATGGGGACGTATTTACAAGGACCTTGCACCAGGGGGTAGTGACTTGAAATGGCCAAGCACACATGAGAGCGTATTTACAAGGCCCTGGCCTTGCACCAGAGGGAAGTGACTTGAAATGGCCAAGCACACATAACGGAGTATTTACAAAGAACTTGCACCAGAGAGAAGTGACTTAAAATTGCACCGTACACATGAGGACATATTTAGAAGACCCTTTCCCCAGGGGGAAGAGACTTAAAATGACCAAGCACACATAAGGGTGTTTTTACAAGGCCCTTGCACCACTTATGCATCACTTTTAACATGTACACTGTGGAGCACCATGGGGCAAAAACAACACAGATGCATCATGCATCTGTTCCGCAAAAGCGACACATTGCAGGAGTCACATCGCAAGTAAATAAATTCTCATAAATTTTAAAAGCATTCCTTTTCCTTAAAAACGATTTTCTGATCATAATTTGAAAACACAGCACAGCTCCTATGTACAACCACACCTTGTCAGTACCAATACTTTACATTATCTGCAATTACAATTTGTAAAAGAATGTAAAATCTTCTTTGAAAACATAATGCAAACACTTGACTCAAAACATTATTTTAAATGCACAGCTGGCTTTCTTATTTTCTCAAAAAAGCATACTAGTCTCTATCTAAAATGAAGAAACGATATCTCACCTTAGCAAATGCTTTTTGAATTTCAAAACAGTCTCAGAAACACACCAATTTTTCTTTAGCAGAACAAAAGGTATGCACGCCAGAGGCTGCAACCAAGAAATACACAGAAATGCTGATATTCATCACACATATCTCTCATGTCAGCCAATCAAAACTCTTCCCTCACTTTTTTCAAATGAACACCCTTCCCCCCTCTGCCCTTTCTGCCCTTTTTCCATAGCAACTACCTCCTGCCAGACCTCTCAAGTTTACAAGTTCACACAACAATGTTTCAAATGAACTCTGAACTCTCAGTACACCTGCTAATCCACTGCAATCTTTCATAAAACCATTTTTTATTAACCATTCAAATTACATCTTTCAAAGAACACATCCATGCACCCTAACTTTCTGTTTTCAGCAATGGAAATCCACCAATCACTTCTAATGAATCATTAGCACTCAAACTCCACAGTTTTTTTTCTTTACAAACTCCACTGTTTCAACTGCCGTTTCAATTCCCACACTTCATCTGACTGCAGCAGAACAACCTCTCGCCATGTTTTCTGTCTGGATTCTAGGACACAGCTACATCCACTGGGCTCACAGGTATGCTGATAACAGAAATTTACACAACCTCAATTTACAAAATGTGGAAATCAAATGGATTGGCCAAAGAGGATTGAGATGTCACCAATTGATACCATTGGTGAAAACCTTTTTACATTTGCCAAACCCTGACCTCATAATAGTGCACTGTGGAGGAAATGATTTGGGCACTTTGACTGGGGTAGGTCTGGAAATGCTCTTAACGGACACCTTTGAGCAATTGATGGCACATTTTCCTCAAACTGCCTTGGTATATTCCAATATATGTCAAAGACAAAAATGGAGGTGGTCCAATCAATTTTTTCCACAAATTGAGAAATCGAGGAAGCATGTAAATAAGTCTGTTTCAGCTTACATGAGAGACCATGGAATGGGCTGCATCTACAACAATAACTTGTGTTACTACATGCAAGATATCTACAGAGGAGATGGCGTGCACTTCTCAGATGAGGGGAACAGAGTTTTCATACAAAATTTAAGACTGTGTATTGGTACCTACTTATAGGTACCTAGAACTTACACAGAACCCAAAAGCTCTTTTCAGAGCTACCTTAACTATAATTACTCTTTAAAAATTTCGAATATACCTTTTTTCACTAATTTTCACTTATGTTCGCTTCCCGGTTCGCTACCCGGTTCGCATACCGGCAGCTAACCGCGCGAAAAATTAAAAAGAAAAAAAAAAATTTCTCGCTCAGAAAAACTAGGGGGTCAGGATACGTCTTCCGTGCCCCCTTCTACCCATTCTGAACATTATTTACCCTCCATCTTGTATCTCAATTCTACCGAAACACAAAATGGAGGACTCCCGTAACGCTGCAGGTTCGCGTACCGGGGCACGCACTGAGAAGCGCTCGCTTAAAAAAGGTGGAAAAGTAATTTACAGAAAAACCACTGGAGACACTTTCACCATATATACATTAGCTCATACTACATACCAATCCCTACCATTTTCACAAATTTGGTTGGAATTCCATTTAGCCATTTAGCATGTAAACCTCTCTAAATTCCCTGAGGTAAATTACTTCACAAAACACATCTGAAGTGTTGGAATTGACAACCAATTAAAATGTTACTTTCATTTTCTACTTTTTTTACCTGACATTTGATTGATTATTACCTGAATATATATAAAGAAAGAGAGAAAAACACAGCCATTTTGACTACTACTTCCTGAAGTACATTGCAAGAACATTTTCACTGACAACTTAAACTTGTCTTTAAAGGGTAAGATGTTATTTTATAAATTTGACCGGAGAACTATGTTATACAATTTAAATTAATTTGGAAAACATTTTCAGATAGTTATATACTATCCCTCTGTAAGAGTTAGACATTGAGAAAGGCTTGTTTATTATAATTATGGATTGATTTACGTTTCTGTGTTATAATTATGAATTTACTTAGGCTTTTTCGCAGGCACTTTTTAATAGTACTACTTCACGCCTGAAACCATACAGTGCCCATAGATAACTTCTCTGTTATAAACTTACAAGTACCTGTCTGAACTTAAACCCAACATTGCCCTATCTCTACTGATATATTTATTTCTTATGCAAATTTCAGCACAAAAATGGAAGGAGAACAGAACGTTTCCTTTGAAATTGCCCTAGAGATGAACAATGAGGAAATCATTGAAAGCATTGACTTGGAATTCATGGACGAATCACGAGACCAAGAACTTCTACAATGTGTAGAATCTGTGGATTTGTTACTTCAGTATGAGGACGATAAAATGTGGGAAGTTATGTTCACTCAACAAGAGGACATTTCGGACAGTCAAATGTTAGACAGTCTATTAAATTCTGAAAAAGAATCAGAAAAATAATATTTTATATTTAATAATCAAAAATTGTTTGAGTCTTTAATCATTTTTATATGTAATTCATAAACTAGTACCAAATTGATTATAATGTAAAGTCAGACTTATAGTATACTGTGCAACTTTTTTTATGTCACATAGTAATTTTGCTCATAGTTACTTCCTTTCTCCAACTATATTATCTCCAATGTGTTTTTGACATCTCTTTATCATCTCCTGCCTCCATATTGTTTCTACTTTCCTGACACACTATGGTATGAATTCCATATTCCACAATAACTTCTGAAACAACATGCAAGATATCTACAAAGGAGACGGTGTATATTAATTTTTTGACTCTGCATTGGTACCTACATATTGCTACTTAAATAAAAAAAAACAAAAAAAAAACCAACAAAACGAACAATCAATAAACATACAATATTTAAAAAGTCTATCATTCTTGTTTCCTTATTGTACGCTCCCTGGACCGCTTTCTGGTGCGCGTACCGGGCGCACCCCATGCAAAAAAAACCATTTATTTTTTTATTTTTTGCCCGCGGGGCCCTTTTAAAGCCTCCACATCAAACCTAGGGGGTCAGGGAGGATCTACTATTCTCCCTTATGGTCATTTCCCCCTTTGTTTTGGCCTCCTCTTGTCACTCGATCCTACCGAGAAACAAGATGGCAGCTGCTCCGGACTGTTTAGAATGTTGACAGACACCGAAGAGCCAATCAGCTTCGCTTCGCGAAGTTCCGTTACGCATCAGGTACGCGAACCGGAGAGCTACCCGGAGCGCTGTCACAGATATATATATTTTTTTGAACCAAAATCCACTGGAGCACAGATATTGAGACCTAGCAAAGGCAAAGCGGGCTAACAGTCCCTACAATTTTGCCAAGTTTCGTGCAAATCCATTCAGCCGTTCAAGCTTAAAGGCCCCCCCTTGACGAAACCCCCCCGAATTTTCAGGGGCTGCTCAGAAACAAAATGTGCCATTTTCCTGAAAATTTCAGCCAATTCCGCCCACAAACGCCAAAGTTATTAGACATAGAATTTTCAAAAATCCCATAGAGAAAAAATCCTAACTATAAATACCTACTGGCGACCGCCAGTAGGTAATATATACATATATATACATACATACATACATATATATATATATCGTGAGAGGTGACAAATAAAATACTTCTTGCCTGAAACATTTGCTGCTGAGGCCTGAGTTTCCTTCTTCGCCTGGCGTTTGCTTGGAAGTGGTGGGAATCGTTCCGAATATATATATATATATATATTCACTGAAAAAACCATAGGTTATAGACCATATATAGTTAGGGATTAGCATTTACAAAACCTTATTTTACTCGCATAAAACCATTGAAATTTCATATATAGTTAGTTGCGCTAACTATATATCGCGCACCCGCAATCCACTACTGATGATGTCACATATTACATCATTCATGACATGGTCAGTGACATCATTGATGACAACATCCAGTGACTGTATGTTTCTGTAAAGTGTAAATATGTCTTACATATTGAAGAATGAGTGGATGTATAAGTGTCTGGATGAAGGATTTAGTAGGTGCGTGACTGACTGTATGAGTGAGTGATTAAATGTGTCTCACTGAGTGCATGGGTTAGTGACTAAACTGTCTTAATTTGTGCATCATTATGTCTGTTGTTCTGTAAACTGCTGCATGTGTTGATCAGTAGCTATATGAGTAACTATATGGGTTATTGATTGGTTGCCCAAGTATTTGTATGGGACACTGAGTGTGTGTGTGGGTGGCTGGGAGGTGTATGACTCTGTGCATAGATGTGTGAGCAGTGGATTCACTAGATGTATGGGTTCAAAAGTGCAGGTGGAAACAGCTGTATGGGCGGTTGACTGTGTGCATGAGTCTATTGGTGAGTGAATGGATATCTTAGTGCTACATGTCAAAGTAAGTACATATGTAAAACACAGTACATGTGAGAGTTGACATATATAAATAACTGTGCATGAGAGCCAGTGAATGTGTGAGTGGCTGTATGGATCATTGTGAACTTGTATCAGGGATTGTATAAGAGAGTAAATGTGTGTTAGTATATGTTTGAATAAGTAAGGTGTGTATAACTGTATAGTTGAGGAAATGGAGGCGTGATTGATTCTTTGCATGACTGACTAGGTGTGTGAGTAACTCCATGGATGAGTGACAGTCTGTGAGTGTCTGTTTACACTGATTGTATCTAAGGTTATATTAGAGTCTGAAGAGGTTCATCGTATTATCACATGAATGATATCATCAGTGATGTGATCAGTAATATCAAATGAGATGTCATCAGTGATGTCATTTGAGATGTCATCAGTGATGTCATTTGAGATGTCATCAGTGATGTCATTTGAGATGTCATCAGTGATGTCATCAGTGATGTCACTGACCATGTCATGAATGATGTAATATGTGACATCATCAGCAGTGGATTGCGGGTGCGCGATATATAGTTAGCGCAACTAACTATATATGAAATTTCAATGGTTTTATGCGAGTAAAATAAGGTTTTGTAAATGCTTATCCCTAACTATATATGGTCTATAACCTATGGTTTTTTCAGTGAATTTTCAAGGTTTTGTAAATGCAAATTCCTAACTATATATGGTCTATAACCTATGGTTTTTTCTGTGAATTTCATTGATTTTTTAAAAGCTAACATCTGTAGCTGTAAAATGTACTCTTCTTTAAATCCCAAAATATATTTTAGATGTTTATTGATAATTTTTTTTAAAATATTTTTTTTCTTCGCTTCCGGTAAGCGAACTGGGAAGCTTTCCGTTAGCTCATCTTGATGCCGCGACCTAGTCCGCGAACCGGTAAACGTTTCGTTAGCGCAACTGTGACGCGTCGCGGAAGCGCGACGTATCATTGGCGCGTAATGCGTCTTATGACGCGCCGCGTTAGCGCTCCCGGAAGTGTTCCGGACCGCGAACCGGAAACGATCCGGGACGCGGCGCGCACTGCGTAACATAAGCGGAACAGGTCATGTGACTTGTTTATCAAACTTTTCATTGGTTCATTTCAATTTTGGTTTCCAAATGATGTATGACTAGGTCATGTGACCTAAAAATAACACTTTTCATTGGTTCAGAACTTTTGCTTTTCCCAAATCATGAAAACCCCTCCTTCTTTCTTCACTCTGACTTTCATCTTGGTGAGAGAAAGACCATTTTTCTGTAGTTCAGCAATGGCTTCTATCCTTGCTTCAGCTGGTGGACCCCCACCACCACCTCCACCTCCTCATGAGAAGAGAGGACCACCATCTCAATTCATCTCCAACAGAGAGGAGGAAGAGGATGACCTTGAGGAAGAGGAGACAGATGAACCACAGTTTATACAGGAGCTGCCCCGTGTTTCCCGACGGAAAACAAGTTTCATATGGCAGTTTTTTTCAATCCCTCGAGGGGAGAAGAAGGTCAATGCGAAGTATGCCACCTGCCTCATTTGCAAATACAGATTATCTAGAGGCACAGAAAAAAAGTATAGTATGGGCAACTATACTATGCATCGCCATATGGCCAGGTGGCATCCACTAAACTACAGCCGGGCAGAGGTGCGTGACCTGCAAGATAATCCCCCGACAACTCCTGTGGCCAGGTCAACGTCAACTATCTCTTTGACAGGAAGAGAGGCACAGGAAACTGTGCCAAACATACAGCAAAACTTCAAACACATGAAGCTAACCTGCATATATTGTGGTGCTCTGCTCTCATGTGGGAACATGAGCGTGAAATTAATCAACATTGCGTACGAAAACCACAATTGCCCTAACCCACCCAAACAGTAATTTTTTTTTTGCTCCTGTTGAGCCCTTTTCAATGCCTGTTTTTTGTTGTTTCCCCTCCATGAAAAACACAAAAAAAACATAAAACTGTTCTAAAAATACAAAAAAACAAAAAATGTTCAGAAAAAAAAAAAAATAAATAAAACAACAAAAACATTAAAAAAAGTTCTTTTCAGAACTACCTCCCCTTTCAAATAAAATTGCTAGAATGTTTAGCACTCTGGCATGCTCTATTTCTTTTGGTTCGCTTTCCGGTTCGCTGCCCGGTTCGCGAACTTGAAGCGAACCAAAAAAATATTTTTTTTAAAAAAAGAAGAGTTAGTATAAGGGAAGTAAACAGAGAGTAATGTTAAAAGAAAGACAGCTATAGGGAGTAAACCAGAGATACTGTTTAATTATTCTATTTATTAATTCAGGATGACGATAAGGTGTGATCTCTCCTGAGGTTTGTTTAAGGTGAGACCTACTCAGGGTTACAGATCAATTTTACACTTGTTGAAGAATACAGAGCAGATAATGCATGTGAAGGCCTACCAATGAAGTAAGTCATGTCCTCTTATTACATCATTCATGACATGGTCAGTGACATCATCAGCAGTGCATTGCGGGTAAAAAGAGTAGAAAACATTTACCTTATAATTCTTGTTAACTTTTTAAAATATTTTTTCATACTTTCAATCTGTAAAAGAGAGAACAAACATTTCCAAAAATATTAAAACATGTATTTAAAAATTAGAAAAGAAAAGGGAAAAGGTTCAATTTTATGATCACGATTTTTTAGATTTTCTTTTAAATTTTGAAAAACAAAATGAAAAATAAATTTTAATTTCTTAATTCAAAAATTGTTTGACACATTATTTATTTTTATATGTTTATTGAATGTTAAAAGTTTAATGAATTATGACACACAATCAAAATAAAAAAAAATACTTTTAAAATAAAGAAAACAAAAAATAAACAACAAAAACAACAAACAATTAACATACAGTATTAGAAAAGTCTATCATTCTTTTATCCTTTTAGTACGCTTCCCAGAACGCTTTCCGGTTCGCAAACCTGGCGCTCACCACGCAAAAAAAAAAAAAAAATTTTTTTTGACCCTCCTGTGCCCTTTTAAAACCTCCACATAAAACCTAGGGGGTCAACGAGGATCTACTATGCCCCCTTATGGTAATTTCCCCCTTTGTTTTGGAAAGGGGCGACCACTCGGTCCCCCCGAACGTATGGCGGAGTACCACGATCCCCCCGGGAAGCCATCTTGGGCGGGAAGCGAGTCTCGGCTGGTATGCCCGAAGCGGCGTAGCCGGGGCGCGCCTTTTCCCGCCCTAGAGTGGGTTGGCCTAGACACTGACGCGGCTGGCCACGCCCTTGGGGCAGGCAGGGGCGGGTTTACGCCCGCCCTGAAGACGGATAAAAGGAGAAGCAAGACCAGAAGGCATCCTCTTGTTCCTGTGCTCTGAAGCTGCACCTCCTCGCTGCACGTGAGCTCGAGACGGAACGAAGAGCCAATTTTGAGTGTTGTAATCGTTCTTGTTTGTTTTTCAGATACTCTGTTGGAGAATGCCGAAGAAGGCGGGAAAGCGCATGACTACTGACCAGATGCTGCGCGTTCTCATGAAAGAGGTGACCGACCTAAAGAGGCGAATGGATAAAGACGAGGAAGGGGGGCCGAAACGTCCTTTGGCGGGAGCAGCCCCGGGAGGGAAAAACAAGAGGCCCAGGAGGGGAGCAGCTGGGGGAGACATCCCGGGTCCCAGTACCCCGCTCGAGGCACCCACTCCCGTGCCGGAGGAAGGGAATCCGATTCCCGTTGTGGTCACCCCCGTGTCCGGGGAAGATATGCCGCCCGAGCTGGCAGCACAATTAGCAGCGTGGTTGGGTAAAGGTAGCGAGGGCGCCACGGCTGTCGACGCGCAGGTGCTGATGAAGCAACTGCATGAGACACGGGAAGCAGCGAAGGTGTCCACGCCGGCTGCAGCAGTAGAGAAGCCACAGGGGACGAGTTTGGCCGCAGAGGCAGCGTCTGGTTCAGGTAAGCGGCCATTGCCGATTGCGAGGGATGAGTCAGCACCCTCTCGTAGGGAAAAGTTGGGTCAGCATGTTCCTTTGGCTATTAAAGAGAAGATATGGGCAGGGGAGTATGTAAACATCTTCTCGTTACTTACTGATCACTATGAGATGGAGCATGTTAAGGGCCAGAAGGACCTCATGCATCCGAGTGTTTGGCGCGCTAAAATGGCCGCCTTTAAGGTAAATGAAAACATTGGCAATTGGGGCAAATCGTGGGGGGTTTTTACATCGATCTTGGGGGAACGAAGACCCGATTTGCTACCCGAATTGCCGATTTATCAGTCACGAATCATGGGGTACTCGGTATCACACGAGGGTAATCATTGGTTCTGCTATGATAATCTTTTTAGAAAGGCTAAAGAACATGATAAAAACTTAACTTGGGATTGTTATGATTCTGTGTCATGGTCCAAAATGGAGGATACTGGTATGTTGAAATTGCCATTAGTAGAGAGTAACGTTGGCGAATCCTCCCGCCAGTATGCGGGGACGCCCTTTCGATCAGGTGCGGGTACCGACAATTACTCGAGGCCTGCCGGCAATACAGGAAAAAGGGGGGTTTGTTGGAACTTCAACAGGGGTAAATGTACTAGGCCCCAGGGATCGTGCAAATTTAGACACGAATGTAGTGGGTGTGGGCAATCATCCCATCCTGAGTCCACGTGCAGAGCCAAAACGGGTGATAACGGGGGTAGAGGAGGCGCCAAACAGGTCTAACATAGTCCGAGGGGCGCCTTTACCTACCCCGATTGATACCTTGGCAATGATTCCCTGGCTCAGTGAATACCCGGATCGTACTTCTGCTGGGGTGTTGCGGAACGGGTTTTCTTATGGTTTCCGCATCCCAGTGGGGGACTTTCAGGGTGTAGAGAAATGTAAAAATCAGCTATCGGTCCTGCAGCATACGACCGTGGTACAGGATAAGATCCGGAAGGAGGTTACTCGAGGTCGAGTCGCCGGTCCGTTTAGTGTACCCCCGGTTCCTAACTTTGTTTGTTCTCCTTTAGGAGTGGTCCCCAAGAAGGACCCGGGTGAGTTCCGGCTGATACATAATTTATCAGCCCCACGTGGTCTTTCCGTAAACGAAGCGATAGACCCGGAAGTGTGTTCGGTGCGGTACGCATCCTTCGATGAGGCCGTAGCCATTTTGAATCGCCTGGGGCCCGGGGCGCTGATGGCAAAATCTGATATCGAGTCAGCGTTCCGGTTGCTCCCGGTACATCCAGACGATCAGCGTCTCCTAGGTTTCATGTTTCAGGGTCATTATTACATGGATAGGTGTATGCCGATGGGGTGCTCTATATCTTGTGCCTATTTCGAGAAATTCAGTAGTTTTCTACAATGGGTCTTCACAAAGAAGACGGGTTTCCAACATGTGATGCATTACCTCGATGATTTTTTGTTCCTGGGGGCAGCCGGGGATCCGGAATGTGGTCAGGCTTTGGCTGAATTTTGTGTCTTAATGAATCAGTTTGGCGTGCCATTGGCACCAGGTAAGACTGTGGGTCCTTCCACTTGCCTCGAGTTTCTGGGGATCGAGTTAGACTCCGGAGAAGGTTGTTTTCGTTTACCAGCTGACAAAGTGTCAAAGTTCAGGGCATCCCTGCAAATGTGTATAAGTGGATCTAAGGTTAAGCTGCATCAATTACAGCAGTTAGTTGGTCAGTTGAATTTTGCCCTGAGGGTTATACCAATGGCCCGCCCCTTTTCCCGTTCGATTGCTCAAGCCATGGTTGGCCTGAAGGAGGGCCATCATCGCACAAGGCTCTCGGCAGAGGTCCGCCAGGACATGCGCATTTGGTTGGCATTTCTGGTGGATTTCAATGGTGGATCGTCTGGAACAAACCGGCCGTGTCCTCTGAGGAGCTGGGGCTGTGGACAGATTCGGCAGGGAGCATAGGTTTTGGTGCCATCTTCGGCACAAGATGGTCTGCACAAAAGTGGCCGGCATGGTGGCATGACAATGGACTGACAAGTAACATTGCTTTCCTGGAACTTTTCCCCATTTTGGTGGCCCTGAGAACTTGGCCCGAAGGGTTCAAAGATCACTCTGTGGTATTCTGGTCTGACAATATGACCGTGGTCGAGTGTATCAATAGCCAGGCAGCACGATGCAAATTGATTTTGAGACTGCTCAAGGAAATTGTTTTACTGTGTATGCAATTGAATGTGCTATTCAAAGCAAGACATGTCCCGGGGGTAATGAACCAGGCGGCTGATGCACTGTCTCGTTTTCGTATGCAGGCTTTCTGGGGTTTTCTTCCCACAGCGGACCCGGAGCCGGCACCCTTTCCCGAAGCTCTCTGGTCTCTCGGTGCCCCGGACTTTGTAACCTCGTGGGAGAGAGTTTAGCACCCAGGACGAGGAAGGCATATGAAGGGGCGTTCCGGTCCTATTTAGCCTTTTTGGGGACTGATAGAGAGGAGCTTTGGGGCCAGGAGGAATGGGTGGTGAATTTTCTGATGTCTTTACTTCTGGCTGGGAAATCGGTGGCCACGGCTCAGAGGCATCGGGCTGCCATTTCCTTTGTTGCTAGGGCTCATGGGATCCAGGACCCGACAGCGTCTTTCGTTGTACAAAAAGCGCTACGTGGGTGGCAACGCCTTGAGGGTCGCAGAGTAGATGAGAGGCGCCCGATAGGTTTGGATAGGCTGGCCCAGTTGTTATCCAGACTCCCTGCTACATGTTCATCTCAGTTTGAGACAGTGTTATTCCGAGCCGCTTTTACGCTGGCATTTCATGGGGCAATGCGGGTAAGCGAACTAGTGGCGAGGAATAAGCAGGATGTGACAGGAGGTTTGTGCCAGGAGCACGTTCAGATCAGAGGGGAGACAATGACTGTCTCATTTGTCAGGTCCAAGACCGATCAAAGTGGGATGGGTGACTGCATAATCATACGCAGGATTCCCAGGTCCTCCATGTGCCCGGTAAAGTGTTTAGAAGATTACTTAGCACGAAGGGTGGCATCATGGGGGGGGACCTTGTTGAGACACGCTGACGCCACCCCACTGACAAAGTTTCAGTTTCAGCGGGTGCTTGCGATGTCGATTGCCGCTGCGGGCTTGAACCCGGGCGAGTTTGGGACCCATTCCTTTCGGATAGGGGCTGCTACAGAGGCTACAGCCAGGGGTCTGAATGTGGAACAAGTTAAACGGGAGGGGCGTTGGTCCTCCAATTGTTATAAAAGGTATGTGCGGTTGCACATGTTGTGAAGCTGTAACGATGTACTCACGCTTCTTGTTTTTGTTTGGTTTCAGTTGCGCAAGCCTACGAGGCAGGGCGGACTATGCAGTCGACCCAACACCGGGCCAGCGGTCAGACATCACCGGCTGTGAAAAAGGAGGTGTGGGTCGTGGGCCACTCATACGTGAGGCGTGCCGCGGACGTATTCAAGGCAGGTGACATGATTCACGTGGCTGGGGAATACGGGTACAGTGTGTCCTTCTACGGAAGAGGCGGTCTCTGTATTGACCAGTTTCAATCATTTTTCGAGGGTTTGTTAGGGCGGACGAGGTCACCGCCGTCTGTGGTCATAGTACATCTTGGGGGTAATGATTTGGTCACCACTGGTAGACGACTTCTTCTTGAGGCGATGCTTTCCACTGTAAGTTGGTTAGCGAGGAGAGTTCCAGGGTGCACAATTGCGTGGTCCCATATGATCCCACGAAAAGTGTGGCGGGGGGCTATTTCTGTTCCTGCTTTGAATCATTCTGTTAGAAAGCTTAATAACAAAGTGAGTAGGTTGTTCCGTTCCAAGACACTGCATTCTATTTCGCATGGGTGTATTAATGATGACAGTATGTATTTGGGGGATGGTGTGCATTTGTCTCGGGTGGGGAATGAGTTACTCATAGGAGACTTCTTAGCATGGCTAAAAACGTTATATCATGACCTTTAGGTAGGAGTTTTGTGGGGGGTCCGGATAGCCGGTCAACTATCCGGCCTGTGGCGGTAAGGTCATGATCGGTGAGCACTAATTGGAAGATCCCTATGAGTGGGCGTCACCCAGCACGGATGGGAGCGCTCGGGGGAGGTGGCCATTGGCCCCTCAACGGGGAGGCGGTCCCTTCTAAGGATGGGTCGCCGAAAGAAAAGGAAAGGCGGTCAAGGCCCCTTCCTGGGTAGGAGGGGTTATAGCCCCCTCCTGGGGAATTTCCCGGGGCCAGGACGTCTGCGACGGCAGATGTGGTAAGTTGTGTGGGGTTTGGGGGGGGGTCTACGCTACCTTCTAGATACCTCACACGAGTCCTCGTACGACCTCTAAGTGGCGTCGAGTTTTATTGGGGCCCCCGTCAAGTCAAGGGAAATTGGTAATTGCACTTGAGGTACGCCTCTGGGCCGCCCCTCACAAGTGAGGGCGATATTTCTGGGTTAGGGATCTTGACACCGGTTACGACCTTGCCGTTGGCCCTTAAACGTTAGGATGTACAATTTCAAAATTTCAAGTAAATGTTTTGTAGGATGTTAGTTCGGCTAGGAGAACCTTTGTATTAGAGAATCTGTTAAGGTTAGCCAAACATCGCAATGTGGTAATGAAATTGTACATAATATGAAACTGTTGATTTAATGTTTTAATTTTGTTTCATATTTTAATAAATACGGCCGGGAGGGTCACTCCCTCCCGTCTTCCAAAAACTTCAGAACTGTTTCCGGTTTCCCATCCTTGGGGATTGTGTTGAGAGGGGGTGGCGGGTATCTCAGCCATATGGAAAGGGGCGACCACTCGGTCCCCCCGAACGTATGGCGGAGTACCACGATCCCCCCGGGAAGCCATCTTGGGCGGGAAGCGAGTCTCGGCTGGTATGCCCGAAGCGGCGTAGCCGGGGCGCGCCTTTTCCTGCCCTAGAGTGGGTTGGCCTAGACACTGACGCGGCTGGCCACGCCCTTGGGGCAGGCAGGGGCGGGTTTACGCCCGCCCTGAAGACGGATAAAAGGAGAAGCAAGACCAGAAGGCATCCTCTTGTTCCTGTGCTCTGAAGCTGCACCTCCTCGCTGCACGTGAGCTCGAGACGGAACGAAGAGCCAATTTTGACCCACCCACCAGCCCCTGAGGACAGCAAGTGGTATTGAATAAAGTTGATGGATAACTCTGATTTTCGTTTACAGGTTGTGGTATTATCGTGATGATTTTGAGTATGTAATAAAGAATGGTCGTTTTGTGTTATGTTTCGCAAATAAAGAAATTCTGCTTTAGTGTTCATTGGTAAGCATGCTTTTAATAAAGTTGTAGTTGCTACTGTCTTTTTAGTTTAGTCATTTAGTTAGCATTGTCGTATTTATTCTTGGTCGGGCGGTAAGGTCATGATCGGTGAGCACTAATTGGAAGATCCCTATGAGTGGGCGTCACCCAGCACGGATGGGAGCGCTCGGGGGAGGTGGCCATTTTCCCCTCAACGGGGAGGCGGTCCCTTCTAAGGATGGGTCGCCGAAAGAAAAGGAAAGGCGGTCAAGGCCCCTTCCTGGGTAGGAGGGGTTACAGCCCCCTCCTGGGGAATTTCCCGGGGCCAGGACGTCTGCGACGGCAGATGTGGTAAGTTGTGTGGGGTTTGGGGGGGGTCTACGCTACCTTCTAGATACCTCACACGAGTCCTCGTACGACCTCTAAGTGGCGTCGAGTTTTATTGGGGCCCCCATCAAGTCAAGGGAAATTGGTAATTGCACTTGAGGTACGCCTCTGGGCCGCCCCTCACAAGTGAGGGCGATATTTCTGGGTTAGGGATCTTGACACCGGTTACGACCTTGCCGTTGGCCCTTAAACGTTAGGATGTACAATTTCAAAATTTCAAGTAAATGTTTTGTAGGATGTTAGTTCGGCTAGGAGAACCTTTGTATTAGAGAATCTGTTAAGGTTAGCCAAACATCGCAATGTGGTAATGAAATTGTACATAATATGAAACTGTTGATTTATTGTTTTAATTTTGTTTCATATTTTAATAAATACGGCCGGGAGGGTCACTCCCTCCCGTCTTCCAAAAACTTCAGAACTGTTTCCGGTTTCCCATCCTTGGGGATTGTGTTGAGAGGGGGTGGCGGGTATCTCAGCCATATGGCCTCCTCTTGTCTCTCGATCCTACCGAGAGACAA
The DNA here is from genome assembly GCF_964263255.1 of Lissotriton vulgaris. Lineage (NCBI taxonomy): Eukaryota > Metazoa > Chordata > Amphibia > Caudata > Salamandridae > Lissotriton > Lissotriton vulgaris. The sequence goes on from NC_141695.1 coordinate 267,658,420, forward strand.
GATGGCGGCCGCTCCGGACTGTTTAGAATGTTGACAGACACCGGAGAGCCAATCAGCTTCGCTTCGCAAAGTTCCGATACGCGAAAAGTTCGCGAACCGGAGCGCAGCCCGGAGCGCTGTTACAGATATATATCTTGTTTTAAACGTTAATTTCTCAAAATCCACTGAAGCACATATATTGAGACCTATATATATATATATATTACCTACTGGCGGTCGCCAGTAGGTATATATAGTTAGGATTTTTTTCTCTATGGGATTTTTGAAAATTCTATGTCTAATAACTTTGGCGTTTGTGGACGGAATTGGCTGAAATTTTCAGGAAAATGGAACATTTTGTTTCTGAGCAGCCCCTGACAATTTGGGGGGGTTTCATCAAGGGGGGGCCGAGAAAAAAGGGGGGTCCCAAAATGCATTTTTCCATGTTAATTTCCATAGGGCGGTTGGCCTCACTTTTAGCTCGAACGGCTGAATGTATTTGCACGAAACTTGGCAAAATTGTAGGGACTGTTAGCCCGATGTGCCTTTGCTAGGTCTCAATATATGTGCTCCAGTGGATTTTGAGTAATTTAGGTTCAAAAAAAGATATATATCTGGGCGGAGCCTAACCACACATCTGATCTGATTGGCTGTCAGCACTTCATCCAAGAAGTGTTGGCAGCCATCTTGGGACCAATATACATGATAGCACCTCATTATTAAGCATTGTAGTTAATAGAGGGTTTTAGGACTTTAGTTACATTATAAATCATTTGTTGATGGTACCATACTCGTTTTAGGAATTGTGGTGGGTTCTAAGGTGATTTTACCATGTGAAAAAACCTTCTGCTGTGATATCATCAATATTGTTTGAAAGAAAACTAATATCTCATGATTTTCCCACAGTGGTTTGGAAGGGGATCTATAAGCTAAACTGAAAGCATATTTTCTGTAGATTCACATTATCTTTCTCAGTCATGTGAAAATGAAGTCTGACATTCTCAGTAAAACATGTACATCCAACAAGGACAGAGACTGTCAGTTGATTCCTTTGTGTTCTACTGCAGCCTCCTAGAGTGTTCTAAAGAACAACTAGAGCGCTAACAGTCCTACTTATTACAAAGGTATGGCACACCTGAAGCCATCTTGATTGGAATAAAGTGGTAACTCTTAAAACATTTAATTTAAAAAGAAACAACATGAGGGGCTATATTTTGCCATAGAAAGTATGATTAGTGCTGCAGAATGAAAAATTAGGGCACATTTTGAGTGACTTCTCAAATCCTTTTCTATTTCATTAAAACATTCTGACATGCAGTCTCCCAAAATGGCCACCAGAGACAAAAGAGCCCAAATGTAGCCCAAATATCACCCAGATGTAGCCCAAGTATAGCCCAATGACAGAATGTCCCAGAGTGTTCTAAAGAACAACTAGAGCGCTAACAGTCCTACTTATTACAAAGGTATGGCACACATGAAGCCATCTTGATTGGAATAAAGTGGTAACTCTTAAAACATTTAATTTAAAAATAAACAACATGAGGGGGTATATTTTGCCATAGAAAGTATGAGTAGTGCTGCAGAATGAAAAATTAGGGCACATTTTGAGTGACTTCTCAAATCCTTTTCTATTTCATTAAAACATTCTGACATGCAGTCTCCCAAAATGGCCACCAGAGACAAAAGAGCCCACATGTAGCCCAAATATCACCCAGATGTAGCCCAAGTATAGCCCAATGACAGAATGTCCCAGAGTGTTCTAAAGAACAACTAGAGCGCTAACAGTCCTACTTATTACAAAGGTATAGCACACCTGGAGCCATCGTGATGGGAATAAAGTGGTAACTCTTAAAACATTTAATTTAAAAAGGAACAAAATGAGGGGGTATATTATGCAATAGATGGTATTATTAGTGCTGCAGAAAGAAAAATTAGGGCACATTTTGAGTGACTTTTCAAATCCTCTTCTATTTCATTAAAAAATTCTGACATGCAGTCTCCCAAAATGGCCACCAGAGACAAAAGAGCCCAAATGTAGCCCAAATATCACCCAGATGTAGCCCAAGTATAGCCCAATGACAGAATGTCCCAGAGTGTTCTAAAGAACAACTAGAGCACTAACAGTCCTACTTATTACAAAGGGATGGCACACCTGAAGCCATCTTGATTGGAATAAAGTGGTAACTCTTAAAACATTTAATTTAAAAATGAAGAAAATGAGGGGGTATATTTTGCCATATGAATTATGATTAGTGCTGCAGAAAGAAAAATTAGGGCACATTTTGAGTGACTTCTCAAACCCTCTTCAATTTCATTAAAAAATTCTGACATACAGTCTCCCAAGATGGCCACCAGAGACAAAAGAGCCTAAATGTAGCCCAAATATCACCCAGATGTACCCCAAGTATAGCCCAATGACAGAATATCCCAGAGTGTTCTAAAGAACAACTAGAGCGCTAACAGTCTTACTTATGACAAAAGTATGGCACACCAGAAGCCATCTTGCTTGGAATGAAGTGGTAAGTCTGAAAACACTCATTTCAATAAGGAACAACATGAGGGGGTTAATTTTGCCATAGAAAGTATGATTAGTGCTTCAGAAAGAAAAATTAGGGATCATTTTGAGTGACTTCTCAAATCCTCTTCTATTTCATTAAAAAAATTCTGACATGCAGACTGAAACATGCACTTTGAATACCAGCAGCAGACGTCCCTGGTGAGCAGTAGCTTTACTACAGTGATCTAATGTGCAACTAGAGTGCTAACATTCAGAATTTATGGCAAATGCGTGACACATCTGAATGCCTTCTTGATGGAACCAAAGTAAACAAGCATTGAAAATGCAATAGATCTCGCCCTCGTTTAAGTTAAATCCATTCTGTTTGTAATGAGGTGGCTTTTTAGCTTTGCTTTTATTAGTGTTTTTTCAATTTCATGTAAATACCATGCATCTGTATGCATATAAGTATATGTATGCATGCATTTATGTTTGTATTTATATAGATATACAGATGATATATGTTTATATATGTATGTATATATATATATATTCACTGAAAAAACCATAGGCTATAGACCATATATAGTTAGGAATTAGCATTTACAAACCTTGAAAATTCACTGAAAAAACCATAGGTTATAGACCATATATAGTTAGGAATTAGCATTTACAAAACCTTGAAAATTCACTGAAAAAACCATAGGTTATAGACCATATATAGTTAGGAATTCGCATTTACAAAACCTTATTTTACTCACACAAAACCATTGAAATTCCATATATAGTTAGTTGCACTAACTATATATCGCGCACCCGCAATCCACTGCTGATGATGTCACATATTACATCATTCATGACATGGTCAGTGACATCACTGATGACATCACTGATGACATCTCAAATGACATCACTGATGACATCACTGATGACAACATCCAGTGACTGTATGTTTCTGTAAAGTTAAAATATGTCTTACATATTGAAGAATGAGTGGATGTATAAGTGTCTGGATGAAGGATTTAGTAGGTGCATGACTGACTGTATGAGTGAGTGATTAAATGTGTCTCACTGAGTGCATGGGTTAGTGACTAAACTGTCTTAATTTGTGCATCATTATGTCTGTTGTTCTGTAAACGGTTGCATGTGTTGATAAGTAGCTATATGAGTAACTATATGGGTTATTGATTGGTTGCCCAAGTATTTGTATGGGAGACTGAGTGTGTGTGTGGGTGGCTGGGAGGTGTATGACTCTGTGCATAGATGTGTGAACAGTTGATTCACTAGATGTATGGTTTCAAAAGTGCATGTGGAAACAGCTGTATGGGCGGTTGACTGTGTGCATGAGTGTATTGGTGAGTGAATGGATATCTCAGTGCTACATGTCAAAGTAAGTACATATGTATAAGAGCCAGTGAATGTGTGAGTGGCTGTATGGATCATTGTGAACTTGTATCAGGGATTGTATAAGAGAGTAAATATGTGTTAGTATATGTTTGAATAAGTAAAGTTTGTATAACTGTATAGTTGAGGAAATTAGGTGTGATTGATTCTTTGCATGACTGACTAGGTGTGTGAGTAACTCCATGGATGAGTGACAGTCTGTGAGTGTCTGTTTACACTGATTGTATCTAAGGTTATATTAGAGTCTGAAGAGGTTCATCATATTATCACATGAATGATATCATCAGTGATGTGATCAGTAATGTCAAATGAGATGTCATCAGTGATGTCATCAGTGATGTCATTGGAGATGTCATCAGTGATGTCATCAGTGATGTCACTGACCATGTCATGAATGATGTAATATGTGACATCATCAGCAGTGGATTGCGGGTGCGCGATATATAGTTAGTGCAACTAACTATATATGGAATATATATATATATATATATATATTACCTACTGGCGGTCGCCAGTAGGTAGTTATAGTTAGGATTTTTTTCAATGTTAAATCTCAAAATTCTATTTGGAATAACTTTGGCACCGGTTGACGAATCTGCCTGAAAATTTTCTGAAAATGGCCTCGTCGAGCTCGGGTCCTTCCTTAAAAGTTTGGGGGGGATACGTCAAGCGGGGGCCGAGATAAAAGGGGGGTCCCAAAACGTGCTTTCCCCATGTTAATTTCCATAGGGCGGTCGATTTCACTTTTAGCCCGAACGGCTGAATGGATTTCCACCAAACTTGGCAAAATTGTAGGGACTGGTAGCCCGATGTGCCTTTGCTATGTTTCAAGATATGTGCTCCAGTGGATTTTGAGTAATTTAGGTTCAAAAAAATATATATATCTATATGCGCTCTCCGGTGCGCGCACCGGAGTGCGCTCCAGGCGCGACACGCGACTTGCGCGCAGGAAGCTGATTGGCTCTTGGGTGTCTGTAAACATTCTAAACAGTCTGGAGCGGCCGCCATCTTGTGTCTCGGTAAAATCGAGACACAAGGGGTTTGAAAAAAAAAGGGCAAATGACCATAAGGGGGAAGAGTAGACCCCCTCCGACCCCCTAGGTTTGATGTAGGGGCTAAAATAGGGTCCTGCAGGGCATTTAATTATTTATTTTTTTTTCGTTTTGCGCGGGGGAAGCGCATGGTACGCGCACCGGCGAAGCACGGGGAAAATCCAGGTCCATATTTATGAAGGCCTTGCGCTGCTAGTTTTGCGCCTCCTGTGCGTCAATTTTTGTGACGCACCAGCGGTGTAAAAAAATGCGCATTGTTATGCAATATTTAAAAAGTGACGCATCTATCTAGATGCGTCACTTTTTAAATATAGTGCAACGAGGCACATTTTATTACACTGCTGGTGTTATGCGTCACTTTTCTGTGCGCACTCCTTATGACATTCCAGATGTGTCATATTTAATGTATGACGAATCATGTTGCAAGGAGTTACAGATACGTCAGTATTTCTGACATATCTGTAAACATAAAAGTGATGCGAGGCAGGTGCAAGATTTTGACGCAACAGCATCCTAAAAGTGACGCAGAGAAATCTTATAGATTTCAGTACGTCGTTATTACCAAGCTTTTTGCGGGGGAATGCCCCCTTTGCATACATTATACCTGACGCAGATATAATGTGGCGCAGAGTTTTAAAAAGTGCCCCATGTACCTAGATGCGTCACTTTTTAAAAATAGCGTCAGGTATAATGCATGCAGAGGGGGTGTTCTCCCGCAAAAAGCTTTGTAATAGCGACGCAGTGAAATCTTTGAGATTTCACTGCGTCACTTTTAGGATGCTGTTGCGTCAAAATCTTGTGCCTGCTTTACAGCAGGTGTTAGACTGAGGCAAGACCTTTCACATGCTGCTTTCCCCATTTGAAAGGACGCATTACTGGAGTTGCGTCACTTTTGTGACGCACTCCAGCAATGCGTTACTTGGAATGTCATAAGGAGTGCGCACAGAAAAGTGACGCATCGCACCAGTGGTGTAAAAAAATGTGCCTCGTTGCGTTATATTTAAAAAGTGACGTATCTAGGTAGATGGGTCACTTTTTAAAATCAAGCGCCACATTATATCTGCGTGAGATATAATGCATGCAGAGGGGGTGTTCCCCCACAAAAAGCTTTGTAATAGCGACGCAGTGAAATGTTTGAGATTTCACTGCGTCACTTTTAGGATGCTGTTGCATCCTTTAAATATAGTGCAACGAGGCACATTTTATTACACTGCTGGTGTGATGCGTCACTTTTCTGTCCACAGTCCTTATGACATTCCAGATGTGTCATATTTAATGTATGACGAATCATGTTGCAAGGAGTTACAGATACGTCAGTATTTCTCACATATCTGTAAACATGAAAGTGACGCGAGGCAGGCGCAAGATTTTGACGCAACAGCATCCTAAAAGTGACGCAGAGAAATCTCATAGATTTCAGTACGTCGTTATTACCAAGCTTTTTGCGAGGGATTTCCCCCTCTGCATACATTATACCTGATGCAGATATAATGTGGCGCAGAGTTTTAAAAAGTGACCCATGTACCTAGATGCGTCACTTTTTAAAAAATAGTGTCAGGTATAAAGCATGCAGAGGGGGTGTTCCCCTGCAAAAAGCTTGGTAATAATGACGCAGTGCACTTTTAGGATGCTGTTGCGCCAAAATCTTGCGTCTGCTTCACAGCAAACCTTTCACATGGTGCTTTTTCCATGTGAAAGAACACATTACTGGAGTTGCGTCACTTTTGTGACGCACTCCAGCAATGCGTTACTTTTGTGTTTACAGATACGTCAGAAATATTGACATATCTGTAACTCCTTGCGAATTGATTAGTCATATATTAAATATGACATATCTGGAATGTCATAAGGAGTGCGTCCAGAAAAGTGACGCATCGCTGTTTTCACGTAGCGATGCGTCACTTTTCAGAAATGAGGCCTCCAGTTTATTCACTGTGTTATAACTTTCTTTTCTAACACTCACCTTCTTTCATTCCTCCTACTTCACTTCCTTTCACCTCTCATACCTTTCTGTTCTTTCTTACTCATTCTCCTTTCAATTATCAATGCACTATATCTCACTTACTCTTCATTTTTGTAAGAATATAGCTCTTTGATGAGAATTGGAGGTAGTTCTGAAAAGAACTTTTGGTTTTCTTCTTTTAACTGAACAGGAACAAAAACAGGGAATGGAAACTGCTCAACAGGAGCAAAAAGAAAACAAAAAAATTAGGGGTGGGAAGGGCAGCGATGGTTCTCCAATGCTCGAACCATGAGCAGGACACTTTGCTCCCCATAGGTGAGGAGTTGATTGCAGTATCTGCATCTGACGACCCCATGGTTAAATGCAGGTTGTATGTTTGGCACCCGCTCCTGCGATTGCTCTCTCCCAGAAGAAGTTGCTCCTCCGGTTGATGTAGAGGCCCCATCTCTGGGAACCTCTTGTGCCAGAGCCCTGACAAATTCCCAGGAAAAATTCTGGGGGTGCCGCCTCTCCACATGTCGGATCATGGTAAAGTTCCCAAAAGAGTACTTTTTTTGGGGGTTACCCCGTGACAGGACCTGTTTGCAGATCCTGCACTCTACTTTTGGTGCATTCACCTTTTTCTGGTCTGCTGGAAACTTAAAAAATTTCCAGATGAAATGCTCTTTGACCTTCGGCTGAGGAGGCTCTTCATCAATGAAATCATTGGAGTCATCTTCACTGCTGGATGGTCTGGCAGCCATGATTATCCAAGAAATATGCAACAGCAAAAAAGGCAGGTCTTTCAGTCACAAAAGTGAAAGAAGAAGTGAAGGAAATGGGTGGGGATTTCATTCATTGTAAAAAAAAACTGTTAGCAACCAATGAAAAGTGTTATTTTAGGGTCACATGACCCGACGCGTTTACGCTGCGCGCTCCGGTGCACTTCCGGGTGCGTTTACGCAGCGCGATCGTAGGCGCTTCCGGGGCGCAAACGTGGCGCGATCGTAGGCGCTTTTGCGTGCGTTTATGCGCCGCGAACGTAGGCGCTTCCGAGGGCACTTACGTTGCGCGCCGAAGTGACGTCATCAAACTTTTACAGAAATGCATAATCATTTTCCTTATTAAAAAAAAACTAATTTTATTTGTATGGTACGAAATGTTTTGCATTATTATTAACTTTTCATTTATATTTTTTTTCACGAACGACAGTTGCGCTCTGGGTGCGCTTTCAGATGAGCTCACGGAAAAGCTTACCGGAGAGCTTAGCTGAAAGCTTCCCGGAGCGCGCACCCAGAGCGCAAAAGAAAAAAATTATATAAAAAAAACATGAATACTTTAAAAAAAACAGCAAATTGTAAAAAAAAAAAAAGGTTAGAAACTCGATATACAAAGGAATTAGCATTTAAAAAACCTATGAAATTCACTGAAAAAACCATAGGTTTCACACCAGTTATAGTTAGGAATTAGCATTTAAAAAACCTATTAAATTCACTGAAAAAACCATAGGTTTCACACCAGTTATAGTTAGCTGGAAATTTTACTGATATAAAACCATTGAAATTCCCACGTTATAGTTAGATGGACTCACTATAACTTGCGCGTGCAATGCACTGCTGATGATGTCTTATTAAGCCAGTTAACCAATCAATTTTTAAAAACCATCCATTTAGACACTTATTTAAACATTTATTCTTCCATCAACTTTTACATATACATATATAAAATATATTTATTTTTCAGAAAGACACACATTCACTGGATGGTGTCATCAGTGATGTCATGAGTGATGTCACTGACCATGTCATGAGTGATGTAATATGTAACGTCATCAGCAGTCCATTGCACGCGCAAGTTATAGTGAGTCCATCTAACTATAACATGGGAATTTCAATGGTTTTATATCAGTAAAATTTCCAGCTAACTATAACTGGTGTGAAACCTATGGTTTTTTCAGTGAATTTAATAGGTTTTTTAAATGCTAATTCCTAACTATAACTGGTGTGAAACCTATGGTTTTTTCAGTGAATATATAGATAGATAGATAGATAGATAGATAGATAGATAGATAGATAGATAGATAGATAGATAGATAGATAGATAGATAGATAGATAGATAGATAGATATATTCACTGAAAAAAACATAGGTTTCACACCAGTTATAGTTAGGGATTAGCATTTAAAAACCTATTAAATTCACTGAAAAAAACATAGGTTTCACAGCAGTTTTAGTTAGCTGGAAATTTTACTGACATAAAACCATTGAAATTCCACGTTATAGTTAGTTGGACTCACTATAACTTGCACGCCTGCAATGCGCTGCTATGACGTCACAAATTACATCACTCATGACATGGTCAGTGACATCACTCATGACATCACTGATGACACCATCCAGTGAATGTGTGTCTTTCTGAAAAATAAATATGTTTTATATATGTATATGTAAAGGTCGATCGAAGAATAAATGTTTAAATAAGTGTCTTAATGAATGTTTTTTTTTTTTAAATTGATTGTTTAACTGGCTTATTAAGTGTATGTTAGTAAATACGGTTGGTGACTGACTCACTGTTTGTATGTGTTTTTAAGACAGCATATGTACAGGACTGTATGGATGGATGAGTGTGTATATTTGTGTGTTAGTGAGTAAACAACTGTCTCAATATTGTCTGTATCAGTAACCACATATTTTTTAATCTAGTATATGTGAGTATTGATATATATATAAGTGAGTATATATGAGAGTGAGAGATTGTAAGAGTTCCTGTTTAAATAAGTATGTGTTTCTATAAGTGATTGTTTAAGAGAGTAAGTATGTGTAAGTTTCCATAGAAGTAAAGTGGTAGTGTGTGTACGTGACTATATAGAACTGTTGGTGAATGAGTGGATGTGTATTAGATGGTGGTATTACTGAATTGGTTGTTGTAACTGGTATGGGTATGTCCACTTTTTTGAAAATGTTAGTTACTATTTTTGAATATGTGTTTCAAGGGTTACTTTACAGTGAAAGGAGGTCTGTCACTCTGTCACAAGGATGGTGTCATCAGTGATGTCATGAGTGATGTCACGGACCATGTCATGAGTGATGTAATATGGGACGTCATCAGCAGTGCATTGCAGGCGCGCAAGTTATAGTGAGTCCAACTAACTATAACGTGGAATTTCAATCGTTTTATGTCAGTAAAATTTCCAGCTAACTAAAACTGGTGTTAAACCTATAGTTTTTTCAGTGAATTTAATAGGTTTTTTAAATGATAATCCCTAACTATAACTGTTGTGAAACCTATGTTTTGTTTCAGTGAATTTCATAGGTTTTTTAAGTGCTAATCCCTAACTATAACTTTTTGCATCTGCCAAACCCTGACCTCTTAATAGTGCACTGTGGAGGAAATGACTTGGGCACTTTGACTGGAGTAGGTCTGGAAATGCTTTTAAAGGACACCTTTGATCAATTGATGACACTTTTTCCTCAAACTGCCTTGGTATATTCCAATATATGTCAAAGACAGAAATGGAACTGGTCCAACCAATTTTGTCCACAATTTGTGAAAGCACGGAAACATGTGAATAAATCTGTTTCGGCTTACATGAGAGACTATGGAATGGGTTCAATATACAACAATAACTTGCGTTTCAACATGCAAGATATCTACAGAGGAGATGGTTTGCACTTCTCAGATGAGGGGAATAGAATATTCCTCCTGAATTTAACACTGTGCATTGGAACCTACTTGTAGGTACCTAAATCAGCCACAGAACCCAAAAGCTCTTTTCAGAGCTGCCCTACCTCTGATCACTCAAAATGATTATCTTTCTCTAACTTTTTTCACTATTTTTCACCAGAGTACGCTCCCCGGTACGCTCCCCGGTGCGCGTACCGGGCGCTCCCCCCGCGAAACTTAAAAAAAAGAATATTTGTTTGCCATATATGCCCCTCCGAAACTCCCCTCAGCAAACCTAGAGGGTCAAGGGGTGTCTACTGTGCTCCTTTTTACCCATTCCCAACGTTGTTTGTCCTCCATCTTGTGTCTCAATTCGACCGAAACACAAAATGGCGGAGTCCAGTAGCTATCTCTACTGATATATTTATTTTTATTTTTTATGCAATTTACAGCAAGAAAATGGAAGGAGAACAAAATAAAATTAATATTTTGTTTGAAATTGATATGGAGAACAATCCTAAGGAAGACATTGATGAATTAGACTTTTTGGATCAGTCTCTGGACCAAGACTTACTTAATTGTGTAGAAGAAATTGAATCATGGAATCCAAATGAGGACATACCTGACGAAATAATGTTGGAAATTCTTTTAGATTTTGAAAAATCACAGCAATAAATTTTTATTTAAAAATTAAAAATTGTTTGAGACATTATTCTTTTTTATATGTAAATTATGAACTAGTACCAAAATAGATATAATATAAAGTGAGACTTAAAATATACTGTGCAACTTTTTTATGTTACATAGTAATTTTGCTCATAGTTACTTCCTTTCTCCCACTATATTATCTCCAATGTGTATTTAACATCTCTTTATAATCTCCTGCCTCCATGTTGTTTCTGCTTTCCTGACAGACTATGGTATGAATTCCACATACCACAATACCTTCTGTAACAACATGCAGGATATCTACAAAGGAGACGGTGTATATTCAATTTTAGACTCTGCATTGGTACCTACATGTTGGTACTTAAATAAAAAGAAACAACAAAAAGAACAATTAATAAACATACAATTTTTGAAAAGTTTGTCATTCTTTTTTCCCCATGGTACGCTCCCTGGTGCGCTCCCCGGTGCGCGTACCGGGCGCTCCCCCCGCAAAAATCGAAATTTTTTTATTTTTTTTTTGTGCCCTGCGGGGCCCTTTTATAGCCCCCACATCAAACCTATGAGGTCAGGGGGGTCTACTCTGCCCCCTTATGGTCAATTCCCCCTTTGTTTTTGCCACCTCTTGTGTCTCGATCCTACCGAGACACAAGATGGCGGCCACTCCGGACTGTTTAGAATGTGTACAGACACCTGACAGCCAATCAGATTTCCGCGCGCAAGTCGCGTAGCGCGCCTGTTGCGCTCCCCGGGTGCGCGTACCGGGGCGCGTCCATAGATATATATATTTTTTTGAACCTAAATTACTTAAAATCCACTGGAGCACATATCTTGAGACATAGCAAAGGCACATCAGGCTACCAGTCCCTACAATTTTGCCAAGTTTGGTGCAAATCCATTCAGCCGTTCCGGCTAAAAGTGAGTTTGACCGCCCTATGGAAATTAACATAGGGAAAACACGTTTTGGGACCCCCCTTTTATCTCAGCCCCCACTTCACGAATCCCCCCCAAATTTTTAGGGAAGGACCGGAGCTTCACGAGGCAAATTTGAGAAAATTTTCAGGCAGATTCGTCAACCGACGCCAAAGTTATTCACAATAAAATTTTGAGGTTTTGCATTGAAAAAAATCCTAACTATAACTACCTACTGGCGACCGCCAGTAGGTAATATATATATATATATATATTCACTGAAAAAACCTTAGCTTATAGACCATATATAGTTAGGGATTACCATTTAAAAAACCTTATTTTATTTGCACAAAACCATTGAAATTCCATATATAGTTAGTTGCACTAACTATATATCGCGGACCCGCAATCCACTGCTAATGATGTCACATATTACATCATTCATGACATGGTCAGTGACATCACTGATGACATCACTGATGACATCTCAAATGACATCACTGATGACATCACTGATGACAACACCCAGTGACTATATGTTTCTGTAAAGTTAAAATATGTCTTACATATTGAAGAATGAGTGGATGTATAAGTGTCTGGATGAAGGATTTAGTAGGTGCATGACTGACTGTATGAGAGAATGATTAAACATGTCTCACTGAGTGCATGGGTTAGTGATTAAAGTGTCTTAATTTGGCAATCATTATTTATGTTCTTCTGTAAACTGCTGCATGTTTAAATCAGTGGCTATATCAGTAACTATATGGGTTATTGAATGGTTGCCCAAGTATTTGTATGGGAGACTGAGTATGTGTGTGGGTGGCTGGGAGGTGTATAACTCTGTGCATAGATGTGTGAGCAGTTGATTCCCTAGGTGTATGGCTTCAAAAGTGCATGTAGAAACAGCTGTATGGACAGTTGACTGTGTGCATGAGTATATTGGTGAGTGAATAGATATCTCAGTTCTACATGTCAAAGTAAGTACATATGTAAAACACACTCCGTGTGAGAGTTGACATATATAAATAACTGAACATAAGAGCCAGTGAATGTGAGAGTGGCTGTATGAATCATTGTGAACTTGTATCAAGGATTGTATAAGAGAGTAAATATGTGTTAGTATATGTTTGAATAAGTAAGGTGTGTATAACTGTATAGTTGAGGAAATGGAGGTGTGATTGATTCTTTGCATGACTGACTAGGTGTGTGAGTAACTCCATGGATGTGTGACAGTCTGTGAGTGCCTGTTTACACTGAGTGTATCTAAGGTTATATTAGAGTCTGAAGATGTATTATCACATAAATGATATCATCAGTGATGTAATCAGTAATGTCAAATGAGATGTCAGTGATGTCATCAGTGATGTCATTTGAGATGTCATCAGTGATGTCATCAGTGATGTCATTTGAGATGTCATCAGTGATGTCATCAGTGATGTCACTGACCATGTCATGAATGATGTAATATGTGACATCATTAGCAGTGGATTGCGGGTCCGCGATATATAGTTAGTGCAACTAACTATATATGGAATTTCAATGGTTTTGTGCAAATAAAATAAGGTTTTTTAAATGGTAATCCCTAACTATATATGGTCTATAAGCTATGGTTTTTTCAGTGAATTTTCAAGGTTTTGTAAATGCAAATTCCTAACTATATATGGTCTATAACCTATGGTTTTTTCTGTGAATTTCATTGGTTTTTTAAAAGCTAATATCTATAGCTGTAAAATATATTCTTTATTAAGTGACGTATCACGTAGCCCGTGAGACGCCTCATGATGCATCGCATAACCGTGACGTATCGTCTCTGCAGCGCAAACCAAACCCAAAACGTAAGCGCGCCAGAACACGCTTAAAGATATATATATATTTTTTTAACCTTAATTAGACAAAATCCACACGTGCACATATCACAAACGTTCATAAAACACAATATGTCGGACTCCCGTTACGCTGCCGGTTAGCTGCCCGGTTAACGTACCAGGAAGCACCTTTACCGCGAAAAATCGCATTTTTTTTTCACCCCCCAGGGAACTTTAATAGCCCCCTCATCAATCCTAGGGGTTCAGGAGGGGTCTGCCTTACCCCTTTCATTCATTTACACCTTTTTTCCACCTCTTGTCTCTCGATCCCACAGAGAGACAAGATGGCGGCCGCTCCAGACTGTTTACAATGATAACAGCCAATCAACTTCTCCTCAGACTCCCGTTACACTGCCGGTTAGCTGCCCGGTTCGCGTACCAAGACGCGTCTCTACGGCGAAAAAAATCGGAATTTTTTTTTTTGGGCCCAGCGTGGCTCTATAATATCCCCTCATCAATCCTAGGGGGTCAGAAGGGGTCTACCTTGCCCCTTTCCTTCATTTCCCCCTTTGTTTTGGCCTCCTCTTGTCTCTCGATCCTACCGAGAGACAAGATGGCGGCCGCTCCGAACTGTTTACAATGTTGACAGCCAATCAGCTACTCGTCAGACTCCCGTTACACTGCCGGTTAGCTTCCCTGTTAGCTGCCCGGTTCGCGTACCAAGACGCGTCTCTACGGCGAAAAAAAACGGAATTTTTTTTTTTTTTTTTTTTGGGCCCAGCGTGGCTCTATAATATCCCCTCATCAATCCTAGGGGGTCAGAAGGGGTCTACCTTGCCCCCTTTCCTTCATTTCCTCCTTTGTTTTGGCCTCCTCTTGTCTCCCGATCCTACCGAGAGACAAGATGGCGGCCGCACCGGACTGTTTAGAATGTTGACAGACACCGGAGAGCCAATCAGCTTCGCTTCGCAAAGTTCCGATAAGCGAAAAGTACGCGAACCGGAGCGCTGCCCGGAGCGCTGTTACAGATATATATCTTGATTTAAACGTTAATTTCTCAAAATCCACTGAAGCACATATATTGAGACCTAGCAAAGGCACATCGGGCTAACAGTCCCTACAATTTTGCCAAGTTTCGTGCAAATCCATTCAGCCGTTCGAGCTAACAGTGAGTCCAACCGCCCTATGGAAAACTCAATGTTAAAAACGTGTTTTGGGACCCCCCTTTTTTCTCAGCCCCCCCTTGACGAAACCCCCCCAAATTTCCAGGAGCTGCTCAGAAACAAAATGTGCCATTTTCCTGAAAATTTCAGCCGATTCCGTCCACAAACGCCAAAGTTATTAGACATAGAATTTTCAGAAATCCCATAGGGAAAAAATCCTAACTATATATACCTACTGGCGACCGCCAGTAGGTAATATATATATATATATATATATATATATATTTACTGAAAAAACCATAGGTTTCAGCCACGTTATAGTTAGGAATTAGCATTTACAAAAACCTTAGAAATTCACTGAAGAGACCAAATGTTTTACACATGTTATAGTTAGCTGGACATTTTACTCATGCAAAACCAATGAAATTCCCCCGTTATAGTTAGTTCAGCTAACTATGACTTGCGCGCCCGCAATGCATTGATGATAATGTCACATATTACATCACTCATGACATGGTCAGTGACATCACTCATGACATCACTGATGACATCTTAAATTACATCACTGATGACACCATCCAGTGAATGTGTGAAAAAATCCTAACTATAACTACCTACTGGCGACCGCCAGTAGGTAATATATATATAGATATATATATATATATATATATATATATATATATATATATATATATATATATATATATATATATATATATATATATATATATATATATATATATATTTACTGAAAAAACCATAGGTTTCAGCCACGTTATAGTTAGGAATTAGCATTTACAAAAACCTTAGAAATTCACTGAAGAGACCATAGGTTTTACACATGTTATAGTTAGCTGGATATTTTACTCATACAAAACCAATTAAATTCCCCCGTTATAGTTAGTTCAGCTAACTATGACTTGCGCGCCTGCAATGCACTGCTGATAATGTCACATATTACATCACTCATGACATGGTCAGTGACATCACTCATGACATCACTGATGACATCTTAAATTACATCACTGATGACATCATCCAGTGAATGTGTGTCTTTCTGAAAAATAAATATTTATATATATATATATATCTAAAGGTCGATGGAAGAATAAATGGGTAAATAAGTAACTAAATGGATGTTTTATTTTGTAAAATTGATTGTATAATTGACTTATTAAGTATATCTTAGTGAATAGATGTATTAGCGAGTAATGTTTAAATATTTAAATATCTGTATCAGTGTCTCACCTAGTATATAAGTGGCTGCATAGGTTGTTGAGTAGCTACATGAGTGTGATTATAGGTTATTAGTTGGTTTTTTTGAGTATCAAAATGAGTGTCTGAATGGTTCATTGGGGGTATTACTAGTGAGTGAATGACTGTCTCAATAGTATCTTTATGTTTTAAACTAGTATATGTGAGTATTGCTGTATATAAGTGAGTAGATGTGAGAGTGAGAGATTGGAAGAGCTCCGGTATAAATAAGTATGTGTTTCTATAAGTGATTGTTTAAGAGAGTAAGTATGTGTAAGTTTCCTTAGAAGTAAAGTGGTAGTGTGTGTATACCTGTATATGCAAATAAATGGATGTTCAATAGTTTATTTGCATGTGTGAATATGTGTGTGAGTAACCTTTGGATGACTGTCTGTGTGTAACTGGATGTATAGGTGTATCACTACATATGATAAGTGAATATATGTATAAGTGACTATATAGAACTGTTGGTGAATGAGTGGATCTGTATTAGATGGTGGTATTACTGAATTGGTTGTTGTAACTGGTATGGGTAGGTCCACTTTTTTGAAACTGTTAGTTACTATTTTTGAATATGTGTTTCAAGGGTTACTTTACAGTGAAAGGAGGTCTGTCACTCTGTCACAAGGATGGTGTCATCAGCGATGTCATGAGTGATGTCACTGACCATGTCATGAGTGATGTAATATGGGACGTCATCAGCAGTGCATTGCAGGCGCGCAAGTTATAGTGAGTCCAACTAACTATAATGTGGAATTTCAATCGTTTTATGTCAGTAAAATTTCCAGCTAACTAAAACTGGTGTGAAACCTATGGTTTTTTCCGTGAATTTAATAGGTTTTTTAAATGCTAATCCCTAACTATAACTGGTGTGAAACCTATGTTTTTTTTCAGTGAATTTCATAGGTTTTTTAAATGCTAATCCCTAACTATAACTTTTTGCATCTGCCAAACCCTGACCTCTTAATAGTTCACTGTGGAGGAAATGACTTGGGCACTTTGACTGGAGTAGGCCTGGAAATGCTTTTAAAGGACACCTTTGATCAATTGATGACACTTTTTCCACAAACTGCCTTGGTATATTCCAATATATGTCAAAGACAGGAATGGAACTGGTCCAACCAATTTTGTCCACAATTTGAGAAAGCACGGAAACATGTGAATAAATATCTTTCTGCTTACATGAGAGACTATGGAATGGGTTCAATATACAACAATAACTTGCGTTTCAACATGCAAGATATCTGCAGAGGAGATGGTTTGCACTTCTCAGATGAGGGGAACAGAATATTCCTCCTGAATTTAACACGGTGGATTGGAACCTACTTGTAAGTACCTAAATCAGCCACAGAACCCAAAACCTCTTTTCAGAGCTACCCTACCTCTGATCACTCAAAATTATTATCTTTCTCTAACTTTTTTCACTATTTTTCACCAGAGTACGCTTCCCGGTACGCTCCCCGGTGCGCGTACCGGGCGCTCCCCCTGCGAAATTTAAAAAAAAATAATATTTGTTTGCCATATATGCCCCTCCGAAACTCCCCTCAGCAAACCTAGAGGGTCAAGGGGTGTCTACTGTGCTCCTTTTTACCCATTCCCAACATTGTTTGTCCTCCATCTTGTGTCTCAATTCGACCAAAACACAAAATGGCTATCTCTACTGAGTTACTTCCTTTCTCCCACTAAAAGGAACGTTCCACACTAGCAATGGTTTTGTAGATCCCCAAATGCCCACCCAGAGGGGAATTGTGGATCCATTTCAGCACTTGTTGTTGCAAGGTCTCTGTTGGAACATAGATAGCTGAGCCTTGATAGGCAAGATCGTCTTTTTCCGTACGATGTTCAGGATCTTCCTGTACCCATTCCTGTAAGTTGGTGTCAGCATGGGCGACTTGCACCTCTTCCAGGAATTCCTGTGAAGACAACAAGGCTACTGATAAGGTTGGAGCACCCTTTTCAGTCAAGATCAATGGAGGTTCGTTGTCACTCATTTCTCGCTGTTCTTTAGTTTCGCCAGTGTGAGAAAGGGCATCCTCCTTGCCATTTTGTGGTCCTGGCTTATACTTGATGACAAAATCAAAATCGGAGAAGAACAATGTCCATTGCAGTTGTCGAGGAGTAAGCGCCTTTGCAGGTTTCAAAAACAACAAATTCCTGTGATCTGTATAGATTTCGACAGTATGAACCGCTCCCAATAAGTAATGGCACCATTCCTCACACGCCCGTTTGATCGCAAGGAGTTCCTTATCCGAGATGGTATAATTAATCTCACAAGGAGTGAACTTTTTCGAGAAATATGCAACAGGATGTAGTTGGCCAGATACAGGATGGCTTTGAGATAATATCCCTCCAACTGCAAATTGAGATGAATCCGTTTCAAGCACAAAAGGTATCTGAGGATCAGGATGGCGAAGAATAGGAGCCCGAGTGAACTGGTCTTTCAAAAACTGAAATGAACTGGCTGCCTCCTCGCTCCATAAAAATGGGGTGTTCTTTCTCAGCAGGCTGGAAATAGGATGGATAATTTTTGAGAAGTCTTTAATAAATCGCCGGTAGTAATTGGTGAAGCCAAGAAAACTCTGCACAGATTTGACATTCTGGGGTGTACTCCAACCTGTGATAGCATCGACCTTACTGGTGTCCATCTGAAAACCTTGCGCATTGATGAAATAACCAAGGAATGAAACTTCTTTTACAAAAACAGGCATTTCTCGAGCTTTGCATACAGTGAATTAAGCTGTAGTTTACTGAGCACGGTTTTCACATGTTCTACATGCTCAGGAAGGGTAGACGAATAGATCAAAATGTCGTCTATGTACACGACTCAAAACGTCTCCAGACAACCTCTCAACACCTCGTCCATAAAAAACTGGAAAGCAGCGGGGGCGTTACAGAGCCCGAATGGCATCACCCTGTATTCGAACAGCCCGAATTTCGTTCGAAATGCTGTTTTCCATTCATCCCCTCTCTGGACCTGAACCAAATGATAAGCCCCACGTAGATCGAGTTTCGTGAAGAAATGGGCCCCCTTTAGCTGGTTCTAGAGTACTAGTATCAAGGGGAGAGGGTAGCGATTCTTGACGGGCACTCTATTGTTGGCCCTATAGTCAATACAAGGCCTCAATTTGTCACAATCCGTCTTCGGAATGAAGAACCTCGGGGATGAGGCTGGAGATGTTGAATGCCTGATAAATCCAGTTGCCAAGTTCTCATCGATGTAGTTTTTCAAGTACTGCGTTTCTTTTTCGGTTAAGGCGTATACTCGACTGCATGGAATATCCGCTACGGGCAGTAGTTCGATACGGCAATCATATGCTCTATGTGGTGGCAAGTCGGTAGCCTTCTTTTTATCAAAAAGGGTACAATATTCCTTGTATTCATCAGGAAGGATGGTGGCACAACAATAGTGTTCACTGGAACATTCAGTCGCCAAGCACACCGATGGAGTTTTTTGAGGGACGTTGGAGCAAGGCATTTCCTGTCTACAATTCTCCTTGCAATAATCCGATGACATAGTAATGATACGAGCCACCCAACTAACTTTAGGATCATGAAGAGTCAACTACGGCATACCCAAGATAAGACGAAATTGAGGTGCATCTATAAGATCGAATTGGATATGTTCCTGGTGATTCTGGCTCATCTGCATCAATAATGAATGGGTATAGTACGACACAGGACCAGATGACAGGACAGTACCGTCCACTGCTTTCACCAACTCAGGTCTTTCTTTCTTCTCACAGACTATTCCGATCTTCATGGCATATTCCTGATCAATGTAATTCCCGGTGGCACCAGAATCGAGCAACGCATCTAAATCCAAGGCATCTTGAGAGTTGACCCACAGAGTAACTTTGAGGTTCATATGTGCTACAGCTGGATGTAGATTATTGGCAAGCGTAGGTGAGATCGTTTGTAGTTGACAACCCAAGGCAGAGATCTCTTCCTGATTTGGGCTCTTTAGTTTTCCGCCGGACTTGAGGATTGAACGATGGCCTGACTTCGCGGCATCATAGGTTGTCCAGGTAGAGCATTCCTAGCTCTACAATCTTTAATGAAATGCCCTCCTTTGCCACAGTACAGGCATTGCTTCAATCGTCGTCTTTTCTCTTTTTCTTTCATAGAAAGGGGACCCCATATAGATCCAATTTGCATATGCTCTACCCCGTCTGCCACCTTAGGATGTTCTTCGGTAGAGCTTTAGATACGAGGATAGAAGTAGAGACTATCTTCTCTGTTTTTATCCCCTCTCCGCTCTAGAAGTCTATGATCTAGCTGGACTGTCAGATCAATAAGGTCTTCACAGGTGTTGGGTAGTTGCACGACCTGTGCCAAAACGTCTTTGAGCTCCCCTCGTAATCCTTGATAGAATATAGAAATTCTTTTTGCGGGAGGCCATTCAGTTTCGACCACTAGGCAATTAAAGGACGTGATATACGAAAACAAGTCTTAGGACCCTTGTCGCAAGGTCAATAATTCTCTGTCCAAGGAAAGCATATGTGATTTTCGATCAAACAATTTTCGCAGTTCCAAACAAAAATCCACAAAACTATGCAACACAGGATCGTTCCATTCTAAGAGTGGAATAGTCCAACTTGCAGCATTGCCTCCCATGTACAACATCATAAAGGCTGTCTTCGCAGATTCCTCCTGAAACACCCCTGGTTTACATAAAAAAGTGCAACCTACACTGGTTCAAAAAGGTCTCGAACTTCCTGGGGTCTCCATAGAATCTTTCTGGGGACGCCAATGGGATACCAGTATTTTGTATGACATGTACTGTAGGGACAGTATCTGATAGGGGAGAGGTAGTCGAAGAAGTCACAAAAAAACCACCCCCTTCGGCTCCCATTTGTGGAGTGTGTGCTGTAGTTATTGGAGGTGGCAGTGTAGCTGGTTTGATATAGGAAACCCCTCCTTGTCCCTTTCGTGTTAGTCCTGACACCTCTCGCCGTAAACTACCCACTTCCTTGTATAGGGCCTGGTTCTCACTTCTGGATGTATTGACCTCCTGCTGCAAAGCCGCAAGGCTTTCCACCACAGATTTCAACACCTCTTCAATATCCATCGTCCAGGCCGGGTTTGTATACTTGGGCTTGTCAATCTGTCAGGATTGGCAGCAGCACAAGAATAAAGAACGCCACTAACCTTGTTCTTGTGCCAAGTGGAGACGATGGTCGAAGCTAAGCCCCCCAATCCCTCCTGACACGACCCCCAGCAGAGAGGAATACACTCCCTGCGTGAACTTGTGCCCCCGGGGAAAAGGGGAAGTGGATAAAATAATAAAGAGGTTGTGGTTTCTGTATACCTCTCTAGGGTGTGGTAGGCACTCTGCACTGTGTCAGAAAGGACCTCCAATTCTGTATAACAGGGTGACAAAACAGAAAATTACTCACTATTCTGTTATCTATGGATAGAAGGTATTGTTCTGTCCCTCCTCCAACTCACCAAAGTTCCATTAACTCCAGCAGTTATTCGGATTCCTCAAGTAACTTTGAATCCAAAGATCAGAAAGAACTTCCGCCCAATATCTGAGGATTAATATCAGCGTCCAATCACTTCCCCAAAAGGTTCAAAGTCTTAGAATGCTGCCAAACACAAAATCATAAAAAGTCACTAGAAAAGGATTCTTTACTTACTTTCGAACAAAGCGTTGTTGCAGTCACAACACAGTTTCCATGGAATTTCCAATTGTTCCAATACTTATTCTTAATTCCGAGCTAAGGTCCAGCTCTTTCCAAACAGGCTCCCACGGAAATGAAAATACAATGTGCCCACAAAACACTAAGGGAACATTCCCTAATACTGAAAGTAAGTGTGCCGCACGCGTCTTTCAGTCAGACGCAAGGAACAGCACAAATGCTTTCTTTTACTCACGTGCCATTGAAACGCGACTCTGCGCGTTTAAGTGCAACGCGGCTTCTCTTTCGACAAGGGACAAGGTTGATACGAAGGAGACGAGCCCGCTCTCCTTCGACAGGTACTGCGTGACGATTGTCTCACACACTCTACGATATCCTCGGAGGTCAAGGTTTCACCAGGTTCAATACAAGAAAACAGAGGCTCGAATCTTCATGCTGGAATCCGGCGGGGAATACCATCCGCCATTCTTCTCCAGAAGCAGGTTAATTGACAAGCACCTTACCCCTGTGGAGGAGGGACTTATGTCTGTAGAGAAGACCCCAAGGCATCCTGGTAGCTGTAGTCCTAAGGACGTTTCCCGTTTTTCGTACATAGTAGGGAAGCAGCCCTTGCGACCTTGAAATCGCTACAAGCGCGTTCTAAGTTGAGGGATTAAGTCCCCTTGCATACTGGGGGTCCCTGGGGGAAAACTAGCCCACCAGGAACCTCCAGTATGCATCAGAGGGCTGCATTGCAGAGAGGTGTAAAAAGGGGCGTGGCCCTATCACACCTCTCTGCAACTCAGCCCCCTGGTGCGTTTCCAGAACAGAAACTTAATCCCCTTGAATACTGGGGTTCCCTGGGGGCCAACTAGCCCACCAGGAACCTCCAGTATGCGCCAGGGGGCTGCGTGGCAGAGAGGTGTAAAAAGGGGCGTGGACTCATTAAACCACTCTGCAACGCAGCCCTTGGCGCGTTTCCAGAGGGGGAACTAAATACCCTTGAATACTGGGGTCCCTGGGGGTCACTGGGGGCCAACTAACCCATCAGCAACCTCCAGTATGTCATTTGAGATGTCATCAGTGATGTCATCAGTGATGTCACTGACCATGTCATGAATGATGTAATATGTGACATCATCAGCTGTGGATTGCGGGCGCGCGAGGTATAGTGAGTTCAACTAACTATAACGTGGGAATTTCATTGGTTTTGTATGAGTAAAATGTCCAGCTAACTATAACTGGTGTTAAACATATGGTTTTTTCAGTGAATTTCAAAGGTTTTTTAAATGCCAATTCCTTACTATATTGAGTTGTAACCTACGATTTTTAAAGTGAATCATTTTTTTTAGTAGCTGTTTTTTAATAACTATTAATTATTATTTTATTTTTTTATCTAAAATTAATTTTTCAATTTATTTTTCCTGTAGTTTTTTTTTTCATCATTTTGTCTAGGAGCGCTCAGGGTGCACGCACCGGTGAGCTTACCCGAGAGCGCAGCGAGAGCGCTATTTCTGCGTGCGAGAAAAAAAAAGTTTGTATTTAAAGTAAAAAATAATGCAAGACATTTAGTGGCATACTTATAAAAGTACTATTTTTGATTTTAAATACCCGTATTTTAACTTTAAACGTATTTCCGAAAAGCTAGCAAAACGTCATTTAGGCGCGCTGCGTAAGTGCTTCCGGAAGCACTTACGTTCATGCCGCGTAAGCACCCCCGGAAGCGCCTATGTTCGTGCCGCGTAAGCGCCCCCGGAAGCGCTCCGGTGCGCGCAGCGTAAGCGAGTCAAGTCATGTGACATTAATATAACACTTTTAATTGGCTCTTTACAGCTTTTTTTACAACTAATGAAAACCCCACCCATTTCCTTCACTACCTCTTTCACTTTGGAGAGAGCAAGACCTGTTCCCTGTTTCTCTTCATTACTTTACAAAGAATGGCTGCAAGACCACCTAGCAGCAGTGAGGACTCTCATGGGTTTATCCAGGAAGAAACTCCACAAAAAAAGGTGAAGGAGCACTTTATCTGGAAATTTTTTACTATTCCACCAGGAGAGAAAAAGGTTAATGCTCCAAAAGAGGAGTACAAAATTTGCTAAACTGTTCTTTCACAGGGTGACCCTATATGAAAATATAGTTTTGGCAACTCAGAAATGATCAGGCATGTTCAAAGGAGGCACCCCCAGAACTATGCCCGGGAGACCTGGCACGTAATCCCCCAAGAGATGGCGCCTCAATTTCCACTGGAGGACAAACATCATCGGGGAGAGGAAGATCAGTGGAGCTGATTCCCAACATTCAGCCTGTTTTCAGCGACATCAACATTCGTTGTAAGCAGTGTAATGAACTGCTTTGTGTTGGAGAACAGAGTATCCTCCTGATTGTTCGCAAAAGGGAAGAACACCGCTGCCCTCCCCAGCCCTAATTTTTCCCCATTTTTTTTGCTCCTGTTGAGCAGTTTGGCATTCCCTATTTTTGTTTTTGTTCTGATAAAAATACCCAAAAAAATTAAAAACGTTCGTAAAAAGAAAAAAAAAAACTAAAAACGAAGAAAAAAACCAGTTCTTTTTAGAACTACCTCCAATTCTCCAAAAAGAGCTATATTCTTTATATATTGTGAAGGAGTGAGTGAAGTGGTGAGCTCAGGGTGCTCGTACCGGTGAGCGTACATGGGAATGCACCCAGCGCTTACCCCGCGAAAATTGCAAAAAAAAAGGTTTTTTACCATTCAGGGTCCTTCTAGGCCCCCCTCAGAAAACCTAGTGGGTCAGAGGGTGTGTATCTTTCCCCCTTTTAAATATTTCCCCCTTTTTATTTCCACCTCTTGTGTCTCGATTCTACTGAGACACAAGAGGGCGGACTCTGAACTGTTTAGAATCTTGACAGACATCCGACAGCCAATCAGCTTTCCGCTCACGCGCTCCCGTAGCGCGCCGGGTGCTCTCCCCGGTACGCATACCGCTGAGCGCTTGGAGGGCGCCTATAGATATATATGTGTTTTTGAAGTTAATTTTCAAAAAAACCACCGGAGCAAATTTCACAAAATATAGCAAAGGCACATCTGGGTACCAGTCCCTACAATTTTGCAAAGTTTTACGTAATTCCGTTCAGCGGTTCGGGCTGTAGCTGTGTCAGAACGTCCTATGGAAAATTGCATGGGGAAAACAGGCTTTGGGAACCCCTTTTTTTCTCAGCCCCCACTTCACAAATCCCCCGTAATCTTTCAGGGAAGGAGCGGAGTGGAGCTGGCCAAAATTTTGGAAAATTACACGCAAATTCCTCAACCGGCACCAAAGTTATTCCCAATAGAATGTTGCGGATTTCCTATGGTAGCTAGGTCCTAACTGTAACTACCTACTGGCGACCGCCAGTAGGTAATCTATATATACATATATAAAATACACCGCTGCCAAAAACAGAAGGACCAGCACTCGCGTCAGTGTAATCCCGGTTAGGATTTATTTGTGCAAAATAAATGCAAAACAACAGACGCGTTTCAGCCTTAGCTTTCGTCAGTGTATATATATATATAGAGATATATATATATATATATATTCACTGAAAAAACCATAGGTTTAACACCAGTTATAGTTAGCTGGACATTTTACGCATACAAAACTATTGAAATTCCCACGTTATAGTTATTTGGACTCACTATAAATTGCGCGCCCGCAATCCACTGCTGATGATGTCACATATTACATCATTCATGACATGGTCAGTGACATCACTGACGACATCACTGATGACATCTCAAATGACATCACTGATGACATCATCCAGTGAATGTGTGTTTCTGTATAGTTAAAATATGTTTTACATATTGAAGAATGAGTGTATGTATGAGTGCGTGAATAAAGAATTTAGTAGGTGCGTGACTGACTGTATGAGTGAGTGATTAAATGTGTCTTACTGAATGCATAGGTTAGTGACTAAAATGTCTGAATATGTGCATCATTATGTCTGTTGTTGTGTAAACTGCTGCATGTGTAGATTAGTAGCTATATGAGTGGCTACATGGGTTATTGATTGGTTGCCCAAGTATTTGTATATGAGGGTGAGTGTTTGTGGGGGTGGCTGGGAGGTGTGTGACTCTGTGCATAGATGTGTGAGCAGTTGATTCACTTGGCATATGGGTTCAAGAGTGCCTGTGGAAACAGCTGTATGGGCGGTTGACTGTGTGCATGGGTGTGTTGGTGAGTGAATGGATATCTCAGTGCTACATCTCCAAGTAAGTACATATGTAAAACACAGTGCATGTGAGAGTTGGCAAATATTAATGACTATACATGAGAGCCTGTGATTGCATAAGTGACTGTATAGATCAATGTGTACTTGTATCAGTGATTGTAAATGAGAGAAAGTATGTGTTAGTATATGTTTGAATAAGTAAGGTTATGTGTGTATAACTGTATAGATAAGGAAATGGGAGTGTGATTGATTTCATTACAAGACCGGAGGCTACCATTATGCAAATACTTTTATTTGCTGCCCAAACATGCAGCCCTTTAAAAAATACTATTACATCACAATAAATAGAACTTTAACACATAACAACTAGGATGAGCAGGCTCCTATCTTCCTCTTTTGTTCGCTGCTCTGACACAGATAAGTACTACCTTCTAGCATACCATTTTAACTTATTTATGAATATTCTGATATATTTTACATGTATTTTATGAAACTCTATGATTACTAAATATCTTTTTACTTAATTATTAACATTTACCAAGAACCTACTTTAATATTGTTTATTTCCATATTAGATGTCCCAGTCCAATTTATGGTCGGGATTAGCCTTTCCTTAGGATTAGTCTTCTTTATTTCATTTAACTAGAGATTAGTTTCATGGTAAGTATTAGTCTGTTACTGCGTTATTGTTGAACTCTGTATGGTAAGTATTAGTATATTACTGCATCATTGTTGAACTCTGCGTCATTGTTGAACTCTATATGCCACAAATAAGGACCCCTAAATGATTTTCATAGCGTAAACCTTCTTTTAAAAAAAAAAAAAAAAGAAAACGCTAACGCTAACGCAAAAGCGCCGACATATATATTTAACCCTCGTGTCTCTTAGCAACATAGAGACACGGGTACGCGGTACCTTAACGTCCTGCGCATGCCCCTTTATGACTGAATGCCTCACGCGTCTCCTAGCAACTAGCTAGGAGACGCGCTAATGAAGATCGCCCTCGCGCTTACATGCGCGACTGAGATTTGTGGAAATCTCACGAAGATCAGCCTCGCGCCTTCAGATCTGTTAAAACTCTCTTCCTGGTCTCCATGACTACATCTCTCTAACGAGACTGTAGCGGAGACGGAGCACGAAGAGCCTTAACGAAGCAAAACCATTTTAAAACGATAACAATATTCACGATATTATTACTAGAAAAAGATTTACTTCTGACAGAGGATCGCCATCTACTGGCCTTTATTAGAATCGACGCAAGAGTTTCTCTGAGATAAGTGACTAACTCACGCTTAATAAGAGTCTTTTCCTGGGTTTTTTCAAGCATACCAAGCATACCACTTTATAATAACCCTTGAAGGGATTATTTAAACCTTATAATTAACCCTTAAAAGGATTATTTAGACCTGTAAGGTGTTTATTTAGAAACTTATAACCAATCTGGTGTTTTTTATTACATTTATCATCATGGAAGACAATACCAGTGATGGTAATGTGTCCCCTAAAGAAAAACAACTTTTGCCTGACAATATTAAAGACCTCTTTAGAGAAGAATTTAGATCTGCTATTAAAGAGGCTGTTGAGACTGCTCTCGCAAAGAGAAAGAGAGTCTCGCCTACAGAGGGGAATTATTTCTCCCTATCAGATGGGAATCCCCTTCTACATCTGCAGGGCAAAAAAAGGGAAAAGTACTCCAAAAGAAAAATCATTCTATTGAAGCATCCAAAAATGCATGTGAGTTTGGTGGCCCTCGCGCCACAAGAGTCATTGGTGCTCCTTGCAGCACAATAGATAGACCTCAATTACTTGAGGCAAGGAGAAGAGGTGTCCCTAGCGGCACAATAGAAGGCGGTACCCTCTACGGGACAAATGATTTTAACGACTATTTGGAAAGTCAATCAACAGATTATGATGACTGTGACGAATTTATATTTGACCCTCAAGACTCTTTTGAAGATATTGACGAGGATTTAGAACAACCTTCTACTTCTACCTCAGTCAAAGATCCGTTTGGTGGGGAAATGTTTAACCCCACTACAATCCGTCATCCTCGTAGCACTGAATGGTGGCCTATCAATCATGTTGGGAAATACCTATCACAATGGGTTAGAAAGCCCCTTGATATCAATACCCGTAATCTCTTAAGGAATGAATGCCCTCGTCCCTCTTCGGAGGACAAGATTTGTAATACACCTAACCTTGATCCTGAGCTAATCACCTTCCTGTTCAAATCAGGAAGGGATCCTAGAAAAGGAATCGAAAGATGCCTTAAACAGGCTCAGGATGAACTGCTTGATGTAAAAGGACCACTTTCTAAAATTCTGGACATGACGGAAGAAGCTAAAGCTAATGACTCACCTATAGACATCGAAGTACTTCGAGGATGGTCACAACGCGCCGTTTGCCTTATCGGCAATGCTAACGCGAATCTAATTAGCGAACGTAGAAAAGCTGTTCTCTTGAGGATGAACCCGAAACTAGCTGATCTCTCTGCTAGTGAAGATATGTCCAACACCAAAGGGCTCTTATTTGGAGACAACTTTTTTAAAACACTCGGGAAGCGCGAATATGTTCAAAAGCTAACACCTTCCCTGAGCAGTTCTTAGCCATGTTATCCAATGGGAGGTGGATAACATGGCTAAGAGCATTAGCTCGGTAATGCATGAATATCGCTGACTTTTCAGCGATATTCATGCATTGAGGCCGATTTTTATCACATTTGTGATAAACCTTGGTAATACCAAGGTTTATTTGTGATAAAAATCGCCACAGCTTAGCGGTACATTTTTGTCTCTAACCAAGCAATAGCGATAATTATCGCTATTGCTTGGTAATACGCCCCTCAGTTTCTTGTCCTTTGCCTCTTTCGATTGGACCTTGCGATCTGGAAGCTCCACTTATTTTTTTTTTGTTGTAAAATCTTTATTTTATTTTTGGTAAAGGAGACATTAACACTCGACAATCCCGCATAACATCCCACACAGGGGCAAGCACAGAGGCAGAAAAACAGGAAGGCACAAAGTCTAGAGAATCAACATGACCTAGCCCGGAGGGGCAGTCCAAAGAGCAATAATACACCCCCAGACTACGGTTGTATAGGGACCACAGAGTCAGGAGCCGAGTCGGGGCAGGTAGCTCTGTGGGGCCATATAGTGCAAAACAGACATGCCATATACAGTCCGTTGTGTCTCTTTGCGCCTCAACATTGTGTAGGATGCCAAATTAACATGAACCGAAAAACAAACCCCCCTTCCCGTCCCACCCCCGCCAGTGGTGGTGTCAATATCCTCTCAATCATTCA
The DNA here is from genome assembly GCF_964263255.1 of Lissotriton vulgaris. Taxonomy (NCBI): domain Eukaryota; kingdom Metazoa; phylum Chordata; class Amphibia; order Caudata; family Salamandridae; genus Lissotriton; species Lissotriton vulgaris. The sequence continues at coordinate 267,687,870 of NC_141695.1, forward strand.
TCTAGATCACAACATTCAAACCTGAAACAGATGGAGAGCCCGCACTGTGGGTGGACAAAGTGTGGACGGGAGACCTGTAGAAAGAAAGCGGACCAATGGATCCCAGCGGAACATAAAGTTTTTGAAGTTACCCAGGAAGATATCCGCCATGTGTTCCATGCACAACAGTTTCCACACTCTCGCATGCCATAGTGAAATAGCTGGGGCGTCCAGTTTCTTCCAGGCCGCGGCCAGGGTGAGCTTAGCAGCTCCAATACACAGCCACATGATCTTTTTGTACGCTCTAGTTTGAAATTCGAGCTCCGGGTCCTGGAGACCCAGCAGCACGTGGGCCATCGAATCTGCAATGGGGTATCCCAGAATCTCCATTATATGTGACAGGATCTCCTCCCAAAAGGGGCGTGTGATTGGGCAGTCCCACCAGATGTGGCGGACGTCTCCCAACAAGCCACAGCCCCTCCAGCACCTATCAAAGGAGGTCGGGAAGGTTTGATGCAATTTGGCAGGGTACAGATACCAATCCATGAGGGTCTTAAGATGGGCCTCCCGGAGTTCAACAGAGTGATTGTGCGTTGCAATGTCACGCCAAAGGTGCAACCACTCCCCCTCCGAGATATCTCGCCCGAGAAGCTCCTCCCTGAGACCCATATAACATGGACGCGGCGACACAGCGGAAGTAAGCAGGAGATCATAAATGAAGGAAATGGTGCCCTTCATGGCGGAGGTCCGCAAAAGAAAAGCCTGGAAGGGGGCGGGAGGCCTCGTGGCAGCATCACCCACCGCTGCAGATAAAGCCCAATAAGGCAGCTGTACATGGTGGAACCGTTCAGACACTGGGACCCGCATGCAATTTTCAAAAGTAAGCGGGCATGGCCATGAAACAAATGCGTGAGGGCACGACAGCCCCCCTCTCTCCAGACATCAATGGGGCATTCCCGTAAAGCCGGCGGAAAGGCCGGGGTGAAGTGTATTGCCGTATAGGGAGATGGGAATGATGTCCAGCGTTCATCCCCAGATACAGAGTCCCAGACCTTCAGGGTAGTGCCGGTGGGAGTACTGATGTACGCGTTATTGGACCTATTCCCTTTGGGTTTCCATGCGAAGTCCCATATTGTTCTACCAGCAATGCTTCTGTCCATATGCAGCCAGTGTTTCTCCGAGGTCTGTTGAGACCACTCCACTAAGACCCGCAATTGCACAGCTTTGTAGTAGAGGTGCATGTCGGGGAGTCCCACTCCCAACGGAGAGTGGCAAAGGAAAACCGCGCCCGTCCCCCCTGCTAGACGAACCGAAGCATCTGTGTTTTGAGACGCCGGAAGAAGTCCATCTCTAGGGGAATAGCGAGTGGCTGGAACAGATATAGGAACTTGGGAAGGAGAACCATTTTGAGTGCGTGTATTCTACCCAGCCATGATATGTACTTCGGCCTCCAGCGCCCCAGGTCGCCTTGTATTGTTGCTAATAATGGAGGGAAATTTGCGGAATACAGTTTTCCTATTGTGGGAGTCAAATGGACCCCTAGGTACAGGATGGAGCTGGAGGTCCACGGCAGTGGCCTGAGCGGCCGCAGTCGGTCCACCTCCGCCGAGGAGACCGTGAGGTTGAGAACATAAGATTTATCATAATTGATCCTGAAGCCGGCTACCTCCTCGAAGCTCCGCAGGGCTTCCTGGACGTGAGGCCGGGAGTGAGCAGGATCCATAAGAGAGAGGAGAACATCGTCAGCGAATAGGGTAATCTTGTGCTGTTCCCCTGTGAAGGGGAGTCCGCGAATCTCCTCGTGTTCCCGAACTGCTAATGCTAATGGCTCGATGCTCAGATCTAAGAGCAGGGGAGAGAGGGGGCAGCCCTGTCTCGTGCCTCGGTAGTGCGAGAAAAACATCGATAGGTGGCAATTAACTGCCACCCTAGATAGGGGGCAGTTATAGTTCACCCTAATCATCAAGAGGAATGCATCCAAAAAGCCAAAGGCTGACAAGGTGTGGAACAAGAAGCCCCATTCCACCCGGTCAAAGGTCTTTTCCGGATCAAGGCCCACCAGGACTGCTGGAATTTTAAATCTGTTCGCCTTCTCTATCAGATGGATCACTCTCCTAGTATTATCATGGGTTTGGCACCCCTTGATGAATCCAGATTGATCTGGATGAATGAGCGCCGGCATCAGGTCCTGGAGCCTGCTCGCAATGATGGAGGAATATAATTTAGTGTCCATGTTGAGGAGGGCTATTGGTCTATAAGAGGAGCACTTGGAGGATCCTTCCCTGATTTGGGGATGATCGAAATCACTGCCTCAGCCATGGACCCCGATGTTTCTCCTGCCTCAGCCATGCCATTAAAGAGGCACACCAGAAAGTCGCACGCTTCGGTGGCAAAGGTCTGGTAAAAAAGAGCCGTATAGCCTTCCGGTCTGGGTGCCTTATGGGGCTTCTGAGCTCTAATAGCTCCCAACATTTCGTCCCTAGTGAATGGGGCAGTAAGTAACTCATTCCACTCCCTGGAAACCTGGGGCAGAGGAAGACCGCTTAAGTAGTTGCGTTGTTTCTCATGGTCAAGGGCATCTCCCACATAAAGTATGGCATAGAATTGTCCAAAGAGATCAGCCTTAGCTTCGTCTCGGTGCTTCATAGTCCCCGTCTCATCCCGGATACCCCCTATGTAGTCCCTCTGTCTCTTGTCCCAGAGCTGCCGAGCCAGGTGTTTCCCTACCTTGTTCCCTTGGTAATAGGAGAGGCGCCGCAGTTTCAGCAGGGTAATTTCCACTCTGTTATTATAATGAGCTCTAAGCTTCCCCCTGACCACTACCAGTGGGTGAAGTGTTAGTCTGGTAGGATTCTGTTTATGCGCTTGTTCAAGAATGGAAAGCTCCCTTTCCAACTCCTCCCGTTCCTTCTGCCGCAGCCTGTTAAGATTAGCATTAAGAGCCTAGCAGGTGCCCCTCATCAAAGCCTTAAAGGCGTCCCATGTGTTGAACAACGATGTGTCAGTCACGGGGTTAAGATAAAAAAACTCCTGTATAGCCTTACGCAATTCCTTACACGAGGACTCGGCCCGGACCAGAGAGGCCGGGAAGTACCACTTACGTTGGCTGTCTCTTCCCACCGACCAGTGTAGACAGAGCACGAGTAGGCTATGATCGGACAAAGAGAGCGGGAATATTCTGCCGTCGCGGATATCACCTCTGAGGTCTTGACTTAAAAAAATGTTGTCCAGGCGGTTATATGAGTGATGGACATGGGAGAAGAATGTAAAATCTCGAGTGAGGGGATGGATAGCACGCCACCCATCAACCAAACCCATATCACCGATCAGCCGCTGCGTCTCAGCGGAGAACAGACCAGCATCGGATCTCTGATGATGAGAGCTATCCAACTCCTTGTGCTATACCAAATTAAAGTCGCCCATCAAAAACAAGACTCCCTCAACAAAGTCCTCCACCTTCTGCAGCAGGTCTCGAATGTAGCTATTTTGGTCCACATTCGGGGCGTACAGAACTACAAAGGTGCATAGTCTACCATGCAGCAGGCCTTTAACCATGAGCCAGCGGCCCTCCCTATCGCTGCGCACACCCATAGGTTGGAAGTGGAGGACAGAGCGAAAGAGAAGGGCCACCCCTCTATGCTTCGTGGAAGCGGATGATCTATAAATAAGGGGGAACTGCTTGTGTTTAAGACGGGACTCGTCCTTGCGTGCCAAATGAGTCTCCTGAAGGCCCACCACATCTAACTGATGATCAATCACATACTTCCACACCTTCAGACGTTTCTGCTGAGGATTCAAACCTTTAACATTCCATGTTCCTATGGTGAGTGGCTTTACGGAGTAGAGACCCCCCCCCCCCTCCACTGGTAGACAGTCAAAAAACCTCCCTTCCTCCCCCATCTGAATTTGCCAATGCCCAAAACATGTTAGTATGCCACAGTGAGTAATAATGCAGAGAGCAGGGTCTGGAAGGTTGCCGTGCGGCCAATAGCTTGCCGTACCCCCCCTCACCCTCAAACCCCACTCCCCTCCAAGCCCCAAACCCAAGGACCCGTGGGCTCCACCCCTCCATCCCCCTCTCAGTCACACCGGAAGACCAACAGCACATATCCAGCAGGGCAGCGAAGTCAACCATGCAAACACTCAATGCCCCAGAGACAAACCCCAACCGTACAGAAGGAAGAAGCTTAGCACACCACAAGCCGGAAAACGTACAGACCCATACATATCGATCACCACCATTGTCACCCCAACCCCCAACTCCCCTAACCCGCCAGTAGACCACCCAAGTTCCCTCCCCCCCAAATCCCAGGAGCCCCACCATGAAATTAACAAAACAGAATGAAGCAACGAGGAGTGCAATAAGCAACCCCACAACAAAGAAGAGAGGGAAGGACAATCCCAGTGTGTGGACGTCCGTAGGTACCCTGAGGGGTTTAGAGTCGTGGCAACAGTCAACTTCCCTCCAGAAGTAAAGCCCGGGGTGTCTTCTCAGAAAGTACATAAGTACCCACGGTACCTGAAAGGAGGTGTCCCTCCGGCGCCAACCAACCTTCTTCCCCGAGCTCAGGCTGCTCCGGAGCTATCCTGTGACTGCGTCACTGTCACTGTTGCCACAGAGGCAACCACCGCACCTCATTCCTGCAGGCTAATCGTGGGGTCCGGCCTCCTCGATGCAGTCGCTGGGCCCACTCTTTGCCTGGACGGGTAGCATTGTCTCCGCCTCGTCGTGGAGCCCCCCCTCTCGGGGAGGGGGCAGTGTCCCCCAAGCCCAGGAGGTCCTTGGCAGCCTGCAGGGATCTGACCTGAACCAATCTGTTTTGCCATCTGAAGATAAGGCGAACGGGATGATCCCAGGAGTAGGCCACATTCTGGTCGCGCAGGAAGCCTGTGACAGGTCTAAACCTGCGTCTTTTTTGAAGTGTCTAGGCAGCCAAGTCTTGGAACAGCTGGGGATGATGGTCCCGAAATTGCAAGGAAGGGATCCCTCGCTCTTTTCGAAGGATGCGTTCTTTAAGTTGGAAGTTGTGGATGAAGACCAGAATATCAGGGGGTGGGGCCCCCCAGCTCTCAGTAGCTCAACTCTATGGACCCTGTCCATACGGATCTCATGAAGGTCCTCTTCTCCCAGGATCTGCAGAAAAAGGGCCTCCACATAGCCCCGCAAATCTCCAGCCTCCCCATCCCAGGGCACTGTCCGAATGCAAATGTTGTTTCGGCGTGACCGATTTTCCAGGTCCTCCGCGTGGGCCTGGAGGTCCAAGTTCTGCTCTGTGAGCCGGATCACGTCCTGCTGGAGCTGGTGCACCTCCTCAGCCATACTCAAATCATGGTCCTCCAATGTGGCCACCCGTTCCCCAATGCCGTCAACATCTCTCCTCACCTCACGGAGGTCCGAAGCTAGCTGGGAGGGAAGCTCAGAAATGTCTTCCTTTGTGGTGGAGAAAAGTTCCAACATGAACGCTTTAGTGGAGGGCGCCTCATCGTCTTTCAGCTTGGGCGAGGTGCTGGGGCCAGGCGAAGCCGTCTATTGGGCCCCCCTTGGTGGGGCATCCTTGCCCGGTTTCTCCTTACGGGGCTTGGAGGACATTGTGGCGTCTCTGAGGGCCCCACCACACCAGACGTCGTGACTGATTCAGCCCTCGCTGTCGGAGTGGAGCACCAGGAACCACTGCATAGCGTTGTGTTGGTCTTTGTGTCCTGCAAGCCCCCACTCCAGAGCAGTACAGGTCACCCCAGACGGCGGGATCAGGCAGCTCCCACCAGAATGCGTGCAGGGTGCAAGGGGCCACAGCACGGCACCATCGGCGTCTCAGCCAGAGCTCTGTAGGCCCAACACCAGCGCCAGCATATGCAGAGCCAGGGAGGGTGATCCAGGGAAGCCAGGTCCCCCCTATCCAAGAAGGTACCAGCCGCGGTGCGGGTCACCGCCCCAGCCCACCGGGCTCTGTGTCCAGCGGAGCGCCGCCCCCGATCCGGCCACCAGATATTCAAAATCAATGCTGAGGCCGCAGGCGGTTAGAGAGGCAGGAGGCCGCCCGGCAGTCCAGTCCAAGAGGCCCTGGAGGATGCGCCCGGGAGAAGCGATCGGGGCGGGCTCCGCAAGTCACCCCCACCGTCTGGGATGAGTCTAGTGTTGCCGCTGGTCACTCCCAAGGGCAAGGGGTGCGGGAGTGTGTCCCAGAGTGTCCCGCCTTGTCACCTCCAAAGATAGGAGTCCCGGTGCGGTGGCAGGGCAGAGCTAAACAGGCCCCAGAGGCCACAGTGGGGCAGCGCCTCTGTTCCTCCGGTCGCGCCAGGCCCCAGTCAGGGTCAGTTCTGCTTCGGCCACTTCGCGCCGCCAAGCAGGGCAAGGACCTCACATTGCACCACTCCTCTCCGCGATGGCCGCTCTGTGCACCGCAACGGGGGGCGCCTCAGAAGCCGTCCAGCCCCTAGACCGGATGAACCCCACTGGCCGGGAAGCCGCGGCCTCAGGTAGCGCCCGCCGCCGCACCTCCTCCTCTTCAGGCGCAGCCCGCCTTCCCTCTACAGGGCGCACCAGATGCGGACCGCAGCGCTCAAAGAGTCCCCCGGCATACAGGGGCATCAGGGGACACCGGGACCGCCCGCACTGGGCAGATGGGAGCCCCACGCGGAACAGCCCATGCTCGGGAGCCAGCGCCCACTCCTCTGCTCGGTGGAGATCAACCAGGCCGCAGGATGCCAGACAGGCCGCGATTCCGGTCTCCCCTTTCCGTGCACCGGTATCGGAGCTAAAGGCACCAGAGGGATCCCTGTTGTGGCAGGAACGCGGCTCGTAAAACAGATCGCTCGTGATGGCCGAGGGAGACAGCTAGACAAGGCTGAGCAGGTAACGGCACCGGAGGGACTTAGAGTCGTGTCCTACTCTGCCGACATCTTGCCATGCCCCGTTCCACTTATTTTAACAACTGGTTGCGGAGAGAATTTGTGGCTCTATGATTAGAGCGGCAGACCCTGATGCAGCGGTCTAGCCCGGGACCAGGGTTCAATTCCCCGCCTCGGCGGGTCTTGGGCTCAAAATTCCACGAACCTGATAATTCTCGCCTCGGTGCCTATTCCAATCATGGAATCCCACTCTGCAACTCTGGGCAATAGCTTGCTTAATCTCCACAACGGCCCCCACAACGCTAAGGATGCGTGGCCTCCACCTTGGGGGTACCCAGGAGTAGATGCCTCACAGGGAAAGCCAGGATGGGTTCCACAGCGGTATATGTACAAGCGCCTTGAGACCCTTGCGGGTGAGTAGTGCGCCATACAAGTATCAATTTACAATTTACATTTCACCACTAAATTACGTGTTCTTCATCAACAGGTTCAAAACGCTTTGCCAGAGGCCTCCGCAGACCCAGGTCATTCCACCCAACCTGGCAACTGGGTCTGCGTGAAAAACTTTCAGCGGAAGCGGAATCTGGAACCTTCTTGGGGCCGACCGCGTCAAGTGTTACAAACTACACGGACGGCAGTAAAGGTTGTTGGGAAAAAGAACTGGGCCCAAGGCGTGCAATGTAAAAAGATACACCTGCCCTTCAACAATTTGTTTATTCAGCCAGAGAGGAGTATCTGTTCTCATACCTATGTCTATACACCTCAGATTCCATCACCGCTAGTGCCATCACAAGGCACATATTTTATCTGTCATGATAGAGCCTATACATGATTTCCTACTTATTTCTCAGGAAGAGGAAGGGCAAGTAAACTCACACGGTCAAGGAGGTGGTAAACCTGAGGGGGAAGTCCCAGAGCCTAAAGGAAAGGATATTGCTGAACTGTGGTACATACCTGAGCTGGTCAATTGAAAAAAGGAAGGGAGATGTGCCAGGGAGCAGTTCAGCAAGGTGCAAAAGGGAGGCCTTACTCTTGTAGGCCTATAGCAGCAGGTCAAGGCCATGGCAGATGGCAACACCTCTGGGGATTACCTGATTTACTTGGAGAATTTTCTCCTGAATAGCAAGTATAAGGTTCCTTAGCCTGGTGCAACCCGTATGTTGGTGGCTCCCCAGTGCTACAGGGCCTTCCTACTGTAGCTGGCTCACAATCTAACCCTGGCAGGTCGTTTGAGGCAGAACAAGACATTTGAAACGCTTGTTGTCCACTTTGAGTGGCCCCAAGTGAGGAAGGCCTTAGATGCTTCTGCAGGTCCTGTTCTACCTGCCAGGCCAGTGGCAGGTCTGGAAAGAAGAACAGGGCTCTACTGCAACCTTTTCTGTCAATAGCACCCCCTTCAAAAGGGTGGATATCAACATATTTGGGCCTCCGGACCCCAAGACAGCCATTGGCAACACGTTCAACCTGGTCTTGGTAGACAAATCCACCCAGTACTCGGAGGCTACCCCTCTGGGAACAGTGACTGTCCCTGCGGTGGTCCGGGCACTGATGGGGAATCTTTATCAATGTGGGCTTCCCCAAGAAGGTGGTATCAGAACATGGTAACAACTTCATGTCAGGGTCAGTGAAGGCCATGTGGAAGGAGTGTGGAGCAACCTACAAGTTTACATGCATTCCCACCCTCAAAACAATGGGATTGTTGAAAGATACAACAGGACCCAAAATGCATGATAATGATCCTGTAAGATCCCATGAGAAGGAAGTGGGATGTCCCACTGCCATGCCTTTAGTTTTCCTACAGGGAGCTACCCCAGAAATGGGTTGGCTTAAACCCTTTGAACCACTGTAAGGGCACCCTGTGAGAGGATCTCTCAGTCTGGCAAAAGACTGTTAGGATTAGGAGCTACCTCCTTGGAAGGTCCTCCAGGATGTGGTCAACGACAGAGGAAACTAGATGAAAAGCTTTTGGAAGCAAGCATAGGAAATTCTGGAAGCCAACAAGAAGCATGAAATGACATTATAACCAGAATGTCACTCTTGTCAAGTTTCAACCTAGCCTAAAAATGTTGATCGTGGAGCCCATGGAGACCAGAGCTCTACAAGGTGTCTGGTCTGGGCCTTAAGGGGTGATGGAGTGCAAGTTTGATGTCACCTTCTTGGTAGACTTCAGGACTCCCAGAACCCTTTCAGTATAGCCCAAGGGAGCTGGTCCCCATGCCTGACCCTCCCGGAGTTACACCTTTGAATTTTGGTTCTATGTGGACTACTGTGGGATCAATACAGTCAAGAAGACTGATGCATCTTCATAGTTGATGAGCTCATAGATCGGCTAGGAGCTGCCAAGTTCCTCAGCTAAATCTAACATTTGAGTACCCGGAAATTGCCTTTAAAAGGGGGCCAAAAAGAGGTCTGTGATCTGATTCCTTAACGCAGAGGGGAGTTTGCAAGCCGCGCGGCACGCTCGTGCTGAGGATTCATTTCTCGGTGCTGTATACAGCGATTTTTGCTTTTTGACTTCTGACTTCTAAACATCCCCGAACGAACGCGGTGGTAATAACCTGTGAACTACTTATTTTCGAGTGCGGACCAAACGTCGCACTGAGGTTGATGCACCACAAAAGGGTTCCCAATGACAATGGTTTTTAACCTACGTGCACTCTGAAAGAATTGTGTGTCCCCCCACCCCCCTTTCCCCAATTCCGTCCTGATGAAGACCCGTTGTTGAGGACTTGAGCCACCCGTTTTATGGTTGGGTCGAAACGTCGACAACATTTCCCTGTGGGAGCCTGCACCTGCTGACCCCTGCCCCCTGCCCCAATTCCAAATCCCCTTTTGCCAACTGTGCGAATTAAGGACTACGGAACTGTATATAGTATACAAGCTAGTAAAAAAGAAGTACATTTTTTACAAGCATTTTCTAGGGCAGGCTCATCGTTTTTCTTGTATATAAATGACCTACACTATGTTTCTCTGATCCTCTTGATCATTCACTTGAGCACACTCTTTAATCTTTCTCTGTGCACGTTCGTCTTTTATTGTAGAAATATACTTTGGTCTAGTATTAGTGTAAATATATGTATAAAGATCCGTGGAATTTAAAACTTTGTTTTACTGTACATTAAACATGCCAATCTGATTGGACTTTTTCCAGTTCTAATGGTTTGTTGGTGTCTACTGTATGATATCTTGTCAATGAGGGCTAGTATTACCTATTGAACTAACAATACAGATTCAGTCTTGGTTTTGAAGAAAATTAACTTAACCTAATGCAATAACTTGTTCTATGTTTTAAATATATGTCGAGGACCAACTGTTTTCTATACTATTGAATACCCAGGTACTTTGACTATATTGGGTCAACCCCTGTTTTGATAATTATTACTCAATCACAGAAGGGCACTTTCAGTTCTGGGTAATGCCCTTCAGGTTGAAGATTGCCCCTGCCACATTTCAGATATTGGTGAACCAGGTCCTAGCTGGAATGGTGAATTTCAGTGCTACCTATCTGGACAACATTGCTGTCTTCAGTCCTATCAGGGAGGACCATCTGTGCCGCCTCAAAGAAGTGATACAGGCTCTGCAGAGGCCAAGCCTATCAAGGCCAGTAAGTGCCAGATAAGGCAGTTGTCAGTGGTCTTCCTGTGTCATCAAGTGGGAGGTGGAAAAGTGAAGTCCATCCAGGTGAAGATTGTAACCATTCTGGCTTGGGAACCCCTCACGATCCAAACAGAGGTCAGATCCTTCTAGGGTCTCACTTGCTACTACAGGAGATTTGTCAAGAGGTAGTTCACTATTGTTGTTCTCTTAACAGAGCTGAATTCCAAGAAGCAGCCCCATCAGATGATCTGAACTGAGGTATGAGAGAATGCTTTTAAGACCAGGAAGGAGGGCATATGTGTGGCGCCCGTGCTTAAGGACACTAACATCTTCTAAAATTCCATTGTGAGGACAGAAACCTTAGATCATGGCATTGGGTCTGTCCTCTCACAGCTAAATTAAGAGGGCCTGGGGCAACCTATAGCCTTCATCAGTGAAATAGAGAGGGAAGCTGTTTATGTGGCCTCTGAAGAAGACAGGATCATATCTGTTTGGTGCTCACTTCAAGGGCTACATCAACCACAAACTCCTCAGATGGTTAATTGAGATAGGGATGAGACTTTCAAACTGTTGAGGTGGTCCATCTTCCTACATGGAACATGCTTTATTGTGGAACACCATCCTGGACATACCATGCCATTGCTGATGGTCTCTCCAGGTTCTTCCGCCTATCACACTTTCAGCTGTAGGGGAAACTTTTTGCCTTCAGAACACCAGTTTTTACTGACTTCGTTTTGTAGGCCTTTGGGACCAAATATTTAATTTATTTGTAGGTTCCTGGTAATGTATGCCAAATGTGCCCACTGCCTGTAAATGATATGCTACCAGTTGGCCTGCAACACTGATTGTACCACCCACTTCAATAGCCTTTTAAACACATTCCAGGTCTACCATTGCAGATCCTGCCTGTGCGGTTTAAACTGCCATGTTGACCTGGCAAGATGAATCCGCTGCCATACTCAAACCTTCCATGTTAATGCATATAACGTATGTCCCAGACAGCCTCAAGGGCAGGGTGCAGTGTAGTTAAAAAGGTGGACAAGCACTTTATGGTTTACATGTCCACACAGTGAAAAACTTAAAATTTGTTTTTTACTACTGCAAGGCCTATCTCTCCAATAGGATAACTGCCCAGAATGTAACTCCCATGATGAGGATGAAACCCATCTTTTCTTTTTCTGTCCTGCATACCACAGACCAAGGAAACACTGGCTGGTCCCCTTATGCAGGAACTTGGGTTTCAGGAGCCATACGAGTGCGTACAGAGTATTGAGAACTAGTACTCTGCCCCACATAGTTTTTGCAGTGGCGAAATTTATTATGGCAATGTGGCAGATTAGGAAAAAACTGTTAAAGGCACAAATGCCAAAAACATGAATTTGTTCCTATAATTAGGGATTGTGCTTTTAATTGTGTCATGAAATGTTTCCTAACTATGAACTGTTTTTCTAATCCTTCATCATGTTTGGAATGACCTGGCAATTAATTTTATGTAATGTGTTTTTATAATCACATCTCTTTTTAATATCCTTGTTTTAATGTATTATGCAATGCATCTTTTATGGTCTTAAAGACCGAAATAAAGAATTTTTGGATTGGATTGGATTGGCTTGGATAACATTGGAGTTCTCTTCTTACATTCCATAAGTGTAATTTAAAAAAAAACCTTCAAGCTTAGTGTCATGGTGAAATCAGATTTCAGAGTGCAAATCTGGAAATGCCACTTTTAGAAAGTTTGAATTTTATTTCCTTAGCCATTTGGTGCCTACAGCTTGTCTCTGGTCACATGACTGCCTGTAGCTGGCGGTTTGGTTTTGTGTATTACTCCTAAACAGTAACATACAATGTGCACTTAGGTGTGAATGAATGGCCATCACTGACAAGGTGGGAGGGATGATCCCTACCTACACCTGAATAGGATTTGTCCTGACTCCACAGAAAGGGCTGCATACCCCCTGTAGGTAGTCTGGAGCTGGGGCAGGGGAAACATGGTATCAGTGCACTTCCCAAATTCAAAGGCACAACTGTGTATAGAAGAAGGGCCCCAGGCACCATCACTTCAGCACACTTCTGGAACCTGTGGATACTCTGCCAGGAAGAAGGACTGCGGCGTAGATGATGGACATTGAATCTAGTTAATCCTGACTGCTCTGTACCAATCTACCAGGGGTTTGAGCACACGTGAATTTGGGATTTGCTTGTACCTTATCCTGACTGAGATTGTAGTTGCTGCTTAACCAGGGCTCATGCCCCAGTCAAACAGTAAGTCTGTTGAGTCTGTGTTGAACAGTATACCACTATTTACACTGTACAATATGATTTATTTATATTTAAAACTATGGCAACCAAGTGGTTAGTAAAGTACAAAAAATATTGGTTACATCACCAAAATACTAATAGCAATGCTAAAATGATAATACAAAATGCTGTGTCCTGCGGATGCATCCTGCATGCTATGCTCCTTTTTGTTCTCCAGCATGAATATGACTGCCGCTGCATTGCAGAGCCTGTGCCTCACTAGCAAAACCACTCCTAAAACTTGAGATGTCCTCAGTATATTGTGGGTAATCTCTAACACCACCTTCCATTTGTGATTTTTGTAGCACTTCAATTGCAGAGGTGATCTGCCCTAAGCCATTTGCAAAGTCTCCACTAAAGTGTCCCATTTCTACGTGCAGTGTTACTGTTCTCCTTGATAGGGTGGAAGATGCATTGGCCAAACAACCCATCCTGACCCGACCTGTCCATTCTAGTTGCAGCGCTCCTGTCTCAATGCCTTTGATGGGAATGCTAATCTGCCATGTGCTGGCATAATTTCACTATAGTAATGTGGAGGCTGACTTTTAGTGTTTTTGATTCCCAATAGTGTCCGAATGTTGTCAAATCCAAACAACCTGCATTGCTGCATGTTAGATATCTTTTTGTTCATGACTTTCATCTGCTTGTGTTGCAGATGCTGAATTTGGATAATGATGCCTCAAGACCTCCAACAAACTGTGCTGTGGCTTCAGGCTCTATAGTATGCTGTACCTCATGGTGCCAACTGCGCTTATGCCCTGGAACACACTAAAGTTCTTGCCTCACACCTGGGTGATGGATGGGACTGCTAGGCAGAGTGACATCATCATCCTCCTTTACTGGTGCCAGTGGTGGCAATGAGGCAGTGCTACATTGGGCTTGAGGTGTGCTTGGTTGACTGGAAATGGTATTGGGTTCTTCAGCTGCTATGTTTGAGTCCACCACTTCTTCCTCCACAACCGATCACAACGGGTAAAAATCAAAAACTTTACCTCCGACATTCACCCCATCAGCAGGAGTGTGCCCCAAGGTTTAGTGCTCTCATCGCAACTGTTCAACATATACATGGAAACCCTCACCTCCATACTTAAAAATGCTAATATCCCCTTCTACCTATATTGTGATGACACCCCCAGATCTATCTGGAAACTTCCTCCCCAGATGACATCCTCAGACTAAACAACACCCTAAAAGAAATTCAACACTGGCTGTACCAAAAACCTTAAACGTAATCAGGACAAAACAGAGATCCTCCTCATCACCAACAAAGAAGAGAGCCCACATATTGCAGAATTGCTTAAAGCTTTGGATACTCTAAACGGCATCGTCACCCTAGCTAACTCTGTAAAATCACTAGGAATCACCCTTGACCCCAAAGTGGACATGACCAAACACATCAAAAACTCTGCAAAGACCGCCTTCCTCAACCTGAAGCTTTTCTACAAGATTAAACCATTCATTCCCAACAAATACCTCAAACAAGCCACCCAAGCACTGGTGCTAACAGACTCGAATACAGTAACGCAACCCTAACCGGCACCACTAAAGCCCACCTAGCTCCCCTCAAAACAACCCTCAACTCAGCAGCCAGAATGCTCACTGGACTCAGGAAATATGACCACATTTATCCTGCGCTAAGAGAACTAAAATGGCTCTCGACCGATCTGCGGGCGTACTTCAGAACGGCCTGTCTCGCGCACAAAGCCCTATACACAGGAAAATCGGACTACCTGGCCACCAAGCTCAAAACGACAGGTCAGAAGAGGAACCTCAGGAGCTCCAACTCCCTCCTTCCCATCCCCATGAGAGTACGCAAACAATCAACCGCTGCTAGGTCATTCGCGGAAAATGTGCCCAAAATCTGGAACTCCATCCCAGCAGACATCAGTACGATCCCGTCCTTCACAAAATTCAAACTGCACCTTAAAGCCCTCCTCTTCAACTGCTCCAACCCGAAGAGATAACCCTCGCCCCCATGCCTAATCATACCCCCGCTTTGGCTCTGCACCAACTTATTCACCTCAGCCAAAACCAAGGATTCCTCATGTCTCTTGAACTACCTCAACAATGCATGCAACAAGGCCACCTCAAGACTTTACCAGTAACACAAGAATTTGCAGCACCCCTGAACTACCTCAACAATGCCACCTCAATACCCTACTACTACCTCAAGAATTTGCAGCACCCATGGACTTCCGAACTTTTGTTTGATATTGCTTTATTAAGTATCTCCAATGAAACACTGCTGTAAAGCGCTCCGATACCCTTGGGTCAGGTTAGCGCTATATGAAACGTCTAAAATAAATAAATAAATGAGTGTGATCACTATGTTCCTCAGGGAAATCTGTGTAAAATCATGGCTTTTTGTTTAATCACTAATATGATAAAATATCAATGTTTCAGTTGGTAAACCATTAGCCTAATATATGCATAAAAGTTACTCCACTAGTGACTTTTTCACCACATGTCTCATAATGCCGTATGAAGGTACATTTTTTACTACCTTAAGAAACAACCACCTGCTGCATGCTACAGGTCTATGGAGACTTGGAAATGGATTTAAGTTCTGAGAAGTAACAATAGTAAATAATTCACACTGACTTTGTGAGGTTCCAGGTGCTGAGGTGTCAATGTTCCTGATTCCCAGAACAACCCCAGGCTCCAGGGTGATCATAAACATGGTCTCCAGTGCAATGGTTGGGGGAATGGTTTGGGTGCCACTTCCTGCTCGGGAGGATTCTTATATTCATGTTGTCACATTTTCTTTTGTTTGCAAACGGAGGTCATAACACCTCTTCCTGATCTCATCAATGGAGCAATGGGTGACTCCTACACAATTCATTTGTTGTTGCATATCCTGCCAGATTATTTTCTTTTGAGTCACGGAAATCGTCAGTCAGGATCACCCTGCAAATCCCACGAAAACTTCATTTTTCTTTTTTAGCCTCCTGCATCCTTTTCTGCACTTTACCTGGCCATTGATGATGATGCTTCTTAAGATGTTCTGATATTTTTGTTGGAACTGGTAGCTGCTCTCCACCTCCACTCCACATCCACTCAAACTGGTCTCCAGGCATGTACTGAGAGGCACTTCCTTGTTCAGATTACCTATGACCAGGGTGTCTTTTCCCTCAATCTGCGGTCACGCTCCCAATTTGCGACCTCAGTTGCAATTTTGGAAAACACGAATAGGAATTTCCAAAATTGCAGTGTGCCTAAGTAGGTAATCACACATTGAGGGATCAAAATATACATACATATAGAATTGCAATTTTCTAATTGTGAATCGCAGAGATTTGCTATTATTTAATTGCAATCTTTACGTTCGTACTTCTAGCCCCTTGTTAGGTCTTGCTTTGACAGTGCATCTGTCCAATCAGAACTGTTCTTTCCAATATACATACAGTGGGCTTTTTGACCATCCCTTTTTTTCAAAGACTTTTTTTCTTTCATTGGTACAGCTCAGAGGGGTATTTTTCTTTCACTCTTTTATTAATGGGGTGCATGCAGATGCAATGCATGAGAGACTATTTTACATCGTATAAAACACATTGGGCACAGGGCACTAAAAATTAAAACAGGAGAAGCTTTTGTTCCGTATTCCATAAATATATGTTGAAAAAAAAAATACACTTTTTCTGGATAAGGAACCTCTCGCACGTAATGTGGCATGCTTCATGAAAGGTAAATGGGCTAAATATCGATTCCAAAATAAAGACAAACCAAAATATCGAGTCCAAAAAATAGAATGGACAAAATATCGAATGGACAGAATATAGACATCAAAAATATCGTTTTGAAGGTAAGTAATGTAATATCGATTTTAAAAATATAGACAGTCAAAATATCGAAGTACATAATATAGTTCATTAAAAATATCGAATTTTTTATAATATCGATTTTTTTAAAGTGCTTTTTATATTAGGCATGTGTGAAAACTGTATATATTTTTGTATTTTATTTTAAGTAATTAATTTTATGTTATTTAATTATTGTGTAATTTATTTCTGTAGCGGGTTGGGGGTTTATAGGGGAATAGGGTGGGAAGTAATTTAATTATAATTATTAAAATATGTCAATTAATTAATTGGTATTTATTTTGAATAAATTGTCAATTAATTTTTAATTGGTAATTAATTAATTCTTAATTGCTAATTAAAATGTATTAATTGATTAATTTATAATTATGTGATTTATATTAATTTATTTTCACTAGAGTGGGGATAGTAAAATGTACCTCTATGTTATCCAACGCTTTCCCTGCTGTTGCACTCTCTCGAGTGGGAATAGTAATTTTTACCCCTACGCTATCCACCACTTTCCCTACTGTTGCACTCTCTGGAGTGGGAATAGTCATTTTTACCCCTAAGCTATCCAACGCTTTCCCTACTGTCGCACTCTCTGGAGTGGGAATAGTAATTTTTACCACTACACTATCCAACGCTTTCCCTACTGTTGCACTCTCTGGAGTGGGAATAGTAATTTTTACCCCTACGCTATCCAACGCTTTCCCTACTGTTGCACTCACTGGAGTGGGAATAGTAATTTTTACCCCTACGCTATCCAACGCTTTCCCTACTGTCGCACTCTCTGGAGTGGGAATAGTAATGTTTACCCCTACGCTATCCAATGCTTTCCCTACTGTTGCACTCTCTGGAGTGGGAATAGTAATTTTTACCCCTACGCTATCCAACGCCTTCCCTACTGTTGCACTCTCTGGAGTGGGAATAGTAATATTTATCCCCACGCTATCCAACTCTTTCCCTACTGTTGCACTCACAGGAGTGGGAATAGTAATCTTTACCCCGACGTTATCCAACGCTTTCACTACTGTTGCACTCTCTGGAGTGGGAATAGTAATTTTTACCCCTACGCTATCCAACGCTTTCCCTACTGTTGCACTCTTTGGAGTAGGAATAGTAATTTTTACCCCTACGCTATCCAATGCTTTCCCTACTGTTGCACTTCCAGGAGTGGGAATAGTAATTTCTACACCACCGCTATCCTACGGTAATAACAGTGTGTATTTTTAATCAATATTATGTTTATATATATATATATATATATATATATATATATATTATATATATATATATATATATATATATATATATATATATATATATATATATATATATATATATATATGTTTTAACAGATATGATTGTATATTTTTTAATATAAGTTAAATTAATTATTTAATAATTTTAAGGTAATTATTTCTAAGTATATTTTACCTATGTATTTTTAATATTTTTGTAATTTTACATTATTTTTAACAAATTTGATATTTTTCCAATGTATATATATAAACGATATTTTGGATTCTATATTTTGGTACTTACCTGTTTGTAGATAGGAATTCGATATTTTATCTGTTAATATTTTGGCGGCGATATTTTGGGTAGTCTATATTGTGTCCGTCGATATTTAGTCAGTGATCCTTCATCAAAGGCTTCCTCACCCCACCCTGGTTTACACTCGGGTATTTATATCTAGATACCTGCTTTTATCCAGGATCTATACTTAGCAACAATTTCCTCATATTTCTGAAGCCGAGTCTGCCCTGGGAGTGACATTTCACCAGGGTGGGGGGAAAACACCTATGATGAAGCATGCCATATTTTGTGGGCAGAGCATCATCATCTAGTAAAACTGGAACTGGTTTTTAAACCGAGGGATATTGAATACGGAACAAAAAGGTTTTTGGTGCCCTGCGTCTATTGTGTTTGGATGTGTTCATTTTTGGGTGGACGCACTATATGCACTTTGTATCCCTCTTGATCTCCCTGTGTCTCTGCCTTTATTGGCTGCTCATTAATAGCATGTGCATGCACATGCATGAAGAAAGACACACTTCTGCATGCCTGTCTTTATATATACTAGCACATTAAACCCAGAACCCATAACCTTGCCATTATGTTGTTCACTATATTAATGCAGGTGTAATCAGTTGGCGAGCGAATGATTCATTTGCTAATAATGGTACAGTAGCCCAATAAATGTATGTGCCTTTTGTGCAAGTCACCACAACACCGCGAACAGATGGAAAAAAAAGCAGAGACAAACATTGGCTGTAATCAAATACAATACCAAAAGATAACATAACATGAAGTTCAATGAAAAATTGACAAGGTCAAAGAACAGCAAGTAAAAAAGTGTTCAACAGCTGAGTGTGAATATAATACTGGAGATCTACCACTGAAGAGATCATGCAATTGTATCAAATTTAAGTTAACAAAATAAAAGTTATATATGAGAAATGTAATAAATGGTGATTTTACCTTTTGCATATAGCACAAAGTGAAGGCAAATTTGTTTTGGTTTTTGAATAGTTCACTGATTTAAACTTTTTTGATCTGCAGGTCACAATTTCAAATCCAAGCAAGGCCACCTCAGCCTTCAATCCTCTGAAGGTTTTCAAACAGAGTATTACTGACAGTAACAGTAACAATGGTTAGGGTGATGCAGTGGGCTAATACAACCCTCAATATTTGGCTCCCCTGGTCAGATCTTTGAATCATGGTAGGCCCATTCAGCCTTTCATACTTCTGAGGTCGATAAAATGAGTACGGTTGAGTAGTAGAAAGCACCTGTTGTTTTAACCTCAAGATTTAATTCAGGGATAATATGCACTTTACAAATAAACATTGTGCTTACTTGCAGTACTTATAAATGACAGAATGACATGAAGAGCTATACATAATCACTTTAATATTCCTTCCCTCCAGCATCTTCAGTGTAGGGGTGAATTTCAACCCCTTAAGGAACATGACTGCATTCCCCACTAACACAATCATAGAAGCCACAATTACATTACCGAACACATAGAAATACACAGCGAAATGTCTTCTACATAGCCAAGACACTCATCCCCTCACCTGTCCTTAGCAAAATAGACTGTTGCGGTATTCTACTAGTCGGTCTCCTACTATACCCTTTTACCCCACAAAATAAAGTTCTTAAATTTCACTAAAAGAACTCACTTCATCCTCTCCAGAAACACTCCTTCCTATAACCAGTATATGTTGACTGCAATACTGGAAAACCGACTTTCGACAAAGGGTAATTTGTTCTATTTAAGATTAAAAACTGGTTTAGAACTGGTTTGCCTCCAGCTCAGTCCCTGAGTCAACAGCCAACCCTGGCTTACCAGTGACCCTCATCCGGTTTTCATTGGTCTGGTTTCTGGGAGCACGAATACATGGGTGGTGCGTGCAAGGGATCCCTTGACCACGCTTAGCTATCAAGAAGGGTGGCAGAATAAGGGTCAGCTTTTACTTAGCTCTTCCTTTCTTATGAAAATTGCGGATTGAACTTTCAGGACCCCTCATTTATTTAGGAGAGTGGTACAATGGAGGGTCAGAGGTCCTGCAGTTAAAGGATGGATGTTGCCACTTTGGCAGAGGGAGTATTGGGACTTTTGCAGTAAATTATTGAAAAAAATGCTGACAAGGGAGGTGAGAACTCGGCAGAAAGATTGGGTGAAGGGAATTTTCCAGTGACTGGCTATTGCGCAGTGCTGCACTGGAACCTTACCACCCCTTCAAAGCAGTCTTGCTCCTGTGAATAAAGCATCTTTCAAGAAGAAATCTGGAAAAAAGATGACTCATGCATACATGACTTGCTTGATCCCGGGACTGGAACTGCTCTCCAAGAGTAAAGTGCTTAGGGTCCTGTTACCTGACAGAGGGACGTCAGAGGCAGCATGGCTCATGACTGTGAGGACTGCACCCTTTAGAAGCCTTGACTGTTCAGAAGCATGCCTCGGGCCTGAGAGCTCACTGGGAACATTCCCAGAAAGTTGGAAAAAAATGGTTTTAGTCATTTGTTTTTAGTCAAGACTGCTGGACATTGGCTTCTCTGCAGGGTTGCCCCACACCCACAACTTTCTGTCTTCACCCTCCTGTTTTCTCAGCCCTTTTGTTGGCTTTTAGAACTCTCTGCGCATTATCACTGCCAACTGGTGCTAACTGGCTGGTGCAGACTCCTTTAAACAAGGTGAAGTTGGCTTACACCCAAGTGGCACATTTAATTTACTTTTAGGTCCTTAGTAAAAGTGGTACAGCATGACCCAGGGCCTGTAATTAAATGCTACTAGTGGGCCAGTATCACTGATTGTGCCACCCACTTGAGTTGACCTTTTAAACATGTGTCAGGCCTGTGCATGCTAAGCTCGGCAAAGGGTGGGCCATCTGTGGCCGTCAGGGGCCAAAAGGGGCCAGGCTTGGCCACCCCATTTGACATTTTTAACAAGGACTACTGACTCACAGAAGTAAGGTAATGTGCTAATCGTATTAAATCTAGTTGACAAATTCACTCCTCCCAGATCATTAACGCATTGAGCGTCACTAAGTTACTAACTGACCCCACTGCTAAAATGAGTAAACGGAGGGGGGTAGTTGGAACTCTAGATGATTTTATTATAAGGGCCAAATCGGTGCTTATACATGAGATACAGGCAACCGAGAGACGATTGTCTTTAGATCTTGCCCCGCTCCAACCGAGGCTGTCACCTGGGGGGTACTTTGGACCTAATGTCTTCTGACATTCTAAGATCTTTCCCTTTGCCTTTAAGTCCTGATATAGTAGTTACAAACATACCGTCTTCATCCCCTTCTGCTAACCAGGATCTAAGCGCCCCTGCATGCAATACATGAGGGACCGTGAGCAAGATAGCCAGAGGGCGGACACTGGCTGCTTCAGCACTTGGGGGAAAGAAAAATGCACCAAAAATAAACCAGTCAAAGTCCAGGCAAAAAACGATAGACTCTAATACAGACGTCCTGTGCAGTAGTGTTGGTAGCAGCGGCAATAGAACAGTTGAAGCCCGGATGATCAACTCTATCTCCACCAAGACTGAAGATCCTTTATTTAATGGCCCTAATACAACCGATATGGGTATTGAAATTTTAAACACTTTGATGGAAGGATTTGAGTCCAGACTGGATGATCTAATGGAGATTTTTGTTAAGAAACTTGATGTCTTATGGAAGAAAATGTCTAAGATAAAAACTGTGGCAGCAAACACAAATAGTGGTGGGGACGGGGAAATTGCTCTGCACCCAGTATCTAATGGTCAAACAAATGGTCAAACAAATTGTAATGCTGCTTCGCAATCCCGAAGCGCAGTTGACCACATGGCGCCACCCCAAGCTGCCTTCTGCAAATCATGTGGGAATAGGGGGGCTTCCCTAGCAAAAAGCGATGATCATATTAATAGAAGCAGCAGGTTGACAATAGGGAAGGATGGTATGGGTACTCACAAGGGGGGCAACAATCAAGGCAGGTCGCCTAAAAAAGGCTTAAGGCCAGTTAACGGCACCAACGATGTGAATAGAGATCTCAGTAAGTATGGTTCTAATTTTAATTCGGATGTTTTACATCTCCCACCAGCCTCCGCCCCATATGTGCTTGTCCTAATTGGCGTCCCTGCGCTTATAGAGGGACAGAGAGAGTCCTGGTCTGATCTCCAAAACAAGTCGGTAGACTGGCTTCATAAACACAAACATTTTTATCCGCATAGGATGGAGGAAATAATCATGGCCAGGAGAGTAGGGTGAGTCGGACCATCAAATAAATGTATAGATGCGGATTGCATTGTTTTAAACTTTAGAAGGCCCCAACAGGTCTGTCACCTTCTATCCATTACAGATGAATCAATGAAATATTAGCACACTTCCTCTGGGTTACTTCTATAAGCCATCCTTAACTCCAAACAGAAGCTCTGAAATAGATATGCCCCTATCGAATGGTTTTCATATCCGCTCTGGTCTGGATACACAAGATTGACCATTAGACATGGTACCTAATGTAGAAGCCAATGATACGCCAATCTTAAACGTATCAATTAGATCTAATCGCTCCCCAGAGAGGATAAACTCAGTAAAAAGTGGCAACGGAGTTACCCTGAGTGTATTGAGCTGGAATGTGGCAGGTCTACATTCAAAACTTGATACTATAGACTGGATAAACATGATTAGGGAATATGACATCGTCATGTTCCCTGGAAACCTTGGCCACAGAAGAACTAAACATCGAGGGGTTCCATTGTTTCAGTGTGCTATCCCAAACACCCAGGATGGGGAGACCATCGGGAGGACTGTTTATAGGGATTAATGTGGCTGCTGGGGGAAGCTTTAAGGTAATCCCATCCTAGAGCTTAGATTATCAGGTAGTACTGCATAAAAGAGGGATTCATTTCCATTTGATACATTTTTATACTAATGATTTTCAGTCAGTTCCAAACAAGAGTTTTATAAAGCTTTTTGACTTTATTTCAGATTTGGAGAATCAGTCCAATAATGGGAATCTTTTGGGTATTTTAGTGGGGGGTGATTTTAATGCTAAAATTCTCGGTATACACCCTGAAAAGGGAACGGCCTATTATGGACAATCGACAAATAGAGGTAGAGAACTTGACCGGTTTATAAGATCCCATAATTTGTCCAATGTTATGGACCTGGTCGCAGAGTCAACCACGAACAATCATCCAACCTATAGGGGAAGGGGTTGTAGTTCTATCATAGATTTCATTTTCGTATGCCCTCTGATAGAAAAAACAGCTGGTATCTGCTGAAGTTGTACCCTCTGACTATGGAAATCATTATCCCATTAAGATATCGATACACACTGCCCATAGGCCAATTTTTCAGACCGAATGTGGGGCCACAAACCTAATGGTGTCAACTGATAATTTAAGATTGTGTTGGAAGGGGGTCGATAACTCCGAAATTTTCAGGAAAGTGGCAGGGGACAAAATGCCTCTGATTGTTTCTTGCCTTTCATTAGAATTACCACCGGTACAGATAATTGGGGATTTTGGGAAGATCTATCAGACAATCAAATCCCTCCTCTCTAGACCGTCGCCTCAAGTGGCACCCATCCCCAGGTGGTTCCACAGTGAATGCACACAAGCAAACAGGAATTTACGCAGGGCACTTTCAGCCACTCCGAGGTGTATAAAAGAAGTTAAACTGGCCAGAAAGAAGTATATTGAGGTAATCAGAGATAGGAAGAAGGATCTCCTGAGTGAACGATGGTATAAAATGTCTGAGGCTGCTAGCCACAAAAAGGGTAACATCTGTTGGGCGGCAGTCAGGGAGGTCCGTTCTATGGGCCAGTCCTCAACGCCGATTAGCTGTAATATCACCAGCGATGCATGGGTTGAACATTTTTCAGGTATTTACGCCCCTCCACTTCCATGTGAGGCAACCTTTAATCCAGGTAGCCCGGTACCCATAGAAATGAGCATTTTAGAACTTGTGGAAGCCATTAACCAGAGCCTAGGTAATAAGGCGCCGGGCCCAGACGGGGTCCCTATTGATTTAATTAAGTGGAACCCAGACTTCTGGGCCCTTTGCTTTTGAATGTTTTTAATAATTTAACTTTGACAAAAATACCCGAGACTTGGGCCACAAGTATAATAGTCCCGGTTTTGTAGAAAGGAGATAGATCTCTTCAGTGCAATTATAGACCTATTTCTCTAATAGAAAATACTCTTAAAATTTTAGGAAGAGTCCTGTAGAACAAACTGGTGGGATGGACAGAAGCAAATGCCATCTAGGACCCATGCCAGCTCGGATTTAGGGGCAAGGTTGGAACGATTGAACAATGTCTAAACCTAAACTTAATTGTCGGAAAATATACTATTGCAAGGAGGACCCCTATCTACATGGCTTTTAGGGACCTGTCCACAGCCTTTGATCTAGTGAACAGGTAAAAGCTGTGGGCAATCCTTTCAGCAGGAGGGTTGGATGAAACACTGGTACATTTTTTAGTATATTTACACAGAGACCTCCAGGCTCAAGTAAGGATTGGGATGGAAGGAGAGGTTTCAGGGACCATTGAAATTGTTTGGGGGGTCAGACAAGGATGTGTGTTGCCCCCCCTGCTTTTTATTATATATATTAATTGGCTGAACACCACTCTGAAAACGGCTACTCAAGATGTCCCATACATTAATAAAGAGCCCATCCCCGTGCTTATTTACGCAGATGATGCGGTTCTTATAGGCCGCACTCCAAATTCCCTGCGTTTTCTTGTCCAAAATTTTAACAATTATATGGATGAGTTAGACCTGCGGGTACATTTTAAGAAATCCTTTCCTTCCAGGGAAGCGTGAAATAGGCTCGATCACAATAGACGATCAAAAATTGACTTCTGTAAGATCTTTTCTTTACTTAGGTCTGGCCTTTGCTGCGAACGGTGCCTGGAGTGAGCATTTAGCTTACCCCAGGAGCAAGTTCTCAAAGGCCACCAATTAAATTTTAAGTCTACCCTGCCCTAAGACCACGGGTGCTCGTTTAGCAGTACAGAAAATATACAAACTTCAGTGCACCCCGGTGGCTACATTCGGTGCCGAGATCTGGGGAACGGCCAACTGCTCAGCAATACAGAAGGTTTTGCAGGAAACTACTGAGCACCCCAATCTCAACCCCCCAATATATATGTCACAAGGAGCTCAACATCAATTTTATAACTGATTTTATTCGGGCACGACCGGCACTTATGTGGGTATCAGTGTGGAAGAACGAAGCGGCATTCTTGACACAGCAGATTATTAAGGATTGTTTACATTGCGATGAAGGCTTAGAAATCCCATGGCTAAGCGGTGTGCTCAGAAGCTTGCTCAGCGTAAATAGAGAAAATGTCTTCCTGGATCCCATATTAGCAGAATCAGTTCCAAAAGAACTGCAAAATGCTTTGTACTCCCTATATAATAACGAGCGGGATGTGATGGAGTCTAGGAAACAAATTGTGCGAAATTATATGGCTATTGAACAGCACTGTTATACGCTTCATATGTATTTGACCTTACCGATGAGCCATTGTTTCGATTAAGAGCTATCACAATCCGATTTGCACTTTGTTTTCCACTGGGTTATAGCCCAAATTTTAACCAAAATTTGTACTCTTGTGACGGGAGGAGTGAGCAAACTATTATGCATTTTATATTCTTCTGTAAATATTATCTTAAATACTCTAAACCGTTTTTTTATCTATATTTTAACAAGAGAAGACCAATTACTTTGGAGGTGGCGTATCGTTGCATATTAGACTTAGATGTTGTTGAATTGATTTTCCGCACTGGCAGTTTTCTTAAAACTGCAATAAGGGCGCGTAGGTCTATGATGGATCCCTGATCATATATGACATAATCTGTGAACTGTTTTAACAATTGTATATATTAACATGATGGTCGTCTTTGCACCAGGCACTTTGGATATATGTATATGGAATTTTAATCTTTGTATCAATTATTGTGATGTATTTACGTTTTTGTGCTTTTATGGGTACTATTGTATCCGAATAAAGTTGAACTGAACTGAACTTAACTGAAGTGATAACTTTCAATTGGGAGCGGGGAGGACTGTTGAAGTTTGTGTCTAAAGTACTATATCTTTAATGGTAAAGTCGGATTTTAAATCCCATTTTGTAAATTCCACCTTTAGAAAGTTGGCATTTACTTGTTCCAACCATTTGGTTCCTGCAGCCTGTATCTTGGGTCACATGACTAGGTGGAGCTGCAGTTGGTCTTTGTATCTTTCTCCCAGACAGTGAGACAAATGAGTATTAGTGTTGGTATGATAGGCTGTCTCTGATTTTATTAGGGGGTGGTGTTGTCACCTACCACACTTACACATCACAACGGATTTGTCTGAGCATACTCACAAAGGGTTTGTCACTAGTCAAATGTAACCCCAGACACACTGGGACAGGGCTGGCAGGGAGGAAATTCTAAATGCCTCTGGGTGGTGAAAACCTCCAGAACCTACTCCTGCTTCAAAGTGGGTACTAGGTTTAAATATTGAAGAACCAGACCCAACTCTTCAGTACATTTCTGTATCTGTGGAATTCTCAGAAGTACTGCTGCTTCTCTGCTGCTGCCTGTTTGAAAGTACTGGACCTGCCTCTTGATTCTAGGACTAAAAGTGTGACTCCAAGTGCTAGTTCTCTGGCCTCCTATCAGAGCCTGAGGAACGGAAAGGCTCCAGCCACCTTGATCCCAGCAACTGGACCATGTCTACTGTGAGTTTTGCTACCCCAGTCTATGACCCTTGGAGGTGGACTTGAAGGTGCTCTGCCAGACCATCTTTGGTCATGTGGGCAAAAATGGTGCAGCAAGACACATTTTCTCACAACTCCTCTTCTGACCAGCCTGATGCAGATAATTTGCATTGCAGCACCCAGTCTTCTCTGAACCACTGCTGTGCCATGTCTCCTTGACGCAGACCTTCGCATCACATGCCCAACGTAGACGACATCCTCAATGATAACGCAGGACTCCGCATGGCAGCCCTGCAGCTATTTTGGAACAGCAGGTGTGTGACGCATCTTTGATGCAGGACATTAAACTCCAAGCACTCAGTCGAAGGCATCCTTGACGATGACACAGAACTATGTATCACAGCATCACAGCTCCAGGGAACTGCCTCAGCACAACCCATCTTCAAAGCGGTATCTCACAATGCTCTGCAACCTGGATTTAAGTTAAATCATTTAGGGCCAGATGTAGGAGCCAAAATACCGGTCGGTAACAGCCAATTTCGGCCGTTACCGACCGGTATTAAGTTTTTGGCATGTAGGGGCCCTATTTTACCGATTCGGTAAATTTACCGAATCGGTAAATTTACCGAATCGGTAAAATACTGAATCAGTATTTTTACCGATTCAGTAATTTTGAGATGTAGGTGGGACTCTTCTGAGTCCCACAGGCCTTACCGAATCGGTATTTTACCACCCAATCCAATTGGGTGGTAAAATACCGATTCCAGGTGTGCATGCACTTGTGTGCATGCACACCTATGGCATGTGACAGACAGACATGCCCTTAGGGCATGTCTGTGTGCCACATGTCACACATGCCTGAATTCGGGGTGCTAGAGGGTGTCAAAGTGACACCCCCTGCACCCTTGCAACATTCGGTATTTACCGAATCGGTAAATACCGATTCGGTAATGCCCATTCATTCCTATGGGCTTCAATGCCCGTAGGAATCAATGGGCATTACCGAATCGGTATTTACCGATTCGGTAAATACCGATTCTTACAGAATCGGTAATTCAATTACCGATTCTACCTAAATCTCCCCCCTTCTATTTTACCGATTCATAAATACTGAATCGATAAAATTCGGTATTTATGAATCGGTAAAATATTCTTGCCTACATCTGGCCCTTAATGTACTTTGTTCAGCAGGCTTAGCTTAGACTCTGTAACCTGCCCACGCTCCATCTTGGTCAGCCTGAATTTATAACTTGGTCCAGGTCTGGCGTCTCCAGATAAATACAGTGAGTGGTTTGTGCTTTTTGGCACTATTTTCACTTAAATCTTCAAAGATGCTTATCTCTAGTTCTACTTATTGGCTTTTTGTCAGTTGTCATTTTGGTGTTACATAATTTATTACAGTTTGCTCGATGTTTCTAAGTTGGTGTGGGATTTTTTTGTGTTGTGTTTTCACTTTATTAGTGTTTGAAGTGCTGCATAAATACTTCACATATGGCCTGCAAATTAAGCCTGACTGCTTTGTGCCAAAAGGTTTAGCACAGGTTCAGTTGGGGTTATCTCGTGACCTCATCCTGACAGAGATTATGGCTGCTGCTTGATTAGGGTTTCATAACTGTTAGACCAAGAATCCTTGATGTGGTTTTCCCACTTACATTTTGCCTTCAGACCTCCTGTTTGATGACTTATATTTTGCAGCAAAGTTTACATCTGCTAACCAGTGAAGTGCCTTAAAACATGGTGGAATTAACTTGTACCCAACTGGCATATTTAATTTACTTGCACGTCCATTGTAAAGTGGCACTACCTGTGGCCAGGACCTGTGAATTAAATGCTAATAGTGTGCTTGCAACACTGATTGTGCCACTCACTTAAGTAGCACTTTAAGCATGTCTCAGGTCTGTCATGGCAGCCTGTGTGTGTAGTTTTTAACTTTCAGTTCAACCCGGCAAAATAAACTTATTACCAGGTCTGAACCTTCCTTTTATTACATACAGGTCACCTGCTAGATTAGGCCCTGAACAGCCCAAATGGCAGGATGCAATGTATTTGAAAAGTAGGGCACGTGCGTTTAAGTTTTACATGTCCTGGTAGTGTAAAATTCTTAAATTAGTTTATCACTATCGCAAGGCCTATCTCGCTCATATGATAACATTGGAGATACCTTTAGACATCCAGTAGACTTTAAAGTGTAAATGGGAACATAAAACCAGTTCATGTTTGGTGTCTGGAATTGCAATGAGAAATGATAATGTATGGTGAAGTCAGATTTTACATTTCAATTTAGAAAATAAAATTTTTAGGAATTTGGCATTTTTGTGGCGTATTCACTTGGAGCATACAGCCTGTCTATGGGCCACATGAGCGGGTGTGGTTGGCAATTGGGCTTTGCATGCTCCTCTTATGTGGGTTTTTGGGTTTATAGTTGTAAAGAGTGGAAAGTTAATTAATTTTAATGAACTAATATTCAGAGCCTGATTATGATGTCGGTCAGAGCGACACGTTAGTGGAATGGAACCACCCAATTATAAGTCAGCGGTTCCATTTATAGTATTAGGATCCGACCTTTCTTTGGGGTGTTGGAAACATCAATTTCTCTATTGCAGCTTGTGCAGTGGCTTCTAACGGGCTGCAGCACAAGCTTTAAAACAAAAATGGATGTTTTGAAACATCCCTGCACCATGCGGTGCCTGCCACATGGAGGAGGGATATTTAAGGGGGCACCATAAATGCACCCTACAATCCTACAGCAGAGGGTCGGGCGAAGTGGCCCCCTAGTCACTTTCTGCCTGCCTTTTCCTGGTGGAGCTGGGGCTGGCTCCGCCATCTATTGAGATACAGTCCCAAACGCCATCCCAACGGGCTACATGAGCCCGTCCGAAGCGGAGATTTCCCTTGTAGCTTTACCTCTGACCGCCGGTATCATAATACTGACGGAAACCTATGATGCCGGGCGTAAAGCTTCGACTAGCTTTCAGATGACTTTCCTCCCAACATCATAATAAGGGCCTCAGTTTTTAATTAATAATATTTGTGTTATTGATAATTTATTATCTGAATTGTGCAATGATTTTTTTTTAAAGGATTTAGATGTGGGTTGTGGGTTGTGTATGGATATGGTTTGAAGAGTGAATTCATTGTAACAATAAATAATCTTTGAATTAATATTAATTATTACATTGATTATTAATTATGTCAATTGTGTAAATAATTTTATGTTAGATTTTATGAGTGTGTTGTTTTAAAGTTCCGTTTTAGGTGCAGGTTGTGCGTTTTGTGGGGTTATAGGGTGGGAAGTAACTAAATTAAATGTGTGTAATAAATATGTTTTGTTGATTAATAATTTCTAAATAGAAATATTTATTTTTTCTGATAGTTATTTTTGTATTGTATTTATAATAATATTTGTAGTTATTTGTGATATGTATTTAACATTGTATCAAGTTTCTATATTATTATTTTATTTTAAATATATTGTTAGTTTTTTGTACATATTTATATTTTTTCTTCATTCACTTTGTTTTTGAATTTTTTTTGTTTAAGATATTTTGTTTGTTTTTAATGTTGCACTGACTGGAGTGGAACAAGTAATCTTAAAACCCCACACAATCCAACACTTTCCCTACTATTGTACTGACTGGAGTGGGAATAGTACATTTTACCTCTCTTCATTCCAGCACTTTCCCTACTGTTGCATTTATTGGAGTGGGAATAGTAGTCAAGTCAAGTCAAGTCAGAGAATTTATATAGCGCACTACATACCCAGAGGGTCTCAAGGCGCTAAGGAGGGGAAGGAGGATTACTTGTCAAATATCCACGTTTTAAGTTGTTTTCTGAAAGCTAGGTGGTTCTGGGTAAGGCGAAGGTAAGTGGGGAGTGAGTTCCATGTTTTAGCAGCCAAGTAAGAGAAGGATCTGCCTCCCATGGTGGTCTTGTTGATGCGAGGTACAGTGGCGAGGGCTTGGCTGGAGGAGCGTAGTTGGCGGGAGGGGGTGTAGAAGGACAGTCTTGAGTTGAGGCATTCTGGTCCGATGTCGTAGAGTGATTTGTGTGCGTGGGTTAGCAGTCGGAAAGTGATTCTCTTATTGACGGGTAGCCAGTGGAGGTCTTTCAGGTGACCAGAGATGTGTTCGTTGCGTGGGATGTCTAATATGATTCTGGCTGAGGCGTTTTGGATTCGTTGGAGTTTCTTTTGGAGTTTAGCGGTAGTGCCTGCGTAGAGGGTGTTTCCGTAGTCCAGTCGGCTCGTGACCAGAGCATGGGTGACTGTTTTCCTGGTTTCGGTGGGGATCCAGGGAAATGTTTTTTTGAGCATGCGAAGAATGTTGAAGCAGGATGAGGATACGGCGCTGACTTGTCTGTTCATTGAAAGTGAAGAATCCAGGATAACGCCTAGGTTCCGTGCGTGGTCTGTCGGAATGGGTGCTTTTCCAAGGGCTTCCGGCCACCAAGAGTCGTCCCATGCAGAGGGGGATGTACCTAGGATGAGGACTTCTGTTTTATCTGAGTTCAGTTTCAGACGGCTGTGTTTCATCCATTCAGCAACTTCTTTCATTCCTTCGTGTAGGTTAGTTTTGGCGGTGCTGGGGTCCTTGGTGAGAGAAAGGATCAGTTGAGTGTCATCCGCGTAAGAGATGATGTTGAGGTTGTGTTGGCGGGCGATGGTCGCGAGGGGGCTCATGTATACGTTGAAGAGGGTGGGACTGAGAGAGGATCCTTGTGGTACGCCACAGATGACTTCGGTGGCCTCGGACTTGAATGGTGGAAGGCGGACTCTCTGGGTTCTTCCGGTGAGGAACGAGGTGATCCATTCAAGTGCTTTTCCATGTATTCCGATGTTGCTGAGGCGTTGTAAAAGGGTGCTGTGGCAGACTGTGTCAAATGCTGCAGAGAGGTCGAGGAGGATGAGGGCGGCTGTGTCTCCATTGTCCAGTAGAGTTTGAATGTCGTCTGTTGCTGCGATGAGGGCGGTCTCAGTGCTGTGTTTTGCTCGGAAGCCAGATTGTGAGGAGTCGAGGGATTTGTTGGCTTCGAGGAAAGCGGCGAGCTGGTTGTTGACAGCTTTCTCGATTACTTTGGCCGGGAATGGAAGGAGCGAGATGGGGCGGTAATTTTTGAGTTCGGTGGGGTCCGCTGTGGGTTTTTTGATGAGGGGCGGTGAGTTCAGCGTGTTTCCAGTTTTCCGGAAAGGTGGCGGAGTTGAAGGAGCAGTTGATGACGTCTCGGAGGTGCGGTGCTATGACGGAGTCTGCTTTGTTGAAGATGTGGTGAGGGCATGGGTCTGTGGGGGATCCTGAGTGGATGGAGTTCATCAGGCAGATGGTGTCCTCAGTGGAGATTGGGTTCCAGTTGTTAAGGGTGTTCGCGGGGGGAGAGTGTTCAGCATGTGGTTGGGTGGGTTGGGCTCCGGGTTGGTTGTTGAAGCTGTTGTGGATGTCTGCAATCTTGTTGTGGAAGAATGAGGCTAGGGAGTCGCAGAGGGCTTGAGAGGGGGTGATGTCGTTGGAGTTGGCCGAGGGGTTGGAAAACTCCTTGACGATGTTGAAAAGTTCCTTGCTGTTGTGGGCGTTGTTGTCAAGTCGATCCTTGAATGCTGTTTTCTTGGCCTTTCGGATTAGTTGGTGGTGAGTGCGGGTGGCGTTTTTGAAGGTGTCCTTGGTGCTGGTGGTTGGGTCTTTTTTCCAAGCTTTTTCAAGGGTGCGGCAGAGTTTCTTGGACTTCTTAAGATCATCGTTGAACCATGAGGCCTTCTTGTTGCCAGGTTTGCTTTGACGTTTTTTCAGTGGTGCTAAGGTGTTGGCGGTGTTGGATAACCATAGGGTGAAGTTGGCGGCGGCTAGGTTTGGGTCCGAGGAGTGGGCTGGGGTGTTTAGAAAGAGCGATGAGGAGATCTGGTCGGTGGTGATTTTGTCCAGTTTCTTTGCAGAGTTGGTTGCAGGTGGTTGGTGGGTTTGGGCTTGTTGTAGGTGAAGTGAACGCAGCTGTGGTCAGTCCAGAGGAGATCCGTAGTGTGGCTGAAGGAGACATGATTGCTGGAGGTGAAGATGGGGTTGAGTGTGTGACCTGCGATGTGGGTGGGGGAAGTGACCAGCTCTTTAAGTCCGAGGTTGGCGAGGTTGTCCAGGAGGGTGGTGGTGTTGCAGTCGTTGATCTTTTCAAGGTGAAAGTTGAGGTCTCCCAGAAGGATGTATTCTTTGGAGGGGAGCGCGTGTGGAGTGATGAAGTCCGTGATGTCTTCACTGAATTTTGCGCGGGGTCCTGGTGGTCTGTAGAGGAGGGTGCCTCTGAGTGTGGTTTTGGGGTCGATGTGGATCTGGAAGTGAAGGTGTTCGGAGTTGGCGAGGTTGGCGTCAGAGCTGGTTGAGATGCGGATTGATTTCTTATGGACGATAGCGATTCCTCCTCCTGTGTGGCTGGTACGGTCTTTGCGAGTGATCTTATAGTCTTCAGGGATGGCAATGGTGATGTCTGGTGCGGAGGAAGCGTTCATCCATGTTTCCGTTAGGAAGGCAATGTCTGGAGAAATGGTGTCTAGTAGATTCCATAGGTCAATGGCGTGTCTGTGGACCGAGCGGGTGTTGAGAAGGATGCATTGTAGGTGGTTGGGGTCGGGAGTCAGTGGTGTGGTCGTAGCGGAGATGTTGTTGGTGCCGCTGAATTTGCAGGAGTAGCAGGAGAAAGGTCCATGGGTTTGTCCAGGGGCGGCTTGGACGCAGTTGGGGGCGCGACCGGGGTTAAGGGCTAGGAGGGTGGCGGCATCGTAGGTAATGCGGGAGGGCTGGGCAGCGCGAGGGGCAGGGGTTCTGGCGCTGGGCGCGATCCATGCGCCGACGGGCGTAGACGGGCTTACCTTTGGCGCACCTTCGGCGCGGGTTGGGCGCGGTCGCTGTGCGTGAACGCTGCGCGCGGGAGTAACTGTCATATATGGAGGGTGGGGGGGAGGGGCGAGGGCGTCTCAGCTGGGAGGCGGGGCGGGCTCGAGACTACCACAACAACAACAAAATGGAGGCGGAGGAGTACAGAGAACGCGCTGAAAACACCGTTCAAAACAGCGTAAATATTACCCAGAGATTCAGGCACAGCTCAGCGGCGATCAGGCAGGCAGCAGGCAGATACAACAGAGTATAAATTAATGCAGAGCGGCAATGAGGCTGAAATCGGCAATTAATGCAGTGCGCAATGAGGCTGAAATTGGCTATTTGCAAGCAGCAGGCAGCAGATTAAAAAAAGCAGTAATGTGAAGCAGCGCTAGCAATAGCACAACGATACCAATATCCTCGAGGGACACAGGGGAGCGACCACTCAACTCGGGGAGAGGAGCGAGTTGTACATTTTTGTACATAGTACATTTTACCCTTCCGCTATCCAACACTTGCCCTACTGTTGTAAGGACTGGAGTTGGAATGGTAAATTTTAGCCCTCTGAAATCCACCACTTCCCCTATTGTTGCACTTATTGGAGGGGAATAGTAAATGTTACTTCCCCGCAATCCAACACTTTCCCTACTGTTGTACTGACTCAAGTGGGAATCATACATTTTACCCCTAAGCTATCCAAAACTTTCCCTACTGTTGTACTGACTCGGATGGGAATATTACATTTTACCTCTCCAGAATCCAACACTTTCCTTACTATTGTACTGATTGGAGTGGGAATAGTACGTTAGCCCACCACAATCCAACACTTTCCCTACAGTTGCACTGCCTGGAGTGGGAATAGTACATTTTACTCCTCCGCAATCTAATACTTTCCCTACTGTTGTACTAATTGGAGTGGGATTAATACATTTTACCCCTGTGCACTCCAACAATTTCCCTACTGTTGTACTGGCTGGAGGAAAATGTGTACATTTTACCCAGTTTAATAATTTTTGCATTGCATGAAGTGGGAGTACACGTTTTTTATATATGTAGAGTAATAGCTTGCGTAGTTTTGTAAAAGATTGTTGTGGGACACCCTCTTTGATAAGCCCTTCTCACCCCCTGGTAGATTGGCATGAGCAGCAAGGCTTATCTTCAAGGCAGTGTGTAAAGTATTTGCAACCACACTCCCAGTGACACAGTGATAACACCACAAATGGACACCACAATGATGTATGAAAGTAGAAGTATCTTTATCAAGAAGAAAAATACGGTAAGACCAAATGATATAAATCCAACATATGCGTATTCGTAATCTTTCACTTGGACGGTTATTAGGCCAAAAAACACAGGTTCTTGCGGTATTAATGAGCAGTGCAGGATGTTCAAATGCAGTCCTAATGCAATGCTATGCAGTTCGTATTCTCAGACCAATTCAGTTTGTAATAATGTAAGAATAATGCAACACTCAATGCAAGTAATCAGGAAGTTCGTAAAGGAAGAATAATGCAATCCTCAATGCACGTAATCAGGCAGTTCGTAATGCAAGTGTAACACACTCCTTAATGTAAGTAATAATCAGTTTGTAATGCGAGAATAATTCAATCCTCTATGCACAAAATCAGGCAGTTCATAGTGCAAGTATAATGCACTCCTCAATGCAAGTAATAAGGCAGTTCATAATGCAGGTATAATGCACTCCTCATTGCAAGTAATAAGGCAGTTCGTAATGCGAGAATAATTCAATCGTCAATGCACATAATCAGGCAGTTCGTAATGCAAGTATAACACACTCCTCAATGCAAGTAATGAGGCAGTTTGTAATGCGAGAATAACTCAATCCTCAATGCACATAATCAGGCAGTTTGTAATGCAAGTATAAGCACTCCTCAATACAAGTAATAATGCAGTTCGTAATGCGGGTTTTCTGCCAGGAATGCGATGTGCCCGCTCTATGGCGCAAAAAGAGAGAAAAGGAGGAGGACGAAAGAATATCCTTGAGCTACCGTGCCAAGAAGACCACTGCATCCTGAATCTCTGCCCCCTCCAGTAGTCCAATCAGGCACACATTATTTCATCTAGGGTGGCCCAACTCCACTCTATCTTGAAGGTATCTGATTCGGGTGTCAGACACATTCTACTGCTTCTCCAGGAAATCAGTTGCCAGTTTTAATTCTGTAACATCCTGCTCCACTGCAGTAACTTGGTCTCCTAACTTCCAATGATCCGTATGCAGAAGCGTAAGATCCAATACAGCCTTGTCCACTTTGGATTCAATAGACTCCCTGGTTCGTTCTATGGCATGCAAGATGACATCCAAACGGTCATGCGTGGCTTCCTGTTGTGTAAATGGTTGCGTCAAATCCATATCTGTTGAGCCAGCAACTTGCAAGGAGGTCCATGACCCAGTACCTTTAGTGTGGGCCATTGTTCCAGCCAATTTCTTTAGTGCACAACAGAAGGTGCGACACTCCCAGCAGATCAAAGCAGTATAGTTGGAAAGATTTCCCTATTCACTGTGCAGTACTTAATGAAAGAACCAGCAGGAGAAGCCCCTACAGTCCCTCCACTCACATTGCCAGCTGTTGTGGTTTAGTTGTACCCCTCAAATGCAATACCCTCCACATTCCATCTTCAGCACCCGCATCCCCAACCTCCTGCAACAATGCAACTCTTTCCGATCAGTCCCTCTGGCGATCTCTGTCCCAAGCAACAGTGTCATCAATACTATCAGGCCTCAGCCCGACTGCTCCCGAGGTCACAATCAGGTCCTGAAGTGGCTGTGCGGCCCACTTCTTCCCATACCAAGAAGAGCTGCAAACAATGTCTACCACAGCACGCATGAAGGCCCTTGCAAGCATTACTCCTCCAAGTATTTCAAGCAGGCCACACACTGCTCCCACAGCCATGGTCAGACCGCATTGTCACCCTTCTCTTGACCTCACCAATCAGCACTGCTGGCAGCGACACTTTCCTTCCTTCACGCAGAGGTGCGATATGGGGCCCATCGGCAACCACTGTTTGCACTTCCCAATGCATGTCGCATCAACAGCAAGAGCAGGTCCAGATCGGGCCACTCCCAGAGGTAAGGTCAGTAGCAGTGTCTCCCATCACTTCTCTCACTTGGGCTGCACCACCACTAGTCTTTACTGCTGGGCAGGTGCCCCCATCCACATTGCCTGGTCCTTGTGACAGACCAGGCCCCAATGCCGGGCACTCCCAAGGCCTCAGGATGCAGTGCCACTCACCCTGTCTCACATTTGGTGGTCTCCTCGTAGCATCATCCACAGGTTTTCATCTCCACTCTGAGTGGTGCGATGTGCACTTCCTCTGTTGCCGGTGACTTCTCAAGCAGAGGCCACAACTGCCTCACAGGTGGGTCAGCAGGCTCCACCCGGGACGCACATCTCCAGCTGTGGTCTGATATCTGGTTATAAATGTTTAGGCAATTGCCACCCTACAGGTATCTTCGCACAAATCGGTTTCTGGGGGCTTGCACATTGATCCACCGTGGTTCCACACTGTG
This sequence comes from Lissotriton vulgaris, assembly GCF_964263255.1. Taxonomy (NCBI): domain Eukaryota; kingdom Metazoa; phylum Chordata; class Amphibia; order Caudata; family Salamandridae; genus Lissotriton; species Lissotriton vulgaris. The sequence continues at coordinate 267,724,986 of NC_141695.1, forward strand.
GATCTTATGTCTGTGCCAGAGAAATTTATCGGATGAAGGGGATGAGTGGCAGAGCGAGCTCAGAACACTTCCGCCATGTTGCCCCTGCAAGCCACAAACCCGGTCCATCATACATCCTTACTGAAGAGATGAGTCTGAGAGTCCAATATTCATACTTCATGCCAGCATTGAATTAGGAGAAGGTCCTAGAGATTTTTGCTCCTAGACCTCAGGGTCGTTTGGAATTCCTCCCCCCCCCCCCCCTGCTCTGGCCCCAGCTTGTCTGGTGGCACAACAGACTGGTGCATACAACCTTTGTGAAGGTGCAGCAGCAGAGCCTTTGTGATGTGTAAGTGTGATAGATGACAGCCCCTCCCACAATCGACTCGGAGATGTCCCATCCTGCCAACACCTATTCCTCCTTTATCTCAGTGTCTGGGAGAAATAGACAAATACCAACTGCCAGCTACACTTACAGCTGCAGGCAACAAATGTCTGGGACAAGAAAATGCCAACTTTCTAAAGGTTTCGGAGGTTTCGGAATTGTAACTGAAAATCCAACTTTTAAATTGCAACTTATTAGACACCAAACTGATCATTTCTACTTGCTCCAAATTGAAAGATATGAACTTATTCCATGTAAAGAGTAACCCATTGTTATCCTAAGGGAGAATTTGGCCTTCAGTATTGAAAAACAAATTAAGATTTTTTTCACTACCAAGACATTTCAAAGTTAAAATACTTGCCCAGCGGTTTAAATGCACTGCACCCTGCACTATAGGTTGTTTAGGGCCTACCCTAGGGATATTAAAAGGATGGTCTAACCTAGTAAAGGTTTACATTACCAGATCGAAATGGCAGTTAAACTGCACACACAGACTGCAATGATAGGCTAGAGACATATTTGAATGGGTGGTACAATTAATGCTGAAGCCCCACTTGTAACATTTAATTTACAGACCCTGAGTAAACGAAGTGCAAATTTACTAGTGACAAATAAGTAAAATAAATCTGCCAATTGGGTGTGAGCCAATGTTACAATGATTTATGGAGTGAGCACACACACTTTGGCGCTTTTTAGCAGTGGTAAAGTGCACAGAGCCCTATGGCCAACAAAAACAAGATTAGCAAATTGGAGGAGTGAGGCAAATGTTTTGGGGGAAGACCACCGAAAGGCTGACAGGTAAACAGTATTTAAATCTATTTTATTAAGGGTGAGGTAATTATAGTGAAAAGGAGTGTGCATCCTATTCACAATTGGATTTGTACTTTATCAATAGCATTCCAGTACATAATCCTATGAGACAATTCAATATGTGAAATGTTAAGATAAGTTAATAAATGTTTCCTACTTAACATCTGTTAACATCTGTTTCAAGAAGGATTTATATTTGTGTGCTACGTTCAAACAAAGTTTTAATCTAGAAAGCCAAAAAGGAAACCCGTCATGACTGCACATGTCACATCTTCATGTAATTGCAAAACGTTCTGTCCATATTAGAGGCAAGAATGACATACCAGCCCCTATGTGCCGTAATAGATTATAATCCCCACGTGCTACTTTTACCAGATGATGAATCTGTTGACCAAAAATGCACTAATTATTTCCCAATAAAAAATCACCCGCTCTGTATGACGTAGAATTTTTTTTTATATTCTAACGTATGTGATGCCGTGAGGTATCAAGAAAATGTCGCCCCTGTAGTATCTGAGGATGTCCAAGAGTTTTTGAAAATGAGGAGGAATCCATTGTCATGTTTGTGCAGAAATCGAATTGTTTTAGATGAGGGTTGATCAGAAGCTTTCGAGGATACTAGTTGCCAGTGTGCTGTTTTCAGGTACAACCTTTCTAAAACAATTCACACCACATGTTTGCAAAAAAATAAAGACCCCGTGGTTTCATACAATTACCAGTGTTAACTTGAAATGTTGTAGGACGTCACCCTTGTTGTTGCCGAAACGCGAGAGCGCATCACAGTTAAAAGTACATAACATGGTGAGAATTCGCAACATGCCATGCAAAATAAGAGATCGCCCTTGAACTATTATAATAGCAGGGAAATTTGTCTTTGTGAAATATTAAATTGAACTTCCCTAAATTATGTGAAAGACAAAAATAGTTCCGAATAGGTCATCAGGAATAGCTGCAAACAGGTGTTCATTTCAACGCTCGGCAGGTGTAACAATACCTGTGCTTTTAGGAAAGGTAAATTTCGTGACCCTGCGCGTGATTCACACCGTTTATTTCCAGGGAGTATGTGACTTGCAGGAACATTCATGAGTCGGCCGCACCCAAACCTGGAGCGTCTCGTTTATTCACAGACAGAGTTGTGCAAATGTGCCCAAGTGATGCCTCGGTGAATTATGTCAGGATATATAAGCCGCAGTGCTTTGGACGTGCCCACTTGCAGCCAGACTCTGAGAGGAAACTTTGACCGCAGCTGAATTGAAAGCAGGTATGTGTCAATATCTATTCTTTGATTTGTATTTTGGGTTACTTATAAAAGATGCAGGTACTTCGAACTATAATTTGTAGACCTAACCATTTACTGTGCTGTGCCCAATACATTGTTTAAATCACTATATATAAATATTGATATAGGTTCTGGGTACCCAGGGGCAGCAGACACTGCTCCTGCTACCAACACATTCATACATCAAGCTAGTCCGGAAGATACAGATATCTTGAAGACTCGCATTTACTCTCTGTACACTTCACTTCAAGTTCACGTAACTATGCTGGGATAAAAAAGGGGACTTCGAGGGTGCAATGGTGAGACAAGGAGATCATCTTGTATTCATTGGAGATACAGTTTGCATGGTCTCACATCTGCTACTCCCCTACAATTGGTTATTAAATGTCCATGATCTCTTGTTCATAACACTCTTCTAGGCGCTTAACAACCAATCTGACTAGGCCATTCACAATGTCGACATCTCACAATTCTTCCCATTCTGAGCCTTTTTCCTTTTTACCTAAAAGGGGACAAGTGAAACTCCATGTCCCAGAATGTAAAGTGGAGTTAGCTATGGTCTGGGCAGGCGAGAGAATTCATACATAAAACAGCCATCGTTTCACCATGACAAGTGATGCAGATGTTCCCTTTCTTATCAGTTTATCTTAAGATCGTTGAAAGATAAGGCACTTTCTATTTCATCATATTTTCTTTACCTATTTTGCCCACCTCTCTTTACTTCTGCAGACGGCCTCCTGTGTACTGTACCTTTCCTTAAGAATAACGCTGGACTGCTATGTACAGATGTGCTCATCAGTGTCTGCATTGCTAGGTTGAATCTTCCTCTAAAGGAGAAGCGAGTGAGAGACGGGCTCCTGCAATGATTAGAATGTAAATTAAGGTGGACCGTTAATTACCACATTTCATGACGAAGAAAAGATATCTAAAGCAGAAAACAGAAGAAATCGTTTTGATTATACTGAAGGAAGTTCTCGAAACTTTGTAAAATTGTTACCAGTAATATAAAGCGAGAAAAACCCTTGGAACATGTAGTTATTATGACCATGGGCCCATCAAAGTGATCAACGGCCTAACGTTTGTGCAATGCATTGGGTAAAAGCGGTCACAATTTGTTCACCCACATTTTACTAAGTGCTTTGTTGTTTTGCAAACTAACATATGTTGAAACGTATTGGTTCACAAAATTCTGATTCCTAAGTTGTCATAATTTGACCTTCTTCATTAATATGCATCAGGTTGGTTGTAACTTGCAACCCATTTCAAATCGCTGCCATCACATGGATCGTGGACTGCCGGGATCAGCAAATCACTGTCTCTGATTGCTTTTAATTAAAGAAATCAATTTTTTTTATACGTCCGGTCTACCTTTAACTGAAATGTACAGAGAGCAAATATGGGACTTGGAGACATCTTTATTTTCCTGCCTAAGTTGATGCCTGAATTTACTGTCAGCAAGAGCAGTGTCGGGGTATCATCTGCTGCCGCTGGGTACCCGGAACTGAGATACATATTTGCTATATTAATGTAAACAATGTTTTTGGGCACAGTTAATGATAAGGTCTACAACTCCTTAAATGAAAACAGGGTGCACTTAAAAAACTGAAAAAGAACAACGTCTAAAGCCTTTTACAGGTGAGCAGCAGACCCAGGAACCACTGCCTACTCCCAAAAATGCTTATTATAACATTGACAAAGAGGAACGTGCTTTTAGGGGACCCCTTCATGTTTGCTAGTGTGATACCACCTTCTGTGAGGTATCAGTAACCAATAAATGATTTGCAACCACAATTGCTGTCGTAAACCACAGGTAAGTACCTTAATAAATCACAAATTTAAGGGGACGCCCTAAACATGCCCTTTTCAATTTGTGATTTGGTAAGTAGTTGGAGTTTTGAACATACACAAATGCTATTTTGAGGTCACAAAGGTTCCGATTTAGGCCGGTCAGAGTCTTTTTTACCACCCAAATAGGTTTGACCATAAGGCCCAAAATCATAAACACCTACTATTTATTACTTAATATCAAATTCTTCTATGCCAATGTAATCGATCAATACAGAACAAACTGTAAAGTGACTGCATGATCACCAACCTAATGGGTGTAATCATTGAAGGAAAATGACACTTGCAAAAGGAAATGATGAAACAGAAGCCACTAAAATAAGGAACAGGCCATATGGCTGATTTGAGCAAAAAAGCAGCCTCACAGGCATAGTAAAGGAAATTAGCAACGGAACCAACCCTAAAATGCCTTCACATTACATAAAGATTGCACAACTCACTAAATCAATCTATTCATGAAACATCCCTATAAGGACTCTAAAAGACATAGATCACTCTTTCAAATTATCAGATATTTTGCCAACCCTGTCTCATAACCTGTCATCTAGGAGCAAAGGATCATAGTGATCATCGCCCTCAAAAAATTACAATGAGTGTGCAAGGTGCAAATCCAAACCGGCCAATGGAGCATCCTAACTCCATACATATTGTAAATAACAAAAGGATCAAATGCAAAACTTACTAACCAGAATGACTGTTGGCTTTGGTGAAGGCGCTTTCAAATGACAGGCCCAAAAGCAACAATCAGCTAGGAAAACTTCACTAAACTATTAGGAGAATCTCACTCAGCAAATGAAGGGCCACAATCAATGACAAGAGAGAAGCCTTGACATGGGGATCCCCCCACATCTCAAATCATGCTAGCCAATCACCTCTCCACCTTACAAAATAGGCAAATTCAATGCCTTAACCCCTTCACTGCGGCGGCTATTCCGCCGCAGTGCTAAGGGGGCGGGGCGGAAATGCGGCGGGCGCATGCTGGTGACGGAACCGCTCCGTCACCAGCTTCGGTTGCGCTGTGCTTACGACGGAGCGGTTCCGTCATGCCCCCGCCCGCTCAATAGAACGCTCAGCGCAGGCGCGGAATTCGCGCCGCTCAGAAGCGTCGGGCGGGCCATGACGGAACCGCTCCGTCATCAGCACAGCGCCACCGCAGCTGATGACGGAGCGGTACCGTCATCAGCAGGGGAGGGGTTAAGAAAGCAATAAATAGATCACTGCCTATCTGACCCTGATAATAATGCCCCAGAGGAGTTCAGACAAATAAAAGTGACCAAGAAAAACGTAATCTGTCAATCAAACAGGAAATCAGTGTAGACGCTCCTTGGCAAATTACTCCATGATATCAAAAAAAACAACAGAACAAGATTCTGGCACACTGGAAACAGATTACAGAATCCCACAGTTCACAGAGTTAGCTCTCACTTGACAAAAAAAGCCTGGGTAAGTTTTCTGTGTCATTATTTTAATACAGAATACTCCAGCAGTACAAACAAAGAGAAGATAATGGGTTATACAAACACAGAAACACAGGAGAAACTTATGATCTAAAAATGCTCAGACAACATTAACAAATGCAATTACGACCACACAGATTGCAAACAGGAAGCCCAAAGAAAGGAGGGAAGGAGCACCAGGTCCAAAATCCCCCCCAATTCTGTTTAAACTAGACCCAGATTACTGGGCAGAAACATTAAAACCAGTATTTGAGAACATTCTTCACACACACACAATCCCAGCTTTCTGGAGGGGTTAATCATTTCCCCAATCCACAAGACATGTGACAAGAATGAAGCAAAAAATGATAGGCTGGTCACCTTAACAGACAACAACGCAAAATATTGTGTTGGGCTCATTCCAGAAGAACTAACAGATTGGGCATCACAAAAGATAGACATACCCCTTAATCAAACAGGTTTTAGCAAGCACATGGAGACAACCACAAACATATTAACTCTTTCCCTGTTGATAGACGCTATATAAGATGACAAACTACCAGTATACTCCTGCTTCATTGATTAACCTCATGCGCGCTAGCGGAATTCTGCTCGCACGCTGAGATTTTGTAAATCGCATGTTACGTGACGAGCTGGGCTCGTCATCAGCGTGCGAGGAGGCTACGCCAGGACGAGCCCAGCTTGTCATCAGTGTGGAAGGGGTTAATCCTCAGCCTGTGATCACACGGACAGAGAGAAGCTGTGGGACAAACTCACTAAAAGAAATATTCCGTCCAGTCTTTTGAATCAGCTGATTCTTTTACACATTGATACTTGGGTCCAAGCGAAGCTTGCAGGCGGCGACCATCTATCAATAAAGATTTCAACCCCAAAGGGGCTGATACAAGGCAGCGTACTAGTCCTGACTTTGTCCATTCTCTTTTTGCCAGATGTATCAAACAAATGGGACAAGTGTAATTCCCATGCTCTAAAGATGGTCGGTCTTTCCCTTTTGAAGCTGTTATACCCTGATGACCTTGTGGCCATCAGCTTCCAAATCTTACTGGACACCACCAAAAGTTATTCTGATGAAAATGGGCTGAAAATAAACATAGACATATCTAAAAGCATGGAATTGAACCAAAAAAACTAATCTTAAAATGTCACTGGCATCTGACAGACAACAGGTAGAAAAAGTCAATGAACATAAATATGTGGGGTTCACAAAAGATAGCAAAGGTGCATTTACGGCTCAAAAAGAGGCATTAAAAAGAAGAGGAATTACAATGGCAGTAGCAAAAAAAATTTGCAAGAACAAAATTGTTGGTCCAAAATGTATTCCCCTGATCCAGGTGGTACAGGCAAAAGTCTTTCCAACTACCACCTATGGGAGCAAGTGTATGAGAGGTCGGGATGCTATCACGCAGGATGGTATAGTAACGTAAGCATTTGGAATGATTTTTAACTTACCAAAATGCACATCACCTGCTCAAATTAGACTGGAATTCTGATTGCAGTTGTAACAATGAGCACGCAGAGCAGCTTATGTCAAAAGCTGGTATATGATCAAGAGAGCTAAGAATGGCTCACTAAATTCTCATCTATGAATCAATTGCTGTCTAACTATACCAGTGCAGTGAAATCCTATTTGCAGGAGTTAATGGAAAGGGGCGACCACTCGGTCCCCCCGAACGTATGGCGGAGTGCCTCGATCCCCCCGGGAAGCCATTTTTGGGCGGGAGGCGCGTCTCGGCTGGTATGCCCGAAGCGGCGTAGCCGGGGCGCGCCTTTTCCCGCCCTAGAGTGGGCTGGCCTAGACACCGACGTAGCCAGCCCCGCCCTAGGGGCAGGCAGGGGCGGGTTCTCGCCCGCCCTGAAGACGGATAAAAAGAGACGCAAGACCAGAAGACGTCCTCTTGTTCTTGTGCTCCGAAGCTGCACCTCCTCGCTACCCGTGAGCTCGGGACAGAACGAAGAGCCAATTTTGAGCGTTTTGATCTTTTTCTTTGTCTTCTAGATACTTCGTCGGAGAAATGCCAAAGAAAGTCGCAAAGAGGATGACGACCGACCAGATGGTGCGGGCCCTTTGCAAAGAGGTGTCCGACATAAAGAAACAGTTGGCGAAACGGGACGGGGAGGAGGGTTCGGGCCCTGCGCCGGCTGGAGGGAGACCTAAGAGGCCGAGAAGGGTTCCAGCCGGTGGAGACGTCCCGGTCCCCTCTGTACCGCTCGAGGCGCCGACCCCAGTACCAATGGAGGGGAATCCAATCCCCGTTGTCGTCACCCCGACATCCAAAGAAGACATGCCCCCCGAGCTGGCAGCACTGCTAGCAGCTTGGTTGGGGGATAGTAGTGATGGCACCACGGCTGCCGAGGCACAGGCGCTGATAAAAGGGCTTCGTGAGAAGAGAGATGCAGCCAAAGTGACTGCGCCGTTGGCGGGAATAGACAAGCCGCAAGCGGCCGAAGCTGCGTCCGGTGCAGGTAAGCGGCCATTGCCGATTGCAAGGGACGAGTCAGCACCCTCTCGTAGAGAGAGATTGGGACAACATGTGCCTTTAGCTATAAAAGAAAAGATCTGGGCTGGGGAGTACGTGAATATTTTCTCCTTGCTTGTTGATCATTATGAGGTGGAGCATGTTAAAAGTCAGAAGGACCTAATGCATCCGAGTGTTTGGCGCGCAAAAATGGCCGCCTTTAAGGTAAATGAGAATATTGGCAACTGGGGCAATGCGTGGGGTATTTTTACATCGATTTTGGGGGAACGTAGGCCCGAGTTGCTTTCTGAATTTCCCATTTATCAATCACGAATTATGGGTTACTCGACAGCGTATCAAGGTAACCATTGGTTTCGTTATGACAATCTGTTCAGGAAAGAAAAGGAACATAACAAGGGTTTGACTTGGGATTGTTACGATTCTATAACATGGGATAAAATGAAAGAATCAGGAATGTTAAAGATGCCATTGGTTGGGAGCAATGTTGTAGATTACTCCCGCCAAAATGTGGGGACGCCCTTTCGACCAAGTACGAGCACCGACGATCAGTCGAGGCCCGCAGGCAATACAGGGAGGAAGGGTTTCTGCTTTAATTTCAACAAAGGGAAATGTACCAGACCTCCGGGATCGTGTAAATTCAAACATGAGTGTAGTACGTGTGGGTCGTCCCATCCTGAGTCATCGTGTAGAGCCAGAACGGGTGAGAATGGGGGTAAGGGAGGCGCCAAACAGGTCTAAACTAGTCCGAGGGGCGCCTTTCCCAACCCCGATTGATACCTTGGCAATGATTCCCTGGCTCAGTGAATACCCGGATCGTACTTCTGCTGGGGTGCTGCGGAACGGTTTTTCACATGGTTTCCGCATCCCGGTAGGGGACTTTCAGGGTGTAGGGATTTGCAAAAATCAACTTTCTGTTTTACAACATACATCTGTGGTGCAAGAAAAAATTCAGAAAGAGGTCAGCCGGGGACGGGTCGCTGGCCCGTTTAGTGTACTCCCGGTACCGGATTTTGTTTGTTCTCCGTTAGGGGTGGTCCCCAAGAAGGACCCAGGTGAGTTTCGTTTGATCCATAATTTGTCTGCTCCACACGGCCTTTCGGTGAACGACGCAATTGATCCAGAAGTTTGTTCGGTGCGATACGCATCGTTTGATGAGGCAGTAGCCATCTTGAATCGCCTGGGGCCCGGGACGTTGATGGCGAAATCAGATATCGAGTCAGCGTTCCGGTTGCTCCCGGTACACCCAGACGATCAGCGTCTTTTGGGATTCGGGTTCCAGGGGTCATTTTACATGGATAGGTGTATGCCAATGGGATGCTCTATATCATGTGCTTATTTTGAGCAATTCAGTACTTTTCTGCAATGGGTGTTCACGAAGAAAACGGGTTTCCGAAATGTAATGCACTACCTTGACGATTTTTTGTTCCTTGGTCCCGCCGGAAATCCCGAATGTGCTCAGGCCTTAGCTGAATTCTGTGTGTTGATGGGTCATTTTGGCGTGCCATTGGCACCGGGTAAAACTATGGGTCCCACGACTTGCCTCGAGTTTTTGGGGATCGAGTTGGACTCAAGGGAGGGGTGTTTCCGTTTACCAGCTAGCAAAGTGTTAAAATTCAGGGCAGCCCTCCAAGTATGTTTGAATGCATCTAAGGTTACACTGCATCAGTTGCAACAATTAGTGGGAAAGTTGAACTTTGCCTTGAGGGTGATCCCAATGGCTCGCCCTTTTTCCCGCTCAATTGCCCAAGCGATGGTTGGCCTAAAGGAGGGTCATCATCGCACGAGGTTATCGGCTGAGGTCCGCCAGGACATGCGGATTTGGTTAGCATTTTTGGCGGACTTCAATGGCCGAGTCGTCTGGAACAAGCCAGCCGTGTCCTCAGAAGAGCTTGGGCTATGGACAGATTCAGCAGGAAGCATAGGCTTTGGCGCCATCTTCGGCACAAAGTGGTCTGCTCAAAGGTGGCCCCTATGGTGGCACGAGAAGGGGCTAACGAGTAATATTGCTTTCCTTGAACTATTTCCCATTCTGGTGGCCCTGAGAACCTGGCCAGAAGGGTTCAGAGATCATTCTGTCGTGTTCTGGTCCGACAATATGACCGTGGTAGAATGTATCAATAGTCAGGCAGCCCATTGTAAATTGATTTTGAGGCTGCTCAAAGAAATTGTCCTACTGTGTATGCAACTGAACGTGGTATTCAGAGCAAAACATGTCCCAGGGGTGATGAATCAGGCTGCTGATGCACTGTCTCGTTTTCACATGCAGGCTTTCTCGGGTTTCCTTCCTTCAGCGGACCCGGAGCCGGCACCCTTCCCCGAAGCTCTCTGGTCTCTCAGTGCCCCGAACTTCGTCACCTCGTGGGAGAGAGTCTAGCACCCAGGACAAGGAAGGCATATGAAGGGGCGTTCCAGGCCTATTTAGCCTTTTTGGGGGCAGAGAGAGGGGGACTTTGGGGTCAGGAAGAGTGGGTTGTACTTTTTCTGATGTCCTTACGTAGGGCTGGGAAATCGGTGGCTACGGCCCAAAGGCATCGTGCCGCCATTTCTTTTGTTGCCAGGGCCCATGGCATCCTGGACCCAACAGCGTCTTTTACAGTACAGAAAGCGCTGCGTGGGTGGCAACGCCTAGAGGGTCGCAGAGTAGACGTTAGACGACCGATAGGTTTAGACAGGTTGTCCCAGTTACTGGCCACACTCCCTAACACATGCTCGTCCCCTTTCGAGACCTGTTTGTTCCGGACTGCATTTACGCTGGCATTTCACGGGGCTATGAGAGTTAGTGAGCTAGTTGCAAGGAACAAACAGGATGTGACGGGGGGCTTGTGCAGGGAACATGTTCAGATCAGGGGTGATGCGATGATTGTCTCCTTTCTCAGGTCCAAGACTGACCAAGATGGGAGAGGGGACTGCACGATCATTCGCGGGAACCCCGAGTCATCCATGTGTCCGGTACAGTGCTTAGAAGATTACCTAGCACGAAGGGTGGCATCATGGGGGGGGACATTGTTGAGGCATGCAGACGCCACCCCGCTGACGAGGTTTCAGTTTCAGCGGGTGCTTGCAATGGCCATTGCCGCAGCGGGCTTGGACCCGGGCGAATTTGGGACCCATTCCTTTCGAATAGGGGCTGCCACTGAAGCTACAGCCAGGGGTCTTAATGTGGAACAAGTGAAACGTGTGGGGCGCTGGTCCTCCAATTGTTATAAGAGGTATGTGCGATTGCACATGTTGTGAAGCTGTAATCATGTACTCACGCTTCTTGTCTTTTGTTTGTTTTCAGTTGCGCAAGCCTACGCGGCAGGGCGGACTGTGCAGTCGACCCAACACCCGGCCAGCGGTCGCACGTCACCGGCTGTGAGGAAGGAGGTGTGGGTCGTGGGCCACTCATTCGTGAGACGGGCCGCAGACGTATTCAAAGCAGGTGACATGATTCACGTACCTGGGGAATACGGGTACAGAGTGTCCTTCTACGGAAGGGGCGGTCTCTGTATTGACCAGTTTCAGGAATTTTTTGAGGGTTTGTTAGAGCGGATGAGGTCACCGCCGTCCATAGTCATAGTGCATTTGGGGGGCAATGATTTGGTCACCACCGGTAGACGACTTCTCCTGGAGGCTATGCTATCCACAGTAAGTTGGTTAGCGAGGAGAGTTCCGGGGTGCATAATTGCGTGGTCTCATATGATCCCACGAAAAGTGTGGCGGGGGGCTATCTCGATCCCTGCTTTGAATCATTCTGTTAGAAAATTGAATAACAAAGTGAGTAGGTTGTTCCGTTCCAAGACATTGCATTCGATCTCGCATAGTTGTATTAATGATGACAGTATGTATCTGGGGGATGGTGTGCATTTGTCGAGGGTGGGGAATGAGTTACTCATAGGTGACTTCTTAGCTTGGTTAAAATCGTTAAAACATGACCTTTAGGTAGGAGTTTTGTGGGGGGTCCGGATAGCCGGTCAACTATCCGGACCTGTGGCGGTAAGGTCATGATCGGTGAGCACTAATTGGTAGATCCCTATGAGTGGGCGTCACCCAACACGGATGGGAGCGCTCGGGAGAGGTGGCCATTGGCCCCTCAATGGGGAGGCGGTCCCGTCTAAGGGCGGGTCGCCGGAAGTAAAGGAAAGGCGGTCAAGGCCCCTTCCTTTGTAGGAGGGGTTACAGCCCCCTCCTGGGGGAATTTCCCGGGGCCAGTGTCATCTGCGACGGCAGATGCGGTAAGTTGTGTGGGGTGGGGGGAAGGTCCACGATACCTTCGAGATACCACACACAAGTCTTCGAACGACCTTTAAATGGCGTCGAGTCTTAAGTGCCCCCGTCAAGTCAAGGGAAATTGTTAGTAGTTGCACTTGAGGTAAGCCTCTGTGCTGTCGCCCCTCCCAAGTGGGAGGGGTAAGTCTGGTTAGGGATCTTGACACCGGTTATGACCTTGCTGTTGGCCCTTAAACGTTAGGATGTACAATTTCAGTGTTTCTAGAGAATGTTTTTGTAGGATGCTAGTTCGGCTAGGAGAACCTCTGTATTAGAGAATATGTTAAGGTTAGCCAAACATCGCAATGTGATAATGAAATTGTACATAACATGAAACGTTTAATGTTTTAATTTTTTGTTTTAATAAATACGGCCGGGAGGGTCACTCCCTCCCACATCCAAAAACTTTAAGAACTGTTTCCGGTTTCCCTCCTTTTGGGGATTGTGTTGAGAGGGGGTGGCGGGTATCTCAGCCATATGGAAAGGGGCGACCACTCGGTCCCCCCGAACGTATGGCGGAGTGCCTCGATCCCCCCGGGAAGCCATTTTTGGGCGGGAGGCGCGTCTCGGCTGGTATGCCCGAAGCGGCGTAGCCGGGGCGCGCCTTTTCCCGCCCTAGAGTGGGCTGGCCTAGACACCGACGTAGCCAGCCCCGCCCTAGGGGCAGGCAGGGGCGGGTTCTCGCCCGCCCTGAAGACGGATAAAAAGAGACGCAAGACCAGAAGACGTCCTCTTGTTCTTGTGCTCCGAAGCTGCACCTCCTCGCTACCCGTGAGCTCGGGACAGAACGAAGAGCCAATTTTGACCCACCCACCAGCCCCTGAGGACAGCAAGTCGTTGTGCAATAAAGTGAATTTTATAAGTATGTTTTCCGTTTTGTTTACAGGCTATGAAAGTATCAGTTTGTTGTTGATCATAATAGAGTATGGTGATTATCGTGTAAGTTGTTACGATTAAAATGATTTGATGTAAGTATCGCATTTTAAACATATTCTTTCGGTCGTAGCGACCAATGTTTTCTTAGGTTTGATTAAGAATTGTCGTATTTATTTTTTGGTAGGCGGTAAGGTCATGATCGGTGAGCACTAATTGGTAGATCCCTATGAGTGGGCGTCACCCAACACGGATGGGAGCGCTCGGGAGAGGTGGCCATTGGCCCCTCAATGGGGAGGCGGTCCCGTCTAAGGGCGGGTCGCCGGAAGTAAAGGAAAGGCGGTCAAGGCCCCTTCCTTTGTAGGAGGGGTTACAGCCCCCTCCTGGGGGAATTTCCCGGGGCCAGTGTCATCTGCGACGGCAGATGCGGTAAGTTGTGTGGGGTGGGGGGAAGGTCCACGATACCTTCGAGATACCACACACAAGTCTTCGAACGACCTTTAAATGGCGTCGAGTCTTAAGTGCCCCCGTCAAGTCAAGGGAAATTGTTAGTAGTTGCACTTGAGGTAAGCCTCTGTGCTGTCGCCCCTCCCAAGTGGGAGGGGTAAGTCTGGTTAGGGATCTTGACACCGGTTATGACCTTGCTGTTGGCCCTTAAACGTTAGGATGTACAATTTCAGTGTTTCTAGAGAATGTTTTTGTAGGATGCTAGTTCGGCTAGGAGAACCTCTGTATTAGAGAATATGTTAAGGTTAGCCAAACATCGCAATGTGATAATGAAATTGTACATAACATGAAACGTTTAATGTTTTAATTTTTTGTTTTAATAAATACGGCCGGGAGGGTCACTCCCTCCCACATCCAAAAACTTTAAGAACTGTTTCCGGTTTCCCTCCTTTTGGGGATTGTGTTGAGAGGGGGTGGCGGGTATCTCAGCCATATAGAAAAACTAGGCTTATATATGGACTTTTGGAGGAATAAGGAGCATACAACAGCTTCAAACAACCTGTCACAGCAAGTGTTAAAAGGGTTTCCTTGGCAAAGGATGAAGCTCTGCTGTCTGGGAGAGTGCACAAATCGTTTACTCTGCACAGCTACCCCAAGGGATTTCCACAACCTTAGCTAGGTGCAGGGTTCAACACAAGAACTAAAGAAAAAAATCGATGGCACCGGCTTGGCCTCCTTCCATCTTTGCTCCACCTACCACCATAGAAACACCATCAGACAACATTTAGTTGCAGTTTGTGTGGGGCAGCCAAAGAGGATATGATTCAGTTGCTATGCATATGTGGAGAACTTGTACATGAATACAGATTTCCCTTTAATGCCAAGGGATTAAAAACTTGAAGTCAAGCAGTGAAAGCATGCTTTGCTGGCAGATATGTTCCATTAAACTGCTGCCTTGTACTGTTCCTGAGCATTGCTGAAAAAAACTCAACACCAGTAGCAATAGATTGACAACCAATAAATAATTATGTATATTTCTCTTGGCCAGAATACTGACACCACAAGAGTGCAAAATACCTTGGAAAGGAGAAATATTTAAGACTATGGGGCGTATTCACAAGGAGCTATTGCTGAATTAACTGCACTTTATTGCGGCCAAAGTAATGATAAATTTACCCCACCATTCACAAGCAGGTGCTAACAGCCCACAGCACCACTTTTCCCGCGATAGCAGCCGCAAAAAACATTGCCACAGAGGACCCCCGCAACTATTGTTAATGAGATGCAGAGTAGGCGTTTCCATGCAAAAAGCCACAACAACACCACACCTCAACATTCATAACGACCAGCCAGCTCGGCGATAAGAACACAAAACACATGATAAGGCGCATTAGCAGCAGGAATTTTACACCTGCTCTGACCTTGTGTAAAGTTGGACGGCAGCCTGCTCCACAATAGGGAGCCCTGTCCAGGGCATCATCGGAAGAGCAACAGATGACATGGAGCAACTGAACATGCATTATGGACACCCAAGAGGGCTACAACACCCACCCAACACCCCCCTGGACCACCACAGGGGCAGCACAGACAATTACAGCACCCCATCATAATTTCCGTTTCTACACCCACGCATAGGACCCCGATGCGCAGGACACATTCCTGTGCTGTTTTGTGATGCCCAATCTGGTAGTTCTTCTGGAATGAGCCCAACACAGTTGCGTGAGATCCAGTGCGCCTGACATACCCCGGCCCGCTGGACCACAACCCCATCAGGCCCGACCCTATGCAGCCAGGCCACACCGATCAGCATCCGACACTGGCATGTGTCATGGAGCGCCCACCACGTGTCAGTGTAAGCTCAAAGCCCGAGACTCTCTTCGATCAGTGAAGCTTAGTGCCATATGTGCTTCTTGTGACAGATCCTGCCACAAACCCTGTCCAAAGCCATCCGGTGAGCCCTGCTGCCACAAACCCTGTCCAACGCCATCTGGCGAGCCGTGCTGCCACAAATCCTGTCCAACGCCATCCAGCGAACTGTGGATGAGGGACCAGGACAACCCTGCAGACCAGTAAGTTTCACATCCAGGACCTAGTTGCGAATAATGATTGGCAGAGTCCACACCAGTGAACTCATGAAGGGAAATAAGCGGAAGATGCGTCTCAGTCTGGACAAAAGCCGGATCACAGTCACGGAGGTGACCGGGCACGTGGTGCCACTTAACCTGAACTACACAGGCCCGACATTCATAGACACTTTCTGGTCAAACAGTGGTGGCATCTGAGCGTATGGACTATGGGGCAGTTTTCACCCCCATGTAGCTGATACGGAATTGTGCTGACAACATGCTGTCACATTCCACTCCCCCATTTTTTGCTTTCAGATAAATTCAAACCTTTCAGCGTCTAGCCCTGGAGGACACCTTCCACTGTCCCCCGAAACAACATAGACCTCCGACTATGATGGTGAGCTGCTCAGGTCGCATGGCCCATCTGACTGCACCGCAAGTCAGCGTCCCGTGGTTGGGTGCCTGGGTCACAGCGCATCTAGGGCCAACAACTCTTTTCTGGTGAAGTCCGGGAACCCTTCTCTGGAAACATAGGCTGGCCCCTGAGGCGTAGGCCTTGGGGTCATTAACGTTATGACTCGGTGGCCTTGTGCTGTATGCATCCTCTGGGCCCAAATGTGTCCCACCAGGGCTCACATGATTACAGACCAACCCAGACAACACATTACCGCAGTAGGCCCTTGCCACCACTGCAAGAACCACCTCCAAACCCCATCTGCCAGAGTTGCAGCGGTGGTCCTGACAGACTTCTGGGTTGCTCAGGCCTGTTTTGGATGCCATCATCGACCTGATTCCCTGCTCAGCACTCCAGGTGCCAGTGACTCAGTGCACTGCAGGACATTGTCCGTTGCTGCTGGTGTTTTGTGCTGTGGAGCGGTTGCGCAGGTATGTCACCACGAACAGTGTGGGGACCCTGAAACTTTAATAGTGAGGATGATGCAGGACTGACACACCCCACTGCATCTGCATCCGGAGTGTATCTAAGGGACACAATTCGAGACTTTTACTGCACATGAGCACACTCATCTCTAGTGTCCACATCCCAGTGCACTGCAACTCACAGGCATTTCTGTTTGCATGTCAGCTGTCCTCTGGACTTCATCCACCTCACCCCAGGCTGCTCAGCACTTGTCTCTGTATTGCATGTGTTTTCTGTATCCATTGCACTGGTGTCCAATGTCCGAGTGGTTGCCAACATCAGACATTCCGTGCGGGTTGGCTTATATTCACCCCACACACATCCAGCACAGGTGTCACTACATGTGGCCCTGCCAATAAAGGGGCCAGTCGCATGTGCCCGTAGAAAGTTCTACATGATCTCTGCGTGTGTCCCTGTGGACTTGTAGTATGCATTTGGGCCCTGGGCCCTATGACTTTACATTTTGCTGTGTACATCGGATGCAGACATGTCACCGGAGGCAGTGGGTTGGGGTTTGGACATGTAGATTTGTCATCACTGCTACCGGCTCTGTCAGCTGTAGTGGGCATGTTTGTGTGCATGTGCAGAGCCAGTTGTGTCCTCCGTTCTGCAGTGGTGGCTATGCGTGTAGTTCCACGTCGTTGTCAATGTGGGTGTGCTGTTTGTGCTATGTGTGTGTGCTGCCGTGTGCCAAGGAGATGCGAGACATGATACTGGGTGTTTGTTGGTGTGCTCTGCCTCATTGTGCATGTATGCCAATGTGCCCATCTCCCTACTCCTTGCCCGTCTCCACATTGATGGCTGTTGGCTGGGTTTCCTCCAACTCCTCCGGTAGCACTGGACTGCCACCTCCTGTCGCCATTGCTGCCTTCCTGTTGGCAGCGGTTTGGTGCGTGGTTTAGGTTGTCACACTATGCAGTTGCCTATAGGACTCCTGGATTCTCCTCCCCTTCTCCCTGAATGCATTACAGGTGGTCTGCTTGTGGGTCAGTTGCTGGTAGTAATCTGTCACCTCTGTGATGCTGGTCTTGTTTTCCTGCAGTCTGCACCCTGTTTTACTCTCCCTCATCTCCTTAGCCTTCCCCGACCCTGTTGTTCATTGCTGGTAGTCTGTGGGGGTTGTGGAGTTCAAGTTGGGATCTGCGCTGGGTCAGGGTGCATCCATGTTGCTACGTGCTTTGTCTCTGGTGTATTTTTACCTGGCTTTTCATGGTGCATTATCCAACCAGACAGGTGGGATTTGTAGGATTGTGGCTGGTTTTCGCTACTTTTTGTACCGCAGTTGGCCTCTTCGCTTGTTTTTTGCATTCGCGTATCACATATTTGTGGTGTGACGTTGATTTTCACGCGGATATTTGCAGCGTTGTCTGGTGTCTATTGCATGCTACCGCCTTGTTGTGAATTCCATGTTGACGCAGGGTTATTTTCCCACGATAGGCTACGATGTTGAAAGTTGCGTACACTAATCTTGTAGTGGTTATCAGACCTTGTGAATATACCCCTAAATCCTGCTGACTTTACACATTGACTTTTGCAGCCCACACAGAATCTTATGCTCTTACGGACTCTTAACCTCAAATATTCTAGCTGCTAACAGCAGGTTTTACTTCTGAAGAATCATTTTTACTTGTTTCTGCTTGTGCTATCTGTATTATGTGTTTATATGCTGTCAACTTTGCACATTTGTTCTTGCCGTCCATACAGTACTTTGTGGTAATAGTCTAAATGATGCAGACTTTGCACATTGTTTTTTGAAGCCTATACAGAATCGTATGGCCTTACAGTTAATTAGCCCAAATAATCTAGTAGCTAATAGCAGGTTTTACTTCTGATAAATAATTTTGAACTGTTTCTGCTCTTGCATCTGCATAATACGTTTTTAAGCTGCTGACTCTGCACATTGGTTCTTGCTGCCTACACATTATTTTGTGGTCCAATGTTTTTTTTTGTTTTTTTTATTTGCATCAAGTGGACAAAAAAATAGAAAAGCCATGATAAACAAAATTAGTCTACAAAGATTTCAGAAAGAGCAAAAAAATTAACATTAAACATTCCATAAATCATAGGCAATAGAGAGGTCATACAATAAGAGAAGAAAAAATCAAGAATTGAAAATATACTGTTATTGGACCATAAATAAACCCCAAATTCTGTCAATTTTTTGTTTAGCCTGTAGGCTCCTTGAAGCAGCAAAGGCAATCTCCATATTATATGTTTCCTTAACCAGGCTCCACCATTCCATAATTGTTGGTGGATTTTTTTTAATCGAAGCTCTGGCAATAGTAAGTCTTGCACAGGTAACTAAAATATTCAACAAATCACTAAATACACTACTACCCCCGCATATACCCACCAACACATCAATTGATGAAAATAGAATAGGATGACCAAGTCCATCCCAATATTCACTAAGATGAGGGCAAGAAAAGAACATGTGAACAATATCAGCACCACTTAGATCACATTTAGGGCATTTCGTACGCTCACTATAATTATATTCATTGCCCATTTAAGAATTCTCTCGGGGGTATGGGATAGTTGACATTCAGTTTTAAATATTTGCAGTTTAAGACTAGAAGATTGAACTTATACATTTATGCTTTTAGGAGATATAGTAATTAGATCAGATGGTACAATCAAAGCCAATTTCCTGTTCCATTTCTCAGTTAATGTTGTGATGTCACTAGTGTTAAAGCCAGAAAAAATCTTATATCCTATGCTAATCATGGCTTTGTCTGCTTTTCTATAGATACAATCCCATACCTCAGAATCTAATACCATGGTAAGCTCTAATTTCTTCACTAGATAGTCTTTAATCTGATAACATTTAAACCTATAGTGTATGTTGGAGTTATAGACACTAACTCCTAGACTGGGGCACTCCAAATTCACACGAAAACACTGTTTTCTCGTTGCATTATTTACTTTTAATTGCAGTTCATATTGTTTTCAATTTTAGATTCATAGATAAACGTTTGCTGTTGATATGTATTTCTCCAACATAATCACATCTTATGCTGTCGCACAATAGTTGAATTCATCCAAAGTTTTCAACATCTCACAATACCCAATGCATTTCGGGTCAAACCATAGCCAAGACCCTTCGTCGGGGGTCTACATCAGGGAAAACAAACAGGACCAAATTAGTCACCCTGCTTGATAAACCAAAAATAGTAAACACATGGCTGAAACTAACACTCGCGCAGAAAATGGAAAAAGGAAAAGAAAGAGTGCCTTCAGAGCCCAATACTGCCCAAACTTCAACTGTGAATAAATCGGCAAAATGCATAAATCAACGAGCTCAAGGAAGCTCCACCATGTGAAAGGTGAGAAAGTCTTACGCGTTACCGGTGGGCTAGAATATACACACGCTCAGAAACAGCTCACAAGAGAAGGAACTTACAGGTTTAAACGCGCTAAGACGCTTCTGTGGGAGTCTGCTCAATACCCATCGTCTAACAAGTTGTAGGCTAATAGGGAAACTGCATGTCACGTGATCGCGGTAGTGACCAATCACGTTGTAGCTTAACGGTCACATGTACTGAGTACAGAGGCATCAAAATAAACATAAAAAACAGACGCTTAGCGCATGCAATAGAAGAACATAAACAAAACCCAAGAAGGCTTAAGTCATAGCAAAAATACAGAACTAAACAATATAATTTGCGAAATTTTAAGGCAATTGAACAAGTTCATGAAGGAGCCCAGGAATTAAAAAACAAGTCGATGCATCATAAGACCCACGCATATTCTATGCGGTCGTTCAACCCAATGGGCTGGGCTGAGTTCAGTTTTTTCATCCAAAAATATTCTGCTTTAAGTCTTTGTTTGACTGGATCCATGTCAGGGCGCTGATGGATGACTTCAAGAACCGTGAATTTTAACTGTGATATTTGGTGATGACATTCATTCCAATGGCATGATATAGCTGACTTGAGGTTGCTAAGCCTAATATTGCTTTTATGTTCTGTGATTCTAACTTTAACTTTCCGCTCCGTTTGGCCAACATAAACCTTGCCACATGGGCATTTTATCAGGTATATACAATTCGAGGTGTCACAGTTGCCAGAATGTTCAAGTTGAATGGGAAAACCTTTGGTGGGGTGCATCAAAGTTTTGCCACAGATGACATTATTACAGTGGATACAGTTAAAACATTTAGTCATTCCCTTCCAGTTCTTTTTCTCTTTGTTGGGAGTGTTGAGCAATTCCTTCAGGTTTTTAGATCTTTGGTAGGCAAAAGTTACTCGATCACTGTATATATTCTTCAAGTCTGGCTCATTTTCTACCAAGTGCCAATGCTTATTGATAATTCTTTTGATTTTGGAAGCATCAGTGGAATATTTCAATACGCACACTGTTTTTTGCATGGTCGATTTGATTTTAGGTGTCAATAACTCAATTCTGTTGATTTTATCAACTTTAGAAGAGGCTTGTATAAGAACGTCATTAGGATACCCTCGTTTTTTGTACTTGACTGATTGTTGCAAGATTGCTTGTTTCGCTTGTTCTCCATCAGAGGTTATACGTTTTAGTCGAGTATACTGCGAAAATGGCAAGTGTTTTTTCAGTGGTTCAGGATGAAAGCTTTGGAAAAGCAAGCTTGAGTTTCTATCCGTGGGTTTTTGGAACACGCTAGTTGTGATCTCATGATTGGCAATATTGACGAATACATCCAAATAAGATATTGAATCCTGGGATATTGTGTGCGTAAATTTAATCCTTTCATTTTGACCATTTAGTACTCTGATGTTTTCTTCCAATGATTCTCTTGAACCGCACCAGATTAGGAAAATATCGTCAATGAATCTCTTGAAGATGGTGAGACCTTCAATCCAAGTACGCTTGCACAAAATATAATCATTTTCAAACTTCTGCATAAAAATGTTCGCATATGAGGGGGCCCCCCCAAAACCCATAGATGTTCCATTGAGTTGATTATAAAAAACACCGTTCCATTCGAAGTAACTGTGATACAGAGCATACTGCATCAGTTCCAAAATCAGGACTTTCTGGTAGTCTTCCAAGTCGCTGTTCAATAAGCTCCATTCCAGAGCTTCAATGCCTTCTTTGTGTGGAATTGAAGTATACAAGGCTACAACATCAATTGTACATAGCCAATATGTTTTGTCAGGTGATAGTTTGACACTGTTTAACATGTTCAAAAACGCAGTGGTATCTTTAATGTATGTGACGCCTTTCTGGACCAATGGTTGTAGAAATTTATCGACAAACTTGCCAATCGGTTCTGATATCGACCCACAGGCCGAGACAATGGGTCTGAAAGGAGGTCTCAAAGGATCCTTATGTATTTTAGGCAACATGTAGAGTTGCGGTCTCCTGGGAAATTTCAGATGAAAAAAGGCATGAGTCTTCTGGTTTATCCATTTCATGCTTAAAGCGTGGTCAACGATATTGTACAAAATTTTTTGGTATTCACTTGTAGGATCAGATGCAAGTGGTACATAGATGTTGATGTTCTGAACATGCTCAGTCACGCTGGATCTGTAGAATTGAGTGTCCATCACGATAAGGGCGCCACCCTTATCGGCTTTTTGAAATGTGAGATCTTTGTCATTACAGAGGTTTTTAAGCGTGTTCCATTCTTTCACGCTTAAGTTAGGCTTATTCACTTTACTAAAGGAAATTTCTGAATTTCAGACATCACTGACCTCTCGAATGCCTCGAGTGTTTTGTGGGTAGTAGGAGCGCAGAAAGCGCTGGGTGGTTTGAATTCCTGATCCCACACTGGGATGGTATCTGTTTGACTGATGTCTTTGAAGAAATATTTGAGTTTTAGGCTCCTGAAGAATTTGAAGAGAGAAAGTTCAGTCTCACCAATGTTAGACCTATAAGTAGGTACAAATGTGGTTCCTTTGTTCAGTACTGCCAGCTGCATAGAAGTCAATGATTTCTCTGAGATATTAATGACTAGGTTATCTTCTGCACTTGACTGCGTGTTCGCTTCGCGATTTCCTCTGCTGTTTCTTTTCCTTTTTGCCCTTCTTGTGACGTTGTTGGAGGGGCGTTTGCTGCTGGACTTATGTCTAAAAAAGATGTTTGTGGCATGTCTGTTGAACCAGCTGATGTTGTTTCCGCTGGTTTGGTGGATTTCTTTAAGGGCGGTCTGTTCTGCGCAATGTCTCCATCGGATACTACACTTTCTTGGGAGGAAGTGGTTGCTGATTGTTTTTGTGCTTGTGGTTGCCATTTCCTTCTGTTGTAAATTTCAGCCCAAGAATAAACCTCTTCCAATTTGTAATCTAATGTATCACGACGATACTTGCGGATTTTTCTTTCGTTCACTTCCTTTGAGTATCTGTCTAGTTTCAGATTCGTTTCCTCCAGTAATTTTTCAAGGTCAGGAATGGTATTCAATTGCTCTTTCACTGTTTTGATTTCTTCTTCAACTTCTGCCAACACTTTGGATAGTTCCTCGACTATCAAAAGTATCAGGTCTAGAGAGCACTTGTTCAAAATCTGATACCACTTTTCCAAAAATGTTTTATTGTTCGAACAATAAAAAATTTTGTCGAGGAACTATCCAAAGTGTTGGCAGAAGTTGAAGAAGAAATCAAAACAGTGAAAGAGCAATTGAATACCATTCCTGACCTTGAAAAATTACTGGAGGAAACGAATCTGAAACTAGACAGATACGCAAAGGAAGTGAACGAAAGAAAAATCCGCAAGTATCGTCGTGATACATTAGATTACAAATTGGAAGAGGTTTATTCTTGGGCTGAAATTTACAACAGAAGGAAATGGCAACCACAAGCACAAAAACAATCAGCAACCACTTCCTCCCAAGAAAGTGTAGTATCCGATGGAGACATTGCGCAGAACAGACCGCCCTTAAAGAAATCCACCAAACCAGCGGAAACAACATCAGCTGGTTCAACAGACATGCCACAAACATCTTTTTTAGACATAAGTCCAGCAGCAAACGCCCCTCCAACAACGTCACAAGAAGGGCAAAAAGGAAAAGAAACAGCAGAGGAAATCGCGAAGCGAACACGCAGTCAAGTGCAGAAGATAACCTAGTCATTAATATCTCAGAGAAATCATTGACTTCTATGCAGCTGGCAGTACTGAACAAAGGAACCACATTTGTACCTACTTATAGGTCTAACATTGGTGAGACTGAACTTTCTCTCTTCAAATTCTTCAGGAGCCTAAAACTCAAATATTTCTTCAAAGACATCAGTCAAACAGATACCATCCCAGTGTGGGATCAGGAATTCAAACCACCCAGCGCTTTCTGCGCTCCTACTACCCACAAAACACTCGAGGCATTCGAGAGGTCAGTGATGTCTGAAATTCAGAAAATTTCCTTTAGTAAAGTGAATAAGCCTAACTTAAGCGTGAAAGAATGGAACACGCTTAAAAACCTCTGTAATGACAAAGATCTCACATTTCAAAAAGCCGATAAGGGTGGCGCCCTTATCGTGATGGACACTCAATTCTACAGATCCAGCGTGACTGAGCATGTTCAGAACATCAACATCTATGTACCACTTGCATCTGATCCTACAAGTGAATACCAAAAAATTTTGTACAATATCGTTGACCACGCTTTAAGCATGAAATGGATAAACCAGAAGACTCATGCCTTTTTTCATCTGAAATTTCCCAGGAGACCGCAACTCTACATGTTGCCTAAAATACATAAGGATCCTTTGAGACCTCCTTTCAGACCCATTGTCTCGGCCTGTGGGTCGATATCAGAACCGATTGGCAAGTTTGTCGATAAATTTCTACAACCATTGGTCCAGAAAGGCGTCACATACATTAAAGATACCACTGCGTTTTTGAACATGTTAAACAGTGTCAAACTATCACCTGACAAAACATATTGGCTATGTACAATTGATGTTGTAGCCTTGTATACTTCAATTCCACACAAAGAAGGCATTGAAGCTCTGGAATGGAGCTTATTGAACAGCGACTTGGAAGACTACCAGAAAGTCCTGATTTTGGAACTGATGCAGTATGCTCTGTATCACAGTTACTTCGAATGGAACGGTGTTTTTTATAATCAACTCAATGGAACATCTATGGGTTTTGGGGGGGCCCCCTCATATGCGAACATTTTTATGCAGAAGTTTGAAAATGATTATATTTTGTGCAAGCGTACTTGGATTGAAGGTCTCACCATCTTCAAGAGATTCATTGACGATATTTTCCTAATCTGGTGCGGTTCAAGAGAATCATTGGAAGAAAACATCAGAGTACTAAATGGTCAAAATGAAAGGATTAAATTTACGCACACAATATCCCAGGATTCAATATCTTATTTGGATGTATTCGTCAATATTGCCAATCATGAGATCACAACTAGCGTGTTCCAAAAACCCACGGATAGAAACTCAAGCTTGCTTTTCCAAAGCTTTCATCCTGAACCACTGAAAAAACACTTGCCATTTTCGCAGTATACTCGACTAAAACGTATAACCTCTGATGGAGAACAAGCGAAACAAGCAATCTTGCAACAATCAGTCAAGTACAAAAAACGAGGGTATCCTAATGACGTTCTTATACAAGCCTCTTCTAAAGTTGATAAAATCAACAGAATTGAGTTATTGACACCTAAAATCAAATCGACCATGCAAAAAACAGTGTGCGTATTGAAATATTCCACTGATGCTTCCAAAATCAAAAGAATTATCAATAAGCATTGGCACTTGGTAGAAAATGAGCCAGACTTGAAGAATATATACAGTGATCGAGTAACTTTTGCCTACCAAAGATCTAAAAACCTGAAGGAATTGCTCAACACTCCCAACAAAGAGAAAAAGAACTGGAAGGGAATGACTAAATGTTTTAACTGTATCCACTGTAATAATGTCATCTGTGGCAAAACTTTGATGCACCCCACCAAAGGTTTTCCCATTCAACTTGAACATTCTGGCAACTGTGACACCTCGAATTGTATATACCTGATAAAATGCCCATGTGGCAAGGTTTATGTTGGCCAAACGGAGCGGAAAGTTAAAGTTAGAATCACAGAACATAAAAGCAATATTAGGCTTAGCAACCTCAAGTCAGCTATATCATGCCATTGGAATGAATGTCATCACCAAATATCACAGTTAAAATTCACGGTTCTTGAAGTCATCCATCAGCGCCCTGACATGGATCCAGTCAAACAAAGACTTAAAGCAGAATATTTTTGGATGAAAAAACTGAACTCAGCCCAGCCCATTGGGTTGAACGACCGCATAGAATATGCGTGGGTCTTATGATGCATCGACTTGTTTTTTAATTCCTGGGCTCCTTCATGAACTTGTTCAATTGCCTTAAAATTTCGCAAATTATATTGTTTAGTTCTGTATTTTTGCTATGACTTAAGCCTTCTTGGGTTTTGTTTATGTTCTTCTATTGCATGCGCTAAGCGTCTGTTTTTTATGTTTATTTTGATGCCTCTGTACTCAGTACATGTGACCGTTAAGCTACAACGTGATTGGTCACTACCGCGATCACGTGACATGCAGTTTCCCTATTAGCCTACAACTTGTTAGACGATGGGTATTGAGCAGACTCCCACAGAAGCGTCTTAGCGCGTTTAAACCTGTAAGTTCCTTCTCTTGTGAGCTGTTTCTGAGCGTGTGTATATTCTAGCCCACCGGTAACGCGTAAGACTTTCTCACCTTTCACATGGTGGAGCTTCCTTGAGCTCGTTGATTTATGCATTTTGCCGATTTATTCACAGTTGAAGTTTGGGCAGTATTGGGCTCTGAAGGCACTCTTTCTTTTCCTTTTTCCATTTTCTGCGCGAGTGTTAGTTTCAGCCATGTGTTTACTATTTTTGGTTTATCAAGCAGGGTGACTAATTTGGTCCTGTTTGTTTTCCCTGATGTAGACCCCCGACGAAGGGTCTTGGCTATGGTTTGACCCGAAATGCATTGGGTATTGTGAGATGTTGAAAACTTTGGATGAATTCAACTATTGTGCGACAGCATAAGATGTGATTATGTTGGAGAAATACATATCAACAGCAAACGTTTATCTATGAATCTAAAATTGAAAACAATATGAACTGCAATTAAAAGTAAATAATGCAACGAGAAAACAGTGTTTTCGTGTGAATTTGGAGTGCCCCAGTCTAGGAGTTAGTGTCTATAACTCCAACATACACTACAGTTTTTAAGGCACGTTAAGGCTACGTGCGACGGCTAGGGCACCCACCTGAAGTGTTAAAATTATTCTTCGATTTGACAAACAGAGTGCTCAGGATAACATACATCGTTTGTCACAACATTTAAACCTAGCCATTTCAGATAAATTATAACATTGCTTCATCTTTTCAAAAGTCATAAATCCCTGGTGATCTTATAAATCTCCCAAGAATCTAATACCGGAATCTGAAAGTAATCGGCAAGCTGAATCATGAAAAATTAAAGGAAAACCCGGATTACCCCACAATGGTGTTTTATAATGTAGATGAGAAACATTACACTTAGCCATAATGGAACGCCAGATATTAACGGTATCTCGTACCGTCTTAAATTTAACGCTTTTGAAGTAGTTAGGGTCGTTTAGCCTGTAAAGGAACATATTAACATCCTGTCCAAGTAAGAATTTATGAAGGTACAAACACTTATCGAAGACTGTTAGGCTACAAAAACGAGTCAAGAAAGCCGACCAATAATAGAGCTTAAAATCCGGGAGAGCCAATCCGCCTTGACTAAAAGGGAGTTTAAGTGAGGAGACAGCCCGCCGGGCTTTTTTATATCCCTGTGGTCCTATGGTTTGTTAATTCTATTAATTCTAGCTCCTAAATGCAGGATTTCTATTTTTGAATAAACAATCTTTTACTCTTTTAACTGCATGATCTCTGCACATAGCACACTGCTGTACCTGAATAATAATATAAGATTGAACTGTAAGTTTGGGACTCTAATTATGGTTGATTACTCTGAGAAACTGAATGCCAATTGCTCACCCTATTGTAGTGGTTTTAGTTAATCATGCAAATAAAGAGATTACTAACTTGCATACTATCTCACAACCTAAAATCTCCTGGGTATTATAAATAATATTGCAAAGGTCTTCGCTGGGAAAATACAGAAGATCAACAAAGAGCTTAAATCTCTCAGAATGCATCCTCGTGTCACACAATGGAAAATACCACTGCAAATCGGTCATCATTTCAAGAACTGGAATCATAAACTCCAACGGAGAATTTGGAATCCAAGAATCATATGTAACATTATTAGGAGCCTATTCCTGAACTCCTATACAACACTGTGCATTGTATATGACACTTATAAATCACAGTATCATGAAAATCACATTTTAATAATACATATTTCACTTATTAGTTAAATCTGGAGAGATCAATGCCATCCTAACGAAATGTAACTTTGATACTGGAGAAACTCCAAAAATTGGTCTAGCATACCTTTCTATGAAAACTAACTCAAATATATGTCTGCATACAAAATCTCTTATTTACATTCTCCCCTCCCCCCCGAAAAAAACCTGAATACATGCCATTGCTGTTTCTAGTCATATGCAGTACTCTAACTGTTGGACTTGGGCCTTTTTTGGCAGGTTCACCCCTTAATTCTTTGCCTTTAGCCTCTGGTATGGTGGTAGTGATTTTAGGCCTCTGCACACACTACGACTGTGGCCCAGTGTAAAGTGCTTGTGCACTCTGAGTGCATGTGCTGAGAGTGTTATGCCTCCCATAGGAATGCACGGGGGATATGTATGTGCAGGGTTGTTCCTGATATCTGGAGAGTGCAGGGTTGAGTTTTGTATGTGCGAAATCGTGAGAATAAGTGCTGCGCAATGGTGTGCACAGATTTGTTGTGTCTAGTTGAGAAGTGCCACTTTTAGAAGTTGGCATTTCTGTGAGATGTGAATTGCCTGTATTGCTTGTGAGTGACAGGGGCTGGCTGTCGTGGTTGGCTCCAGGAGCCAGGATGAGTCTGCCCGGTGGTGAATAGGGAGATCTGCATTATAGATGGGAGGGAGGAGTTCCCCCTGGGACCTGAATTGGGCTGTGCCTTCCCTCCACAATGCTGGCTCCACCTCCTGTGGTGCATCTGATGTCCCTGGCCTGTCCTGTGAATAGAGAAGGGAGCTGAGAAAAACAAAGTGCTCCAGAACCAGTTGTATCTGGTTCTCCCCTTGCCTGCACCTTTGAGAAGAAAGGATTTAGCTGTATAAAAGGAGGGGCTGTGACCCAATGAAAATGTTCTTGTTTGCGACTTGAATCTACCAAGGGTGTGCTGTTGCTGGGGCTCAGGGGAAGGCTTGCATCCCTGGGCTTTTCCCTGCCCCTGGATACCTGGAGGACCTCTTTTCCCTGGGCCCTGCCTGCCCCCTTTTCATCTTTAAGAACATTTTGTTTGCTGAGACTTATTTCTATTCTCTACAGGACCTTTCTGCATCTTTTTGCGCCCTGGGAGCGCTGTATCTTAATTTTCCCCTTTGGTAGGGAACCCCCACCTTGGGGATTCCCCTGTGATGCCGGCCTTGCGGTTACCCACCCGCTTATTTTTATATTTACAGTGGGTGCCCACGACACATGGCTGCTATTTTTATATTTGAAATAGCAGGAGCCCACCCTGCTTTATAGTCCAATTTAGAGGAAGCCTACCCCTCATTGCGCTTTTGTTAAACTTATAACTAAAGTGGGTGCCCACCCCGCTTTTCACCGCCACGGACCGAGCCGCGTTCAAAACCTTCGGCTGAGCGAAGAGAGTTGCTGCCTGGCTGCTGCCTAGTGCAAACCAGAATCTGTCTGCCTGGTTGGGGGGGCGGGCCTGAACCCAGCCGGGAGACGAGACGGCAGCCGCGAGATGGGGGACGTGGTGAAGCAAGGCACCTGGTGAGGCGGGGCTCCCGTTCATGGGGAGAGCCCCGCAAGTGCCGCAGCCGGTTCCCGTGGAGGGGGCACGAGGCACATTGCCGGTGCCTACCCCCGCCACATCCAAGGAGAGGAGTCCCATGCGAGCAGCTCAGTAAGTAGGAAAGGGCTGAGGGGCTCTGTGGAGACTATCGATGATGCCTGATAAAGGCAAAGTACCCAGTTAACGCTTTCCGGGCAGCCTCAATGTGTAGCGGGCAGCTCCAATGTTTGGGGGCATATTTAAGTCCAGAGCCTAGATGGCTCTAACATTTGACCATATTTACTTAAAGGGCCCAGAGAGGTCCTCAGGGGTTTATGCTACCCCAGTTTGTGCATAGATATTTCAGGAGCATGAGTGCTCCAAGGGACATACTTTATTTTCAGAGCCAGATGGCTCCAACGTTCTACACATTTGTCCTGAGGGCCAGTGAGAGCCCTTGCCGCACTTTTACTTCCCAGCTGCCCAGCAAGTAGTGGGCAGCTGCACCGTTTAGGTCTGTTTTTTTAAACCCAGGAGTGAGACGCACTCCTTCGCCCCATCTTTGCCTGCATAGCATATACCGTTACTGATATAGTTGGTTGTACTAACTATAACTCGCCCACCCGCAATCCACTGCTGATGATGTCACATATTACATCATTCATGACATGGTCAGTGACATCACTGATGACATCTCCAATGACTTTACTGATGACATCACTGATGACATCATCCAGTGAATGTGGTTTGGTTCTATATTTAGTATTATATATATATAATGCAATCTGCCTTGAAGACTGAGTGGATGTATAAGTGTCTGAATGGAGGATTTAGTAGCAATGTGATTGACTGTGTAAGTGACGAATTTCAAGTGTCTCACTAAATATATGGGATAGTGATAAAACTATGTGAATACCTGTAGCACTCTATCTCTTGTTGTGTAAAGTACTACATAGGTTAGTTACTAGCTATGTGAAAGTCTATATTAGTTATTAATTAGTTAAGTGAGTATTTGTATGGGATAGTGAATGAAAGTGTGTGTGGTTGGGTGGGAGGTGTGTGACTGTCCAACGATGTGTAAATAGTAGATTTAGTAGGTACTAGCAGCCTGTCCCGACCTTGTCCAGGAGCAATCAGGCTTCAGGGCCCCCGCCCGCCCCGGCCCCCGCCTGCCCCTAAATTGTCCGTGGGTCCCCTGGAGTAGCAGCCCGTCCTGACCTTGGCTTCAGGGCCCCTTGCCTGCCCCGACATTGTCCGTGGGTCCCCCAGAGCCTTACCTCATCCGTCGCACCTCCCCGCGCTCCAGAGTTCACCAACCAGCCGCTCCTCGCCGCTCCTCCCAGCCTGTCCGCCGCTCCTCACCGCTCCTCCCCGCCTGTCTGCCGCTCCTCCCCGCGCTCATGTCTACCGCTCCTCCTCGCGCTCCTGGACGCCGCTACTTCCCGCGCTCCTGATGTCAGCACGCACGTCGCGGCCGGCGCTACTTCCATGGGACTGCTTTTTTTTTTCTCGTAAATTTTTTAAATAACTTATCTTTTTTTATTTATATAGCCTATGTCCATATGCACACCCTGACAATTACAACAATGTATCGGGTGTTTGGATTGGCGCTTTGGTTCCCGAGTTTACCCGCCTCAAAGGTTCAAAGTTCTTCCTTTATAATAGTAGTATAGATATAAGGTTAAGACTGTATGTGGTGACAGTTGTTTGGGTGAGTAAATCTCTTTATGGGTGTGGAGATGAGTAAATATATTTCTCAATGATACATGTCCACGAAACAAGAAATATAAAAAGCAGTGTATGTGACAGTTGTTTTATATAAATGACTAAACATAAGACACAGTGATTGTATGAGTGACGTATGGATAACTGTATACTTGTAATAGTGATTTTATAACATACTAAGTATGAGTTACTATCTATATCAATAAATAAAGTGGTGTTTGTGTAAGTATGTACTTTGTAAATATAAGTATGATCAACTGTTTGCATAAATGAGTAGAATGACTACATAAGCAAATAGAATGTGTGCTGGTGTGTAATGTTGATGTAGGTGTATAAGTATATTTAATATTGTTCTATTGATCTTTATTAGCATGTATGAGTGAAACTATAGTTAAGTGTTTAGATGTGTGTGTAGATGTAGGAATCACTGAGTGGGTTTTTAGAAACTTGTATTGGTGTGTCAATAGTTTCAAATATGGTACTCCTTATTTAATAAAGATTGTTGAAAGGTTATACTAGTGTATGATAAGATGTATCAGATTGTCGCGTGGATGATGTCAACAGTGATGTCATCAGTGATGCCATTTGAGATGTCATCAGTGATGTTATCAGTGGATTGCGGGCGCGCAAGTTATAGTTAGTTATAGTTAGTACAACTACCTATAACCAGGGAATTTCAATGGTTTTATACGAGTGAAATGTACAACTAACTATAACACCCCTAAAACCTATGTATTTTTTCAGTGAATTTCTAAGGTTTTTTAAATGCTAATATCTAACTATAACATGTCTGAGACCTATAGTTTTTTCAGTGAATTTTAAAGGTTTTTTAAATGTCAATTTTTAAATGTATTAATTCTTATATATTTTTTTACACTGATTTACAACATTTTTTAACTATTTATTTTTAGATATTTTATTTTTTAAATTTCATTATAGTTATTATACATTTAATTACAAAATATACTTTCTCAGAATGAATTACTTTAGTTTAAATACCTTGCAAATAGGCAATAGACGTTTAAGTACAGTAGTTTCAGTTGTCGTAATGCGCAACACAATTTCAGACACAATGCAACATTGAGCTCAATGCGAATTTCTAGTTAAATGTAATGAGTTACTTTTTAGATTACTTTTCTAACCACAAGACTAGATCCTAAATTCAGTCCTGGGATATCTCCTGTAAACAGTTGAGTAAAAATGTTATGGTTACAGTAGTGATTTTTAAGGAATATTATTGTATTTTAAAAGTTGACACTTAAAAACTTTTTCACATAGAACCACCAATGTTATTCTATGGGACGAAATTCACTTATCAGGTAAGTAATGTTAACGTTACTTTTTCTTACTCAGTGGTGTATCCTGGATCCAGCATGGGTGCATCTCCTGTAAACAGTTGAAAGAATGTGCTTATTTGAGAATGTGTTTGTTTGTGAAAATAGACGGAAACTTTTCTGGTGAAAAGCACACAATGGATTCCTATGGAAGGAAATAAAAGTTACTGGTAAGTACGCTTAGAATTACTTTTCAGGGTCAGTGCTGGGCTAAAAAATGCAGCACTGAGTTCTCTCCTGATAACAGGTGAGTAAATCAGAATTCGTAGTTCGACTGATTTTGGAGAAATATTTCTACAGTGGTGAAGGAAGGGGGCGGGGCCTGCAGTGACATGTGTGCAAACACTCCCTGTGGTGCATTTTAAGTTGGGGAATTAATTCCTCTTCAATGCTGCGCTCCCCTGGGGGCCAACTAGACCACCAGGTACCTCCAGTATGCGCCAAGGAGCTGCGTTGCAGAGAGGTATTCAGAGGCCATGCCCTCTCTAAGTTGGGGAAATAATTCCTCTTCAATCAAGAGGTCCCCTGGGGGCCAAGTACCCCACCAGTTACCTCAACTAAGCGCCAAGGAGCTTTGTTGCAGAGTGTTGTAAAAAGGGGCATGGTCCCTGAACACATCTCTGCAACGCAGCTCTCTGGCACATACAGGAGGGACCCGGTGGGCTAGTTGGCCCCCAGGAGACCTCTGGATTGAAGAGGAATTAATTCCCCAACTTAAAACACGCCACAGGGCGTGTTTGCACACATATCACCTCACGCCCCGCCCCCTACCTTCACCACTGTGCAAACGCATCCCGTGGCGTATTTTAAGTTGGGGGATTAATTCATCTTAAATCCTGAGGTCCCCTGGTGGCCAATTAGCCCACCAGGTACCTCCAGTAAGCGCCACAGAGCTGTGTTGCAGAGAGGTGTAAAAAGGGCCGTGGTCTCCAGAACACCTCACTGCAACACAGCCCCCTGGCGCATGCTGGAAGTTCCTGGTGGGCTAGCTGACCCCCAGGGACCCCCAGTATTCTGGGGGAGTTATTTCCCCCTCTGCAAACGCATCAGGGGGCGTGTTTGCAGGGTGGTGCAATGAGGGGGCGGGCCTAGGGCCGATCACGTCTTTAAAAAAAAAAAAAAGTGGGGCCCTGAGCAGGCCTAGGGGGTCAGGGTGTGTCTACCCTGCCCCGTGTTCACAAGTTGCACACATATTTCAATGACTTCCTCAGCCTCGCTTTTATCGAGGCACAAAATGGCTGCCAACAGTTCCTGATTTTGAATGTTTACAACCACCTGACATCCAATTAAAATTGAGCACGTGATTGGGACGGTGCGCTTATCCTACGAAGCCTATCCTCACACAATCTGCGGATCCTCCGCGCCCATAGATATATAAATTAATTTAACCGTAATTTTCAAAGAAACTACTGAACAGATTGATACCAGATATGCCAAAGGCACAAGTTGGAACTGAGGGCTACCTCTTTGCCAAATTTGGTGTATTTCCGTTCAGCTATTCAAGCTGTAGCCGTGGCTAAAGGTCCTATGGGAAATTGCATGGGGAAAGCACGTTTTGGGACCCCCCTTTTTTCTCGGCCCCTGCTTCAATAATCACCCCAACCTTTCAGGGAAGGAGCGTAACTGAGCTGGCCAAAAGTTTGGAAAATTTCAGGAAGATTTTTCAATTGAAGCAAAAGTTTTTGCCAATAGAATGTTGCGGATATCCTATGGATAATAGGTCCTAACGCTAACTATCTACTGGCAACCGCCAGTAGATAATATATCTATATCTATCTATCTCTCTCTTTATATATATACATAGATATATATATATCCACCACGACTTTCTCTGCTTAGGAAAGCCTCACCTCAGCAGGGCGGCCTCGACATTCGGTGATGGAGCACCCCATGAACATTCCAACAAAAACTCCTTTGTTCATACATAAAGAAGAATGATGAACACCAGGACCTTTCAAGGAATCAGCCACTTTATTTAATAAAATGTAATGGCAACTCATTTTAGATCTTTCAGTCTTGACACATTTAACTTGGTTCAAATTCTTTTTCAGAGGCGAACCATCATATCCTGTTGCAGCATTGCATTGTCGTTTTTATAAACTTGCCGAGTACTAGGTTTCAATGTAGTCCTTCAATACTGCTGTTCCCATAATGCACCTTGGAAGAAATATCACTGTATTACTAATTGGAACTTTGCAATTCGATTTCCCCTCATACTACATTATTACAGGTACACTTTCATTGCATTTTACTGTCAAAGTGCTCTTGTTTCCGCGCATCAATATGCAAAGTTGTTAAGCATAGGATTAGCACAGTGTCATCCACCCCGAGATAGAAAGGGACAAAGCCATTTGGCATTTCTACAGAAAATGTTTTAAGCATAGGACCAGCACAGTGCCATCCATGCCCCGGCTGTAAAATGAAAAAAAACATTTACCACTAGAGGCACAGTATTACAGTTTTTAATTGTTAAAATACCAACCAAGCTAGCCTGAAATGAGTAAAAGCAACCCCTGACACAGTGTTGTGCTCTCATTAGAGCTATTCAGAGAGGTATAGCTTTCTCCAGACACAAGGGAGCACCCAGTTTAAAGGGTATTCTTTGAAC
Organism: Lissotriton vulgaris; assembly: GCF_964263255.1. NCBI lineage: Eukaryota > Metazoa > Chordata > Amphibia > Caudata > Salamandridae > Lissotriton > Lissotriton vulgaris. Next base: position 267,760,277 of record NC_141695.1, read on the forward strand.
TTAAACTGGATGATCCCTTGTGTCTAGACAAAGCTATACCTCACTGAAGAGCTCTAATGAGAGCGAAATAAATGACTTTTGTCATTTTACAGCAGAGCAGAGACAGCATTATGCTAGTCATACGCTTAAATACTTTGCTAAAGAAATGGCAAAAGAATGGCTGAGTTCTGTGTATGTTCTTTTGACCAATGTCTTGCTAGAGGGTAATTCACATCATAATTCTTCATCACCCTGAAATGCTTAACTATTCTCTTCTTTACTGGAAATAATATACTGCACACATTTTAGTAGCCACATGGGTATTCCAAGACATACACACACAAGGCATTGCTGTATGGAATAAAATTGTTGATGTTGGCTGTCTTACTAGTGGGTAACTAGAATGTTTTCTTGCTTTTACTACCCTTGCAAGCGTTGCAATGTCCACATTTGTAGGAACCCTGTTCCTCTCCTTCCTGCCTTGTGTACCTGTGTAGCTATGCCCCAAAATGTCTCCAATGGGTTTCGAGTTGCAATAAGTTGCAAGGGGATGGAGGGACACTTTGCCTACTATCACTGGGTCTGACATTTCCAAATGTCAGTGTCTTGTGATCATGGATTTGTTTTTCTTTGACTCACTGCTGTAAGTGGTGATGAGTCTTACTTTATTAGGATCTTCTTTGTGTCTCCTCTTCTTAGTAAGGAGACTGTACCTGGTCAGACTGCTGGCTTTCTCCCTAACAGTTTTAGGGACCTTGTAAGGGTAGCCCCTGTCCCTGAATCTGTTGGTCATTTTTTCTGTATAGTATATTAGGGATCAGGTAATTGTGTTTCGAAGGGTGGAGGACGGTGAGGGTGTTTTTAGTGTTAGGTCAAAAAACACTTTAAAATAAACTTCACAAAATATTAATGTGTGCAATTCAGTTCACCTACCTGCCTCAAGGACAAACTTCACACTACATTAGGCAAACTAAATACATGAGGCAAAATATATTTACTTCTAGAGCATACAATGACTAACTAGCAAAGCTCTAGGTGTTCTCTGGTGCAAATTTTATATGAAAGCAAGCTCAGCCCTGAATTATTGTTTTGCAAGAAATAATCCTGTACTTCTCTCTTCAGATCACATTTCCAAAACACTTCCAAAATATACAAACCAATACAATTGCCATTCTCAGGCTATAATCAAATGCATCTCTGGTTATATTTGTTTGTACAGCACTCTGGTGTTTGTTTACATAGCTATTTCCGTACTGTGCAAATGCAACAAATATTGAAATAAATTACACAATCAATACTTAACTTTTGAAAACATATGTGTTGACTTTCAGTTCAATGTCACTTTTGTATCACTCTTCACTTTTGTTTCTTCTCATTTCAGGGCCTTTGATTACCAAAATGTTTAAAAGCATGAATCTACTTACAATGATGGCAGTAGGTGAGTACCACAAGCAAAGCGTTGATAAAACTGAGATATTCCTGTCCATTTCACACTTAGCTAATAGTATTAGAACTATGAACGTCTCAAATGCCTGACAAATCAAACTCATCACCCAAGTACATGTTTAGATTAATGTGTTTGCATAAAGTAGGGGTAACTTAGAATCTATGAAAAATAAGGGATAGTAGATCCTTCCTGATAACTCAAATAATATTGATACATTCATAAAGGACGTACTTTTGGATTTGATGTAAATTAGCTGGTTTCTTCTTCACACGTTTAGTATTTTGATTGTCCATCTTCTGCATTTGAGGGATTAGAATCTACTCATGCCTTTGGTTAAATGTATGAAGAGTTAAGAGTATAGATGAGTGCAATGCCAATCCACGCACTAAATGGAGCACAACTAACTTAGGTCCACTTACGTCATCATTTTTGGTAGGCGGCCAGGATCAAAGCAGTTCTCATTTAAGTTGTGGGTGAGTTTTTGTGCAAAGGTGTTTGGGCTTGCATACTGAATATTCAGCAACAAATGATAGAAGAAATATCTAATGATCGGACAAAATAGCTAAATGTGAAATGTAGACTAAAGGTGAAAAAATCTGAGGGAACGTGACAATTGAAACTAAAGAATGCATAAACTGAAGCACCAATGTCAACACTGAAGATTCATTTAAAACATAGATCTTAAATATGAATATATTTTTTCATTATGAAAACTCCAAAGCCACGTTAACTTCACAAGTAACAGCAACTGGAGGAATGTTTCCAAAGAATTATATCTTTAAACGTGATCCAATGTCTTCTGATGTCTCTTAAAGGATTATTACTTTCTAGGGAAATCTGTCATTGACATACTAGACTAGAATCATGTGCCCCACCTTTGGCACAAACACCATAAAAGAACTGTAGGTATTTTCCAGGACATGGATCTTTTAGCTCATTGTGACTAGAACCTAGGCTGAACCTCACTGCCAAGGCTCAAAAATGTTAAAACCAGTTAGGTAATACTTGTCTTCCCAGGCAGTTTGATCTGGACTATTCTTCTTGGAGCAGAAACCTGTCTGATGTGTATATCATTGGTCTCTGTCTGTAGTGGCATGATGAGCAAAAAGACAATGGACTGGAATGTAACCCAAATAATTAAAAAGGCCTCAGATTAATAAATATATTCTATCCACATTTTAGTTTTTCTAAAGTGAAAACCCCTAAGTATTTGGGTTACATCTCACGTTTGAGAGCCATCATAAGAACTTGGAGTATTAGTTGTGGGAAGTAAGAACCCACTTCAAATAATAATAACAAGTCTGGTCTGGGTGAGCCAAAAGTCCCTCAATAAACCTGTACTTAACCCCAAGTCAGCTTGAAACAAAAGCAGCTAGGTTTAACTTAAAGAAACTGTGTAAAACATTAATGCAGCACTCAAACAGTAATAAAGTTAAAAAGCAACACAAATGAAAATGTAAAGCAATATAGTAAAATAGAGAAAATATAATAAATGAAATGCCACCAAAACAGCAAAGATACAATCGGAAAAATCAGAGATATGATTTTTTACATTTTGAATTGAAAAATAGTGCCAAAAAGAACGAAGGGCCTACCGGGTTATCTGGCTGTGCATGACCAGTCAAAGTCAAGAGCTAAGGCTAACTCTGATGGAGCTTGGGTCAGATAGAAGGTCCAAGTTGGATCCTGTCTCAAAGTTACCTTCAAATGTAGAAGAAATTCTGAGAAGGCAAACACTTCTGTGGGGCAAGGCATTGACTGGATCCAAAGACGCTGTCAACAGTGATTAGGAGCCGCTGGACAATTTCTTAGTGAAGCCATTGAAGGGAAAAAAGCTCAGTGAGAGAAAAGTCAAGATTTCAAGCTGAGGAGGCTGTCTTCAATGGGGAACAGCGTGAAGGTGGGCCTGGTGGAAATTTCTACCTTGAAAATGTTATGTTTTTCTGGATCTCAGACTTTCTCAGGCAAGGAAACATTGCAGGTTGTAGATTACAAGGGCTCCACAAGGCTGCATACTGTGTTCAGGAGGTTCGGCTAAACAGGAATTGCTACTGCGCATAACACCAAAACAGCATTTGCATTGATGTCAATCCCACCGCGATGCACCCTCAGTGAGTGGCTTGCTATTAGACCCCAGTCCCACTCCAGTTCAGAGCAGAAGTTTGCAGAAAAGTTTTAAAACCCCAAGAGGTTAGACAGGAGGAGTACACTCTTACACTAATCCAAGGGTCCAAGACCAGAGGGGCACCACATGTGTTTCAGGACTCACTCTAGCAGAAGCCATCAGCAGAGTAAATGGGACATCCAGTTGGGTTGGTCAGTTGGGCAGTTGCAAGAAGACACCTTTGAATGCTTGTTGTATCTCTGTAGCTCAGACACATGGTCAGCAAACTTATCTTTGGAGGCACTTCTGGGGTCCTGAACTTCCTTCAACTAGAGTGGGATTTTCCTGTGGCATTTGACATTGTGTCACGTACATTGCACCTCCAGCATTAGCATTCCTTCGGGGTGCGAGGACTGGTGCAAGATTGAATTACACTCCTCATCTGATTAAAAATGTTTTTTTGTGGGAAAACCTGAGGGTTCTTTTTCGATTCCAACTCTTTATAATGTCTAATGTGCTCCCCTTGCAACTTTGGTGGAACGCTGTGGTGCCTCTGTGATTTTGTACACTGAACAACTCAGCTTATTTTTCCCAGGCGGGGTGGATATGGACTGCAGCCTCTTAATTCTTGTCTTTCTGCTGTCTTTAGATAGCTGCACTTGAATCACCTTATGTGCAACATGGACAATATGGAGGTCCTCTTATTCGAGACATTTCAATCTGGATGGTGGTCTAGCTGTTGAGTAAATAGAGCTTCTTCTCCATCTTCTCCATCTGTGGTAATTAAAAACCATGGGGTAATATATGATAATAATTAATATTTTCAAACACAGGTGTCCACAGTGGTTGGAAACTGTTTTGGTCTGTCATGCTCTTTGAATACATTTTGAATACAAGTAACAAGGGACATACAGTCCCTCGTTACTTCTAGGCTGGATTCTGCCAAAACTCTTTTCCTGGGTCTCCCTGATTTCTTCATTGAAGGACTCTGGATCGTTAAGAGTGCGCTGCTCGACTCATTCTCAAACTTCCTTTTTAGACACGACTCCCTTCTTATTTAAGCTCTTTGCTTTGGCTACATGTAAAGTAGTGCATTCTTTACAGTTCTCTGGTTCTGGCCCTTAGGGCCTTTTTTGACTCCACCTCAATATTTGGTAGTTGATTGTAACTCTATAGTCCCTCTATAGCTTTGTGTTCTGCTCAGGTTTCATTTGCATTGGGGCAGATACTAAGGCAGGCTAGAAGGGGAGGCCACCTCTTCTCCCTTCTAGTTGCTCATGCATGGAACAAGCTCCGGTTTGGGCTTCGATCATTTTCTTCTGAGTCTTCTTTAAGAAAAAAAACTCAAGACTTGGCTCTAAGCGCAGGAATTATTGTGATAGCTCCTACCAATTACTTTTCTAGCGCCAGAACACACCTTGAAACAGCTGTGTGTTTTATGAGGCTCTGCAAATTAATTAAGGTAAGCAGGGAAGAACTCATTTTTCCATCCCCTAAAGTAGTTCTGGTCAATTCCAGTAACCCCCACTTGCTTTGGTGCCAGTCTAACTAGAGAGACAAAGGACAGGCAGGCCAAGGCAGGTGCTGCATCTGTCAGTCATAGGGTAGGGTTCTTCTGAAGCTAGACAAGGGCTAGGTACAGACCCCGGGCTACCCTTTGAAATGCAATCAAGGGCTGGGTGAAACCCACAGGTCATTCTGTGCATGGGAGAAACACACCTAACACACCCAAGGATATTTGCACACATGTAACAGGAATACACATCTCACCACTGAAGAGACATTCACATTCAGGTGACACTGAACACAGGCACATTTCGCTTCAGCAGAAAAATGTCAACTTTTAAAGCTGGCATTTAAAAGAGTCCTTGATTTATTTTTCTACTTAGTCCTACACTTAAGATATGCAGTATGAATTGTTAAAAAATGTAACTCAGTTCTTTTCTATGGGAGATTCATCCTTGCCACAGTAAAAAACTACTTTGAAGATTTTTCATTGCCTGGACATATAAAAATGTAATCATACATGTCCTACTTTTAACCTTCCATATACCCTGCCCTTCAGGCACGTCGAGACTACCTTAGGAGTGACTTATAAGTAATAAACAAAAAAGATTAGCCCTGGAAAAAGGTTTATTTTGCCCTGCCGAAATGGCAATTTAAAACTGCACAGACAGGCTGCCAGGGCAGGCCTGTACACATGTTGTACAGTGCTACTTTTGTGCGTGGCACGCAAATGCTGTAGGTCTCTTGTAGGATTTGGTCTAAAGGCCCTAGCTACCTATAGTACCATATGCTAGGGACTTATAAGCAAATTAAATGGGCCCTTTGGTGTATGCCAATATTACCATATTTAAAAGGGACAGTACAGGCACTTTATCACTAGTTGGTAGCAATTAAGTGCACACAGTCATATGGCCAACTAAAATAGGCTCAAAAACAGGTCACAAACATCTGGAGGAATACCACAAAAAAGATGGTATTTTCCAACACTCATTTAGGGTGAAACTCGTCTGGAGTTGTTTATGTTCTGGTTTACCTGGGACATTGACAGGCATTTCAGGTTTGACTGTTTCTAAAGGAGCAAAACTAAGGATGCCTATAGTGACAGGATAATGGACATTGAGGTTCAGCTTTGATCTTTTCCAATCATGACCAATTGCCCAATTTTATTTGCTTCTGTATCCTGGATACATGATGTGATAAGGAGTTCTACATAGTTGCTTTAACATAACATGATGGACTACTAAGAATTTAGTCGTGGACTCAAATAATTCAATTAGCTGGTTCAAGAGAATTTGCTTAATTATATTGTTGTCTAATAGCTGTGCCTGTGGGCAGGACTGGACAAATGTCCTACTTTTGATGTAACCATGGAAAGTATACATGATTCTGATTAAGATTAATTGTTCCAAAAAGTATCCCACGTGGTTATCTTGATAATCGAGCAAGGATTCAGGCTTTTGGGTGAACATTGGGCCCCCGGACCTATAATTTTCAAAGGCAGTGGTTTTCCAATTCACAATGGCCTTCATTTAAATGGTGTAGCCCTTCATTTCCTGATCGGGCCTTATAAATTGTCCTTCCCACATGTGTTTAAGGTATTTCTTCTTTTTTGATTCTCATTTTCTTTATGAACTTTTTCAAACCAGCAGCTTTCCTGTTTTACTGACGGGAAAACAGAAAAACAAAGTACACAAACAAATCTGTGCTGCAAATTGGTGGATTGGGTTTAAGATTATTAAACAGATGTCGTTTTTTGTGTGTAAATTATGTGCCAGGTTTACCTGTTCTACATGTATTATTCCTTTTAAAGATGTTCATTAACTATGAAACATTTAATGTGCTTGCATACAATGTAGTGAGAGAGAATCTGTAAATTATGCCACCAAAGCAACTGCACAAGAGTGTTAATACTGATTATTTTCATATTTCAATCATTTTTTTTTCTCAGTGTTGGCTGCAGCGCTTTCAATTGGACACTGTGATGGTAAGAAGATAAGCATTTAATGTGTTTCTAAATAGATACATTTATTAATATCATATAAATGTGTGCTTCTGTGCTGCAAGGCCACACCTGCCCTGCTAGGTGTATTTTAAGTATTTGTCTACTACAACCAAGGATTCCCCTACTGCACTCATGCTTCGCAGTGGTCCTACTGGGGCCACTATCCTCTAGAGGATCCACAGAACATCTGGGTGAGACTTGTAATTAATTGCCCAGAGAAGACAGAGAGACAAAAATGATTTATGGCCCCCCTGCTGTCGCACCGCCAAACCTGTGTGCGCACCGCCTGCCACATTACAACTATTTTTGTCACTTGCAGGTGGCTCTTTGGGGGTCCCACAGCAGTGACTATGTAATAGGCATTGCAATAGGAATGTCAAAGTCAGTACCTGCACAGCATGGACTGGGGCAGTCCATGCTGTGCATGTACTGGGGGTGTTTGCACACAGAGGGGCACTACATGTGTCTCCCTGAATGCCCCCCATGGCCATGAGACAACAGAGGGCCCTGTAGGCCCCCCTTTGTTTCTGATACACCACCTTTTCATGGAGTAGGAACCGCCATGAAAACAGTGGCGGAGAGGAATCACATAATATGCGTGGCGGGACGCAGCGGTTCCGCCAAGCATATTGCTGCCTCAAGACTGCTACGCCACCATTTATGATCTCTTATCCGTGGCGGCTGTAGTGGTACAAGTGCGGCCTGACCGCTCTAGTTGGAATAGAGTGGCTGGAAGATTGCCACCATGAGTCTGGCAGTCCATGAACCGCCAGACACATAATCAGGCCCATAAACGTTTTCATGTAGCATAGCATAAACCACAGCTTAGAGGTCTCAAAGCTCGTTCATAAAATGCATTGGTGGAATTTTAACATAGCCAAACATTTACAAATAGTAAAGAATGCGAATAATGGTTAAGTTAGAAGAGGCAAATATGCCAACCATAGCAGTGACATATATAAACAGATATATATTGACTGCTATCACAGTGTTAACATAATACTATTCAATTGGGAGTTTACAACAATTGTTAGGTGGCAAAAACAGCATGTATATGCCAGGACTTAACCAAATTTCCAAGGTAATCCAAGATCCAATAAATCACCTCATATAGTTTTTATCTGTTCAGTGCCCAAACACATGCTATCCATGGATTCCAGCCCAACAAAGACACAAACACTGGGGGGCAGATTTACTAGTTGCTCAGGCAGTGCAGCAGCCGCAAATGCTGGGTTGTGTTGTGTGAGAGAGAGAGCAGAAGTACACCTAGCACTGGTCCAGAAATATGCTTTGTGTAAAAGAGTGTATGCTTGACGGAGGCATGACCACTACAATGAGACAGGTTTTATTTGTCAGCAGAGACTGGACAGGACGTTAGGTTTTAGAAAAATATAAAACCTTAATGACAAAAATTTTACACAAGAACAGGGCGACCCCTGTTCTTGTGTAAAATTTTTGTAAAAAACTTTTGCGTATAAAGTCTTATGTATGAATTATTTGTTTGATGCGTAAACCACGGATTTTTTAACATGTTTTTAAACTAGTTACTGTATAAATTGTTTTTAACCACTTGTTTTTTGCGATTGACTTGTGACTTTGAAATAAATATACATTGCTATATTTTTCTAAAACTTAACGTCCTGTCCTCTTCAAAACTTGATAAAATTCAAGGAAAGTATGAGGATGAAATAATTCCTGAACTGTTTGTATCTAGATGTTGGCTGTTACATAACCTAATAGAGCTATGAGTAAGATTTGTGTATAACAATGTGTGATTGGTATTTGTAAAAATATAATTTTGGGCACCTACAAAATCATATTACCCAACTAGGGTCATTTGAGGGACTTCTTTGTTTGTTCATCTACTCTCCCCTGTCCCAGAATTGACAGATAAGGGGGCCTCCTTCATTTGTATGTGCACTGAAGTCCCCCTTAATGGACCTTGTTGCCATGCCTGGCAGTGGGGGGATGGCTGAAGAGAGCAACAGAGCAAGAAGAATTTCTCCTAGCCACACACATATGAGGGGAGGAGTCCTTTTCGAATGAGGGGACTGAAAATAATCTGGTGCATGGTCAGAAAGCGATGTTGCTAGTATTGGATATTCTTGTGAAAACATTGGATAATGTGGAGAAAATTGCACTTGTGGGGAAGTCATGTTGGGGAGATAGGGAGCAAAATATGCTTGCCTGCCCTGAGTGGTAATCACAGGAACAGCCATTGAATTGAAAATGCAGAAATCTTTAGGATGAGTGGATGCTGTGGAGACAAAGATGCAATACTTGCAGTATTCCAATGGGGTTCATGTAGGGCAACATACCTGCTTTAAAGCAAAATTCATATTCAGAGCTGCAAGGACCAATAGAGCTGAGGACTGTCCTTCTGTGGACACCAGTTGAAACACATCTGATGTACGGCATTTTCTTTTAGCAAACCTTCTGAGTTTGACATCTCAATCTGGAACAATGCCTATGAAGAAAAAAAACATTACTCAGTTGTATTTCAAGGACTATTGGCCAATAGGTGTTACCTTTATTAACACCTTGGATGCTAAGGGGTTTTCCCCCTCCTGTGCTGATGTTCTTCAGATCCCATTTTACATGACGAGTTATCCTTGTCATCAGCACAGGTCAACCAGTGCATCATGATGAGTTACCCTTGTCATTAGCATTGAAGAGGTTAACGATTCTTTTCCAACATAGACATTAAACAGATAGATTCTGTAGCATGCTGGTTCTTATTGTAAGTGACAAGCTCTATTCTGTTTCCTATTGTGACATGTTCCAGGTCTCTTTCCACTCGACCAGAACCTCCTTCTCCTTTAAAGTGATTGCTGTGTGCAGAAATAGCAAACACATCTGTGCACACTGAAGGGAGAAGAGGTAAAACAGTGAGTGCTCAGCAGCACATTTCTTTCTGAGGGCCCTTATTCCAACTCCCATCTCTTCTTTCTTTTTTCTCTTCTCCATCCTCTCTCTCTGCCTTTTCTTCCAAAGTCATTTCTAGCTGTTTCTTTCTCCACTCTCTGCTGGAGCTCTTCAACTTCTTAAGACACCAGTCAGCCCAAACCTGTTCCGGAGACTGTGGGCTGTAACACATAAAGTAAACACAAAGAGCATAAAGTTAAGATAAAATATATGCCACAGCACGGGATCACTGATGTCTTAAGTAGTTGTAAATCTGGAGCAGCACTATTTTACCAACTTTCACTGTGATAATTGATTGCTTTCCCCAGGAACCTTAGAGGTATGTGCTCCCTTTGTCTGTAGACATAGCAATATTTGCAAATATATCTAACGTAAATACTGTGCCTGACAGAAAAACAAATATAAAGTAACGAAACAACACCATTAAAAAATAACAGGGTACGTCCCCGAACTATATAGCCACTCAAAAAATGTGCACAACAAATGGAGACAATCATTTTTGTGACATGTTACCACCTGGGGAATCCTGTTTTCATAATATAGTGTTAAAAAGTGTTTATCGCTTGCACTACCATACCTTACCACCAAGAGTATGAAATGGCGCAAGTCACAAATGCTTTGTGATCCTCACAGTGTTTTAGTTTAGTGCTCCAAGTGCTTATTTTGCATTATTTGGCCCCTGTTCTGTTCTGGTTTTTTCCTTGGCATTTTTGTGCTCTTTAAAATAAAGATAACGTCCGGTGGTCAATAGTCCTTGAAATACAACTGAGTATTGTTTTTTTCTTCACAGGCATTGCTTTGCGATTCCCTATTTATAGTCGCAATTTTAGGTAATGGCTCTTTTTGTGATTACCAAAAATTGGGAATAGAAATCCTTTAATACATCTTGAAAGGCTATTTTGCATTCTCAAGTGGACGAAATGATTGATTCGAACCATATGCGAATGCAAAATTGTTTGATCCATGTGGGCCCTGGGTTATTACTCTCGTGGGAGCTTACCGGCTACGTTTCAACAAGAGTCAGATATATGTCCTTAGTGTATTCTCCGAAGATGGCATAACTGCACATGAACTAATAAAAGAGATGTTCAAGGCGAAGCTATGATATACTCACCCCAGCTGGATGGAGGTCAGCAGACCCACTGCCAGGGTATGGAACTCTGAGACAGTCTAACACAACAATCTATTAACAAAATGACATTCTGTGCTTAGTGTTACACACTGACTGTAATCGACACATTTAAGATATGACAATACCCATAAGACATATGTATCTAAGAGGCTGCTGGGTTTCTTAGTGCAGATTTCAAAGTCATGTCAAGGGAGAGAAGTGACCATATGGCTGAGATACCCGCCACCCCCTCTCAACACAATCCCCAAGGATGGGAAACCGGAAACGGTTCTGAACTTTTGGAAGGCGGGAGGGAGTGACCCTCCCGGCCGTATTTATTAAAATATGAAACAAAATTAAAACATTAAAATAACAGTTTCATATTATGTACAATTTCATTTCCACATTACGATGTTTGGCTAACCTTAACAGATCTCTAATACAAAGGTTCTCCTAGCCGAACTAACATCCTACAAAACATTTTGACTTGAAATTGTACATCCTAACGTTAAGGGCCAACGGCAAGGTCGTAACCGGTGTCAGATCCCTAAACCAGAAATACCACCCTCACTTGTGAGAGGACCAAGCGCACAGAGGCGTACCTCATGTGCACATACCAATTTCCCTTGACTTGACGGGGGCCCCAATTAACTCGACGCCATTTAACGGTCGGCCGAGGACTCGTGTGAGGTGTCTAGAAGGTAGCGTAAACCCCCTCCCGAACCCCACACAACTTACCACATCTGCCGTCGCAGATGTCCTGGCCCCGGGAAATTCCCCAGGAGGGCCCGTAGCCCCTCCTATCCAGGAAGGGGCCTTGACCACCTTTCCTTTACTTCCGGCGGCCTATCCTTAGACGGGATCGCCTCCCCGTTGAAGGGCCAATGGCAACCTCCCCCGAGCGCTCCCATCCGTAATGGGTGACGCCCCCCCATAGGGATCTTCCAATTACTGCTCACCGATCATGACCTTACCGCCCGACAATAAATACGACAAATCTACCTAAATTACTAAATTACAAAACAATTATAACTTATTAAAAGCATGATTACTGATCAACACTAGTGCAAATACTTTATTTGAAAAACATACCGAAAGTGACCATCTTTATTGCATATTCAAAAATATCACGACAATCATCACAACCTGCAAGAAATAGAGTTACCACATCAAAACTTTATTCAAAACAACTAGCTGTTCTCAGGGGCTGGTGGGTGGGTCAAAATTGGCTCTTCGTTCCGTCTCGAGCTCACGTGCAGCGGGGAGGTGCAGCTTCAGAGCACAGGAACAAGAGGAAGCTTTCTTGGCTTGTTGCTCCTTTTATCCGTCTTCAGCGCGGGCGTAAACCCGCCCCCGCAAGCCTCCATGGGCGTGGCCGGTCGCGTCCGTGTCTAGGACAACCCACTCCAGGGCGGGAAAAGGCGCGCCCCGGCTACGCCGCTTCGGGCATACCAGCCGAGACTCGCCTCCCGCCCAAGATGGCTTCCCAGGGGGATCGTGGTACTCCACCATACGTTCGGGGGGACCGAATGGTCGCCCCTTTCCATATGGCTGAGATACCCGCCACCCCCTCTCAACACAATCCCCAAGGATGGGAAACCGGAAACGGTTCTGAACTTTTGGAAGGCGGGAGGGAGTGACCCTCCCGGCCGTATTTATTAAAATATGAAACAAAATTAAAACATTAAAATAACAGTTTCATATTATGTACAATTTCATTTCCACATTACGATGTTTGGCTAACCTTAACAGATCTCTAATACAAAGGTTCTCCTAGCCGAACTAACATCCTACAAAAAATTTTGACTTGAAATTGTACATCCTAACATTAAGGGCCAACGGCAAGGTCGTAACCGGTGTCAGATCCCTAAACCAGAAATACCACCCTCACTTGTGAGAGGACCAACTGCACAGAGGCGTACCTCATGTGCACATACCAATTTCCCTTGACTCGACGGGGGCCCCAATTAACTCGACGCCATTTAACGGTCGGCCGAGTACTCGTGTGAGGTGTCTAGAAGGTAGCGTAAACCCCCTTCCGAACCCCACACAACTTACCACATCTGCCGTCGCAGATGTCCTGGCCCCGGGAAATTCCCCAGGAGGGCCCGTAGCCCCTCCTATCCAGGAAGGGGCCTTGACCACCTTTCCTTTACTTCCGGCGGCCTATCCTTAGACGGGACCGCCTCCCCGTTGAGGGGCCAATGGCCACCTCCCCCGAGCGCTCCCATCCGTAATGGGTGACGCCCCCCCATAGGGATCTTCCAATTACTGCTCACCGATCATGACCTTACCGCCACAGGCCGGATAGTTGACCGGCTATCCGGACCCCCCACAACACTCCTGCCTAAAGGTCATGTTATAGACTCTTTAACCAAGCTATGAGGTCTCCTATGAGTAACTCATTCCCCACCCGGGACAAATGGACACCATCCCCTAAATACATACTGTCCCCTTTAATACAACCATGCGAAACAGAATGCAGTGTACTTGAACGAAACAATCTACTCACTTTGTTATTAATTTTCCTTACTGAATGATTCAGAGCAGAAACCAAAATAGCCCCCCGCCACACTTTTCGTGGGATCATATGGGACCATGCAATTGTGCACCCTGGAACTCTTCTTGCCAACCAACTTACTGTGGAAAGCATCGCCTCAAGAAGAAGTCGTCTACCAGTGGTCACCAAATCGTTGCCCCCAAGATGGACTATGATTATAGACGGCGGTGACCTTGTCCGCCCTAACAAACCCTCAAAAAATGATTGAAACTGGTCAATACAGAGCCCGCCCTTTCCGTAGAAGGACACACTGTACCCGTATTCCCCAGCCACGTGAATCATGTCACCTGCTTTGAATACGTCCGCGGCACGCCTCATGTATGAGTGGCCCACGACCCACACCTCCTTTTTCACAGCCGGTGATGTCTGACCGCTGGTCCCCAGGTGTCGGGTCGACTGCACAGTCCGCCCCGCCTCGTAGGCTTGCGCAACTGAAAACCAAACAAAAACAAGAAGCGTGAGTACATCATTACAGCTTCACAACATGTGCAACCGCACATACCTTTTATAACAGTTCGAGGACCAACGCCCCACACGTTTTACTTCTTCTACACTCAGACCCCTGGCTGTAGCCTCTGTAGCAGCCCCTATCCGAAAGGAATGGGTCCCAAACTCGCCGGGGTTCAAGCCCGCGGCCGAAATCGACATCGCAAGCACCCGCTGAAACTGAAACTTCGTCAGTGGGGTGGCATCAGCGTGTCTCAACAAGGTCCCCCCCCATGATGCCACCCTTTGCGCTAAATATTCCTCTACACAAACCACAGGGCACATGGCAGACCCGGGAATCCTCTGTATGATTATGCAGTCCCCAATCACACCCTGATCGGTTTTGGACCTGACAAACAAGACAGTCATCGTCTCCCCTTTGACCTGAATGTGCTCTCGGCACAGTCCCCCCATCGTATCCTGCTTGTTCTTTGCCACTAGTTCGCTTACCCGCATAGCCCCATGGAATGCTAGCGCAAAAGCGGCTCGGAATAACACTGTTTCATACTGGGATGAACACGTTGCAGGGAGTACGGATAATAACAGGGCCAACCTATCCAGACCTATCGGGTGCCTCTCATCTACTCTGCGACCCTCAAGGCGTTGCCACCCACGTAGCGCTTTTTGCACAACGAAAGACGCTGTCGGTCCTGGATCCCATGAGCCCTTGCCATAAAGGAAATGGCGGCCCGATGCCTCTGGGCCGTAGCTACTGATTTGCCTGCCTGATGTAAAGACAGCAGAAATTTTACTACCAACTCTTCCTGGCCCCAAAGCTCCCCCCTAGCAGTCCCCAAAAAGGCCCAATAGGAACGGAACGCCCCTTCGTATGCCTTCCTTGTCCTGGGCGCTAAACTCTCTCCCACGAGGTTTTGTAGTTCGGGGCACCGAGAGACCAGAGAGCTTCGGGAAAGGGTGCCGCCACCGGGTCCGCTGTGGGCAGAAAACCCCAGAAGGCCTGCATACGGAAACGAGAAAGCGCATCAGCCGCTTGGTTCATTACCCCCGGGACATGTCTTGCCTTAAATAGCACATTCAATTGCATACACAATAACACAATTTCTTTGAGCAGTCTCAGAATCCATTTGCATCGTGCTGCCTGACTATTGATACACTCAACCACGGTCATGTTATCAGACCAGAACACCACAGAGTGATCTCTGAACCCCTCGGGCCAAGTTTTCAGGGCCACCAGAATAGGGAAAAGTTCAAGAAAAGCAATGTTACTTGTCAGCCCGCACTCGTGCCACCATGACGGCCATTTTTGCGCCAACCATTGTGTTCCGAATATGGCACCAAAACCAATACTCCCTGCCGAATCTGTCCACAGCCCCAGCTCCTCGGAGGACACCGCCGGTTTGTTCCAGACAATTCGACCATTGAAATCCGCCAGAAATGCCAACCAAATGCGCATGTCCTGGCGAACCTCTGCCGAGAGCCTCGTGCGATGATGACCCTCCTTCAGGCCGACCATGGCTTGAGCGATCGAGCGGGAAAAGGGGCGGGCCATCGGCATTACTCTCAGGGCAAAATTCAACTGGCCCACCATTTGTTGCAATTGGTGCAGTTTTACCTTAGTCTCACTAATACATGTCTCAAGGGATGCCCTGAATTTTAACACTTTTTCTCTTGGTAAACGAAAACAACCTTCCACCGAGTCAAGCTCGATCCCCAGAAACTCGAGGCAAGTCGAGGGACCCACAGTCTTACCTGGCGCCAATAGCACACCAAACTGATTCATTAGGACACAAAATTCATTCAAAGCCCGTCCACATTCTGGATCCCCGGCTGCCCCCAGAAACAGGAAGTCATCGAGATAATGCATAACATGTTGAAAACCCGTCTTCTTCGTGAAGACCCATTGCAAAAAACAACTGAACTTTTCAAAATAGGCACAAGATATAGAGCATCCCATTGGCATACATCTATCCATGTAATAGCGACCCTGAAACATGAAACCAAGGAGACGCTGATCGTCTGGGTGTACCGGGAGCAACCGGAACGCTGACTCGATGTCTGATTTTGCCATCAGCGCCCCGGGCCCCAGGCGATTCAACATGGCGACGGCCTCATCGAAGGATGCGTACCGCACCGAACACACTTCCGGGTCTATCGCATCATTCGCGGAAAGACCACGTGGGGCCGACAAGTTATGTATCAGCCGAAACTCACCCGGGTCCTTCTTGGGGACCACCCCTAAAGGGGAACAAACAAAGTTAGCAACCGGTGGCAAATCAAATGGGCCGGCGACACGACCTCGAGTCACCTCCTTCCCAATCTTCACCTGTACCACCGCTGTATGCTGGAAGACCGACAGTTGATTCTTACAGCTTGCTACCCCCTGAAAATCCCCCACTGGGATGCGGAAACCATATGAAAACCCGTTCCGCAACACCCCAGCGGAAGCATGATCCGGGTATTCGTTGAGCCAAGGAATCATTGCCATGGTATCAATCGGGGTAGGTAAAGGCGCCCCTCGGACTATATCAGACCTGTTTGGCGCCTCCCTTACCACCGTTATCACCCGTTTTGGCTCTGCACATGGACTCAGGATGGGATGGCTGCCCACACCCCCCACACTCATGTCTGAATTTGCATGACCCCTGGGGCCTCGTACATTTCCCTCTGTTGAAATTCCAACAAATCCCCCTTTTACCTGTGTTGCCACTCGGCTTCGAGTGGTACTCGTTACCTGTACCCTTCCGAAAGGGCGTCCCCGAGTATTGGCGGGAGGATTCTCCCCCGCTACTCCCTACCAATGGTACTTTCAACATTCCTGTACTCTCCATTTTTTGCCATGAAACGGAGTCGTAACAATCCCAAGTCAGGATTGGGTTGTGTTCCTTCGCTTTTCTAAAAATATTATCATAGCAGAACCACTGATTACCCGCATATGCTATGGAATACTCCATGATTCGGGACTGATAAATCAGCAACTCGGTCAGCAACTCGGGCCTACGCTCGCCCATGATGGAGGTAAAAATGCCCCACGCTCTGCCCCAAGTACCAATGTTTTCGTCAACCTTAAAGGCGGCCATTTTGGCGCGCCAAACACTCGGATGCATGAGCTCCTTTTGGCTCTTAACATGCTCCATCTCATAATGGTCGGTAAGCAAAGAAAATATGTTAACATACTTATCCGCCCAAATCTTTTCCTTAATTTCCAGTGGAACATGCTGAGCCACCTTCTCCCTTCGTGAAGGTACAGCCCCCTCCCCCGCGATCGGCAATGGCCGCTTACCTGAACAAGAAGCTGCGTTTGCCGCCGAACCGGGGCCTGTTGCATTTGTCGCACCCGGAACCGGCGGGGTAACAGACGATGGTGCCTTCGCAGCCTCCCTAGTTTCTCGGAGCTGTCTCATTAACACCCGGGCGTCGTCAGCCGTGGCGCCCTCGCTATCCTTTCCCAACCACGCTGCTAATTCTGCCGCTAACTCGGGAGGCATATCTTCCTCGGTCACGGGAGTGACCACCACGGGAATCGGATTCCCCTCTTTCGGCACCGGGGTTGGCTCTTCAAGCGGGATATCGGGAACCGGGGCTTCCCCCCCAAGTGCCCCCCTTCTGGACCTCTTGCCTCTTCCTCCTGGGACTACTCCCGGCAAAGGCCGTTTCGGTCCTCCCTCCCCGTCCTTAGCCACCATCTGCTTCTTCAAATCGGTTATCTCCTTCATGAGCATGCGGAGCATCTGATCGGTACCGACCCGCTTTCCGACTTTCTTGGGCATTCTCAGACGGAGTATCTGTAAGATAAAAAGAAAGATTACCACGCTCAAAATTGGCTCTTCGTTCCGTCTCGAGCTCACATGCAGCGGGGAGGTGCAGCTTCAGAGCACAGGAACAAGAGGAAGCTTTCTTGGCTTGTTGCTCCTTTTATCCGTCTTCAGGGCGGGCGTAAACCCGCCCCCGCCAGCCTCCGTGGGCGTGGCCGGTCGCGTCCGTGTCTAGGACAACCCACTCCAGGGCGGGAAAAGGCGCGCCCCGGCTACGCCGCTTCGGGCATACCAGCCGAGACTCGCCTCCCGCCCAAGATGGCTTCCCGGGGGGATCGTGGTACTCCACCATACGTTCGGGGGGACCGAATGGTCGCCCCTTTCCATGTTTGCTCTGCATTATGACTTCGAATCGGCTTTCTTTTTGTTCCCGGATAGTACTGTATCCACATGATCACTTAATATACATCAAAGGTAACATCAGATACAATAGAAGGCTCATCAATATCTGTGAGCACTTACGCCCATTGCAAGATCATATTAAATTGACCACAAAGTCAGGCCACCTATTGCAAATAAACTCAATCTGTTTTGAAATGTATCCCTGCCCCAGTTTATCAATTGCAGCATGCTCAGATTAAGGTAAGCTACGTCATGGAGTGCTGTCAGGATAGGTGGTGATAGCAAAGTAAAGACTGTGGGCCATATTATCAAGAACGTCGATAACATTATTGCTGCTTTAGGGGCAGGAAACTGCCGCTAAAGCAGCGATATGGAGCTTGATAATATGCCCTTGCGAATTTCCATAGAAGCCCAGGTTCTGGTGTGAAGGACATCAAACCTCGTCTTCTATGGGAATTCACAAGGGCATATTATCAAGCGCCTTATCGCCACTTTAGAGGCAGTTTCCTACTGCCAAAGCAGCAATAATGTTATTGCCGTTCTTGATAATATGGCCCTGTATTTACTTACACACAGGATGTGGTAATATATGCAAACACGGGAATGTACACATATTGTTTGCATGCATTACCACTTTAAAGCCCAACTTATTGGCCTTGCCCACATTTAATTTTTGTAGCATCCGTATGCAGGACAGGTATGTGGGTAGTTTTCTCTGTGCTTCCTCCGAAGTTCGTAAAGAAGGCTTGGGAAAGCCAATGGGACCTGGTATACATGTCTGTCCTAATGGCTTTAGGAAGGGGGGCTGTTTTTCAAATTCTGAAGCTCGGATATAAACCAGAATGCTACATTCTAAAGAACCGTTAGGCCAAAGGGAGTTCAGGGGCAGCAGTTATCTCGTACCCAACAATGCAGCACTGTAGCTGTTCTAATGTTTCTGGCAGTTATTGTCTACTTGTTGGATACTTTCATTTCCCTTGCCCAGGCCTGCACAAAACATCTTTGTGATTCCCTGCATGTCTGCTTCAGATGATGTAAGATTGGGCTGCAGATACCTCATAGTACATGCATGGAAATGTGTGGTATTTTTAAAAGTTAGAGGTTTAAATGTTAGACTGCTGGGTCGCATTTTGTATATGGCCTAAGTGTGTAGTATTTTTAAAGATACCAGTTCCAATGTTAGGCTGCTGTGTCGCATTTCATATGGCCAATATTAATCCTGTAACTCTCCTCATATTGTCATTGCAGAAAAGTGCAAAAAGAACATGGAGTACAAAACCTGCGGCAGCAGCTGTCCGAAAACCTGCGAGGACGTGGCCAACATGGGGAGTGCCATGATGTGCCCAGCAATGTGTGTTAATGGATGCTTCTGCAAAGAAGGATATGTCCTGAATTCTGGTCAATGTGTACCTGAGAGTACATGTCCTTGCGCCGCCAATGCTCACTATTCTAAATGTGCCTCTCCATGTCCGCTCACCTGTGAGAATTATAAAGAAGCAGTAGCATGCACAACACAATGTGTGCCAGGATGCACATGCAACAAAGGCTATGTTAGGTCTGGAGAATCTGGTAAATGTGTGCTTCCTAAAGGCTGCCCTCTTGCACCCAAAGCCTAGACTTGGAGCTCAATAGATCCTTCCAATCAGGTGTGAAAAGTGTATTTTAGTACAATTGCAATAAATTGTTGTGATTTCAAAATGAAACTGTATCTGTTATACGTGCTAATTAAAATCTAGTGTGATATTCCTCTGTATTAAAGAATTTCGTAATAAGAAAAATAATAAATCCGGTTAGTATGCATATACGTACAATGATGAAACTCAAAGTAGTGCTACTAGTTGGAATGATAAGCCACCTTCCTCTTTGTCCCAGGCAAGGCCAGCAGATCTAAGTATACTGACATACAGCATATTCTGGCCCAGGCCACCTACTTATGATTCCTTCTTAGGAACCAATGTATCCAAAAGATGAACAGTGGCTTAAGTAGAAGTCCTAATCCCACAGATGAGAAGTTTGAGAAATAGACGTTTTAAACATGAGTAAGGTTTAGGAACTGACGTTCTATCGTCCATAATTGATTATGTTGTTAGATCACAGCCATTATTAATCAATTTCCTTTTCCTGCTTTTTATACTCAGTATAACCTTTTTAATAGGTGCTCTCAGCCACATGCATCAAAGGAAATTGCATTTGCAAACGGTGCGAATCGCAAAATTCGTCCGTTTGCGAATTTAATTCCCATTTTTGGGATGCATTAACATTTTAGTAATTGTCGCAATTTAAGAAATCGCAAAATTGCGATTTCTTAAATTTCAATTGCATTTAAGGAATCTCAAATTGAGATTCTCAAATTGAGATTCCTTAAATGCAATGCATCAAACTTTTAAAATTTGCGAATTCGCAAATAAGGGGAGCGAATTACCATGAAGTTGACCTTCATGGTAATGTGCATTTTTCAAAGTTCCATTTTACACACACACATACCCTTGAGGCATGTGAGTGTGCAAAATGTACCCCTAAGCAGATTTCAGGGTGCAACAGGGTGTCCTTTGGACACCCCTGCACCCTTGAAATTGCATTCTAAATTTGCAAATGTTTAATGGTGAATTGCAAATTAAGAATGTCTTTCCATTCATTCCTATGGACCTCTAGGCCCATAATTAATGGATGGGGAAGTATTCCTTAATTGTGATTCTCAATTAGAGAATCATAATTAAGGAATTTTAAGAAATCGCTATTTTTATAGAGATTTCTTGATGCATTGCAGGTTGCAATTCCTTAATTGCGATTCCTTATTTTTCGCAATTAAGGAATCGCAAAATACAATATTGATGCATGAGCCTGTAAATGCTCTTTTTAGGTCTCGCCTTCGGAGTGCGAATGCGCTGCGAAGGCAAAAAGACCTTTTCCAATCGGTTTGGCTTTTCAGCCAAGCACATGCATGCGTTCCATTGCCTTCAATGGCAACGCGCGTACGTCAGGAGATTCACATGCGGGAGCGCGCCCCACAAGATGGTAGTAATTAACGCTCCCGCAAGTGAATCGCGCAGTCTATCACCCCCCCCTCCTGCCACGCGAGCACTTGTACCAAGGATGTGGTCACCTGAGAACTGGCACAGTATACACAGTTTGTTTTCTATGGCTGTAAATACATTTTCATTATTTTGTGAAAATCCGGACGCACCGATAGCCTCATCTCATCAAAGACTGATTGCCATGTCAGAATGATGTGCGCATTCGAGCCGCAGCAATCAGAACCCACACTTTGGTCAATAACGAGAAGAAAGGCTGCCTATGTGTTGCGCACGATAAGCAATACAAATCTTATCTATATATTGCATTGGAAATTCTAACCCAAGATGGATGGTGTCACTAAGCTAATACTAATATTGTCTGAAATATAAATTTTGCCCGCGCAACACCCAATTGAGGTCATAAGCTAAAAGGAAAGCTGATGTTTCAAGATGTGTTTAGTGTAATCAGTGAAAGCCTGCAAGCGACTTGGTAGCTGGGTTTCCTGCAGAGAGAGTTAGCCCCCATTGGGTGTTGAATCTACAGCTGAGAGACACTGCTCGTCTGTCATGGCTGGCCAGGGGGGCTCGGGCCCCAGAATCCTGGAATACTTTGGGGGAGAGGATGGATACCGTCGTTGATACTGGCCGAAGTTAGACCGAGAATATGTCTAAACTGCAGCCTTCAGGTAAACGGAATAATCCTTAAATATGGTAACTGAGCAAATGCAATTTTGGTTGCATTAGCGCGCAGGCAAGGAGCATCTAAATTCACGCTCTGAATAAAAGGCGTTTAAAATGTGGCAACAAATTCAAGTTTAACGCCTGCTGTGGCTTGGTCGATTGGCATTGCATGACACACACGCCCTCTCTGTCCCGGCGACATGGTTTGAAGGGAGTGCTCTTGACCATACACCCTCCTCACCCGAGGTAAGGTTTGGACAGTACGGCGGCCAGCCCTCTTGCACCTGTCTGCAGCGGCACGCACCTTGCCTCAGCCGGGAAGGGCCTCACCCTCCTCGGTCAGAGAGCGTTGCCCGACTGGGACAGGTGGCTCGAGCGACAAATGGGCAGCAGCGGAGTGTGCGAGACGTGCAGGAAGTCGCAGCGACGCTCCTATTGGCGGACCAGTTTTGTTTCTTGGCGTGGTGCGTGACTCGCCCGGCTGGCTCCCGGGTGATTGCGGATGTCCCCGGTGCATTGAATTCTGCAGCGGGCTGTCTAGCTGCCTCCTGAGACCGCCAGCTCACGCTGTGGCTTCTGCGCCCCTCCCAGCACGTCCAGACTGCGGCACTGCCCGGGAGCTCACACAGGTGGGTGATGTGGATGATGGGACCTGATGCATCCTTAGTCCCCACCTGGACCAAATTTGGAGCGTTGGACTATCATTTAATGCTTCAGGTACATGTGGGTGCTTTGGCACATCATTAGTGATGTAATGTCACAGTACCCCTAACGTAAAGTTCTGAATTTGAGTACCTTGTGTGTAAGTTATAACTAAGCATGGGCAAAATTTGCGAATTCGCGTGCCGCGAATTCACAGGTTTCCCCGCAAAATTGTAAAAAAATCCTCAATTTCGTGAATTTTCCCGCGAAATCGCGGATTTTTTTGCGATTTGCTCTGGAGTGCTTTCTACTGGCTAATCCAGTAAGTGCTCCCTCATTGGATAAATGTAAAGTGCTTTTACTACACTGCAGCTGCGTAAAGGGCCAGAAGATGTGTCTCCAGTGACCATGTGTGCCTGTAACACAGGCACAGGCACACATGGTCACTGGAGACACATCTTCTGGCCCTTTACGCAGCTACAGTGTAGTAAAAGCACTATGGGGCAGATTTACAAGCCACTTGCGCCTCTTTCGCGCCGCAGTTGCGTCACTTTTGTGACGCAGCGGCAGCACAAAAGATGCGCAATGGTGCTGGGTATTAACAACGTGACGCATCTGAGAGATGCGTCACGTTGTAAAGCCCTGCTCCATCAGGAGGCGTTCCAGCGCTCGGGAGGGCGTTCCTGCGCATGAACCCCTCCTAAAAGTGGCTTAGTGAAATCTGCAAGATTTCACTCAGTCACTTTTAGGCCAAAGCTGCGTCAAAACCCTGCGCCTGCTTGAAGCAGGCGCAAGGCTTGATGCAGCATTGGGGAGATAGGGCCCCCCAGAGCATTGCTGGAGCTGCGTTGCGCTTGCGACGCAGATCTAGCAATGAGGTGCTTTTACGGCACAGATGCGTGACGCATTTGTGCCGTTTTTGTCACATGGTGTGCCGCATTGTAAATGCAGTACAAAAGGGGGTGGTGATGGACGGTGGCAGAGTGGGCTAAAGAACGGTGATGGATTAAACTCAGATCTATTGACTGGGGGTGAATGTTTAATTGATTCAGATGCTCCGTCCATCACCACCTCCTTTTGTACCGCTTTTTGCCGCCATAAGGGAGGCAGGGTATGCTCAGACGTGAGTCCCTTGCTCACTTTGCCACTGGATTCAAGCAAGCCGGGCTGAAGACGGCTGGAATGCCAGAAACCGGTCCTCGGAAGCTTGTTTCCGGTTCAGAGAAGACATGGCTTGGCAGTTCGGGCTGGACTGTTCCCATGAGGAACAGGGTCAGACTGATTTGCATACTAGTGAAGTAGTGTGGCTCACTGGTTTGAGGCGGCAGACCCGAGAGCAGAGGACGGCCCGGGACCAGGGTTCGATTCCCGGCGCGGCAGGTTTCTGGACCAGGGTCAGTGGACTCGATAATTCTCTCGCCTCGGTGCCCACTCTGATCAGCGTTCACACTCGGCAACTCTGGGCATTAGCTTGCCTCATCTTCACTAAGGCCCCACCAGACCGCCGGGGATGCCTGGTCTCACCCTGGAGATACCCATAAAAAAAAAAAGGGACCATCTCTCAGGGAAGCCAGGAAGGGTTTCGCAGCGGTCGAAGCGCCTTGGGACCCTACGCGTAAGTAGTGCACTATATAAATGCCTATACATTTACACATTTACATAGCCATGTCTGAACTGGGGTGGCAGAGTGGGCTAAAGAACGGTGATGGATTAAACCCATATCTTTTGATTGGGGGTGAGTGTTTGATTGATTCAGATGCTCCGTTCATCACCACCCCCCTTTTGTACCGCATTGTAAATCTGGCCCACCATGGGTGGCGAAGCTGCGGTGCACAATAACTGGTGCATCCCTGGGGAAAAACCAGTTATTGTAAATCTGCACCTTTACATTTAGCCAACGAGGGAGCTTTTACTGATTAGACAGTAGAAAGTACTCCAGTTGAGTAGAGGTATTACACAAAAAGGTGGCATCTTCATGCACAAACTCGCAGGGCGGGATTCATTCTGCCCCCTGTTAGACTCGTTTTTTGTGCCCTTCTGCCCTCTGTTATTCCCTTGTTTTTGTGCCCTTCTGCTCTTCGTAGACTCGTTTTATGTGCCCTTCTTCCCTCTGTTAGACTCGTCTTTCCCTTGTTTTTCTGCCCTTCTGTCCACTGTTAGACTGGTTTTTTGTGCCCTTCTGCCCTCTGTTAGACTCGTTTTTCCCTTGTTTTTCTGCCCTTTGTTAGACTGCTTGTTGTGCCTTTCTGCTCTCTGCATCACCAAATCATCACTCAGAGCTACCCCAGCATCACTCAGCACCACCACATTATCGCTCAGCACCACTACATTATCACTCAGCACCACCACAGCACCACTCAGCACCACCACAGCATCACTCAGCACCACCTCAGCATCACTCAGCACCACCACATTATCACTCAGCACCACCACAGCACCACTCAGCACCACCACAGCATCACTCAGCACCACCACAGCATCACTTAGCACCACCACAGCACCATCACAGCACCACTCAGCGCCACCACAGCATCACTCAGCGCCACCTCATTATCACTCAGCACCACCACAGAACCACTCAGCACCACCACAGCATCACTCAGCACCACCACAGCAACACTCATCACCACCACAGCACCAATCAGCACCACCACAGCACCACTCAGCACCACCACAGCATCACTCAGCACCACCACAGCATCACTAGGCACCACCCCAGCATCACTCTGCACCATCCCACTATCACTCAGCACCACCCCAGCATCACTCTGCATCATACCAATATCACTCAGCACCACCACAGCACACTCAGCATCATCATAGCACCACTCAGCACCACCACAGCACCACTCAGCGCCACCCCAGCATCAATCTGCGCAAACATTCAACAACAACTGGTTCAAATATGTTCTCTCAATGTTTCAAGCTTTATTACAAATGTCACAAAAAATATATTAATATTTCACTTCTGTTCTTGGATATTCGTCACAATAAAATACACTGAACATAATCTTCACAAAAGTTATTTACAAAAGTTTAAGCTATTGCCATTATAAATTAAAAAACCTTTTATTTAAGTTTTAATTATTTTAAAAAACTAAAAGCCATTGTAATTTGTAATATCAATACATCTAAGTCACGTAAATACAAAACATGTTGCATTACACAAACGCTATAGGTGTCACATTTGCAAATGTTATAATTATTGGCATTGTAAATGACAAAGCTATGAATTTAGCTATTTTCAAAACCAACACATAAATAAAAAAAATTGTCATTTACAAGACCAATAGCTCAAACCTTCCTAATGCGAGACCTATTGCATTGCAAATGCTTGTTTTTATATCTGTCAGTGCTTCCTGTTGAGGTTTAATTTTCATGACAGGCGCCTCATTGCCTACGTGTAACTATTCTCTGACCCTGCTTCAAGGGTCAGCAAATAGTTGCAAGTAGGCACCGAGGCGCCAGGAAGCACTTACAGGCTACAGCAGCAGGTGCCCAAGTTGAAGTTAATTTCTTTGTAACCCTTTTGTAAAAGGTTACAAAAAATTAGCTTCAACTTTTGCACCTGTTGCTGTAACCCTGTAAGTGCTTGGCTGAAAATTCGTCCCCACAGATTCGCAGATTTTACCGCGATTTCGCAAGATTCGTGGATCGCGAAATCGCGGAAAATCCGCAAATTCCATGAACGGAACAAATTTTCAGCCCATGCTTACTTATAACTACTTGGCTACGATATTCGTGTCAAGGCCGATATACTTTTGTGAACATTAGCACAACGCTGGTGTTTCCATTCCACTCTTTGCAATATAATATTTAAAATAGCAAACACTGTAAGATAGCGCTGCAAATGGATTTTACAGTGGCACAAAAATTCTGCTAAATGTGTGAAAGAAGGCAGAGGTAGAATGATCATTATGTTAAACAATATATGGGATTTAATTTCACCAGTTCTTAGCTTTTCCTGGATCCAAATCATTTAGAAATTTCATGTGTTTTTAGGACTTGCCTTCGTAGCGTGTATGCTCTGCAAAGGCAAAAAAATTCTTGTAACCTTTCCACACATCTGATGAATCTGTGTGCTGTTAAAACTGTGGCGATAACATAGAGGTTTATTAAAATCCTGTTATTTTAAACCAAGAATAACAAGTGCTTGAAATTCTTTCAATTTAAATTTGGTGGTAGAAGTTAGAGATGTTAAGACTGCCTTAATGATGTACCCTGGGATATCATATTCAGTACATTCTCTCCAACTCCTAAGGGCAGTGGATTCCCAAAGATTTGTTCCCATGTCAATAAGAATCGATGGCTTGCTTGTCCAGAGTGCGATGGAATTCATTTTACGTTCTCGTGCCCAGTGAAATCATTAACCTGCCACTTGGGCAAATAGCTGTGCTGAAAGTCTGTTAGTAAAACGATTGTTCAGCCATTAGTCTCAGGTGTCATGACTTCCTTTGTAGAAGTTTGTAGTTGCACTGCTAGTGAACAAGAGATGTAGAACCCTAGCATCCTTAGGGTTATACACCAACTGCTGCCCATTCATGCTACAGTTCAGTTACAGATTTGTGCTGTCCTAGACTGTTCGCTATTTCAGATGGGCACTGTACAGGTACAGATTTGTGCTTCCAGTGGTGTGCAACTAACCTGTGCTTCTGTCATTGCGCCGATTCTCTCCCCGCTTGTGTTTGTGAACAGCTTCTATTCCTGCTTGCGTTTGTGAGCAGTTTAGACCTTCGATGTGTGGGCCCGGCACATGTGAAGCTTCTACACGTGACCACAGTGTAGACCTTCAATGTGTGGGCCTACAACATGTAAAGCTCCTACGCATGACTCTACCCTAAAACTTCGACGTGTGGGCCTCTCACATGCGAGGTTCCTACACATGACCGCAATCTAAATCTTCGATGTGTGAGTCTGGCACATGCAAAGCTTTGGCACATAACCGCATGATGTGTGGGCCTTGTATATGCGGAGCTTCTACACAAGACCGCAGTCTTAATCTTCAATGTGTGGACCCGGAACATGCAAAGGTCTAACATATGACCGCGGTCTAGACCATCGATGTGTGGCCTGGCATATTTGAAGCTACTACATATGACCACAGTCTAGACCATGGATGTGTGGCCTGGCACGTGAGGAGCTTCATGAAAATGATAGAATGCACTCCTTTCTCAAATCTAAACAATTGCTTTAATGTGCACTCTTTTGGCAGGTTTTTACGTGCAGACTAGCTCATGCTATGCCACAGCAGCATGTTTCAAATCATTCCTTTACAAATGGAGCATTCATTACATTCCAGACACACCGCACATCAAGGAAAGTAGGGCCCGATTCATACCATTTTGGAATTCACAGAAGGCACTTACTCATTTCGGTATTCACAGAAGTTAGGAGTCCTAACTTTAGGACACCTAAATGCCGTCTGTGAATACCAAAAGTCTTAAAATTGGGTTTTTTCTCAGTTCAGTAGTAGTAAAGATAGGACTCCTAACTTTAGGACTCCTAAATGCCTTCTGTGAATACCGAAACTCCTAAAATTAGGATTTTTCTCAATTTAATAGTAGTAAAGTTAGGACTCCTAACTTTAGGACTCCTAAATGAAAAGTCTTAACATTAGGATGTTTCTCAGTTTAGGAGTATTAAAGTTAGGACTCCTAACTGCAGACAGAGTGTGGCTTTCATTACATAAAATAACAGGCAGACTTTGACAAAAGTGTCAGTAAAACAGTCAGTATTAATCTCACAAATGTGATTTTTAGGTCATAGAATGCAATCTGCTGCCTGCCGCTTGGTTTTAGTAACTCACACTCTCTGGCATCGGACATGACATCGAGGAAGGAAAATGTCTATTGTAATTTCCTAAATACTGTGTGAGGCACTAGCAGTGGCAATTGCTGCTGTCCAGAACAAGAAAGCATCTGCCCATTTGTGAGGATGCGAGGAGGTCAAGACGCAGTGACTGGACTTCGTTCTGCCAGTAGTCTGACTCCTCTTCCTCTGGCCAGAGACCCTCTGCCTGAAGCAGCTCACCAGCTACATTGACTCAGGCCAGTAAGCTGCGTACTGGATGGATGAGGGATTTCTGGAGACTTAGACTGCCCTTGAGAGTGCCCCTGCCTAGGGCACGGCCGATGCCTAAGCAGCAGAGTAAACGGCTGGTAAGTAGGATTGCCAACTTTAATAAAGAAATACCCACTATGTGTTCACCTCATTCAAGGGTCAAACAAGACATACAATGCTACGAAAAATGTCGTTTATAAATATTTATTTTTATAGACCGTCTGTTTACTTTAATTAGCAGCCATTAATAATTATTTTGGCAGCTCCAGAACACTGCAAAGTGCTTTCTTTTTCTTGTTTGTTCTGTTTAAAATATGTACTACTGAGGGAAAAATACAGGCTTTAGGTGCTTTTCAAAACTTTATCGAAAGCAATCGAACATTCCTCATGCCAATAAAAAGACAACTAGGTATAACTCTACTGGTAAGTGGCTAGTTCAGGAGGACATACATGTGATCCACAGAGGCCAGTCCAGCCCAGGTCAGGCACAGGTGCTTATTACTGGGAGGAGTGTCAATGTTCAGACTGAGGAGAATTTACTGCCTGGTTGTCACCTCTTATTAAGGCCTTAAGCTTGTGTCAGAAGGTGGCTTTAAGGGTTCATGGTACAGGAGTTTGTGCCTGTTCATGCTGGGGTTTCTCAGCACGGTTTGATCAGTTCATGCAGAGGGAGGATGAGGCATGTGGTTCTATCCTGTTTCTGTGGGCAGTGAGGTGGATGGGGCCTTATGGAACATGAGGCTCATTTGCAGGGAGTATAACCTCTAACATTTCAGACACTCTCTTAAAACTTGGCTATTTATCCAGGCCTACTGTTGAGCTGTATTTTGTATTTTGTGTTGTGTTCCCTCCGATAGCGCCATGAAGCCCCAGGGTGTACGAGCGCTTAACAAATGAATACTGACATAATATAACATAACATCCTATATGGTACAGTCGGGTCCAAGAGTGCCCTTCATTTCATGTGCTTTAAAGCAGTTTTAAGATCTTCTTAGAGTTTCTCACTGCTAAAATGGGTTTAATTTCTGATGTATAAGTATTTCCCTCATCTTCATTGCTTGATTTTGCTCACGAGAAAGTGTAAGCATGCACACAGTACATTGCCACTGAGGCCCCAAGTGGACTATGACACCAATCCCACACTCTCTGTGTGCCTGCAGCCAGCACCACAATAAGAAAAACAATGTTTAATTTGCCCACCACTTAGTTCATAGTTGTAGCTCAGTTCTTATTATGATTCGCAACATACAGTAATTCTGTCAAGTGCGGATGTACTAGGCTAAACATTAACATTTGGTGCTAGAATACACACCAGGTAATTCACCAACTCGTAGTCTAAAGTTTACAGCGGCGATAGCAAGTAGGGCGTACTACCGTGTCCTGTGTATGGCTTACAGCTTTGACATTCCTCAATAGCCAGCCCGGACCTTCCAATGAAAGAATATTACATGCTTTCCTGAAATTAAATCAATTTGATTGTGACTGCTATACTGTACATACTGTGGTATACGGTGGTATGCTGTGGCTGACAGTGGCTGGTGGTTATTATGAATGTGTTTGTTCTGCGTGACTGTCCACTGGTGATGACTGGCCCTCTCACTGTTGTCTCATGACTGCATAATGCAGCAGTGGACTCGAGTCAGCCATCTTGGGCTGCTTAAAAATAATTTGCCGGCGTGGCCAATAATTAAGCTCCAGTGCGCCCTGACAGATCGGGCGGCCTGGACAGGTTTGAGCGCCATTACGCTTTACACATCGTGTCTTTGGACTTTCGACATTTCTTAGGTAACACTTAAGTTAGAAATATCTGCTTAATCTAGTGTGCTGACCGGCTAGCATTTTGCGGCTTCTTTCTGTCTCTGCATCCCGATATATATATTGCAACAAGTAACATTACACCGACAGCAGTAAAATCATATGATGGTACCATCATTTGAGTCTTGTGCTTTTCTAAACCCAAAGTGTACTTGCCTGTGTAATCAATTCATGTCATGGCGTGTGTATCCAAATTGCAAACCTGCCTTAAGGCCCTTAACATGGTGCTGTATGTGTGGAAATGCACCTTCTTTTCCCTTTTTTAAAGCAAGAGTGCACAGAGACCATACACTGGCGCACACATAGGAAAGAAATTATAGGGAACATTACTGACAAATACAAAACCATGTCGTCCGTACCCATCCCTTTTGTGACTTTTCTTACTAATGAATGTTTCCACATTTTTTGTGATTTTGATACTAATGAATATATGATCTTTTGGGCATCTTAATTACCCATAAGTTCACAGGACCAATTCTCAGCTAGTACTCACAAACTCTATCGACACATCCTAAATCCCCTCACTCTACACCCCTACAAATCTGCTGGTCAGCATCCTACAGTGAACAAGCCTGTTCACCATGCACTCAATGGGGAATATGTCCAAGTGAAGTGGCAGAGTGAGGCGTTAGCCGTCATGGCTTAACGCCTCACTCCGCCACTTCTGAAACACAAGGCTGCACCATATTTATTGGACATTGTGCAGCCTTGCGTTTCCACTGGCGCTGGCGCTACACTTAGCAGCGTAGCATCAATGCCAGCACCCTTGTACCATCCTGCAAGGGTGTCTGCGTACAGAGGAGGATTGTTTATGTATAGGGAGGTCCCCCTTGCTGCACATACACAGTCCTAAAATGCAATTGTGTCAGTTTTACGTGTGCTGCTTCATGCAGCACACATGAAAGTCACAACATGGCACTTTATTTACAGATTGTTCATGTTCAGGAAGGCTTACCTTCCTGTACATAAAGAATCCTTGGTATTTTTCTTTTTCCAAGTGTGATGCACCAGGCAGCACACACAGAAAAAGCAAAAACAAGGAGAAATAATGCATTTCTACTAATTTAGCTTTTTCCTGGTCTTTTTTTTGGTGCTGCCTTCTATGTACGATGTCATTGTACATAGGGGGCAGCGTCAAAATCAATGGGTGTTGCGATGGAACACCCACCACAACACCCACTGCCCACCCCTTTTGCACTAAGCATAGAGTGCAACGGGGTCTTATTTACTAGGCATTGTTAAGCCACGTTAAGTGGCTAATGCTACCTTGTAAATAAAGCATAGCCCCTATTGCCACCACGCCATTTAAAGTGATGTTGTGGTGGTGATAGGAGCTTGTACATATACCCCACAATCTCTTCTTTGGACAATATGATCACTTCATTTTGCTTTTCTGTCATTTCTATCCAGATGAGATCCAAGTCTTCCTCCTTCCTGTCTCCTCTCATCCTCTCACAGATATCAAAATACTTTCTTGCTAACTGCCCCCGGATGGTGGTTCAGTCACTGATTTTGAAACCATTAGTAATACAAATAATTGAATGTCTGGCCCATCTACACTCCCTTGTCTACTATACACCTTACCCTTAGACAGGCTAGCCATAGTATCCTCAGAGTAGGCGTACATTTAAACCATTCAAATAAAATGATTTTATTCATAACTAACATCACAAGAGAAAGCCAAATTTCATTTATTTAATAATGGAAATGCAATAGGATGTTTTCATTTACGTAGCAAAGACACTCATTTCCTCACCTGTCCATAGAACAATTGACTAGTGTAACTCTGTAGTAGTTGGTATCCATTTACCCGGCAAAGTAACGTTCTAAATTTCATGAAGAACACTCACTTTAGTTTCTTCAAGCACACCTTACTAGTGACTAAGTTGACTGGTGACAACTAACACAGGGCTCAGTTCAAGCTAATGATCTTGGACTGCTGTTCTATTCAGCAGTATTATCCATCTAGCACCAATCCACCATATTTATATTACTGGATGTGATAGGTTTCAGACACTGCATGATGCCAGCATAAACCAGTGGCACAGGCGTTATCTCTCCATCCTGAAACCTGCTACAAGGAGCTGAAGGATGCCTGACTGTGAGATCGCCTGCCTGACCTTTGAGGACTAGTCCCGGCATAAGCCCTGACTGGAGAATGTCCTGGTGTTCAGAAGCATGTCCTGAGGACTAAATAGGAGCAGTGCTCACTTAAAACATTTCCATCAGTTGTAGGAAAGTGTGACTTATCCAATATACTGCAGTACCCTAAGGAGAGCATACTCTGAGCGGGCAAGAAAAACAGGTTCATCCCTGTGAGGTGGTTGGTTCTGACACATAAAACTTTTTGGACGCACTCAGCTTTTGGATATCTGCTGTGAGTCTTGGGTAAGAAGTTCTGTGCAGGTTGCATGTCAGCACTTTTTGACACACATGAGAAGAACATACGGACTACTGTCTAACTCAGCCAAGTAACTGCTACTAGGCCTAAGTAGTATGTGGCAGATGGGACCTTAATATATTGATTATGACTTGTGTGGC
Organism: Lissotriton vulgaris; assembly: GCF_964263255.1. NCBI lineage: Eukaryota > Metazoa > Chordata > Amphibia > Caudata > Salamandridae > Lissotriton > Lissotriton vulgaris. The sequence continues at coordinate 267,793,265 of NC_141695.1, forward strand.
CTTTATAATTAGATTGACTATTCAAAAAGAAATATTTCCATTTCTTTTTGGTTATATTGTAAATACACGGTGCTTCGCTGACAAGTCTGTATCAGGAACAATTTTGCATTGGCTGGGCCTAAAGAGGAGCTTGACACATGTTTCACTAGTTCTACAATAGTGTAAGTCAAGCACTATTTCACTCATAACTGCTTTGAGAAAGTGGATCATTATTCGAAATGAATGGCATTCCTCTTCAATTGAGTATGGCACTGTTCCACTAGCCTAGTTAGATATCTTGCAACTTAAAACTGAGCTCAAGTGTTGGTAGTTGTAACACAGAGTAGACAGTCTTAATTTAGGAGAATTTCAAATTCACTCATCAACAAAAACAGTTACAAAGTAGAAACCCCAATACAATAAAAACCTTACTCAAATTGATAGAAAGAGAGAACATTTTCGTTGAGAAAATAAACAACAAAACAAGAAAATATGATGCAAGGACCAGAGATATGATTTTTCAAAGTTTCTTGTGCCAAAAAATACAAAGACGAGTATCTGGCTATGCTGGACCATGTCAAAAACAATAGTTAAACTCAAACGCTATGAAGCAGGGTCAGATTCAGCAACAAGGTTGAGTGCGGTGAAAAGTTTGCCTTCTGACTTTTGGGGAGAAAAGAACTTATTGATGGTGGCCGACTGCACTGCAGGACCTCGATGGGAACCTCTACACTTGTGGGAGGTTCGAGGTTCTCGACATCAAAGCAGACAAACCCAAATAAGGTGAAGTTTGAGGCTCAAGCCAAGGAAAGTGGCAGCAGCGGCAGGTTGGCCAGGTTTAAGTTTAGATTTAAAAACCTTTCTAGAAGTTACACTTTTTTCAGCAGGACAAATCTGCAATTTCGAACTAGACTGGAGATGAGACATCGGAGTTTGTGGCTCTGCAAATTTCAGGTGGTAGCCTCTGTTTTTCTTTTAGCACAAATCCCTGAAACAGTTTCTAAGTCCTAGCAATTATGGTAAGTCAGGGGGAGTGCACTCTGACACCGTTCCAAAAGCTCCACAACTATAGGGACACTCCTTCAGGGTCAGCACTCATACCATGGGAAGCCACCAGCCGGGATCCAGGGCAAGGCTAGTTGGAACTGGTCAGCTAGGCCATGGAGGAAGGTTGGTTACTTGTTGCTTGTGTGTCCTTGTAGTGAAACAGAAGGCTAGCCAACTAGCCCTTGGAGTCCACTCTTTTTCCCTGGTTTCAAATGGGAGCAGATCTAGCCCTTGGAGTTTTTCTCCACATATTTTCTGAAGTCAAAATTGTTCAGCAAGTGCAGCACTTTTTCAGTCATCCTTAGGTCCAGCAGTGTTCTGAAGAGGGTAATAAGGGTACTACGTTTAGGCCCTGTGCCTGCTCACGGGTGGTGGAAACTCCTGAGCCCTCCTCAACTAATGGGGCAAATATTCCCCTTCACATTTTTGCAACACTTCCTTTGTGTCCTTCGGTAAACTATATGGTATCCGGTAAAATCAGTATGACACAACAGTTCTTCCCTTATGCAGAGCTATGGGTACAGCCCTGGCGTGTGCATGAAAAATTGTGAACTCCCTATGCCAACCAATTCTGTGACAGGTTTTACCCCCTATGAGATTGATGCCACTTTGGCTACTTGACTGTTATAAAACAGGGGTAGACCCAATATAGTCAAAGGACCTGGGTATTCAGCAGTATAGACAACAAATGGTCCTTGACATACTTTCGCTAATGAGGACAAAGACAGAGGCAGGCCTTTGTGTGAATTACATCTGCCTGTGACTGAATTTTCCCATGGAAACTTGCGCATTTCGTGGTCACATTACCAGTCCATCCTGTAAGGAGGTTGTCACATCTGTTCCCAGCCAAGGACGTTTTATTCCCCTGGGAGGCTGCCAGGTGACAATTGAACATTAACTCTAAAACCGCTACTAGAGACATTAGACAGGAAAATGCTAACTTTCTACTAGGAGCATTTTCAATATAGTACTTTAAAATCTGACTTGATCATTAGATTGGTTTCTAAATTCCTAATCATTTGCTTTCCTGATTCGTGCATAAAGCTATCTCCAAACCAATGCTATGCATTATAAAGTGTTATAATTTAACTCAGTGCTTATGTGTGGGAGAGCTAGCCTTGCCACAGAGAAAGATGACTTTGGAGATTTTTTACTGAGAGAACATGTAAAACTTGCCCTACATTTTAAAAACCATGCTTCATGTCCTATGGGTATTTTGGGTCTACTTTATGGAGTACTTAGATGTACTATAGAGAACAGGTTAGGCTAGGCAAATAGGTGGAGGGAAGAATCTGCAAAATGTAAATACATTTATAACAGTCTGTTAACCTGGGCATGCCCTACTCAAGAGAAATGGGTGGGGGGGGGGGGGCTGCCATACCTCAGGCATCACTCACAGTACAGTTACATTTAACACGTTCTGTGTAGATGTTTAGGGACAGTGTTGGTGGGATGATGTGTTTCCTTTGGATTAAGCAGCTGTGTCATCTGTTTGGAAATGTTCACCTTCACTTAGAGACACCTGCAAAGCAAAAGGCTGGGAGAGAAGATGCATTTTGCAGGACCCATGGAAGGCTGGACTGCACGTGGATCGACCCCAGTCTGGAGTGATTGAGCATAGCTAGATAGAGCCTGCCACCAGCAAAACAAACCCAGAATCATCGTAAAACAAGCCAGAAAAGCACAGAACGATATTTATTCTATGTGTGCTTTTAATACCAAGGTTAAAAGGTGGGGTGAGGCTAGTCTACCTTACAGATCAAGGTAAGAACTGGATGACATTTGGATAATGATGTTTCTTACCAAATGAATAACAACTGACTCTGTAATAATAAGAGTGAATAGATCAACCTCTTGAGTGTGATTTTAATATTGATCCATAGATTATGGACTTATTTCATAGCCCATAGGATACAGACAGATTAACCTGATACCCACACCCCTTCTCTCTCCACAGTGATCAACACAGACTGTAAGGGCATTTGGACTATTCAGGTGACCGTGTGCACTTGTCTTATATTTCCTTTTGTCACCTTTTTCACTTTATTACTTATTCACGTTGTGCAGTAGCCTTAGCATTGTAGTCCTGGTCCTGATGAAAGCAAGGACGCAGTAGTCCATGTTTGCTGAAACATGTCGACCAACTTTACCTCAGGCAGTCTACATAACCAGACTGCTTAAGGTCACATATATTTTTAACCTTGGTATTAAAAGCACACATAGAATAAATATCGTTCTGTGCTTTTCTAAACCAATTTTAACACACTCTTTTGTCTTGGTTTCTTCTTTTTTCACTCACTTTTCCTTGCACTGCACACCCCAGTCCCATGTCTTTTCCCACTCATTAACATCGAGTGGCAGACCACACTGTAACTAAAAATACCACCAAAGGGACCTCCTTACCACCGGGTCAACCTTTGATCGTGGCACTGACTTTCTCAGACGGGTGGTCCGGATAAAATCCCAAATGATGAAGGGCGGATCCGTATGGTGACTGATGGGTATTTTCCTCATCCTTTGAGAGCCTTCTGTGCCGAATCAATTTTGAGCTGAGGGTGATTAGGTGTGTGTGGTGAATTGGGCAACTAACGTACACCTCTGGGCGTTGCTTGGTTTGAGACCCTCTGGTACTTTTTGTTGTTTGTAGGTTCTACACTGAAGGGAGCCTTCTTTGACCTAAACCTCTTCAACAAAATAAAGCTCTTCCTCCCACCAAATGACCTAAAAACCGCTTCACATGCACAGTTTCTGTCCAAACTAGACTACAGGAATGCCACCCTTACAGATGCACCAAAAGTATGCTTAGCCCACCAGAGAGTCACTCTGAATGCAACAGCAAGGAAGGTTACTGGAGCAAAGAGATATGATCAGGTCTCCCGTCAGTAAAACATTGAATGTGGGGACCAGTTGAAGAACACAGCTGGTTCAAAACTGCTTGCTGCACCCACAAAGCTCTGCACACTGGTAAAACAGATTGCCTCAAATCTAAATAGACATAATGAGGCCAAATAAGAAACTTGAGAACTTCCAACACACTTCTTCTCATCATCCCCAAAAAACATAAACAAAAAGCCCTCTCTTGCTTTTTCTCAGGCAATACTCCCAAAATCTCGAGCTCTCTCGCAGTTCATAACATAACTTAGCCTCTCTTCCTGAGCTTCAAAAGACAACTAAAGGAATTTCTCCTATAATGGCAACTTAGCCCCCAGGAAAAAACTACTAACACCCCCTGGAAACACTAACTTGTTATATACACATCTCTCTCAAGGTCTATACTACAATACAACATATTTTTATTGGATAATAATGTTTCGAATCTCAATAATACAAATAAACTGTATTATGTTTGTCTAACAATGCTTTGATGATCCTGTGAAGCGTTCTGATACCCTCTGGTCTTGTCTGCGCTATCCAAAACTCTTTAAATAAAAAAGTGCTGGCTGGATGGAACATAAACCAAGATGTACAGAGACTTGACAATCCGGATTATGCCAAAATGGTGTGCCTAGCTAACAGAAATGTGACAGGGTGAAATATCGTTATTGCTCCTTGTTAATTCCTTTTATGTGTCCTGACTTCTGCAGGACACATCGAAAGAGAAATGTTCCTCCAGGGATTGTTTTTGTACGCAATGGAGAGCCAGATGTAGGCAAATATCATTTACCGGTTGTAAAATACAGAATTTTACAGATTCGGTATTTTAGAATCAGTAAATGGTATGTAGCTAATGATTAGGCCGTTCGCGAATTTTGCGGATTTGCGAACTCGCAATCCGCAAAATCCGCGAATTCTCGCGAATTTGCGGATGTTTTTTTTTTATGTTCGCACGGGTTTCTGCAAGTTCGCGAGGGTTTTGTACAATTTCGCAAATTGCGAAATTGTACAAAACGCGTGCGAACTTGCAGCAACCCGTGCAAACACAATTATTTGAAGAGAAAGAAGCTCCTGGCCACAGGAACAGCATGGGGATTGCGCTCATGAAAGTCAAGGATGCAAAGGCCTCTACCCAGCATCACAGCTGATTTTCCACAGTAGATTTGGGAAGAGGCACACCTGTCCCGCCTCGAAGACGCTCATGATTGTTTTTGGGCTAATGAATGAGTCACTGATTTTGAGCATCAACTAGTTCGAGCGACCATGCAAAGGCCGCCCTCTACCCAGCATCACAGCTGATATTCCACGGTAGATTTGGGAAGAGGCACACCTGTCCAGCCTTGAAGACGCTCAGGATTGTTTTTGGGCTAATGAATGAGTCACTGAATTTGAGCAACTAGTTCGAGTGACCATGTGTGTGTTACTATGCAATCGCCCTGAAGGGCGCAGGGGTCCCTTGAGTGACCTGTGTGAGGCTGTGCCTGTAACTATTTTACAATGGCGCCAGCAAGCTGCCAGCGCCGTTGTAAAATAGTTACAAAGTTAGCTTGCACAGGAAGCACTTAGATAAAATAAAGCAGCACCTGCTTTGTTTTATCTAGTGGTTCCTGTGCAAGCTAACTTTGTAACTATTTTACAACGGCGCTGGCAGCTTGCTGGCGCCATTGTAAAATAGTTGCATGAGTGGGGGTTCAACTTTTGAACCCGTTACGCTCGCGGATTTTTTTTTTTGCGGATTTTGCGGGAAATCCGCAAAATTCGCGGATTGCGGATTTCCCAAAAATCCGCAAAATCCGCGAGCGTAACGAATTTCCCGCTCATGCTTACTAATGATTCTATAAATTTTACTGAATCAGTAAAATTAGGTAAAAACTGATTCAGTATTTACCGATTCGGTATTCCCCATTCATTCCTATGGGCCTGGAGGCCCATAGGAATGAATGAGAATTACTGATTCGGTAAATACCGAATCGGTAATAGGGGGTAGACTTACAATAGTGGCAGGGTGTCACATTGACACCCTCTTACACCCCTGAATAGTGCATGGGTACACAGGTGGATCACATACAGTGCCATGTGGCAGACATACATGCCCTTAGGGCATGTAATGTCACTGGTAAAAAAGCACAAAATAGCTTTTTTTAACAGTTTTCGGTATTTACCACCAACTTCTAGTTGGTGGTAAATAACAAATCCTTAAATGTGAGAAGCACTCCCTTGAGTGGTTCCTACATTAAGGATTCGGTAATTTACCGAATCGGTATGGTAAGAATTCGATAATTTACCAATTCCTTAAGTTACTGATTTGGTAAAATACCGAATCCTACAATCATACCACCTACATTCCAAATGCCAAATACCGGTCGGTAGCGGCTGAAATTCTGTAATTTCAGCCGTTACCGACCGGCATTGGGCGACCTACATCTGGCCCGGTGTCTCTTACTGCACAAAAACAATCCTTCCTATAATGTAGACACATTTGCACAATGGTGCAAGGTTGTTTGCTTTAGTACTAGGCAGCCCACAGTGCACCAGCACAAGAAGAGTGCAGAAATGTTCCACATCTTTGTTAATATGGAGCCAGTTACCTTGCTGCGGTGTGGGAAAGAATGACAAATCTGCCCCTGAATTTGTATTCTGTGCCCTCACTCTTCTGCATCGGAAAAGCACAGTCTGCTGGGAATGGGGTCCCCGGACATTGTATTTCATCGACCCCATGGGATAGAGCCCATGTGCCATTGGATGACTTGAGAAGGAGGTCCACTATTCTCTCCAAATTAAAAAAATTGCATCACCCCTGGTTAACGGGGTCCCTGGGGCCATAATATGGTTTGGAAAGGAGGTCCACGTGCATTTCTCCTGTCCCCAGGGTGCAGCTAAAAATGCGGATCTCATGGGGGGAGCGGTAATCATATCTGTTTCCTTGCCCACATTTCAGCAGGCACAGAAACAAACCTGAAGTCTGCTCCAAGCTGGCAGGAGCATTTTTAAAGTTCCTGCCAGCTGGGAGCGGACTCCCTGTTTTCTCTTACTTTGCCGGATGGCAGGGAAACTTATTTCTGGGGAATCAGCACCCAAGGACATAGCAGGAACCAGACCTGAGGGATGGGGTCCCTGTGGGGATTAATGGCTCATTGAGGGGGGCTGCGCCCTCCCCCGTTTTAAAATGTGGCTGGGCCCCCGGTCATATGGTCCCCTGGGACAAAATCTGACCTGGAGGGGGCTACTTGACCGCCTGCCAATTTATTTGAATGGCCGGGTGATGGGGTACAAGAGCCGCAATCAATCCAGGGAGGAGGGCTATACGCCCCTTTCCTCTTTTCCAACTTTGGCCAGGCCACAGGGCATGGGAGACCTGAGGCCGAAATCGTGACTCCCTCTAATGTTTGAAATAAGACTTGGCCCTGGGAATAGGGAATACGCCTCCTCCCGTAATAATATAATGAATTCCTTCAATGGCCCACCCAGTGCCAAAAACAAGTGTGGGTAAGAGTGCGAATATTTGCTTTTAACATTTGCCACAGATCCTATGCAAAATTTGCAACAACATTTTTCAAAATGTTTAAGGACCCACTGCGTGGATTCTGTGGGACCCCACCACCAGGCTTAGGGGTTCAGGGTATTCCTACTCTACCCTCTTGTGTCTATTTTACTACATTTCTCTTAGAACACTTAACGGTTGTAATGATGGTAGCCAATCACATCTCGCCATGCAATCTGTCAGTAATATAGGTGGTTATATATATATTTTCTTTTATTTATTTTTTTCACTGAAAAAAACATAGGTTTCAGGGACGTTATAGTTAGTTGGACATTTCTCTTGTAAAAAACCGTAGAAATTCCCCCATTATAGTTAGTTCACCTAACTATAACTTGCACCCCTGCAATGCACTGCTGATTACGTAAGGTCAGTGACATCACTGATGACATTACTGATGACGTCATCCAGTAACTATGTGCTTCTGTAAAGTTCAAATAATATATATATATATATCTATATATATATATATAGATATATATATTACCTACTGGCGGTCGCCAGTAGGTAGTTATAGTTAGGATTTTTTTCAATGTTAAATCTCAAAATTCTATTTGGAATGACTTTGGTCCCGGTTGACGAATCTGCCTGAAAATTTCCTCAAAATGGCCTCGTCAAGCTCCCGTCCTTCTCTGAAAGTTTGGGGGAGATGCGTCAAGCGGGGGCCAAGATAAAAGTGGGCCCCAAAACGCGTTTTCCCCATGTTAATTTCCATAGGGTGGTCGACCTCACTTTTAGCCCGAACGGCTGAATGGATTTCCACCAAACTTGGCAAAATTGTAGGGACTGGTAGCCCGATGTGCCTTTGCTATGTCTCAAGATATGTGTTCCAGTGGATTTTGAGTAATTTAGGTTAAAAAAAATATATATATCTATGGTAGCGCCCTGGTACGCGCTCCGGGGAGCGCTCCGGGCGCGCCACGCGACTTGCGCACAGAAAGCTGATTGGCTCTCGGGTGTCTGTAAACATTCGAAACAGTGCGGAGCGGCCGCCATCTTGTGTCTCGGTAGGATAGAGACACAAGAGGTGGAAAAAAAAAGGGGGAAATGACCATAAGGGGGCAGGGATAGACCCCTCTGACCCCCTAGGTTTGATGTGGGGGCCATAAAAGGGCCCAGCGGGGCCCCCCCAATTTTTTTTTTTTATTCGCGCGGGGGGGGGGGGGGGGGGGGGCGCCCGGTACGCGCACCGGAAAGCGGACCGGGGAGCGTACCATGGGGAAAAATGAATAATAGAGTTTTTAAAAAATATAGCCTTTTTTTTAAATTGGAGGTAGTTCTAAAAAGATCTGTTTTTTTTCTTCTTTTTGTTGTTTTATATTTTATTGTGTTGTGATTGGGGAGGGGATTCTCACTGTAAGGGTGTGTGGGACCGAGCCTGAAGCGGAAGATTCCAGGGATGCCTTTTTGTACATCAAAGTCTTCACAATTATGTGTCACATTAAAAATATATAGCACTCCAACAAAGTAGTAGGATTATAACACTTTAATAACTTATAAATATATACAACGCTCCAACAAAGTAAACACGTTAAAAGAAAAATTTTAAACAACTATTTACATGGCAGCCTGCTGCAACATCCATCTCAAAGCAACAATGGGCTGCTTTGGTCTGTCTTTTAGTCGGCAAAATCCGTCGGCCTGTGAGGTGGCGTCAGTAGCGGTCCGTTGTGCGAATAGGCCGAAGGCAGCACAACGCGCCGAGATCCGGACGGCACCCAGGTGGTGTCCAGTAAGTTGCCGCACTGGTCTGGCCATCCTACAATGCTGCGCCGAAAAACGGCGTGGGGCGCCCCGGGAGGGGGGAGGCGGCGCAAACGGGCCTCCCCCGCCTCCCCAGGTGGAGGCTCCTCTGCTGCAGTGGGGCGCCCTTTAGCGTTTCAGTCGCCATTCAGCTGTTTAGCGCCCGCTTTTGCGGCACTGTGCCTCATCCGCCATTCAGCTGAGTTGCGCCCACTCTTGCGGTGCAGCGATAGGCGGCAGCCACAGGACTCTTAAAATGGCGGCCGGCTCTTCGGATTTGGGCCTGGTCCACTAAAATGGCCCTGGGACACATTTGAACTCGGACATTTGCCTGCTAGGGCTTGGGCCCCATTCTCGAAAGCGTGCCCTTCAGCTGCCACGCCTGCAAGTTCACCTGCATCCGGACCTGCCTCGCACCAGCACCCACCAAGCCGAACACCAGCAGTACCCACCTCAAGTGCATCCTGCTCAACACCCGCTCCATCCACAGACATGCCATCGAACTCTGGAACCTCCTCGACACCACAGCCCCTGACGTTGCCTTCCTCACGGAGACCTGGATGAACGCCTCTTCAGCTCCCGACATCGCCATCGCCATCCCAGAGGGCTACAAGATCGTCCGGAGGGACCGAAACGCCAACCAGATGGGAGGAGGCATCGCCATCATCCACAGGAGCACCATCCGTCTCACGACCAGCACCGACAACTCCCTGACCACCGCCGAACACCTGCATTTCCAGATCCACACCAACCCGAACACCACCCTCAGAGGCACCCTGATCTACCGACCCCCTGGACCACGCACACAATTCAGCGAGGACATCGCCGACTTCGTCAGCCCACATGCCCTCCCCTCCGCTGACTACATCCTCCTGGGAGACCTCAACTTCCATCTGGAGAAAAACAACGACCGCAACACCAGCACCCTGCTCGACAACCTCACCAACCTGGGACTCAAGCAACTGGTGTCCACCCCCACCCACCTCGCCGGACACACACTCGACGCTGTCTTCTCATCCAGCAAGGACATCAACTTCAGCCACACCACAGAGCTTCAATGGACGGACCACAGCTGCGTCCACTTCACCTTCAAGAAAACAACGACCCACCACCACCAGCAACAGACCGCCCGCAGAAGCTGGAACAAGATCACAGCAGACCAGCTCGCCACCTCCCTGAGCCAGCACCCTCCTGCCAGCTCAGCGAACCCCAGCCAGGCCGCCGACAACCTCACGAAGTGGATCAGCAACTGCGCGGACGAACTCGCCCCACTGAGGACCCCGCCCAGCAGACCCGGCAGCAAGAAAGCCCCATGGTTCACCGACGAACTCAAGAGCTCCAAGAAGAACTGCCGAGCCCTCGAGAAAGTCTGGAGAAGGGAACCGACACCGGACAACAGGACCTCCTTCAAACTTGCCACCCAGAAACACCACCAGCTGATCCGCGCCGCCAAGAAAACAGCATTCAAGGACCGGTTGGACAACAACGCACACAACTGCAAGGAACTCTTCAACATCGTCAAAGAGCTTTCCAACCCCAGCGCAGGAAACAACGACATCACCCCATCGCAAGACCTCTGCAACTCCCTGGCTTCATACTTCCACAACAAGATCGCGGACATACACAACAGCTTCAACAACCAACCAACGCACACCATGACCGAACAACCACCCCCCACCACCACCCTCCACGCCTGGACCCCGATCAGCACCGAAGACACCATCCGCACGATGAACTCCATCCACTCCGGATCACCGACCGACCCCTGCCCTCACCACGTCTTCAACAAAGCCGACGCTGTCATCGCACCCCACCTGCGAGACATCATCAACACATCCCTCGACACCACCATCTTCCCCGAGAGCTGGAAACACGCCGAACTCAGCGCCCTACTCAAGAAACCAACAGCGGACCCCACCGACCTCAAGAATTACCGCCCCATCTCGCTCCTCCCGTTTCCAGCCAAAGTCATCGAGAAGACCGTCAACAAGCAGATGGCCGCTTTCCTCGAGACGAACGGATCCCTCGACCCCTCACAGTCCGGCTTCCGAGCCAACCACAGCACCGAGACCGCCCTCATCGCCGCCACCGACGACATCCGAGCACTGATGGACAACGGAGAAACAGCGGCCCTCATCCTCCTAGACCTCTCCGCGGCATTCGACACGGTCTGCCACCGCACCCTAGTACGGCGCCTCAGCAACGTCGGAATCCAGGACAAGGCGCTGGAGTGGATCACCTCCTTCCTCGACGGGAGAACACAGAGAGTCCGCCTACCACCGTACAAGTCAGAGGCCACCGAAGTCATCTGCGGCGTCCCCCAAGGATCATCTCTGAGCCCCACCCTCTTCAACGTCTACATGAGCCCCCTCGCGGCCATCGTACGCAAACACAACCTCAGCATAATCTCCTACGCCGACGACACCCAGCTGATCCTCTCCCTGACCAACGACCCCGCCGCCGCCAGAGCCAACCTGCACGAAGGGATGAAAGAGGTAGCCGAGTGGATGACGACCAGCCGCCTGAAACTGAACTCGGACAAGACGGAGGTCCTCATCCTGGGCTCCTCTCCCTCCGCCTGGGACGACTCCTGGTGGCCTCCCGCCCTGGGCACCGCACCCAAACCGACAGACCATGCACGCAACCTGGGCTTCATCCTGGACTCCTCCCTCTCCATGACCAGGCAAGTCAACAACGTCTCCTCGGCATGCTTCAACATCCTACGCATGCTACGGAAGATCTTCTGGTGGATCCCCACCGAGACCAGGAAGACCGTCACCCAGGCCCTCGTCACCAGCCGACTGGACTACGGCAACGCCCTCTACGCCGGGACCACCGCCAAGCTCCAGAAGAGACTCCAGCGGATCCAGAACGCCTCAGCCAGACTCATCCTCGACATCCCACGAACCAGCCACATCTCCGGACATCTGCGAGACCTTCACTGGCTCCCCGTCAACAAAAGAATCACCTTCCGCCTCCTCACCCACGCACACAAAGCCCTACACGACCAAGGCCCGAGCTACCTCAACAGCCGAGTCAACTTCTACGCTCCCAAACGCCACCTCCGATCAGCCAACCACGCCCTCGCCGCCGTCCCCCGCATCCGAAGAGCGACTACAGGAGGAAGGTCCTTCTCCCACCTGGCCGCCAAGACCTGGAACTCCCTCCCGACCGACCTGCGCCTGACCCAAGACCACCTCTCCTTCAGGAAGAAGCTGAAGACCTGGCTGTTCGAGCAGTAGCGGCTCCCCCCCCCCAGCGCCTTGAGACCCCACGGGTATGTAGCGCGCTTTATAAGTGTCACTGATTGATTGATTGATTGATTGCCCTCAGCCTTGAAGATTGTACAAAAGTCATCGGGGCCCCCGACTCTCGCAGGCTTCCAGTGGGGAGCGGCTGCCATGATTGCTTGCAGAATGGCCACGACGGAGCTACGAGATGGTGGTGCTCTCATGCTGACGCCAGCTTCAGTCTGAAACATCCAGAAACACTGTAGACAACCAATTTGATGACTTCCGGTGGAGGCCCAACGTGACCCGGTAGGGAAGAACTTGCCCTCCCCTCTTTTGACTCATGGTTCTTGTTGCCTGTCCCCTCTGTTGTCATCTAACGGAACCTTTTTGGACTGCCGAGTGAGAAAAAAAAAGGTGGGGCTTTCATCATTTGGGAAAAAAAAATGTTTCAATCCAATGAAAAGTGTTATTTTTAGGTCATATGATCAAGCCTTCCATCATTAGGAATCCAAAAGTAAAATTAACCAATGAAAAGTTTTATAAACAAGTCACATGACCTGTTATGCGGCTTTGGGCTATAAAAAGCCTACAAAATCCGTTGGCCTGTGAGGCGGCGTCAGTAGCGGACCGATGTGCGAATAGGCTGAAGGCAGCACAACGCGCCGAGATCCGGATAGCACCGAGGTGGTGTCCAGCAAGTTGCACTGGTGTGGCCATCCTACAATGCTGCGCTGAAAGACGGCGTGGGGTGCCCGGGGGGAGGGGGGGAAAGGCGGCGTGAACGGGCCTCTCCCGCCTCCCCAGGTGGAGGCACCTCATAAGCAGTGCGGCGCCCCTTACAGTTTCACTCGTGGTCCAGTTGAGTTGCGCCCGCACTTGCTGCTACAGTAGGCCGAAGGCAGCACAACGCGCCGAGATCCGGATGGCACCGAGGTGGTGTCCAGCAAGTTGCCGTACTGGTGTGGCCATCCTACATTGCTGCGCCGAAAGACGGCGTGGGGTGCCCGGGGGGGGGGGGAGGCGGCGCAAACGGGCCTCTCCCGCCTCCCCAGGTGGAGGCACCTCATCTGCAGTGGGGCACTTCTTAGCGTTTCACTCGCCGTCGAGCTGAGTTCCGCCCACTCTTGCGGCACAGTGCCTCACCCACCATCCAGCTGAGTTCCGCCCGCTCTTGCGGCACAGTGCCTCACCCGCCATCCAGCTGAGTTGCGCCCGCTCTTGCGGCTACAGCGTCTCGCCCACCATCCAGCTTAATTGCGCCCACGCTTGCGGTGCAGCGATAGGCGGCTGCAACGGGACTCTCAAAATGGCGGCCGGCTCTTTGGATTTGGGCCTTGTCCACTAAAATGGCCCTGGGACACCTTGGTCCTCAGACGGTTGCCTGCTAGGGCATGGGCCCCATTCCCGAGAGCGTCCCCTCTTTTGACTGATTGTTCTTGTTGCCTATCTCTTCTGTTGTCATTTAACTGAACCTTTTTGGACTGCCGAAAGGGGTTCTGGTCCGACCGCTGGTTGGTGGAGACATTTTGACTATATCCTGGACCTGCCCGGCCTCGCCCAAAATGGCGCTGGTATAAATGGAACTCGTAACTCCTTGTTGTGTACTGGTTGCCCAACTTTGATATCACGAGATACGTATGCAGTTTTGAAGCACATGGCGGGCGGGGACGAGTACTGATTGAACATTTGGACATCCCTATTGATATTAAGTTCTGATGTGTTATTGATTACTGTACTATTGAAAGTTCGAATTAACGTCACCCATGGTACTTGCCCGCAAATGTATATCTAGATAATTTTATTGTAACTGGCCCTGTCATACTTTAATTATAAAATGTACGTCCACCGATTCCGCAACTGTTAGACACCTTAGTTCTTGCAACCTAATGGCCCGCCCGTTACGTTCTTCTACAGTGTAAATGTCCCCTCATCATATACGATTCCAGTTTGCTCCGTGGCCGGCCGACGTGGTTATAGGTCCGTATTTGTATACTGACATTTTCACAATAAAGGTTTTTAAAACAAAACATGGTAGTAGCACCTAGATTGGTAAAGTTTTGAATAATAGCCACTGTTTTTGAATCAGTAAAAGGCAAGTGAAATAAAGCAGCCAGATTACATGACGGTTAAAAGGTATAATACGCAGGAACGCAGTAAAGATAAATGGTCAAGGGCTGTTGTGTTTTCCACTTCTGCAACATAAAGTGATCGATAAGAATGCAATATTCATGCCTATCAGCGACTAAGACAGCAGGCCGAACCTCTTTTGTTCAACAGCTCCCTCATGGGACAAAGAAACGCCCTTTTTCTCGAAATAGGAATATTTTACTTGAAGGACAGTTGTAAATTTCCCGGGAAAATACATTAGCCTGGAACATTGTTAGTGATAAACTGTAAATGCATCTGGGACCTTTGCTTTACAAGTCAGAGTGAGAAAAAAAAAGGTGGGGCTTTCATCATTTTGGAAAAAATAATGTTCGAAAGCAATGAAAAGTGTCATTTTTAGGTCATATGACCAAGCCTTCCATCATTAGAAAAACAAAAGTAAAATGAACCAATGAAAAGTTTTATTAACAAGTCACATGACCTGTTATGCTTATGTTACGCGCTGCACGCCGCGCCCTGGATCGCTTCCGGGAAGCTGCACCTCGCGCAACGGAGCACTTCCGGGTGCGCTAACGCGGCGCGCCATATGACGCATTACGCGACAACGCAGGTCCAGAATATAGTCAAAATGTCTCCACCAACCAGCGGTCGGAACACAACCCCTTTCAGCAGTCCAAAAAGTTCTGTTAAATGACAACAGAAGGGACAGGCAACAAGAACCATCAGTCAAAGAGGGGAGGGCAAGTTCTTCTCTACCGGGTCACGTTGGGGCTCCACCAGAACTGATCGAATTGGTAGTCTACAGTGTTTCTGGATGTTTCAGACTGAAGCTGGCGTCAGCATGAGAGCACCACCATCTCGTGGCTACGTCGTGGCCATTCCGCGAGCAATCATGGCAGTCGCTCCCCACCGGAAGTCTACGGGAGTCGGGGGTCCCGGTGACTGTTGTAGAATCTTCCAGGCTGAGGGGACTCTTTTGGGAATGGGGCCCATGCCCTAGCAGTCAAGCGTCCGCCTTCCACGGTTGCCCAGATCCATCTTTAAAACACGAAAATGTTTTTACCTACCACGTACTTGACATCTTAAAGCTTTTGATATTTGCTATTAAAAAACATTGAATTTCACTGAAAAAAACATAGGTTATAGACCATATATAGTTAGGAATTAGCATTTACAAAACCTTGAAAATTCACTGAAAAAACCATGGGTTATAGACCATATATAGTTAAGAATTAGCATTTACAAAACCTTATTTTACTCACACAAAACCATTGAAATTTCATATATAGTTAGTTGCACTAACTATATATCGCGCACCCACAATCCACTGCTGATCATGTCACATATTACATCATTCATGACATGATCAGTGACATCACTGATGACATCACTCTCATAAGTGTTTTGAAAGTCCGTCTGAGGCAGACCTGTCCTTGCCTTGTTTTTTTATTTTTGGCAAATATTCAGCAGTTCTCGGCTCAGAGTTTTGAAAGGGTGGGGGCGCCCTGTGGGTGACATCACGATAAGGGGAAGGCAGTGTAGAGAAAAAACTTGGCAGGAGCTTCGCTCCTTCAATGAGATCAGCATTTGGCAGTGATTTAATATTACATCGCTGTGTAGCCCGGCTCCTGCTTATTATGGTTGGAGCTGATTCAAAACTCTGAGCGCGGACATCTTTCTGGAGGGAGGGGCTGTTTCTCAAAGGAGTGAGGAGTAGCTAGGCCCCAGCCCTTCTGGCTGTGTATGACAAAATTTGATTTTGCCCAAACAAATTTAAAGAATATGGTATAGGTAGAATGTTTAAATCATTCCTTGGATTTAGAAAAGTTCTTTTCAGGAATTAGGAGGTTTCTTACAGAAATGAAAAGCACTTGGGGTGCTTTTTGAATGGAAAATGTGTTTTTGCAAGATTGATGATGCGTGTTTCTCATTTCAGATGGCTGTTTCTTGGGGGGGCCTGTATGAGTGTGGATTTTCTTATTTTGGAGTGATGTGTTTTGTTATTTTTGGATGAGTGCCCCCCCCAAAAACCCCCGAGCCTGGACCCAGACCGGAAGCAGATTGGAGGGCGTGCTTCCTTGGCACAGGATACAGATCAAGATGGAGGATCATGGCCTATACGAATGAACTGTTTTCCTAAGGAGAAACCAACTACAGAAGAGAACTTTTTATATTGACTGAACTTTTGAACTTGGCCATATACTATTCTTGGATTTCCTAAAAAAAAAATTCTTGACAAAGCCAATGGTTCTATTTTTGAAAAACAAAATTATTAATTGACCTTTTGCAAGTGATGATCTAAAAGAAACCATTTTTATTTGATTATAATGATGTTCCTTTATAAAATGAGTTTGAAATGTAATTCCTTGGCCTGCATTCTTGAGTCTTGCATTTTTTCCCATGTTTCTATTTCAGATGGACATTATGCCACTTTTGCAGTTACCACAAACAGGCCCCATTTGAAAAAAAACATTCTCAATCCTGTTCATGGTCTTGATTTTCCAGTTTAAAAGATGCAGTGCCACATTAATGCAATGAAGCAAATGATATTATTTGAATGTCATAGGGTGATTAAAAAGCTGCTTTAATGATCTGATGCCCTGTGATACATGATATTTTGATTTTAGTATGCTACGCTATTTCATTATTGATACAGATTGACTTTACACTTGTTTATCTTTCACCTATTTCATAGTTTTCCTGTTTTCTCTAAAACAGTCCTACCAATGAAGGGAAAGCAGTGTTTTAAATGATGGTGCACACATGTGTTCCACAGATTGATACAGAGGGATTAGGTGCAAACTGTTTCCTGAGTTAGATGACTTCTGACATTTGCCTATTGACTTTGGCATGGTCTACTATTACTCAATTTCCCAAGTTTAAGTCTATGATTTATCTTTTTAGCTATAGGGATTTCTGGACAGACTATTTATGTCTGAATTATCTTGTAGAAGAATATATACACCACACTTAGATAACTTTCTTTGATTTATTGCTTGATATGCATAGTGCTACACCAGCTATTTTGTAGGAATGGGGTTGTCCTTGTTTTCCTATTATTACACTTTCACTTTGATCCATCAACTCTTAATTAGAACAGTGGGATTAGTTCCAAGGGTGGTCACCTTAGATTTTAAGTTGTCCTGGGAGGTGTGTCTTTTAGTCAGGTTATGTCCTACTACTATTAGTAATAGTTGCCCAGACCTTGAGGACCCTTTGTCATGTTTATTTGTTAGATTTTACCAAATCCTTTCTTAAGTTGACCGAAGTAGGTAGGCCTCATTTAGGCCCTTTGTTGTTTTCATTTCACAAACATGTCCCTACATCAATAGATTTCATGAGTTATCACTAGAAGTTGAGGCACATTTAGTTCAAGGGTGCTTTGGTTAGTTTCTGTTGTTATCAGATCAATCTTAGTTGCATTTCAACATTCAGGTCAAGGGTGCTTTGATTTGTTTTTAATTGGTTGTCAGATTTACATTCCCTATATCAAGTTTTAGGTGGTATTTTCCTTAGTTGTCATTCATTTTAGGGAGTCTTTTGGTTTTTGGTTTTGTTGATAGATTATGTTGATGTTTGTTTATTTGTTTGTTGTTGTTTACGGATGTTAGCAAGTTAAAGTCAGGGTGCAATGTAGTGACCGGGTTTTTGGCTCTATTTCTGAGTGATGGTGACTTTAAACTTGCTACCATCCTGAATCCCTATTCTTGCCTTGTGTTGGCCCTTTTCAGGCCTTTTTCCAGACCTAGAAGCATAAACCAGAGGATAGCTGCTTTATATGATGATAGATCCCTTATTATTGACTCTAATCCATCTATTGCCTATTGGCTTTGACATAATTATGTGTCCTTTCATCATCCAACCTATAGTAGAGGGTGGATCCTATAGTCCTGACTTCATATTATGGTTTGTGTATGTACTCTGATAGAGCTAAGTGTTATTTCGTCCTTTTCAGGCCTACAAGGCCCAGAACTGGAGAGACTCAATTTTGCTTTCTGTCCCTGCAGACTGAGATGCTTGCAGGGTAAAGGTGATGTTTTAGTTATGAGGTGTTGTTCGCCCTTTACAAACTGGAGAGAACCGGCCAGAGCTGAATCTAATCAAGAAGTGTCCCTGGGCTCAAGTCTCTAGACGAAACAAGCAGCTGGTCACTGTGGGGGCGTCTAGAGCAAAAAGCCTGGTACATGGATCCGGTGGGAGGAGGCTACTGCCTGGAACTTTCCATGAGGAGAGAGCATTCCATATTAGCGAAGTGCAGAAGAGGAGGAGTGTCAGTTTTGTCAGTCAGTTAGTCGATGCTTGAAACAGAGAGAAGTCAGTCAGTGAGTTGGAACCAGAGAGAGAAGTCAGAAGCAGTTGTGGGCAGATGGTGTTTTGAACATAGAGAGTGAGATGATGTTTGGAGCTGAAGGAAGCAGTCAGAAGCAGTTACTTATCAGAAGGAGTTGTGATCAGCTGGAGTCTGAAGTGATGCCTTTTGGAAGAGACTGAAGTTATATCGTGGATTAGTCTGTAGGAGCAGCTGGAGTGAATTGAACATTGGAGCTGAGATAATCAGACAGAGTGAAGAAGCTAGTGGAGCGAACGGTTATCAGAGCGGCAGAAACTATTAGACTGAAGCTGGAAGGTGAAGAAAGTTTGTGGGGGAGAGGAATCCAGTGCAGAGTGATCAGCGCCGATGCGTGTCCAAGAGTGCAGGGTAGAATCTGAGACGAGCTAAGGCACAGACGAGAGAGGAACCCAGATGACAGCTAGAGCAAGACTTCGTACTAATCAGGTGATATCTGTCCTGTTATATTAGTTTGCTTGCGTGTATCAAGAGGGAGAGAGAGGACCAGATAGCTAGTCCAGATCCCCGGTTTATATGTAGATTAATCAAAAAGAGACTAGCTATGGGATGGGGTGGTATGATGTTTACATTGTAAAGATCATGGTGACTCAGGTAAGTTTTGTTGGTCAGGGGTGGCACCCATTGGGTGTCTTAAGAAAGCCCTCACCCACCAACCTAGTTGGTGGCAACCTTTGCCACTTCAAAGTACCTTGAAGAGGACACCACTTAAAACTAGCGTGATCTTGAGAAGGGAATCCCCCCTCTCACAGTTAGATACACTTTAGGGCGTGTAGACACATAGTCCACACTACACACCCACTAGTTTTAATCACACCCACACCCATTTTTATTGTCCTGAAGAAAGCCAGCATATCAATAAGGCACTGGCTGAAACATGTTGACATTCTAAAGGACGTGAGAGGTCGTAACTCGCCTCTTGCGTCCCACAGCCTTATTTTTAACCGCTGACGGAGGCCCTATTAATAAAGTCTTTTACCCACCGGGTACAGGGACCCCCGCCAAGCCGTTTTAAACTCACCTTCTTAACATCCCTCACCGCACACACAGTGACATACCTGCTCCGCTGTATTCAGGCGTCGTAGCACACCCGGGACACGCTAGGTGTCACTGGGTGGGCCCGATGATGAAGCATGCCACCAACTAGGTTGGTGGGTGAGGGCTTTCTTAAGACACCCAATGGGTGCCACCCCTGACCAACAAAACTTACCTGAGTCACCATGATCTTTACAATGTAAACATCATACCACCCCATCCCATAGCTAGTCTCTTTTTTATATTAGTTTGCTTGACATTTAAACATTAACCTTGTCCCTACTGTATTGCTAATCCTTTTTCTTTCAGTGGTGTGCAGTATAATCCATTCCCTCTTTAGACATGTGGATGTGTTATAGTAAAAAAGCTTTATAAAGAGACCCCGCAGATCTGTGTATGTGTCTATTCCCCTTTTACTTTTCAGGGTATGTGTTATAGTGCAGTATTATATTGTTATTGTTAATAAAGGAACCCCAGTTCTTAGTGAACTAGTGTGTAACTGTTGTTTTCTTATGATAAAGCTAACCTTTCTTCTAGCCAGATGCTGTAATGGTAACTGATGGATCAAAAGGGAGGAGGAGCGCTTAAATCAGGGAATAACTTTTGCATATAGTGTGTACCTGATATTCTTTTATGATAAGGTTAACCTTTCTTCTAGTCAGGTGCTATTATGTGGACGGATGCGACTCCCGGACAGGTAAATGGTAACTGAATAATGAGGGGGAGAGGAGAACTTGTATTAGATGACAATAATTGCACAGTGTACTTTGGCCATTTTTGTGTGATCCATAATATTGTAGTATTGTACCTTTAGTGGATAGTGAGAGAAACTTCCCAACAGAGAGAGAGAGAGAGCTGAAGGTACTCATAGGAAAGTGATCGTCGTTGTAAGGCGGCGTTAATGAGAGCACCAGGGAGGACACTGGTGTGTAATGAGATCGCCTCTAGGGAAAGCGGCGTTAATGAGAGCATTGAATGTGGTCAATGTGTATACCCACAAGATTGTGGCTTGTGTCTGTATGTAATAGTGAGAGCACTGGGAGTATACAGTGCCTATCTTGAGCGAGTCTTGAGAGTAGCCAGTGTGTAATGGTGAGTTATTGGAACTGCCCCCTTCACTATGAGTAGGAGGGTAGCATAGTCTGGGTCTGAGTTGCCGCGAGACTATAAGGTATGAGTGTGGTGTAGGGCATGGAGGTCCTTAGTAATCAGTGAGTATTCCTAGTAATCCCTATAGATTTAGTGGTGTTTTAGAAGATCTAAGCTGTATATTGCTAATTACCCATCCTCAGGTAGGTACCCAGGTGCCTGGATAGATGGGTCCTGAGGAGGGAGGTGGTTGCGTTTCGGCTGGGTTGGTGGTGTCTTGTGAGCTGATTCTATCTGGTCCGAAAATCCGGTCGTTACAGTCCCGTAGCTATCTCTACTGATATATTTAATTTTTATTTTTTATGCAATTTACAGCAAGAAAATGGAAGGAGAACAAAATAAATAATATTTCATTTGAAATTGATATGGAGAACAATCCTAAGGAAGACATTGATGAATTAGACTTTTTGGATCAGTCTCTGGACCAAGACTTACTTAATTGTGTAGAAGAAATTGAATCATGGAATCCAAATGAGGACATACCTGACGAAATAATGTTGGAAATTCTTTTAGATTTTGAAAAATCACAGCAATACATTTTTATTTAAAAATTAAACATTGTTTGAGACATTATTCTTTTTTATATGTAAATTATGAAATAGTACCAAAATAGATATAATATAAAGTGAGACTTAAAATATACTGTGCAACTTTTTAATGTTACATAGTAATTTTGCTCATAGTTACTTCCTTTCTCCCACTATATTATCTCCAATGTGTATTTAACATCTCTTTATCATCTCCTGCCTCCATGTTGTTTCTGCTTTCCTGACAGACTATGGTATGAATTCCATATACCACAATAACTTCTGTAATAACATGCAAGATATCTACAAAGGAGATTGTGTATATTACATTTTAGACTCTGCAATGGTGCCTACATGTTGGTACTTAAATAAAAAAAACAACAAAAAGAACAAGTAATAAACATACAATTTTTGAAAAGGCTGTCATTCTTTTTTCAAACAAAACAGGTGATGGACCGAATGTGGATCAATGTCACACATTCACCCCAGTCAAAAGATCTGGGCCCAAATCCATCGTTTTTTTGCACTCCACACCACCCTGGGTTAGACAATGGCGATATGCAAATCAGCTCTGACCCTGTGCCCCATGGGAACAGTCCAGTCCGAACTACAAAAGCCATGTCCTTCCCAGAACGGAATCAAGCATCCGAAAACCGGACCGTTTTCGAGGTAACACCTCTCATCAGCCCGGCTAGCTTGACTCCAGTGGTGTGGAGTGCCTGGGACCCACGTCTGAGCATCCCCAGCGCACTTATGGCGGTATTGCAAACAAAACAGGTGATGGACCGAATGTGGATCAATGTCACACATTCACACCAGTCAAAAGATCTGGGCCCAAATCCATCGTTTTTTTGCACTCCACACCACCCTGGGTTAGACAATGGCGATATGCAAATCAGCTCTGACCCTGTGCCCCATGGGAACAGTCCAGTCCGAACTACAAAAGCCATGTCCTTCCCAGAACGGAATCAAGCATCCGAGGACCGGACCGGTTTTGAGGTAACACCTCTCATCAGCCCGGCTAGCTTGACTCCAGTGGTGTGGAGTGCCTGGGACCCACGTCTGAGCATCCCCAGCGCACTTATGGCGGTATTGCAAACAAAACAGGTGATGGACCGAATGTGGATCAATGTCACACATTCACCCCAGTCAAAAGATCTGGGCCCAAATCCATCGTTTTTTTGCACTCCACACCACCTTGGGTTAGACAATGGCGATATGCAAATCAGCTCTGACCCTGTGCCCCATGGGAACAGTCCAGTCCGAACTACAAAAGCCATGTCCTTCCCAGAACGGAATCAAGCATCCGAGGACCGGACCGGTTTCGAGGTAACACCTCTCATCAGCCCGGCTAGCTTGACTCCAGTGGTGTGGAGTGCCTGGGACCCACGTCTGAGCATCCCCAGCGCACTTATGGCGGTATTGAAACAAAACAGGTGATGGACCGAATGTGGATCAATGTCACACATTCATCCCAGTCAAAAGATCTGGGCCCAAATCCATCGGTTTTTTGCACTCCACACCACCCTGGGTTAGACAATGGCGATATGCAAATCAGCTCTGACCCTGTGCCCCATGGGAACAGTCCAGTCCGAACTACAAAAGCCATGTCCTTCCCAGAACGGAATCAAGCATCCGAGGACCGGACCTTTTTCGAGGTAACACCTCTCATCAGCCCGGCTAGCTTGACTCCAGTGGTGTGGAGTGCCTGGGACCCACGTCTGAGCATCCACAGCGCACTTATGGCGGTATTGCAAACAAAACAGGTGATGGACCGAATGTGGATCAATGTAATACATTCACCCCAGTCAAAAGATCTGGGCCCAAATCCATCGTTTTTTTACACTCCACACCACCCTGGGTTAGACAATGGCGATATGCAAATCAGCTCTGACCCTGTGCCCCATGGGAACAGTCCAGTCCGAACTACAAAAGCCATGTCCTTCCCAGAACGGAATCAAGCATCCGAGGACCGGACCGGTTTCGAGGTAACACCTCTCATCAGCCCGGCTAGCTTGACTCCAGTGGTGTGGAGTGCCTGGGACCCACGTCTGAGCATCCCCAGCGCACTTATGGCGGTATTACAAACAAAACAGGTGATGGTCATTCTTTTTTCCCCATGGTACGCTCCCTGGTGTGTTCCCCGGTGCGCGTACCGGGCGCTCCCCCAGCAAAAATCGGAAAAAATAAATATTTTTTTTTTTGCCCCGCGGAGCCCTTTTATAGCCCCCGCATCAAAACTATGAGGTCAAGGGGGGTCTACTCTGGCCCCTTATGGTCAATTCCCCTTTTGTTCTTGCCACCTCTTGTGTCTCGATCCTACCGAGACACAAAATGGCGGCCGCTCCGGACTGTTTAGAATGTTTACAGACACCTGACAACCAATCAGATTTCGGCACGCAAGTCGCGTACAGCGCCTGTTGCGCTCCCCGGTGCGCGTACCGGGGCACGTCCATAGATATATATATTTTTTTGAACCTAAATTACTCAAAATCCACTGGAGCACATATCTTGAGACATAGCAAAGGCACATCGGGCTACCAGTCCCTACAATTTTGCCAAGTTTGGTGCAAATCCATTCAGCGGTTCCGGCTAAAAGTGAGTTTGACCCCCCTATGGAAATTAAATGGGGAAAACACGTTTTGGGACCCCCCTTTTATCTCAGCCCCCACTTCATGAATCCCCCCCAAACTTTTCAGGGAAGGACCGGAGCTTCAGTAGGCAAATTTGAGGAAATATCCAGGCAGATTCGTCAACCGACGCCAAAGTTATTCACAATAGAATTTTGAGATTTTGCATCACTGATGACATCATCCAGTAAATGTGTGTCTTTCTGAAAAATAAATATTTTTATATATGTATATCTAAAGGTCGATGGAAGAATAAATGGGTAAATAAGTGTCTAAATGGATGTTTTATTTTGTAAAATTGATTATATAATTGACTTATTAATTATATCTTAGTGAATAGATGTATTAGCGAGTAATGTTTAAATATTTAAATATCTGTATCAGTGTCTCACCTTGTATACAAGTGGCTGCATGGGTTGTTGAGTAGCTACATGAGTGTGATTATGGGTTATTAGTTGGTTTTTTTGAGTATCAAAATGAGAGTCTGAATGGTTCATTGGGGGTATTACTTAGCGCACAGATGCATGAATGACTGACTCACTATTTGTATGTGTTTTGAGGACAGCATGTTGGCAGGACTGTGTGGGTGGATGAGTGTGTTTATGGGTGTGTTAGTGAGTGAATGACTGTCTCAATAGTATCTTTATGTTTTAAACTAGTATATGTGAGTATTGCTGTATATACGTGAGTAGATGTGAGAGTGAGAGATTATAAATATAGTATAAATAGGTATGTGTTTCTATAAGTGATTGTTTAAGAGAGTAAGTATGTGTATGTTTCTGTAGAAGTAAGTGTAGTGGTGTGTGTATAGCTGTATATGCAAATAAATGGAGTTTATTTGCATTGATGAGTATCGGTTTGTAACAGGATGTATAGGTGTATGAGTACATATTATGAGTAAGTGCATGTATGAGTGACTATATAGAACTGTTGGTGAATGAGTGAATGTGTATGTAGATGCTGGAATTACTGAAAAAGTTGTTGTAACTGGTATTGGTATCTGCATTTTTTTGAAAATTTTAGTTTCAATTTTCGAATGTGTGTATCAAAGGGTATATTAGGGTGAGAGGAGGTCTGTCACTCTTTCACAAGAATGATGTAATCAGTGATGTCATCAGTGATGTCATTTGAGATGTCATCAGTGATGTCATGAGTGATGTCACTGACCATTTCATGAGTGATGTAATATGTGATGTCATTACCAATGCATTGCGAGCGCGCCAGTTATAGTTAGCTGCACTAACTATAACGGGGAAATTTCAATGGTTTTGTATGAGTGAAATATCCAGCTACTATAACATGTGTGAAACCTATGGTTTTTTCAGTGAATTTCTAAGGTTTTTTAAATGCTAATTCCTAACTTTAACGTGGCAGAAACCTATGGTTTTTTCAGTAAATTTCAAAGGTTTTGTAAATGATAATTTTTAAATGTATTATTTCTTATATTTTTTTACACTGATTTACTACATTGTTTAAAAGTATTTATTTTTTGGTATTTTATTTTTTAAATGACATTACATATTTTTAATATAAATTGAAAAAAATGTTTTTAAAAATATTGAAATTGTAATATATATATATATATATATTTTTTTTTTTAATTTATATATATTTTATATAGCAGACTATGATATCCTATGGAAGGAAATTCAAGTTACTGGTAAGTATGGTTAAAATTACTTTTCAGGATCAGTACTAGGCTGAAAGATGCAGCACTGAGGTCTCACCTGATGACAGGTGAGTAAATCGAAATATGTTGTTCGGCTGATTTTAGACGAGTTCCAAAACTCCACACACAGAAAAATTTCCAAGTGAAACTAGTCAATGTTAGCCTATGGAAGGCAATTCAAGTTACTGTAAGTATGGTTAGAATTACTTTTCAGGATCAGTAGTAGGCTGAAAGATGCAGCACTGAGGTCTCTCCTGATAACAGGTAAGTAAATCGGAAGTCAAAGTACGGCTGATTTTAGAGGAGTATTTTAAAGTTCCAGAACTCCACACTTAGAAGAATTTCCAAGTGAAACCAGTCAATGTTAGCCTATGGAAGTAAATTCAAGTTACTGTAAGTATGGTTAGAATTACTTTTCAGGATCAGTAGTAGGCTGAAAGATGCAGCACTGAGGTCTCTCCTGATAACAGGTAAGTAAATCGGAAGTCAAAGTACGGCTGATTTTAGAGGAGTATTTTAAAGTTCCAGAACTCCACACTTAGAAGAATTTCCAAGTGAAACCAGTCAATGTTAGCCTATGGAAGTAAATTCAAGTTACTGTAAGTATGGTTAGAATTATTTTTCAGGATCAGTAGTGGGCTGAAAGATGCAGCACTGAGGTCTCTCCTGATATTAGGTGAGTAAATCGGAATTCATAGTTCGGCTGATTTTAGAGGAATATTTGTACGTTTCGAAAATAGACACTTTGAAACTTTTCTGGTGAAAACCACACAATAGATTCCTATGGAAGGAAATACAAGTTACTGGTAAGTACGCTTACTTTTACTTTTCAGGGTCCGCACTGGGCTCAAAGATCCAGCCCTGACGTCTCTCATGATAACAGGTGAGTAAATCAGAATTTGTGGTTCGGCTGATTTTAGAGGAATATTTTGCTCAATAGTGAAGGAAGGGGGCGCGCCTGAGGTTACATGTGTGCAAGCACGCCCTGTGGCGCGTTTTAAGTTGGAGAATTAATTCCTCTTCAACCCTGAGGTCCCCTGTGGGCCAACTAACCTCCAGGATGCACCAGATAGCTGTGTTGCAGAGAGGTCTTCAGCGACTGTGCCCCCTTTTTACAACACTCTGCAACGCAGCTCCGTTGTAGTAAGCAAACGTCAGCTAGGCCTACTTAGTGCAAGGGTTCACTCTTCTCTGCTCAGATTTCTCGGACCTTAGGAAGAAGTTGGAAATAAAACTGGAAAAAAAAAGACGAAGTTTATTAAACCTTTAAAGGTGGCACTACAGTCCACACAACACTCTTCAGTATTGTATCGAGTAGTACAAAGAACTAAAGCACATGGCCCCTTTTATACACAATAAGGGGGCTGAAGAAAAGGCGGTAAAAAAGACAAGAGCAGATTTATGACCATACAAGGACATTTTAGAAGGCACAATCGATAGATGGGCAGAGCTAACAGTCTCCGATCACATTCCTGTCTGGTACCAATTAAGTAATGGTCACTAATCCTACTGCGCATGTCTGGACATGTTGGAAGCGGAGACTGCTAAAAATAGCCTGTTGCCGGTCAGACTCCGGGCGCAATGAACAAGGAGGTAGGACCAAACGCATGGCGAGCACATGGCAATGTATGGCATACAAAATGGCCACTACAAATTCAAGATGGAGTTGGTACATTTGTTACGATAATGGTTAAACGAAACATATTGAAACATGTCTTCTGCTAATGCTTAACTTAATCGCCGTTAATTTACAACACTGTGGCACTTACTGGAGGTACCTGTTGGGCTAGTTGGCCCCTAGGGGACCTCTGGATTGAAGAGGAATTAATTCCCCAACTTGAAACACGCCACAGGGCGTGTTTGCACACAGGTCACATTCACGTCCCCTACCTTTACCACTGTGCAAACGTGCCCCGTAGCGCTGTCGGGATTGGCAGCAGCGCAAGAATAAAGAACGCCACTAACCTTGTTCTTGTGCCAAGCGGAGACGATGGTCGAAGCTAAGCCCCCCAATCCCTCCCGACACGACCCCCAGCAGAGAGGAATACACTCCCTGCGTGAACTCGTGCCCCGGGGGAAAAGGGGAAGTGGATAAAATAATAAAGAGGTTGTGGTTTCTGTATACCTCTCTAGGGCGTGGTAGGCACTCTGCACTGTGTCAGAAAGGACCTCCAATTCTGTATAACAGGGCGACAAAACAGAAAATTACTCACTATTCTGTTATCTATGGATAGAAGGTATTGTTCTGTCCCTCCTCCAACTCACCAAAGTTCCATTAACTCGAGCAGTTATTCCGATTCCTCAAGTAACTTTGAATCCAAAGATCAGAAAGAACTTCCGCCCAATATCTGAGGATTAATATCAGCGTCCAATCACTTACCCAAAAGGTTCAAAGTCTTAGAATGCTGCCAAACACAAAATCATAAAAAGTCACTAGAAAAGGATTCTTTACTTCCTTTCGAACAAAGCGTTGTTGCAGTCACAACACAGTTTCCATGGAATTTTCAGTTGTTCCAATACTTTTTCTTAATTCAAAGCTAAGGTCCAGCTCTTTCCAAACAGGCTCCAACGGAAATGAAAATACAATGTGCCCACAAAACACTAAGGGAACATTCCCTAATACTGAAAGTAAGTGTGCCGCACGCGTCTTTCAGTCAGACGCAAGGAACAGCACAAATGCTTTCTTTTACTCACGTGCCATTGAAACGCGACTCTGCGCGTTTAAGTGCAACGCGGCTTGTCTTTCGACAAGGAACAAGGTCGATACGAAGGAGGCGAGCCCGCTCTCCTTCGACAGGTACTGCGTGACAATTGTCTCACACACTCTCCGATATCCTCGGAGGTCAAGGTTTCACCAGGTTCAATACAAAAAAACAGAGGCTCGAATCTTCACGCTGGAATTCGGCGGGGAATACCATCCGCCATTCTTCTGCAGAAGCAGGTTAATTGACAAGCACCTTACCCCTGTGGAGGAGGGACCTATGTCTGTAGAGAAGACCCCAAGGCATCCTGGTAGCTGTAGTCCTAAGGACGTTTCCCGTTTTTCGTACATAGTAGGGAAGCAGCCCTTGCGACCTCCAGTATGCACCAGGGGGCTGCGTGGCAGAGAGGTGTAAAAAGGGGCGTGACCTCATTAAACCACTTTGCAACGCAGCCCCTGGCGCGTTTCCAGAGGGGGAACTAAATACCCTTGAATACTGGGGTCCCTGGGGGTCCCTGGGGGCCAAATAACCCATCAGGAACCTCCAGTATGTCATTTGAGATGTCACCAGTGATGTCACTGACCATGTCATGAATGATGTAATATGTGACATCATCAGCTGTGGATTGCGGGCGCGCGAGTTATAGTGTATTCAACTAACTATAACGTGGGAATTTCAATGGTTTTGTATGAGTAAAATGTTCAGCAAACTATAACTGGTGTGAATGGTAATTCCTAACTATAACAATTGTGAAACCTATGGTATTTTTCAGTGAATTTCAAAGGTTTTTTAAAAGCTAGTTTCTTACTATATCGAGTTGTAACCTACGATTTTTAAAGTGAATCCTTTTTTTAGTAGCTGTTTTTATAACTATTAATTATTATTTTATTTTTTTATCTAAAATTAATTTTTCAATGTATTTTTCCTGTAGGTTTTTTTTTCATCATTTTGTCTCGGAGCGCTCAGGGTGCACGCACCGGTGAGCTTACCCGAGAGCGCAGCGAGAGTGCTATTTCTGCGTGCGAGAAAAAAAAAGTTTGTATTTAAAGTAAAAAATAATGCAAGAGATTTAGTGGCATACTTATAAAAATACTATTTTTGATTTTAAATACCCGTATTTTAACTTTAAATGTATTTCCGAAAAGCTAGCAAAACGTCATTTAGGCGCGCTGCGTAAGCGCTTCCGGAAGTGCTTACGTTCATGCCGTGTAAGCGCCCCCGGAAGCGCCTACGTTCGTGCCGCGTAAGCTCCCCCGGAAGCGCTCTGGTGCGCGCAGTGTAAGCGCGTCAAGTCATGTGACATTAATATAACACTTTTCATTGGTTCTTTACAGCTTTTTTTACAACTAATGAAAACCCCACCCATTTTCTTCACTACCTCTTTCACTTTGGAGAGAGCAAGACCTGTTCCCTGTTTCTCTTCATTACTTTAGAAAGAATGGCTGCAAGACCACCTAGCAGCATTGAGGACTCTGATGGGTTTATCCAGGAAGAAACTCCTCAAAAAAAGGTGAAGGAGCACTTTATCTGGAAATTTTTTACTATTCCACCAGGAGAGAAAAAGGTTAATGCTCCAAAAGTGGAGTGCAAAATTTGCCAAACCGTTCTTTCACAGGGTGACCCTATATGAAAATATAGTTTTGGCAACTCAAAAATGATCAGGCATGTTCAAAGGAGGCACCCCCAGAACTATGCCCGGGAGAGTGTCAGAGACCGGGCACGTAATCCCCCAAGAGATGGCGCCTCAACTTTCACTGGAGGACAAACATCATCGGGGAGAGGAAGATCAGTGGAGCTCATTCCCAACATTCAGCCTGTTTTCAGCGACATCAACATTCGTTGTAAGCAGCGTAATAAACTGCTTTGTGTTGGAGAACAGAGTATCCTCCTGATTGTTCGAAAAAGGGAAGAACACCGCTGCCCTCCCCAGCCCTAATTTTTCCCCATTTTTTTGCTCCTGTTGAGCAGTTTGGCATTCCCTATTTTTGTTTTTGTTCTGATAAAAATACCCAAAAAAATTAAAAACATTTATAAAAAGAAAAAAAAAAGAAAAACAAAGAAAAAAAACAG
Source organism: Lissotriton vulgaris (assembly GCF_964263255.1). Classification (NCBI taxonomy): domain Eukaryota; kingdom Metazoa; phylum Chordata; class Amphibia; order Caudata; family Salamandridae; genus Lissotriton; species Lissotriton vulgaris. The sequence goes on from NC_141695.1 coordinate 267,823,915, forward strand.
TTCTTTTTAGAACTACCTCCAAATCTCCAAAAAGAGCTATATTCTTTATATATTGTGAAGGAGTGAGTGAAGTGGTGAGCTCAGGGTGCGCGTACCGGTGAGCGTACATGGGAAAGCACCCAGCGCTTACCCCGCGAAAATTGCAAAAAAAAAAGTTTTTTTACCCTTCAGGGTCCTTTTAGGCCCCCCTCAGAAAACCTAGGGGGTCAGAGGGTGTGTACCCTGCCCCCTTTTAAACATTTCCCCCTTTTTATTTTCACCTCTTGTGTCTCGATTCTACCGAGACACAAGAGGGCGGACTCTGAACTGTTTAGAATCTTGACAGACATCCGACAGCCAATCAGCTTTCTGCTCACGCGCTCCCGTAGCGCGCCGGGTGCTCTCCCCGGTACGCGTACCGCTGAGCGCTTGGAGCGCGCCTATAGATATATATGTGTTTTTGAAGTTAATTTTCAAAAAAAACACCGGAGCAAATTTCACCAAATATAGCAAAGGCACATCTGGGTACCAGTCCCTACAATTTTGCAAAGTTTGACGTAATTCCGTTCAGCAGTTCGGGCTGTAGCCGTGTCAGAACGTCCTATGGAAAATTGCATGGGGAAAACAGGCTTTGGGACCCCCTTTTTTTCTCAGCCCCCACTTCACAAATCCCCCTAAACTTTCAGGGAAGGAGCGGATTGGAGATGGCCAACATTTTGGAAAATTACACGCAAATTCCTCAACCGGCACCAAAGTTATTCCCAATAGAATGTTGCCGATTTCCTATGGTAGCTAGGTCCTAACTATAACTACCTACTGGCGACTGCCAGTAGGTAATATATATATACATATATAAAATACTCCGCTGCCAAAAACAGAAGGACCAGCACTCGCGTCAGTGTAATCCCGGTTAGGATTTATTCGTGCAAAATAAATGCAAAACAACAGACGCGTTTAAGCCTTAGCTTTCGTCAGTGTATATATATATATATATAGATATATATATATATATTCACTGAAAAAACCATAGGTTTAACACCAGTTATAGTTAGCTAGACATTTTACTCATACAAAAACATTGAAATTCCCACGTTATAGTTAGTTGGACTCACTATTACTTGCGCGCCCGCAATCCACTGCTGATGATGTCACATATTACATCATTCATGACATGGTCAGTGACATCACTGATGACATCACTGATGACATCTAAAATGACATCACTGATGACATCACTGATGACATCATCCAGTGAATGTGTGTTTCTGTAAAGTTAAAATATGTTTTACATATTGAAGAATGAGTGTATGTATGAGTGCGTGAATAAAGAATTTAGTAGGTGCAGGACTGACTGTATGAGTGAGTGATTAAATGTGTCTTACTGAATGCATAGGTTAGTGACTAAACTGTCTGAATATGTGCATCATTATGTCTGTTGTTGTGTAAGCTGCTGCATGTGTTGATTAGTAGCTATATGAGTGGCTATATGGGTTATTGATTGGTTGCCCAAGTATTTGTTTATGAGGGTGAGTATGTGTGGGGGTGGCTGGGAGGTGTGTGCAGTTGATTCACTTGGTATATGGGTTCAAGAGTGCCTGTGGAAACAACTGTATGGGTGGTTGACTGTGTGCATGGGTGTGTTGGTGAGTGAACGGATATCTCAGTGCTACATCTCCAAGTACATATGTAAAACACAGTGCATGTGAGAGTTGGCAAATATTAATGACTATACATGAGAGCCTGTGATTGCATAGGTGACTGCATAGATCAATGTGTACTTGTATCAGTGATTGTAAATGAGAGAAAGTATGTGTTAGTATATGTTTGAATAAGTAAGGTTATGTGTGTATAACTGTATAGATAAGGAAATGGGAGTGTGATTGATTATTTGCATGACTGACTAGGTGTGTGAGTAACTCCATGGATGAGTGGCAGTGTGTGAGTATATCTATATGTGTATGAGTGCATATGATAGTGTTGTATTGATGAGTGACTGTATGTATGAGTGATTGTATGGGTGAATGAGTGGATGTGTGTGTACACTTAGGAATCAGTGAGTGCGTATGTAGTAACTGGTATTGGTGTGTCAATGGTTTCTAGAATGGTAGTCTGTATTTAACTCTGGATATATCAAAACAAGTTAGATTAGAGTGTGAGAAGGTGCATCGTATTATCACATCAATGATGTCATCAGTGATGTCATTAGTGATGTCATTTGAGATGTCATCAGTGATGTCATTTGAGATGTCATCAGTGATGTCATCAGTGATGTCACTGACCATGACATGAATGATGTAATATGTGACATCATCAGCAGTGGATTGCGGGAGCACAAGTTATAGTGAGTCCAACTAACTATAACGTGGGAATTTCAATGGTTTTGTATGAGTAAAATGTCCAGCTAACTATAACTGGTGTTAAACCTGTGGTTTTTTCAGTGAATTTCAAAGGTTTTTTAAATGCCAATTCTTTACTATAACGAGTGTTAAACCTATGTTTTCTCAGTGAAATTCAAAGGTTTTTTAAATGCTAATTCATAACTATAACAAGTGTTAAACCTATGGTTTTTTCAGTGAATTTCAAAGGTTTTTTAAAACCTAATTCCTTTGTCTATCGAGTTTGTAACCTAAGATTTTTAAACTGAATTTTCTTTATTACCTGTTTTTATAACCATTATTTATATAGTTTTTTCACAAAAATAATTTTTTCAATGTATTTTTCATTTTTTTTAATCATATTGTCTAGGGGCGCTCAGGGTGCGCGCACCTGTAAGCTCACCGGAGAGCGCAGCGTAGACGCCATGTCTCCGTGCGGAAAAAAGTATGTATTTAACTAAATAATTCAGTAGCATACTTATAAAAGTAGTATTTTTGATTGTAAATACCCGTATTTTAACTTTAATAGTATTTCCGTAATGTTAGCAAAACGGCATTTAGACGCGCCGAGTCAGCGTCCGAGTAAGCGCCCCCGGAAGCGCCTACGTACGTGCCGCGTAAGCGCCCCTGGAAGCGCTCCAGTGCGAGCAGCATAAGCGCGTCAAGTTATGTGACCTTAACATAACTCTTTTCACTGGTTGTAAACAGTTTTTTTTACAACTAATGAAATCCCCACCCATTTCCTTCACTTCTTCTTTCACTTTGGAGACAGCAAGATCTGTTTTTGTCTGTCCTCCCATTTTGTGTAAAGAATGGCTACCAGAACACCCAGCAGCAGCGATGAGTCAAATGGATTAATTGATGAAGAACCTCCTCAGCCCAAGGTTAAGGAGCATTTTATTTGGAAGTTTTTTTCAATACCTGAAGGATTAAAAAAGGTGAATGCTCCCAAAGTTGAATGCAAAATCTGCCAAACTTTGCTTTCCCGAGGAGACCCTAGAAGGAAGTACATTTTTGGCCACTCAACAATGATTCACCATGTCCAACACAGGCACCCCCAGAACTATGCCCGGGAGAGTGTCCGAGACCTGGCACGTAATCCCCCAAGGGATGGTGCCTCTACATCTACAGGAGGACCCACAACATCAGGGAGAGGACGTGCAGCGGAATTGGAGATGATTCCGAACATTCAACCTGTTTTTAGTGACATTACTATAAAGTGCAAGCAATGCGATGAAATGCTTTGCTATGGTGAGCAGAGCATCAAGCTCATTGCACGCAAGAGGCAATAACACCGCTGCCTTCCCCAGCCCTAATTTTTCCCTTTTTTTTGCTCCTGTTGAGCAGTTTTGCATTCCCTGTTTTTGTTTTTGTTCATAAAAAAACATAAAAAAAGAAGAAAAAAAACAGGTCTTTTTTAAACTACCTCCAATTCTCAAAAAAGAGCTGTATTATATATTTTCTTTCTCTGTTTTACCCTGTGGTACGCTCAGGGTGCGCATACCGGAGAGCGTACATGGGAACGCACCCAGCGCTTAACCCGCGAATTTAAAAAATAAAAATAAAAGTTTTTGCCCTTCAGGGTCCTTCTAGGCCCCCCTCAAAAAACCTAGGGGGTCAGGGGGCGTCTACCCTGCCCCCTTTTAATCATTTCTCCCTTTTTATTTTCACCTCAGGTGTCTCGATTCTACCGAGACACAAGATGGCAGACTCTCCGGACTGTTCAGAATGTTGCCAGACATCGGACAGCCAATCAGCTTTCCGCTCGGGAACTCCCGTAGCGCGCAAAGTGCGCTCCCCGGTACGCTTACCAGTGAGCGCTTGGAGGGCGCCTATAGATATATATGTGTTTTTGAAGGTAATTTTCATAAAAACCACTTGAGCAATTTTCACCAAACATAGCAAAGGCACATCTGCGTACCAGTCCCTACGTTTTTACAAAGTTTGGTGTAATTCCGTTCAACGGTTCGGGCTGTAGACTTGTCAGACTGTCCTATGGAAATTAACATGGGGAAAAAACGTTTTGGGACCCCCCTTTTTTCTCAGCCCCCACTTCACGAATCCCCCCAAAACTTTCAGGGAAGGAGCGGAGCGGAGCTGGCCAAAATTTTGGAAAATTACAGGCAAATTCCTCAACCGGCGCCAAAGATATTCCCAATAGAATGTTGCAGATTTCCAATGGTAGCTAGGTCTTAACTATAACTAACTACTGGTGAACGGCAGTAGGTAATATATATATATATATATATTGCAGCAACTCCTCTGCCAGCCGGCATTTGCGATACAGCAAAAAAGAGGGGCACGGACCGCAATTCAGTGCCCAAAATCAGTTTATTACAGTGTGCTCAGTCAGCCATTACGCGTTTCAGCACCAAAGTGCCTTGATCACATGACACGTGCATACATCACATATAGATATATATATATATATATATGTCTGAAAGAGTTTCTCAGTGGATGTGGTTTGAGAAAACACAAAAGACTTGCACTCCAGGGCCCGTGTGTGAAAGGTCGTTTATTCCGTGTAAATATATACCAAGGTGTGTTTAAGAATGAATGGGTGCATGAGTGTCTCAATGGAGGATTATGTAGGTGTGAGAGTGACTGTTTAAGTGAGTGATTAAAATTGTTTTACTGAATGCATGGGTTAGTGACTAAACTGTGTGAATGTCTGTGTCAGTCTGTCTGTACTTGTATAAGCTGCTGCATGGGTTGGTCAGTAGCTACATGAGTGTCTATATGGGTTATCAATTGGTTGCCAAAGTATTTGTATGGGTGCCTGAGTATTTGTATGGGTGCATAGATGTTTGAGTGTTTGATTACTGTGTGTATGGTTCAAGAGCGCATGTGAAAACAGCTGTATGTGTGTGTAAGTGTCTGTATGGGTGTGTTGGTGAGTGAATGGATGTCTCAATGGCACATGTCAAATTAACTACATCTGTAAAAGGCAGTGTTTGTCAGAGTTGAAGTATATAAATGACTATACGTTAAGCGAGAGTGCAAAGTCTGTTCCGTTCGCGTAATTTGCAGATATTTGGCAATTTCGCCATCCACGAATCCCGCGAATTTGCCTAAAAAAAAACGCAAATTAGCAAGCTGGCGAATTTTTTGCTTGGTTTCGCTTGAAAAATACTATATCGCGTGCGCGGCGTCAACTTACTGTGATTATATGTTGTTTTTCTCCTGGTTTGCATGTGCTGCGCCATTTTGGATCTTATGGGTGATCGCGCAAAAGTTTTTCGACTGCGATTACGTCATCGTCGCCCGCCATCTTGCACAGCGAGAGTTTGACAACGCGAGTACGTCATAAGGGCCTGTGATCACGCATCCCGGGACTAAACAATTGCTAACACGTAGATGCGGCGCGCAGCTGACTTCTGGTGGGAGATTTGAACAGCTCGCTTTCCCGAATGTGCAAAAATTGCAATTCTGCACAAGAAATCCACCGCAGGCAGCAGAAACCTTCGGAAAATGATGATTTTGATCAGAATAACTCCTCAGATTGACATTTGGCTGCACTTTTTGGTGCAATGAGTACATTTTTGGGGGGGTGGGAGGAAGGAAAAGTCCCAGAGTCTCCAACTTCCTATTCTGTCCAGCAGGCTCCTCCCAGTGCTTTGTCTATGTCCTGATCACTTTTGATTTGGATCTGGAGCTGGAAAGGATTACTTTTTGTTGCTGCTGCTGGATATTTGTATTTGAGGACTTTTTGGACTTTGGAGTTTGGATCACTTTTAGATTTGAGATTTTACAAGTAAGTTGGTGTTGTTTGTTTGGGGCATTGCAGTTTCTGCAACTACAATTTTAAAACTTTTTCACAACTTTAAAAAATATATATTGTGTTTAGCCTTAGTATCCAGTAGGGCCAGGGTTAGTCATGGGTGCATGATACAACTGTTTCTGTGAGTTTTTTTAACGTAAATCTCATTTATGTCGTTACATTTTAGCTCACTGTTATATGTGGATTTTTATTTTTTATTTTGGGGTGCCTGTAAAGCCTCACTTGCCAGTAGGGCCAGGGGTAGTGAGTGGTGCATGGACCAAGTCTTTTTGTAGGGTGTCTTGAATTTAAACATCATTGAGGACTTGGATCGCATTGGATTGTGGTGATTTGTGTGTGTTTTTCGACTTTTTGGGGTGTTGTTGAGGCCTGGCTATGTGGGTGGGGACCATTTTGAGGCCTGGTCCAGGCAGGGCCTGGCCATGTGGCTGGGGGACAAGGGGCCATTTTGAAGCCAGGCAGTGTGCTCAGGCCTGCACCCAGTTTGCCTTGCTTTCATCCATTATGCCCAGGGGTACTCCGTGGTCCATGGACCAAGTCTTTCTGTGGGGTGTCTTGAATTTAAACATCATTGAGGGTATGGGGGGCATTGGATTGTGGTGATTTCTGTGTGTTTTTTTACTTTGTGGGTGCTGTTGGGGCCTGACCATGTCGGTGGGGGCCATTTTGAGGCCTGGTCCAGTCAGGGCCTGGCCATGTGGTGGGGGTCAAGGGACCATTTTGAAGTTCAAGTTCAAGTTCCAAAATTTGTATAGCGCACTACTCACCCAGAGGGTCTCAAGGCGCTTGGGGGAGGGAGGTGTATTTACTTATCGAATATCCAAGTTTTTAGTTGCTTTCTGAAGGAGAGGTGGTTCTGTGTAAGGCGGAGGTGGGTGGGGAGAGAATTCCGGTTTTTGGCCGCTAAGTAGGAGAATGATCTTCCCACCATAGTGGATCTGTGGATGCGTGGAATTGTGGCGAGGGCTTGATTGGATGATCGTAGATGTCGGAAAGGGGTGTAGAAGGATAGACGCGTGTTGAGGCATTCGGGTCCTAGGTCGTAGAGGGCTTTGTGTGCGTGGGTGAGGAGACGGAACGTTATTCTCTTGTTGACGGGGAGCCAATGGAGGTCTTTCAGGTGGCCGGAAATGTGAGCTTGCCGAGGGATGTCCAAAATGAGTCTGGCTTAAGCGTTTTGGATGCGTTGGAGTTTTTTCTGTAGTTTGGCTGTGGTTCCGGCGTAGAGGGTGTTTCCGTAATCCAGTCGGCTTGTGACCAGTGCGTGGGTGACCGTCTTCTTGTTTCGGTGGGGATTCAACTGAAGATTTTTTTGAGCATTCGTAGGATTATGAAGCAAGATGATGAGACGGCGTTGACTTGTCTGGTCATCGAAAGGGAGGAATCCAGGATGAAGCCCAAGTTACGTGCATGGTCTGTAGGTATGGGTGCGGTTCCGAGGGCCGGAGGCCACCATGAGTCGTCCCAGGCAGAGGGGGGTGGCCCTAGGATGAGGACTTCTGTTTTGTCCGAGTTGAGTTTTAAACGGCTGTTCTTCATCCACTCGGCTACTTCTTTCATTCCTTCGTGTAAGTTGGTTTTGGCGGTGTTTAGGTCTTTGGTGAGGGAGAGGATCAGCTGGGTGTCGTCTGTGTAGGAGATGATGTTGAGGTTGTGGTGGCGTGCGATGGATGCGAGGGGACTCATGTATACGTTGAAGAGGGGGGGACTGAGTGATGATCCTTGTGGTACGCCGCAGATAACTTCGGTGGCCTCTGATTTGAAAGGGGGGAGGCGGACTATCTGTGTTCTTCCGGTGAGGAACGAGATGATCCAGTCCAATGCTTTTTCTTGTATTCCGACGTTGCTGACCCGTTGTATGAGGGTGCTATGACAGACTGTGTCGAAGGCTGCGGAGAGGTCAAATAAGATGAGAGCGGCTGTTTCTCCGTTGTCCAGTAGTGTTTGGATGTTGTCTGTTGCAGCGATGAGGGCTGTTTCGGTGCTGTGTTTGGCTCGGAAGCCGGATTGTGAAGGGTCGAGGGATTTGTTGGATTCGAGGAAGGCGGAGAGCTGACTGTTGACGGTTTTCTCGATGACTTTGGCAGGGAATGGGAGGAGCGAGATGGGGCGGTAGTTCTTAAGTTCGGTTGGGCCTGCCGTGGGTTTCTTCAGAAGGGCGCTGAGTTTGGCATGTTTCCAGTTTTCCGGGAAGGTAGCGGAGTTGAGGGAACAGTTAATGACATCGCGGAGATGGGGTGCGATGATGGAGTCTGCTTTGTTGAAAATGTGGTGGGGACATGGGTCGGTTGGTGATCCTGAGTGGATGGAGTTCATCAGGCGGATGGTGTCTTCGGTGGTGATTGGGTTCCAGGCGCAAAGGTTGTTAGAGTGCGGTTTTGGTTCGGAGGTGGGTGGAGTGGACTGGTCTTCGGACTGGTTTTCAAAGCTGTTATGTATTTCGGCGATTTTGTTGTGGAAAACGAGGCGAGAGAGTCGCAGAGGTCTTGGGAGGGAGTGGTGTCGTTAGTGCCGGCTGAGGGGTTAGTGAATTCTTTGACGATGTTGAATAGTTCCTTGCTGTTTTGGGCATTGTTGTCAAGTCAATCCTTGAATGCTGATTTCTTGGTGGATCGGATCAGTTGATGGTGTTTGCTGGTGGCGTTATTGAAGGTGGCTAGGTTGTCAGTGGTTGGGTTTTTTCTCCAGATTTTCTCGAGAGTACGACAGAACTTCTTGGATTTTTTAAGGTCATCGTTAAACCAGGGGGCTTTTATGCTACCTTGCTTGATTAGATGGTTTTTCAAGGGTGCTAGTTCGTCGGCTCTGTGGGTGATCCACTGTGTGAGGTTGGTGGCTGCTTGGTTAGGGTCCGATGAATTGGCAGGGGGGTTTTGGTGAAGCGATGTGAAGAGCTGGTCGGTGGTGATTTTGCTCCAATTTCTTCGGGGAATGGGTTGTGGGGGGGTTGTGGGTCGTGGACTTTTTGTAGTTGAAGTGAACGCAGCTGTGGTCCGTCCAATGGAGAGCTGTGGTGTGATCGAAGGAGATGTGCTTGCTGGAAGTAAAGATAGGGTCAAGCGTGTGTCCGGCAAAGTGGGTGGGGGTGTTAACGAGTTGTTTGAGTCCGAGATTGGCCAGGTTGTCCAGGAGGGTGGTGGTGTTGTTGTTGTTTTTCTTTTCCAGGTGAAAGTTGAGGTCTCCCAGTAGAATGTAGTTCTCGGATAGGAGGGCATGTGGGCTAATGAAGTCAGCAATGTCTTCGCTGAATTGTGTGCGGGGTCCTGGGGGTCTGTAGATGAGGGTACCTCTGAGTGTGGTTTTGGGGTCGGTGTGGATTTGGAAGTGAAGGTGTTCGGCGGTAGCGAGGTTATCGTCGGAGCTGGTCGTGATGCGGATGGTGTTCTTATGGACAAAGGCGATGCCTCCTCCATTTTGGTTGTTGCGATCTTTTCGGATGATCTTGTAGGTGTCCGGGATGGCTATGGCGATGTCGGGGGCAGATGAGGCGTTCATCCATGTTTCTGTAAGGAAGGCGACGTCCGGTGATGTGGTATCGAGTAGGTTCCAGAGGTCTATGGCATGTCTGTGGACCGAGCGGGTGTTGAGCAGGATGCACTTCAGGTGGTCAATGTTGGAGTTCTGTTTGGAGTTTGTGGATTTGGTGTGGGTTCTGATGCAGTCGAACTTGCAGGAGTGGCAGGTGAAAGGTCCATGGGTGTATTCGGGGGCAGCTTGGTAGCAGGTTGGAGGGCGGCCGGGGTTGAGGGCAGAGAGGGTTGCGGCGACGTAGGTAATGCGGGAGGAATGGGATTTGCGGGGGGCAAGGGGTCGGGCGCTGGGCGCGGTCCAGGCGCGGACGTGCGTAGACGGGCTTACCTTTGGTGCACCTTCGGCGCGCATTGAGCTCGACCGCTGCGTGTGAACGCTGCGCGCAGAGTCATCTGTCATATGTGGATAGTGGAAGGGGAGGGGCGAGGTAGGAGCAGCTGGGAGGCGGGAGCGGGGTGGAGATCCGGGCAGGGAGGCACAACAACAACAACAAAATGGCAGTAAGCCAAAAGCGAAACAGGATTGGGGCACAAAAAGCGTAAACGCGATGCAAATGTTAGTGGCACCAGCACAATCAGGCAGAAATCAATTTTACAGGCAGCGCAGCACAATTTAAAATATAGTTAAAGAGCACTTTGGCAATCTAGCGCTACAATATAAAAGTGAAATCAAAATACTAAACAATCAGGCAATCTAGCGCTACAATGTACTTGTGATAATCAAACAGGCAATGGCAGATGTGGGAAGGAGGTGAGGTAGCAGACAGCAGTCTGGCGATATGGCGCTACGATACCAGGTGGCAGGCAGAGCGGGGAGCAGCGTGAGGAGTGACCGCTTCTGTTTGGAACAGGACGGTCACAGCGCTACAACGGGGGGAACGGGGCTTACGGTATCAGTGGGAGGGAGGAGCAGCTGGGAGGCGGGAGCGGGGTGGAGATCCGGGCAGGGAGGCACAACAACAACAACAAAATGGCAGTAAGCCAAAATAGAAACAGGATTGGGGCACAAACAGCGTAAACGCAATGCAAATGGCAGTGGCACCGGCACAATCAGGCAGAAATCAATTTTACAGGCAGGGCAGCACAATTTAAAATATAGTTAAAGCGCACTTTGTCAATCTAGCGCTACGATATAAAAATGAAATCAAATTACTAAACAATCAGGCAATCTAGCGCTACAATGTACTTGTGATAATCCAACAAGCAATGGCAGATGTGGGAGCGAGGCGAGGTAGCAGACAGCAGTCTGGTGATATGGCGCTACGATACCAGGTGGCAGGCAGAGCGGGGAGCAGCGTGAGGAGCGACCGCTTCTGTTGGGAACAGGACGGTCAGTGTGCTTAGGCCTGCACCCAGTTTGCCTTGCTTTCATCTATTATGCCCAGGGGTACTCAGTGGTCTATGGACCAAGTCTTCTGTGGGGTGTCTTGAACTTAAACATCATTGAGGGCATGGATGTCATTGGATTGTGGTGATTTGTGTGTGGTTTTTGACTTTTTGGGGTGTTGTTGGGGCCTGGCCATGGGGGTGGGGGCCATTTTGAAGCCTGGTCCGGGCAGGGCCTGGCCATGTGCCTGGGGGACAAGGGGCCATTTTGAAGCAAGGCAGTGTGCTTTGTGCCATAGGCCTGCGCCCAGCCTGCCCTGCTTTCACCCATTATGCCCAGGGGTAGTGAGTGGTGAATGGACCAAGGCTTTGTGTGGGGCCTCTTGAATGTAAACATCATTGAGGGCATGGATGGCATTGGATTGTGGTGATTTTTGTGTGTTTTCCGACTTTTTGGGGTGTTGTTGGGGCCTGGCCAGGTGGGTGGAGGCCATTTTGAGGCCTGGTGCAGGCAGGGCCTGGCCATGTGGCTGGGGGACAAGGGGCCATTTTGAAGCCAGGTAGTGTGCTTTGGGCTATATGCCTGCACCCAGCCTGCCCTGCTTTCACCCTTTACGCCCAGGGGTAGTGAGTGGTGCATGGACCAAGGCTTTGTGTGGGGCCTCATGAATTTAAACATCATTGAGTGAATGGATGGCATTGGATTGTGGTGATTGCTGTGTGTTTTTTGACTTTTTGGGGTGTGGTTGGGGCCTGGCCATGTGGGTGGGGGACATGTTGAGGCCTGGTCCAGGCAGGGCCGGGCCATGTGGCTGGGGGACAAGGGGCCATTTTGAAGCCAGGCAGTGTGCTTTGAGCCATAGGCCTGTACCCAGCCTGCCCTGTTTTCACCCAATATGCCCAGGGGTAGTGAGTGGTGCATGGACTAAGGCTTTGTGTGGGGCCTCTTGAATTTAAACATCATTGAGGGCATGGATGGCATTGGATTGGGGTAATTTGCGAGTTTTTTAAAACTTTTTGGTGTGTTGTTGGGGCCTGGCCATGTGGGTAGGGGTAATTGTGAGGCCTGGTCCAGGCAGGGCCTGGCCATGTGGCTGGGGGACAAGGGGTCCTTTTGAAGCCAGGCAGTGTGCTTTGAGCCATAGGCCTGCACCCAACCTGCCCTGCTTTCACCCATTATGCCCAGGGGTAGTGAGTGGTGCATGGACCAAGGCTTTGTGTGCGGCCTCTTGAACTTAAACATCATTGAGGGCATGGATGGCATTGGATTGTGGTGATTTTTGTATGTTTTTTGACTTTTTGGGGTGTTTAACTGATGTTCCTCTGGTTTCCTTTGCTTTTAGGAGCAAAGAGAACCACCAGTGCCAGGAAGAAGTCCTGCAGTGGTGTGTGCAGCACAACGTCACCTGACATCACGTGTGGCCACAGACAACTCTGCAACTCATGCAACTGTGGCCTGCTGTTCTGACATCTGAAGACGATGGTCCCAAAGAAAGGTGACCATAGCTGCTCTACAAAGAAACTTACCAGTGCCACTGCCAGTAAGAAGGAGAAGAAGAAGCAAGTGGTGCCACTTACCAAGGAGACTGGTGTGCCCTCAGACACTTTTTTCTGGAGAAAAAAAACAACGCCTGCAGCAGCGGGGTCTGCCGGGAACCAAGCTTAGGCTCATTGCTCAATCACCATCGACCAGTGATGTTGGCTCATTGCAAGAAAGTAACGCACGGTGTAACTCAGCTGACGAGTGTTCAACAACCACAGCAACAACGACAACCACAGGTGCAACTAGTACAAGCGCAAGTACATGTGCAAGGAGAGGCGCAAGTACAGGCGCAATTAGAGGCGCAAGGAGAGGCGCAAGGAGAGGTGCAAGGAGAGGAGCATGGAGAGGCGCAAGGAGAGGCGCAAGGAGAGGCACAAGTAGAGCCGTATGGAGAGGCGCATGGAGCGGCACAACTGCCCACACTGCTTGTTCCTCCAGAAGTAGGGGCATATTAGGAAATCGAGACTCAAATAGAGGTATCATCCGAGGAAGCCATCCTCCTGAGGATGATCCATTGTTTTCCAGATCCCCATCAAGAAAAAGGTCAAGGAGGGCTACTACAAGTACTTCTTCAAGCCTCCTTACTTCTGATGATCTTGATGTTGATTGGAACCCACCAATGCAGTCTGAGAGTTGGGCACACCATGAGCCGACAAAGGTAGCTAAGCCTAAAAGGAAGGGTCCCGCAAGGCTTTCAGTTATGGGTGATGACGACGAACAAGAAGTTGTGTATTCTGCTGCTGATGTACAGTCTGACGACGACCCAGTCATCACAGTCGTCACTCCAGCCGGCATGCAGCAAACAGACATTTTGACCCTATCCCGAATGGCTGCTGAGCGGGATGTGGGCGGCGTGGCACTGGTACCACCACCAACGCAGTTAACTACAACAACAACACAACCTACAGCGTCCATATTTTCTTATCATAGGGGCCGGCAGGGACCTCAACTCAGCTCGACCTCCATTACCTCAAGTAGTGGTGCTGTAAATGCACAACAGAGTCGAATTCGGCCACGCCCATCCTCCACTTCATCCGGCATTGAAACTGAAAGTAGCACCTCCACCACCAGCAGACATCTCCAGTCCCCAGTTTGGGACTTCTTTAGTGTTAGCAAAAAGCAGAAAACATGGTTATTTGTTCGATTTGTAAAATAGTATTAGTCGGCGTAGGCTTGGTACCAACTATGGTACCGGAGGCCAGAGAGGTCATCTCCAAAAACACCACACTATCCAGTGGGAGGCGCACCTAAGGAAGATCCAGGAATCCAAAAGTAGAACTGATCCAAATGTATCCATTCACATTGCAACTGATGATGTCCAGCCAGGAGCTCCAGGTCCTGCACCTTTGCCTCTTCCAGTAATACCGCCTGCACCTCCTTTGCCACAAACTTCTTACCTCAGTCTCTTTTGCCTTTTGTGTTCTTGCAACGAGTAGTCCTGCTCTTTCTTTGCTCAATACTTCGTATCCAGTTTTACTCCCTACTTCTCCGATTCGTAATCGGTTAGTTGATACAGTTTCTGGTCCTTTCTCCCCCCTTTTTGGCCCGTTTAACAGGTCCCCTGCTTTTTCTCAAAGACAATCCCATAGTCAACTCCCAGATTCCGAGGAGCGGGTTGTATTTGACTCCCTTGCATCCCTTGCTCATAAAAAGATGATGAATGGTCCATTATATAGTGTATCCGATATACTGAGTACCTTTCTCCAGTGGAATGCGCCTACACAGAGATACGTTTTTAAAGTTATGTGTGACGCACTCACTAAAGGATGGGAGGATATGGAATTGGATCTAACTCCCGCGCCGCACGGCCACCAGCTGCTGCGTGTGCCCCTTAGCCTTGTCCCTGCCTCGCTGCCTGCCTCGCCGCCGGCTGACTCTGTTGTCGTTTGTTTTGTTTTTGTTTTGTTCGCCATTTGTGCTTGTTAAATTGTATTTCTTGCCCGTGTTAGCGTTTTTTTTATTTCCATTAGTGCCTGTATTTTTCAGCTTGTGTCCTTCCTGTTTGCCCGCCTACCTCGCCGCCCTCCGTCTTGCCTCCCCGCTCCCCGCTTCCCGCCACCACCGCAGACCCCGCCCCTTTTTTCCTTCTGTTCCCTCCCCGCTCCCGCTTCCCAGCTGCTCCGCCCACCCGCGCACTTGGCCTTTATATGGCGACCGTGCGACACAGGTGAGTGTGACCCACTTGTGGGACACCCCCGCATCGCACGGCCACCAGCTGCTGCGTGTGCCCCTTAGCCTTGTCCCTGCCTCGCTGCCTGCCTCGCCGCCGGCTGACTCTGTTGTCGTTTGTTTTGTTTTTGTTTTGTTTGCCATTTGTGCTTGTTAAATTGTATTTCTTGCCCGTGTTAGCGTTTTTTTGATTTCCATTAGTGCCTGTATTTTTCAGCTTGTGTCCTTCCTGTTTGCCCGCCTACCTCGCCGCCCTCCGTCTTCCCTCCCCGCTCCCCGCTTCCCGCCACCACCGCAGACCCCGCCCCTTTTTTCCTTCTGTTCCCTCCCCGCTCCCGCCTCCCAGCTGCTCCGCCCACCGGCGCACTTCGCCTTTATATGGCGACCGTGCGAACGCGCAGCGGTCACGCGCAGCGGGCGCCCCGATTGTGCGCCGAAGGCGCGCCAAAGGTAAGCCCGTCTGCGCCCGTCCGCGACCGGATCGCGCCCAGCGCCAGGACCCCTGGCCCCCGAAGACCCCGACCGACCCGCCTGACGTACTCCGCCGCCACCCTCATCGCTCTCAACTCCGGCCGACTCCCAGAATGCCATCAAGCCACACCACGACGCACCCACGGACCTTTCAGCTGCCACGCCTGCAAATTCACCTGCATCCGGACCTGCCTCACACCAGCACCCGCCAAGTCGAACACCAGCAGCACCCACCTCAAGTGCATCCTGCTCAACACCCGCTCCGTCCACAGACACGCCATCGAACTCTGGAACCTCCTAGACGCCACAGCCCCTGACGTTGCCTTCCTCACGGAGACCTGGATGAACGCCTCTTCAGCTCCCGACATCGCCATCGCTATCCCAGAGGGCTACAAGATCGTCCGGAGGGACCGCAACGCCAACCAGATGGGAGGAGGCATCGCCATCATCCACAAGAACACCATCCGTCTCACGACCAGCACCGACAACACCCTGACCACCGCCGAACACCTGCATTTCCAGATTCACACCAACCCGAACACCACCCTCAGAGGCACCCTGATCTACCGACCCCCTGGCCCACGCACACAATTCAGCGAGGACATCGCCGACTTCGTCAGCCCGCATGCCCTCCCCTCCTCTGACTACATCCTCCTGGGGGACCTCAACTTCCACCTGGAGAACAACAACGACCGCAACACCACCACCCTGCTGGACAACCTCGCCAACCTGGGACTCAAGCAACTGGTGTCCACCCCCACCCACCTCGCCGGACACACACTCGACGCAGTCTTCTCTTCCAGCACAGACATCGACGTCAGCCACGCCACAGAGCTTCAATGGACGGACCACAGCTGCGTCCACTTCACCTTCAAGAGAACGACGACCCACCACCACCAGCAACAGGCCGCCCGCAGAAGCTGGAACAAGATCACAGCAGACCAGCTTGCCACCTCCCTGAGCCAGCACCCTCCTGCCAGCTCAGCGGACCCCAGCCAAGCCGCCGACAACCTCACGAAGTGGATCAGCATCTGCGCGGACGAGCTCGCCCCGCTGAGGACCCCGCCCAGCAGACCCGGCAGCAAGAAAGCCCCGTGGTTCACCGACAAACTCAAGAGCTCCAAGAAGAACTGCCGAGCCCTCGAGAAAGTCTGGAGAAGGGAACCTACACCGGACAACAGGACCTCCTTCAAGCTTGCCACCCGGAAGCACCACCAGCTGATCCGCGCCGCCAAGAAAACAGCATTCAAGGAACGGTTGGACAACAACGCACACAACTGCAAGGAACTCTTCAACATCGTGAAAGAGCTTTCCAACCCCAGCGCAGGAAACAACGACATCACCCCATCGCAAGACCTCTGCAACTCCCTCGCTTCATACTTCCACAACAAGATCGCGGACATACACAACAGCTTCAACAACCAACCAACGCACACCATGACCGAACAATCACCCCCCACCACCACCCTCCACGCCTGGACCCCGATCAGCACCGAAGACACCATCCGCACGATGAACTCCATCCACTCCGGATCACCGACCGACCCCTGCCCTCACCACGTCTTCAACAAGGCCGACGCTGTCATCGCACCCCACCTGCGAGACATCATCAACACATCCTTCGACACCGCCACCTTCCCTGAGAGCTGGAAACACACCAAACTCAGCGCTCTACTCAAGAAACCAACAGCGGACCCCACCGAACTCAAGAACTACCGCCCCATCTCGCTCCTCCCGTTTCCAGCCAAAGTCATCGAGAAGACCGTCAACAAGCAGATGGCCGCCTTCCTTGAGACGAACGGATCCCTCGACCCCTCACAGTCCGGCTTCCGAGCCAATCACAGCACCGAGACCGCCCTCATCGCCGCCACCGATGACATCTGAGCCCTGATGGACAATGGAGAAACAGCGGCCCTCATCCTCCTAGACCTCTCCGCGGCATTCGACACGGTCTGCCACCGCACCCTAGTACAGCGCCTCAGCAACATCGGAATCTAGGACAAGGCGCTGGAATGGATCATCTCCTTCCTCGACAGAAGAACACAGAGAGTCCGCCTACCACCGCACAAGTCAGAGGCCTCCGAAGTCATCTGCGGCGTCCCTCAAGGATCATCTCTGAGCCCCACCCTCTTCAACGTCTACATGAGCCCCCTAGCGGCCATCGTACGCAAACACAACCTCAGCATAATCTCCTACGCCAACGACACCCAGCTGATCCTCTCCCTGACCAACGACCCCGCCTCTGCCAGAGCCAACCTGCACGAAGGGATGAAAGAGGTAGCCGAGTGGATGAGGACCAGCCGCCTGAAACTGAACTCTGACAAGACGGAGGTCCTCATCCTGGGCTCTTCCCCCTCCGCCTGGGACGACTCCTGGTGGCCTCCCGCCCTGGGCACCGCACCCAAACCGACAGACCATGCACGCAACCTGGGCTTCATCCTGGACTCCTCCCTCTCCATGACCAGGCAAGTCAACAACGTCTCCTCGGCGTGCTTCAACATCCTACGCATGCTACGGAAGATCTTCCGGTGGATCCCCACCGAGACCTGGAAGACCGTCACCCAGGCCCTCGTCACCAGCCGACTGGACTACGGCAACGCCCTCTACGCCGGTACCACCGCCAAGCTCCAGAAGAGACTCCAACGGATCCAGAACGCCTCAGCCAGACTCATCCTCGACATCCCACGAACCAGCCACATCACCGGACATCTGAGAGACCTTCACTGGCTCCCCGTCAACAAAAGAATCACCTTCCGCCTCCTCACCCACGCACACAAAGCCCTACACGACCAAGGCCCGAGCTACCTCAACAGCCGGATCAACTTCTACGCTCCCAAACGCCACCTCCGATCAGCCAACCACGCCCTCGCCGCCGTCCCCCGCATCCGAAGAGTGACTACAGGAGGAAGGTCCTTCTCCTACCTGGCCGCCAAGACCTGGAACTCCCTCCCGACCGACCTGCGCCTGACCCAAGACCACCTCTCCTTCAGGAAGAAGCCGAAGACCTGGCTGTTCGAGCAGTAGCGGCACCCCCCCCCACCACCAGCGCCTTGAGACCCTACGGGTATGTAGCGCGCTCTATAAGTTTCACTGATTGATTGATTGATTGATTGATTGATTGATTGATTGATTGACTCCTCAGGGTCTATTGTAGATACAGGATAAGTTCGATAAAGGACTTATTGTGGGTCCTGACGTTAAGGATGCTATACAGACACTTGTTACTTTCAGGTCCGTATATTCTTCCCGGACTATTCGCGAACCTGATTCTGCAGTTAGACAGAAAAGGAAAAAATTATCCTATGAGAGAAGTTCCTCCGGTATGGAGAGAAGCGGTTCCGCAAGCAGGTAATGTTCCGCCTGTCCCTGCTCATTTTCAGTGCGTATGGGTACATGTTCCTTGGAAACGAGCTGAAGTTTTAGCACTTAAGCAGTCTTTGCCGGAGCCTCGTAAAAATCCTGCTGGTTATTATAAAGAGTTGTCCCAGAATGTTAGTGCATGTATTATGAATTTGGCTGATGTTTATATGCTGATGGGGAATGTAGTTCCACAGGCATTGTGTGCTCGGATTCTTAGAGAGGACCACAACCAAGCTTTAGGTGGTAGTTGGGCCGATATAGTTGTTGCAGATGGAGCACAAGTGGGTGGTGCTAAGCCAGATGATTTGATTACACAGTTGCCTGGTAGAATCATAACTTTAATGAAGACGATAATGCCTGCCTTATGCGTTAACTGGGATAAGTTAGCTGCGTGTAAGCAGAAGAAGGATGAGAGTGTCTCTGATTTCTTTACTCGGTTTTGTAGTGTAGTTCCTATTTTCCCAATAGCCTCTGTGCATTGGAATAACATAAACAGCAGTGTAGACATAGGACTGAGGTCATCTAGGTCTCTACTGACTATGTTAAACTTAATTTAGGTTTGCACCAGCTAGCTCAGAGGTCACTGGAAACTTTCTTGAATGAATAGGGAGGGACAAGCTCCCCTGGCTCAGACAAGAAGGGATTCAGTTTCCGACAACCGCATAAACATGACAACTTTGCTCCCTCAGAATAAGAGTATATCTCTAGAGTCCTGTGAAAACAATAGACAGCTATTTCACTCAGTCAGCAGTGCATACTTAGTTTCACCAGAATGCAGAGAAATAGAGAGACAGGCGTTTTCAATAAAAGGTGTTATTTATTGAGCAGTCTTCTTTCTCATGCAAGAGAAATGAATTGCCACAATTGCAATACTTAAAGTAAAATAAAGTGCGTACAATAAAAGTAGTATTAGGAAAAGAAATGAAATTAATTGAAAATAACTCTTTTATAGCGCATGGCTACCCGGAGGCATCCCAGCGCTTGCAGCTACAGCAGGTAAAGTCAGAAGTGGACGTTAATTTGTAGGGAAAAGCCAGGTTTTTATTTTCTTGCGGAAAGTGAGATGATTGGGCTCCTGTCGAGGAGAGGGGGGCAAAGAGTTCCACAACCTTGAGGTGTCTTAAGAGAAGAGGCGACCACCTGAGCGGGCCTTATTGATTCTACTGACTTGTGCCAGGTTCTGGTCATTGGAGCAAAGGTTTCTAGAGGCTTTATGTGTTTTGAACAAGTTGGCCAGGATGGGGGGGCCATTGCCCTGAAGATTTTTATGGGCAATGCAGAGGGCTTTGAAGTGTACCCGTTCTTTTATGGGTAACCAGTGGAGTGATCTCAGTGCTGGCTTGGCTGAAGAGCGGTGGTTAGTGCTTGTCAGCAGTCTAGCGGCAGAGTTCTGAACCACCTGGAGTTTTTGGATTACGGAGGTTGGGCTCCCAGGTAGAGCACATTACCATAATCCAGCCTCAACAGGATCATGGCTTGAACCAGAATTTTTTTGGCTCTCTCTGGAAATTGAGGGAGGATTTTACGAATGGATTTAATACTGTAAAAGCATTGATATGGTTTCTTAGCCATATGATACTTTAAAATGGATTTAAAATATATACATACATAAATACATTGACTAACGTACTCAACTGGTGCTTCTAACTAAGCCTATCCCTGTGTACCTGACCTAAGCCTAATACTTAGGGAGGGATGAGTAAGTAGCAGTTTAAGTTAAGTTGGTTAAGATTATTTTGCCAAGAATCTGCATCAAGAATTCTCTTAAGGGTTTAGTCAGCTCCGTACCTTGGTAATAGAATGTGGGAGGTCTGGTATCTCTTTCTTCAGGACTCGATATCCCAGCAACCCGCAAGGGTAGGCTGGAAACACCGGAGCTGTATTTTCTCGGCTGGAGAAAAAGACAGCGTCTCTCTAAGTGCGTCAAACGGGGGGCGGCTTCCGTGGGCTCTGGCATCAGCTGGGCTCTTGGGCAAGTAAATGGCCGCTCTGCTCCAAACCACCGTGTGTTTGCTTAGGGCAACTGTTGGTATTTTATACCTGAAAGGTTCCGGGTTTGACGAAAGTTTGGACATAAGACGTCCCTAAGAACTAACAGTACTTGCTGGACTCTAGGAGTTCTTGTTCAAATCAAACAATAGCAGGGGGGGGATTTCCCGGGGTGCTGGAGGCTTAGTTTTTTTAAAGAACGCGATGTGCTGTCTAGGAGTCTATGGGCGTAGCCGTGCTGTATGGACTGCATGGGCTATTACTGAATATGGATCTGATTCTTATGCCTTTATCAGGATATTATTGATTATAACCTCACAAGGGCATAAATCGGAAATATTGAATTAGGGTCCTAGATATAAACACGACAGTTTGAGGAGACATTTATTGACCATAGTGGTCAGGATTTGAGTACTGAAGGCGGACAGCGATTTTTTGTGGATACATTTGTTTTTAATCTGCTTCCTGCATTGTCTCATAAGTTGAAAGATTCGGAAAGTTCTTGGGCTGTTTCTTCGTCTGCCCAAATATTAGCTACTGCTCAATATTATGAGAATAGGGACAAGGAGGAAAAAGATAAGGCTGAGAAGAAGACTAAGGATTTAAAAATGAAAGTTCTTCTTCAGCAGGCTTATCCTCCTCGTTCCGGTCAGCGTCAGTTCCAGCAGCCTATTCAGTCTCAAAGGTTGCTGCAGAAACCGGAGCCTTTAGTTCCGCGACCTTTCCTTGGTCCTAATCAGTGCGCCTATTGTAAAGAGGAAGGCTATTTTAAGAGTAGTTGTCCGGTTTTATTGTAGCGTAATGGTAGATTTCAAGGGCCGCGAGGCCTCGGTGTTTTTTTTTTTTAATCAGCACCTAGGGGTAGAGGGCGACGTGCGTTGCCTCAGGGGCAGTGTTCCTTTCCCCCTCAGAACTCTTCAAATTATTTTGATCAGCAGAATACTCAGTCTGCGCAATATTACAAAGATGATTATAATGTTGAATGTGAGGTTCAGGATTTTCATTCCAGTTAGGACAGCCATGGACAAAGTAAGGGAGTCGTATCAGTTCCAGTGGTTCAGAGTGGGCCGTATGTTGAGGTAGTTACTTTGGGTGTTGCAGAGCCGTTCCTGTTGGATACTGGTTCAATGAGAAGTTCTATGATCAATTCAAGACTCCCTGGGGCACCTTTGTCTGGCTTAACGAACGTTTCTGTAAGATTTTCTGGTGCCCCAGTTGCTAACCAAGGGGGTTTATCTCCGCTTTTTTGGCTTTAAAAGCCAAGAAAGCGGAGATAAAATTATCTACCTATCACCTAGCGGTCGCTAACACCAGTTAGCGACAGCTAGTAGGAGATAGCGACCATCTTGGGCCCCACTTTGCATGTCAGTGATATTTATCACTAATGACATGCAAAGTGGGCGTGCCAAGATGTTAGCGACTGGAAACAGTCGCTAACATCGCTATCTCCTATTACCACCTTTTGGAGATATTCGCGCTAAGCGCGAATATCTCCAAAAGTTAACACATTCCCTGAGCAGTTCTTAGCCATGTTATCCAATGGGAGGTGGATAACATGGCTAAGAGCATTAGCTCGGTAATGCATGAATATCGCTGACTTTTCAGCGATATTCATGCATTGAGGCCGATTTTTATCGCATTTGCGATAAACCATGGTAATACCAAGGTTTATTTGCGATAAAAATCGCCGCAGCTTAGCGGTGCATTTTTGTCTCTAACCAAGCAATAGCGATAATTATCGCTATTGCTTGGTAATATGCCCCTCAGTTTCTTGTCCTTTGCCTCTTTCGATTGGACCTTGCGATCTGGAAGCTCCACTTATTTTTTTTTTTGTCAAATCTTTATTTTATTTTTGGTGAAGGAGACATTAACACTCGACAATCCCGCATAACATCCCACACAGGGGCAAGCACAGAGGCAGAAAAACAGGAAGGCACAAAGTCTAGAGAATCAAAATGACCTAGCCCGGAGGGGCAGTCAAAAGAGCAATAATACATCCCCAGACTACGGTTGTATAGGGACCACAGAGGCAGGAGCCGAGTCGGGCAGGTAGCTCTGTGGGGCCATATAGTGCAAAACAGACATGCCATATACAGTCTGTTGTGTCTCTTTGCGCCTCAGCATTGTGTGGGATGCCACATTAACATGAACCAAAAAACAAACCCCCATTCCCGTCCCAACCCCGCCAGTGGTGGTGTCAACATCCTCTCAATCATTCATCCAGATCACAACATTTAAACCTGAAACAGATTGAGAGCCCGCACTGTGGGTGGACAAAGTGCGGACGGGAGACCTGTAGAAAGAAAGCGGACAAATGGATCCCAACGGAACATAAAGTTTTTGAAGCTACCCAGGAAGATATCCGCCATGCGTTCCATGCACAACAGTTTCCACACTCTCGCATGCCATAGTGAAATCGCTGGGGCGTCCGGTTTCTTCCAGGCTGCGTCCAGGGTGAGCTTAGCAGCTCCGATACACAGCCACATTATGTTTTTGTACGCTCTAGTTTGAAATTCGAGCTCCGGGTCCTGGAGACCCAGCAGCACGTGGGCCATCGAATCTGCAATAGGGTATCCCAGAATCTCCTTGATATGTGACAGGATCTCCTCCCAAAAGGGGCGTGTGATTGGGCAGTCCCACCAGATGTGGCGGAAGTCTCCCAACAAGCCACAGCCCCTCCAGCACCTATCAAAGGAGGTCGGGAAGGTTCGATGCAATTTGGCTGGGTACAGATACCAATCCATGAGGGTCTTAAGATGGGCCTCCCGGAGTTCAACAGAGTGATTGTGCATTGCAATGTCACACCACAGGTGCAACCACTCCCCCTCCGAGATATCCCGCCCGAGGAGCTCCTCCCAGAGACCTACATATCATGGACGCGGCGACACAGCGGAAGTAAGCAGGAGATCATAAATGAAGGAAATGGCGCCCTTCATGGCGGAGGTCCACAAAAGAAAAGCCTCGAAGGGGGCGGGGGGCCTTGTGGCAGCATCACCCACCGCTGCAGATAAAGCCCAATAAGGCAGCTGTACGTGGTGGAAAGGGAGACGGGAATGATGTCCAGCGTTCATCCCCAGATACAGAGTCCCACCCCTTCAGGGTAGTGCCGGTGGGAGTACTGATGTACGCGTTATTGGGCCTATCCCCTTTGGGTTTCCATGCCAAGTCCCATATTGTTCTACCAGCAATGCTTCTGTCCATATGCAGCCAGTGTTTCTCCGAGGTCTGTTGAGACCACTCCACTAAGACCCGCAATTGCGCAGCTTTGTAGTAGAGGTGCATGTTGGGGAGTCCCACTCCCGACGGAGAGTGGCAAAGGAAAACCGCGCCCGTCCCCCCTGCTAGACGAACCGAAGCATCTCTGTTTTGAGACGCCGGAAGAAGTCCATCTCTAGGGGAATAGGAAGTGCCTGGAAGAGATATAGGAACTTGGGAAGAATAACCATTTTGAGTGTCAAGTCAAGTCAAGTCATATAATTTGTATAGCGCACTACATACCCAGAGGGTTTCAAGGCGCTAAGGAGGGGAAGAGGATTACTTGTCAAAAATCCACGTTTTGAGTTGCTTTCTGAAAGCTAGGTGGTTCTGGGTGAGGCGAAGGTAAGCGGGGAGTGAGTTCCATGTTTTAGCAGCCAGGTATGAGAAGGATCTGCCTCCCATGGTGGTCTTGTTGATGCGGGGTACAGTGGCGAAGGCTTGGCTGGAAGAACGTAGTTGTCGGGAGGGGGTGTAGAAGGACAGTCGTGAGTTGAGGCATTCTGGACCGATGTCGTAGAGTGATTTGTGTCCGTGGGTAAGCAGTCGGAAAGTGATCCTCTTATTGACGGGTAGCCAGTGGAGGTCTTTAAGGTGACCAGAGATGTGTTCGTTGTGTGGGATGTCTAATATGCGTCTTGCTGAGGCGTTTTGGATTCGTTGGAGTTTCTTCTGGAGTTTTGCGGTAGTACCTGCGTAGAGGGTGTTTCCGTAGTCCAGTCGGCTCGTGACCAGAGCGTGGGTGACTGTTTTCCTTGTTTCGGAGGGGATCCAGCGAAAAGTTTTTCTGAGCACGCGAAGAATGTTGAAGCAGGAAGAGGATACGGCGCTGACTTGTCTGTTCATTGAGAGTGAGGAATCCAGGATGACGCCTAGGTTCCGTGCGTGGTCTGTCGGGATGGGTGCTTTTCCGAGGGCTTCCGGCCACCAGGAGTCGTCCCATGCAGAGGGGGAAGTACCTAAGATGAGGACTTCTGTTTTGTCTGAGTTCAGTTTTAGACGGCTTTGTTTCATCCATTCGGCGACTTCTTTCATTCCTTCGTGTAGGTTAGTCTTGGCGGTGCTGGGGTCATTGGTGAGAGAAAGGATTAGTTGAGTGTCATCCGCGTAAGAGATGATGTTGAGGTTGTGTTGGCGTGCGATGGTCGCGAGGGGGCTCATGTATACGTTGAAGAGGGTGGGGCTGAGTGAGGATCCTTGTGGTACGCCGCAGATGACTTCAGAGGCCTCAGACTTGAATGGTGGGAGGCGGACTCTCTGTGTTCTTCCGGTGAGGAACGAGGTGATCCATTCAAGTGCTTTTCTTTGGATTCCGATGTTGTTGAGGCGTTGTAGAAGGGTTTTGTGGCAGACTGTGTCGAATGCTGCAGAGAGGTCGAGGAGGATGAGGGCGACTGTGTCTCCATTGTCCAGTAGGGTTCGAATGTCGTCTCTTGCTGCGATGAGGGCGGTCTCAGTGCTGTGTTTTGCTCGGAAGCCAGATTGTGAGGGGTCGAGGGATTTGTTGGCTTCGAGGAAGGCTCTACAGACAAAGGCTCTACAGACAAAGGAAATACCATCATAAGGTCTAGTTCAAGCGTCAAATGAGAATTACTACAAGTACACTAATACTGAGATATCAAAGTGTATCAAAAACCAGCATTCAAGAAAACACGAGGTGTAGTTACATACCGGAACCAAACTTCCCAAAGTGTGTGCACCAGGTAAGAAAACGTATAGAGAATAAAAAGAAAGGAAATCAATCCACGTGAAAGAGTAACTGTGCGTGTAATCCACTCGAGACAATGGTGCAACAACGCGGTAAGAAACCGCCAGGACCCCAGACTCCCAACAAGCAATATGAACAGATACGTGTGTAGAACGTATAAAGATCCCGTTACAGTGAAAATCAAACGGAGCGAAGGTACACCCAAGGCTGTATGGCGCGCGGTCTAGAAAAACGGACCGTAAATGTACACCCAACAGGATAGAAAACAGTCCCCACCAAGAGGTACTTACAGGGAACGCTGTCAGCGCGATCACACATTCAACACCGGTGGACAAGATACAAATGCGTGAAGCAGGTTAAATCATTACTCGTAAACATGGAAGATGGACAGTGAGGCGTCCAACTGTGGGCGGCATCTTGGAGTGGTAAACAACACATAAAAACACTCAAAAGAAAACCCTTGCAATGAACATCCACCGAAATAAAGACAGAAAACACTGACAGTGAAAAGTGGAGAATCAACACAAGCTAGATGAAGTATAAACTGAAGGAAACCGACAGAAGGAAAAGCAACACAATAATAAACTCAGTATGACAAACAAATAAGCACATCAAGATGGTTCAGAGATAACACAAAAATTCCATGCGATCATTGAGCCCGTGCGGCTGCATGGTCGCCATGTACCGGATCCAAAAGTTCTCCCTCTTCAGTAAAGTTTTTTTGTTGTCATGTGTCACTGGTACTTGTTCCAGAATCTGATATTTCAACTGGGCAACTGTATGATTATGATCCAGAAAGTGTGCGGCAACAGTAGATTTTACATTGCCAGTCCTTATGTTACTCTTGTGTTCCAACAAGCGTGTCCTGACTTTCCGTTCGGTGTGTCCAATGTAGCACTTGCCACAGGGACACTTCAGTAGATAAATGACGTTCGTAGAGTTGCACGTGGCATTGACACGCAGTTTAATTGGGTTACCCTTCATGGGATGGTTCACAATGTTCCCCAATATACAATTGTGACAGTTACTGCAGTTATAACAAGGACGAAGGCCCTTGTAGGTCACTGGTTGACATTCAGATTTGGGTTTGCATAGCATCTCTTTCAAGTTTCTTCCCCTTGTGTATGAAAACAAAGGTTGTTGTGCGAAGGCTCCTTGAAAATCAGGTTCCAAACTCAGTAGTGTCCAGTGTTTAGAAATAATGTTTTTGAATTGTTTGCTCAATACAGTGTACTTGGATACTACTACCATCCGAGTGTTTTCAGTTCTGGTACGAACCTGTAGCAGTTCATCACGAGTCATATTCCCACAGCGGGTGACTGCCTTTTGAAGAGTTTGTGGCGGGTAGCCACGAGCCTTAAACCTCTCAACCATATTGTTCATTTCAAGTTGACTAGTCTCATCAGATGTAACGATGCGTTTGACGCGCATCAACTGGGAAAGAGGTAAGTTCTGTTTCAACATAAATCGATGAAAACTTTGATAGTCTAACATTGAGTTACGGTCAGTAGGTTTTCGGAAAATGGTGGTGGTCACTGTGCCTGCATGTCTTTCAACCTTCACATCAAGGAAATGAATGCTTGATCTATCAAAGCTCCAGGTGAACTGTATGCGATTGTTGTTTTGATTCCATGTATTCAGAAAATCCAAGAGAGCTTGTTCTGTACCAGACCATAACATAAAAATATCATCAATGAATCTTAAATAAAGTTTCCCACAGTTGATCCAGGCAGTCTGATTCAATATATGAGATTCCTCAAAAGATTTCATAAAGGTATTAGCGTACGACGGCGCTGTGCAATTGCCCATGGCCGTCCCGCAGAGCTGATGAAACCATTTATCAGATACTGTGAAGTAACTATGGTACAGGGTGAAGACCAATAGTTCCATCAACAGTACCTGCAAATCGGAGTCAAGATTAGAGTGGGAAAGTTCATGTTCAACAGCCATTAAACCCAAGTCATGAGGTATCGAGGTGTATAGTGAACATACGTCCACCGTACACAGTATCAAATCTTGATCTTCTAGCATGCCAACGGCTTGTTGTAGCTTGATCAAAAATCAGTTGTGTCTTTGACATGAGATCTTGTGTTCAACACGAAAGGCTGGAGATATTTATCTAGAAATTTCCCAGTATTCTCGTGAATACTCCCTCTGGTAGAAACGATTGGTCTCATGGGTGGCCTAGTGGGGTGCTTGTGCACTTTAGGCAACATGTATAACACTGGTGGTCTCGGGTTGATAGGTGTCAGATAACGCCTTGCTCTGTCATTAATGGTGCCGTTATCAAATGCCTGACTGATGATTTTCACAAGGATTGAAGCAAACTCATTGGTCGGATCGGACGGTAAAGGAGCATAGGTGTTGAGATCGGAGGTATGAATTTCAATTTGTTCCGCATAGTACGTCGCATCCATGATCACCAGGGCGCCGCCCTTGTCAGCCGTTTGGCAGACTATCGAGGAGTTGTTAGCAATTTTTTGAATGATGTTTTTTTCAGATTTAGTTAAGTTCTCACGTTTCACCTTGGATTGAAAGGGCAGTTTCGCAATGTCACATTTCACTAGATTTTCAAACGTGTCTATTATTTTGTGACTCACTGGAGCCATGAAGGTACTGTGGGGACGTAGTCCTCTCAACATGTCATCATCATCTCGTGAAGGGGTAACAATTACATTTTGAAAATAGTGTCTCAAACGTACATTGCGTAGAAGTTTAAAGATGCTCACTTCGAGTTCCAAGGTGTTGGTTCTGGTGGTGGGAACAAAGGATTGCCCTTTTTGTAATACACAAACTTCTTCCTCATTCAACTGGGTGGATGAAATGTTAATAACCAAATTCTCGTGATCACTCATTTGCGTTGGTTGCCCCTCTTTGCTTTGACCTGTTCTTTTTCGGCCTCTGCGGGTTTTACCCCGCCTGGGTCACTGGTTTGATCCTGATCCTGTTCTAAAAAATGAACCGCAGAGCTTGAAGTGCCAGGTTGCTGTGTTTGTTGTTCAGTAGTAGGCTTAGGGGTTTTACGTGTCGTTGTGTCACCATCAGATGACGAAGTTTCGTTCTCAGAGTAAGGATTGTAAGGGCGATTCGGGCGTCGGCGGGCGTATACTTCTGCCCAAGTGTACACCTCGCCGAGCTTATAATCAATCCCTTGTTGCACACCATACATCGTTACTTGGTTGTAACTCAGATCACCAACAGCTGTGCAAATACCTCCTTCCCAATCTTTGTGAGTCCACTACCTTTCTGTCCCGAGGATTTGGCACGCTACTCGAACTTGAAAAATGAATTACGATTTGGTGTCAAACATGACTGAACTCAAGGCCGACACCTTCGCCTTCACGGCGGGGGATGCAGATAAAATCTATGGCATGATTCAGGAGGATGTTGCCGCGGCCACCAGCTCTAGGAGCGCGGAGAGTAACATCAAACAATTGCTCTACTTACTAAAGAAGGAATCTAACCAAAAATTACACGCATGTACCCTCGTGCGGTACCATCGCGCCCAACGGATCCCTAGGGGCCTACGGGTCCCCCTTAAACCCTTACTATGCAAAAACAACACGAGATTTGTTGAGAGGTGGTTTGCGATCCTCAACAAATGCTCGTTGGACTTGATTCTGCTTATAGTGGAGGAACTGTCCAAAACACTGGAAGACCTGGCACAAGAAATCAAAGCGGTACGTACTGAGCTGGACAACGCTATGGATCCGGCTGAGCTAACCAAGATGTTGAAGGACGTAAATGCCCAACTTGATAAGCACACTCGGGAGACACAGGAACGGAAATTCCGGAAGTATAAGAGGGACACCATTGATTATAAGCTCGGCGAGGTGTACACTTGGGCAGAAGTGTACGCCCGCCGACGCCCGAATCGCCCTTACAATCCTTACTCTGAGAACGAAACTTCGTCATCTGATGGTGACACAACGACACGTAAAACCCCTAAGCCTACTACTGAACAACAAACACAGCAACCTGGCACTTCAAGCTCTGCGGTTCATTTTTTAGAACAGGATCAGGATCAAACCAGCGACCCAGGCGGGGTAAAACCCGCAGAGACCGAAAAAGAACAGGTCAAAGCAAAGAGGGGCAACCGACGCAAATGAGTGATCACGAGAATTTGGTTATTAACATTTCATCCACCCAGTTGAATGAGGAAGAAGTTTGTGTATTACAAAAAGGGCAATCTTTTGTTCCCACCACCAGAACCAACACCTTGGAACTCGAAGTGAGCATCTTTAAACTTCTACGCAATGTACGTTTGAGACACTATTTTCAAAATGTAATTGTTACCCCTTCACGAGATGATGACATGTTGAGAGGACTATGTCCCCACAGTACCTTCATGGCTCCAGTGAGTCACAAAATAATAGACAGGTTTGAAAATCTAGTGAAATGTGACATTGCGAAACTGCCCTTTCAATCCAAAGTGAAACGTGAGAACTTAACTAAATCTGAAAAAAACATCATTCAAAAAATTGCTAACAACTCCTCGATAGTCTGCCAAACGGCTGACAAGGGCGGCGCCCTGGTGATCATGGATGCGACGTACTATGCGGAACAAATTGAAATTCATACCTCCGATCTCAACACCTATGCTCCTTTACCGTCCGATCCAACCAATGAGTTTGCTTCAATCCTTTTGAAAATCATCAGTCAGGCATTTGATAACGGCACCATTAATGACAGAGCAAGGCGTTATCTGACACCTATCAACCCGAGACCACCAGTGTTATACATGTTGCCTAAAGTGCACAAGCACCCCACTAGACCACCCATGAGACCAATCGTTTCTACCAGAGGGAGTATTCACGAGAATACTGGGAAATTTCTAGATAAATATCTCCAGCCTTTCGTGTTGAACACAAGATCTCATGTCAAAGACACAACTGACTTTTTGATCAAGCTACAACAAGCCGTTGGCATGCTAGAAGATCAAGATTTGATACTGTGTACGGTGGACGTATGTTCACTATACACCTCGATACCTCATGACTTGGGTTTAATGGCTGTTGAACATGAACTTTCTCACTCTAATCTTGACTCGGAATTGCAGGTACTGTTGATGGAACTATTGGTATTCACCCTGTACCATAGTTACTTCACAGTATCTGATAAATGGTTTCATCAGCTCTGCGGGACGGCCATGGGCAATTGCACAGCGCCGTCGTACGCTAATACCTTTATGAAATCTTTTGAGGAATCTCATATATTGAATCAGACTGCCTGGATCAACTGTGGGAAACTTTATTTAAGATTCATTGATGATATTTTTATGTTATGGTCTGGTACATATAGCTGAGATACCCGCCACCCCCTCTCAACACAATCCCCAAGGATGGGAAACCGGAAACGGTTCTGAACTTTTGGAAGACGGGAGGGAGTGACCCTCCCGGCCGTATTTATTAAAATATGAAACAAAATTAAAACATTAAAATAACAGTTTCATATTATGTACAATTTCATTTCCACATTGCGATGTTTGGCTAACCTTAACATATTCTCTAATACAAAGGTTCTCCTAGCCGAACTAACATCCTACAAAACATTTAACTTGAAATTGTACATCCTAACGTTTAAGGGCCAACGGCAAGGTCGTAACCGGTGTCAAGATCCCTAAACCAGAAATATCCCCCTCACTTGTGAGGGGCGACCGCACAGAGGTGTACCTCAAGTGCATCTACCAATTTCCCTTGACTTGACGGGGGCCCAATAAACTCGACGCCATTTAAAGGTCGTCCGAGGACTCGTGTGAGGTATCTAGAAGGTAGTGTAGACCCCCTCCCAAACCCCACACAACTTACCACATCTGCCGTCGCAGATGTCCTGGCCCCGGGAAATTCCCCAGGAGGGGGCTGTAGCCCCTCCTACCCAGGAAGGGGCCTTGACCGCCTTTCCTTTCCTTTCGGCGGCCCTTCCTTAGAAGGGACCGCCTCCCCGTTGAGGGGCCAATGGCCACCTCCCCCGAGGGCTCCCATCCGTAATGGGTGACGCCCACCCATAGGGATCTTCCAATTACTGCTCACCGATCATGACCTTACCGCCCGACCAACATAAATACGACAATTTCTAACTAAATTACTAAATGACTAAATTACTAAAAGACAGTAACAATTACAACTTATTAAAAAAAACATGATTACTGATCAACACTAGTGCAGAATCACTTTATTTGCAAAAACATACAACCAATTGACCATTCTTTATTGCATATTCAAAGTTATCACGATAATCATCACAACCTGCAAGAATTAGCGTTACCACATCAAACTTTATTCAAAAACCACTTGCTGTCCTCAGGGGCTGGTGGGTGGGTCAAAATTGGCTCTTCGTTCCGTCTCGAGCTCACGTGCAGCGAGGAGGTGCAGCTTCAGAGCACAGGAACAAGAGGATGCTTTCTTGGCTTGTTGCTCCTTTTATCCGTCTTCAGGGCGGGCGTAAACCCGCCCCTGCCTGCCCCAAGGGCGTGGCCGGCCGCGTCAGTGTCTAGGCCAGCCCACTCCAGGGCGGGAAAAAAGCGCGCCCCGGCTACGCCGCTTCGGGCATACCAGCCTAGACTCGCCTCCCGCCCAAGATGGCTTCCCGGGGGGATCGTGGTACTCCGCCATACGTTCGGGGGGACCGAATGGTCGCCCCTTTCCATATAGCTGAGATACCCGCCACCCCCTCTCAACACAATCCCCAAGGATGGGAAACCGGAAACGGTTCTGAACTTTTGGAAGACGGGAGGGAGTGACCCTCCCGGCCGTATTTATTAAAATATGAAACAAAATTAAAACATTAAAATAACAGTTTCATATTATGTACAATTTCATTTCCACATTGCGATGTTTGGCTAACCTTAACATATTCTCTAATACAAAGGTTCTCCTAGCCGAACTAACATCCTACAAAACATTTAACTTGAAATTGTACATCCTAACGTTTAAGGGCCAACGGCAAGGTCATAACCGGTGTCAAGATCCCTAAACCAGAAATATCCCCCTCACTTGTGAGGGGCGACCGCACAGAGGTGTACCTCAAGTGCATCTACCAATTTCCCTTGACTTGACGGGGGCCCAATAAACTCGACGCTTTTAAAGGTCGTCCGAGGACTCGTGTGAGGTATCTAGAAGGTAGCGTAGACCCCCTCCCAAACCCCACACAACTTACCACATCTGCCGTCGCAGATGTCCTGGCCCCGGGAAATTCCCCAGGAGGGGGCTGTAGCCCCTCCTACCCAGGAAGGGGCCTTGACCGCCTTTCCTTTCCTTTCGGCGGCCCTTCCTTAGAAGGGACCGCCTCCCCGTTGAGGGGCCAATGGCCACCTCCCCCGAGCGCTCCCATCCGTAATGGGTGACGCCCACCCATAGGGATCTTCCAATTACTGCTCACCGATCATGACCTTACCGCCACAGGCCGGATAGTTGACCGGCTATCCGGACCCCCCACAACACTCCTGCCTAAAGGTCATGTCATAAGGTCTTTAGCCAAGCTATCAGGTCTCCTATGAGTAACTCGTTCCCCATCCGGGACAAATGAACACCATCCCCCAAATACATACAGTCCCCTTTAATACAACCATGCGCAATAGAATGCAGTGTATTTGAACGGAACAATCTACTCACTTTATTATTAATTTTCCTTACTGAATGATTCAGAGCAGAAACCGAAAGAGCCCCCCGCCACACTTTCCGTGGGATCATATGGGACCATGCAATTGTGCACCCTGGAACTCTTCTTGCCAACCAACTTACCGTGGAAAGCATCGCCTCAAGAAGAAGTCGTCTACCAGTGGTCACCAAATCATTGCCCCCAAGATGTACTATGACTACAGACGGCGGTGACCTCGTCCGCCCTAACAAACCCTCAAAAAATGATCGAAACTGGTCAATACAGAGCCCGCCCTTTCCGTAGAAGGACACACTGTACCCGTATTCCCCAGCCACGTGAATCATGTCACCTGCTTTGAATACGTCCGCGGCACGCCTCACGTATGAGTGGCCCACGACCCACACCTCATTTTTCACAGCCGGTGATGTCTGACCGCTGGCCCCCCGGTGTCGGGTCGACTGCACAGTCCGCCCCGCCTCGTAGGCTTGCGCAACTGAAAACCAAACAAAACCAAGAAGCGTGAGTACATCATTACAGCTTCACAACATGTGCAACCGCACATACCTCTTATAACAGTTTGAGGACCAACGCCCCACACGTTTTACTTTCAGACCCCTGGCTGTAGCCTCTGTAGCAGCCCCTATCCGAAAGGAATGGGTCCCAAACTCGCCGGGGTTCAAGCCCGCGGCCGAAATCGACATCGCAAGCACCCGCTGAAACTGAAACCTCGTCAGTGGGGTGGCGTCAGCGTGTCTCAACAAGGTCCCCCCCCCATGATGCCACCCTTTGCGTTAAATATTCCTCTACGCACACCACAGGGCACATGGAAGACCCGGGAATCCTTTGTATGATTATGTCGTCCCCAATCGCACCCTGATCGGTCTTGGACCTGACGAACGAGACAGTCATTGTCCCCCCCCTGACCTGAACGTGCTCTCGACTGCACACAAACGGAGATAGGTCCTTACCGGGGTAGAGGGAGGGCTGGACCCTATATAAATCTAATAACAAGAAAAATGCCCCCTCTCTCTATAGTTTTGGATGAAGACCAAATAAACAACTTAATTAAATCTGGTCTGGTACATTTATTTATACCTTTTACTTTTTTCTTTGTACAAAAGGACTTTCCAAAAAGATGGCAGGGAAAGGATACACAATACAAATGACAATTAACGTTATTCAACACTCTTAGACATGGCAATACTTTACAAACAATATTTCAACATTACATCCAACAAAAATCCACATCACAATACAACGGTGTCTGTAATACATAAATTAATTTAACAATCGAACTTATTGACACAAAAAAAGCCAATTGAATACAAGAGCAACACACGCATATATCAATTTTGCTTTAGATACAACTGGATGTTGTGATTCGCTCTTGCAGAAGATGCCGACGCGTTTCAAGTTTGGACCATTAGTGTCCAAACTATCATCAGGGCTCAGTTATATGTTTGGCTTCTAACAATGGACCCAGATCATGTCTCCGGGTCTCATCTGGGAATACTTTTGCACAAACGCAATCTTAGTTTGAATGGTCTTGCGATGCAAAAAGGGGGGGGGCGGAGGGATATCTTTTTCTTTGTCTTTATGACCTGGACTACAAGTACCCAGGGCGTCTATTCTTCTTCAGTTTTGCTTTCCTTCTCGCTTTGAATGTGGCTTGAATTGGGAATCGAGTAGGAAACAGTGTTGGACAGAAAGAGAAGTTACTAGCTGCCACAGTTAAACTAAGCCACATTCAAAGCGAGAAGGAAAGATTATTTCGCGGCAATAGTGACTGTGTATTTCTACGGCCCCGGCTGGGGCGGTGGACAGGGGGCGAGAGGCGGCGCCTCGAGCTGCGCGAGTGACAGATAGACGCCAGCAAAACTGAAGAAGAATAGACACCCTGGGTACTTGTAGTCCAGGTCATAAAGACAAAGAAAAAGATATCCCTCCGCCCCCCCCCTTTTTGCATCGCAAGACCATTCAAACTAAGATTGCGTTTGTGCAAAAGTATTCCCAGATGAGACCCGGAGACATGATCTGGGTCCATTGTTAGAAGCCAAACATATAACTGAGCCCTGATGATAGTTTGGACACTAATGGTCCAAACTTGAAACGCGTCGGCATCTTCTGCAAGAGCGAATCACAACATCCAGTTGTATCTAAAGCAAAATTGATATATGCGTGTGTTGCTCTTGTATTCAATTGGCTTTTTTTGTGTCAATAAGTTCGATTGTTAAATTAATTTATGTATTACAGACACCGTTGTATTGTGATGTGGATTTTTGTTGGATGTAATGTTGAAATATTGTTTGTAAAGTATTGCCATGTCTAAGAGTGTTGAATAACGTTAATTGTCATTTGTATTGTGTATCCTTTCCCTGCCATCTTTTTGGAAAGTCCTTTTGTACAAAGAAAAAAGTAAAAGGTATAAATAAATGTACCAGACCAGATTTAATTAAGTTGTTTATTTGGTCTTCATCCAAAACTATAGAGAGAGGGGGCATTTTTCTTGTTATTAGCTGAACGTGCTCTCGGCACAGTCCCCCCATGGTATCCTGCTTGTTCTTTTCCACTAGTTCGCTTACCCGCATAGCCCCATGGAATGCTAGCACAAAAGCGGCTCGGAATAACACTGTTTCATACTGGGATGAACACGTTGCAGGAAGTACAGATAATAACAGAGCCAACCTATCCAGACCTATCGGGCGCCTTTCATCTACTCTGCGACCCTCAAGGCGTTGCCACCCACGTAGCGCTTTTTGCACAACGAAAGACGCAGTCGGGTCCTGGATCCCATGAGCCCTTGCCATAAAGGAAATGGCGGCCCGATGCCTCTGGGCCGTAGCCACTGATTTGCCTGCCTGATGTAAGGACAGCAGAAATTTTACCACTAGCTCTTCCTGGCCCCAAAGCTCTCCCCTAGCAGTCCCCAAAAAGGCCCAATAGGATCGGAACGCCCCTTCCTATGCCTTCCTCGTCCTGGGTGCTAAACTCTCTCCCACGAGGTTCTGTAGTTCGGGGCACCGAGAGACCAGAGAGCTTCGGGAAAGGGTGCCGCCACCGGGTCTGCTGTGGGCAGAAAACCCCAGAAGGCCTGCATACGAAAACGAGAAAGCGCATCAGCCGCTTGATTCATTACCCCCGGCACATGTCTTGCCTTAAATAGCACGTTCAATTGCATACATAATAACACAATTTCTTTGAGCAATCTCAGAATCCATTTGCATCGTGCTGCCTGGCTATTGATACACTCAACCACGGTCATGTTATCAGACAAAAACACCACAGAGTGATCTCTGAATCCCTCAGGCCAAGTTTTCAGGGCCACCAGAATGGGAAAAAGTTCAAGAAAGGCAATGTTACTTGTCAGCCCACACTCATGCCACCATAACGGCCATTTTTGAGCCGACCATTGTGTGCCGAATATGGCACCAAAACCAATGCTCCCAGCCGAATCTGTCCACAGCCCCAGTTCTTCGGAGGACACCGCCGGTTTATTCCAGACGATTCGACCATTGAACTCCGCCAGAAATGCCAACCAAATGCGCATGTCCTGGCGAACCTCTGCCGATAGCCTCGTGCGATGATGAGCCTCCTTCAGGCCGACCATGGCCTGAGCGATCGAGCGGGAAAAGGGGCGGGCCATCGGCATTACCCTCAGGGCAAAATTCAGCTGGCCCACCAATTGTTGTAATTGATGCAGTTTGACCTTAGACTCACTAATACACGTTTCCAGGGATGCCCTGAATCTTAACACCTTTTCTCTTGGTAATCGAAAACAACCTTCCTCTGAGTCGAGCTCGATCCCTAGGAACTCGAGGCAAGTCGAGGGACCCACAGTCTTACCTGGTGCCAATGGCACACCAAAATGCTTCATTAAGACACAAAATTCATTCAAAGCCTGTCCACATTCTGGATCCCCGGCTGTCCCCAGAAACAAAAAGTCATCGAGATAATGCATAACATGTTGAAAACCCGTCCTCTTTGTGAAGACCCATTGCAGAAAACAACTGAACTTTTCAAAATAGGCACAAGATATAGAGCATCCCATTGGCATACATCTATCCATGTAATAGTGACCCTGAAACATAAAACCAAGGAGACGCTGATCGTCTGGGTGTACCGGGAGCAACCGGAACGCTGACTCAATATCAGATTTTGCCATCAGCGCACCGGGCCCTAGGCGATTCAACATGGCGACGGCCTCATCAAAAGATGCGTACCGCACCGAACACACTTCCGGGTCTATCGCATCATTCACGGACAGACCACGTGGGGCTGATAAATTATGTATCAGCCGAAACTCACCCGGGTCCTTCTTGGGGACCACCCCCAAAGGGGAACAAACAAAGTTAGCACATGGTGGCACATCAAATGGACCGGCGACTCGACCTCGAGTAACCTCCTTCCCAATCTTTTCCTGTACCACGGTCGTATGTTGCAGGACCGACAGTTGGTTCTTACATTTTGCTACACCCTGAAAATCCCCCACTGGGATGCGGAAACCATATGAAAACCTGTTCCGCAACACCCCAGCGGAAGCATGATCCGGGTATTCGTTGAGCCAAGGAATCATTGCCATGGAATCAATCGGAGTAGGTAAAGGCGCCCCTCGGACCATTTCAGACCTGTTTGGCGCTTCCCCTACCACCGTTATCACCCGTTTTGGCTCTGCACATGGACTCAGGATGGGATGGCTGCCCACACCCTCCACATTCGTGTCTAAACTTGCATGACCCCTGGGGCCTCGTACATTTTCCCCTGTTAAAATTCCAACAAATCCCCCTTTTACCTGCGTTGCCGTTCGGCTTCGAGTGGTAGTCGGTACCTGTACCCGATCGAAAGGGTGTCCCAGCATATTGCCGGGAGGATTCACCCCCGCTACTCCCTACCAATGGTACCTTCAACATACCTGTACTCTCCATTTTTGACCATGAAACAGAGTCGTAACAATCCCAAGTCAAGTTTTTGTCATGTTCTTTCGCTTTTCTAAAAATATTATCGTAACAGAACCACTGATTGCCCCCATATGATCCATAATACTCCATGATCCGTGACTGATAAATAGGCAATTCGGTCAGTAACTCGGGCCTACGTTCGCCCATGATTGTCGTAAATATTTAATTTACCGTCTTAATTTCTATGCAGGTAAGTACTTAATCAATAATAACTCAATCGGAAAGAAAGAAACAGAGTCCGTGGTGTTAGAGTTCTTAGGGGTTTTATTCCTTAAAAAGGAATCGTTCCGGAACTGGATATCAGGTTCCTGGCACCACAAAGGGTCCAGGAAGGGATAGAGCATATTTTATTGACAATACATAGCTTATATACTTAATTTACACCATAGAAACCAATATAGGAGGCGTAACAGCTGAGTGAAGACAAGATAACAGCATCCACGTGTTACTAGTACGTACTCAGAGGCGTGGACTAGGCGTGAACTAGAGGTGTGTGCTAGAAACGTCACAGGTAGGTGTCACATGGGGGTGGCACTAAACAGAAATGTTGCAATGTCAGCAGAAATCGGAGGCTTGGATGCGCGCGCAGCTGCATGACGTGGGATTGACGTGAAACTGGAGGGTGCAGGGGGCTTGACATTTTCACTGAGGGAAAGAGACAGAAGTCTGGCATGTCAGATCAGCTTGTACTTCTATCATATCTGATATCTGATGTTTGGGAACCATATTATCTGAACGGAAAAGGTCTCTGGGGCAGAAGCTATTCTATACTGACTGTGAGTGCGTGTATAAGCGCCTAAGTGTCTGCATGAGAAGCGTGGGGGCATGGTAACAGAGGCTATGAATTACTTGCACGGAGACAGGCCGGCCCTTTGGCTCTGCAGCTGGGGAATGTTTACTTAAACTAGTAGGCAGGAATGTATTTTCGAGGAGCGGAACAGATAATTCGAAGGTTGTAGTCAGTCTTGGCAGGCAGCAGGCTGAGCTAAGCGTGGCGGGCCGCGCTGGAAGTAAGTCAGAGTTCACGGGTACAGGGACAGCCTGGGCTGAGGCTTTCAGAGTCAGAAGCCAGAAAAAAGGCTCGATGGCAGAAATTCAGGGCCTACTTTGCCAGAGCTGAAAAAACGTGTAAAGTACACTACAAAAAGACGTTGGCATAGCATACTTAGGAACGCACTATTCAACCCATTCAGGGTGGGTCTGAAAGAGGACATGTTAACGTTGGTCGCAAATGTATTTGCGTCTTCAAAGCTGGCACTGGAGGGAAGTTACATGCACTTTAAACTGGTACATGGAGACGGTGGGGTACACGCTAGGGAACACAACTTGACCATAAAATGTATATTTCCTCATTCCCTCCTTGTTCCCTACGGACCCTTCATGATATATCGATCCTCATGAATTGATCAGTTTGTTCTTGTAACATCATTTGCTCTTCTTTCTTTCTTTCACGTCTTGAAAGGAAACTGGAATGTTCAGTACATGAAGTGGCGCACAACTTGACCATAAAATTTATATTTCCTCATGATGGCGGTAAAGATTCCCCATGCCCTGCCCCAAGTGCCAATGTTTTCGTCAACCTTAAAGGCGGCCATTTTTGCGCGCCAAACACTCGGATGCATGAGCTCCTTTTGGCTCTTAACATGCTCCATCTCATAATGGTCGGTAAGCAAAGAGAAAATGTTTACATACTCATCTGCCCACATCTTTTCCTTAATTGCCAGAGGAACATGCTGACCCACCTTTTCCCTTCGTGAAGGGGCAGACCCCTCCCTCGCAATCGGCAATGGCCGCTTACCTGAACCAGAAGCTGCATCTGCCGCTGGACCTGATCCTGTTGCTTTTTCCACCGCCGGAGGCAGCGGAGTAACTGGCGATGGTGCCTTCACCGCCTCCCTAGTTTCACGCAGTTGTTTCATTAACACCCGTGCGTCGTCAGCCGTGGCGCCCTCGCTATCTTTCCCCAACCACGCTGCCAATTGTGCTGCTAACTCAGGAGGCATATCCTCCCCGGACACAGGAGTGACCACCACGGGAATCGGATTCCCCTCCCTTGGCACTGGAGTTGGCTCTTCAAGTGGGGTATCGGGAACCGGGGTGTCCCCCCAGATGCCCCCCTTCTGGACCTCTTGCCTTTCCCTCCGGGAGCTGCTCCCGACAAAGGTCGTTTCGGTCCCCCTTCCCCGTCTTTAGCCGCCATCTGCTTCTTCAGATCGGTTACTTCTTTCATGAGCATACGGAGCATCTGATCGGTAGTAACTCGCTTTCCGACTTTCTTAGGCATTCTCAGACAGAGTATCTGTAAGACAAAAAAGAAAGATTACCACGCTCAAAATTGGCTCTTCGTTCCGTCTCGAGCTCACGTGCAGCGAGGAGGTGCAGCTTCAGAGCACAGGAACAAGAGGATGCTTTCTTGGCTTGTTGCTCCTTTTATCCGTCTTCAGGGCGGGCGTAAACCCGCCCCTGCCTGCCCCAAGGGCGTGGCCGGCCGCGTCAGTGTCTAGGCCAGCCCACTCCAGGGCGGGAAAAAAGCGCGCCCCCGCTACGCCGCTTCGGGCATACCAGCCGAGACTCGCCTCCCGCCCAAGATGGCTTCCCGGGGGGATCGTGGTACTCCGCCATACGTTCGGGGGGACCGAATGGTCGCCCCTTTCCAGAACAAGCTCTCTTGGATTTTCTGAATACATGGAATCAAATCAACGATCGCATACAGTTCACCTGGAGCTTTGATAGATCAAGCATTCATTTCCTTGATGTGAAGGTTGAAAGACATGCAGGCACAGTGACCACCACCATTTTCCGAAAACCTACTGACCGTACCTCAATGTTACACTATCAAAGTTTTCATTGATTTGGGTTGAAACAGAACTTACCTCTTTCCCAGTTGATGCGCGTCAAACGCATCGTTACATCTGATGAGACTAGTCAACTTGAAATGAACAATATGGTTGAGAGGTTTAAGGCTCGTGGCTACCCGCCACAAACTCTTCAAAAGGCAGTCACCCGCTGTGGGAATATGACTCGTGATGAACTGCTACAGGTTCGTACCAGAACTGAAAACATTCGGATGGTAGTAGTATCCAAGTACACTGTATTGAGCAAACAATTCAAAAACATTATTTCTAAACACTGGACACTACTGAGTTTGGAACCTGGTTTTCAAGGAGCCTTCACACAACAACCTTTGTTTGCATACACAAGGGGAAGAAACTTGAAAGAGATGCTATGCAAACCCAAATCTGAATGTCAACCAGTGACCTACAAGGACCTTCGTCCTTGTTATAACTGCAGTAACTGTCACAATTGTATATTGGGGAACATTGTGAACCATCCCATGAAGGGTAACCCATTTAAACTGCGTGTCAATGCCACGTGCAACTCTACGAACGTCATTTATCTACTGAAGTGTCCCTGTGGCAAGTGCTACATTGGACACACCGAACGGAAAGTCAGGACACGCTTGTTGGAACACAAGAGTAACATAAGGACTGGCAATGTAAAATCTACTGTTGCCGCACACTTTCTGGATCATAATCATACAGTTGCCCAGTTGAAATATCAGATTCTGGAACAAGTACCAGTAACACATGACAACAAAAAAACTTTACTGAAGAGGGAGAACTTTTGGATCCGGTACATGGCGACCATGCAGCCGCACGGGCTCAATGATCGCATGGACTTTTTGTGTTATCTCTGAACCATCTTGATGTGCTTATTTGTTTGTCATACTGAGTTTATTATTGTGTTGCTTTTCCTTCTGTCGGTTTCCTTCAGTTTATACTTCATCTAGCTTGTGTTGATTCTCCACTTTTCACTGTCAGTGTTTTCTGTCTTTATTTCGGTGGATGTTCATTGCAAGGGTTTTCTTTTGAGTGTTTTTATGTGTTGTTTACCACTCCAAGATGGCGCCCACAGTTGGACGCCTCACTGTCCATCTTCCATGTTTACGAGTGTTGATTTAACCTGCTTCACACTCGGCGCATTTGTATCTTGGCCACCGGTGTTGAATGTGTGATCGCGCTGACAGCGTTCCCTGTAACTACCTCTTGGTGGGGACTGTTTTCTATCCTGTTGGGTGTACATTTACGGTCCGTTTTTCTAGACCGCGCGCCATACAGCCTTGGGTGTACCTTCGCTCCGTTTGATTTTCACTGTAACGGGATCTTTATACGTTCTGCACACGTATCTGTTCATATTGCTTGTTGGGAGTCTGGGGTCCTGGCGGTTTCTTACCGCGTTGTTGCACCATTGTCTCGAGTGGATTACACGCACAGTTACTCTTTCACGTGGATTGATTTCCTTTCTTTTTATTCTCTATACGTTTTCTTACCTGGTGCACACACTTTGGGAAGTTTGGTTCCGGTATGTAACTACACCTCGTGTTTTCTTGAATGCTGGTTTTTGATACACTTTGATATCTCAGTATTAGTGTACTTGTAGTAATTCTCATTTGACGCTTGAACTAGACCTTATGATGGTATTTCCTTTGTCTGTAGAGCTATCCCCTGAGGAAGGGCTACGTTTCAGCCCGAAATGCATTGGGATCACTGAATATCGGATTATAATTTTGTGGATGATATACATTACCAATGTCTGGATTATGATGACTTATACATGGAGCATAATGTATATTCATTAAAGATGAAGAATCATTGAACCTTGTGGATTGAACTTACATATGAAGTGTGTTTCAAATCTTTAGACCTTTGTGTCATTTTCACCCAGTGCACTGGGGAGTCTACCTCTCATCGGGGGTAGCTTTGTATTAGTGATCTGCCCTAAGCCATTTGCAAAGTCTCCACTAAAGTGTCTCATTTCTACGTGCAGTGTTATTGTTTTCCTTGATAGGGTGGAAGATGCATTGGCCAAACAACCCATCCTGACCCGACCTGCCCATTCTAGTTGCAGCGGTCCTGTCTCAATGCCTTTGATGGGCATGCTAATCTGCCATGTGCTGGCATAATTTCACTATAGTAATGTGGAGGCTGACTTTTAGTGTTTTTGATTCCCAATAGTGTCCGAATGTTGTCAAATCCAAACAACCTGCATTGCTGCATGTTAGATATCTTTTTGTTCATGACTTTCATCTGCTTGTGTTGCAGACGCTGAATTTGGATAATGATGCCTTGAGACCTCCAACAAACTGTG
This sequence comes from Lissotriton vulgaris, assembly GCF_964263255.1. Taxonomy (NCBI): domain Eukaryota; kingdom Metazoa; phylum Chordata; class Amphibia; order Caudata; family Salamandridae; genus Lissotriton; species Lissotriton vulgaris. The sequence continues at coordinate 267,867,100 of NC_141695.1, forward strand.
CTGTGGCTTCAGGCTCTATAGTATGCTGTACCTCATGGTGCCAACTGCGCTTATGCCCTGGAACACACTAAAGTTCTTTCCTCACACCTGGGTGATGGATGGGACTGCTAGGCAGAGTGACATCATCATCCTCCTTTACTGGTGCCAGTGGTGGCAATGAGGCAGTGCTATATTGGGCTTGAGGTGTGCTTGGTTGACTGGAAATGGTATTGGGTTGTTCAGCTGCTATGTTTGAGTCCACCACTTCTTCCTCCACAACCGATCACAACAGGTAAAAATCTAAAACTTTACCTCCGACATTCACCCCATCAGCAGGGGTGTGCCCCAAAGTTCAGTGCTCTCATCGCAACTGTTCAACATATACATGGAACCCCTCACCTCCATACTTAAAAATGCTAATATCCCCTTCTACCTATATTGTGATGACACCCAGATCTATCTGGAAACTTCCTCCCCAGATGACATCCTCAGACTAAACAACACCCTAAAAGAAATTCAACACTGGCTGTACCAAAAACCTTAAACGTAATCAGGAAAAAACTGAGATTCTCCTCATATTGCAGAATTGCTTAAAGCTTTAGATACTCTAAACGGCAACGTCACCCTAGCTAACTCTGTACAATCACTAGGAATCACCCTTGACCCCAAACTGGACATGGCCAAACACATCAAAAACTCTGCAAAGACCGCCTTCCTCAACCTGAAGCTTTTCTACAAGATTAAACCATTCATTCTCAACAAATACCTCAAACAAGCCACCCAAGCACTGGTGCTATCTAGACTCGACTACAGTAACGCAACCCTAAGTGGCACCACTAAAGCCCACCTAGCTCCCCTCAAAACAACCCTCAACTCAGCAGCCAGAATGGTCACGGGACTCAGGAAATATGACCACATTTATCCTGCGCTAAGAGAACTAAAATGGCTCTCAACCGATCTGCAGGCGTACTTCAGAACGGCCTGTCTTGCGCACAAAGCCCTATACACAGGGAAATCGGCCTACCTGGCCACCAAGCTCAAAACGGCAGGTCAGAAGAGGAACCTCAGGAGCTCCAACTCCCTCCTTCTCATCCCCATGAGAGCACACAAACAATCAACCGCTGCTAGGTCATTCGCAGAAAATGAGCCCAAAATCTGGAACTCCATCCCAGCAGACATCAGTACGATCCCGTTCTTCACAAAATTCAAACTGCACCTTAAAGCCCTCCTCTTCAACCGCTCCAACCCGAAGGGATAACCCTCGCCCCCACGCCTAATCATACCCCCGCTTTGGCTCTGCACCAACTCATTCACCTCAGCCAAAAACAAGGTTTCCTCATGTCTCTTGAACTACCTCAACAATGCATGCAACAAGGCCATCTCAAGACTTTACCAGTAACACAAGAATTGGCAGCACCCCTGAACTACCTCAACAATGCCACTTTAATACTCTACTACTACCTCAAGAATTTGCACCACTCGTTGACTTCCGAACTTTTGTTTGATATTGCTTTATTAACCCCTTCGATCCGCCACGGGTGACGTGTGCGGATGACGAGCTGAGCTCATCATGTAACGCGGTTATTCGAAAACAGCCGCACAGCGCAAAAATAACCGCAGCAGCGATGCGGTTAAGTATCTCCAATGTAACACTGTTGTAAAGCGCTCCGATACCCTTGGGTCCGGTTAGCTCTATACGAAACGCCTTAAATAAATAAATAAATAAGTGTGAACACCATGTTCCTCAGGGAAATCTGTGTAAAATTATGACATTTTGTTTAATCACTGATATGATAAAATATCAATGTTTCAGTTGGAAAACCATTAGCCTAATATATGCATAAAAGGTCCTCCACTAGTGACTTTTTCTCCACATGTCCCATAATGCCGTAATACCTTAAGAAACAACCACCTGCTGCATGCTACAGATCTATGGGGACTTGGAAATGGATTTAAGTTCTGAGAAGTAGTCAAAAAAACTTTATTCGATTGTTCATAGAAACAACCATAAAAGCACATTTCAATAAACATACATTGACACATAAAATCCAAGAATTGTTAAAAACGACATAGATTAGAGAATCACAAGCAGAATATACAATAAAAAATATAAATATAAATGATTATGTTAGTTAAAATATATCTGTCAGCAACACAATTACCGCTCCATGCTTTTCCTAAATTTAAGTGCTAGTTTTAAAAAGCTGCATACAAATAAAGTGCAATCACAGCTTAAAAGTTGGAGGTAATAAAGTGCTGGTCTGATTTGTGCAAAGTTCATTTGTTTGAGGCATGGATTTAAATATAGCTTCCGCGGTACAGTATAAAAGGGGCAGATGAATAGAAAGTGTGCCAGATCTTGCAGAGACTTTTCGTCGCAGCCGCAAGCTGGCAACACTTGGCCTCGATCGGCCCCCCTCGGTACGGTCTATAATAGATGGAATATGTCTAAGCGAAACCTCGTCAGCAGAAAGCGATCATAACCTGACAAGGGCAATGACAGGTACGGTTCCATGCGCAAAGAGGTTTTTAATAGCACATGTTTCTGAACACTGTCTTTCTTTAGTTCGACCTCCTCCCGAGCTAAATACCTAGATGCAATGAAGGTCTTCTTCACAAAAATAACATCAGATTTAGTGATAAACTCTGGGGTTGCAAAAAGATGAGTACGCCCTAGTTCAGAAAAACAGTTACTGATGTATTTAATCCAAGGGACTTTAAACCCGTTTTCCCATGTTAGTGCTTCTTTCAGGATTTGTTGGGTAAGGGGTATATCAGTATTTAGCCAGCAGTTTAGCCAACAAAGAAGGGAATTACGGCTATCCTATCGCATAAATAGGGCATGCCCAACTCTTCATGGGCAGAAATGTTTGCTGTTCCCCTTGGAACCCTCAAAACCCGTTTTAAAAAACTATTTTCTGCAACCTCCAGGTCTCTGGAGGAGGCGTACCCCCATAGCTCACTTCCATAGCATGCAATAGCAGTGCTCTTTGCTTGATAGAGTTGGAGCAATGCGGCCACCGGACTATTACCCATTTTTCTTGCAAAGTCAAGTATTGCTGCATTGGCTCTAGTTACCTCTCCCGTTTTTCTCTGTACTGCAGGTCCCCAATTTAATTGATGATCAAAGAGGACACCGAGGTAGGAAAATGTTTTAGCTACAGGAATTGTTTTCCCATTTACGTTAAAGGAGTTTGGCTTTTTTTCCCTAGGCCTTCCTTCATGACATAAGATTTTGAGTTATTGATACTCAGGTCCCAGGACTTCATAAAAGCATGGAAAGAATTTAGCTGGGCTTGTAGGCCGATTGCAGTCCTGGATATCAGGGCTGCGTCATCCGCGTAGAGCAGAACCGGCAAGCCTTTCCAGCCGACATAGGGGTAATCTACTCCTTTACTTAAAAGATGCTCTTCCAGGTCATTTATGTATAGGTTGAAGAAGAATGGGGCTAGAATACACCCTTGGCGGACACCACGATGTATTCCAAAGTCCCTCGTTACTTTTAAGTCTTGTGTGTAACAGACATTTGCTCTTGTATCGGAGTGCATGTCGGCTAGGAAATTAATCAGATTCTGCTCTACACCCATTTTTGCCATGGCATCCCATAGCCTACCACGGTCTACACAGTCGAAGGCCGACGATAGGTCCATGAATGCCATGTGAATTGTACCTTGTCGGGCCATGGTGTATTTTCATATAATCATGTACAGGTTCAAACACTGGGTAACCGTTGAGTGACCAGGCCTGAAGCCGTATTGAATTGGGGAAATTACATTACTTTCATCTGCCCATGCTACTAACCTGTTTTAAATTACACCCCCCACTACTTTCACTACAGAGTTAATTAAAGATATTGGTCTGTAGCAGAGTTGGCTGCTGCGGTCTCCTTTTTTAAATACGGGTACTATGGTGGAGATCCCTTACGACTTTGGGCAACCAGAAGCCGCTGCTGCATTAACTACAGCGGTAAGAACAGGGGCCCACAATGATGGGCAAGATTTAAAAAGATCTGGAGGAAGGCCGTCAGGCCCTTGGGCCTTACTGCAGGTTAGGCCTTGAATTCCTTTTTCAACCTCATTAATTGAAAAATGCAGAAGGTTCTCCATAGGAGTAATAGGACTATACTCAGCTTGTGGCTCGTTACTTTTAAAAATAGTACTGAAATGGGTGACCCACTCTTCCTCTGGGATATTTATGCCAGGAACAGTGTTACTTGGATGATCAAACGAAGGTTTATTAATAATTTCCCAGAACTTGGCACTATTACCCAGAATTTTAGGATCTAAAAGGGACTCCCAGGTACTTGCCTTTACCTCTTTTTTTCGTGTCGCAAGGGATTTATTGTTGTTGGCGCGCACAACTTTAATACGTGGCAAGTCTCTAGGTCTAGCTTTTAGGGCCGTCTTAAGGTCTCGGCTGGCTTTGGAGCAGGAGTGGTCAATCCATTTTGGGTTACTGTCAGCATGCCCATTTGCTGACACCATTAACAAGGACCCTACTGTTGATACAACGCCCTCAAATGCAGACAAGGTTTGTCCAGGAGATGATGTAGGTGACACACAAAGTGAAAGTTCGGACCAACATAGATTATTAATTGAGATATACAAGTTGTCACAATTCACCATTGTCCATTTCAAGCGGCGCTTTCCGTTTGTGCACTTTAGGGGTCCCCAGCCTTCACAACCATCAAGGTGGCGAAAGGGAACTACTACGCAGGGCGTATTGCGAAAGCAGATAACAATAGCAAAGAGATTTTTGCTATTGTCAAGAGCTTTGTTGCGCCTGTTGCTGATGCAGTTACTCTTCCGTCTTCTGCACAATGGTGTGAGGATCTGTCCACCTTTTTTATCAGTAAAATAGCGCGGATCCAGCAGGACCTATTAGCAGCTTTGCCCGCCAACTGCTTAGTGACAGACATGTTTCCCACACTCTGTCCTTGTTCTGGACAACAGCTTGCGAACTTTGTGCAAGTTGCTGAGTGTGATGTTCTGCCCCTCCTTCAGTCCCTGAAATCTGGCTCTCCCGCCGATCCGTGCCCAGCTCGAGTGCTTTCGGAAGTGGCGGAAACGGTCTGCACTGAGATTACGCAGATAGTAAATCTCTCCCTGGCCTCAGGTGAGGTGCCTTTAGGCTGGAAACGAGCTAAACTTCTGCCGCTTTTGAAAAAACCGAGACTGGACACTACGGTCCCCAGTAACTACCGCCCCATATCCCTTTTGCCAGCCCTCACGAAAATCTGTGAAAAGGTGGTTCTTCAACAATTGGAGAACTTTGTTGAAACCTCCAATGCCCTCCACCCTGCCCAATCGGGCTTCAGGGCTGCATAGAGCACTGCGACTGCGCTGGTGGAGATGACTGAGGCGATTCGGTACTGTCTAGACGGAGGCGGCAGAGCGGTCCTAATTTTATTGGACCTCTCTGCCGCGTTCGATACCGTCCCCTATGAGCTTCTCCTCGCCAGGCTGTCTGCTATTGGTATTGGCGGAGTTGTGCTGGCCTGGTTGTCTTCTTTTCTCTCTGACAGGTTCCAGCAGGTCTGGATGCCCCCTCACGCATCTGAGCCCAAACCACTTCTCACGGGGGTCCCTCAAGGATCCACTCTTAGTCCCTTACTGTTCAATGCTTACATCACCCCCCTGATTTATCTAGCGGAACAGTATGGGGCTAAGATTATAGGGTATGCAGATGATACCCAACTGCTGTTTACCTGGCCAGACGACAATCTGGATACATCGGCAGTACATCTGTGTTTGTCCTCTGTATTTCGCAGGTTAACCCAGGCCCAGCTGAAATGCAACGAGGACAAATCCGAGGTGCTTTTTTATGGTACCTTTCCCTCCTCGTTTAAGAACACACTGTGGCCCCCTAATATTCCCAGCCCGAAAGAAATGGGGAGACCTGCAAAAAATCTTGGCATCTGGTTTGCAGAGGACCTCAGATTTGAGGATCATATTAAAAAGTTGACAGGTACTTGCTTTGCCACGCTGAGAATGCTCCGCAAATTCTTTCCTCTGCTCCCTAGGGAAGCCAAGGAGATGGTTGCTCGGGCTCTCATACTGCCAAGGCTGGATTACGCGAATGCGCTGTTCAGTGGCATCCCTGCCTACCTGGTGAAATGCCTGCAAATTATCCAGAATGCGGCTGTCCGTCTGCTATTTAATATCCCAAGATGGAAGAGCGCGCGCGCTGAGATGCGCACCCTCCATTGGCTTCCGGTTGCACAGCGCATTCTGTTAAAATCTCTGGTGCTCGCGTTCAGAGCAATCCATGATCAAGGCCCCCTGTATCTGAGAAAGAGATTCATTTGCTATGTACCCGCTCATACTCTCAGATCATCCACCTTGTTCAAATTGTCTCTTCCACGTTTTAAACGAGCCAGGCTCGGCGGACAATCGATCTCTGTGATCGCGGCTCGGGCCTGGAACGCTCTCCCCCTCCACTGGCGGTCCACGCAGACTGTGGCGCTATTCAAGAAAAATTTAAAAACACATTTATTTAAGAGTGTAATTTAAGAGGCTTTTCTGCTGTTTTGCTTTCTGTCTCTCCCATATCGCGCCAGGATACTCTCAAGTAACGGAGCGCGCTATAAAATGGTTTATACATACATACATACATACTTACAACGCTTTCGCAGTTCAAAGATACTTCCACCCAATTTGATGGAGATGGGGATATGATCACTGTGAACGTTCATTTGGATGCGAAAATCTGAGGCAAAGTTGGCAAGGTCCGCAGATAATAGGATATGGTCTATGTATGATCCGTTTAAGTTGCCTTTATATGTAGGTACATGAAAAAGTGTGTGCTCCGCCGTCACAGACATAGCTGCAACTAAATTGTTTTCATTCATCAAAATGTTAAGTTGAGTTCCACGCCGAGAATGATCGAAGTGAAAGCCTTTCAGGCTGTTGCACCCCAAATGTCCCATAGGCGTCACTCCTGGATTCCCACAGGGATGGGTATTAAAATCACCTGCAATCAATATTTGGCGTGACAAATTCCCCACATTGTCTCTCAGAAAATCACACAGCTGCAGTAAATTACATTCACCATATTGGTTTACTGCATTATAAAAATTGATCAAGGTCAGGGTATGTTTGCCCCTCTTTAACTCTAGGACTTGGATATTCCTATTGCCTGGGTGACGATTGTTTATATGACAGATGAGAGCCAGAATAATGTAAATTACCAGGCCCCCCTTTGCTCTTCCACTGCTCGATGGTTCGGCTGGCGTGAAGAAGCTTTGATATCCCTCGATGTGAACGTATTTTTCTTCTGCCAGCCATGTTTCTTGGAGGCATATCACCGCGTATTGTTTGACAAAAGACAGCTATGTGGGATCGCAAGCTTTATCAGCCAGGCCCGCCGTATTCCAGGAGACCAGGCTTGTGCTACATGATGGGATTATATCTGCTTCAGTGACTGTTCACATTGTCAGATAAATTTAGGTCAATAAACTCTGTTCGTGTGACTACCTGTTCTTCCATGGTTTTGTGATTGTATTCTATGTAGGTTAGATCGGGGCTAAAGGCCTCTAAATAGTCAGTGGATGAACTTGACCGATTTTGTGAAAGCAAACTCTCTAATAAGGTTCTTGTTTCTGGGCCTGTCTGGCCAATTAATATTAGTTTCTCAGCAATTGTGAATTCATTCAATCCCTTTCTATCAGCGTCTTTACCAGATGTTATGTCATGGTTTGCGTAACCATTATGTACAGGGGGGATTTGTGTTACAGGTAGTCAGTCGACCCCCTCCAAGCCACACTGTTCATAGAAGGCATTGAACCTGTTTGAAATGGGAACGCTGTACTGATTATTCAGATAGGTTGAGTAGGGATATTCGTGTTGGAAGACTTGGTGTGATCCTTCCCTCCTCTCTGTGTACATTGCAAAGTGATTTGTAGTTCTGTAGTCCCTGGGTATGGCCCGATTTGAATATAATGAGTCATCTGAGGTATAATGCCCATAATTCCCTATAGTATCCCAGTTTTGGTGTTGGTTAGCGAAGGTATAAGATCTCCCCTGTTCCGATGAGAAATGTAGGTGCATGTTATTTGACCCAGGGTCGTTTGAGGGATAAAAGTAGCTAAGATCCATAGTACGAATCAGGCTGTTTGTGGGGCCATCCCTCCATCTACTGATGTGGCTTGCCATGCGGATATCTCTAAAAGTTACAATAATGCACTCACCCTCGGTGGACTTTAATCTATGACCCACCCAATCTACCCTCCTGACATGGGATATTTGCCCATTGAAGTGTGAAGGAAGCGGTCTATGTGTAGTTAGCCAATGGCTCACTTTGTTTTTGAGTTCCCCATATGTTTCTGTTTTCCCCTCCTCCAATTTCGGGACGCCTATCATTACTATTGTGTAGGGGTGAGACTCGGGGGGGAAGGTTGATATAGATTGGCTTTTTAGCTGGTATCCGGTTTGAGGGTTTCTCAGGGCGATCATTTATGGAGATATTTTTAGGTACTGTGGGCCTTAAAGGTCCGGGCTGGTCGTTTTGTTTATCAGTACATAGGCCCTCTGCCGCCCATTCGCTCTCATCATTTTCAGTTGTAGGGGACTCAGAAGCTATGTTAGTGTCTGGGACCGCTACTAGTACAATATTTTCACGAGCGCTGAAGTTTTTGTTTGTGTCATTCGGGACTAATGCTGTAGATAGAGGGGTCAGTGTCTGTTTAGTGTTGCCGCTGTGTGGTGGATGCTTTGAACGTACGGTCTTATTATTAGTCGGCTTTGATGAACATTTAGCCGACGTAAGATTCTCTTTTGATAACGGTGATCTGTGTATTTTTTAACATTGTTGCAGTATTTTTATTTTGTAAAAAACACAGTTGATGGACAGAATGTAGAACAATGTCATACATTCACCCCAGTACAAGGATCTGGGCCTAAATCCATCGTTTTTTTGCACTCCACACCACCCTGGGTTAGACACTGGCTATATGCAAATCAGCTCTGACCCTGTGCCCCATTGGAACAGTCCAGTCCGAACTACCAAGCCATGTCTTTCCCAGACCGGAATCAAGCATCCAAGGACCGGTTTCTGGCTATCAGCCTTCATTCAGCCTGGATAGCTTGACTCCAGTGGTGTGGAGAACCTGGGACTCACGTCTGAGTATACCCAGCACACTCGGGGTGAAAATTGCAAAAAACACAGTTGATGGACAGAATATAGAACAATGTCATACATTCACCCCAGTACAAGGATCTGGGCCTAAATCTGAAACTTCTCAGAGCTTAAATCCATTTCCAAGTCTCCATAGATCTGTAGCATGCAGCAGGTGGTTGTTTCTTAAGGTAGTAAAAAATGTACCTTCATACAGCATTATGAGACATGTGGTGAAAAAGTCACTAGTGGAGTAACTTTTGTGCACATATTAGGCTAATGGTTTCCCAACTGAAACATTGATATTTTATCATATTAGTGATTAAACAAAAAGTCATGATTTTACACAGATTTCCCTGAGGAACATAGTGATCACACTCATTTATTTATTTATTTTAGGCGTTTCATATAGCGCTAACCTGACCCAAGGGTATCGGAGTGCTTTACAGCAGTGTTTCATTGGAGATACTTAATGAAACAATATCATAGGCCCAGATCCTTGTACTGGGGTGAATGTATGACATTGTTCTACATTCTGTCCATCAACTGTGTTTTTTGCAATTTTCACCCCGAGTGTGCTGGGTATACTCAGACGTGAGTCCCAGGCTCTCCACACCACTGGAGGCAAGCTATCCAGGCTGAATGAAGGCTGATAGCCAGAAACCGGTCCTTAGATGCTTGATTCCGGTCTGGGAAAGACAATAACAATAGTAACAATAGTAAATAATTCACACTGACTTTGTGAGGTTCCAGGTGCTGAGGTGTCAATGTTCCTGATTCCCACAACAACCCCAGGCTCCAGGGTGACCACAAACATGGTCTCCAGTGCAATGGTTGGGGGAATGGTTTGGGTGCCACTTCCTGCTCGGCAGGATTCTTATATTCATGCTGTCACCTTTTCTTTTGTTTGCAAACTGAGGTCATAACACCTCTTCCTGATCTCATCAATGGAGCAATGGGTGACTCCTACGCAATTCATTTGTTGTTGCATATCTTGCCAGATTCTTTTCTTTTGAGTCACGGAAATCTTCGGTCAGGATCACCATGCAAATCCCACGAAAACTTAATTTTTCATTTTTAGCCTCCTGCATCCTTTTCTGCACTTTACCTGGCCATTGATGATGATGCTTCTTAAAATGTTCTGATATTTTTGTTGGAACTGGTAGCTGCTCTCCACCTCCACTCCACATCCACTCAAACTGGTCTCCAGGCATGTACTGAGAGGCACTTCCTTGTTCAGATTACCTACGACCAGGGTGTCTTTTTCCTCAATCTGCGGTCACGCTCCCATTTTGCGACCTCAGTTTCAATTTTTGGAAAACACGAATAGGAATTTCCAAAATTGCAGTGTGCCTAAGTAGGTAATCACACATTGGGGGATCAAAATATACATACATATAGAATTACAATTTTCTAATTGTGAATCGCAGAGATTTGCTATTATTTAATTGCAATCTTTACGTTCATACTTCTAGCCCCTTGTTAGGTCTTGCTTTGACAGTGTCTCTGTCCAATCAGAACTTTTCTTTCTAATATACATACAGTGGGCTTTTTGACCATCACTTTTTTTCAATGAGTTTTTTTCATTCATTGGTACAGCTCAGAGGGGTATTTTTCTTTCACTTAATATTAATGGGGTGCATGCAGATGCAATGCATGAGAGACTATTTTACATTGTCTAAAACACATTGGCACAGGGCACTAAAAATTAAAACAGGAAAAGCTTGTGTTCCGTATTCCATAAATCTATGTTGAAAAAAAAAATACACTTTTTCTGGATAAGGAACCTCTCGCACGTAATGTGGCATGCTTCATGAAAGGTAAACGGGCTAAATATCGATTCCAAAATATAGACAAACCAAAATATCGAGTCCAAAATATAGAATGGACAAAATATCGAATGGACAGAATATAGACATCAAAAATATTATTTTGAAGTTAAGTAATGTAATATCGATTTAAAAATATAGACAGTCAAAATATCGAAGTACATAATATAGTTCATTAAAAATATTGAATTTTTTAAAATATCGAAATTTTTAAGTGTTTTTTATGTTAGGCATGTGTGAAAACTGTATATATGTTTGTAATTTATTTTAAGTAATTAACTTTATGTTATTTAATTATTATGTAATTTAATTCTGTAGCGTGTTGGGGGTTTATAGGGGAATAGGGTGGGATAAATCATTTTTATTAATTGATTAATTGATAACTATGTGAATAATATTATTTTATTTTTTGTAGCGGGTTCTGGGTTTATAGGGGAATAGGGTGGGAAGTAATTTAATTATAATTAATTAAACATGTTAATTAATTAATTAGTATTTATTTTGAATAAATTGTTAATTAATTTTTATTTGGTAATTAATTAATTATTAATTGCTAATTTAAATTTATTGATTGATTAATTTATAATTATGTGATTTATAATAATTTATTTACACTAGAGGGATAGTAAAATTTACCCCTATGCTATCCAACGCTTTCCCTGCTGATGCACTCTCTCGAGTGGGAATAGTAATTTTTACCCCTACGCTATCCAACGCTTTCCCTACTGTTGCACTCACTGGAGTGGGAATAGTAATTTTTACCCCTACGCTATCCACCGCTTTCCCTACTGTTGCACTCTCTGGAGTGGGAATAGTAATTTTTACCCCTACGCTATCCAACTGTTTCCCTACTGTTGCGCTCACTGGAGTGGGAATAGCCATTTTTACCCCTACGCTATCCAACGCTTTCCCTACTGTCGCACTCTCTGGAGTGGGAATAGTAATTTTTACCCCTACACTATCCATCACTTTCCCTACTGTTGCACTCTCTGGAGTGGGAATAGTAATTTTTAACCCCTACGCTTTCCAACGCTTTCCCTACTGTTGCACTCTCTGGAGTGGGAATAGTAATTTTTACCCCTACGCTATCCAACGCTTTCCCTACTGTTGCACTCACTGGAGTGGGAATAGTAATTTTTACCCCTACGCTATTCAACGGTTTACCTACTTTCGCACTCTCTGGAGTGGGAATAGTAATTTGTACCCACACGCTATCCAACGCTTTCCCTAATGTTGCACTCTCTGGAGTGGGAATAGTAATTTTTACCCCTACGCTATCCAACGCTTTCCCTACTGTTGCACTCACTGGAGTGGGAATAGTAATCTTTACCCCTCCGCTATCCAATGCTTTTCCTACTGTTGCACTCACTCTAGGGGGAATAGTAATCTTTACCCCTACGCTATCCAACGCTTTCACTACTGTTGCACTCTCTGGAGTGGGAATAGTAATCTTTACCCCTCCGCTATCCAACGCTTTCCCTACTGTTGCACTCTCTGGAGTGGGAATAGTAAATTTTACCCCTACGCTATCCAACGCTTTCCCTACTGTTGCACTCTTTGGAGTAGGAATAGTAATTTTTACCCCTACGCTATCCAATGCTTTCCCTACTGTTGCACTTCCAGGAGTGGGAATAGTAATTTTTACACCACTGCTATCCTACGGTAATAACAGTGTGTATTTTTTATCAATATTATGTTTATATATATATATATATATATATATATATATATATATTCACAGAAAAAACCATAGGTTATAGTGGATATATAGTTAGGAATTTGCATTTACAAAACCTTGAAAATTCAATGAAAAAACCATTGGTTTTAGGCCATATATAGTTAGGGATTTGCATTTACAAAACCTTATTTTACTCGCATAAAACCATTGAAATTCCATATATAGTTATAAGCGCTAACTATATATCGCGCACCCGCAATCCACTGCTGATGATGTCACATATTACATCATTCATGACATGGTTAGTGACATCACTGATGACATCACTGATGACATCTCAAATGACATCACTGATGACATCACTGATGACAACATGCAGTGACTGTATGTTTCTGTAAAGTTAAAATATCTCTTACATATTGAAGAATGAGTGGATATATAAGTGTCTGGATGAAGGATTTAGTAGGTGCATGACTGACTGTATGAGTGAGTGATTAAATGTGTCTCACTGAGTGCATGGGTTAGTGACTAAACTGTCTTAATTTGTGCATCATTATGTCTGTTGTTCTGTAAACTGTTGCATGTGTTGATAAGTAGCTATATGAGTAACTATATGGGTTATTGATTGGTTGCCCAAGTATTTGTATGGGATACTGAGTGTGTGTGTAGGTGGCTGGGAGGTGTATGACTCTGTGCATAGATGTGTGAGCAGTTGATTCACTAGATGTATGGTTTCAAAAGTGCATGTGGAAACAGCTGTATGGGCGGTTGACTGTGTGCATGAGTGCATTGGAGAGTGAATGGATATCTCAGTGCTACATGTCAAAGTAAGTACATATGTAAAACACAGTACATGTGAGAGTTGACATATATAAATAACTGTGCATAAGAGCCAGTGAATGTGTGAGTGGCTGTATGGATCATTGTGAACTTGTATCAGGGATTGTATAAGAGAGTAAATATGTGTTAGTATATGTTTGAATAAGTAAATTTTGTATAACTGTATAGTTGAGGAAATGGAGGTGTGATTGATTCTTTGCATGACTGACTAGGTGTGTGAGTAACTCCATGGATGAGTGACAGTCTGTGAGTGTCTGTTTACACTGATTGTATCTAAGGTTATATTAGAGTCTGAAGAGGTTCATCGTATTATCACATGAATGATATCATCAGTGATGTTATCAGTCATGTCAAATGAGATGTTTTCAGTGATGTCATCAGTGATGTCATTTGAGATGTCATCAGTGATGTCATCAGTGATGTCACTAACCATGTCATGAATGATGTAATATGTGACATCATCAGCAGTGGATTGCGGGTGCGCGATATATAGTTAGCGCTTATAACTATATATGGAATTTCAATGGTTTTATGCGAGTAAAATAAGGTTTTGTAAATGCAAATCCCTAACTATATATGGCCTAAAACCAATGGTTTTTTCATTGAATTTTCAAGGTTTTGTAAATGCAAATTCCTAACTATATATCCACTATAACCTATGGTTTTTTCTGTGAATTTCATTGGTTTTTTAATAGCAAATATGAAAAGCTTTAAAATGTCAAGTACGTGATAGATAAAAACATTTTCGTATTTATGCACGCTGATGTGCTTTGAACGCTGCACCCCCCCCTCCCCTCTTTTGTCTTAGTAGTACTCTCTCTTTGCAGATAGTGAACGGTAGTTAACGCAAGCCTTTGCCCCCGTTGTAATCCGTCGTGCCTGCTTGTCTCTCCATTTGATTGATTGTTGTCCAAGCATTTACTGTTTTAGAATTGGTTCTCTTTGGATCATTCTCTATTTACAAACAAGCACAAAGTCGCAATACTCTGTTTAGTCTTTGCAGATAGTGAAAAATCGTGTAAAAAAAATCAAAGTAATCGAGCAAAATCAGTAGGCCACTAATTAGGAAGCATGTAAACAAATCTGTTTCAGCTTACATGAGAGACCATGGAATGGGCTCTCTGTACAACAATAACTTGCGTTACTACATGCAAGATATCTACAGAGGAGATGGAGTTCACTTCTCAGATGAGGGCAACAGAATTTTCATTCTGAATTTAAGACTCTGCATTGGTACCTACTTATAAGTACCTAAATGTACCATAAACCCAAAAGCTCTTCTCAGAGCTACCCTACATCTGATCACTCACAATTATTATTTTTCTCTAACTTTTTTCACTAATTTTCCACAAAATTCGCTCCCCGGAGCGCTACCCGGTTCGCTAACCGAAAGCTAACCTCGCGGAATTTTTTTAAAAAAAATTTTTTTTCCGCACATATAAGCCTCCTCAGCCACGCTCAGAAAACCTAGGGGGTCAAGATAAGTCTACCATGACCCCTTCTACCCATTCTAAACATTATTTGCCCTCCATCTTGTATCTTAATGCGAACGAAACACAAAATGGTGGACTCCCGTGACGCTTAAGGTTCGCTAACCGGGCAGCTTCCCGGAAAGCGGTCCTAAAAAAAGGCGGGAAAGTAATTTACAGAATAACGACTAGAAACACTCTCACCAAATATAGATTAGCTCATACTACATAACAATCCCTTCCATTCTCACAAATTTCATTGAAATTCCATTTAGCCATTTAGCCTGTAGACCTCTCCAAGTACCGTGAGGTAAATTACTTCACAAAACACATCTGAATTGTTGGAATTGACAACCAATGAAAATGTTACTTTCATTTTCTACTTTTATTACCTGACATTTGATTGGTTATATACCTGTATATATATAAAGGGAGAGAAGGAAACACAGCCATTTTGACTACTACTTCTTGTTGTACCTCCTATTTCAAAAGCTTCAAAAAACTTCAACTTCTTTGTGAAGGTAAGTTATAATTTAATATATTGTGCACTATGACTTAATATAGTAGACTTTTTCTGCTACATATACACTATCCCTCTGTAGTAGTAGTGTCTTGGTTAAATCACATACACTTTTTTTTAGTCCTATTTCCACTCTCATACTATACACTGCCAAAAGATAAATTCACTGATAAAAACTGCCTATCTAAAATTAATCCCAACAGTGCCCTATCTCTACTAATATATATTTTTTTAATCCAAATTTCAGGCAAAATGGAAGGCGAGCAGCAAGTTTCATTTTCGATTGAACTGAAGGAGAGCAGCCAAGACAAACTTGATGACTTTATGGATGACAGTAGAGACCACGAACTTCTACAATGTGTTGAAGCAGTAGACAACTTGCTTCAAAATGAAAAACAATTACACCCTATAATAAATTATGACATTTCTGACAATGAAATGTTAGAAAATTTAATAAAGTATGAAACACAATCATAATAAAAAAAATAAATAAATAAAGAAAACAAAAAAAAACAAGAAAAACAACAAACAATTAACATACAGTATTAGAAAAGTCTTTCATTCTTTTATCCATAAAGTTCGCTGCCCAGAAAGCTATCCGGTTCGCGAACTTGGCGCTTACCACGCAAAAAAAAATTTTTTTTTTTGGACCCTCCTAGGCCCTTTTAAAACCTCCACATAAAACCTAGGGGGTCAACGAGGATCTACTATGCCCCCTTATGGTAATTTCCCCCTTTGTTTTGGCCTCCTCTTGTCTCTCGATCCTACCGAGAGACAAGATGGCGGCCGCTCCGGACTGTTTAGAATGTTGACAGACACCGGAGGGCCAATCAGCTTCTCATCGCAAAGTTCCGTTACGCGAAAGGTTCGCGAACCGGATCGCTGCCCGGAGCGCTGTTACAGATATATATCTTGATTTAAACGTTAATTTCTCAAAATCCACTGAAGCACATATATTGAGACCTAGCAAAGGCACATCGGGCTAACAGTCCCTACAATTTTGCCAAGTTTCGTGAAAATCCATTCAGCCGTTCGGGCTAAAAGTGAGTCCAACCGCCCTATGGAAATTAACATGGGAAAAAGGCGTTTTGGGACCCCCCTTTTTTCTCGGCCCCCCCTCCACAAAACCCCCCCAAATTTTCAAGGTCTGCTCAGAAACAAAATGTGCCATTTTCCTGAAAATTTCAGCCAATTCCGTCCACGAACGCAAAAGTTATTAGGCATAGAATTTTCAGAAATCCCATAGGGAAAAAATCCTAACTATATATACCTACTGGCGACCGCCAGTAGGTAATATATATATATATATATATATATATATATATATATATATATATATATATATATATATATATATATATATATATATATATGTTTTAACAGATATGATTGTATATATTTTTATATGTTACATTAATTATTTAATAATTTTAAAGTAATTTAAGTATTTCTAAGTATATTTTAGCTATGTATTTTTAATATTTTTTTAATTTTACATTATTTTTAACAAATTCGATATTTTTCCAATGTATATATATAAACTATATTTTGGATTCGATATTTTGGTACTTACCTGTTTGTAGATAGGAATTCGATATTTTGTCTGTTGATATTTTGGCGGCAATATTTTGGGTAGTCTATATTTTGTCCGTCGATATTTAGTCAGTGATCCTTCATCAAAGGCTTCCTCACCCCACCCTGGTTTACACTCTGGTATTTATATCTGGATACTTGCTTTTATCCAGGAACTATAACTTAGCAACCATTTCCTCATATTTCTGAAGCCGAGTCTGCCCTGGGAGTGACATTTCACCAGGGTAGGGTGAAAACACCTATGATGAAGCATGCCATATTTTGTGGGCAGGGCATCATCATCTAGTAAAACTGGAACTGGTTTTTAAACCGAGGGATATTGAATACGGAACAAAAAGGTTTTTGGTGCCCTGCGTCTACTGTGTTTGGATGTGTTCATTTTTGGGTGGACGCACTGTATGCACTTTGTATCCCTCTTGATCTCCTTGTGCCTCTGCCTTTATTGTCTGCTCATTGATAGCATGTGCATGCACAGGCATGAAGAAAGACACACTTCTGCATGCCTGTCTTTATATATACTAGCACATTAAACCCAGAACCAATAACCTTGCCATTATGTTGTTCACTATATCAATGCAGGTGTAATCAGTTGGCGAGCGAATGATTCATTTGCTAATAATGGTACAGTAGCCCCATAAATGTATGTGCCTTTCGTGCAAGTCACCACAACACCTCGAACAGATGGAAGAAAAGCAGAGACAAACATTGGCTGTAATCAAATACAATACCAAAAGATAACATAACATGAAGTTCATATGAAAAATTGACAATGTCAAAGAACAGCAAGTAAAAAAGTGTTCAACAGCTGAGTGTGAATATAATACTGGAGATCTACCACTGAAGAGATCATGCAATTGTATCAAATTTAAGTTAACAAAATAAAATGTATATATGAGAAATGTAATACATGGTGATTTTACGTTTTGCTTATAGCACAAAGTGAAGGCAAATTTGTTTTGGTTTTTGAATCGTTCACTGATTTAAACTTTTTTGATCTGCAGGTCACAATTTCAAATCCAAGCAAGGCCACCTCAGCCTTCCATCCTCTGAAGGTTTTCAAACAGAGTATTACTGACGGTAACAGTAACAATGGTTAGGGTGATGCAGTGAGCTAATACAACCCTCAATATTTGGCTCCCCTGGTCAGATCTTTGAATCACGGTAGGCCCATTCAGCCTTTCATACTTCTGAGGTCGATGAAATGAGTACGGTTGAGTAGTAGAAAGCACTTGTTGTTTTAACCTCAAGATTTAATTCAGGGATAATATGCACTTTACAAATAAACATTTTGTTTAATTGCAGTACTTATAAATGACAGAATGACATGAAGAGCTATACATAATCACTTTAATATTCCTTCCATCCAGCATCTTCAGTGTAGGGGTGAATTTCAACCCCTTAAGGAACATGACTGCATTCCCCACTAACACAATCATAGAAGCCACAATTACATTACCGAACACATAGAAATACACAGCGAAATGTCTTCTACATAGCCAAGACACTCATCCCCTCACCTGTCCTTAGCAAAATAGACTTTTGCGGTATTCTACTAGTCGGTCTCCCACTATACCCTTTTACCCCACAAAATAAAGTTCTTAAATTTCACTAAAAGAACTCACTTCAACCTCTCGGCACACTCCTTCCTATAACTAGTATATGTTGACTGCTATACTGGAAAACAGACTTTCGGAAAGGGTAATTTGTTCTATTTGAGATTAAAAACTGTTTTAGAACTAGTTTGCCTCTCAGCTCAGTCCCTGAGGATCAACAGCCAACCCTGGCTTACCAGTGACCCTCACCCGGGTTTTCATTGGCTTGGTGTCTGGGAGCTCGAAGACATGGGTGGTGTGTGCAAGGGATCCCTTGACGACGATTAGCTATCAAGAAGGGTGGCAGAATAAGGGTCAGCTTTTACTTAGCTCTTCCTTTCTCATGAAAATTGCGGATTGAACTTTCAGGACCCCTCATTCATTTAGGAGAGTGGTACAATGGAGGGCCGGAGGTCCTGCAATTAAAGGATGGATGTTGCCACTTTGGCAGAGGGACTCATGGGACTTTTGCAGTAAATTATTTTAAAAAAAGCTGAC
The DNA here is from genome assembly GCF_964263255.1 of Lissotriton vulgaris. Lineage (NCBI taxonomy): Eukaryota > Metazoa > Chordata > Amphibia > Caudata > Salamandridae > Lissotriton > Lissotriton vulgaris. The sequence continues at coordinate 267,886,212 of NC_141695.1, forward strand.
AAGGGAGGTGAGAACTCGGCAGAAAGATTGGGTGAAGGGAATTTTCCAGTGACTGGCTATTGCGCAGTGCTGGACTGGAACCTTACCACCTCTTCAAAGCAGTCTTGCTCCTGTGAATAAAGCATCTTTCAAGAAGAAATCTGGAAAAAAGATGACTCAAGCATTCATGACTTGCTTGATCCCAGGACTGGAACTGCTCTCCAAGAGTAAAGTGCTTAGATTCCTGTTACCTGACAGAGGGACGTCAGAGGTAGAATGGCTCATGACTGTGAGGACTGCACCCTGCAGAAGCCTTGACTGTTCAGAAGCATGCCTCAGGGCCTGAGAGCTCACTGGGAATGTTCCCAGAAAGTTAGAAAAAAATGGTTTTAGTCATTTGTTTTTAGTCAAGACTGCTGGACATTGGCTTCTCTGCAGGGTTTCCCCACACCCACACCCACACCCACAACTTTCTGTCTTCACCCTCCTGTTTTCTCAGCCTTTTTCTTGGCTTTTAGAACTCTCTGCACATTATCACTGCCAACTGGTGCTAAATGGCTGGTGCAGCCTCCTTTAAACAAGGTGAAGTCGGCTTACACCCAAGTGGCACATTTAATTTACTTTTAGGTCCTTAGTAAAAGTGGTACAGCATGACCCAGGGCCTGTAATTAAATGCTACTAGTGGGCCAGTATCACTGATTGTGCCACCCACTTGAGTTGACCTTTTAAACATGTGTCAGGCCTGCCATTGCAGCCTGTGCATGCTAAGCCCCGGCAAAGGGTGGGCCATCTGTGGCCGTCAGGGGCCGAAAGGGGCCTGGCTGGGCCACCCCATTTGGCATTTTTAACAAGGACTACTGACCCACAGAAGTAAGGTAATGTGCTAATCGTATTAAATCTAGTTGACAAATTCATTCCTCCCAGATCATTAACGCATTGAGCGTCACTAAGTTACTAACTGACCCCACTGCTAAAATGAGTAAACGGAGGGGGGTAGTTGGAACTCTAGATGATTTTATTATAAGGGCCAAATCGGTGCTTATACATGAGATACAGGCAACCGAGAGACGATTGTCTTTAGATCTTGCCCAGCTCCAACCGCGTCTGTCACCTGGGGGTACTTTGGACCTAATGTCTTCTGACATTCTAAGATCTTTCCCTTTGCCTTTAAGTCCTGATATAGTAGTTACAAACATACCGTCTTCATCCCCTTCTGCTAACCAGGATCTAAGCGCCCCTGCATGCAATACATGAGGGATGATGAGCAAGATAGCCAGAGGGCGGACACTGGCTGCTTCAGCACTTGGGGGAAAGAAAAATGCACCAAAAATAAACCAGTCAAAGTCCAGGCAAAAAACGATAGACTCTAATACAGACGTCCTGTGCAGTAGTGTTGGTAGCAGCGGCAATGGAACAGTTGAAGCCCAGATGACCAACTCTATCTCCACCAAGACTGAAGATCCTCTATTTAATGGCCCTTATACAACCGATATGGGTATCGAAATTTTAAACACTTTGATGGAAGGATTTGAATCCAGACTGGATGATCTAATGGAGATTTTTGTTAAGAAACTTGATGTCTTATGGAAGAAAATGTCTAAGACAAAAACTGTGGCAGCAAACACAAATAGTGGTGGGGACGGGAAAATTGCTCTGCACCAGTATCGAATGGTCAAACAAATGGTCAAACAAATTGTAATGATGCTTCGCAATCCAGAAGCGCAGTTGACCACATGGCGCCACCCCAAGCTGCCTTATGCAAATCATGTGGGAATAGGGGGGCTTCCCTAGCAAAAAGCGATGATCATATTAATAGAAGCAGCAGGTTGACAATAGGGAAGGATGGTATGGGTACTCACAAGGGGGGCAACAATCAAGGCAGGTGCCTAAAAAAGGCTTAAGGCCAGTTAATGGCACCAACGATGTGAATAGAGATCTCAGTAAGTCTGGTTCTAATTTTAATTTGGATGTTTTACATCTCCCACCAGCCTCCGCCCCATATGTGCTTGTCCTAATTGGCGTCCCTGCGCTTAGAGAGGGACAGAGAGAGTCCTGGTCTGATCTCCAAAACAAGTCGGTAGACTGGCTTCATAAACACAAACATTTTGATCCGCATAGGATGGAGGAAATAATCATGGCCAGGAGAGTAGGGTGAGTCGGACCATCAAATAAATGTATAGATACGGATTGCATTGTTTTAAACTTTAGAAGGCCCCAACAGGTCCGTCGCCTTCTATCCATTACAGATGAATCATTTAACCCCAACTAATATTAGCACACTTCTTCTGGGTTACTTCTATAAGCCATCCTTAACTCCAAACAGAAACACTGAAACAGATATGCCCCTATCGAATGGTTTTCATATCCTCTCTGGTCTGGATACACAAGATTGACCATTAGACATGGTATCTAATGTAGAAGCCAATGATACGCCAATCTTAAACGTATCAATTATACCTAATCGCTCCCCAGAGATGATAAACTCAGTAAAAAGTGGCAATGGAGTTACCCTGAGTGTATTGAGCTGGAATGTGGCAGGTCTACATTCAAAACTTGATACTATAGACTGGATAAACATGATTAGGGAATATGACATCATCATGTTCCCTGGAAACCTTGGCCACAGAAGAATTATACATCGAGGGGTTCCATTGTTTCAGTGTGCTATCCCAAACACCCAGGATGGGGAGACCATCGGGAGGACTGTTTATAGGGATTAATGTGGCTGCTGGGGGAAGCTTTAAGGTAATCCCTACCCATATCTTAGATTATCAGGTAGTACTGCGTAAAAAAGGGATTCATTTCCATTTGATACATTTTTATAATAATGATTTTCAGTCAGTTCCAAACAAGAGTTTTATAAAGCGTTTTGACTTTATTTCAGATTTGGATAATCAGTCCAATAATGGGAATCTTCTGGGTATTTTAGTGGGGGGTGATTTTAATGCTAAAATTCTCGGTATACACCCTGAAAAGGGAACGACCTATTATGGACAATCGACAAGTAGAGGTAGAGAACTTGACAGGTTTATAAGATCCCATAATTTGTCCAATGTTATGGACCTGGTCGCACAGTCAACCACGAACAATCATCCAACCTATAGGGGAAGGGGTTGTAGTTCTATCATAGATTTCATTTTCGTTTGCCCTCTGATAGAAAAACAGCTGGTATCTGCTGAAGTTGTACCCTCTGACTATGGAAATCATTATCCCATTAAGATATCGATACACACTGCCCATAGGCCTATTTTTTAGACCGAATGTGGGGCCACAAACCTAATGGTGTCAACTGATAATTTAAGATTGTGTTGGAATGGGGTAGATAACTCCGAAATTTTCAGGAAAGTGGCAAGGGACAAAATGCCTCTGATTGTTTCTTGCCTTTCATTAGAATTACCACCGGTAATTTACTTTTATCTTTAATTCTATTCCGTTAGCTTTCGACACCAAACAGCTTGGAAAATGTCAGCAGAATATTAATTCTTTCATTTGGGGCTATAAATACAGCAGAGTAGCTTGGAAAAAATTGAGAAGGAGAAGAGAAAAAGGAGGGCTTGCATTGCCAGACCTCGAATATTACGCTTGGGCATTTCATCTGACCCATTCTAGGATGCTACTTAAGCGTCCCTGGGAAAACGCAAATGGGCTGATGTACAAGGCAATGCTACTGGGTTCGGGTCTTCCAGAGAATGGCTTTCTCTTCAAGTTCGGCCATCAGAAGTTTTTCAAAAAAATTAGGTTAAAGACATTACTGAGTAGCTTGAAAGAGTGGTCTCAAATAAAATCTAAGGCCGGGATAGGATACTTATCTGAGCATGCACCAATTTGGGATCTACCCGGACTGGCATCACAAGAGGTCAATACAGTTAAAAAAGTTCTGCAAGATGCAGGAATTACAAAGTGGGGAGACATGTTGACGGAAAGATCAATCATAGACTGGGATATCTTCAAGCTAAAAGTAACATCACCACTCTCCTGGATAGTATATCTACAAATCGGAAGCTGGATTCGGACTCAAATTAGGAAAAAAGGAATGTTGGGAGAGGAGAGTCCTTTAGAAAATATCTTAGTTGAGAGACCTGCGGGAAAAAAGGAAGTTGCACTCTTCTATTGGCACATTATAGAGGATGGAGAGCGAGATTCTAACCTCCCGGAAAAAGTATGGGGCGCAGAGGGAGAACCAGACAGAGAGGTCATTTGGGAGGAATCTTTCACCCTTCTTTACAAAATCATCAAGCCAGCATGGTTGAGGCGCAACCATTTCTTTACACTCCACAGAGCGTACTATTCTCCTAAAAGGCTGTCGAAATTTCAAACAGGAAAATGCTGCAGCAAATGTTCTTTACCGGCAGCCTCGGATCTTCATATGTTTTGGGAGTGTCCGAACATTGCCACTTTTTGGGATGAAATCAAAACAACACTCAAATCTATCCTAGGTATCACTATCTCGTGCTCATGGTCTTTAATTATCTTCGGATTAAACCACAATATTAGGGGACCAGAGAGAGATTTTTTGTTTTATGCCATTTTATTGGCAAGAAGAGAAATCTGTAAGAATTGTGTTAATATACATCCCCCAACCCATGCAGAGTGGCTGGCTTCACTGTATGCAACATCAAAGCTGGATTTATTGAGAACTTGCAGCTCTCGGTCACTTAAATTTTGGGACCTTTTGATCAATTGGAGGAGAGATAGTTAATAACCCGGGGTTTTTTTTTTTTCCCGGGTCCGATGATTAGGCCTAAAAATCTCTCTGTCCTAAAGGGTGGTATCGAACAACTACAGGACAACTGGCCGAACTGGTCCGAAGGGAGTAAGTCCGTCCAAGCTCTGTTGGCGACGTGGAGGAAGACCCTCGGGGTACCTGGAACCCAGTTTGGGGCTCCGGGTCGCCAAAGGGGGGTCGATCCTCGTGGTGGAGAGGATAAGAGCATAGTTGGATCGACTTTTTGGCTAATGAGGACAAAAAAAAAAAAAAAAAAAAAAGATGTTTTTTCTCTCTGAACACCCCATCTGATCTGGGCGAAATTGTCTTCATGGAATTTTCTAAGCAAGAACAGCAAGTAGGGGGGTAGACCTAATCCATCAAGGCCATTCCATAGTAGTGCCCATGGGACCAGGTCGAAGGCAGTTCGCAAGTCTATAAAGACTAGATACAAAGTGCCCCCTCCCAGCACCACCACTTTCCAATATAGCATTAGAAGGCGGAATGTCTGCTCGATGGTGCCTGTCCCTGTTCTAAAACCTGCCTGAAAGTCGGACAGGATCTTTTCCTCATCAGCCCACTGCAAAATCCTACCCAGTACCACTTTGCCCGCAACCTTCTGGGTTGAATCCAACAAACTGATAGGGCGATAGTTGGCTGGGTCGTCCCTGCTGCCTTTCTTAAAAATTGGCACAACTTCAGCGCCCCTCCAAGAGTCAGGAAAAGATCCTCCTAGTAGAACCTCGTTTAGAAGTGAAGCAATTAATCTGCTCCACACTGCTGGGTAGGATTTCAGTAGATCACCTGGGATCCCATCAGGACCTGGAGCCTTATTGGAGACGATACCCCCAATTGCCCTTTCAACTTCCTGGCTAGTGAAGGGGCCGTCGATGGCAAGGGGATTAGCTATTGGACTGGACAAAAATCCCGGACATAAAGGAGATGACCCCAGTGTAGCAGAATATAGCTTGGAGAAGTGAACAAACCAAGCGTCACCAGGGATGTTATAAGTTATTTGCTGGTCAATGGGCTTATTCCTTGCTCTTAGAAGATCCCAAAACCCCTTTGGGTCCTTCCTGCTACTTGCCTCAGTTAGCTCACACCAGAAATGATATTCATAAGCCTCCTTCGCCTCAGCCACCGTTTTTTTGTAGAATTTCCTTGCGGATCTAATAGTGGCTGGATCCCTGTTCTTTACTGCAGAAATGAGCTCCCCCTTAGCAGCTCGGCATTTAGAGGAATACCATTTATCTCTAGCCTTGGAGGCACTTTTGGGTACAACCCTGGCCTTGGATTGGGGAATGATAAACAGTTCACTCAGTGCTGCTATGGTCTCTGTAAATAACGGTAAAACTTTTATGCTAGATGGACTTAAAGCGTCAAGCCGAGGCTCCACCACAGACAAGATGGTCCCGGCTTGCGCCAGCCTTGCCTCGTCTGCTTTGACTTTTGCACACTTCAGACGCCTGCCACAGTTAGACGGAGCAATTTCATGGGATGATTTCCAGATATGGACAGGCTTATCTTGCTTCTTCATCTGCCAAGGGGAAGTGAGGGTTAGGCAAAGGGGGTTATGATCACTATCACAAGACGCTATAACCTCCATGTCTAGGTGGAAAGGCCAGAGATTATAGTTCAACATGATAAAGTCAATTCTGGAGGTGTGGCCCGTCCTGTTGTAAGTATGAGCACCCATAAGATCCGATTTTGATCGACCATTTGTTGATCTCAAGTTGTGTTCCATGCAAAGTGCATTGATGTCTATCGCACTTTGTGTCCATTTTGGAATCGGGTCGAGGGTCAGGATCGGGATGGGCGACCCTTAGATCCACTTTGTTGGAGAGCTGGAACAAAGTAGGTTGTAAAGCCTACTCTATGTTTTGGTTCCTGAGACCAGGTTTCTTGCAGAATACAGATGTTATAGGGCTCTAAGAACACATTCCATTCTGGGTTATCAAGGTTGCGAGCAAGCCCTGCCACATTCCAGCTTACAATCTTTAGCAGGGGTACATCTATGGTAGACTGACTAGGAGAGTGAATAGGTACGGATGGAATGGGCACAGCCACTAAAGGTAGCCTTTCTAAGGGCTCATTTTGAGGAATTTTGAGAGCCATGGTTTCCTCAGGCAGTTTTCCCACTGTTAAGGTGGCCTGGGTGGGTAACATGGATAGAATGTGGGAAGGTGCCAACTGATCTTCCCTACCTTGTGGGTAAAAATCACCTAGAGCGGTCAGGTCAGCTGGATCTACACCGCTCGCAACTATCAACCTTCAGCAATCAGCTACGTCGTCCAGGTTAGGCAGAACAGTATCCCACAGTGCGGTGAGTCCTTGCCCCTTTTCTGCTGATGGAGGTGGGGCGGGGCGGTCAGGGAGAGCGGGGCCAGGTGACTCGGCCACTGACACCGGGACTCCTGGGAATGTGAGTCCCGGTTTTGCGCTCGCAGCCCTGCAGCCTCACACAAACCCCACTGCAGCGTCCAGGAAGAAGAATCCGAAGCGGGACCCGCGTAGCGGGTTCCGCGAGGCGTGGGTGGAAGAAAGGAGCCTTCAGCAATCAGCTACGCCGTCCAGGTTAGGCAGAACAGTATCCCACAGTGCGGTGAGTCCTTGCCCCTTTTCTGCTGATGGAGTTGGGGCGGGGCGGTCAGGGAGAGCGGGGCCAGGTGACTCGGCCACTGACACCGGGACTCCTGGGAATGTGAGTCCCGGTTTTGCGCTCGCAGCCCTGCAGCCTCACACAAACCCCACTGCAGCGTCCAGGAAGAAGAATCCGAAGCGGGGCCCGCGGAGCGGGTTCCGCGAGGCGTGGGTGGAAGAAAGGAGCCTTCAGCAATCAGCTACGCCGTCCAGGTTAGGCAGAACAGTATCCCACAGTGCGGTGAGTCCTTGCCCCTTTTCTGCTGATGGAGGTGGGGCGGGGCGGTCAGGGAGAGCGGGGCCAGGTGACTCGGCCACTGACACCGGGACTCCTGGGAATGTGAGTCCCGGTTTTGCGCTCGCAGCCCTGCAGCCTCACACAAACCCCACTGCAGCGTCCAGGAAGAAGAATCCGAAGCGGGACCCGCGGAGCGGGTTCCGCGAGGCGTGGGTGGAAGAAAGGAGCCTTCAGCAATCAGCTACGCCGTCCAGGTTAGGCAGAATAGTATCCCACAGTGCGGTGAGTCCTTGCCCCTTTTCTGCTGATGGAGGTGGGGCGGGGCGGTGAGGGAGAGCGGGGCCAGGTGACTCGGCCACTGACACCGGGACGCCTGGGAATGTGAGTCCCGGTTTTGCGCTCGCAGCCCTGCAGCCTCACACAAACCCCACTGCAGCGTCCAGGAAGAAGAATCCGAAGCGGGACCCGCGGAGCGGGTTCCGCGAGGCGTGGGTGGAAGAAAGGAGCCTTCAGCAATCAGCTACGCCGTCCAGGTTAGGCAGAACAGTATCCCACAGTGCGGTGAGTCCTTGCCCCTTTTCTGCTGATGGAGGTGGGGCGGGGCGGTCAGGGAGAGCGGGGCCAGGTGACTCGGCCACTGACACCGGGACTCCTGGGAATGTGAGTCCCGGTTTTGCGCTCGCAGCCCTGCAGCCTCACACAAACCCCACTGCAGCATCCAGGAAGAAGAATCCGAAGCGGGACCCGCGGAGCGGGTTCCGCGAGGCGTGGGTGGAAGAAAGGAGCCTTCAGCAATCAGCTACGCCGTCCAGGTTAGGCAGAACAGTATCCCCGATTGCCTGATTATGTGCATTGAGGATTGAGTTATTCTCGCATTACGAACTGCCTGATTATGTGCATTGAAGATTGAATTATTCTCGCATTATGAACTGCCTTATTACTTGCATTGAGGAGTGCGTTATACCTGCATTATGGACTGCCTTATTACTTGTATTGAGGATTGAGTTATTCTCGCATTACGAACTGCCTGATTATGTGCATTGAGGATTGAGTTATTCTCGCATTACAAACTGCCTGATTTTGTGCATAGAGGATTGAATTATTCTCGCATTACAAACTGATCATTACTTACATTAAGGAGTGTGTTACACTTGCATTACGAACTGCCTGATTACGTACATTGAGGATTGCATCATTCTTCCTTTACGAACTTCCTGATTACTTCCATTGAGTGTAGCATTATTCTTACATTATTACAAACTGCATTGGTCTGAGAATACGAACTGCATAGCATTGCATTAGGACTGCATTTGAACATCCTGCCCTGCTCATTAATACCGCAAGAACCTGTGTTTGTTGGCCTAATAAGCGTCCAAGTGAAAGATTACGAATATGCATATGTTGGATTTATATAATTTGGTCTTACCGTATTTTTCTTCGTGATAAAGATACCTCTATTTTCATACATCATTGTGGTGTCCATTTGTGGTGTTATCACTGTGTCACTGGGAGTGTGGTTGCAAATACTTTACACATTGCCTTGAAGATAAGCCGTGCTGCTCATGCCAATCTACCAGGGGGTGAGAAGGGGTTATCAAAGAGGGTGTCCCACAACAATCTTTTACAAAAATACGCAAGCTATTACTCTACATATATAAAAAATGTGTACTCCCACTTCATGCAATGCAAAAATTATTAAACTGGGTAAAATGTACACATTTTCCTCCAGCCAGTACAACAGTAGGGAAATTATTGGAGTGCACAGGGGTAAAATGTATTAATCCCACTCCAATTAGTACAACAGTAGGGAAAGTATTAGATTGCAGGGGAGTAAAATGTACTATTCCCACTCCAGGCAGTGCAACTGTAGGGAAAGTGTTGGATTGTGGTGGGCTAACGTACTATTCCCACTCCAATCAGTACAATAGTAAGGAGAGTGTTGGATTCTGGAGAGGTAAAATGTAATATTCCCATCCCAGTCAGTACAACAGTGGGGAAAGTTTTGGATAGCTGAGGGGTAAAATGTACGATTCCCACTTGAGTCAGTACAACAGTAGGGAAAGTGTTGGATTGCGGGGAAGTAACATTTACTATTCCCCTCCAATAAGTGCAACAATAGGGGAAGTGGTGGATTGCAGAGGGCTAAAATTTACCATTCCAACTCCAGTCCTTACAACAGTGGGGCAAGTGTTGGATAGCGGAATGGTAAAATGTACTATTCCCACTCCAATAAATGCAACAGTAGGGAAGGTGCTGGAATGAAGAGAGGTAAAATGTACTATTCCCGCTCCAGTCAGTACAATAGTAGGGAAAGTGTTGGATTGTGTGGGGGGTTTAAGATTACTGTTTCCACTCCAGTCAGTGCAACATTAAAAAGAAACAAAATATCTTAAACAAAAAAATCTCAAAAACAAAGTGAATGAAGAAAAAATATAAATATGTACAAAAAACTAAAACATATATATTTAAAAAAAATATATAGAAACGTGATACAATGTTAAATACATATCACAAATAACTACAAATAATATTATAAATACAATACAAAAATAACTATCAGAAAAAATAAATGTTTCTATTTAGAAATTATTAATCAACAAAACATATTTATTACACACATTTAATTTAGTTACCCCACAAAACTCACAACCTGCACCTAAAACATAATTTTAAAACAACACACTCATAAAATCTAACATAAAATTATTTACACAATTGACATAATTAATGATCTATGTAATAATTAATATTAATTCAAAGATTATTTATTGTTACAATTAATTCACTCTCCAAACCATATCCATACACAACCCACAACCCACATCTAAATCCTTTAAAAAAAATTAATTGCACAATTCAGATAATACATTATCAATAACACAAATATTATTAATTAAAAACTGAGGCCCTTATTATGATGTTGGGAGGAAAGTCATCTGAAAGCTAGTAGAAGCTTTACGCCCGGCATCATAGGTTTCCGTCAGTATTATGATACCGGCGGTCAGAGGTAAAGCTACAAGGGAAATCTCTGCTTCGGACGGGCTCATGTAGCCCGTTGGGATGGCGATTGGGACTGTATCTCAATAGACGGCGGAGCCAGCCCCAGCTCCGCCAGGGAAAGGCAGGCAGAAAGTGACTAGGGGGCCACTTCCCCTGACCCTCTGCTGTAGGATTGTAGGGGGCATTTATGGTGCCCCCCTAAATATCCCTCCTCCATGTGGCAGGCACCGCATGATGCAGGGATGTTTCAAAACATCCATTTTTGTTTTAAAGCTTGTGCTGCAGCCCGTTAGAAGCCACTGTACAAGCTGCAATAGAGAAATTGATGTTTCCAACACCCCAAAAAAAGTTGGATCCTAATACTGTAAATGGAACCGCTGACTTATAATTTGGTGGTTCCATTCCGCTAACGTGTCGCTCTGACCGACATCATAATCAGGCTCTGAATATTAGTTCATTAAAATTAATTAACTTTCCACTCTTTACAACTATAAACCCAAAAACCCACATAAGAGGAGCATGCAAAGCCCAATTGCCAACAACACCCGCTCATGTGGCCCATAGACAGGCTGTATGCTCCAAGTGAATACGCCACAAAAATGCCAACTTCCTAAAAATTTTATTTTCTAAATTGAAATGTAAAATCTGACTTCACCATACAGTATCATTTCTAATTGCAATTCCAGACACCAAACGTGAACTGGTTTCATGTTCCCATTTGCACTTTACAGTCTACTGGATGTCTAAAGGTATCTCCAATGTTGACATATGAGCGAGATAGGCTTTGCGTTAGTGATAAACTAATTTAAGAATTTTACACTACCAGGACATGTAAAACTTAAAGGCACATGCCCTACTTTTCAAATACATTGCATCCTGCCCTTTTGGGCTGTTCAGGGCCTAATCTAGCAGGTGACCTGTATGTAATAAAAGGAAGGTTCAGACCTGGTAATACATTTATTTTGCCGGGTTGAACTGAAAGTTAAAAACTACACACACAGGCTGCCATGACAGACCTGAGACATGTTTATAGTGCTACTTAAGTGAGTGGCACAATCAGTGTTGCAAGCACACTATTAGCATTTAATTCACAGGTCCTGGCCACAGGTAGAGCCACTTTACAATGGACGTGCAAGTAAATTAAATATGCCAGTTGGGTACCAGTTAATTCCACCATGTTTTAAGGCACTTCACTGGTTAGCAGATGTAAACTTTGCTGCAAAATATAAGTCAGCAAACAGGAGGTCTGAAGGCAAAATGTAAGTGGGAAAACCACACCAAGGATTCTTGGTCTAACAGTTATGAAACCCTAATCAAGCAGAAGCCATAATCTCTGTCAGGATGAGGTCACAAGATAACCCCAACTGAACCTGTGCTTAACCCTTTGGCACAAAGCAGTCAGGCTTAATTGCAGGCCATATGTGAAGTATTTATGCAGCACTTCAAACACTAATAAAGTGAAAACACAACACAAGAAAATCCCACACCAACTTAGAAACATCGAGCAAAATGTAATAAATTATGTAACACCAAAATGACAAATGACAAAAAGCCAATCAGTAGAACTAGAGATATGCAGCTTTGAAGATTTAAGTGAAAATAGTGCCAAAAAGCACAAACCACTCACTGTATTTATCTGTAGACGCCAGACCTGGACCAAGGTATACATTCAGGCTGACCAAGATGGAGCGTTGGCAGGTTACAGGGTCCAAGCTAAGCCTGCTGATCAAAGTACATTAAGGGCCAGATGTAGGTTAGTATATTTTACCGATTCATAAATACCGAATTTTACCGATTCGGTATTTATGAATCAGTAAAATAGAAGGGGGGAGATTTAGGTAGAATCGGTAATTGAATTACCGATTCTGTAAGAATCAGTATTTACGGAATCGGTAAATACCGATTCGGTAATGCCCATTGATTCCTATGGGCATTGAAGCCCATAGGAATCAATGGGCATTACCGAATCGGTTACCGATTCGGTAAATACCAAATGTTGCAAGGGTGCAGGGGGTGTCACTTTGACACCCTCTAGCACCCCGAATTCAGGCATGTGTGACATGTGGCACACAGACATGCCCTAAGGGCATGTCTGTCTGTCACATGCCATAGGTGTACATGCACACATGTGCATGCACACCTGGAATCGGTTTTTTACCACCCAATTGGATTGGGTGGTAAAATACCGATACGGTAAGGCCTGTGGGACTCAGAAGAATCCCACCTACATCTCAAAATTACCGAATCGGTAAAACTACCGATTCGGTATTTTACCGATTCGGTAAATTTACCGATTTGGTAAATTTACCGAATCGGTAAAATAGGGCCCCTACATGCCAAAAACGTAATACCAGTCGGTAACGGACGAAATCGACCGTTCCCGGCCGGTATTTTGGCTTCTACATCTGGCCCTAAATTATTTAACTTAAATCCAGGTTGCAGAGCATTGTGAGATCCCACTTTGAAGATGGGTTGTGCAGAGGCAGTTCCCTGGAGGTGTGATGCTGTGATACAAAGTTCTGTGTCATCGTCAAGGATGCCTTCGACTGAGTGCTTGCAGTTTAATGTCCTGCATCAAAGATGCGTCACACACCTGCTGTTCCAAAATAGCTGCAGGGCTGCCATGCGGAGTCCTGCGTTATCATTGAGGATGTCGTCTACGTTGGGCATGTGACGCGAAGGTCTGCGTCAAGGAGGCATGGCACAGCAGTGGTTCAGAGAAGACTGGGTGCTGCAATGCAAATTATCTGCATCAGGCTGGTCCGAAGAGGAGTTGTGAGAAAATGTGTCTTGCTGCACCATTTTTGCCCACAGGACCAAAGGTGGTCTGGCAGAGCACCTTCAAGTCCACCTCCAAGGGTCATAGACTGGGGTAGCAAAACTCACAGTAGACATAGTCCAGTTGCTGGGATCAAGGAGGCTGGAGCCTTTTCGTTCCTCAGGCTCTGATAGGAGGCCAGAGAACTAGCACTTGGAGTCACACTTTTAGTCCTAGAATCAAGAGGCAGGTCCAGTACTTTCAAACAGGCAGCAGCAGAGAAGCAGCAGTACTTCTGAGAATTCCACAGATCCAGAAATGTACTGAAGAGTTGGGTCTGGTTCTTCAATATTTAAACCTAGTACCCACTTTGAAGCAGGAGTAGGTTCTGGAGGTTTTCACCACCCAGAGGCATTTAGAATTTCCTCCCTGCCAGCCCTGTCCCAGTGTGTCTGGGGTTACATTTGACTAGTGACAAACCCTTTGTGAGTATGCTCAGACAAATCCGTTGTGATGTGTAAGTGTGGTAGGTGACAGCACCACCCCCTAATAAAATCAGAGACAGCCTATCATACCAACACTAATACTCATTTGTCTCACTGTCTGGGAGAAAGATACAAAGACCAACTGCAGCTCCACCTAGTCATGTGACCCAAGATACAGGCTGCAGGAACCAAATGGTTGGAACAAGTAAATGCCAACTTTCTAAAAGTGGAATTTACAGAATGGGATTTAAAAACCGACTTTACCATTAAAGATATAGTACTTTAGACACAAACTTCAACAGTCCTCCCTGCTCCCAATTGAAAGTTATCACTTCAGTTAAGTTCCGTTCAGTTCAGTTCAACTTTATTCGGATACAATAGTACCCATAAAAGCACAAAAACATAAATACATCACAATAATTGATACAAAGATTAAAATTCCATATACATATATCCAAAATGCCTGGTGCAAAGACGACCATCATGTTAATATATACAATTGTTAAAACAGTTCAAAGATTATGTCATATATGATCAGGGATCCATCATAGACCTACGCGCCCTTATTGCAGTTTTAAGAAAAGTGCCAGTGCGGAAAATCAATTCAACAACATCTAAGTCTAGTATGCAATGATACGCCACCTCCAAAGTAATTGGTCTTCTCTTGTTAAAATATGGATAAAAAAACGGTTTAGAGTATTTAAGATAATATTTACAGAAGAATATAAAATGCATAATAGTTTGCTCACTCCTCCCGTCAGAAGAGCACAAATTTTGGTTAAAATTTGGGCTATAACCCAGTGGAAAACAAAGTGCAAATCGGATTCTGCTAGCTCTTAATCGAAACAAAAGGCTCCTTTCCCAACGGCTCATCGGTAAGGTCAAATACATATGAAGCGGATAACAGTGCTGTTCAATAGCCATATAATTTCGCACAATTTGTTTCCTAGACTCCACCACATCCCGCTCCTTATTACATAGGGAGTACAAAGCATTCCGCAGTTCCTTTTTTGGAACTGATTCTGCTAATATGGGATCCAGGAAGACATTTTCTCTATTTACGCTGAGCAAGCTTCTGAGCACACCGCTTATCCATGGGATTTCTAAGCCTTTATCGCAATGTAAACAATCCTTAATAATCTGCTGTGTCAAGAATGCCGCTTCGTTCTTCCACACTGATACCCACATAAGTGCCGGTCGTGCCCGAATAAAATCAGTTATAAAATTGACGTTGAGCTCCTTGTGACATATATATTGGGGGGTTGAGATTGGGGAGCTCAGTAGTTTCCTGCAAAACCTGCTGTATTGCTGAGCAGTTGGCCATTCCCCAGATCTCGACACCGAATGTACCCACCGGGGTGCACTGGAGTGTGTATATTTTCTGTACTGCTAAAAGAGCACCCGTGGTCTTAGGGCAGGGTAGACTTAAAATTGAATTGGTGGCCTTTGAGAACTTGCTCCTGGGGTGAGCTAAATGCTCACTCCAGGAACCGTTCGCAGCAAAGGCCAGACCTAAGTAAAGAAAAGATCTTACAGAAGTCAATTTTTGACCGTCTATTGTGATCAAGCCTATTTCACGCTTCCCTGGAAGGAAAGGATTTCTTAAAATGTACCCGCAGTTCTAACTCTTCCATATAATTGTTAAAATTTTGGACAAGAAGACGCAGGGAATTTGAAGTGCGGCCTATAAGAACCGCATCATCTGCGTAAAGAAGCACGGGGATGGGCTCTTTATTAATGTATGGGACATCTTGAGTAGCCGTTTTCAAAGTGGTGTTCAGCCCATTAATATATATAATAAAAAGCAGGGGGGCCAATCCTTACTTGAGCCTGGAGGTCTCTGTGTAAATATACTAAAACATTTACCAGTGTTTCATCCAACCGTCTGCTGAAAGGAATGCCCACAGCTTTGAACTGTTCACTAGATCAAAGGCTGTGGACAGGTCCCTAAAAGCCATGTAGATGGTGGTCCTCCTTGCAATAGTATATTTTCCGACAATTAAGTTTAGGTTTAGACATTGTTCAATCATTCCAACCTGAATCAGAACTTTTCTTTCCAATATACATACAGTGGGCTTTTTGACCATCACTTTTTTTCAATGAGTTTTTTTCATTCATTGGTACAGCTCAGAGGGGTATTTTTCTTTCACTTAATATTAATGGGGTGCATGCAGATGCAATGCATGAGAGACTATTTTACATTGTCTAAAACACATTGGGCACAGGGCACTAAAAATTAAAACAGGAAAAGCTTGTGTACCGTATTCCATAAATCTATGTTGAAAAAAAAAATACACTTTTTCTGGATAAGGAACCTCTCGCACGTAATGTGACATGCTTCATGAAAGGTAAACGGGCTAAATATCGATTCCAAAATATAGACAAACCAAAATATCGAGTCCAAAATATAGAATGGACAAAATATCGAATGGACAGAATATAGACATCAAAAATATCATTTTGAAGTTAAGTAATGTAATATCGATTTAAAAATATAGACAGTCAAAATATCGAAGTACATAATATAGTTCATTAAAAATATTAAATTTTTTAAAATATCGACATTTTTAAGTGTTTTTTATGTTAGGCATGTGTGAAAACTGTATATATGTTTGTAATTTATTTTAAGTAATTAACTTTATGTTATTTAATTATTATGTAATTTAATTCTGTAGCGTGTTGGGGGTTTATAGGGGAATAGGGTGGGATAAATCATTTTTATTAATTGATTAATTGATAACTATGTGAATAATATTATTTTATTTTTTGTAGCGGGTTCTGGGTTTATAGGGGAATAGGGTGGGAAGTAATTTAATTATAGTTAATTAATTTTTATTTGGTAATTAATTAATTATTAATTGCTAATTTAAATTTATTGATTGATTAATTTATAATTATGTGATTTATAATAATTTATTTACACTAGAGGGATAGTAAAATTTACCCCTATGCTATCCAACGCTTTCCCTGCTGATGCACTCTCTCGAGTGGAAATAGTAATTTTTACCCCTACGCTATCCAACGCTTTCCCTACTGTTGCACTCACTGGAGTGGGAATAGTAATTTTTACCCCTACGCTATCCACCGCTTTCCCTACTGTTGCACTCTCTGGAGTGGGAATAGTAATTTTTACCCCTACGCTATCCAACTGTTTCCCTACTGTTGCGCTCACTGGAGTGGGAATAGCCATTTTTAACCCCTACGCTATTCAACGGTTTACCTACTTTCACACTCTCTGGAGTGGGAATAGTAATTTGTACCCCCACGCTATCCAACGCTTTCCCTAATGTTGCACTCTCTGGAGTGGGAATAGTAATTTTTACCCCTACGCTATCCAACGCTTTCCCTACTGTTGCACTCACTGGAGTGGGAATAGTAATCTTTACCCCTACGCTATCCAACGCTTTCCCTACTGTTGCACTCTTTGGAGTAGGAATAGTAATTTTTACCCCTACGCTATCCAATGCTTTCCCTACTGTTGCACTTCCAGGAGTGGGAATAGTAATTTTTACACCACTGCTATCCTATGGTAATAACAGTGTGTATTTTTTATCAATATTATGTTTATATATATATATATATATATATATATATATATATATATATATATATATATATATATATATATATATATATATATATATATATATATGTTTTAACAGATATGATTGTATATATTTTTATATGTTACATTAATTATTTAATAATTTTAAAGTAATTTAAGTATTTCTAAGTATATTTTAGCTATGTATTTTTAATATTTTTTTAATTTTACATTATTTTTAACAAATTCGATATTTTTCCAATGTATATATATAAACTATATTTTGGATTCAATATTTTGGTACTTACCTGTTTGTAGATAGGAATTCGATATTTTGTCTGTTGATATTTTGGCGGCAATATTTTGGGTAGTCTATATTTTGTCCGTCGATATTTAGTCAGTGATCCTTCATCAAAGGTTTCCTCACCCCACCCTGGTTTACACTCTGGTATTTATATCTGGATACTTGCTTTTATCCAGGAACTATAACTTAGCAACCATTTCCTCATATTTCTGAAGCCGAGTCTGCCCTGGGAGTGACATTTCACCAGGGTAGGGTGAAAACACCTATGATGAAGCATGCCATATTTTGTGGGCAGGGCATCATCATCTAGTAAAACTGGAACTGATTTTTAAACCGAGGGATATTGAATACGGAACAAAAAGGTTTTTGGTGCCCTGCGTCTACTGTGTTTGGATGTGTTCATTTTTGGGTGGACGCACTGTATGCACTTTGTATCCCTCTTGATCTCCTTGTGCCTCTGCCTTTATTGTCTGCTCATTGATAGCATGTGCATGCACAGGCATGAAGAAAGACACACTTCTGCATGCCTGTCTTTATATATACTAGCACATTAAACCCAGAACCAATAACCTTGCCATTATGTTGTTCACTATATCAATGCAGGTGTAATCAGTTGGCGAGCGAATGATTCATTTGCTAATAATGGTACAGTAGCCCCATAAATGTATGTGCCTTTCGTGCAAGTCACCACAACACCTCGAACAGATGGAAAAAAAGCAGAGACAAACATTGGCTGTAATCAAATACAATACCAAAAGATAACATAACATGAAGTTCATATGAAAAATTGACAATGTCAAAGAACAGCAAGTAAAAAAGTGTTCAACAGCTGAGTGTGAATATAATACTGGAGATCTACCACTGAAGAGATCATGCAATTGTATCAAATTTAAGTTAACAAAATAAAATGTATATATGAGAAATGTAATACATGGTGATTTTACGTTTTGCTTATAGCACAAAGTGAAGGCAAATTTGTTTTGGTTTTTGAATCGTTTACTGATTTAAACTTTTTTGATCTGCAGGTCACAATTTCAAATCCAAGCAAGGCCACCTCAGCCTTCCATCCTCTGAAGGTTTTCAAACAGAGTATTACTGACGGTAACAGTAACAATGGTTAGGGTGATGCAGTGAGCTAATACAACCCTCAATATTTGGCTCCCCTGGTCAGATCTTTGAATCACGGTAGGCCCATTCAGCCTTTCATACTTCTGAGGTCGATGAAATGAGTACGGTTGAGTAGTAGAAAGCACTTGTTGTTTTAACCTCAAGATTTAATTCAGGGATAATATGCACTTTACAAATAAACATTTTGTTTACTTGCAGTACTTATAAATGACAGAATGACATGAAGAGCTATACATAATCACTTTAATATTCCTTCCATCCAGCATCTTCAGTGTAGGGGTGAATTTCAACCCCTTAAGGAACATGACTGCATTCCCCACTAACACAATCATAGAAGCCACAATTACATTACCGAACACATAGAAATACACAGCAAAATGTCTTCTACATAGCCAAGACACTCATCCCCTCACCTGTCCTTAGCAAAATAGACTTTTGCGGTATTCTACTAGTCGGTCTCCCACTATACCCTTTTACCCCACAAAATAAAGTTCTTAAATTTCACTAAAAGAACTCACTTCAACCTCTCGGCACACTCCTTCCTATAACTAGTATATGTTGACTGCTATACTGGAAAACAGACTTTCGGAAAGGGTAATTTGTTCTATTTGAGATTAAAAACTGTTTTAGAACTAGTTTGCCTCTCAGCTCAGTCCCTGAGGATCAACAGCCAACCCTGGCTTACCAGTGACCCTCACCCGGGTTTTCATTGGCTTGGTGTCTGGGAGCTCGAAGACATGGGTGGTGTGTGCAAGGGATCCCTTGACGACGATTAGCTATCAAGAAGGGTGGCAGAATAAGGGTCAGCTTTTACTTAGCTCTTCCTTTCTTATGAAAATTGCGGATTGAACTTTCAGGACCCCTCATTTATTTAGGAGAGTGGTACAATGGAGGGTCAGAGGTCCTGCAGTTAAAGGATGGATGTTGCCACTTTGGCAGAGGGACTCATGGGACTTTTGCAGTAAATTATTTAAAAAAAAGCTGACAAGGGAGGTGAGAACTCGGTAGAAAGATTGGGTGAAGGGAATTTTCCAGTGACTGGCTATTGCGCAGTGCTGGACTGGAACCTTACCACCTCTTCAAAGCAGTCTTGCTCCTGTGAATAAAGCATCTTTCAAGAAGAAATCTGGAAAAAAGATGACTCAAGCATTCATGACTTGCTTGATCCCAGGACTGGAACTGCTCTCCAAGAGTAAAGTGCTTAGATTCCTGTTACCTGACAGAGGGACGTCAGAGGTAGAATGGCTCATGACTGTGAGGACTGCACCCTGCAGAAGCCTTGACTGTTCAGAAGCATGTCTCAGGGCCTGAGAGCTCACTGGGAATGTTCCCAGAAAGTTAGAAAAAAATGGTTTTAGTCATTTGTTTTTAGTCAAGACTGCTGGACATTGGCTTCTCTGCAGGGTTTCCCCACACCCACACCCACACCCACAACTTTCTGTCTTCACCCTCCTGTTTTCTCAGCCTTTTTCTTGGCTTTTAGAACTCTCTGCACATTATCACTGCCAACTGGTGCTAAATGGCTGGTGCAGCCTCCTTTAAACAAGGTGAAGTCGGCTTACACCCAAGTGGCACATTTAATTTACTTTTAGGTCCTTAGTAAAAGTGGTACAGCATGACCCAGGGCCTGTAATTAAATGCTACTAGTGGGCCAGTATCACTGATTGTGCCACCCACTTGAGTTGACCTTTTAAACATGTGTCAGGCCTGCCATTGCAGCCTGTGCATGCTAAGCCCCGGCAAAGGGTGGGCCATCTGTGGCCGTCAGGGGCCAAAAGGGGCCGGGCTGGGCCACCCCATTTGGCATTTTTAACAAGGACTACTGACCCACAGAAGTAAGGTAATGTGCTAATCGTATTAAATCTAGTTGACAAATTCATTCCTCCCAGATCATTAACGCATTGAGCGTCACTAAGTTACTAACTGACCCCACTGCTAAAATGAGTAAACGGAGGGGGGTAGTTGGAACTCTAGATGATTTTATTATAAGGGCCAAATCGGTGCTTATACATGAGATACAGGCAACCGAGAGACGATTGTCTTTAGATCTTGCCCAGCTCCAACCGCGTCTGTCACCTGGGGGTACTTTGGACCTAATGTCTTCTGACATTCTAAGATCTTTCCCTTTGCCTTTAAGTCCTGATATAGTAGTTACAAACATACCGTCTTCATCCCCTTCTGCTAACCAGGATCTAAGCGCCCCTGCATGCAATACATGAGGGATGATGAGCAAGATAGCCAGAGGGCGGACACTGGCTGCTTCAGCACTTGGGGGAAAGAAAAATGCACCAAAAATAAACCAGTCAAAGTCCAGGCAAAAAACGATAGACTCTAATACAGACGTCCTGTGCAGTAGTGTTGGTAGCAGCGGCAATGGAACAGTTGAAGCCCAGATGACCAACTCTATCTCCACCAAGACTGAAGATCCTCTATTTAATGGCCCTTATACAACCGATATGGGTATCGAAATTTTAAACACTTTGATGGAAGGATTTGAATCCAGACTGGATGATCTAATGGAGATTTTTGTTAAGAAACTTGATGTCTTATGGAAGAAAATGTCTAAGACAAAAACTGTGGCAGCAAACACAAATAGTGGTGGGGACGGGAAAATTGCTCTGCACCAGTATCGAATGGTCAAACAAATGGTCAAACAAATTGTAATGCTGCTTCGCAATCCAGAAGCGCAGTTGACCACATGGCGCCACCCCAAGCTGCCTTATGCAAATCATGTGGGAATAGGGGGGCTTCCCTAGCAAAAAGCGATGATCATATTAATAGAAGCAGCAGGTTGACAATAGGGAAGAATGGTATGGGTACTCACAAGGGGGGCAACAATCAAGGCAGGTGCCTAAAAAAGGCTTAAGGCCAGTTAATGGCACCAACGATGTGAATAGAGATCTCAGTAAGTCTGGTTCTAATTTTAATTTGGATGTTTTACATCTCCCACCAGCCTCCGCCCCATATGTGCTTGTCCTAATTGGCGTCCCTGCGCTTAGAGAGGGACAGAGAGAGTCCTGGTCTGATCTCCAAAACAAGTCGGTAGACTGGCTTCATAAACACAAAAATTTTGATCCGCATATGATGGAGGAAATAATCATGGCCAGGAGAGTAGGGTGAGTCGGACCATCAAATAAATGTATAGATACGGATTGCATTGTTTTAAACTTTAGAAGGCCCCAACAGGTCCGTCGCCTTCTATCCATTACAGATGAATCATTTAACCCCAACTAATATTAGCACACTTCTTCTGGGTTTCTTCTATAAGCCATCCTTAACTCCAAACAGAAACACTGAAACAGATATGCCCCTATCGAATGGTTTTCATATCCTCTCTGGTCTGGATACACAAGATTGACCATTAGACATGGTATCTAATGTAGAAGCCAATGATACGCCAATCTTAAACGTATCAATTATACCTAATCGCTCCCCAGAGATGATAAACTCAGTAAAAAGTGGCAATGGAGTTACCCTGAGTGTATTGAGCTGGAATGTGGCAGGTCTACATTCAAAACTTGATACTATAGACTGGATAAACATGATTAGGGAATATGACATCATCATGTTCCCTGGAAACCTTGGCCACAGAAGAATTATACATCGAGGGGTTCCATTGTTTCAGTGTGCTATCCCAAACGCCCAGGATGGGGAGACCATCGGGAGGACTGTTTATAGGGATTAATGTGGCTGCTGGGGGAAGCTTTAAGGTAATCCCTACCTATATCTTAGAATATCAGGTAGTACTGCGTAAAAAAGGGATTCATTTCCATTTGATACATTTTTATAATAATGATTTTCAGTCAGTTCCAAACAAGAGTTTTATAAAGCTTTTTGACTTTATTTCAGATTTGGATAATCAGTCCAATAATGGGAATCTTCTGGGTATTTTAGTGGGGGGTGATTTTAATGCTAAAATTCTCGGTATACACCCTGAAAAGGGAACGACCTATTATGGACAATCGACAAGTAGAGGTAGAGAACTTGACAGGTTTATAAGATCCCATAATTTGTCCAATGTTATGGACCTGGTCGCACAGTCAACCACGAACAATCATCCAACCTATAGGGGAAGGGGTTGTAGTTCTATCATAGATTTCATTTTCGTTTGCCCTCTGATAGAAAAACAGCTGGTATCTGCTGAAGTTGTACCCTCTGACTATGGAAATCATTATCCCATTAAGATACCGATACACACTGCCCATAGGCCTATTTTTTAGACCGAATGTGGGGCCACAAACCTAATGGTGTCAACTGATAATTTAAGATTGTGTTGGAATGGGGTAGATAACTCCGAAATTTTCAGGAAAGTGGCAAGGGACAAAATGCCTCTGATTGTTTCTTGCCTTTCATTAGAATTACCACCGGTACAGATAATTGGGGATTTTGGGAAGATCTATCAGAAAATCAAATCCCTACTCTCCAGACGGTCGCCTCAAGTGGCACCCATCCCCAGGTGGTTCAACAATGAATGCGCACAAGCAAACAGGAATTTACGCAGGGCACTTTCAGCCACTCAGAGGTGTATAAAAGAAGTTAAACTGGCCAGAAAGTATATTGAGGTAATCAGAGATAGGAAGAAGGATCTCCTGAGTGAACGATGGTATAAAATGTCTGAGGCTGCTAGCCACAAAAAGGGTAACATCTTTTGGGCGGCAGTCAGGGAGGTCCGTTCTATGGGCCAGTCCTCGACGCCGATTAGCTGTAATATCGCCAGCGATGCACGGGTTGAACATTTTTCAGGTATTTATGCCCCTCCACTTCCATGTGAGGCAACCTTTAATCCAGGTAGCCCAGCACACATAGAAATGAGCATTTTAGAACTTGTGGAAGCCATTAACCAGAGCCTAAGTAATAAGGCGCCGGGCCCAGATGGGCTCCCTATTGATTTAATTAAGTGGAACCCGGATTTCTGGGCCCTTTGCTTTTGAATGTTTTTAAAAATTTAACTTTGACAAAAATTTCCGAGACTTGGGCCAGAAGTATAATAGTCCCGGTTTTGTAGAAAGGAGATAGATCTCTTCAGTGCAATTTAGACCTATTTCTCTAATAGAAAATACTCTTACATTTTTAGGAAGAGTCCTGTACCACAAACTGGTGGGATGGACAGAAGCAAATGCCATCTTGGACCCATGCCAGCTCGGATTTAGGGGCAAGGTTGGAATGATTGAACAATGTCTAAACCTAAACTTAATTGTCGTAAAATATACTATTGCAAGGAGGACCACCATCTACATGGCTTTTAGGGACCTGTCCACAGCCTTTGATCTAGTGAACAGTTCAAAGCTGTGGGCATTCCTTTCAGCAGACGGTTGGATGAAACACTGGTAAATGTTTTAGTATATTTACACAGAGACCTCCAGGCTCAAGTAAGGATTGGCCCCCCTGCTTTTTATTATATATATTAATGGGCTGAACACCACTTTGAAAACGGCTACTCAAGATGTCCCATACATTAATAAAGAGCCCATCCCCGTGCTTCTTTACGCAGATGATGAGGTTCTTATAGGCCGCACTTCAAATTCCCTGCGTCTTCTTGTCCAAAATGTTAACAATTATATGGAAGAGTTAGAACTGCGGGTACATTTTAAGAAATCCTTTCCTTCCAGGGAAGCGTGAAATAGGCTTGATCACAATAGACGGTCAAAAATTGACTTCTCTAAGATCTTTTCTTTACTTAGGTCTGGCCTTTGCTGCGAACGGTTCCTGGAGTGAGCATTTAGCTTACCCCAGGAGCAAGTTCTCAAAGGCCACCAATTACATTTTAAGTCTACCCTGCCCTAAGACCACGGGTGCTCTTTTAGCAGTACAGAAAATATACACACTCCAGTGCACCCCGGTGGGTACCTTCGGTGTCGAGATCTGGGGAATGGCCAACTGCTCAGCAATACAGCAGGTTTTGCAGGAAACTACTGAGCTCCCCAATCTCAACCCCCCAATATATATGTCACAAGGAGCTCAACGTCAATTTTATAACTGATTTTATTCGGGCACGACCGGCACTTATGTGGGTATCAGTGTGGAAGAACGAAGCGGCATTCTTGACACAGCAGAATATTAAGGATTGTTTACATTGCGATAAAGGCTTAGAAATCCCATGGATAAGCGGTGTGCTCAGAAGCTTGCTCAGCGTAAATAGAGAAAATGTCTTCCTGGATCCCATATTAGCAGAATCAGTTCCAAAAAAGGAACTGCGGAATGCTTTGTACTCCCTATGTAATAAGGAGCGGGATGTGGTGGAGTCTAGGAAACAAATTGTGCGAAATTATATGGCTATTGAACAGCACTGTTATCCGCTTCATATGTATTTGACCTTACCGATGAGCCGTTGGGAAAGGAGCCTTTTGTTTCGATTAAGAGCTAGCAGAATCCGATTTGCACTTTGTTTTCCACTGGGTTATAGCCCAAATTTTAACCAAAATTTGTGCTCTTCTGACGGGAGGAGTGAGCAAACTATTATGCATTTTATATTCTTCTGTAAATATTATCTTAAATACTCTAAACCGTTTTTTTATCCATATTTTAACAAGAGAAGACAGAGAAGACCAATTACTTTGGAGGTGGCGTATTATTGCATACTAGACTTAGATGTTGTTGAATTGATTTTCCGCACTGGCACTTTTCTTAAAACTGCAATAAGGGCGCGTAGGTCTATGATGGATCCCTGATCATATATGACATAATCTTTGAACTGTTTTAACAATTGTATATATTAACATGATGGTCGTCTTTGCACCAGGCATTTTGGATATATGTATATGGAATTTTAATCTTTGTATCAATTATTGTGATGTATTTATGTTTTTGTGCTTTTATGGGTACTATCGTATCCGAATAAAGTTGAACTGAACTGAACGGAACTTAACTGAAGTGATAACTTTCAATTGGGAGCAGGGAGGACTGTTGAAGTTTGTGTCTAAAGTACTATATCTTTAATGGTAAAGTCGGATTTTAAATCCCATTCTGTAAATTCCACTTTTAGAAAGTTGGCATTTACTTGTTCCAACCATTTGGTTCCTGCAGCCCGTATCTTGGGTCACATGACTAGGTGGAGCTGCAGTTGGTCTTTGCATCTTTCTCCCAGACAGTGAGACAGAGGAGTATTAGTGTTGGTATGATAGGCTGTCTCTGACTTTATTAGGGGGTGGTGCTGTCACCTACCACACTTACACATCACAACGGATTTGTCTGAGCATACTCACAAAGGGTTTGTCACTAGTCAAATGTAACCCCAGACACACTGGGACAGGGCTGGGAGGGAGGAAATTCCAAACGACTCTGGGTGGTGAAAACCTCCAGAACCTACTCCTGCTTCAAAGTGGGTACTAGGTCTAAATATTGAAGAACCAGACCCAACTCTTCAGTACATTTCTGGATCTGTGGAATTCTCAGAAGTACTGCTGCTTCGCCGCTGCTGCCTGTTTGAAAGTACTGGACCTGCCTCTTGATTCTAGGACTAAAAGTGTGACTCCAAGTGCTAGTTCTCTGGCCTCCTATCAGAGCCTGAGGAACGAAAAGGCTCCAGCCTCCTTGATCCCAGCAACTGGACCATGTCTACTGTGAGTTTTGCTACCCCAGTCTATGACCCTAGGAGGTGGACTTGAAGGTGCTCTGCCAGACCACCTTTGGTCCTGTGGGCAAAAATGGTGCAGCAAGACACATTTTCTCACAACTCCTCTTCGGACCAGCCTGATGCAGATAATTTGCATTGCAGCACCCAGTCTTCTCTGAACCACTGCTGTGCCATGCCTCCTTGACGCAGACCTTCGCGTCACATGCCCAACGTAGACGACATCCTCAATGATAACGCAGGACTCCGCATGGCAGCTCTGCAGCTATTTTGGAACAGCAGGTGTGTGACGCATCTTTGATGCAGGACATTAAACTGCAAGCACTCAGTCGAAGGCATCCTTGACGATGACACAGAACTTTGTATCACAGCATCACACCTCCAGGGAACTGCCTCTGCACAACCCATCTTCAAAGTGGGATCTCACAATGCTCTGCAACCTGGATTTAAGTTAAATAATTTAGGGCCAGATGTAGAAGCCAAAATACCGGTCGGGAACGGCCGATTTCGGCCGTTACCGACTGGTATTAAGTTTTTGGCATGTAGGGGCCCTATTTTACCGATTCGGTAAATTTACCAAATCGGTAAATTTACCGAATCGGTAAAATACCGAATCGGTAGTTTTACCGATTCGGTAATTTTGAGATGTAGGTGGGATTCTTCTGAGTCCCACAGGCCTTACCGAATCGGTATTTTACCACCCAATCCAATTGGGTGGTAAAAAACTGATTCCAGGTGTGCATGCACATGTGTGCATGTACACCTATGGCATGTGACAGACAGACATGCCCTTAGGGCATGTCTGTGTGCCACATGTCACACATGCCTGAATTCGGGGTGCTAGAGGGTGTCAAAGTGACACCCCCTGCACCCTTGCAACATTTGGTATTTACCGAATCGGTAAATACCGATTCGGTAATGCCCATTGATTCCTATGGGCTTCAATGCCCATAGGAATCAATGGGCATTACCGAATCGGTATTTACCGATTCCGTAAATACTGATTCTTACAGAATCGGTAATTCAATTACCGATTCTACCTAAATCTCCCCCCTTCTATTTTACTGATTCATAAATACCGAATCGGTAAAATTCGGTATTTATGAATCGGTAAAATATACTAACCTACATCTGGCCCTTAATGTACTTTGATCAGCAGGCTTAGCTTGGACCCTGTAACCTGCCAACGCTCCATCTTGGTCAGCCTGAATGTATACCTTGGTCCAGGTCTGGCGTCTCCAGATAAATACAGTGAGTGGTTTGTGCTTTTTGGCACTATTTTCACTTAAATCTTCAAAGCTGCATATCTCTAGTTCTACTGATTGGCTTTTTGTCATTTGTCATTTTGGTGTTACATAATTTATTACATTTTGCTCGATGTTTCTAAGTTGGTGTGGGATTTTCTTGTGTTGTGTTTTCACTTTATTAGTGTTTGAAGTGCTGCATAAATACTTCACATATGGCCTGCAATTAAGCCTGACTGCTTTGTGCCAAAGGGTTAAGCACAGGTTCAGTTGGGGTTATCTTGTGACCTCATCCTGACAGAGATTATGGCTGCTGCTTGATTAGGGTTTCATAACTGTTAGACCAAGAATCCTTGGTGTGGTTTTCCCACTTACATTTTGCCTTCAGACCTTCTGTTTGCTGACTTATATTTTGCAGCAAAGTTTACATCTGCTAACCAGTGAAGTGCCTTAAAACATGGTGGAATTAACTGGTACCCAACTGGCATATTTAATTTACTTGCACGTCCATTGTAAAGTGGCTCTACCTGTGGCCAGGACCTGTGAATTAAATGCTAATAGTGTGCTTGCAACACTGATTGTGCCACTCACTTAAGTAGCACTATAAACATGTCTCAGGTCTGTCATGGCAGCCTGTGTGTGTAGTTTTTAACTTTCAGTTCAACCCGGCAAAATAAATGTATTACCAGGTCTGAACCTTCCTTTTATTACATACAGGTCACCTGCTAGATTAGGCCCTGAACAGCCCAAAAGGGCAGGATGCAATGTATTTGAAAAGTAGGGCACGTGCCTTTAAGTTTTACATGTCCTGGTAGTGTAAAATTCTTAAATTAGTTTATCACTAACGCAAAGCCTATCTCGCTCATATGATAACATTGGAGATACCTTTAGACATCCAGTAAACTGTAAAGTGCAAATGGGAACATGAAACCAGTTCAAGTTTGGTGTCTGGAATTGCAATGAGAAATGATACTGTATGGTGAAGTCAGATTTTACATTTCAATTTAGAAAATAAAATTTTTAGGAAGTTGGCATTTTTGTGGCGTATTCACTTGGAGCATACAGCCTGTCTATGGGCCACATGAGCGGGTGTTGTTGGCAATTGGGCTTTGCATGCTCCTCTTATGTGGGTTTTTGGGTTTATAGTTGTAAAGAGTGGAAAGTTAATTAATTTTAATGAACTAATATTCAGAGCCTGATTATGATGTCGGTCAGAGCGACACGTTAGCGGAATGGAACCACCAAATTATAAGTCAGCGGTTCCATTTACAGTATTAGGATCCAACTTTTTTTGGGGTGTTGGAAACATCAATTTCTCTATTGCAGCTTGTACAGTGGCTTCTAACGGGCTGCAGCACAAGCTTTAAAACAAAAATGGATGTTTTGAAACATCCCTGCATCATGCGGTGCCTGCCACATGGAGGAGGGATATTTAGGGGGGCACCATAAATGCCCCCTACAATCCTACAGCAGAGGGTCAGGGGAAGTGGCCCCCTAGTCACTTTCTGCCTGCCTTTCCCTGGTGGAGCTGGGGCTGGCTCCGCCGTCTATTGAGATACAGTCCCAATCGCCATCCCAACGGGCTACATGAGCCCGTCCGAAGCAGAGATTTCCCTTGTAGTTTTACCTCTGACCGCCGGTATCATAATACTGACGGAAACCTATGATGCCGGGCGTAAAGCTTCTACTAGCTTTCAGATGACTTTCCTCCCAACATCATAATAAGGGCCTCAGTTTTTAATTAATAATATTTGTGTTATTGATAATGTATTATCTGAATTGTGCAATTAATTTTTTTTAAAGGATTTAGATGTGGGTTGTGGGTTGTGTATGGATATGGTTTGGAGAGTGAATTAATTGTAACAATAAATAATCTTTGAATTAATATTAATTATTACATAGATCATTAATTATGTCAATTGTGTAAATAATTTTATGTTAGATTTTATGAGTGTGTTGTTTTAAAATTATGTTTTAGGTGCAGGTTGTGAGTTTTGTGGGGTTATAGGGTGGGAAGTAACTAAATTAAATGTGTGTAATAAATATGTTTTGTTGATTAATAATTTCTAAATAGAAACATTTATTTTTTCTGATAGTTATTTTTGTATTGTATTTATAATATTATTTGTAGTTATTTGTGATATGTATTTAACATTGTATCACATTTCTATATATTTTTTTTAAATATATATGTTTTAGTTTTTTGTACATATTTATATTTTTTCTTCATTCACTTTGTTTTTGAGATTTTTTTGTTTAAGATATTTTGTTTCTTTTTAATGTTGCACTGACTGGAGTGGAAACAGTAATCTTAAACCCCCCACACAATCCAACACTTTCCCTACTATTGTACTGACTGGAGCGGGAATAGTACATTTTACCTCTCTTCATTCCAGCACCTTCCCTACTGTTGCATTTATTGGAGTGGGAATAGTACATTTTACCATTCCGCTATCCAACACTTGCCCCACTGTTGTAAGGACTGGAGTTGGAATGGTAAATTTTAGCCCTCTGCAATCCACCACTTCCCCTATTGTTGCACTTATTGGAGGGGAATAGTAAATGTTACTTCCCCGCAATCCAACACTTTCCCTACTGGTGTACTGACTCAAGTGGGAATCGTACATTTTACCCCTCAGCTATCCAAAACTTTCCCCACTGTTGTACTGACTGGGATGGGAATATTACATTTTACCTCTCCAGAATCCAACACTCTCCTTACTATTGTACTGATTGGAGTGGGAATAGTAGGTTAGCCCACCACAATCCAACACTTTCCCTACAGTTGCACTGCCTGGAGTGGGAATAGTACATTTTACTCCCCTGCAATCTAATACTTTCCCTACTGTTGTACTAATTGGAGTGGGATTAATACATTTTACCCCTGTGCACTCCAATAATTTCCCTACTGTTGTACTGGCTGGAGGAAAATGTGTACATTTTACCCAGTTTAATAATTTTTGCATTGCATGAAGTGGGAGTACACATTTTTTATATATGTAGAGTAATAGCTTGCGTATTTTTGTAAAAGATTGTTGTGGGACACCCTCTTTGATAACCCCTTCTCACCCCCTGGTAGATTGGCATGAGCAGCACGGCTTATCTTCAAGGCAATGTGTAAAGTATTTGCAACCACACTCCCAGTGACACAGTGATAACACCACAAATGGACACCACAATGATGTATGAAAATAGAGGTATCTTTATCACGAAGAAAAATACGGTAAGACCAAATTATATAAATCCAACATATGCATATTCGTAATCTTTCACTTGGACGCTTATTAGGCCAACAAACACAGGTTCTTGCGGTATTAATGAGCAGGGCAGGATGTTCAAATGCAGTCCTAATGCAATGCTATGCAGTTCGTATTCTCAGACCAATGCAGTTTGTAATAATGTAAGAATAATGCTACACTCAATGGAAGTAATCAGGAAGTTCGTAAAGGAAGAATGATGCAATCCTCAATGTACGTAATCAGGCAGTTCGTAATGCAAGTGTAACACACTCCTTAATGTAAGTAATGATCAGTTTGTAATGCGAGAATAATTCAATCCTCTATGCACAAAATCAGGCAGTTCGTAATGCGAGAATAACTCAATCCTCAATGCACATAATCAGGCAGTTCGTAATGCGAGAATAACTCAATCCTCAATACAAGTAATAAGGCAGTCCATAATGCAGGTATAACGCACTCCTCAATGCAAGTAATAAGGCAGTTCATAATGCGAGAATAATTCAATCTTCAATGCACATAATCAGGCAGTTCGTAATGCGAGAATAACTCAATCCTCAATGCACATAATCAGGCAATCGGGGATACTGTTCTGCCTAACCTGGACGGCGTAGCTGATTGCTGAAGGCTCCTTTCTTCCACCCACGCCTCGCGGAACCCGCTCCGCGGGTCCCGCTTCGGATTCTTATTCCTGGATGCTGCAGTGGGGTTTGTGTGAGGCTGCAGGGCTGCGAGCGCAAAACTGGGACTCACATTCCCAGGAGTCCCGGTGTCAGTGGCCGAGTCACCTGGCCCCGCTCTCCCTGACCGCCCCGCCCCACCTCCATCAGCAGAAAAGGGGCAAGGACTCACCGCACTGTGGGATACTGTTCTGCCTAACCTGGATGGCGTAGCTGATTGCTGAAGGCTCCTTTCTTCCACCCACGCCTCGCGGAACCCGCTCCGCGGGTCCCGCTTCGGATTCCTCTTCCTGGACGCTGCAGTGGGGTTTGTGTGAGGCTGCAAGGCTGCGAGCGCAAAACCGGGACTCACATTCCCAGGAGTCCCGGTGTCAGTGGCCGAGTCACCTGGCCCCGCTCTCCCTGACCGCCCCGCCCCACCTCCATCAGCAGAAAAGGCGCAAGGACTCACCGCACTGTGGGATACTATTCTGCCTAACCTGGACGGCGTAGCTGATTGCTGAAGGCTCCTTTCTTCCACCCACGCCTCGCGGAACCCGCTCCGCGGGTCCCGCTTCGGATTCTTCTTCCTGGACGCTGCAGTGGGGTTTGTGTGAGGCTGCAGGGCTGCGAGCCCAAAACCGGGACTCACATTCCCAGGAGTCCCGGTGTCAGTGGCCGAGTCACCTGGCCCCGCTCTCCCTGACCGCCCCGCCCCACCTCCATCAGCAGAAAAGGGGCAAGGACTCACCGCACTGTGGGATACTGTTCTGCCTAACCTGGACGGCGTAGCTGATTGCTGAAGGCTCCTTTCTTCCACCCACGCCTCGCGGAACCCGCTCCGCGGGCCCCGCTTCGGATTCTTCTTCCTGGACGCTGCAGTGGGGTTTGTGTGAGGCTGCAGGGCTGCGAGCGCAAAACCGGGACTCACATTCCCAGGAGTCCCGGTGTCAGTGGCCGAGTCACCTGGCCCCGCTCTCCCTGACCGCCCCGCCCCACCTCCATCAGCAGAAAAGGGGCAAGGACTCACCGCACTGTGGGATACTGTTCTGCCTAACCTGGACGGCGTAGCTGATTGCTGAAGGCTCCTTTCTTCCACCCACGCCTCGCGGAACCCGCTCCGCGGGTCCCGCTTCGGATTCTTCTTCCTGGACGCTGCAGTGGGGTTTGTGTGAGGCTGCAGGGCTGCGAGCGCAAAACCGGGACTCACATTCCCAGGAGTCCCGGTGTCAGTGGCCGAGTCACCTGGCCCCGCTCTCCCTGACCGCCCCGCCCCACCTCCATCAGCAGAAAAGGGGCAAGGACTCACCGCACTGTGGGATACTGTTCTGCCTAACCTGGACGACGTAGCTGATTGCTGAAGGTTGATAGTTGCGAGCGGTGTAGATCCAGCTGACCTGACCGCTCTAGGTGATTTTTACCCACAAGGTAGGGAAGATCAGTTGGCACCTTCCCACATTCTATCCATGTTACCCACCCAGGCCACCTTAACAGTGGGAAAACTGCCTGAGGAAACCATGGCTCTCAAAATTCCTCAAAATGAGCCCTTAGAAAGGCTACCTTTAGTGGCTGTGCCCATTCCATCCGTACCTATTCACTCTCCTAGTCAGTCTACCATAGATGTACCCCTGCTAAAGATTGTAAGCTGGAATGTGGCAGGGCTTGCTCGCAACCTTGATAACCCAGAATGGAATGTGTTCTTAGAGCCCTATAACATCTGTATTCTGCAAGAAACCTGGTCTCAGGAACCAAAACATAGAGTAGGCTTTACAACCTACTTTGTTCCAGCTCTCCAACAAAGTGGATCTAAGGGTCGCCCATCCCGATCCTGACCCTCGACCCGATTCCAAAATGGACACAAAGTGCGATAGACATCAATGCACTTTGCATGGAACACAACTTGAGATCAACAAATGGTCGATCAAAATCGGATCTTATGGGTGCTCATACTTACAACAGGACGGGCCACACCTCCAGAATTGACTTTATCATGTTGAACTATAATCTCTGGCCTTTCCACCTAGACATGGAGGTTATAGCGTCTTGTGATAGTGATCATAACCCCCTTTGCCTAACCCTCACTTCCCCTTGGCAGATGAAGAAGCAAGATAAGCCTGTCCATATCTGGAAATCATCCCATGAAATTGCTCCGTCTAACTGTGGCAGGCGTCTGAAGTGTGCAAAAGTCAAAGCAGACGAGGCAAGGCTGGCGCAAGCCGGGACCATCTTGTCTGTGGTGGAGCCTCGGCTTGACGCTTTAAGTCCATCTAGCATAAAAGTTTTACCGTTATTTACAGAGACCATAGCAGCACTGAGTGAACTGTTTATCATTCCCCAATCCAAGGCCAGGGTTGTACCCAAAAGTGCCTCCAAGGCTAGAGATAAATCGTATTCCTCTAAATGCCGAGCTGCTAAGGGGGAGCTCATTTCTGCAGTAAAGAACAGGGATCCAGCCACTATTAGATCCGCAAGGAAATTCTACAAAAAAACGGTGGCTGAGGCGAAGGAGGCTTATGAATATCATTTCTGGTGTGAGCTAACTGAGGCAAGTAGCAGGAAGGACCCAAAGGGGTTTTGGGATCTTCTAAGAGCAAGGAATAAGCCCATTGACCAGCAAATAACTTATAACATCCCTGGTGACGCTTGGTTTGTTCACTTCTCCAAGCTATATTCTGCTACACTGGGGTCATCTCCTTTATGTCCAGGATTTTTGTCCAGTCCAATAGCTAATCCCCTTGCCATCGACGGCCCCTTCACTAGCCAGGAAGTTGAAAGGGCAATTGGGGGTATCGTCTCCAATAAGGCTCCAGGTCCTGATGGGATCCCAGGTGATCTACTGAAATCCTACCCAGCAGTGTGGAGCAGATTAATTGCTTCACTTCTAAACGAGGTTCTACTAGGAGGATCTTTTCCTGACTCTTGGAGGGGCGCTGAAGTTGTGCCAATTTTTAAGAAAGGCAGCAGGGACGACCCAGCCAACTATCGCCCTATCAGTTTGTTGGATTCAACCCAGAAGGTTGCGGGCAAAGTGGTACTGGGTAGGATTTTGCAGTGGGCTGATGAGGAAAAGATCCTGTCCGACTTTCAGGCAGGTTTTAGAACAGGGACAGGCACCATCGAGCAGACATTCCGCCTTCTAATGCTATATTGGAAAGTGGTGGTGCTGGGAGGGGGCACTTTGTATCTAGTCTTTATAGACTTGCGAACTGCCTTCGACCTGGTCCCATGGGCACTACTATGGAATGTCCTTGATGGATTAGGTCTACCCCCCTACTTGCTGTTCTTGCTTAGAAAATTCCATGAAGACAATTTCGCCCAGATCAGATGGGGTGTTCAGAGAGAAAAAACATCTTTTTTTTTTTTTTTTGTCCTCATTAGCCTAAAAGTCGATCCAACTATGCTCTTATCCTCTCCACCACGAGGATCGACCCCCCTTTGGCGACCCGGAGCCCCAAACTGGGTTCCAGGTACCCCGAGGGTCTTCCTCCACGTCGCCAACAGAGCTTGGACGGACTTACTCCCTTCGGACCAGTTCGGCCAGTTGTCCTGTAGTTGTTCGATACCACCCTTTAGGACAGAGAGATTTTTAGGCCTAATCATCGGACCCGGTAAAAAAAAAAAAAAAAACCCCGGGTTATTAACTATCTCTCCTCCAATTGATCAAAAGGTCCTAAAATTTAAGTGACCGAGAGCTGCAAGTTCTCAATAAATCCAGCTTTGATGTTGCATACAGTGAAGCCAGCCACTCTGCATGGGTTGGGGGATGTATATTAACACAATTCTTACAGATTTCTCTTCTTGCCAATAAAATGGCATAAAACTAAAAATCTCTCTCTGGTCCCCTAATATTGTGGTTTAATCCGAAGATAATTAAAGACCATGAGCACGAGATAGTGATACCTAGGATAGATTCGAGTGTTGTTTTGATTTCATCCCAAAAAGTGGCAATGTTCGGACACTCCCAAAACATATGAAGATCCGAGGCTGCCGGTAAAGAACATTTGCTGCAGCATTTTCCTGTTTGAAATTTCGACAGCCTTTTAGGAGAATAGTACGCTCTGTGGAGTGTAAAGAAATGGTTGCGCCTCAACCATGCTGGCTTGATGATTTTGTAAAGAAGGGTGAAAGATTCCTCCCAAATGACCTCTCTGTCTGGTTCTCCCTCTGCGCCCCATACTTTTTCCGGGAGGTTAGAATCTCGCTCTCCATCCTCTATAATGTGCCAATAGAAGGGTGCAACTTCCTTTTTTCCCGCAGGTCTCTCAACTAAGATATTTTCTAAAGGACTCTCCTCTCCCAACATTCCTTTATTCCTAATTTGAGTCCGAATCCAGCTTCCGATTTGTAGATATACTATCCAGGAGAGTGGTGATGTTACTTTTAGCTTGAAGATATCCCAGTCTATGATTGATCTTTCCGTCAACATGTCTTCCCACTTTGTAATTCCTGCATCTTGCAGAGCTTTTTTAACTGTATTGACCTCTTGTGATGCCAGTCCGGGTAGATCCCAAATTGGTGCATGCTCAGATAAGTATCCTATCCCGGCCTTAGATTTTATTTGAGACCACTCTTTCAAGCTACTCAGTAATGTCTTTAACCTAATTTTTTTGAAAAACTTCTGATGGCCGAACTTGAAGAGAAAGCCATTCTCTGGAAGACCCGAACCCAGTAGCATTGCCTTGTACATCAGCCCATTTGCGTTTTCCCAGGGACGCTTAAGTAGCATCCTAGAATGGGTCAGATGAAATGCCCAAGCGTAATATTCGAGGTCTGGCAATGCAAGCCCTCCTTTTTCTCTTCTCCTTCTCAATTTTTTCCAAGCTACTCTGCTGTATTTATAGCCCCAAATGAAAGAATTAATATTCTGCTGACATTTTCCAAGCTGTTTGGTGTCGAAAGCTAACGGAATAGAATTAAAGATAAAAGTAAATTTCGGGAGAATACTCATTTTAACCAGGCTAGTTCTCCCATAGATGTTAAGTGGGAGGAAGGACCAAGCTTTCATCAAAGTTTGGGATTCTCGAGAAATACGAGCTAAGTTGTTTTGCGCCAAATGCTCTAGATCTTTAGTTATTGTAATTCCCAGATACCTCATGGATGATTTTATAATTTCGGTTTTTCCTGCGTTAATTTCATAACCCGAGAATTTCCCAAAGGTCTCCGCCTTCTTTATAATTACGGGGAATGCCAGTGTAGGATTAGTTGTATAGATAAGTATGTCATCAGCATAGAGGCTAATCTTCTTTTCCCAACCAGAGAAAATAAAATGTGGAATATTAGTGTCCTCTCTAATGGATTGTGCGAACGGTTCAACATATAGATTAAAGAGGAGAGGGGATAGTGGGCAGCCTTGCCTTGTTCCTCGGCTGATTTTAAAAGGGGTGGTTCGTGTGCCATTTATTAATAGGGATGCTCTAGGGTTGTTATATAATAGGCCCAGATTACGAGTTGGGAAATAGATGCGAGCAGTAGATGGCTGATAGTCAAGGTTCAACTACATTCAAAGGATATTAATATTATAATCTATTATGGTCCGAATCAGGACGATCCTTCTTACTTAAACACTCTGCAGAACCATCTGATTACCTGCTCAGATCCGATAGTATGGGTGGGAGATTTCAACCTCGTCCTAGACCCAAAGTTAGATAAATCCCCCACCTCCAGAGCTGTTGTTCATAGTAATATGAGGGACACACTATTAAGATGTATGTCGAATCTTGGCCTAATAGATTTATGGAGACAAAGGTCTGGCAATGCCATGGGTGTTTCTTACCATAATCATAAATACAGACACAAATCACAAATTGATTACGCTTTATTTAGTTGCTCCATTAAGGACTGGGTCAAAAATATAACTTACCTCCCTTTACACTTGTCAGACCATTCTGCTATCCTTTTCTCTGTAAAAGTGGACCAGAACTCTACTCACCATTCTTGGTCATTTGACCGAACAATTTTACTGGAGGAAGTGGAGAAAGACTATTTGACACAGGAAACAGTCTCCTTTTTTAAGGAAAATTTAGGCTCTACTTCTCTGGTCATAGTATGGGAGGCTTGGAAGGCCTTCATTAGGGGCTGCATTACAGGAAGGGCCTCATTCAGGAAAAAGAAATATGAAGAGGGAATTCGACATATTGAGCAAGAGTTGAGTCACTTAGAATCATTAGATCAGTTCCCTTCAGACAATCAAAAGGAAAAAAACAGAATTAAAAACCAAGCTAGACATATTATTACAGGAGAGGTTAAATAAAAGATGGCAGGCAAGCAAACTTGCTCACTTTGAATATGGTGAATCTGCAGGGAAGTTGTTGGCCTGGAAAATTAAATCTGAGCAATCCAGAAATTTCATTAAAGAGGTGAGGGTTGCTGGTGAAGTTAATAGCAGGTCAACAGACTCGGCTATAGGGGAAGCCTTCAGTGAGTTTTTCCAGAATATATATACGGAGGAACTGAACGTTAATGTAGATGATAGGAATGAATGGCTGAATAATATAACTCTCCCGGAATTGGAGGGCACCCAAACGGAATATATAGAAAAGGATATAACGGAATTAGAAGTTACTAATACCATTAAGCAATTATCACAGGGCAAAGCCGCGGGACCAGGTGGTCTCCCTGGAGAATTATATAGGTTGCTCAATTCTACGCTCACCCCAGTCCTTACGAATCTCTTTAACGATATAATGACAAGAGGGCTAGCACCCCCAAGCTCCTGGGGGGAGGCAAATATAGCCTTAATATTAAAAGTAGGCAAAGACCCAGCCGAATGCGGATCTTATCGCCCAATCTCGCTTCTTAATAATGATTACAAGATTTTTACCTCAATTTTGGCGGCGAGATTGGGAAGCGAGATTGGGTCGATTATCCACTCGGATCAAAAGGGGTTTATTAGAGGCCGGCAATTGGCTGATCTAACCTACGATTTGGTGGGTGCCACTGATATTGCCTCAACTTTCGGACTACCCCTTGCCATCATGACCCTCGACGCCACTAAAGCGTTCGATAGGGTAAATTGGGAATACCTAAATTTAATAATGAATAAATTCCGTTTGGGACCCAAATTCTGTAGGACTATAGGCCTATTATATAACAACCCTAGAGAAAAAACATCTTGTATCCCTGTAGATAGGGGCGTCCGCCAGGGGTGTGTGCTTGCCCCCACTCTGTTCTCTCTATATGTTAACGGAGTGGTGGAGCATCTCCTGCAACATCCTGCGGATGCACCTACCCTGGCGGGAAGAAAAGTCCCAACGCTCCTGTTTGCGGACGACACCCTCCTGATCTCGAAATCCCCAGCGGGCATTCAGAAATTGCTTTCTAGCTTCAAATCCTTCTGTGACACCAAGGGTTTGGCTATAAATATAGGCAAGACCAAATTCCTTGTCCTTAACCCCCCCAAGAAACCCGTTGCCCCTCCTGTCTTAGACTCTATCCCCCTTGAAAGAGTCAAAGAATTTGACTACCTGGGAATACGTCTTTGCGATACCATGAGTTGGAAGGCACACCACCAAAAGGTGTTTCTGACTCATAAAAGGGTCACAGGAGCCTTGCTCAAGGAACAACGAGCCTCATCCTTAAAACCAATTGGTGCACTGCTAGATATCTATAGAGCAAGGGTTGTAAGCGCAGCTCTGTATGGCGCAGAACTGTGGGGCACGCAGAGAGTTGATACCCTGGCCCATCTTGAAAACAACTTTCATAAAGATCTGATGAGGCTACCCCACAGTACTCCTACAATCCCCCTCCTGTTAGATACAGGCACCCGCCCAATTTGTGAACAAGCAAAATTGCGCCCCCTGCTACTCTGGTCCCGGATATGGAATGTCCCAGAACTGTGTAGTTACGCCGACGCCCTAAAAGATCTGTTGTCCCTTCCAGGTTGCAACAAGGTATCCTGGCTTAGGGAGGTCAAACGACTGCTCTATGAGTTGGGGTTAGGAGACGCTTGGGTTAACAAAACAGCACCGCCCAAACAGTTCCTAAAGAAGGCCTATTGGTTATGGGTAAACAATAGGAGAATGTGTAACTCCAACCATTGCAAATCTGTCGTCCAGTTTTTGCTAGTTAAAGAGCTCCCCCACAGGGAACCTTATCTGGACTTAATTCATAACTCTGGAGACAGATCACTGTATTTTAAATTTAGGGTGGGTGCACTCCCCTTAGGACTGCTAACTTCCTCCTGGAACCCTCCACTACAAACGGTTCCGTATTGTCCGTTCTGCGTTTCAAGGGTTGAGTCTGTCGCCCACCTATTGTTTGAGTGCAATGCCTATGCAGCTCCTAGATCGAAATGGCTAAAGCCCTTGTGTAGGAGCCTGGGAACAAGATCACACCTAGAAGCCCTACGTATATTGCGCTCAGATGCCCGCCCATTTTTTGCATTCTGTATGGCAAAATTTTTAGGCTGGGCATGGCGCATAAGAACCTCAAGGAAGCTGTTGATCCAGTAATGTGCTCCCTGTTGAACTGTATCTTATACTGGCGTATATATGTTGAAGGATATCTTATACTTGCACACTTATGTCTTACTGCTTTTATTATGATTCCCTACGGTATTTTGTATTATGTATCCTTGTAATGTTTTTACTTGATGTTTTGTATTGCTTTTATGATATGTACCGTATCGAAATAAAGCTATTACTTACTTACTATAATCAGGCAGTTTGTAATGCAAGTATAACGCACTCCTCAATGCAAGTAATAATGCAGTTCGTAATGCAGGTTTTCTGCCAGGAATGCGATGTGCCCGCTCTATGGTGCAAAAAGAGAGAAAAGGAGGAGGACGTAAGAATATCCTTGAGCTACCGTTCCAAGAAGACCACTGCATCCTGAATCTCTGCCCCCTCCAGTAGTCCAATCAGGCACACATTATTTCATCTAGGGTGACCCTACTCCACTCTATCTTGAAGGTATCTGATTCGG
This sequence comes from Lissotriton vulgaris, assembly GCF_964263255.1. Taxonomy (NCBI): domain Eukaryota; kingdom Metazoa; phylum Chordata; class Amphibia; order Caudata; family Salamandridae; genus Lissotriton; species Lissotriton vulgaris. The sequence continues at coordinate 267,926,624 of NC_141695.1, forward strand.
GTGTCAGACACATTCTGCTGCTTCTCCAGGAAATCAGTTGCCAGTTTTAATTCTGTAACATCCTGCTCCACTGCAGTAACTTGGTCTCCTTACTTCCAATGATCCGCATGCAGAAGCGTAAGATCCAACACAACCTTGTCCACTTTGGATTCAATAGACTCCCTGGTTCGTTCTATGGCATGCAAGATGACATCCAAACGGTCATGCGTGGGGTCCTGTTGTGTAAATGGTTGCATCAAATCCATATCTGTTGAGCCAGCAACTTCAAGGAGGTCCATGACCCAGTACCTTTAGTATGGGCCATTGTTCCAGCCAATTTCTTTAGTGCACAACAGAAGGTGCGACACTCCCAGCAGAACAAGCAGTATAGTTGGAAAGATTCCCCTATTCACTGTGCAGTACTTAATGAAAGAACCAGCAGGAGAAGCCCCTACAGTCCCTCCACTCACATGGCCAGCTGTTGTGGTTTGGTTGTACCCCTCAAATGCAATACCCTCCATATTCCATCTTCAGCACCCGCATCCCCAACCTCCTGCAACAACGCAACTCTTTCCAAATGGTCCCTCTGGCGATCTCTGTCCCAAGCAACAGTGTCATCAATACTATCAGGCCTCAGCCCGACTGCTCCGAGGTCACAATCAGGTCCTGAAGTGGCTGTGCCGCCCACTTCTTCCCATACCAAGCAGAGCTGCAAACAATGTCTACCACAGCACGCATGAAGGCCGTTGCAAGCATTACTCCTCCAAGTATTTTAAGCAGGCCACACACTGCTCCCACAGCCATGGTCAGACCGCATTGTCACCCTTCTCTTGACCTCACCAATCAGTGCTGCTGGCAGCGACACTTTCCTTCCTTCACGCAGAGGTGCGATATGGGGCCCATCGGCAACCACTGTTTGCACTTCCCAATGCATGTCGCATCAACAGCAAGAGCAGGCCCAGATCGGGCCACTCGCAGAGGTAAGGTCAGTAGCAGTGTCTCCCATCACTTCTCTCACTTGGGCTTCACCACCACTAGTCTTTACTGCTGGGCAGGTGCCCCCATCCACATTGCCTGGTCCTTGTGACAGACCAGGCCCCAACGCCGGGCACTCCCAAGGCCTCAGGATGCAGTGCTACTCACCCTGTCTCACATTGAGTGGTCTCCTCGTAGCATCATCCACAGGTTTTCATCTCCACTCTGAGTGGTGCGATGTGCACTTCCTCTGTTGCCGGTGACTGCTCAAGCAGCGGCCACAACTGCCTCACAGGTGGGTCAGCAGGCTCCACCCAGGACACACATCTCCAGCTGTGGTCTGATATCTGGTTATAAATGAGAATTGCCATAAAAAAATTACAACTTCCAAAACTAAAAGGCGGTATAGGTTTACCCAACTTCAGAAATTAACAAGCCGCCTTTCTCTGCTAGCAGGGTGCTTCCTGGTTTGCTGAAGACCCTAAATATACGCCTCTATGGATTGATATTGAGAAAACCATTATAGGCAAGGCCCCGCTTTCTGCAGTACTTACAATGGTCCTCTCACACCTTACGCACTCTAAATACATCATGCTCAATACCAAGAGAGCACTTTTGCGATTAGATCAGCTCCACAAGACTGGTCTGCAATTCCACAAATCAACCTCTGCATCCTTATGGCGCAACCCATTGATTAAGATTAACGGCTCGCCCCCCCATATGGGACCACTGGTCTGATAATGGTATTAACGTAGTCTCAGATCTCTATGAGAATAATATGCCATTGCCCTTCTCGACACTACAAGCTAGACACTCCCTATTACAGATTGACTTCTACGCTTTCCTGAAGATAAAATCGGCTCTGTCCACACGAACTTTCAAGCCAGCGACACCGTGGCTAACGTCTATGCTTCCGCACTTCCAATCCTCCGGACATTTCGTCTCAAAAATATATAAACTACTTGCACCTTCACCTAACAAATCAATGAGGCGTAATGAGTTCAAATGGGAAGCAGAAGCAAACAACACTGGTATAGACATAGACTGGACCAGGATACATGCATCGGCACTCACACACAAGGTTTCACCGATACTGTGGCAAACTAAGTACATGATACTCAACAGGACATTCTGGACCCCACAGAGACTACATAAGGCTGGCATAGGAGATACACCGACATGCTGGAACTGCTCTTTGGATGTTGGTGATCTCCCACACATGTTATTTAATTGCCCCATGTTTCACACATATTGGACCAACATCTTTGATTATATTGGACACATACTTGACATACATCCCACAAGAGAATTCACTTATATTATCCTGGGAGCCATAAACCCGAGATTAAAGGGAGACCATGACCGCCAGCTTCTAGACTTTTTACTAACACTGGCATGCAAGGTGATCCTATGCAACTAGAAATCAGCGACAGAGGTCTCTTTCAATGCCTGGAGGGAATGGCTGTCCTGCATCAGGGGCACTGACAAGCCTGCTCTACACACATCACCTTGGCAGGTCAGCAACAACAAGTTGTGGTCCTCCTTAGACCAGGCTTCCTCCTCCTTCACCTTCGACCCACCATAAGGTACTGTCCGACACACTTAATGTTTAGTTACTCCATGGGGTAACTTCTGCACAGAATGAGCATAATAACCAGAGACGTAATGTGCAGGGATGACGAGGTACTGCATGACATTTCATGCCTGGCTATAGATGGAAGGCTTCTACGGAATTGTATGCAATAGTAATAATGCGATGCTGATTGTTTATTGTTTTCTAAATTGTTATCACTTCTTCTTTTTTAGAACGGTACAGTGTTTATTGTCTTATTTGGTACGATGTTATACTTTATTCTTTATTCTTTATTCATATATCATTTTATATGTTTTGACCCATGACCGATTTCGGCACCACTCCAATATGTTTGTATGAACAACGATGCTTTATTGCTGCTCTAAATTTTGTTATTGCTTAATAAAAAAGATTTGAACACAAAAAAATAAATGTTTAGGCAATGGCCACCCTACAGGTATCTTCGCACAAATCGGTTTCTGGGGGCTTGCACATTGATCCACCGTGGCTCCACACTGTGGATCTTATGTCTGTGCCAAATAAATGTATCCCAGGGTGGTGTGGATTGCAAAAAAACGATGGATTTGGGCCCAGATCTTTGGACTGGGGTGAATGTGTGACATTGATCCACATTCTGTCCATCACCTGTTCTGTTTGCAATTACCGCCATAAGTGCGCTGGGGATGCTCAGACGTGGGTCCCAGGCACTCCACACCACTGGAGTCAAGCTAGCCGGGCTGATGAGAGGTGTTACCTCGAAACCGGTCCGGTCCTCGGATGCTTGATTCCGTTCTGGGAAGGACATGGCTTTTGTAGTTCGGACTGGACTGTTCCCATGGGGCACAGGGTCAGAGCTGATTTACATATCGCCATTGTCTAACCCAGGGTGGTGTGGAGTGCAAAAAACGATGTATTTGGGCCCAGTTCTTTGGACTGGGGTGAATGTGTGACATTGATCCACATTCTGTCCATCACCTGTTTTGTATGCAAAGAAATTTATCGGATGAAGGGGATGAGTGGCAGAGCGAGCTTAGAACACTTCCACCATGTTGCCCCTGCAAGCCACAAACCTGGTCCATCATACATCCTTACTGAAGAGATGAGTCTGAGAGTCCAATATTCAAACTTCATGCCAGCATTGAATTAGGAGAAGGTCCTAGAGATTTTAGCTCCTAGACCTCAGGGTCGTTTGGAATTCCTCCCCCCCACCCCCCTGCTCTGGCCCCAGCTTGTCTGGTGGCACAACAGACTGGTGCATACAACCTTTGTGAAGGTGCAGCAGCAGAGCCTTTGTGATGTGTAAGTGTGATAGATGACAGCCCCTCCCACAATCGACTCGGAGATGTCCCATCCTGCCAACACCTATTCCTCCTTTATCTCAGTGTCTGGGAGAAATAGACAAATACCAACTGCCAGCTACACTTAGTCATGGGACCCAGGATACAGCTGCAGGCAACAAATGTCTGGGACAAGAAAATGCCAACTTTCTAAAGGTTTTGGAGGTTTCGGAATTGTAACTGAAAATCCAACTTTTAAATTGCAACTTATTAGACACCAAACTGATCATTTCTACTTGCTCCAAATTGAAAGATATGAACTTATTCCATGTAAAGAGTAACCCATTGTTATCCTAAGGGAGAATTTGGCCTTCAGTATTGAAAAACAAATTAAGATTTTTTTCACTACCAAGACATGTCAAAGTTAAAATACTTGCCCAACCGTTTAAATGCACTGCACCCTGCATTATAGGTTGTTTAGGACCTACCCTAGGGATATTAAAAGGATGGTCTAACCAAGTAAAGGTTTACATTACCAGATCGAAATGGCAGTTAAACTGCACACACAGACTGCAATGATAGTCTAGAGACATATTTGAATGGGTGGTACAATTAATGCTGAAGCCCCACTAGTAACATTTAATTTACAGACCCTGAGTAAACGAAGTGCAAATTTACTAGTGACAAATAAGTAAAATAAATCTGCCAATTGGGTGTGAGCCAATGTTACAATGTTTTATGGAGTGAGCACACACACGTTGGCACTTTTTTGCAGTGGTAAAGTGCACAGAGCCCTATGGCCAACAAAAACAAGATTAGCAAATTGGAGGAGTGAGGCAAATGTTTTGGGGGAAGACCACCGAAAGGCTGACAGGTATACAGTATTTCAATCTATTTTATTAAGGGTGAGGTAATTATAGTGAAAAGGAGTGTGCATCCTATTCACAATTGGATTTGTACTTTATCAATAGCATTCCAGTACATAATCCTATGAGACAATTCAATATGTGAAATGTTAAGATAAGTTAATACATTTTTCCTACTTAGCATCTGTTTCAAGAAGGATTTATATTTTTGTGCTACGCTCAAAAAAAGTTTTAATCTAGAAACAAAAAAGGAAACCCGTCATGACTGCACATGTCACATCTTCATGTAAATGCAAAACGTTCTGTCCATATTAGTGGCAAGAATGACAGTGTGACATACCAGCCCCTATGTGCCGTAATAGATTATACTCCCCACATGCTACTTTTACCAGATGATGAATCTGGTTACCAAAAATGCACTAATTATTTCCCAATAAAAAATCTCCCGCTCTGTATGACGTAGAAACAAAAATTATATTCTAACGTATGTGATGCCGTGAGGTATCAAGGAAATGTCGCCCCTACAGTATCTGAGGATGTCCAAGAGTTTTTGAAAATGAGGAGGAATCCATTTTCATGTTTGTGCAGAAATCGAATTTTTTTAGATGAGGGTTGATCAGAAGCTTTCGAGGATACTAGTTGCCACTGTGCTGTTTTCGGGAACAACCTTATTAAAACAATTCACACCACACGTTTGCAAAAAAACAAAGACACCATGGTTTCATACAATTACCAGTGTTAACTTGAAATGTTGTAGGACGTCACCCTTGTTGTTGCAGAAACGCGAGAACGCATCACAGTTAAAAGTACACAACATGGTGAGAATACGCAACATGTCATGCAAAATGAGAACGCCCTTGAACTATTATAATAGCAGGGAAATTTGTCTTTGTGAAATATTAAATTGAACTTCCCTAAATTATGCGAAAGACAAAAATAGTTCCGAATAGGTCATCAGGAAATGCTGCAAGCTGCAAACAGGTGTTCATTTCAGCGCTCAGCAGGTGTAACAATACCTGTGCTTTTAGGAAAGGTACAATTGTGTGACCCGGCGCGTGATTCACACCGTTTATTTCCAGGGAGTATGTGACTTGCAGGAACATTCATGAGTCGGCCGCACCCAAACCTGGAGTGTCTCGTTTATTCACAGACAGAGTTGTGCAAATGTGCCCAAGTGGTCCCTCGGTGAATTATGTCAGGATATATAAACCGCAGTGCTTTGGACGTGCCCACTTGCAGCCAGACTCTGACAGGAAACTTTGACCGCAGCTGAATTGAAAGCAGGTATGTGTCAATATCTATTCTTTGTTTTGTATTTTGGGTTACTTATAAAAGATGCAGGTACTTCGAACTATAATTTGTAGACCTGACCATTTACTGTGCTGTGCCCAATACATTGTTTAAGTTACTATATAAAAATATTGATATAGGTTCTGGGTACCCAGGGGCAGCAGACACTGCTCCTGCTACCAATACATTCAGACATCAAGCTAGTCCGGAAGATACCGATATCTTGAAGACTCGTATTTACTCTCTGTACACTTCACTTCAAGTTCTCCTAACAATGCTGGGGTGAAAAGGGGGACTTCGAGGGTGCAATGGTGAGACAAGGAGACACTCTTGTATTCATTGGAGATACAGTTTGCATGGTCTCACATCTGCTACTCGCCTACAATTGGTTATTAACATCTAGATTTATCAAAGACCCGTTTTGCGAGTCTTTAATAGCAATGAATCGCTATTAAAGACTCGCAAAACGGGTCTTTGATGAATCTAAAGGCCCATAGGAATTAATGGGGAGTATTACTTATTTGCGATTAGCAATTCGCTAATCGCAAATAAGATTGCGATTTCAAGGGTGCCAGGGGTGTCCAAAGGACACCCTGTAGCACCCCTGAAATGCAAATTTACGCAGGTGTTGCGCACACACATGTCCAAAGGACATGTGTGTGTGTAACATGCAATAGAGAAAAATGCACTAAAGTGCTTTTTTCTATTTTTTCGCTATTTACCACGAAGTCAGACTTCGTGGTAAATAGCGACCAAATATTGCGAATTCGCAATTTAAAATTGGTTAATGAATTGCATTTAAGGAATCTCTAATAGAGATTCCTTAAATCTAATTCCTCGCAAATATGCAATTTTGCAAATAGCGATTTTTGCATTTGGGATGATGAATCCCAAATGCAAAAATTGCACTCGCAAAGGGCCAAATTCTCACAATCTGGCCCTTTGCGAGCGCAATTTAGCTTGATGAATCTAGCTGTAAATGTCCATGATCTCTTTTTCATAAGATTCTTATAGGTGCTTAACAACCAATCTGACTAGGCCATTCACAATGTCGACATCTCACAATTCTTTGCATTCTGAGCCTTTTTCCTTTTTACCTAAAAGGGGACAAGTGAAACTCCATGTCCCAGAATGTAAAGTGGTGTTAGCTATGGTCTGGGCAGGCGGGAGAATTCATACATAAGACAGCCATCGTTTCACCATGACAAGTGATGCAGATGTTCCCGTTCGTATCAGTTTTTCTTAAGATCGTTGAAAGTTAATTCACTTTCTATTGCATCATATTTTCTTTAGTTATTTTGCCCACCTCTCTTTACTTCTGCATACGGCCTCCTGTGTACTGTACCTTTCTTTAAGAATAACTCTGGACTGTTATGTACAGATGTGCTCATCAGTGACTGCATTGTTAGGTTGAATCTCCCTCTAAAGGAGAAGCGAGTGAGAGACGGGCTCCTGCAATGATTAGAATGTAAATTAAGATGGACCGTTAATTACCACATTTCATGACGAAGAAAAGATATCTAAAGCACAAAACAGAACAAATCGTTTTGATTATACTGAAGGAAGTTCTCAAAACTTTGTAAAATTGTTACTAGTAATATAAAGCGAGAAAAACCCTTGGAACATGTAGTTATTATGACCATGGGCCCATCAAAGTGATAAACGGCCTAACGTTCGTGCAATGCATTGGGTAAAAGCGGTCACAATTTGTTCACCTACATTTTACTAAGTGCTTTGTTGTTTTGCAAACTAACATATGTTGAAACATATTGGGTCAAAAAATTCTGATTCCTAAGTTGTCATAATTTGACCTTCTTCATTAATATGCATCAGGTAGGTTGTAACTTGCAACCCACTTCAAATCGCTGCCATCACATGGATCGTGGACTGCCGGGATCAGCAAATCACTGTCTCTGATTGCTTTTAATTAAAGAAAACAATTTTTTTTATAAGTCCGGTCTACCTTTAACTGATATGTACAGAGAGCAAATATGGGACTTGGAGACATCTTTATTTTCCTGCCTAAGTTGATGTCTGAATTTACTGGCAGCAAGAGTAGTGTCGGGGTGTCATCTGCTGTCGCTGGGTACCCGGAACTGATATACATATTTGCTATATTAATTTAAACAATGTTTTTGGGCACAGTTAATGATAAGGTCTACAAATCCTTAAAGGAAAACAGGGTGCACTTAAAAAACTGAAAAAGAACAACTTCTAAAGCCTTTTACAGGTGAGCAGCAGACCCAGGAACCACTGCCTACTCCCAAAAAATGCTTATTATAACATTGACAAAGAGGAAAGTGCATTTAGGGGACCCCTTCCTGTTTGCTAGTGTGCTACCACCTTCTGTGAGGTATCAGTAACCTATAAATGATTTGCAACCACAATTGCTGTCGTAAACCATAGGTAAGTACCTTAATAAATCACAAATTTAAGGGGACGCCCTAAACATGCCCTTTTCAATTTGTGATTTGGTATGTAGTTGGAGTTTTGAACATACCCAAATGCTATTTTGAGGTCACAAAGGTTCCGATTTAGGCCGGTCAGAGTCTTTTTTACCACCCAAGTAGGTTTGACCATAAGGCCCAAAATCACAAACACCTACTATTTATTACTTAATATCAAATTCTTCTATGCCAATGTAATCGATCAATACAGAACAAACTGTAAAGTGACTGCATGATCACCAACCTAATGGGTGTAATCACTGAAGGAAATGACACTTGCAAAAGGAAATGATGAAACAGAAGCCACTAAAATAAGGAACAGGCCATATGGCTGATTTGAGCAAAAAAGCAGCCTCACGGGCATAGTAAAGGAAATTAGCAACAGAACCAACCCTAAAATGCCTTCACATTACATAAAGATTGCACAACTCACTAAATCAATCTATTCATGAAACATCCCTATAAGGACTCTAAAAGACATAGATCACTCTTTCAAATTATCAGATATTTTGCCAACCCTGTCTCATAACCTGTCATCTAGGAGCGAAGGATCATAGTGATCTTCGCCCTCAAAACATTACAATGAGTGTGCAAGGTGCAAATCCAAACCGGCCAATGGAGCATCCTAACTCCATACATACTGTAAATAACAAAAGGATCAAATGCAAAACCTACTACCCAGAATGACTGTTGGCTTTGGTGAAGGCTCTTTCAAATGACAGGCCCAAAAGCAACAATCAGCTAAGAAAACTTCACTAAACTATTAGGAGAATCTCACACAGCAAATGAAGGGCCACAATCAATGACAAGAGAGAAGCCTTGACATGGGGATCCCCCACATCTCAAATCATGCTAGCCAATCACCTCTCCACCTTTCAAAATAGGCAAATTCAGTGCCTTAAGAAAGCAATAAATAGATCACTGCCTATCTGATTCTGATAATAATGCTCTAAAGGAGTTCGAACAAATAAAAGTGACCAGGAAAAACGTAATCTGTCAAGCAAACAAGAAATCAGTGTAGACGCTTCTTGGCAAATTACTCCATGATATCAAAAGAAACAACAGAACAAGATTCTGGCACACAGGAAACAGATTACAGAATCCCACAGTTCACAGAGTTAGCTCTCACTTGACAAAAACAACCTGGGTAAGTTTTCTGTGTCATTATTTTAATACAGAATACTCCAGCAGTACAAACAAAGAGAAGATAACGGGTTATACAAACACAGAAACACAGGAGAAACTCATGATCTAAAAATGCTCAGACAACATTAACAAATGCAATTACGGCCACACAGATTGCAAACAGGAAGCCCAAAGAAAGGAGGGAAGGAGCACCAAGTCCAAATTGGATCCCCCTCAGTTCTGTTCAAACTAGACCCAGATTACTGGGCAGAAGCAGTAAAACCAGTATTTGAGAACATTCTTCACACACACACAATCCCAGCTTTATGGAGGGGTTAATCATTTCCCCAATCCACTAAGCATGAGCGAATTTTGCGGATCTCGCGTTCGCGAATTTTGCGGATTTGCGGATTCGCAATCCGCAAAATCCGCGAATTCCCGCGAATTTGCGGATTTTTTTTTTTTTGTGTTCGCCCGTGTTTCTGCCAGTTCGCGAGGGTTTTGTACACTTTCGCAAATTGCGAACTTACCTGTCGGGTCGCAAGTTTCGCGAACTTGTTGTTTCTACGTGTCCAGCCTGTTTGGGACACTCTTCTTCATCACTGCCACTCTCTGTCACCACTGCCACTCTCTGACTACTCATGCCACCCTCTGGCCCACCCATGCCACCCTCTGTTTCATCACCACACCCTCTGGTTGTCCAGTGTACATTATTTTCGGCAAAGCAAAGCACACCTTCCCTGCCTCAAGTGACCTGAATTAATTTGGGGCTGATTAATGTGTCACAGAATATTTTTTTAGCTGGCACCTGCTTCCTTAGTGCGCCCTGATTAGTGATCTTTTGCACTTGCTAAGTGCTTTCATTGTTGCAAAATTAGTTACAACACCTGCCCTGCCCCAACTGACAATAATGAATTAGGGGCTGATTAATGGATTTTAACTTCCAGCCTGGCTCCTGCTTGTCTCCCTTAGCTGTAATTCAGGACCTTTGTGGCATATGTGTAACTATTCTGAGGTTCAGAGCAGGGTCACAAATTAGTTTCAACTGGCAACTGAACTCTGGAGGGGCCCCTCAGGAAGCACTACAGGAAATGGCTACTAATGATGAGCCTGAACTTTTGAACCTGGTAAGTAGTTACTTTCAGTTTTGCTAAGATCGTATTTCTGCAATTTTGCACTTATTCGCGGGTCGCGAACTCACGCGAACTCACGCGAACAGTGCGAGCAGTGCGAGCAAAATCCGCTGCTCGCGGATTTGCGGATTTTGCGGGAGATTCGCGAATCTCGCGGATTGCGGATTTCCCGAAAATCCGCAAAATCCGCGAGCGGAACGGATTTTCCGCCCATGCCTACAATCCACAAGACAGGTGACAAGAATGAAGGAAAAAATGATAGGCTGGTCACCTTAACAGACAACAACGCAAAATATTGTGTTGGGCTCATTCCAGAAGAAATAACAGATTGGGCATCACAAAACACAGACATCCCCCTTAATCAAACAGGTTTTAGCAAGCACACGGGGACAACCACAAACATATTAACTCTTTCCCTGTTGATAGACGCTATATGAGATGACAAACTACCATTATACTCCTGCTTCATTGATTAATCCTCAGCCTTTGATCACACGGACAGAGAGAAGCTGTGGGACAAACTCACTAAGAGAAATATTCCGTCCAGTCTTTTGAATCAGCTGATTCTTTTACACATTGATTCTTGGGTCCAAGCGAAGCTTGCAGGCGGCGACCATCTATCAATAAAGATTTCAACCCCAAAGGGGCTGAAACAAGGCAGGGTACTAGTCCTGACTTTGTTCATTCTCTTTTTGCCAGATGTATCAAACAAATGGGACAAGTGTAATTCCCATGCTCTAAAGATGGTCGGTCTTTCCCTTTTGAAGCTGTTATACCCTGATGACCTTGTGGCCATCAGCTTCCAAATCTTACTGGACACCACCAAAAGTTATTCTGATGAAAATGGGCTGAAAATAAACATAGTCAAATCTAAAAGCTTGGAATTGAACCAATAAAAATAACCTTAAAATGTCACTGGCATCTGACAGACAACAGGTAGAAAAAGTGAATGAACAGAAATATGTGGGGTTCATAAAAGATAGCAAAGGTGCATTTACGGCTCAAAAAGAGGCATTAAAAAGAAGAGGAATTACAATGGCAGTAGCAAAAAAAATCTCAAGAACAAAATTGTCAGTCCAAAATGTACTCCCCTGATCCAGGTGGTACAGGCAAAAGTCATTCCAACTACCACCTATGGGAGCGAGTGTATGAGGGGTCGGGATGCTATCACTCAGGATGGTCTAGTAACGTGAGCATTTGGAAGGATTTTTAACTTACCAAAATACACATCACCTGCTCAAATTAGACTGGAATTCTGATTGCAGTTGTAACAATGAGCACGCAGAGCCGCTTATGTCAAAAGCTGGTATAAGATTAAGAGAGCTAAGCATGGCTCACTAAATTCTCATTTATGAATCAATTGCTGTCTAAATATACCAGTGCAGCAAAATCCTATTTGCAAGAGTTAATAGAACAACTAGGCTTATATGGTTTTTTGGAGTAATAAGGAGCATACAACAGCTTCAAACAGCCTGTCACAGCAAGTGGTAAAAGGGTTTCCTTGGCAAAGGATGAAACTCTGCTGTCTGGGAGAGTGCACAAATAGTTTATTCTGCTCAGCTTCCCCAAGGGATTTCCACAACCTTACCTAGGTGCAGGGTTCAACACAAGAACTAAAGAAAAAAAACTATGGCACTGGCTTGGCCTCCTTCCATCTCTGCTCCACTTACCACCATAGAGACACCATCAGACAACATTTAGTTGCAGTTTGTGTGGGGCAGCCAAAGAGGATATGATTCAGTTGCTATGCATATGTGGAGAACTTGTACATGAATACAGATTTCCCTTTAATGCCAAGGGATTAAAAACTAGAAGTCAAGCAGTGAAAGCATGCTTCGCTGGCAGATATGTTCCATTAACACCTTAAGAGCGTCGAACGTTCAGCGCCCAGTGCTGAACGTTCGACGAGTGAATGCTGGCCCGTCGGCCAACGGTCGTGTGCAGCACTGGCAAGGTAGTGCTCACGACGACCGTTGGCCGACGGCAGCACTTAAGGTGTTAAACTGCTGCCTTGTCTTGTTCCTGAGAATTGCTGAAAAAACTCAACACCAGTAGCAATAGATTGACAACCAATAAATAATTATGTATATTTCTCTTGGCCAGAATACTGACACCACAAGAGGGCAAAATACCTTGGAAAGGAGAATTATTTAAGACTATGGGCATATTCACAAGGAGCTATTGCTGAATTTACTGCCCTTTATCGCAGCCAAAGTCATGATAAATTTACCCCAACATTCACAAGCAGGTGCTTACAGCCCACAGCACCACTTTTCCCACAATAGCAGCCGCAAAAAATATCGCCACAGAGGACCCCCGCAACTATCGTTAATGAGATGCAGAGTAGGCGTTCCCATGCAAAAAGCCACAACAACACCACACCTCAACATTCATAACGACCAGCCAGCTCAGTGATAAGAACACAAAACACATGATAAGGCGAGTTAGCAGCAGGAATTTTACACCTGCTCTGACCTTGTGTAAAATTGGACGGCAGCCTGCTCCACAATAGGGAGCCCTGTCCAGGGTGTCATCGGAGCAACAGATGACATGGAGCAACTGAACATGCATTACGGACACCCAAGAGGGCTACAACACCCACCCAACACCCCCCCTGGACCACCACAGGGGCAGCACAGACAATTACTGTGCCCCATCATAATTCCCGTTTCTACAACCACGCATAGGACCCCGATACGCAGGACACATTCCTGTGCTGTTTTGTGATGCCAAATCTGTTAGTTCTTCTGGAATGAGCCCAACACAGTTGCCTGAGATCCAGTGCGCCTGACATACCCCGGCCCGCTGGACCAAGACCCCGTCAGGCCCGACCCTATGCAGCCAGGCCATAGCGATCGGCATCCGACACTGGCATGTGTCATGGAGCGTCCACCACGTGTCAGTGTAAGCTCAAAGCCCGAGACTCCCTTCGATCAGTGAAGCTTAGTGCCATATGAGCTTCTAGTGACAGATCCTGTCACAAACCCTGTCCAAAGCCATCCGGTGAGCCCTGGTGCCACAAACCCTGTCCAACGCCATCCGGCGAGCCGTGCTGCCACAAATCCTGTCCAACGCCATCCAGCGAACTGTGGATGAGGGACCAGGACAACCCTGCAGACCAGTAAGTTTCACATCCAGCAACTAGTTGCGAATAATGATTGGCAGAGTCCACACCAGTGAACGAATGAAGGGGAATAAGAGGAAGATGCGGCTCAGTCTGGACAAAAGCCGGGTCACAGTCACGGAGGTGACCGGGCACATGGTGCGACTTAACCTGAAATACACAGGCCAGTGGGACCACCAACCCACCAACCTATGCCGGCGACTCTCTGTGAATTGCCTGTGCTATCCGCTGCCTACACTGCTCTTGGCTTAGGCTGTGCTCGAGTAGGCCACACATTTGGAACAGAACTTCGAGTATGCAAAGGCTGATTATACATCATTGCATGCAAGGGGAGGCCTAAGAGGATGTCGCCTTGCAACTTGGCAGAAAGAAAAGGATCATCGTTACGGAGATGTTTGCACCCTTCCGACAACTGCCCTGGTGTTACTAGCGCAGTGCATCACTAACCAAAGACATGTGACTGTGAGCCACTGCTGACCACTCCCTGATGCCTAAACTGTGGTCCAGGAGGTCACAGAGTCATGATTCAGCAATGGCGGAGTCCATATTAGTGTATCGGCATCATCGCAGTCTGCATCTCTACTCAGCCCCGGTGCCACTAAGTCTCTTCCCCGACATTCATAGACACTTTCTGGTCAAACAGTGGTGGCATGTGAGCGTATGGACTATGGGGCAGTTTTTACCCCCATGTAGCTGATGCGGAATTGTGTTGACAACATGCTGTTGCATTCCACTCCCCCATTTATTGCTTTCAGATAAATTCAAACCTTTCGGCATCTAGCCCTGGAGGACACCTTCCACTGTCCCCCGAAACACTCAACAACATAGACCTCCGACATTGATGGTGAGCTGCTCAGGTCCCTATGGCCCATCTGACTGCACCGCAGGTCACCGTCCCGTGGCTGGGTGCCTGTGCCGGCTGCAGCGCATCCAGGGCCAACAATTCCTTTCTGGTCAAGTCCGGGACCCCTTCTCTGGAAACATAGGCTGGCCCCTGAGGCGTAGGCCTTGGGGTTATTAACGCTATGACTCAGTGGCCTTGTGCTGTATGCAGCCTCCGGGCCCAAATGCGTCCCACCAGGGATCACATGATTACAGTCCAACTCAGACAACACATTACCGCAGGAGGCACATGCCACCACTGCAAGGACCACCTCCAAACCCCATCTGCCAGAGTTGCAGCGGAGGTCCTGACAGACTTCTGGGTTGCTCAGGCCTGTTTTGGATGCCATCAACGGCCTAATTCCCTGCTCAGCACTCCAGGTGCCAGTGACTCAGTGCACTGCAGGACATTGTCCGTTGCTGCTTGTGTTTTGTGCTGTGGAGCGGTTGCGCAGGTGTGTCACCACGAACAGTGTGGGAACCCTGAAACATTAATAGTGAGGATGATGCAGGTCTGACACACCCCATTGCATCTGCATCAGGAGTGTATGTAAGGGACACAATCTGAGACTTTTACTGCACCTGAGCACACTCATCTCTAGTGTCCACAGCCCAGTGCACTGCAACTCACGGGCATTTCTGTTTGCATGTCAGCTGTCCTCTGGAATTCATCCACCTCACCCCATGCTGCTCAGCACTTGTCAATGTATTGCATGTGTTTTCTGTATCCATTGCACGGGTGTCCAATGTCCGAGTGGTTGCCAACATCAGACATTCCGTGCGGGTTGACTTATATTCACCCCACACACATCCAGCAGAGGTGTCACTACATGTAGCCCTGCCAATAAAGGGGCCAGTCGCATGTGCCCGCAGCCAGTTCTACATGATCTCTGCATGTGTCCCTGTGCTCTTGTAGTATGCATGTGGGCCCTGGGCCCTATGACTTTACATTTTGCTGCGTACATCGGATGCAGACATGTCACCGGAGGCAGTGGGTTGGGGTTTGGACATGGAGATTTGTCATCACCCACTCAAATTCACTGCTACCGGCTCTGTCAGCTGTAGTGGGCATGTGTGTGTGCATGTGCGGAGCCAGTTGTGTCCTCCGTTCTGCAGTGTCGGCTATGCGTGTAGTTCCACGTCGTCGTCAATGTCGGTGTGCTGTTTGTGCTATGTGTGTGACCTGCTGTGTGCAAAGGAGATGCGAGACATGATCCTGGGTGTTTGTGGGTGTGCTATGCCTCATTGTGCATGTATGCCAATGTGCCCATCTCCCCCGTGTCCGTAATCCCTACTCCTTGCCCCGTCTCCACACTGATGGCTGTTGGCTGGGTTTCCTCCAACTCCTTCAGTAGCACTGGACTGCCACCTCCTGTCGCCATTGCTGTGTGTAGTTTTTGATTGAGTGTTTGATTGATTCAGATACTCCGTCCATCACCACCCCCTTTCGTACCGCTTTTGGCCATCACCACCTCCTTTCGTACCACCTTCCTGTTGGCAGCGGTTTGGTGCGTGGTTTAGGTTGTCATTCTATGCAGTTGCCTGTAGGCCTCCTGGATTCGCCTCCCCTTCTCCCTGAATGCATTACAGGTGGTCTGCTTGTGGGTCAGTTGCTGGTAGTAATCTGTCACCTCTGTGATGCTGGTCTTGTTTTCCTGCAGTCTGCACCCTGTTTTACTCTACCTCTTCTCCTTAGCCTTCCCCGACCCCTTGTTCATTGCTGGTAGTCTGTGGGGGTTGTGGAGTTCAAGTTGGGGTCTGCGCTGGGTCAGGGTGCATCCATGTTGCTACGTGCTTTGTCTCTGGTGTATTTTTACCTTGGTTTTTATGGTGCATTGTCCCACCAGACACGTGGGATTTGCAGGCCTGTGGACGGTTTTCGCTACTTTTTGTACCGCAGTTGGCCTCTTCGCTTGTTTTTTGCATTCGCGTATCACATATTTGTGACGTGACGTTGATTTTCACGCGGATATTTGCAGCGTTGTCTGGTGTCTATTGCATTCTACTGCCTTGTTGTGAATTCCACGTTGATGCAGGGTTATTTTCCCACGATAGGCTACGATGTTGAAAGTTGCGTTACACTAATCTTGTAGTGGTTATCAGACCATGTGAATATATCCCTAAATCCTACTGACTTTACACATTGACTTTTGCAGCCCACACAGAATCTTGTGGTCTTACGGACTCTTAACCTCAAATATTCTAGCTGCTAACAACAGTTTTTACTTCTGAAGAATCATTTTTACGTGTTTCTGCTTGTGCTATCTGTATTATGGGGCTCATTATGATTGCGGATTTTCCGCATCCTCCAGGCCGGCGGAAGCCACCGCCGGCCCGGAGGATGCGGAAAATCCGCAGCGGACTCACCAAAGACCCACCGCCACATTAGGATGGCTGGTGGGTCCCGGTTTCCGTCCACAGCTTTTCCTCCGCGGTTGGCTGGTTGGAGGAAAAGCAATAATCTGGTGACGGTGTCTCTCAGACACCGTCCGCCAGATTTGTATGTGCCTGCAAACATGCTTTTCCGCTGCGGCTTTTCCGCCGTGGAAAAGCATGTGTAACTTCATTGCGGGGGCCCGTTGCGGGCCCCCTAGGTGAAGGGGGGGTGAGGGGTGCACATGGGGGTACCTATGGTACCCCCCTGCATTTGTATGCAGAAAGCGGCAGGCACCGCGCGGTGCCTGCCTCTTTCTGCATGCAAATGCAATGCGTGCATTTTTAACATTGCCGCGGGAGCAGCTTGAAGCCGCACCCGCCGCCATGTTAAAAATAGAGGATGTGACCGCCACCCTGGCGGTCACATCCTAATCGCACAGGCGGGGACTCCGCAGCCCATGCGGACGTCCCCTCCTCCTCAATGATCGCGGACGGACGCAAGTCCGTCCGTGATCATAATCGGCCCCTATGTGTTTATATGCTGTTAACTTAGCACATTTGTTCTTGCCGCCCATACAGTACTTTGTGGTAATAGTCTAAACGATGCAGACTTTGCACATTGTTTTTTTAAGCCTATACATAATCGTATGGCCTTACAGTTCATTTGCCTAAATAATCTAGCAGCTAATAGCAGGTTTTACTTCTGATAAATAATGTTTAACTGTTTCTGCTCTTGCATCTGTATAATGAGTTTTTATGCTGCTGACTCTGCACATTGGTTCTTGCTGCCTACACATTATTTTGTGGTCCTATGGTTTGTTAATTCTATTAATTCTAGCTTCTAAATGCCGGATTTCTATTTTTGAATAAACAATCTTTTACTGTTTTAACTGCATGATCTCTGCACATAGCACACTGCTGTACCTGAATATTAATATAAGATTGAATTGTAAGTTTGGGGCTTTAATTATGGTTGATTACTCTGAGAAACTGAATGCCAATTGCTCACCCTATTGTAGTGGTTTTAGTTAATCATGCAAATAAAGAGATTACTAACTTACATACTATCTCACAACCTAAAATCTCCTGGGTATTACAAATAATATTGCAAAGTTCTTCGCTGGGAAAATACAGAAGATCAACAAACAGCTTAAATCTCTCAGAATGCATTCTCATGTCACACAATGGAAAATACCACTGCAAATCGGTCATCATTTCAAGAACTGGAATCATAAACTCCAACGGAGAATTTGGAATCCAAGAATCATATGTAACATTATTAGGAGCCTATGCCTGAACTCTTATACAACACTGTGCATTAAATATGACACTTATAAATCACAGTATCATGAACATCACATTTTAATAATACATATTTCACTTATTAGTTAAATCCGGAGAGATCAATGCCATCCTAACGAAATGTAACTTTGATACTGGAGAAACTCCAAAAATTGGTCTAGCATACCTTTCTATGAAGACTAACTGAAATATATGTCTGCATACAAAATCTCTTATTTACATTCTCCCCTTCCGCCCCCAAAAAAACCTGAATACATGCCATTGCTGTTTCTAGTCATATGTACTACTCTAACTGTTGGACTTGGGCCTTTTTGGTAGGTTCACCCCTTACTTTTTTGCCTTTAGCCTCTGGCATGGTGGTAGTGATTTTAGGCCTCAGCACACACTAGCACTGTGGCCCATTGTAAAGTGTGTGTGCACTCGGAGTGAATGTGTGCTGAGAGTGGACTGCCACCCATAGGAATGCACGGGGGATATGTATGTCCAGGGTAGTTCCTGGTATGTGGGGAGTGCAGGGTCGAATGTGGTATGTGCGAACTCGTGAGAATAAGTGCTGCGCAATGGTGTGCGCAGATTTGTTGTGTCTAGTTGAGAAGTGCCACTTTTAGAAGTTGGCATTTCTGTGAGATGTGAATTGCCTGTCTTGCTTGTGAGTGACAGGGGCTGGCTGGTGTGGTTGGCTCCAGGAGCCAGGATGAGTCTGCCCGGTGGTGAATAGGGAGATCTTCATGTAGATGGGAGGGAGGAGTTGCCCCTGGGACCTGAATTGGGCTGTGCCTTCCCTCCACAATGCTGGCTCAACCTCATGTGGTGCGTCTGATGTCCCTGGCCTGTCCTGTGAATAGAGAAGGGAGCTGAGCAAAACAAAGTGCTCCAGAACCAGTTGTATCTGGTTCTCCCCTTGCCTGCACCTTTGAGAAGAAAGGATTTAGCTGTATAAAAGGAGGGGCTGTGACCCAATGAAAATGTTCTTGTGTGCGACTTGAATCTACCAGGGGTGTGCTGCTGCTGGGGCTCAGGGGAAGGCTTGCCTCCCTGGGCTTTGCCCTGCCCCTGGATGCCTGGAGGACTTCTTTTCACTCAGCCCTGCCTGCCCCCTTTTCATCTTTAAGAACATTTTGTTGCTGAGACTTATTTCTATTCTCTACAGGACCTTTCTGCATCTTTTTGCACCCTGGGAGCGCTGAATCCTAATTTTCCCCTTTGGGAGGGAACCCCCACCTTGGGGATTCCCCCTTGATGCCGGCCTTGCAGTTACCCATCCCGCTTATTTTTATATTTACAGTGGGTGCCCACGATACATGGCCGCTATTTTTATATTTGAAATAGCAGGAGCCCACCCTGCTTTATAGTCCAATTTAGAGGGAGCCTACCCCTCATTGCGCTTTTGTTAAACTTATAACTAAAGTGGGTGCCCACCTCGTGTTTCACCGCCATGGACCGAGCCACGTTCAAAACATTCGGCTGAGGGAAGAGAGTTGCTGCCGGGCTGCTGCCTAGTGCAACCAAGAATCTGTCTGCCTGGTTGGGGGGGCGGGCATGCACCCAGCTGGGAGAGGAGACGGCAGCCGCAAGATGGGGGACCGGGTGAAGAAAGGCACCTGGGCCCTTATTTATGAGGCCTTGCATCAGTTTTGCGCCGCCGGTGCGTCACATTTTGTGACGCACCAGCGGTGTAAAATATGCGCCTTGTTGCGCCATATTTAAAAAGTGACGCATCTAGGTAGATGCGTCACTTTTAACCCCCTGCGCCACATTATACCTGCGTCAGGTATAATATATGCAGAGGGGGCGTTCCCCGGCAAAAAGCCTCGTAATAGTGACGCAGTGAAATCTATGAGATTTCACTGCGTCACTTTTAGGATGCTGTTGCGTCAAAATCTTGCGCCTGCCTCACAGCAGGCGTAAGACTGACGCAAGCCCTTTCACATGGGGCTTTCCCCATGTGAAAGGACGCATTGCTGGAGTTGCGTCACTTTTGTGACACACTCCAGCAATGCGTCACTTTTGCACTTACAGATACGTCAGAAATACTGACGTATCTGTAAGTCCTTGCGACATGATGCGTCATACATTAAATATGACGCATCATTGGTGTCACAAGGAGTGCGCAGTGAAAAGTGACGCATCGCTGTTTTCACGCAGCGATGCGTCTTTTTTCATAAATGAGACCCCCGGTTGGCGGGGCTCTCGTTAATGGGGAGAGCCCAGCAAGTGCCGCAGCCGGTTCTCGTGGAGGGGGCACGAGGCACATTGCTGGTGCCTGCCCCTGCCACATCCACAGAGAGGGGTCCCATGCGAGCAGCTCGGTAAGTAGGAAAGGGCTGGGGGGCTCTGTGGAGACTATAGATGATGCCTGATAAAGGCACAGTACCCTGTCAATGCTTTCTGAGCAGCCTCAATGTGCAGCGGGCAGCTCCAACGTTTGGGGGCATATTTAAGTCCAGAGCCTAGATGGCTCTAACCTTTGACCATATTTACTTAAAGGGCCCAGAGGGGCCCTCAGGGGGTTGTGCTACCCCAGTTTGCGCATAGTCATTTCAGGAGCATGAGTGCTCCCAGGGACATACTTTATTTTCAGAGCCAGATGGCTCCAACGTTCTACACATTTGTCCTGAGGGCCAGTGAGAGCCCTTGCCGCACTTTTACTTCCCAGCTGCCCAGCAAGTAGTGGGCAGAAACACCGTTTAGGTCTGTTTTTTTAATCCAGGAGTGAGACTCACTCCTTCGCCCCATCTTTGCCTGCATAGCATATACAGTTACTGATATAGTTAGTTGTACTAACTATAACTCGCGCGCCCCCAATCCACTGCTGATGATGTCACATATTACATCATTCATGACATGGTCAGTGAAATCACTGATGACATCTCAAATGACATCACTGATGACATCATCCAGTGAATGTAGTTTGGTTCTATATTTAAATAAGTATTATATATATATATATATATATATATATATATATATTACCTACTGGCGATAGCCAGTAGGTATATATAGTTAGAATTTTTTCTCTATGGGACTTTTGAAAATTCTATGTCTAATAACTTTGGCGTTTGTGGACGGAATCGGCTGAAATTTTCAGGAAAATGGCACATTTTGATTCTGAGCAGCCCCTGAAAATTTGGTGGAGTTTCGTCAAGGGGGGGCTGAGAAAAAAGGGGGGGTCCCAAAACGCGTTTTTTCCATTCATTTTTCCATAGGGCGGTTGGACTCACTTTTAGCTCGAACGGCTGAATGGATTTGCACGAAACTTGGCAAAATTGTAGGGACTGTTAGCCCGATGTGCCTTTGCTAGGTCTCAATATATGTGCTCCAGTAGTTTTTGAGAAATTGACGTTCAAACCAAGATATATATCTGTAACAGCGCTCTGGGCAGCGATCCGGTCCGCTTACTTTTCGCTTATCGGAACTTTGCGCGCAGAAAGCTGATTGGCTCTCCGGTGTCTGTCAACATTCTAAACAGTCCGGAGCGGCCGCCATCTTGTCTCTCGGTAGGATCGAGAGAGAAGAAGAGGTGGAAAACGAAAGGGGAATTTAATGAAAGGGGGCAAGGTATCCCCCTCTTGACCCCCTAGGAATGTTGTTGGGGTTATTAAAGGGTCCCGTGGGGAAAAAAAAAAAAAAAATGATTTTTCACGGTAGAAGCGCTTCACGGGCCGCGAACTGGGCCGCAAACTGGTAGCGAAACGGGAATTCGCCATTTTGTGCTTCGTTAATTAAATTACTAGGTATAAGTGGGTGCGGGAGACGTATCCTAATCCCCTATGTTTCCTGAGGGTGGCTGAGGAGGCTGATATATGTTGATACATCTCTTCCAGCGGCTGTGCGTGAGCTTTTTTTTTTTTTTGCTGCGTGACAGTCCGGAGCGGCCGCCATCTTGTCTCTCGGTAGGATCGAGAGAGAAGAAAAGGTGAAAAACTAAGGGGGAATTTAATGAAAGGGGGCAAGGTATCCCCCTCTTGACCCCCTAGGAATGTTGTTGGGGTTATTAAAGGGTCCCGTGGGGAAAATAAAAAAAAATGATTTTTCACGGTAGAAGCGCTTCACGGGCCGCGAACTGGGCCGCAAACTGGTAGCGAAACGGGAATTCGCCATTTTGTGCTTCGTTAATTAAAGTACTAGGTATAAGGGGGTGCGGGAGACGTATCCTAATCCCCTATGTTTCCTGAGGGTGGCTGAGGAGGCTGATATATGTTGATACATCTCTTCCAGCGGCTGCGCCATCTTGCCTTTTTTCCAATGCCACAATTTTGTCGTGCACGGCAGCCATTTTAGATGCCAGGCTGGTCCCAGGCTATCACCTAACCCTGCGGATGTAGTTTATGGCCCCAGCTGTAGAGAATTCAGACATGCCAATCCTCCCGATTCAGGCGTGTGACTACTGATTTCAGTGCTAGTCTCCCGCCTCCCGATTTCTGCAAGCAAAAACCCGGGGGCATATTACGAACAACTAGCGATAATTTTTGTCTCTAACTTGTTTAGAGACAAAAATTATCGCCGTACATCGGCGATTTTTATCGCAGATAAACCTTGCTATTATCGCAGAAAAGTCAGCGATATTCATGTATTATCGAGCAAATGCTCTTAGCCATGTTATCCACCTCCCATTGGATAACATGGCTAAGAACTGCTCAGGGCAGGTGTTAGATTTTGGAGATATTCGCGCTTAGCGCGAATATCTCCAAAAGTTGGTAATAGAAGGTAGCGATGTTAGGGACTGTTTCCAGTCGCTAACATCTTGGCACGCCACTTTGCATGTCATTAGTGATAAGTATTACTGACATGCAAAGCGGGGCCCAAGATGGTCGCTATCTCCTTTTAGCTGTCACTAACTGGTGTTAGCGACAGCTTGGTAATAGGGAGATAATTTTATCTCCGCTTTCAAGGCTTTTAAAGCCAAAAAAGCGGAGTTAAACCCCCTTGATAATATGCCCACGATTCCTTGGGGGTTTCAGCTGACAGGGCTTGGTATTGTGTTACATGGTAATTTTTCCAGGAAACGTCAGAGGGTCGATGCAGGGGTTCTAGAAGAGGTGATAAACCATTTAAGCCTCATGAACAAGCGCATGGTCTTTTAAAGATTTGTGAAGTACTCGGAGCGGCGGTGTGTGTGTTTCCTCTTTCAGGAGCGGGCGGGGGGGCACTGCCAGCAACTTGCTAGGTCAGGTAGTGTTCAACACGTGCATCACCCTTTCTCTGCTTGCTATTGCGCTCCATGCTTCGGAAAGGTAAGAAAAAGAACGTGCATTTGAGTTTGAAATGTCCGATCCTGCAGCAGCACACTTCCAAAGCCCACACATGACAATAACCAGATTCAAGGCCCCATTCACCCGTTTTTAAAAAAATAGATAACACTCCAACAAAGTAAGGTTATAAAACTTTATTAACTATTAACTTTAACGAACGGAACAAAAACTAAAAACATTTAAACATTTCTCAACACAAAAAGCAACAATGGTTAGAAGCTGTCTTTTGTGCGAATAGTCCCAAGGCAGCACAACGTGCAGAGTTCTGGACGGCACCCAGGTGATGTCGCCTGGGTGCCGCACTGGTTTAGGGATCCTACAATGCAGCACAGAAAAACAGCGTGGGGCGTCCCGGGTGGTGCGGGGGGAGGCCTCGTCAGTAGCGGTCTGTGTCCAGTGTCACATGGCTGACACAACATGTACGACAGGCACCCAGGTGATGTCCAGTAAACTGCCGCACTGGTTTTGGTATCCTACAATGCTACTCCGAAAATTGGCGTGCGGCGGCCCGGGGGGGGCGTGGGGGAGGCGGCATGAACGGGCCTCCCCAGGTGGCGGCCATCTAGCTGAGTTGCGCCCGCTCTTGCGGCTACAGCGTCTCGCTCACCATGTTGTTGAGTTGCTCCCACTCTTGCAGTGCAGCGATAGGCGGCTGCCACATGGCTCTTAAAATGGCAGACGGCTCCTCGGTTTTGGGCCTGGTCCACTGAAATGGCCCTGGGACACTTTGGAACTCGGACGCTTGCCTGCTAGGGCTTGG
Source organism: Lissotriton vulgaris (assembly GCF_964263255.1). Classification (NCBI taxonomy): domain Eukaryota; kingdom Metazoa; phylum Chordata; class Amphibia; order Caudata; family Salamandridae; genus Lissotriton; species Lissotriton vulgaris. Next base: position 267,950,985 of record NC_141695.1, read on the forward strand.
GCTCCATTCTCGAAAAGCGTCCCCTCAGCCGTGAAGATTGTACAAAAGTCTTGGGGGCCCCCGACTCCCGCAGGCTTCCGGTGGGGAGCGGCTGCCATGATTGCTCGCGGAATGACCACGACGGAGCCACGAGATGGTGGTGCTCTCATGCTGACGCCAGCTTCAGTCTGAATGATCCAGAAACAAGGTGGGGCTTTCATCGTTTGGGAAAAAAAAATGTTCTAAACCAATGAAAAGTGTTATTTTTAGGTCATATGACCAAGCCTTCCATCTTTAGGAAACCAAAAGTAAAATGAACCAATGAAAAGTTTTATAAAGAAGTCACATGACCTGTTATGCGGCATAGGGCTACAAAAACCGTAGAAAATCCGTTGGCACGTGAGGCGGCGTCAGTAGCGGACCGATGTGCGAATAGGCCGAAGGCAGCACAACGCGCTGAGATCCGGATGGCACCGAGGTGGTGTCAAGCAAATTGCCGTACTGGTGTGGCCATCCTACAATGCTGCGCCGAAAGACGGCGTGTCCAGCTGAGTTCCGGTCACTCTTGCGGTACAGTGAGTCGAACGCGCCGAGATCCGGATGGCACCGAGGTTGTGTCCAGCAAGTTGCTGCACTGGTGTGGCCATCCTACAATGCTGTGCCGAAAGTCGGCGTGGGGTGCCCCGTTGGCTTATGAGGTGATGTCAGTAGTGGACCGATGTGTGAATAGGTCGGAACCAGCACAAGGCGCCAAGATCCGAATGGCAAGTCCTGGATATTGAGTGCCATAGTTGAGAGTTCTGAGCTGTGCTTGTAAGACTATCTGAAGCTTATTTGCACCTGCTGCAGTTTCACTGTTGCCCAAGGTGGTGTCCAGCAAATTGCTGCAGTGGTGTGGCCATCCTACAATGCTGCGCCGAAAGACGGCGTGTCCAGCTGAGTTCCGGTCACTCTTGCGGTACAGTGAGTCGAACGCGCCGAGATCCGGATGGCACCGAGGTTGTGTCCAGCAAGTTGCCGCACTGGTGTGGCCATCCTACAATGCTGCGCCGAAAGACGGCGTGACCAGCTGAGTTCCGGTCACTCTTGCGGTACAGTGACTCGAACGCTCCGAGATCCGGATGGCACCGAGGTGGTGTCCAGCAAGTTGCCGCACTGGTGTGGCCATCCTACAATGCTGCGCCGAAAGTCAGTGTGGGGTGCCCCGTTGGCTTATGAGGTGATGTCAGTAGTGGACCGATGTGTGAATAGGTCGGAAGCAGCACAAGGCGCCCTGCACTGTTGAGCTTTTTTCAATGCCTGTTTTTTGTTGTTTCCCCTCCATCAAAAACAAAAAAAAATATATAAAACTGTGCAAAAATACAAAAAAATGTTTAGAAAAGCAGTGCTTGTAAGACTGTCTGAAGCTCCTTTGCACCTGCTGCAGCTTCACTATTGCCCTGGTGTGGACAAAGATCGCCCATGACTTAGGCTGATTGAGAGTTTGTAGAAAAATGGCTTCAGATTTTCCACATATTACTCTTCAACATTCTTCCTAAATGTAACAATGTGAGACTCACTAGGAGAACGGCTGTTTATCTTTCCTTTCAAAATGCTGCCAACAATATTTTCTGAATGGAAGACACCATCTTGTAGCATAAAGGGCCGAAAGGGGTTCTGGTCTGGCCGATTGTTGGTGAAGACATTTTGACTATATCTTGGACCTGCCCGGCCTCGCCCAAAATGGCGCCGGTATAAATGGGACTCGTAACTCCTTGCCCGCAAATGTATATCTAGAAAATGTTATTGTAAGTGGCCCTGTCTTATTTTAATTACAAAATGTACGTCCACCGATTCCGCAACTGTTAGACACCTTAGTTCTTGCAAAATAATGGCCCGCTCGTTACGTTCCTCTACAGTGTAAATGTCTCCTCATCATATACGATTTCAGTTTGCTCCGTGGCCGGCCCACGTGGTTATAGGCCCGTATTTGTATACTGATATTTTCACAATAAAGGTTTTTAAAACAAAACACGGTAGTAGTATTTACATTGGTAAAGTTTTTACTTTTAGTCACTGTTTTCGAATCAGTAAAAGGCAAGTGAAATAAAGCAGTCCAATTACATGACGGATAAAAGGTATAATATGTAGGATCGCAGTAAAGATAAATGGTCAAGGGCAGTTGTGTTTTTCATTTCTGCAACATAAAGTGATCGATAAGAATCTGATAATCAGGCGTATCGGCGACTAAGACAGCAGGCCGAGTCTCTCTTACTCAACGGCTCCGTCATGGAACGAAGAAACGCCCTTTTTCTCGAAAAAGGAATATATTTTACTTGCAGGACAGTTGTAAATTTTCCGGGAAAGTACATTAGCCTGGAATATTATAACATATGTTTGAAAAAAAAATGATGTTCGAAAAAAATAAAAAGCGTAATTTTTAGGTCATATGACCAAGCTTTTCATCATTAAATTAACAAAAGTAAAATGAACCAATGAAAAGTTTTATTAACAAGTCACATGACCTGTTATGCTTACGTTACGCGCTGCGCGCCGCGCCTCGGATCACTTACGGGTGCGCTAACGCGGCGTGTCATAAAACGCATTACGCGACAACGTAGGTCAAGAATATAGTCTAAATGTCTCCACCAACCAGCGTTCAGAACACAACCCCTTTCAGCAGTCCAAAAAGTTCTGTTAAATGACAACAGAGGGGACAGGCAACAAGAACCATCAGTCAAAGAGGGGAGGGCAAATTCTTCTCTTCCGGGTCATGTTGGGGCGCTACCGGAACTGATCGAATTGGTAGTCTATAGTGTTTCTGGATGTTTCAGACTAAAGCTGGCGTCAGCATGAGACCACTACCATCTCGTAGCTCTGTCGTGGCCATTCCACGAGCAATCATGGCAGCCGCTCCCCACCAGAAGCCTGCGGGAGTCGGAGGCCCCCAAGACTTTTGTAGAATCTTCACGGCTGAGGGGACGCTTTTCGAGAATGGGACCCAAGCCCTATCAGGGAAGCGTCCGAGTTCCAAGGTGTCCCAGGGCCATTTTAGTGGACCAGGCCCAAAACCGAAGAGCCGGCCGCCATTTTGAGAGTCCTGTGGCAGCCGCCTATCGCTGCACCGCAAGAGCGGGAGCAACTTAACTACATGGTGAGCGAGACGCTGTAGTCGCAAGAGCGGGCGGTAAACAGCTGAATGGCGGAAGAGGCACAGTGTAGCAAAAGCGGGCGGAATGGCAACTAAAACGGTAAAGGGGCGCCCCACTACAGCGTGTCTTCAGGTCAAACGGATTGTGGGACAAAGTCCAGAATAGAAGAGTCATCAAAAGGCAAAAAGTTCCGCCGGACCCCGGGAGCCGGCCGCCTATGTCGGGGGCGATCTCAGGCTACACCAGTGCTATAAGACTTGGGGAGGGGGTCGGAGCCAAGCGTCTTCTCCGAGTCCGTGTCATCACACCGCCCCTCGGGGGCCTCCGTCAAGCGGTTTAGGGAGGTACCATATAACATTGTTTTCAAATGCAGTCAGGTCCACAAACGACCCTCACTTACTTTGGAATAGTGAAGCTGCAGTAGGTGGAAATAAGCTTCAGACAGTCTTACAAGCACTGCTTTTGTAAACATTTTTTGTTTTTTTTTGTATTTTTGCACAGTTTTATATATTTTTTTTGTTTTTGATGGAGGGGAAACAACAAAGCACAGGCATTGAAAAAGGCTCAAACTCAGAACTCTGAACTATGGCACCCAATATCCAGGACTTTCCATCCGGATCTTGGCGCCTTGTGCTGCTTCCGACCTATTCACACATCGGTCCACTACTGACATCATCTTATAAACCAACGTTATGTAAATAGTTATTTAATAAAATGTTTTACCCTGTTTCTTTGCTGGTGTGTTGTCTATATTTTTAATATTTGCATAGGGTTTGTCGTTATTTTGGGCGGGGTGGGTGACGGAGCCGAGCTGTCTTGCAGCCCTCATGGTGTGGAGCTCAGTTCATCTCACTATTTTCGTATTTCTCATGAAGGGTTGTTTATAATATTTCTATTTTAGTGAGGTCAAAAAGAGATCCAATTAGTGGCCTACTGATTTTGCTCGATTACTTTTATTTTTTTACACGATTTTTCACGATCTGCAAAGACTAAACAGAGTATTGCGACTTTGTGCTTGTTTGTAAATAGAGAATGAACCAAAGAGAATCAATTGAAAAACAGTAAATGCTTGGATAATAATCAATCAAATGGAGAGACAAGCAGGCAGGACGGATTACAACGGGGGTAAAGGCCTGCGTTAACTACTCTTCACTATCTGCAAAGAGAGAGTACTACTAAGAGAAAAGAGGGGAGGGGGGCAGCGTTCAAAGCACATCAGCGTGCATAAATACGAAAATGTTTTTATCTATCACGTACTTTACATTTTAAAGCTTTTCATATTTGCTATTAAAAAACCAATGAAATTCACAGAAAAAACCATAGGTTATAGTGGATATATAGTTAGGAATTTGCATTTACAAAACCTTGAAAATTCAATGAAAAAACCATTGGTTTTAGGCCATATATAGTTAGGAATTAGCATTTACAAAACCTTATTTTACTCGCATAAAACCATTGAAATTCCATATATAGTTAGAAGCGCTAACTATATATCGCGCACCCGCAATCCACTGCTGATGATGTCACATATTACATCATTCATGACATGGTCAGTGACATCACTGATGACATCACTGATGACATCTCAAATGACATCACTGATGACATCACTGATGACAACTCAAATGACATCACTGATGACATCTCAAATGACATCACTGATGACATCACTGATGACAACTCAAATGACATCACTGATGACATCTCATTTGTCATCACTGATCACATCACTCATGTGATAATACAATGAACCTCTTCAGACTCTAATATAACCTTACATACACTCAGTATAAACAGACACTCACAGACTGTCACTCATCCATGGAGTTACTCACACACCTAGTCAGTCATGCAAAGAATCAATCACACCTCCATTTCCTCAACTATACAGTTATACACATCTTACTTATTCAAACATATAATAACACATATTTACTCTCTTATATAATCCCTGATACAAGCTCACAGTGATTGATACAGCCACTCACACATTCACTGGCTCTTATGTTCAGTTATTTATATATGTCAACTCTCACATGTATTGTGTTTTACATACGTACTTACTTGCGCATGTAGCAATGAGAAATCCATTCACTCACCAACACACCCATGCACAGTCAACCGCCCATATAGCTGTTTCCACATGCACTCTTGAACTCATACTCCTAGTGAATCAACTGCTTACACATCTATGCACAGAGTCACGCACCTCCCAGCCACCCACACACACACTCAGCCTCCCATTCAAATACTTGGGCAACCAATCAATAACCCATATGGCCACTCTTATAGCTACTGATCAACACATGCAGCAGCTTACACAACAACAAACATACTGATGCACAAATTAAGACAGTTTAGTCACTAACCCATGCACTCAGTGAGACACATTTAATCACTCTTTCATACAGTCAGTCATGCACCTACTAAATTCTTCATCCAGACACTTATACATCCACTCATTCTTCAATATGTAAAACATATTTAAACTTTACAGACACATACAATCACTGGATGTTGTGATCAGTGATGTCATCAGTGATGTCATTTGAGATGTCATCAGTGATGTCATCAGTGATGTCACTGACCATGTCATGAATGATGTAATATGTGACATCATCAGCAGTGGATTGCGGGTGCGCGATATATAGTTAGCGCTTCTAACTATATATGGAATTTCAATGGTTTTATGCGAGTAAAATAAGGTTTTGTAAATGCTAATTCCTAACTATATATGGCCTAAAACCAATGGTTTTTTCATTGAATTTTCAAGGTTTTGTAAATGCAAATTCCTAACTATATATCCACTATAACCTATGTTTTTTTCTGTGAATATATATATATATATATATATATATATAATACAATCTGCCTTGAAGACTGAGTGCATGTATAAGTGTCTGAATGGAGGATTTAGTAGCAATGTGTTTGACTGTGTAAGTGACAAATTTAAAGTGTCTCACTAAATATATGGGATAGTGATTAAACTTTGTGAATACCTGTAGCACTCTATCTCTTGTTGTGTAAACTACTACATAGGTTAGTTACTAGCTATTTGAAAGTCTATATTAGTTATTAATTATTCAAGTGAGTATTAATATGGGATAGTGAATGAATGTGTGTGTGGTTGGGTGGGAGGTGTGTAACTGTCCAAAGATGTGTAAATAGTAGATTTAGTAGGTATGTAAGGTTAAGACTGTATGTGGTAACAGTTGTTTGGGTGAGTGAATCTCTTTATGGGTGTGGTGATGAGTAAATATATTTCTCAATGATACATGTCCACGAAACTAGAAATATAAAAAGCAGTGTATGTGACAGTTGTTTTATATAAATAACTATACATAAGACTCAGTGATTGCATGAGTGACGTATGGATAACTGTATACTTGTAATAGTGATTTTAAAACATACTAAGTATGAGTTACTATCTATATCAATAAATAAAGAGGTGTTTGTGTAAGTGTGTAGCTTAGTAAATATAAGTATGATCAACTGTTTGCATAAAGGAGTAGAATTACTACATAAGTAAATAGAATGTGTGCTGGTGTGTAATGTTGATGTAGGTGTATAAGTATATTTAATATTGTTCTATTGATCTTTATTAGCATGTATGAGTGAAACTATAGGTAAGTGTGTAGATGTAGGAATCACTGAGTGTGTTTTTAGAAACTTGTATTGGTGTGTCAATAGTTTCAAATATGGTACTCCATATTTTATAAAGAGTGTTGAAAGGTTATACTAGTGTATGATAAGATGTATCAGATTGTCACGTGGATGATGTCAACAGTGATGTCATCAGTGATGTCATTTGGGATGTCATCAGTGATGTTATCAGTGGATTGCGGGCGCGCAAGTTATAGTTAGTTATAGTTAGTACAACTAACTATAACCAGGGAATTTCAATGGTTTTATACGAGTGAAATGTCCAACTAAACAAAACACCCTTAAAACCTATGGTTTTTTCAGTGAATTTCCAAGGTTTTTTAAATGCTAATTCCTAACTATAACATGTCTGAAACCTATGGTTTTTTTCAGTTAATTTTAAACGTTTTTTAAATGCTAATTCCTAACTATAACATGTATGAAAACTATAGTTTTTTCAGTGAATTTAAAGGTTTTGTAAATGACAATTTTTAAATGTATTAATTCTTATATATTTTTTTTATACGGATTTACCACATTTTTTTAACTATTTATTTTTAGATCTTCTATTTTGTAAATTACATAATAGTTATTATACATTTCATTACAAAATATACTTTCTCAGAATGAATTACTTTAGTTTAAATACTTGCAAATAGGCAATAGACGTTTAAGTACAGTAGTTTCAGTTGTAATGCGCAACACAATTTCAGACACAATGCAACATTGAGCTCAATGCGAATTTCTAGTTAAATGCAATGAGTTACTTTTTGGATTACTTTTCTAACCACAAGACTAGATGCTAAATTCAGTCCTGGGATATCTCCTGTAAACACTTGAGTAAAAACGTTATGGTTACAGTAGTGATTTTTAAGGAATATTATTGAATTATTGTATTTTAAAAGTTGACACTAAGAAATGTTTTCACATAGAACCACCAATGTTATCCTATGGGAGGAAATTCACTTATCAGGTAAGTAATGTTAACGTTACTTTTTCTTACTCAGTGGTGTATCCTGGATCCAGCATGGGTGCATCTCCTGTAAACAGTTGAAAGAATGTGTTTAAGTCATACAGGCAATATTTTTAGTTTGTGAAAATAGACAGAAACTTTTCTGGTGAAAATCACACAATGGATTCTTATGGAAGGAAATACAAGTTACTGGTAAGCACACTTAGAATTACTTTTCAGGGTCAGTGCTATGCTAAAAAATGCAGCACTGAGTTCTCTCCTGATAACAGGTGAGTAAATCGGAATTCGTAGTTCGGCTGATTTTAGAGAAATATCTCAACAGTGGTGAAGGAAGGGGGCGGGGCCTGCGGTGACATGTGTGCAAACACGCCCTGTGGCGCGTTTTAAGTTGGGGAATTAATTCCTCTTCAATGCTGTGCTCCCCTTGGGGGCCAACTTGCCCACCAGGTACCTCCAGTAATCGCCAAGGAGCTGCGTTTCATTGAGGTATTCAGAGGCCATGCTCACTCTAAGTTGGGGAATTAATTCCTCTGCAATCTAGAGGTCCCCTGGGGGCCAAGTAGCCCACCAGTTACCTCCATTAAGCGCCAAGGAGCTATGTTGCAGAGTGTTGTAAAAAGGGGCGTGGCCTCTGAACACATCTCTGCAACGCAGCTCTCTGGCGCATACTGGAGGGACCTGGTGGGCTAGTTGGCCCCCAGGGGACCTCTGAATTGAAGAGGAATTAATTCCCCAACTTAAAACACGCCACAGGGCGTGTTTGCACACATATCACCTCAGGCCCCGCCCCCTACCTTCACCACTGTGCAAACGCATCCCGTGCGCATTTTAAGTTAGGGGATAAATTCCCCTTAAATCCTGAGGTCCCCTGGTGGCCAATTAGCCCACCAGGTACCTCCAGTAAGCACCACAGAGCTGTGTTGCAGAGAGGTGTAAAAAGGGCCGTGGTCTCAGAACACCTCTCTGCAACACAGCCCCCTGGTGCATGCTGGAGGTTCCTGGTTGGCTAGTTGACCCCCAGGGACCCGCAGTATTCTAGGGGAGTTAATTCCCCCTCTGCAAACGCATCAGGGGGCGTGTTTGCAGAGTGGTGCAATAAGGGGGCGGGCCTAGGGACGATCACGACTTAAAAAAAAAAAGAATTGGGGGCCCTGAGCAGGCCTAGGGGGTCAGGGTGTGTCTACCCTGCCCCGTGTTCATAAGTTCCACACATATTTCAATGACTTCCTCAGCCTCGCTTCTACCGAGGCACAAAATGGCTGCCAACAGTTCCTGATTTTGAATGTTTACAACCGCCTGACAACCAATTAAAATTGAGCACGTGATCGGGACTGTGCGCTTATCCTACGAGGCCTATCCTCAAACAATCCGCGGATCCTCCGCGCCCATAGATATATAAATGACTTTAACGTAATTTTCAAAGAAACTACTGAACAGATTGACACCAGATATGCCAAAGGCACAAGTCGGAACTGAGGGCTACCTCTCTGCCAAATTTGGTGTAATTCTGTTCAGCTGTTCGAGCTGTAGCCGTGGCTAAAGGTCCTAAGGGAAATTGCATGGGGAAAACACATTTTGGGACCCCCCTTTTTTCTCGGCCCCTGCTTCACTAATCACCCCCAACCTTTCAGGGAAGGAGCGGAACTGAGCTGGTCAAAAGTTTGGAAAATTTCAAGAAGATTTTTCAATTGAAGCAAATGTTTTTGCCAATAGAATGTTGCGGATTTCCTATAGATAATAGGTCCTAATGCTAACTGGCAACGGCCAGTAGATAATATATCTATCTCTCTATATATATATATACATAGATATATATATCCACCACGACTTTCTCTGCTTAGGGAAGCCTCACCTCAGCAGGGCAGCCTCGACATTTGGTGACGGAGCACCCCATGAACATAAAGAAGAATGATGCACACCAGGACCTTTCAAGGAATCAGCCACTTTATTTAATAAAAAGGAATGGCAACTCATTTTAGATCTTTCAGTCTTGACACATTTAGCTTGGTTCAAATTCTTTTTCAGAGGTGAACCATCATATCCTGTTGCAGCATTGCATTGTAGTTTTTCTAAACTCCCCGACTACTAGGTTTCAATGTAGTCTTTCAATACTGCCGTTCCCATAATGCACCTTGGAAGAAATATCACGGAATTAAGGGCAATTTGATTTCCCCTCATACTACATTATCACAGGTACACTTTCATTGCATTTTACTGTCAAAGTGCTATTGTTTCCGCTCATCAATATGCAAAGTCGTTAAGCATAGGATTAGCACAGTGCCATCCACCCCGAGATAGAAAGGGACAAAGCTGTTTGGCATTTCTACAGAAAATTCTTTAAGCATAGGACCAGCACAGTGCCATCCATGGCCCGGCTGTAAAATGACAAAAACCATTTACCACTCCAGGGACAGTATTACAGTTTTTAATTGTTAAAATATCAACGAAGCTAACCTGAAATGAGTAAAAGCAACCCCTGACACAGTGTTTTGCTCTCATTAGAGCTATTCAGAGATGTATAGCTTTCTCCAGACACGAGGGAGCACCCAGTTTAAAGGGTATTGTTTGAACTTAAACAGGATGCTCCCTTGTGTCTAGACAAAGCTATACCTCTCTGAAGAGCTCTAATGAGAGCAAAATAAATGGCTTTTGTCATTTTACAGCAGAGCAGAGACAGCATTGTGCTAGTCATATGCTTAAATACTTTGCTATAGAAATGGCAAAAGAATGGCAGAGTTCTGTGTATGTTCTTTTGACCGATGTCTTGCTACAGGGTAATTCACATCACAATTCTTCATCACCCTGAAATGCTTCACTATTCTCTTCTTTACTGGAAATAATATACTGCACACATTGGTATACAAAGACACACACACACAAGTCATTGCTGTATTGAATAAAATTGTTGATGTTGGCTGTCTTACAAGTGGGTAACTAGTATGTTTTCTTGCTTTTATTATCCTTGCAAGCGTTGCAATTTCCACATTTGTAGGAACCCTGTTCCTCTCCTTCCTGCCTTGTGTGCCTGTGTAGCTATGCCCCAACATGTCTCCAATGGATTTCGAGTTGCAATAAGTTGCAAGGGGATGGAGGGACACTTTGCCCACTATCACTGGGTCTGACATTCCCAATTGTCAGTGTCTTGTGATCATGGATTTGTTTTTCATTGACTCACTGCTGTAAGTGGTGATGAGTCTTACTTTATTAGGATCTTCTTTGTGTCTCCTCTTCTTAGTAAGGAGACTGCCCCTGGTCAGACTGCTGGCTTTCTCCCTAACAGTTTTAGGGACCCTTAAGGGTATCCCCTGTCCCTGAATCTGTTGGTCATTTTTTCTGTATATTATATTAGGGATTAGGTAATGGTGTTTCGAAGGGTAGAGGACAGTGAGGGTGTTTTTAGTGATAGGTCAAAAAACACTTTAAAATAAACTTCACAAAATACAAATGTGTGCAATTCAGTTCACCTACCTTCCTCAAGGACAAACTTCACACTACATTAGGCAAACTAAATACATGAGGCAAAATATGTTTACTTCTAGAGCATACAATGACTAACTAGCAAAGCTCTAGGTGTTCTCTGTTGCAAATTTTATAGGAAAGCAAGCTCAGCCCTGAATTATTGTTTTGCAAGAAATAATTCTGTACTTCTCTCTTCAGATCACATTTCCAAAACCCTTCCAAAATATACAAACCAGTACAATTGCCATTCCCAACCTATATTCAAATACATCTCCGGTTATATTTGTTTGTACAGCACTCTGGCTTTTGCTGACATAGCTAAGTCCGTACTGTGCAAATGCAACAAATATTGAAATAAATTACAAAATCAAGACTTAACTTTTGAAAACATATGTGTTGACATTCAGTTCAATGTCATCAAAATATCACTTTTGTATCACTCTTCACTCTTGTTTCTTCTTATTTCAGGGCCTTTGATTACCAAAATGTTTAAAAGCATGAATCTACTTACAATGATGGCAGTAGGTGAGTACCACAAGCAAAGCGTTGATAAAACTGAGATATAATTCTGTCTATTTCACACTTAGCTAATAGTATTAGAACTGTGAAAGTCTCAAATGCCTGACAAATCAAACTCATCACCCAAGTACATGTTTAGATTAATGTGTTTGCATAAAGTAGGGGTAACCTAGAATCTATGAAAAATAAGTGATAGTAGATCCATCCTGATAACTCAAATTATATTGATACATTCATAAAGGACGTACTTTTGGATTTGATGTAAATTAGCTGGTTTCTTCTTCACACGTTTAGTATTTTGATTGTCCATCTTCTGCATTTAAGGGATTAGAATCTACTTATGCCTTTGGTTAAATGTATGTGGAGTTAAGAGAATAGATGAGTGCAATGCCAAGCCACGCACTAAATGGACCACAACTAACTTAGGTCCACTTACGTCATCATTTTTGGTAGGCGTCCAGGATCAAAGCAGTACTCATTTAAGTTGTGGGTGAGTTTTTGTGCAAAGGTGTTTGTGCATGCATACTAAATATTCAGCAACAAATGATAGAAGAAATATCTAATGATCGGACAAAATAACTAAATGTGAAATGTAGACTAAAGGTGAAAGAATCTGAGGGAACGTGACAATTGAAACAAAAGAATGCATAAACTGAAGCACCAATGCCAACACTGAAGATTCATTTAAAACATAGATCTCAAATATGGATACATTTTTTCATTGAGAAAACTCCAAAGCCAAGTTAACTTCACAAGTAACAGCAACTGGAGGAATGTTTCCAAAGACTTATATCTTTAAACGTGATACAGTGTCTTCTGATGTCTCTTAAAGGATTATTACTTTCTAGGGAAATCTGTCATTGACATACTAGACTGGAATCATGTGCCCCACCTTTCAGCGACGGCTCGTGGAGGGAGTTACGGTGGGGCAGGAGGGTGGGGAGGGGGAGGGGCAGGGTGGAGGTTGCTAAAAACCGGCATATGGATAATTGCAGGTAAGTAAACAATTTAATTAATAAAACGAATTTCGTAGTGCGCCTTGCATCGCAAAATGCAATGCAGTGCGAGCTACGAAATTCGCTTTCCCTCCCCCTCCCCACTGTCTTGCCCCACCGTAACTCCCTCCACGAGCCGTCGCTGCCACCTTTGGCACAAACACCATAAAAGAACTGTAGGTATTTTCCAGGACATGGATCTTTTAGCTCATTGTGACTAGAACCTAGGCTGAACCTCACTGCCAAGGCTCAAAAATGTTAAAACCAGTTAGGTAATACATGTCTTCCCATGCAGTTTGATCTGGACTATTCTTCTTGGAGCAGAAACCTGTCTGATGTGTATGTCATTGGTCTCTGTCTGTAGTGGCATGAGGAGCAAAAAGATAATGGACTGGAATGTAACCCAAATATTTAAAAAGGCCTCAGATTAATACAAATATTCTATCCACATTTTAGTTTTTCTAAGTGAAAACCCCTAAGTATTTGGGTTACAACTCACGTTTGAGAGCCATCATACGAACTTGGAGTATTAGTTGTGGGAAGTAAGAACCCACTTCAAATAATAATAACAAGTCTGGTCTGGGTGAGCCAAAAGTCCCTCAATAAACATGTACTTAACCCCAAGGCAGCTTGAAACAAAAACAGTTAGGTTTAACTTAAAGAAACAGTGTAAAACATTAATGCAGCACTCAAACAGTAATGAAGTGAAAACGCAACACAAATGAAAATGTAAAACAATATAGTAAAATAGAGAAAATGTAATAAATGAAATGCCACCAAAACAGCAAAAATACAATCGGAAGAATCAGAGATATGATTTTTTTACATTTTGAATTGAAAAATAGTGCCAAAAAGAACAAAGGGCCTACCGGGTTATCTGGCTGTGCATGACCAGTCAAAGTCAAGAGCTAAGGCTAACTGTGATGGAGCTTGGGTCAGATAGAAGGTTCAAGTTGGATCCTGTTTTAGAGTTACCTTCAAATGTAGAAGAAATTCTGACAAGGCAAACACTTCTGTGGGGCAAGGTATTGACTGGATCCAAAGACGCTGTCAACAGTGATTAGGAGCCGCTGGACAATTTCTTAGTGAAGCCATTGAAGGGAAAAAAGCTCAGTGAGAGAAAAGTCAAGATTTCACGCTGAGGAGGCTGTTTTCGATGGGGTACAGCGTGATGGTGGGCCTGGTGGAAATTTCTACCTTGAAAATTTGATGTTTTTCTGGATCTCAGACTTCCTCAGGCAAGGGAACAATGCAGGTTGTAGATTACAAGGGCTCCACAAGGCTGCATACTGTGTTCAGGAGGTTCGGCTAAACAGGAATTGCTACTGCGCATAACAACACAACAGCATTTGCATTGATGTCAATCCCACCGCGATGCACCCTCAGTGAGTGGCTTGCTATTAGACCCCAGTCCCACTCCAGTTCTCAGAGCAGAAGTTTGCAGAAACGTTTTAAAGCGCCAAGAGGTTAGACAGGAGGAGTACACTCTTACACTAATCAAAGGGTCCAAGACCAGAGGGGCACCACATGGGTTTCAGGACTCACTCTAGCAGAGGCCATCAGCAGAGTACATGGGACGTCCAGTTGGGATGGTCAGTTGGGCAGTTGCAAGAAGACACCTTTGAATGCTTGTTGTATCTCTGTAGCTCAGACACATGGTCAGCCAACTTACCTTTGGAGGCACTTCTGGGGTCCTGAATTTCCTTCAACTAGAGTGGGATTTTCCTGTGGCATTTGACATTGTGTCACGTACATTGCACCTTTAGCATTAGCATTCCTTCGGGGTGCGAGGACAAGTGCTAGATTGAATTACACTCCTCATCTGATTAAAAATGTGTTTTGGTGGGAAAACCTGAGGGTTCTACTTCGAGTCCAACTCTTTATAATGTCTAATGTGCTCCCCTTGCAACTTTGGTGGAACGCTGTGGTGCCTATGTGATCTTGTAGACTGAACAACTCAGCTTATTTTTCCCAGGCGGGGTGGATATGGACTGCAGCCTCTTAATTCTTGTCTTTTTGCTGTCTTTAGATAGCTGCACTTGAATCACCTTATGTGCAACATGGACAATATGGAGGTCCTCTTATTCGGGACATTTCAATCTGGATGGTGGTCTAGTTGTTGAGTAAATAGAGCTTCTTCTCCATCTTCTCCATCTGTGGTAATTAAAAACCATGGGGTGATATATGATAATCATTATTATTTTCAAACGCAGGTATCCACAGTGGCACATACAGTCCCTCAATACTTCTAGGCTGGACTCTGCCAAAACTCTTTTCCTGGGTCTCCCTGATTTCTTCATTGAAGGACTCCGGATCGATAAGAGTGCGCTGCTCGACTCATTCTCAAACATCCTTTTTAGACATGACTCCCTTCTTATTTAAGCTCTTTGAATTGGCTACATGTAAAGTAGTGCATTCTTTACAGTTCTCTGGTTCTGGCCCTTAGGGCCTTTTTTGACTGCACCTCAATATTTGGTAGTTGATTGTAACTCTGTAGTCCCTCTATAGCTTTGCGTTCTGCTCAGGCTTCATTTGCATTGGGGCAGATACTAAGGCAGGCTAGAAGGGGAGGCCACCTCTTCTCCCTTCTAGTTGCTCATGCATGGAACAAGCTCCGGTTTGGGCTTCGATCATTTTCTTCTGAGTCTTCTTTCAGAAAAAACTCAAGACTTGGCTCTAAGCGCAGGAATTATTGTGATAGCTCCTACCAATTACTTTTCTAGCGCCAGGACACACCTTGAAATAGCTGTGTGCTTTATAAGACTCTGTAAATTAATTAAGTTAAGCAGGGAAGCACTCATTTTTCCATCCCCTAAAGTAGTTCTGGTCAATTCCAGTAACCCCCACTTGCTTTGGTGCCAGTCTAACTAGAGAGACAAAGGACAGGCAGGCCAAGGCAAGTGCTGCATCTGTCAGTCATAGGGTAGGATTCTTCTGAAGCGAGACAGGGGCTAGGTACAGACCCCGGGCTACCCTTTGAAATGCAATCAAGTGCTGAGTGAAACCCACAGGTCATTCTGTGTATGGGAGAAACACACCTAACACACCCAGGGATATTTGCACACGTGTAACAGGAATACACATCTCACCACTGAAGAGACATTCACATTCAGGTGACACTGAACACAGGCACATTTCGCTTCAGCAGAAAAATGTCAACATTTAAAGCTGGCTTTTAAAAAAATGTAATTTTAAAGTCGACTTGACCATTAGGTTGGATTCTAATTTACTATTAAACAGAGTCCTTGATTTATTTTTCTACTTAGTCCTACACTTAAGATATGCATTATGAATTGTTATAATGTAACTTTTCTATGGGAGATTCATCCTTGCCACAGTGAAAAACTACTTTGAAGATTTTTCATTGCCAGGACATATAAAAATGTAATCATACATGTCCTACTTTTAACCTTCCATATACCCTGCCCTACAGGTACGTCGAGCTTACCTTAGGAGAGACTTATAAGTAATAAACAGAAAAGATTAGCCCTGGAAAAAGGTTTATTTTGCCCTGCCGAAATGGCAATTTAAAACTGCACACACAGGCTGCCAGGGCAGGCCTGTAGACATGTTGTACAGTGCTACTTTTGTGCTTGGCACGCAAGTGCTGTAGGTCTCTTGTAGGATTTGATTTAAAGGCCCTAGCTACCTATAGTACCATATGCTAGGGACTTATAAGCAAATTAAATGTGCCATCTTGGTGTATGCCAATATTACCATATTTAAAAGGGACAGTACAGGCACTTTATCACTAGTTGGTAGCAATTAAGTGCATACAGTCATATGCTAACTAATACAGCCTCAAAAACAGTGCACAAACATCTGGAGGAATACCACAAACAAATGGTCTTTTCCAACACTCATTGAGGGTGAAACTCGTCTGGAGTTGTTTATGTTCCGGTTCACCTGGGACATTGACAGGCATTTCAGGTTTGACTGTTTCTACGGGAGCAAAACCACGGATGCCTATAGTGACAGGATTATGGGCATTGAGGTTCAGCTTTGATCATGCTCCAGTCATGACCAATTGCCCGATTTTATTTGCTTCTGTATCCTGGATATCTGTGATGAGGAGTTCTACATAGTTGCTTTAACATAACATGATGGACTACTAAGAATTTAGTCGTGGACTCAAATAATTCAATCAGCTGGTTCAAGAGAGGCAGGACTGGACAAATGTCCTACTTTTGGTTTAACCATGGAAAGTATACATGATTCCGATTAAGAGTAATTGTTTCAAAAAGTATCCCACGTGGTTATCTTGGTAATCGAGCAAGGATTCGCGCTTTTGGGTGAACATTGGGCCACCGGACCTATAATTTTCAAAGGCAGTGGTTTTCCAATTCACAATGGCCTTCATTTAAACGGTGTAGCCCTTCGTTTCCTGATCGGGGCCTTATAAGATGTCCTTCCCACATGTGCTTCAGGTTATTTCTTCTTTTTTGATTCTCATTTTCTTTATGAACTTTTTCAAACCAGCAGCTTTCCTGTTTTACTGATAGGGAAACAGAAAAACAAAGTACACAAACAAATCTGTGTGCAAATTGGTGGATTGGGCTTGAGATTATTAAACAGATGTCGTTTTTTTTTGTGTAAATTATGTGCCAGGTTTACCTGTTCTACATGTATTATTCCTTTTGCTGGTTGCTAAAGATGTTCTTTAACTATGAAACATTTAATGTGCTTGCATAAAATGTAGTGAGAGAGAATCTGTAAATTATGCCATCAAAGCAACTGCACAAGAGTGTTAACACTGATTATGTTCATATTTCAATAATTTTTTCTTCTCAGTGTTGGCTGCAGCGCTTTCAATTGGAAACTGTGATGGTAAGAAGATAAGCATTAATGTGTTTCTAAATAGATAAATCGATGTATTTCATATAAATGTGTGCTTCTGAAGGCAACAACTGCCCTGCTAGGTGTGTTTTAAGTATTTGTCTACTACAACCAAGGATTCCCCTACTGCACTCATGCTTCGCAGTGGTCCTACTGGAACCACTATCCTGTAGAGGACCCACAGAACACCTGGGTGAGACTTGGAATTAATTGCGCAGAGAAGACAGGCAGACAGGAAGACTTATGGCCAGATCGTCACGTCGCCGCCCTGCTCCCGCACCGCCAAACCTGTGTGCGCACCGCCTGCCACATTACAACTATTTTTGTCACTGGCAGGTGGCTCTTTGAAGGTCCCAAGGCAGTGACTATGTAATAGGCATTGCAATAGGAATGTCAAAGTCATTACCTGCACAGCATGGACTGGGGCAGTCCATGGTGTGCATGTACAGGAGGTGTTTGCACACAGAGGGGCACATCATGTGCCTCCTTGAATGCCAACCCCCCCTTCCACCATGGCCCTGAGACAACAGAAGGCCCTGTAGGGCCCCCCTTTGTTTCCTCTACACCAGGTTTTCATGGAGTAGGAACCACCATGAAAACAGTGGCGGACAGGAATTGCATAATATACGTGGCGGGACGCAGCGGTTCCGCCACGCATATTGCCGCCTCAAGACTGCCATGCCACCATTTGGGATCTCTTATCCGTGGCGGCTGTAGTGGTACAATTGCGGCCTGACAGCTCTAGTTGGAATAGAGTGGCGGGAAGATTGCCACCGTGAGTCTGGTAGTCCATGAACCGCCAGACACATAATCAGGCCCATAAACGTTTTCATGTAGCATAGCATAAACCACAGCTTAGAGGTCTCAAAGCTCGTTCATAAAATGCATTGGTGGAATTTTAACATAGCCAAACATTTACAAATAGTAAAGAATGCGAATAATGGTTAAGTTAAAAGAGGCAACTATGCCAACCATTGCAGTGACATATATAAACATATATACATTGACTGCTATCACAGTGTTAACATAATACTATTCAATTGGGAGTTTACAACAATTGTTAGGTGGCATTTACAGCATGTATATGTCATCACTTAACCAAATTTCCAAGGTAATCCAAGATCCAATAAATACATCATATAGTTTGTATCTGTTTAGTGCCCAAACACATGCTATCCATGGATTCCAGCCCAACAAATACACAAACACTAGGGGGGCAGATTTACTGGTCGCTCAGGCAGTGCAGCAGCCGCAAATGCTGGGTTGTGTTGTGTGAGAGAGGGAGCAGAAGTACGCCATATTTACTAAATATGGCGCTATCTTCTCCTCTCCCTAGCACTGGTCCAGAAATATGCTTCGTGTAAAGGAATGTATGCTTGACTGAGGCATTACCGATACAATGAGACAGGTTTTATTTGTCAGCAGAGACTGGGTGATGAGTGGGGCAGTTCTCCATTAATGGTGTGCACTGAAGTCCCCCTGGCAGTGAGGGATGGCTAGAGAGAGCAACAGAGCAAGAAGAATTTCTCCTGCCACACACATGGGGAGGAGTCCTTTTCGAATGAGGGGACTGACAATAATGTAGTGCATGGTCAGAAAGCGATGTTGCTAGTATTGGATAGTCTTGTGAAAACATTGGATAATGTGGAGAAAACTGCACTTGTGGTGAAGTCATGCTGGGGAGATATGGAGCAAAATATGCTTGCCTGCCCTGAGTGGTAGTCACAGGAACAACCATTGAAATGAAAATGCAGAAATCTGTAGGATGAGTGGATGCTGTGGAGACAAAGATGCAAGACTTGCAGTATTCCAATGGGATTCATGTAGGGCAACATACCTGCTTTCAAGCAAAATTCATATTCAGAGCTGCAAGGACCAATAGAGCTGTGGACTGTCCTTCTGTGGACACCAGTTGAAACACATCTGAGGTACGGCATTTTCTTTTAGCAAACCTTCTGAGTTTGACATCTCATTCTGGAACAATGCCTGTGAAGAAAAAAACATTGCTCAGTTGCATTTCAAGGACTATTGACCACTAGGTGTTACCTTTATTAAATATTCCTTTCCAACAAAGACATTAAACAGATAGATTCTGTAGCATGCTGGCTCTTATTGTAAGTGACAATCTCTATTCTGTTTCCTATTGTGACATGTTCCAGGTCTCTTTCCACTCGACCAGAACCTCCTTCTCTTTCAAAGTGAGTGCTGTGTGCAGAAATAGCAAACACATCTGTGCACACTGAAGGGAGAAGAGGTAAAACAGTGGGTGGTCAGCAGGACATTTCTTTCTGAGGGCCCTTATTCCAACTCCTATCTCCTATCTCATCTTTCTTTTTTCTCTTCTCCATCCTCTTTCTCTGCCTTTTCTTCCAAAGTCATCTCTAGCTGTTTCTTTCTCCACTCTCTGCTGGAGCTCTTCAACTACTTAAGACACCAGTCAGCCCAAACCTGTTCCGGAGACTGTGGGCTGTACCACATAAAGTAAACACAAAGAGCATAAAGTTAAGATAAAATATATGCCACAGCATGGGATCACTGATGTCTTAAGTAGTTGTAGAGCAGGAGCAGCACTATTTTACCAACTTACACTGTGATAATTGATTGCTTTCCCCAGGAACCTTGGAGGTATGTGCTGCCTTTGTCTGTAGACATAGAAATATTGCAAATATATCTCCAATCCAATCCAAAAATTCTTTATTTCGGCCATATAGACCATAAAAGATACAGTACAAAACACAATACATACATTTAAAATACATTTTTAAGAAAATACATTGTATAAAATTCTATTCTCATCCAGCGAGGAATAGGGAGTGTGATAACAGTACCATGGTTCAGAGGGCTTTTTTCTTTTTAATTAGCCATACTGCCGTTAGAAATTTGGATATAGCGAACACAATGTGACCCAGAGTGCTGGTTTTCATTACTCTGAATGCCTGTGTGTACTTTCTGAACCCCAGGTTCCTACAGAGCGGCGCTATCCAATATTTTCTGGGTCTGTGATAGGTGGGGCATACAAACATGATGTGGAGGTCATCTTCCTCATGGATATTACAGCAAGGACACATTTTATCACCCCCCTTGGACCATTTCTAGGTAAATGCTTTAGAGGGGAGTGTGCCTAGCCTCCATTGTACAAACAATTTCCTCGCCAGGATAGGGAAAATAAAATCCATAAAAGGTTCAAATACATAAGAATTTTTGGATTCCAGGAATCGCGCAGTAAGGGTGCCGCTGTTTTGAGCATTCATCATAAGTGAAAGGCTCTTGTCTTTATAGATTTGGGTCAAGGCTTTACGTGAGATCCTTTGGCAACCTCGCACGGGATCCTCCCATAGCTCCAATAGGTTCATGGTGAGCAATTCATTTTTTACTAAAGCAAGCCAGGGGATTTTACTATTGTGGTTCAGGCTCATGACATGGATAAGGTCCTGCCTGTAGTGGTGTAGTTCGTTTGTGGACCGAAGCCTGTGCCAAAACTTCACTGGCTTTGACACAAGCTCCTCAGCAATTGGTGGAAGACCCATGTCTAATCTCAGTGGCAGGAGTGGCGTGCCTCGTGGGAGAACTAATAGGCGCCTTAGAAAGCTGTTTTCCACTCTTGCCAAATCTTTACCTGCTTTATACCCCCATAGCTCACTGCCATACATGGCCGCTGCCTTGGCTTGAGTCCTATAGGTTTCAAGGGCCGGGCTAATGGGCTTGAAGGTGGAAGTATTGTCCACCTTCAGAATTGCGCCAGACAGGTGGGACAATTTAACCCTTGATCTTGCTATCTGACGGTCCCATGATAAATTTCCTGTAGTGTTACCCCCAGATAAATGAAGGTAGGAACCCTCTCGAGGCTGACAGTACCCAGGGTGGGATTGGGCCTGGCTTTGTTTGGTGGATTGAAAATCATGAACTTGGTCTTCTCTGTGTTCACCTCCAGACCGTGTTGTCGACAGAAGAGACCAAATCCATCCAGAATCCTCTGGCTCCCCATGGGGGATTTGGAAAGCAGGAGGGTATCATCGGCAAACATGATTGCCGGAACCCTCCGGCCTGCCAAATATGGGGCGTCATTGTCCTTAACGTTTTCTAGATGTGATATAACGTTATTAATGAAGAGACAGAACAGGGTCGGTGCCAGGACACAACCCTGCCTCACCCCTCGACGGACAGGGAACCTGGACGAAAGGTTGCCATCCCTCCCGCACCTGACCTGCGCATAATTGTTCTCATGCAGCCTGGTTATGATACTAAGTAGCTGGGGGGGTACTCCTAACTTTTCCATGACCTCCCAGAGTTTCCTGCGCGGGACTAGGTCAAAGGCTGACCTCAGATCCACGAAGACCATGTACAGCCTTCCCCCCTCTAACCTCACCGTCTTCCAGTAAAGGAGGACGAGGCGGAAAATCTGATCCATGGTCGACGTGTTTTTTCTAAAGCCAGCCTGCAAGGGGCTCATGATATCATTATCCTCCACCCAGTCTAACAGATGGTTCAGGATGAGGCGCGCAAAAAGCTTTTGGGGAACATCTATAAGGCTAATCGGCCTATAATTGGCCGGGAGCAGAGGAGACCCTTTCTTGTATATCGGCACAATCTCTGCCCCCAGCCAAGAGCAGGGGACCGCCATACCTCCTAAGATAGCGTTAAAAAGGATAAGGAGGTACGGACCCCAAATGTCAGGGTGATGTCTAAAGAGATCCCCCGGTAGCTTATCCAACCCCGGCGCCTTTCCCAGCGCTAGCCGCTCCAGTGCAATCACCACCTCACCTAGGGAAAATTCCAGGGCCATATCCGGGGTACAGGGGGGCTCAACCGCCGCTCCAACGGGCCATAGAATAGTATCTTGGTAAAGTGCCCCAAAATGGGCCTCCCAGACAGAGGGGGCGATGTTAGGTTCTACTGCTGATTTGAGTTCCCCCGTCCCGTTGTTTACCAGGGCCCAAATATATCTAACGTAAATACAGTGCCTAACAGAAAAACAAATATAAAGCAACAAAACAACACCATTCAAAAATAACAGGGTACGTCCCAAGAAAACATTCAAGCCAGAATGCAACACATCTACTGTAGAACACAACAAAATCCAGGTAAAAAAATTACAGCACCACAAAAAACAACAGACTATATAACCACTCAAAAAATTTGCACCACAAAGGGAGACAATCATTTTTGTGACATGTTACCACATGGGGAATACTGTTTTCATAATATAGTGTTAAAATGTGTTTATCGCTTGCACTACCGTACCTTACCACCAAGAGTATGACATGGCGCAAGTCACAAATGTTTGTGATCCTAACAGTGTTTTAGTGTAGTGCTCCAAGTGCTTATTTTGCATGATTTGGCCCCTGTTCTGTTCTGTTTCTTGCTTGGCATTTTTTGCGCTCTTTAAAATAAAGATAACGTCCGGTGGTCAATAGTCCTTGACATACAACTGAGTAATGTTTTTTCCTTCACAGGCATTGCTTTCCGATTCCCTATTTATAGTCGCAATTCTAGGTAATGGCTCTTTTTGTGATTACCAAAAATTGGGACTAGAAATCCTTTAATACATCTTGAAAGGCTTTTTTGCATTCTCAAGTGGAGGAAATTATCGATTCGCACCATATGCGAATGCAAAATTGTTTGATCCATGTGGGCCCTGGCAGGGCCGGCCTTAGGCATGTGCAAGCTGTGCACCTGCACAGGGCCACCAAACCCCAGGGGCCACCAAACCAATATATATCCTTAACATATTTATCCTCTGAGGATGGATACATATTTGTGTGGCGGCCCCTGGCAGGGATTTGGCGGCCTCCGGCTCAGTTCCACTTCTAAACACCCTGAAACCCCCCCCCCCTCTTTACTGGCCTCCGCGCTCTGCCCCACCCGGACCCCCTCTTCCGGGGCCCCCTACCTACGCTCCCTGCCCAGGGCCACCATGACCCCAGAGCCGCCCCTGGCCCTGGGTTATTACTCTTGTGGGAGCTTACCAGCTGCGTTTCAACAAGAGTCAGATATATGTCCTTTGTGTATTCTCCGAAGATGGCATAACTGCACATGAACTAATAAAAGAGATGTTCAAGGCGAAGCTATGATATACTCACCCCAGCTGGATGGAGGTCAGCAGACCCACTGCCAGGGTATGGATCTCTGAGACAGTCTAAGACAACAATCTATTAACAAAATGACATTCTGTGCTCAGTGTTACACACTGACAGTAATCGACACATTTAAGATATCACAATAACCATAAGACATATGTAGCTAAGAGGCTGCTGGGTTTCTTACTGCAGATTTCAAAGTCATTTCACGGGAGAGTAGTGACCATGTTTGCTCTACATTATGGCTTCGAAACGGCTTTCTTTTTGTTCCCGGATAGTACTGTGTCCACATGATCACTTAATATACATCAAAAGTAACATCAGATACAATAGAAGGCTCATCAATATCTCTGAGCATTTACGCCCATTGCAAGATCATATTAAATTGACCACGAAGACTATTGCAAATAAACTCCACCTATTGCAAATAAACTCAATCTGTTTTGAAATGTATCCCCTGCCCCAGTTTATCAAATGCAGCATGCTCAGATCAAGGTAAGGTGCGTCATGGAGTGCTGTCAGGATAGGTGGTGATGGCAAAGTAAAGACTGTGGGACATATTATCAAGAATGTCGATAACAATATTGCTGCATTAGGGGCAGGAAACTGCCGCTAAAGCAGCGATATGGAGCTTGATAATATGGCCTTGTGAATTTTCATAGAAGCCTAGGTTCTGGTGTGAAGGACATCAAACCTGGGCTTCTATGTGAATTCACAAGGGCATATTATCAAGCGCCTTATCGCCACTTTAGCGGCAGTTTCCTGCTGCCAAAGCAGAGATAATGTTATTGCCGTTCTTGTGAATATGGCCCTGTATTTACTTACACACGTGATGTGGTAATATATGCAAATACGGGAATGTACACATATTTTTTGCATGCATTACCACATTAAAGCCCAACTTATTGGCCTTGCCCGCATTTCATTTTGTAGCATCCATATGCAGGTATGTGGGTAGTTTTCTCTGTGCTTCCTCCGAAGTTCGTAAAGAAGGCTTGTAAGCCAATGGCAGCTGGTATACATGTCTGCCCTACTGGCTTTAGGAAGGGGGGGCTGTTTTTAAAATTCTGAAGCTAGGATATAAACCAGAACGCTACATTCTAAAGAACCCCTAGGCCAAAGGGAATTCAGGGGCAGAAGTTATCTCGTACCCAACAATGCAGCACTGTAGCTGTTCTAATGTTTCTGGCAGTTATCGTCTACTTGTTGGATACTTTCATTTCACATGCCCAGGCCTGCACAAAACATCTTTGGGATTCCCTGCATGTCTGCTTCAGATGATGTAAGATTGGGCTGCAGATACCTCATAGTACATACATGGAAATGTGTAGTATTTTTAAAAGTTAGAGATTTAAATGTTAGACTTCTGGGTCGCATTTTGTATATGGTCAAAGTGTATAGTATTTTTAAAGATACCGGTTCCAATGTTAGGCTGCTGTGTCGCATTTCATATATGGTCAATATTAATCCTGTAACTCTCCTCATATTGTCATTGCAGAAAAGTGCAAAAAAAACATGGAGTACAACACCTGCGGCAGCATGTGTTCGAAAACCTGCGAGGACGTGGCCAACATGGGGAGTGTCAGGGTGTGCCCAGCACTGTGTGTTAAAGGATGCTTCTGCAAAGAAGGATATGTCTGGAATTCTGTTCAATGTGTACCTGAGAGTACCTGTCCTTGCGCCGCCAATGCTCACTATTCTAAATGCGCCTCTCAATGTCCGCTCACCTGTGAGAATTATAAAGATGCAGTAGCATGCACAACACAATGTGTGCCAGGATGCACATGCAACAAAGGCTATGTTAGGTCTGGAGAACCTGGTAAATGTGTGCTTCCTAAAGACTGCCCTCTTGCACCCAAAGCCTAGACTTGGAGCTCAATGGATCCTTCCAATCAGGTGTGAAAAGTGTATTTTAGTGCAATTGCAATAAATCGTTGTTATTACAAAATGAAACTGTATCTGTTATACGTACTAATTAAAATCTAGTGTGATATTCCTCTGAATTAAAGAAGTTCGTAATAAGAAAAATATTAAATCCGGTTAGTATGCATAGACCTACAATGAAGAAACTCAAAGTAGTGCTACTAGTTGGAAAGATAAGCCACCTTCCTCTTTGTCCCGGGCAAGGCCAGCAGATCTAAGAAGACTGACATACAGCATATTCTGGCCCAGGCCACCTACTGATGATTCCTTCTTAGGAACCAATGTATCCAAAAGATGAACAGTGGCTTAAGTAGAAGTCCTAATCCCACAGATGAGAAGTTTGGGAAATAGACGTTTTAAACATGAGTAAAGTTTAGGAACTGACGTTCTATCGTCCATAATCGATTATGTTGTTAGATCACAGCCATTATTAATCAATTTCCTTTTCCTGCTTTTTAGACTCAGTATAACCTTTTTAATAGGTGCTCTCAGCCACATGCATCAAAGGAAATTGCATTCGCAAACGGTGCGAATCGCAAAACTCGTCCGTTTGCGAATGTAATTCCCATTTTTGGGATGCATTAACATTTTAGTAATTGTCGCAATTTAAGAAATCGCAAAATTGCGATTTCTTAAATTGCAATTGCATTTAAGGAATCTCAAATTGAGATTCCTTAAATGCAATGCATCAAACTTTTAAAATTTGCGAATTCGCAAATAAGGGGAGCAAATTACCATGAAGTTGACCTTCATGGTAATTTGCGAAAACTTTGAAAAATGCACTAAAGTACATTTTTCAAAGTTCCATTTTACACACACACATACCCTTGGGGCATGTGAGTGTGCAACATGTACTCCTAAGCAGATTTCAGGGTGCAACAGGGTGTCCTTTGGACACCCCTGCACCCTTGAAATTGCATTCTTAATTTGCAAATTTTTAATGGTGAATTACAAAAGAAGAATGTCTTTCCATTCATTCCTATGGACCTCTAGGCCCATATGAATGGTTGGGGAAGTATTCCTTAATTGTGATTCTCAATTAGAGAATCGCAATTAAGGAATTTTAAGAAATCGCTATTTTTATAGCGATTTCTTGATGCATTGCAGTTTGCAATTTCTTAATTGCGATTCCTTATTTTTCGCAATTAAGGAATCGCAAAATATAATATTGATGCATGAGCCTGTAAATGCTCTTTTTAGGTCTCGCCTTGCAGCGCGAATGCGCTGAAAAGGTAAAAAGACCTTTTCCGATCGGTTAGGCTTTTCAGCCGAGCACATGCATGCTTTCCATTGCCTTCAATGGCAACGCGTGCACGTCAGGAGATTTACATGCGGGAGCGCGCCCGACAAGATGGTAGTAATTAACGTAATTAAGTAATTAAGTGAATCGCGCAGTCTATCACCCCCCCTCCTGCCGCGCAAGCTCTTGTACAAAGGATGTGGTCACCTGAGAACTGGCACAGTATACACAGTTTGTTTTCTATGGCTGTAAATACATTTTCATTATTTCGTGAAAATCCGGATGCACCAATAGCCTCATCTCATCAAAGACTGATTGCCATGTCAGAATGGTCTGCGCATTCGAGCCGCAGCAATCAGAACCCACACTTTGGTCAATAAAGAGAAGAAAGGCTGCCTATGTGTTGCGCACGATAAGCAAAACAAATATTATCTATATATTGCATTGGAAATTCTAACCCAAGATGGATGGTGCCACTCAGCTAATGCTAATATTGTCTGGAATATGAATTTTGCCCGCTCAACACCCAACTGAGGTCATAAGCTAAAAGGAAAGCTGATGTTTCAAGATGTGTTTAGTGTAATCAGTGAAAGCCTGCAAGCGACTTGGTAGCTGGGTTTCCCGCACATGTGCAGAGAGAGTTAGCCCACATTGGGTATTGAAGCTACAGCTGAGAGACACTGCTCGTCTGTCCTGGCTGGCAAGGGGGGCTCGGGCCCCAGTATCCTGGAATACATTGGGGGAGAGGATGGATACCGTTGTTGATACTGGCCGAAGTGAGACCGGGAATATGTCTAAACTGCAGCCTTCAGGTAAACGGAATTATCCTTAAATATGGTAACTGAGCAAATGGAATTTTGGTTGCATTAGCGCGCAGGCAAGGAGCATATAAATTCACGCTCTGAATAAAAGGCGTTTAAAATGTGGCAACAAATTCAAGTTTAACGCCTGCCGTGGCTTGGTCGATTGGCTTTGCATGACACACACGCCCTCTCTGTCCCGGCGACATGGTTTGAACAGAGTGCTTTTGCACCATACACCCTCCTCACCCGAGGTAAGGTTTGGACAGTACAGCGGCCAGCCCTCTTGCACCTGTCTCCAGCGGCACGGCCCTTGCCTCAGCCGGGCAGGGCCTCACCCTCATGGGTCAGGGAGCGTTGCCCGAACGGGACAGGTGGCTCGAGCGAAAAATTGGCAGCAGCGGAGTGTGTAAGAGGTGCAGGAAGTCGCAGTGCCGCTCCTATTGACGGACCAGTTTTGTTTCTTGGCGTGGCGCGTGACTCGCCCGGCTGGCTCCCGGGTGATTGTGGATGTCCCCGGTGCGTTGAATTCTGCAGCGGGCTGTCCAGCTGCCTCCCGAGATCGCCAGCTCACGCCATGGCTTCTGCGCCCCTCCCAGCACGTCCAGACTGCGGCACTGCCCGGGAGCTCGCACAGGTAGGTGATGTGGATGATGGGACCTGATGCGTCCTTAGTCCCCACCTGGACCAAATTTGGAGCGTTGGACTCTCATTTAATGCTTCAGGTACATGTGGGTGCTTTGGCACATCATTAGTGATGTAATGTCACGGTACCCCTAACGTAAAGTTCTGCATTTGAGTACCTTGTGTGTAAGTTATAACTAAGCATGGGCGAAATTTGCGAATTTGCGTTCCGCGAATTCACAGGTTTCCCCGCGAAATTGCAAAAAAAATCCTCAATTTTGCAAATTTTCCCGCGAAATCGCAGATTTTTTTGCGATTTGCCCTGGAGTACTTTCTACTGGCTAATCCAGTAAGTGCTCCCTGATTGGATAAATGTAAAGTGCTTTTACTACACTGCAGCTGCGTAAAGGGCCAGAAGATGTGTCTCCAGTGACCATGTGTGCCTGTAACACATGCACAGGCACTCATGGTCACTGGAGACACATCTTCTGGCCGTTTACGCAGCTACAGTGTAGTAAAAGCACTATGGGGCAGATTTACAAGCCGCTTGCGCCTCTTTTGCGCCGCAGTTGCATCACTTTTGTGACGCAGCGGCAGCACAAAAGATGCGCCATGGTGCTGGGTATTAACAACGTGACGCATCTGAGAGATGCGTCACGTTGTAAAGCCCTGCTCCATCAGGAGGCGTTCCGGCGCTCGGGAGGGCGTTCTTGCGCATGAATGCCTCCTAAAAGTGACTGAGTGAAATCTACAAGATCTCACTCAGTCACTTTTAGGCCAAAGCTGCGTCAAACCCCTGCACCTGCTTGAAGCAGGCACAAGGCTTGACGCAGCATTGGGGAGATAGGGCCCCCCAGAGCATTGCTGGAGCTGCGTCTCGCTTGCGACGCAGCTCCAGAAATGCGGTGCTTTTACGGCAGAGATGCGATGACGCATCTGTGCCGTTTTTGCCACATGGTGTGCCGAATTGTAAATGCGGTACAAACGGGGGTGGTGATGGACGGTGGCAGAGTGGGCTAAAGAACGGTGATGGATTAAACCCAGATCTTTTGACTGGGGGTGAGTGTTTAATTGATTCAGATGCTCCACCCACTTTTTTACCGCTTTTGGCCACCATAAGTGTGGCAGGGTATGCTCAGACGTGAGTCCCTTGCTCACTTTGCCACTGGATTCAAGCAAGCCGGGCTGAAGACGGCTGGAATGCCAGAAACCGGTCCTCGGAAAGCTTGTTTTCGGTCCAGGGAAGACATGGCTTGGCAGTTCGGGCTGGACTGTTCCCATGAGGAACAGGGTCAGACTGATTTGCATATAGCCATGTCTGAACTGGGGTGGCAGAGTGGGCTAAAGAACGGTGATGGATTAAACCCAGATCTTTTGACTGGGGGTGAGTGTTTTATTGATTCAGATGCTCCGTTCATCACCACCCCCCTTTTGTACCGCATTGTAAATGCGGCGCACCATAGGTGGCGGAGCTGCAGCGCAAAATAACTGGCGCATCCCTGGGGAAAAACCAGTTATTGTAAATCTGCCCCTTTACATTTAGCCAACGTGGGAGCACTTACTTATTAGACAGTAGAAAGTACTCCAGTTGAGTAGAGGTATTACACAAAAAGGTGGCATCTTCGTGGACAAACATGCAGGCGGGATTCATTCTGCCCCCTGTTAGACTCGTTTTTTGTGCCCTTCTGCCCTCTGTTATTCCCTTGTTTTTGTGTCCTTCTGCCCTCTGTTAGACTCGTTTTATGTGCCCTTCTGCCCTCTGTTAGACTCGTTTTTTCCCTTGTTTTTCTGCCCTTCTGTCCTCTGTTAGACTGTTTTTTTGTACCCTTCTGCCCTCTGTTAGACTCGTTTTTCCCTTGTTTTTCTGCCCTTCTGCCCTTTGTTAGACTGCTTGTTGTGCCTTTCTGCTCTCTGCATCACCACATCATCACTCAGAGCTACCCCAGCATCACTCAGCACCACCACATTATCACTCAGCACCACCACATTATCACTCAGCACCACCACAGCACCACTCAGCACCACCACAGCATCACTCAGCACCACCTCAGCATCACTCAGCACCACCACATTATCACTCAGCACCACCACAGCACCACTCAGCACCACCACTGCATCACTCAGCACCACCACAGCACCACTCAGCACCACCACAGCATCACTCAGCACCACCACAGCACCACTACAGCACCACTCAACGCCACCACAGCATCACTCAGCGCCACTACAGCATCACTCAGCGCCACCCCATTATCACTCAGCAACACCACAGCACCACTCAGCACCACCACAGCATCACTCAGCACCACCACAGCAACACTCAGCACCAGTCAGCACCACTCAGCACCACTCAGCACCACCACAGCATCACTCAGCACCACCACAGCATCACTCAGCACCACCACATTATCACTCAGCATCACCACAGCACCACTCAGCACCACCATAGCATCACTCAGCACCACCACAGCATCACTCAGCACCACCACAGCACCACTCAGCACCACCCAGCATCACTCTGCACCAGCCCACTATCACTCAGCACCACCACAGCACCACTCAGCATCATCATAGCACCACTCAGCACCACCACAGCACCACTCAGCTCCACCCCAGCATCAATCTGCGAAAACATTCAACAACAACTGGTTCAAATATGTTCTCTCAATGTTTCAAGCTTTAATACAAATGTCACAAAAAAGATATTAATATTTCACTTCTGTTCTTGGATTTTCGTCACAATAAAATACACTGAACATAATCTTCACAAAAGTTATTTACAAAGTTTAAGCTATTGCCATTATAAATTAAAATCACTTTTATTTAAGTATTAATTATTTAAAAAAATTAAAAGCCATTGTAATTTGTAATATCAATACATCTAAGTCACGTAAATACAAAAGTTATAACTATTGGCATTGTAAATGACAAAGCTAAAAGTTGGCAAATCCTAGTAGACACTGTATGTCTTTCACAGTTCGTGGACAAGGCCACTCTTTTACTGCTTTCACCTTCCTCTCTGCCATGACTTAACCAGAGGGCGTAAGCATCACTCCCAGCAATTCTACTGTGGTCACATGAAACTCACATTTCGTAATCTTACAATACAAACGATGATGCATCAGGGCTTGAAGAACTTGGCTCAAGTGTATTGTATGTTCTTTGGAGGTGTCTGAATACACCAAAATGTCGTCTATGTATACGACAACGAAATGGTCAAGGTATTCTCTCAGAACCTCGTTCAAAAAGAACTCGCAGGCGGCCGGGGCATTACATAGCCCGAAGGGCATCACTAGATATTCAAAGAGCCTGTACCGCGTCTTGAAGGCCGTCTTCCATTCGTCAGTAGTCCGATATGAATCGTACCATCTTGGTTGACCAATGAATAACTGGTTCGTGTTTTTTCAACCAGGGAAGCACCAGAATGACTCCATTCTGTGGTGCTTGTATAATGTTGAAGGAGATCTTTTCGTGATGATTTCCATTATGGATGAGTTCATATTCGGGTGTATTGAATTTGATAGGCCCTGCAAACAATTCACTCCCATCCACAGCGTACACCATTTCAGGCTGTTCTTTTGTAATGAGACGTACCACCAGTCTTTTTGCTTCTGTAAAATCCATGAAACATCCTGTGGCACCAGAATCTACCATGGCCTTGATGTTTTTCTCCTCCATATCCACAATCAATGTCATAGCCAGAAACAAATGATTGTTTTCTTGATCGCAGCCCGGCGTTATTGAAGGGATGACTTTTCTGCTTGATAGGTCCCCCTCACTCACCTTCAAGCACTGAAGTTTTCCAACTTCTTCTCACCGGTTCCTGCAGTCGTTTGCCCTGTCCTATATTTTCCCGATTTAGGTTTCACCGGACAGTCTCTCAAGTAATGTCCTTTTTTGCCACAATATAGACAAAGACCATTTTTTCTGCGATATTCTTTCTCGTTTAACGTTAAAGCAGCTGGTACTGCTCCGATTTTCATCGATTCTGTTGTAGTGCTTGGCTTCTCCCCCACTCCTCCTTTATCATAGGACAAAACGGGCTGTTCTTTTTTCTTGAGCTCCCCTTTTCTCTCTCTTATTCTATGGTCCAACCTTAGTGTCAGCTCAATGAGAGCCGTGCAGGAGCGAGGTTGAGGATCAATGTGGGCCAGCACGTCCTTCATTTCGTCGTTTAAGCCTTGATAAAGCAAGGCAGACTGTTTTATTTCAGGCCAATCAGTTTCAGCCACCAGACGACGAAAACTGCTCAGGGAGGTCACCAGGTCAGTGTTGCCTTGCTTCAGGACTAGTAGCTCCCTATCGGCAGTAAAGGTTTCTGCTCTACGGTCGAAGGTTTTTTCAAACTCTGACCTGAACTCGTCCCAATCGTAGAGAAGGGGATCGTCTCGCCGTACGACAGGAACTGCCCATTGTGCGGCCTCCCCCCCTAAGTAGGAAATAAGGAAAGCAACCCTAGCCTGGTTGGTGGCAAACATCTTGGACTTACACATGAAATGTAACAACACCTGCGTCATAAACACCTGCACTTTCTTGTTGTCCCCATAGAAACGCTCAGGAGGGGCCAAGGGGATTTGTGTGGGCATTTCCACCACTACAGAGGTGGAAGGAGGAGGAGCTGACCCTACATCAAAGGGATTCCCCTGCATACGATCCATTCTGGCTTTTAACTGCGTTTTCGGATCTAGAGGCCGCCACCTCTCTGTTGAAGGCCGCTAGCTCCGTCTGCACTAAAACCAAAGCTGCCATTACATCATCTATAGTAGCCATGATTTCTTCAACACAGCCAAGAAGAGAAAACAATTGTGGGCCGATAATTCTGTCAGGCTCGGCGTTGGTTCTCTTCGGGGCTGTGCTGAATATCCTATACCCTCCCCCACACGACTCTCTAGAGTCTGAAGTATATAACACTGACTGCCAAGATAGTCCTGTGAGCGCGGGAAAAGAAAGGGGACAGCGGGAAGGGAGATCTGAAACGACAATGAAAGAGATTTAGAAAACACCCCCCTAACCCCAAAATGCACGTAGTCAATAAGAAAATCACATTCCTTACAACAGTGATCTAAATCCCTACCTGAAAGGGAAAAATCAAAGGCTTTGTATTTTAGGGGAGGAAAGATGGGAGCAGAGATCAGGGACTGTAACCAACTGAAATGACAAATGCCTAGAAAACACAATGAGCTTATGATTTCATATGAGGATATGTAAGTCACCAATAACACTACTACATACCACACAATTCTGGTGTTTCTCTTTAGGTTATACCACTCCCTTTGTTTCTCGTACCCCTGAATCATCTTCCCTGTATATTCAAATACAAAGCGTAGTGAAGAAACAATATGTGCAAAAGGAAAACACAAAAAAACGGCAGGCAAGGTTACAGCACCCTTTCAAATGTTTCCTGCGCAATTGGTGAAATTCATACAATAAGGTATTAGGAGATTCCTTATGACACTTCTTGTGTCCGTAATCAAGAGACTTAGTTCCATAAACCAAAGGAGTTCTTAATACTCTTGCTCTCTTCCCAGTTCCGAATACATACACAAGTGCTCAAATTGCTCGATGCACGCTTTCGAATGCTTGATAAACAAGTTTCTCCCCGCAATTCAAAACGCAGGTTTTACCTTGACATCCAACAGGGAAAAGGAATGGAGAGAGAACCCCTGTTAGAAGTCACAAGGGTTCTCCGTAACTGCACACAGCCTTGTGCACAACGGAACCGCTACTGGTATTCACCCTTCCAGAACGGGGTGAATGATTCCTTGGCA
The DNA here is from genome assembly GCF_964263255.1 of Lissotriton vulgaris. Lineage (NCBI taxonomy): Eukaryota > Metazoa > Chordata > Amphibia > Caudata > Salamandridae > Lissotriton > Lissotriton vulgaris. The sequence goes on from NC_141695.1 coordinate 267,984,951, forward strand.
AACCACAGTTCTCCAAACACAAGCGTAACGCTTTACAGCACCTTACCGACCAGTCAGTAGTCTGCGTCGAGAATTATCGGCACCGCTGAAGACGGTAGGATGTGTTTTATTTCCGGGTGTTTGCGTGACAGACGCCGCTGCGTGACGTCGTCTCCCTCCATTCCGGGAAACGTAGTTCGTTTGTATGCTTGCCATTTATCCCGTATTGCGCGGACAGCGTCTCTTCACGGCGTAATCCTGGCACCTAAATGCCGTCTGTGAATACCAAAAGTCTTAAAATTGGGTTTTTTCTCAGTTCAGTAGTAGTAAAGATAGGAATCCTAACTTTAGGACTCCTAAATGCCTTCTGTGAATACCGAAACTCTTAAAATTAGGATTTTTCTCAATTTATTAGTAGTAAAGTTAGGACTCCTAACTTTAGGACTCCTAAATGCCTTCTGTGAATACCGAAAGTCTTAAAATTAGGATGTTTCTCAGTTTAGGAGTAGTAAAGTTAGGACTCCTAACTGCAGACAGGGTGTGGCTTTTATTACATAAAATAACAGGAAGACTTTGACAAAAGTGTCACTAAAACAGTGAGTATTAATTTACACAAATGTGCTTTTTAGGTCATAGAATGTGTTCTGCTGCCTGCCGCTTGGTTTTAGTAACTCAGACTCTCTGGCATCGGACATGACATCGAGGAAGGAACATGTCTATTGTAATTTCTTAAATAATGTGTGAGGCACTAGCAGTGGCAATTGCTGCGGTCCAGAACAAGAAAGCATCTGCCCATTTGTGAGGATGCGAGAAGGCCAAGACGCAGTGACTGGACTTCGTTTTGCCAGTAGTCTGACTCCTCTTCCTCTGGCCAGAGACCCTCTGCCTGAAGCAGCTCACCAGCTACATTGACTCAGGCCAGTAAGCTGCGTCCTGGTTGGATGAGGGATTTATGGAGACTTAGAACTGTCCTGAGCTCCAAGACAGTGAGAGACTGCCCTTGAGAGTGCCCCTGCCTAGGGCACGGCCGATGCCTAAGCAGCAGAGTAAACAACTGGTAAGTAGGATTGCCAACTTTAATAAAGAAATACCCACTATGTGTTCACCTCATTCAAGGGTCAAACAAGATATACAATGCTACCAAAAATGTAGTTTATAAATATTTATTTTTATAGATCGTCTGTTTACTTTAACTAGCAGCCATTAATAATTATTTTGGCAGCTCCAGAACACTGCAAAGTGCTTTCTTTTTCTTGTTTGTTCTGTTTAAAATATGTACTACTGCGGGAAAAATACAGGCTTTAGGTGCTTTTCAAAACTTTATCGAAAGCAATAGAACATTCCTCATGCCAATAAAAAGACAACCAGGTATAACTCTAATGGTAAGTGGCTAGTTCAGGAGGACATACATGTGATCCACAGAGGCCAGTCCAGCCCTGGTCAGGCACAGGTGCTTATTACTGGGAGGAGTGTCAATGTTCAGAATGAGGAGAATTTACTGCCTGGTTGTCACTTCTTATTAAGGCCTTAAGCTTGTGTCAGAAGGTGGCTTTAAGGGTCCATGGTACAGGAGTGTGTGCCTGTTCGTGCTGGGGTTTCTCAGCACAGTTTGATCAGTTCATGCAGAGGGAGGATGAGGCATGTGGTTCTATCCTGTTTCTGTGGGCAGTGAGGTGGATGGGGCCTTATGGAACATGCGGCTCATTTGCAGGGAGTATAACCTCTAACATCCTATTTGGTACAGTCGGGTCCAAGAGTGCCCTTCATTTCATGTGCTTTAAAGCAGTTTTAAGATCTTCTTAGAGTTTCTCGCTGCTAAAATGGGTTTAATTTCTGATGTATAAGTATTTCCCTCATCTTCATTGCTTGATTTTGGTCACGAGAAAGTGTAAGCATGCACACAGTACATTGCCACTGAGGCCCCAAGTGGACTATGACACCAATCCCACACTCTCTGTGTGCCTGCAGCCAGCACCACAATAAGAAAAACAATGCTTAATTTGCCCACCACTTAGTTCATAGTTGTAGCTCAGTTCTTACTATGATTCGCAATATTCAGTAATTCTGTCAAGTGCGGATGTACTAGGCTAAACGTTAACATTTGGTGCTAGAATACACACCAGGTAATTCACCAACTCGTAGTCTAAAGTTTACAGCGGCGATAGCAAGTCGGGCGTACTACTGTGTCCTGTGTATGGCTTACAGCTTTGACATTCCTCAATAGCCAGCCCGGACCTTCCAAAGAAAGAATATTACATGCTTTCCTGAAAATAAATCAATTTGATTGTGACTGGTATACTGTACATACTGTGGTATACGGTGGTATGCTGTGGCTGACAGTGGCTGGTAGGTTTTTATGAATGTGTTTTTTCTGCGTGACTGTCCACTGGTGAGGACTGGCCCTCTCACTGCTGTCTCATGACTGCATAATGCAGCAGTGGACTCGAGTCGGCCCTCCTGGGCTGCTTAAAAATAATTTGCCTGCGTGGCCAATAATTAAGCTCCTGTGCCCCCTGACAGATCGGGCGGCCTGGACAGGTTTGAGCGCCATTACGCTTTACACATCGTGTCTTTGGACTTTCGGCATTTCTTAGGTAACACTTAGAAATATCTGCTTAGTCTAGTGTGCTGACAGGCTAGCATTTCGCGGCTTCTTTCTGTCTCTGCATCCCGATATATAATGCAACAAGTAACATTACATCAACAGCAGTAAAATCATATGATGGTACCACCATTTGAGTCTTGTGCTTTTCTAAACCCAACGTGTACTTGCCTGTGTAATCAATTCATGTCATGGCGTGTGTATCCAAATTGCAAACCTGCCTTAAGGCCCTTAACATGGTGCTGTATGTGTGGAAATGCACCATCTTTTCACTTTTTTAAAGCAAGAGTGCACAGAGACCATACACTGGCGCACACATAGGAAAGAAATTGTAGGAAACATTACTGACAAATACAAAAAAATGTCGTCCATACCCATCCCTTTTGTGACTTTTCATACTAATGAATGTTTTCACATTTTTTGTGATTTTGATACTAATGAATATATGATCTTCTGGGCATCTTAATTACCCGTAAGTTCACAGGACCAATTCTCAGCTAGTACTCACAAACTCTATCGACACATCCTAAATCCCCTCACTCTACACCCCTACAAATCTGCTGGTCAGCATCCTACAGTGAACAAGCCTGTTCACCATGCACTCAATGGGGAATATGTCCAAGTGAAGTGGCAGAGTGAGGCGTTAGCCATCATGGCCTAACGCCTCACTCCGCCACTTCTGAAACACAAGGCTGCACCATATTGATTGGACATTGTGCAGCCTTGCGTTTCCACTGGCGATGGCCCTACACTTAGCAGCGTAGCATCAATGCCAGCACCCTTGTACAATCCTGCAAGGGTGTCTGCGTACAGAGGGGGATTGTTTATGAAAAAGGAGGTCCCCCTTGCTGCACATACAGTCCTAAAATGCAATTGTGTCAGTTTTACGTGTGCTGCTTCATGCAGCCCACATGAAAGTCACAACATGGCACTTTATTTACAGATTGTTCATGTTCAGGAAGGCTTACCTTCCTGTACATAAACAATCCATGGCTTTTTTTTTCCAAGTGTGCTGCACCAGGCAGCGCACACGGAAAAAGCAAAAACAAGGAGAAATAATGCATTTCTACTCATTTAGCCAAGTTAAGACCAGGTTTTTCCTGGTCTTTATTTTGGTCCTGCCTCCTATGTACGATGTCCTTGTACATAGGGAGCAGCGTCAAAATCAATGGGTGTTGCGATGGAACACCCACCACAACACCCACTGCCCACCCCTTTTGCACTAAGCATAGCGTGCAACAGGGCCTTATTTACTAGGCATTGTTAAGCCACGTTAAGTGGCTAATGCTGCCTTGTAAATAAAACGTAGCCCCTATTGCCACCACGCCATTTAAAGTGATGTTGTGGTGGTGATAGGAGCTTGTACATATACCCCACGATCTCTTCTTTGGACAATATGATCACTTCATTTTGCTTTTCTGTCATCTCTATCCAGATGAGATCCAAGTCTTCCTCCTTCCTGTCTCCTCACATCCTCTCACAGATATCAAAATACCTTCTTGCTAACTGCCCCTGGATTGTGGTTCAGTCACTGATTTTGAAACCATTAGTAACACAAATTATTGAATTTCTGGCCCATCTACACTCCCATGTCTACTATACACCTTACCCTTAGACAGGCTAGCCATAGTATCCTCAGATTAGGCGTACATTTAAACCATTCAAATAAAATGATTATATTCATACCTAACATCACAAGAGAAAGCCAAATGTTATTTATTTAATAATGCAAATACAATAGGATGTTTTCATTTACGTAGCAAAGACACTCATTTCCTCACCTATCCATAGAAAAATTGACTAGTGTAACTCTGTAGTAGTTGGTATCCATTTTCCCGGCAAAGTAACGTTCTAAATTTCATTAAGAACACTCACTTTAGTCTCTTCAAGCACACCTTACTAGTGACTAAGTTGACTAGTAACAACTAACACAGGGCTCAGTTCAAGCTAATGATCTTGGACTGCAAAGCTGTAATTTGTTTCTGATTGAGGTAATGCCTCTGAGTAAATAAGTGACCTTCATGATCAGCATCTAGGTTCCATTTCTCTTTATTATACCTCATATCATATAAATCTACACTCAATTAACACTACATTTTATAAGATTCATCTTAACTACCATATCTGCATGTTAATCTGTTAATGTAGTTTTCCATATATTTGTATCGGACAAACATATATTCTATTCAGCAGTATTATCCATCTAGCACCAATCCACCATATTTATATTAATGGATGTGATAGGTTTCAGACACTGCATGATGCCAGCATAAACCACTCTAAAACCGCTACTAGAGACATTAGGCAGGAAAATGCTATCTTTCTACTAGGAGCATTTTCAATATAGTACTTTAAAATCTGACTTGATCATTAGATTGGTTTCTAAATTCCTAATAATTTGCTTTCCTGATTCGTGCATAAAGCTATCTCCAAACTGATGCTATGCATTATAATGTGTTATAATTTAACTCAGTGCTTATCTGTGGGAGAGCTAGCCTTGCCACAGAGAAAGATGACTTTGGAGATTTTTTACTGAGAGAACATGTAAAACTTACCATACATTTTAAAAACCATGCTTCATGTCCTATGGATATTTTGGGTCTACTTTATGGAGTACTTAGATGTACTATAGAGGACAGGTTAGGCTAGGCAAATAAGTGGAGGGAAGAATCTGCAAAATGTAAATACATTTATAACAGTCTGTTAATCTGGGCATGCCCTACTCCAGAGAAATGGGTGGGGGGGGCTGCCATACCTCAGGCATCATTCACAGTACATGCTCACCTTTGAAGCTTTTGAAATAAAGAATCAGCCTGCAAGTGTCACTTAGCTGAGCTTAAATATTTCATAGAGCTCCAACCAGTGGCCACTTACATTTAACACGTTCTGTGTAGATGTTTAGGGACAGTGTTGGTGGGATGATGTGTTTCCTTTGGATTAAGCAGCTGTGTCATCTATTTGGAAATGTTCACCTTCACTTAGAGAAACCTGCAAAAGCAAAAGGCTGGGAGAGAAGATGCATTTTGCAGGACCCATGGAAGGCTGGACTGCACGTGGATCGACCCCAGTCTGGAGTGATTGAGCATAGCTAGATAGAGCCTGCCACCAGCAAAACAAACCCAAATCCGTGTTGGAGAATGGGCGGTCCGACACCTGTGCCCCCACGGTGCCCAGGTCAGCCGCGAGAGCGTTGCACAGAGTGACGCCTGCTATGTTGGAGCAGGCGCTCACGGAACATCCTTGTCATCTACAACAACAACAACAAAGGAGTTTATAAAGCGCCTGGTGACGCCATCTCGGGGGATCCGGAAAGAGACACTGAGGCTCTGCAGCGATGGCTGACTGAGAGGTTGGACGATCTTGCCCCAAGGGTAACACCTCGGTCCACGGCGATACGGCAATCAGCGCCGTGGTTTACGGAGGCGCTGCGTGTGGCTCGCAGCCAGTGTAAGGTTGCTGAGCGGGCCTGGCGCCTTCAATATGATGGGGAGGCTAAACTCGCCTATAGGTCGGCTGTGAAGGCTTATCACCGTGACATTCTTGGTGCCAAGCGGGAATACCTTGCCAGGAGGATAGAGGCATCGGCGAACTCCTGTAAGGAGATTTTCACGATTGTGAAGGAGTTCACGTCCCCTAGCTCCTACTCACCCCCGCCAGTATCATCTGATGCGTGGGCGTGTGATCTTGCCACTTTTTTCACCGACAAGATCAAGGCAATTCAGGCCTCCTTCTCGGAGAGCTCGGAGGAGGGTTGCTGTGGCCTCGGGACAGGACTTGGAACATCATCCTTGTCAACAGCAGTACTGGCGGACTTTCCACCTGTCTCCAGTGATGCGTTCCAGGTTCTTCTGGCCAGCCTTAAATCTGGCTCGCCACTCGACCCCTGCCCCGCCAAATTTCTGGCTGGGATGGCGGCAGTGGTGAACCCTCTGGTCAACCCGATCCTCAATGCCTCCCTGAGGGAAGGGAGTGTCCCACGCACCTGGAAAAGGGCGATGGTGATCCCCCTCCTGAAAAAGCCTGGTCTTGATGCCGAGGTTCTGGCCAATTATAGGCCAATTTCACTGCTCCCGGCTTTGGCCAAGATCACTGAGAAACATGTCCATGGCGTCTTGTCGAGCTTCTTAGAATCCAACAATTTGCTCCATCCATCCCAATCCGGTTTCCGTCCGAATTTTAGTACGGAAACGGCGTTAGTGGAGGTCTCAGAGATCATCAGGGAGACCTTGGATGTGGGTGGCAAGGCCATGTTAGTCATGTTGGACCTGTCGGCGGCCTTCGACACTGTCCCCCACGAGGCGCTTCTCGCCAGGCTTCATGACATCGGCCTAAGGGGGACGGTGCTCAGATTGTTTACATCCTTTCTGGATGGCCGCCGCCAGACGGTCTGGGTTTCCCAGAGCTCCGCCGAGATGCCGCCATTGGGTGTTGGGGTTCCTCAGGGTTCTGTGTTGAGCCCGACGTTGTTTAACATCTTTATGTCCCCGCTGGCGGCTGCGGTGGAGGCTTACGGAGCCCAGATTGTGTCCTATCCCGACGACACGCAACTCCTCTTCACATGTGGCAAAGATCAGCCATTTGATGGGGAGAGAATTCGGGACTGCCTGGACATGGTCTTTGGGTGGTTCCAGCGGAATAGTCTGAAGGCCAACTCCAGTAAGTCGGAGGTTCTATTTTTCGGCTGCGCCTTCGATCCCGAGTGGCGGCAATGGTGGCCGGCTGCCATGTGTCCCCTGGCACAATCCTCCTTGGTTGCAAAGAACCTTGGTGTTAAGCTGGATAACAAGCTCTCATTAAGAGCGCACGTTCTTGGCCTGTCCGGCACCTGTTTCGGCATTCTGAAAATGCTCCGCAAGTTTCTTCCTCTACTATCTGCGGAGCACAGACGGATTACGGTGCAGGCGCTCATCGGATCCAGGCTAGACTATGCCAATGCCCTCTTCTTAGGCCTTCCTGATTACTTGGTCCAGCGTTTGCAGGTGGTACAGAACTCTGCTGCCCGTGCGATTTTTGGTCTGCATAGACGAGCACGGGCTTCTGGGCTGCTGCAGACGCTTCACTGGTTGCCGATCCGGAAGCGGATTATGTTCAAATCCCTGACGCTTGTGCACAAAGCTCTGTTTGGCTCAGGCGCGGGATATCTGCAGAAGAGATTGGCTTTCTATCGCCCTGCTCGCTCCTTGCGTTCTGAATCCCTTTTCACTGCTGTGGTCCCGCGTGTGAGGAAGGCCCGCATTGGGGGGCGCTCTTTTAGCCTCAAGGCCCCCCAGCTGTGGAATTCGCTCCCACTGGCACTTCGCAGTACCCCCAATCTGCTTCAATTTAGAAAAAATTTGAAGACTTGGCTTTTTAATCTTTATGTTTAGGTGGGTTTCTTCTTCTTTGGAATCTGTTCTTTTTGTTATGTTGTTCTACACCTCAGCCCGTGGAAAGCGCCGGGACACTCTTTTAGAGTAGCCGAGCGCTATACAAACGCATTTTAACATAACATAACATAACATAACAGAATCATCAAAAAACAAGCCAGAATGGCTTGGGAACACAGTGTTTGTTGTCTCCCTTTGTGGGATAATTGACCAGTGTGGCCCCTGAGCCTCTGGGCTTGTGGATAACTGCAGGAAATGCCACATGAGACTCCCATGCCTTTTGTGATGTATCAAAATGAGTTCCCCCTCTGTCGCTAGTTCCCAGGGAAGATAAGCATTATGAAGAGAGACAGTAAGGTGAACACCACTGTGTGACTTTGCCCTTTTTGCAGGGTTATCCACAAACAATTTGCTTCTTCCTCTGATTTGTTCCTGCCCTGAGGTTGGCTTTAGGACTCTGGGTACTTTTAACACTGCTAATCAGTGCTAAATGACATATGCTCTCTGTGTAAATTGTTATCATGATTGTTTCTCCCTGATTGGCATTTTTGATTTACTGGTAAGTCCCTTGTAAATTGCACTGCATGTGCCAGGGCACTACTGGTGGGCCTGCTGCAATGATTGGGCCATCCACCCAAGTAGCCCTGTAAATTTGTTTCAGGCCAACCACTGTGGCGTTGACGCGCGCAGATTGTAACTCCCATGTTGACCTGCCAAGTACACCTGCTTGCCAGGCCCTAACCTTCCCTTTTCTTACGTGTAAGACACCCATCAGGTAGGTCCAAGGTACACTAGGGGTGGGAGGACATCTCCGTTCCACCCACGGATTGTGCAGAGATTTGCACTTCCGCCCTTGTGCAAAGAAGGCGGAGATTTGAGGCAAATGTCTGCACATTCGGCGGCAGAACGGAAGTTGGCCGCCCGCCTGCCGCCAGCCTCCCACCTGCCTCCCGCCCGCCGTATTAAATTATATTTCAAAGCCTAAAATTAAATTTAAATGAAACGTACCTTATTGCGAGCTACATCTGGAAATTGCGCATGCGCGGGAGCCTGCGCATGTGCAGTCCTGGCCAGGAATGCGCATGTGCAAGCTCCCGCGCAGGTGTAGTTTCCAGATAAAACTGTGATGGGCAGGATGCAACTGCAATAAGCTAAGTTTTATTTAAGTTTAATTTTTGGCTTTTAAATATAATTTAATAAGGCGGGCGAGAGGCGGGCGGGAGGCGGGCGGCGGGCGGCGCATAAAGGAAATATGCAGAGAGGCACGGAGATTGATTCAAACAGGGTAGCACTTATTACTTTCATGTTGTATATCTCCAAAGCAGGTGTAATTGGCTTTTTTGGAGAAGATTTGTGTTTGAACGATAGGGCACCTGCAAGCGGGTGGAATTTTAAAATGGCCACATCTGTGTTTGATTTCCAACCCATATTGCTCTGGAGTAAAATACCTAGGTTGGTGAAACCCTCCACCTGCTCAAGGGGTATATCATTCAAGAGGATTCTACCTTTAAAGGGTTTGTGCTGATTCAGGGACATGAACTTGGTTTTTGTGGTTTTTATAACAAGTCCACGCTGTTGGCAAAATTTCCCAAAGGTGTTGACAGCCTTCTGCAGCCCACTCGGCGTCCGTGAGACAATCAGAGTATCGTCCGCAAACATGAGGACAGGTACGTGGCTATAACAGGGGCATCAGTGGGGGAACTAAGAAGATGGTCAACAATTCCATTGATATATAAGGAAAACAGGGAGGGGGCCAAGACACAACCCTGCCGAACACCAATGCTCGACAGGGAATGAATCGGTAACCTCACCCTGTGACCTCCATCTGATTCTAGCAAAATTGCTCTCATGTAAGCGGACGAGGAAAGTCAATAGCTCAGGGGCCATTCCTAATTCAGCAAGAACTTTCCAGAGTTTGCAGTGGGGAACTAAATCGAAAGCCGATTTCGAGTCAACAAAGACTGCATAAAGTGACCCTTTAGTCAAGACCACGTTCCCCCAATAGAGTGTAATAAAATAGAAGACTTGATCTATTGAACTAGTGCAGGGACGGAACCCGGCTTGAAATGGAAATAAAATATTGCGTTCCTCTACCCATGTCTGTACTTTATTTTGTACTAGTTGACCAATAAGTTTTTGTGCTGAGTCTATAAGATTAATAGGCCTATAGTTGCATGGGAGGGATTTATCGCCCTTTTTAAAAACAGGGATTATTTCAGCTTCCTTCCACGAAAATGGAATCGGAGCCCTCCTGGCCACTGAGTTCGCTAACAGTGCAAAATACTGGCACCAGGATGGTCTGTCACTTAAAAAAACGTCGGCAGGGATGCCGTCTATGCCTGGGGCTCTGCCACCGATCACACAATCTAATGCTATGCTAACATCTTTATGGTAAAAAGCTGACATTGATAAAAAATAGTAGGAGGTAGAGGACACTCCTCTTCAAGGCTGCAAGCGTATTGGGGCTTAAAAAATTCTAACCACTGGGACTGGGCAACTTTATTTTGAGGAGGTTCTGCTAGGCCTCCCCTGTCCCATTTGATGATGTTCAAAAAATTGCTTGGAGTTTTTAGCTTCACAATCATATTTCAAGTCCCGCCACCTATCCTCATCCCACTGTTTTTTAGCCACCCTCTGGGCAGGTCTATAAAAAACCCTTTCCTCTCTCGCTCTAGTGGGATTCTTTGTCCTTAATTCCGAGCTCAATTTTAGGCGGGCTGATTTACATGCCTCATTATACCACCTAGCCGTGGGCAACTTTGTGGCTCTGTTTTCCAGGCTCAAAACCTTCGTAAAAAAGAGTTTAAGCCTAGAAAAAAGTTGGGCACGTGCCTCTTGATTTTTTTGTTGCGGGGCACAAAGATTAAGAAATCCCACATGAAAGACTGGAGTTACTGACCAAGACTCCTGGAAAAGGTTAATGTCGTGCTGATCTATGAAACTACACCATTCCAGAGACAATACCTTATTACCAATTCCTGCCATATTCCATGAAAGGAGGGACAAGCCTTCGATTTTTTGCCGGGTTATACTCGTGTTTGAGGGACTAAAATGTCCCCCTCCCTCTCTGATGTTTGCTCGACAATGATAGGCATTAAAGATTGTGCATTTGGCGGAATTCTATTTGTTTTACAAGGTCCACCCTCACTGGTGGAATTCAAATATACCACTAAGGGGGAGTTAGTGTCCTGGGTGGACCCAGCTTTAGGAAGCCAACTTACTAAAGGACATACAAGTGGAATGGGTTCTTGACAGACCTCTACACTACCCTGCTCCCAATGATCATTTACTCAGACACTCAAAGATGTATTTCTCAGGAAAAAAATAGAGATACCACGTAGTCAATCACATTCCTCCATATCGGTCAGGGCCCCAAAACGATTCCTCAGACTAATACTGTCCAACAGAGATGGAGTCATCCTCCCGAATGGCAGGTGTGCGTACGAAAGTTTTTAGCCAAGACCTGCTGGTACTCCTTGCATACCAAAATCTATCATAAACAAAATTCAAGGCTAGTGGTATTATTTCAGAACCCCTTTGTTGGGGGAGAGTAAGTTTGCCATCACATTAGTCAATACTTGAGGATTGGAAAAGTTCATGGCTATACAATCACCCTTAAAACTTTTCTTGTGATCGCCCAACCATGCTAGATCACCCTTCTTGCTAGTTACTGGCTACCCCTTGCGGATATCCTCATGTTTATTGGTCAGCCAATGCAATGCTTTGTCAATTAAGGTGGCTGCAGTTTCCACTTGGCCAGGACCCAGAGGAGGAGCATTAGCTAAGACAAGTACTAATGAACGAGCCACTGGAATAAACTGGAATGCCTCTCTCTCTACTAAGGGTTTATGTATGCCAATGGGGACAGTCGGGCAGGCAGCAAGAGTAACAAGAGGGGTCTCTTTCTCCAAATTTACAGCCCCGCTAAGACGTTTTGGGGCAGCTGTTTCATGGCCATGATCCATGGTGGTTAATCCCTCCGTAACATGTGGGAGAACAGATATGGCCTGTGTTAAGGGCATCTGCTCCTTTGGATTAGCTAACTGGCCGACAAGCTCCTGGGGAGCTGGTGCTGATCCTACCGAAGGGACATTAGACTGAGAGGTCGAACCACTATTCTGCTCCAAAACAATCACCCTATTTTCAATAGATGTTAACATGGCCATGATGGGACCCAGAGTAAGGTCTAATTTCTCTTTAAGAATTACCCAGAGTGTGTAAGATAACTCCTCCAGTGATGGCTGGATGTTTGGGCGTGGCAGTTAGGTTTTGCTTTTGGAGGCCTTGCCCCCTTCTGATGTTTAATTTTACTAGGGGGTGCCTGCCCGCCAGCCCTAGTGCAACGTCTCGTGATTGGAGCGGGCGGAGGAGAGGAATTAGATAAGCCATCTTCAATACAACTTATGGGGGAAACATTTTGGGATTGGACGTAACAACTTGTAGACAAACAGGGTGGATCAACCAAGTCTATCAAGTCCTGTGGTAGACCTGGGGATGGAATCAGTGGCTGGGAGGCAATACCCTCAGGGATGTCATGAACCATGGCATTAACAGTACGACCTGGGTCCAAGGAGAGCCTCCTTTCAGTTCTTTCAATTTCCTCATTAAGCATACTGGATACTTTCACCAAATATGAGTCCAGAGTCGCCCCTCCCCCTCTGTGGGGTTTGTGGCCCTCGGTTCTCTTTTTACCCATGATTGTTCATCAAAATAGATAATATGGAACTGTACCTTTCCTTGGAGCGAATGTTAAAGGGGGGGCCCGGCCCCGGCCCCCTTGGGCCCCTGACGGCCTCAGATGGTCTTGCCCTTGTCCCGGACTTAGCCTGGCACAGCTCGCATGCGGTCGCACGACGCGGGGGCTGTCCTCTGATTAAAAAGCCTCCGGGCGCTGAAATGGCGGTGGTGCTTCCACCGCAAAGGAGCCCGGGAGGTGTAGTCCCCCTCCGCACTGCGGCCGCGAGGATGAGGAGCTGGGGCGGCAGAAGGGAGACCAGGACGACCAGCAGCAAGGGCAGTGAACAAGGTATGTGTAAAATGCCCCCACGAGTGTCCAGATAGCACCCGCTCCACCTGGGCTGTCCTCGGATCAAAGCGTTTCGTTCTCACTTCATCAGGGGAGTAGGACTTGAATGCATCACAGCTGGGCAATGTTGGGTGGCACAATTTAAGTTCCAGAAACCCGCCCCATTGGGCGTGGCCCACACCGTGGCCCCTTGGTTACTGTAGTCCCTTGCCAGTACTCTCGAGTGAGTTGCCTTCTGTGTGCTTCAAAATGAAATAAAAAATAACATCCCAGTGGATCGTGGCTCAAGCTGTCATGTCCTGCCACTATCTGTGTCCCTCTGAAAAAAACGGCACCAGCGCCAAAAGTGATCCCGTGTTCGCGGAATCACTGGAATGCAGAGAGCATCGGGTTATCTTCAGCGGCTCAGGCGGGCCGCTAGAAATCCAAAAATCACAGTTGCCTGCTGAAGAAGATAACAGCACCACTGGTAGAAATCTGCCACACTTGGTTTATTTCAAAGAAACAGCAGCAAAAACCATGAGGCAGTCCACTTGAAATCGAGGTCCATCCCGACGCGTTTTGTTCTCACTTCATCAGGGGAGTAGGACTTGAAAGCATCACAGCTGGGTAATGTTGGGCGGCACAATTTAAGTTCCAGAAACCCGCCCCAGTGGGCGTGGCCTACACCGTGGCCCCTTGGTTACTGTAGTCCCTTGCCAGTACTCTCGAGTGAGTTGCCTTCTGTGTGCTTCAAAATGAAATAAAAAATAACATCCCAGTGGATCGTGGCTCAAGCTGTCATGTCCTGCCACTGTCTGTATACCTCTGAAAAAAACGGCACCAGCGCCAAACGTGATCCCGTGTTCGCGGAATCACTGGAATGTAGAGAGCATCGCGTTATCTTCAGAAGCTCAGGCGGGCCGCTTGAAATCCAAAAATCACAGTTGCCTGCTGAAGAAGATAACAGCACCACTGGTAGAAATCTGCCACACTTGGTTTATTTCAAAGAAACAGCAGCAAAAACCATGAGGCAGTCCACTTGAAATCGAGGTCCATCCCGACGCGTTTCGTTCTCACTTCATCAGGGGAGTAGGACTTGAAAGCATCACAGCTGGGCAATGTTGGGCGGCACAATTTAAGTTCCAGAAACCCACCCCAGTGGGCGTGGCCCACACCGTGGCCCCTTAGTTACTGTAGTCCCTTGCCAGTACTCTCGAGTGAGTTGCCTTCTGTGTGCTTCAAAATGAAATAAAAAATAACATCCCAGTGGATCGTGGCTCAAGCTGTCATGTCCTGCCACTGTCTGTGTACCTCTGAAAAAAACGGCACCAGCGCAAAACGTGATCCCGTGTTCTCGGAATCACTGGAATGCAGAGAGCATCGAGTTATCTTCAGCGGCTCAGGCGGGCCGCTAGAAATCCCAAAATCACAGTTGCCTGCTGAAGAAGATAACAGCACCACTGGTTGAAATCTGCCACACTTGGTTTATTTCAAACCTGGGCTGGTATGGGGTATTTTGTTCTTGGAGAAATGTTCTCCTCTCTTCTTCCTCCTCCTCCTCCTCTTCCTCCTCTTGTTGACCACCAATGAAATCTTGTGGTGGTCCTCTTGGATGTTGTGGTGGTGGTGGTGGTGCAGATGCACCAGCTGCTGCTGCTACTGAAGCCATTATAAAGATCAAAATGGTACAGAGAGGTACAAGCATGTCTTCCTCAGTCAAAGGACAAAGTCAGAAGAAGGAAAAAAGGTGGGGTCTTTCATCAGAAGGAAAAACATTTTTTTGAACCAATGAAAAGTGTTATTTTCAGGTCACATGACCAGTGGCTTCATTATTATGAAACAAAAACTGTTATGAACCAATGAAAAGTGTTATTTTCAGGTCACATGACCCTACGCGCTTACGCTACGCGCCCTGGGGCGCGCCCGGGGGCGCGCTCCGGGACGCGTAGCGTAAGCGCGTCTGAAGTTTACGATGCGCAATCGTTTTCGCACGAGTGCTTCCGGGTGCGCTTACGCCGTGCGTTTCATGCAGACGCGGCTACGCGATACATCACGATCATGTTTTTGTTCGCGATAATGGCGCTTACGGGACGCTACTCGGTACGCACCCCGGGGCGCTTCATATAATTACGCTTTCCGGTGCGCTCCCCGGGGCGCGGACCGGCAGCGCACCAAGGCAAAAAAAATATAAAAAAATATATATATTAAAAAAGAAATTAGGAAAAAATTGTAGGGACTGGTACCCCAATGTATATGCTCAAGTGGTTTTAACGAAAGTTAACTTTGAAAAAATATATATTGGGCTACCTTGGGTTATATATATGTTAGAGCCCAAATGTAGCCCATTGTAGCCCAATGTAGCCAAATGTAGCCCAAAGATGGCCACCAGAGACAAAAAAAACAAATGTAGCCAAAATATTAGCCAGATGTAGCCCAAATATAGCACAATGACAGAATGTCCCAAAGTGTTCTAAAGAACAACTAGTGCACTA
Organism: Lissotriton vulgaris; assembly: GCF_964263255.1. NCBI lineage: Eukaryota > Metazoa > Chordata > Amphibia > Caudata > Salamandridae > Lissotriton > Lissotriton vulgaris. The sequence goes on from NC_141695.1 coordinate 268,000,398, forward strand.
ACAGTCTTACTTATAAACTGAGATTTATAGTTAGGAATTACCATTAAAAAAAACTTTGAAATTCACTGAAAAAACCATAGGTTTCACACCAGTTATAGTTAGGAATTTGCATTTAAAAAACCTAATAAATTCACTGAAAAAACCATAGGTTTCACACCAGTTATAGTTAGCTGGAATTTTTACTGACATAAAACCATTATAATTCCCACGTTACAGTTAGTTGGACTCACTATAACTTGCGCGTGCAATGCACTGCTGATGACGTCACATATTACATCACTCATGACATGGTCAGTGACATCACTCATGACATCACTGATGACACCATCCTTGTGACATAGTGACAGACCTCCTTTCACTGTAATGTAACACTTGAAACACATATTCAAAAATAGAAACTACATTTTTTTTAAAAATTGAGATACCCATACCAGTTACAACAACCAATTCAGTAATTCCACTATCTATATACACATCCACTCATTCACCAACAGTTCTATGTAGTCACTCATACATATACTCACTCATCATATGAAGTGATACACCTATACATCCTGTTACACACCGACAGTCATCCAAAAGTTACTTACACACATACTCACACATGCAAATAAACTTTTGAACATCCATTTATTTGCATCTAGAGCAATACACACACTACCACCTTACTTCTATTGAAAATTACACATATTTATTCTCTTAAACAATAGCTTTTCGAAACACATACTTATTTAAACAAGAACTCTTACAATCTCTTACTCTCACATATACTCACTTATATGCATCAATATTCACATATTCTAGAATAAAACATATGTAGTTACTGTTTAAAACACTAGTGAGACAGTCATTTTCTCACTAACATACACATATACACACTATTCAACCATACAGTCCTGCACATATGTAGTCTTCAAAATACATACAAAAAAAGAGTCAGTCACTCATGCATCAATGTTGTAAGTAATTCCAACACTAAACAACACAAACAATCATACTGATACTAATAAAACATCTAATACCCATGTACATACACGTGTACCTACTTACCAACCCATGCAGCTACTTATACACAAAGTGAAACACTAATACATATATTTAAAAATTTAAACATTACTCACTTATATTTATTTTTCAGAAAGACACACATTCACTGGATGGTGTCATGAGTGATGTCATGAGTGATGTCACTGACCATGTCATGAGTGATGTAATATGTGACGTCATCAGCAGTGCATTGCAAACGCAAGTTATAGTGAGTCCAACTAACTATAACGTGGGAATTTCAATGGTTTTATGTCAGTAAAATTTCCAGCTAACTATAACTGGTGTGAAACCTATGGTTTTTTCAGTGAATTTAATAGGTTTTTTAAATGCAAATTCCTAACTATAACTGGTGTGAAACCTATGGTTTTTTCAGTGAATATATATATAGATAACTGGTGTGAAACCTATGGTTTTTTCAGTGAATATATATATATATATAACTATTCCGTCCGCGATCCTAGTGAATTTTCAAGGTTTTGTAAATGCTAATTCCTAACTATATATGGTCTACAACCTATGGTTTTTTTCAGTGAATATATATATATATATATATAACTATATATATATAACCCCACATCTTTGGATCCCTAGTGCAGCAGACTAGCATAGCTAGGAAGAACAGCCTGTGGGACCGGATCGTCACCAGGGTAAATGCCTCCGGGACCGTCGCGAGGACCAAGCATGAAATCCAGAGGCGGTGGCATGACCTCAAGACACGGGTGAAGTCCATCAGAGCCAAGAACTTCCTCCGGGCCAACCACACAGGCGGTGGAACTCCCCCGGAGCCCCTACCGTACACCGAGTGGGAGGAGAAGGTGCTGACCATCCTGCACCCTGAGACCCTCGATGTAGACCATATATAGTTAGGAATTAGCATTTACAAAACCTTGAAAATTCACTGAAAAAAACATAGGTTATAGACCATATATAAGGGTCGATTAGGATCGCGGACGGAAACGTGTTCCGTCCGCCGAGGAAGGTGGCAAGATACTCCGGACCTGCCCGCGGAAAAACCGCAATAGCGATTAGGATCAAATGTGACCGAAACGCCGACCGCGGCGGACGGAGCACAACAATCTCCGTCCGCGGCGGTCGAAGTACACCTGAGGCCGCGGCAGGCGGACGGAACCTACAAAACACCGACCGCCGCGTACGCACATGACCAGGAGAACAGCAACCTCCCCTGCGATACCTGCGATACCTGCGTAGTGTCCGTGTCCGCAATTAGGATAACTCCGCAAGTACCCCGGTAGCCACCGCGATCCACGTCCGCGGCGGTACCAATGCTAGGAGAAACCGTGCACCACAGCGGAAGTCCATCATCCCTACAGTCAAACCAATGGCATACATACCGACAAAATTCATCAACAAACACAGGAAAATTAACGAACACCCACCTGACACATCAAAACCAAACAAGACACAATGACCCACCCCCAAGAACTGCATAAACCACACCTGCCAACACACCCACCTATCACCTGACTGCCAATCAACATTCACACTGGGCCAACACACAGACTATAAATCAACTCCCACCCACGCCAAAAATCCTCTGCATCACAGCATAGCTGCTAGCAGGAGACAACACTTGGCCAACAGCATACAGTTAAAATCATACACATAACCCACACCCAAACACACCCTGTACACTAAGACCCACCACACCATACCCAAACACCACACACCAGCACCTCATATTTCACACAAACACACACCCCGAGCACCATGGCACCAAAGAAAAATCCGAAATTCACCGACACCGAGCTCAGTGTAATGGTCGATGAGATTATTCGTGTTGAACCCCACATCTTTATATCCCTAGTGCAGCAGACTAGCATAGCTAGGAAGAACAGCCTGTGGGACCGGATCGTCACCAGGGTAAATGCCTCCGGGACCGTCCCGAGGACCAAGCATGAAATCCAGAGGCGGTGGCACGACCTCAAGACCCGGGTGAAGTCCATCAGAGCCAAGAACTTCCTCCGGGCCAACCACACAGGCGGTGGAACTCCCCCGGAGCCCCTACCGTACACCGAGTGGGAGGAGAAGGTGCTGACCATCCTGCACCCTGAGACCCTCGATGGACTTGATGATGGAGAAGAGGCTGGTAAGTACCAACCAAGCACCACAAACACAACAACACGGTGTGCCTCACACAACTCTGAAGACACATCTCACAGACCCCAGCCATGCATGCAGGCGACATACTCACCAACGTCCAAACCACTCCTACAGGCCCCCATGTCCATAGAGAGGGTGGTGGTGGTGGGTGGGGTGTGTGAGGGGACGGAACTACAACTCCCCACAGGCCCCCATGTCCATAGAGAGGGAGGTGGTGGTGGGTGGGGTGTTTGAGGGGACGGAACTACAACTCCCAACAGGCCCCCATGTACATAGAGAGGGAGGTGGTGGTGGGTGGGGTGTGTGAGGGGACGGAACTACAACTCCCAACAGGGCCCCATGTCCATAGAGAGGGTGGTGGTGGTGGGTGGGGTGTGTGAGGGGTCACTAGTCCGACTCCCAACAGGCCCCCATGTCCATAGAGAGGGAGGTGGTGGTGGGTGGGGTGTGTGAGGGGTCACTAGTCCTACTCCCAACAGGCCCCCATGTCCATAGAGAGGGAGGTGGTGGTGGGTGGGGTGTGTGAGGGGACGGAACTACAACTCCCAACAGGCCCCCATGTCCATAGAGAGGGAGGTGGTGGTGGGTGGGGTGTGTGAGGGGACAGAACTTCAACTCCCAACAGGCCCCCATGTCCATAGAGAGGGTGGTGGGTGGGGTGTGTGAGGGGTCACTAGTCCTACTCCCAACAGGCCCCCATGTCCATAGAGAGGGAGGTGGTGGTGGGTGGGGTGTGTGAGGGGTCACTAGTCCTACTCTCAACAGGCCCCATGTCCATAGAGAGGGAGGAGGTGGTGGAACGGGTGTGTGAGGGGTCACTAGTCCCACTCCCAACAGGCCCCCATATCCATAGAGAGGGAGGTGGTGGTGGGTGGGGTGTGTGAGGGGACGGAACTACAACTCCCAACAGGCCCCCATGTCCATAGAGAGGGAGGTGGTGGTGGGTGGGGTGTGTGAGGGGTCACTAGTCCTACTCCCAACAGGCCCCCATGTCCATAGAGAGGGAGGTGGTAGTGGGTGGGGTGTGTGAGGGGTCACTAGTCCTACTCCCAACAGGCCCCCATGTCCATAGAGAGGGTGGTGGTGGTGGGTGGGGTGTGTGAGGGAACGGAACTACAACTCCCAACAGGCCCCCATGTCCATAGAGAGGGAGGTGGTGGTGGGTGGGGTGTGTGAGGGGACGGAACTACAACTTCCAACAGGCCCCCATGTCCATAGAGAGGGAGGTGGTGGTGGGTGGGGTGTGTGAGGGGTCACTAGTCCTACTCCCAACAGGCCCCCATGTCCATAGAGAGGGAGGTGGTGGTGGGTGGGGTGTGTGAGGGGTCACTAGTCCTACTCCCAACAGGCCCCCATGTCCATAGAGAGGGAGGTGGTGGTGGGTGGGGTGTGTGAGGGGTCACTAGTCCTACTCCCAACAGGCCCCCATGTCCATAGAGAGGGTGGTGGTGGTGGTGGGTGGGGTGTGTGAGGGGACGGAACTACAACTCCCAACAGGCCCCCATGTCCATAGAGAGGGCGGTGGTGGTGGGTGGGGTGTTGAGGGGACGGAACTACAACTCCCAACAGGCCCCCATGTCCATAGAGAGGGAGGTGGTGGTGGGTGGGGTGTGTGAGGGGTCACTAGTCCTACTCCCAACAGGCCCCCATGTCCATAGAGAGGGAGGTGGTGGTGGGTGGGGTGTGTGAGGGGTCACTAGTCCTACTCCCAACAGGCCCCCATTTCCATAGAGAGGGTGGTGGTGGTGGGTGGGGTGTGTGAGGGGACGGAACTACAACTCCCAACAGGCCCCCATGTCCATAGAGAGGGAGGTGGTGGTGGGTGGGGTGTGTGAGGGGACGGAACTACAACTCCCAACATGCCCCCATGTCCATCGAGAGGGTGGTGGTGGTGGGTGGGGTGTGTGAGGGGTCACTAGTCCTACTCCCAACAGGCCCCCATGTCCAAAGAGAGGGAGGTGGTGGTGGGTGGGGTGTGTGAGGGGTCACTAGTCCTACTCCCAACAGGCCCCCATGTCCATAGAGAGGGAGGTGGTGGTGGGTGGGGTGTGTGAGGGGTCACTAGTCCTACTCCCAACAGGCCCCCATGTCCATAGAGAGGGTGGTGGTGGTGGGTGGGGTGTGTGAGGGGACGGAACTACGACTCCCAACAGGCCCCCATGTCCATAGAGAGGGTGGTGGTGGTGGGTGGGGTGTGTGAGGGGACGGAACTACAACTCCCAACAGGCCCCCATGTCCATAGAGAGGGAGGTGGTGGTGGGTGGGGTGTGTGAGGGGACGGAACTACAACTCCCAACAGGCCCCCATGTCCATAGAGAGGGTGGTGGTGGTGGGTGGGGTGTGTGCCATTGCCGACTGAATGTCAAATAGAAATAAATGTACACGTTTAGGCAACATGACTCATCCTCACATTTCTGTTTTGCAGGGGATCCTAATCTGACAGCTGCAATTAACACCAGGCCTCCCGCATCCCCACACTCTGAACTTTCAGGGGACGATTGTCCAGCCACCTCCGGGGCAGAGGATGGTGCCGTATCAAGCAGCCAGCCAGGGACCTCTGGCTCGCAGGTCACACCTGCACCAACAACAACTACGGGCTCTGGCATCACCACAACACCGGCTACTGTGACCTGCACAGCTACCTCCAGCACCACCTCCACCACCACTACTACCACCACTTCTGCCCCTGCCACCCTGCCCAACCCACCGGCCAACGCTGGGGCAGCGCCATCCCAGCCACGCAGGGATAGACTGAGGCAAACCACTAATGCAAGGGCAGATCCTGCAGGCAGGAGCACAGCGGAAAGAAGGCATGATGACACTACACCCAATGCCGTGCAACAGTGTCTTGAAGCACTAGTCCAGGTGGAGGCGGGCTATGCACGTAGCCAGGCACATGCAGACCGGGCCCACCAGGACTTTGTGGACAACACAGCGATGTTGGGGGCCATCGAGAGGCGGCTTGGCCAACTCGTGGACATTTTTAGCACAAGGACATCCGCCAACACCACCCCACCACACCCCCCCTCATACAACGGCACCGCCAACAACACCGCCACCGCCACCTGCGCCCCTGGCGGCGGATGTGCCACCTGATCAGCCAGCGCCCCCAGCTGACTCCGTCCCGACACAAAGACGGAGGGGCCGTCCGAGGCAGGAAGTGGGCGAGAGCAGTGTCGGAGCTCGTGGCACACGCTCCAAGAGGAGCCGACAATGACTCTTTTGAGTACCTGAGCCTGCCATCCACCCTGCCAACTATCCGGTCCCACCTGGCACAGGCCTGCTGCACTAGGCAGACAACACCCTATGTGGTGTCTGCACGGACATCTCATCTGCCATTACCTTGAACTCTCACTCCCCCACCCCTTCACTCATTTGTAAATATGCACCTACACCTATGCACAATCTGTAAATAAATACCACTTACTCACTCAATGATGTGTTGCCTCCATGTTTATTCACATGATTGCATCAGAAACAGACGTTACCAGGTACAGGGATCCAAGTGGTACAGAATCATGCCGCAAGGGAGTCACCTAGGGAAACATAGAAAACGCAAACACACGCTAGGAAACACCATCACACTCATTCCAACTCACTGCAGGGAAACTTTCAACAAACCACACATATCACTACACGAATGGAGGACACTGCACACATCATGGAGAAGTGCATGTACTCATAAATGAGGACACACACACATGCATACATCACATTACAAAACACATAGATGATGCCCAACACAATGACACAAGAGCAGCAAACCTACACAGGGCATACACAAGCAGCACAAGAGGGGCACACTCACAATCAAGAGAAGTAGCGTTCAATGAGCTGGCGCCTCTGGTCCACACCTTCCTCCTCACCACTATCCTCATCAGTCGACATGGGTGGGTCGGGAGGGCGAGGAACTTGCTGTTCATCTGGGTCCAAGATCAGTTCAATGTTATTTCGCACAGCCAGGTTGTGGAGCATGCAGCAGGCAATCACAATCTTGCATACTTTGCCTGGTGCGTAAGGCAGGGCCCCTCCAGTCTTATCCAGGCACCGAAACCTAGACTTAAGCAGGCCAAATGTTCGTTCCACCACTCGACGTGTCCTACCATGGGCATCGTTGTATCGCATTTCTCCTGCTGTGGTGGGATTGCGAATTGGACTTAGAAGCCAAGGCCTGTTTGGGTAAGCCGAGTCGCCTGTGTATGTGGAAAGTAGAGAGAGAGAGAAACATCACTACCTGAACATGTGGCCACACCAAGCCACCCAGATATCACTCCTGTGACCACAGCATACTCACCAACAAGCCAGGCTTGTGCCGGATGCAGATTTGCCATCAGTTGGGGGACAATGCTGTTCCGCATGATGTGGGCGTCATGTGCAGAGCCAGGAAATCTTGCACACACATGTGAGATTATGTTGTTGGCCTGGCACACCACCTGCACGTTTAGGAAGTGGAAGTGCTTCCGATTCCGAAATACCTGCTCACGTGCCCGTGGTGGAATGATCGCAATATGCGTGCCATCAATTGAACCCACAACGTGTGGTATGCGACCCAGTGCATAAAAGTCTGCTTTGACCGCTGCCAACTCTGCCGCCTGTGGAAAATGTATGTAGTCATTCTTGTACAGCATCATGGCTGTCAGTACATCCCTAAGTACCGTGCTGAACATGGCCTGTGACATTCCCCCGGCATGTCCAATAGTGTACTGGAATGTGCCTGTAGCAAAAAAATGGAGTGCCGCCATCACCTTTTGGGTGGGTGAAATTGAGCCTGGATAGGTTCTCCGCGGCTGCAGGTGAGGAGACAACTTGTTCACAAGCTGCAGCAATCGACGTCGATCAAGCCTGAATTTCTTGATCACCTCCTCGTCCACCATATCCTCCAGCACAGTGTATGGGCGATGGACATTTTGAGCCCTCCTGTGTGGGAGTAAATGGAATGGAAGTCAATTCACATACAACGCATGTCTGTGCAACTCACTCACATGTCACCGCACTCTATCCAACATGTAATAGGCAGTGTTCAATTAGCATATGTGTGACATCTCTGATTGTCACAACAACATGGATTTACGTAGCAATGTGCACCCACCAGCTACATGATGTGTTGCAACATGTGCAATGCACTCTGTCTCACCACAACATCAGTGCCAACAAGACATGTGACATGACCCAAAAGTGACGGACATTAGTGGCACACCGATGGGCATGGTATGGAAAAACATGGGATAGAGCATGAAGTGTGGAGTCACGCAATCACGCACACAACCGTCATCATGCAGCTGCAGACAATTAAACAAGGTGCATCGTCAGCTGACATGCAATCATTGACGCCGCCATGGCGGTGCACTGCTTCCGCTGTTTACGTCTGGCCATACGCGGCCCGCGTTCAACATTCCCATTGTCTACACGTGCACAGACCGTCATGCTCACACACCGGCAAGTGCATGTGCTACACACCGGGACGGATGCATCATTTGCAACAAAGTTGTAACAGTGGCGCCACCATGGCGGGACACGTATTCGGCGGGGGAGGTGGAGGCCAAAACATCCATAAGCTGATGTCCATGCACATGGCCGTTCATGACCCCCCTTACAGTGACATTGCATCAGCCAGCCTACATCGGCCGGCCCAGCCCAGCCCATGACCCCCGTTCCGGCCATGCCAACTACCGCCGCTTCAGGCCCCCTCCACTACCGCCGTGCCAGGCCCAGCCCATGACTGCCGTTCCGGCCATGCCAACTACTGCCGCTTCAGGCCCCCTCCACTACCGCCGTGCCAGGCCCAGCCCATGACCGCCGTTCCGGCCATGCCAACTACCGCCGCTTCAGGCCCCCTCCACTACCGCCGTGCCAGGCCCAGCCCATGACCGCCATTCCGGCCATGCCAACTACCGCCGCTTCAGGCCCCCTCCACTACCGCTGTGCCAGGCCCAGCCCATGACCGCCGTTCCGGCCATGCCAACTACCGCTGCTTCAGGCCCCCTCCACTACCGCCGTGCCAGGCCCAGCCCATGACCTCCGTTCCGGCCATGCCAACTACCGCCGCTTCAGGCCCCCTCCACTACCGCCGTGCCAGGCCCAGCCCATGACCGCCGTTCCGGCCATGCCAACTACCGCCGCTACAGGCCCCCTCCACTACCGCCGTGCCAGGCCCAGCCCATGACCGCCGTGCCAGGGCCGCCAGGGCACGGCGGTAATGGAGGGGGCCTGAAGCGGCGGTAGTTGGCATGGCCGGAACGGCGGTCATGGGCTGGGCCTGGCACGGCGGTAGTGGAGGGGGCCTGAAGCGGCGGTAGTTGGCATGGCCGGAACGGCGGTCATGGGCTGGGCTGGGCCGGTGTAGGCTGGCTGATGCAATTTCACTGTAAGGGGGGTCATGAACGGCCATGTGCATGGACATCAGCTTATGGATGTTTTGGCCTCCACCTCCCCCGCCGAATACGTGTCCCGCCATGGTGGCGCCACTGTTACAACTTTGTTGCAATTGATGCATCCTTCCCGGTATGTAGCACTTGCACTTGCCGGTGTGTGAGCGTGACGGTCTGTGCACGTGCAGACAATGGGAGGTGTGGACATGGGCCACGGTTGGCCAATAGCAAGTACCGTATGCTGTTCACTGCAACACCAGGGCCAATCATTGGCCAAATTCCAAACACGCTCTCATGGCGGACCAATGGCTGGCGCCGCATGCCACTGACATGGCCACAGGGCCCTATATATGTGTGATGTGCAAAAGCATACTTTCTACGATGACCACCGACTGCTGCCTGTGACCATCACCTCCACCTGCTGCTGCGGAGCTGACCACCGACTGCCTGTGACCATCACCTTCACCTGCTGCTGCGGAGCTGAACACCGACTGCCGCTCTAGTGCCATACTCCATGACCTTGCCATGTCGAGAGTCAAAGAGGTCCGGTCTCGTCCCTTCACCGCCGCGGAGCTGGATGTCCTCGTGGACGCTGTGCTCCGCAACTACGGACGCCTGTACGGTGCACCCGGACAGGCGGTAAGTGCAGTGGGGGATAAGTTGTTGTGCATGAGGTGTCATATGACACCTGGGCTCTGGAAACTTGGCGGTGTGATGTGTGACCAACTAAAGAATCGATATGTGCATGGCTGCAGAGAGAAATGTGTTGCTCCTATCTGTGTGACTGGCCAACTGTCCACTGACTTCCACCCTTTTGTCTCCCATCATGGTAGGTGAAGCTGCACCTTCGCAAGGACGTGTGGAGGAGCATTGCACGTGAAGTACGAGCAGCGGGGGTGTCCAATAGACGACATACACACTGCCACAAACGCTGGGACGACATTTCCAGACTGAGCAAGAATGTAGCGGAAGTGACACTAGGGATGATTCCAAGGACGGCACGTCTGGCCCGACGCTCAATGACCCCTCTCATGCACCGTATCATAGCTGTGACGCATCCTGACCTGTCCGAGCGGTTGCGTGTGGATGAACAGCAACGTGGCGGTAAGCATACTGTCAGTGTATGTTGCTTGTGTGTGCAATGCATGTATGGTTGCCCACACACATTAGGGTCTTACTACGATCGTGAGGCTCTTTCCAATGGCATGTTGGTGACATTGCCACAGTAAAATTTCACTTCCCGATGCGGCATGTTGAGACACCACCCGCTAAGCGGTTCAGTTTTCATGCACATGCTGTAGTGCTCCGTCACCCCTTGGCAACACTTGTGTGCAGATGTAGTTCCTCATGGCCAGTGTGCATGCTGTACATGTATTACGGCCAACGCCACTGAATTCCTGTGAGGATGGCTGGTTGGGGTGGGCCGTGTGCAGGTTGGGGGATCGATGGACACTGTCATCAGTGGCTTTAGGGATTCCGCAGCAGTACTGTACGTGTGTGTGCCCATTACTTACACCCATTTCCTGTGCATTTCAGCTTTGCCAGAGGGCACTCAGCCACCGACGGCGGAGATGACAGAAGGCAATGCATCCGGATCAGACGTCGCGCACACGCAGACTGACACCGAAGGGGAAAGCGCCGGGGAGGGGGACAGGACCGTCCCGGAGGACTCGCATGTGGAGACAACATCGTCATCATCTTCCGACAGTGTTGGTGAGTCAGCACTGTTGTCACAGACTGGGAGTGGGCAACCAACACCTTCGTTCTGGACACAGCACACAGGGCCCACCCTGCCGCCAACTGCACCATGTACTGTTCGTGCACGCAGGAGTAGGGGGAGCAGAGTGGCGTTCGGTGTCGGCACCGCTGCCCCAGCCTTGGTGAGCCAAAATGCACTTTGTGCAGAGGCTGTTGATCTGCTGCGACAGCTGTGTGTTGGCCAGACCAATATGATTAATGCTTTCCAAGACCGCGATAGGAAGTTGGGGCAGGTGGTGGCATTCATGGAAGGTATGCATGGTGATCTGGCTGGTGTACACAGGACACTGCAGTCATTGTCTAACAGTGTGTCGTCTGCCATTGTACAGTCGCATGGAGTGGGTGGTACTTCTGTTCCACCATCTACAACTCTGGATGTGTCAGGGGGGAGTGAATTTTCTGACCAGGACTCTAATACAGGTTATTGCACTAGAAGCAGCGTCAGTCAGCACGTCAAGGCACGGAGGCCTTAGACCCCATCCCCTAGGTCAGGTAAATCTGTTCACAAGGACAACGTCAGATATAGTGGAGTACACACACGTGAAGCAAAAGAGGGGTTGGGTGTAATGGCTACACATGTTGCACAGCCATCCCACACACAAGGTACTACCAAGCCAAGACTCACTCCCACTTCCATTGACACTACCTTGTACGAGGACATTGAGAAGGCGAATACATCTCTTGAGGGCTCGCATACTCCCAGTGCCAGGGACACTAGGAAGGAAGGAGCCACTTCCAAGGGCAGGGAATCCAGGAAGGAAGGAGCCTCTCCCAAGGGCAGGGAAAGCAGGAAGGAAGTAGGCACTCCCAAGGGCAGGGAGACTAGGCAGGAAGGAGCCACTCCCAAGGGCAGGGAAAGCAGGAAGGAAGTAGGCACTCCCAAGGGCAGGGAGACTAGGCAGGAAGGAGCCACTCCCAAGGGCAGGGAAAGCAGGAAGGAAGGAGCCACTCCCAAGGGCAGGGAAAGCAAGAAGGAAGTAGGCACTCCCAAGGGCAGGGAGACTAGGCAGGAAGGAGCCACTCCCAAGGGCAGGGAAAGCAGGAAGGAAGGAGCCACTCCCAAGGGCAGGGAAAGCAGGAATGAAGGAGCCCCTCCCAAGGGCAGGGACAAGGACAGTCACAAGACAAACGCACCTAAGAGGAGCATGGACACTCCCAGGGGCAGGGACACACACGGGCAGAAGGTGTGTCCTGGGGATATGTACACCACAGACGACAAGTCTGCTGCCTGGAACAGGGCACCATCCAGGGAACAGGGAAAGTCCGCAGACAACAGTACTCCTACGGAAATGGAACATCCAAGGCCCAAGGCATCTCCCATGGACAGTGGCGCTGTCAGGGACAGGCATACATCACCCATTGTTGCACTGAGGCAGCTGTTTTCTGGGAAACGGAATACAGATGTCTCCGCAGTGGAGTCACCTCTTACCTCCACTCCCATCAGGGCCCGTCAGGGACGGATGCAGGTGGACCCTGTAGTGGCATCCCCCATGACACATGTTGCAGAGGCCACAAGGCAGCCACACAGCAAACGACAAGCAGGCTCCAGCACGTCCCCAGAGAGCATTCCCCCCCAGCACATGCACCTCCCATGGTGGGTGAAATTTCTTCTCAGTCCGGTCCACTTGTGAGTCCTGTCCAGTCCAGGGTGCAGGCACATGTCCAAAAGAAGCGTAGACACACAGCATTGACACATGCACAATCCGATGTCGGACAATTGCAACTATCCCCCGCTCCCAGAGCCACCCTGCCTCCTGGACCATACAGCCCTGTGGCTCATCATTTCTGTGGTCCCAGTGGCGCAGGTGCAGTTGACTCGCATGTGTCTGTTAGTGGCAGGGTATCAGTCGAGACATATCCTGTATCAGGTGCTGGCAGTGTATCTGGGTCAATGGGCCATGTGTCAGTCACTCAGTCTGTGGCTGTGTCTCACACTCCTGTATCAGGTGCTGGCAGTGTATCTGGGTCTATGGGCCATGTGTCAGTCACTCGGTCTGTGGCTGTGTCTCACACTCCTGTATCAGGTGCTGGCAGTGTATCTGGGTGTATGGGCCATGTGTCAGTCACTCGGGCTGTGGCTGTGTCTCACACTCATGTATCAGGTGCTGGCAGTGTATCTGGGTCTGTGGCTCACGTGTCAGTCACTACATCTGTGGCTGTGTGTCACACTCCGGTTTCTGGTGCTGGCAGTCTGTCCGATGCGGGTACTTCACGCAATCCACCTGATAGTGTGCTGTAAGTTGCTGTAGTGTGCCCTCTGATGTACTGCCTCTGATGTACCTGCTCTGGTGTCCACAATGCCCTGTTGCTATCCTCATACTGATGTAGTGCCTCTGATGTACCTGCTCTGGTGTCCACACTGCCCTGTTGCTGCCCTGTTGCTGTTCTCATACTGATGTACTGCCTCTGATGTACCTGCTCTGGTGTCCACAATGCCCTGTTGCTATCCTCATACTGATGTAGTGCCTCTGATGTACCTGCTCTGGTGTCCACACTGCCCTGTTGCTGCCCTGTTGCTGTTCTCATCCTGATGTACTGCCTCTGATGTACCTGCTCTGGTGTCCACAATGCCATGTTGCTATCCTCATACTGATGTAGTGCCTCTGATGTACCTGCTCTGGTGTCCACACTGCCCTGTTGCTGCCCTGTTGCTGTTCTCATACTGATGTACTGCCTCTGATGTACCTGCTCTGGTGTCCACAATGCCCTGTTGCTGCCCTGTTGCTGTTCTCATACTGATGTACTGCCTCTGATGTACCTGCTCTGGTGTCCACAATGCCCTGTTGCTGTTCTCATACTGATGTACTGCCTATGATGTACCTGCTCTGGTGTCCACACTGCCCTGTTGCTGTTCTGATACTGCATTGTGCCCTCTCATGTGCTGCCTCTGATGGACATTTTCAGTGCAATGGACTGTTGGTGCACTTAGCCCCTCTCATGTACTGCCTGTGATGGACGTTTTCAGTGCAATGGACTGTTGGTGCACTTAGCCCCTGTCATGTACTGCCTCTGATGTACCTGCTCTGGTGTCCACACTGCCCTGTTGCTGTTCTCATACTGATGTACTGCCTATGATGTACCTGCTCTGGTGTCCACACTGCCCTGTTGCTGTTCTGATACTGCATTGTGCCCTCTCATGTGCTGCCTCTGATGGACGTTTTCAGTGCAATGGACTGTTGGTGCACTTAGCCCCTCTCATGTACTGCCTGTGATGGACGTTTTCAGTGCAATGGACTGTTGGTGCACTTAGCCCCTCTCATGTACTGCCTGTGATGGACGTTTTCAGTGCAACGGACTGTTGGTGCACTTAGCCCCTCTCATGTACTGCCTCTGATGTACCTGCTCTGGTGTCCACACTGCCCTGTTGCTGTTCTGATACTGCATTGTGCCCTCTCATGTGCTGCCTCTGATGGACGTTTTCAGTGCAATGGACTGTTGGTGCACTTAGCCCCTCTCATGTACTGCCTCTGATGGACCTGTGCCTTGCCATGGACTGTTGGTGCACTTAGCCCCTCTCATGTACTGCCTCTGATGTACCTGCTCTGGTGTCCACAATGCCCTGTTGCTGCCCTGTTGCTGTTCTCATACTATTGTAGTGCCTCTGATGTACCTGCTCTGGTGTCCACAATGCCCTGTTGCTGTTCTCATACTGATGCACTGCCTCTGATGTACCTGCTCTGGTGTCCACAATGCCCTGTTGCTGCCCTGTTGCTGTTCTCATACTGATGTACTGCCTCGTATGTACCTGCTCTGGTGTCCACAATGCCCTGTTGCTATCCTCATACTGATGTAGTGCCTCTGATGTACCTGCTCTGGTGTCCACACTGCCCTGTTGCTGCCCTGTTGCTGTTCTCATACTGATGTACTGCCTCTGATGTACCTGCTCTGGTGTCCACAATGCCCTGTTGCTGCCCTGTTGCTGTTCTCATACTGATGTAGTGCCTCTGATGTACCTGCTCTGGTGTCCACAATGCCCTGTTGCTGCCCTGTTGCTGTTCTCATACTGATGTACTGCCCTGATGTACCTGCTCTGGTGTCCACAATGCCCTGTTGCTGCCCTGTTGCTGTTCTCATACTGATGTACTGCCTCTGATGTACCTGCTCTGGTGTCCACAATGCCCTGTTGCTGTTCTCATACTGATGTAGTGCCTCTGATGTACCTGCTCTGGTGTCCACAATGCCCTGTTGCTGCCCTGTTGCTGTTCTCATACTGATGTACTGCCCTGATGTACCTGCTCTGGTGTCCACAATGCCCTGTTGCTGCCCTGTTGCTGTTCTCATACTGATGTAGTGCCTCTGATGTACCTGCTCTGGTGTCCACAATGCCCTGTTGCTGCCCTGTTGCTGTTCTCATACTGATGTAGTGCCTCTGAGGTACCTGCTCTGGTGTCCACAATGCCCATGCTCCGTCCTAGACTGTGATGTTGCTCCGATTCTGCGTAAATAAAATTGTGATTCATGTGTTGTGGTTTGTCAGAGTCATTCTTGCTTGTGTGATGCTGGTGTGGATTAGTATTTTCTTGAGAGTGGTGGGTTCAGATACATGTCACTCTCCCCTACCTGGGTCACGACCCTTGGAGGCGTTGCCGTACACAAGAATATGTGCATTTCGGGACATGTCACTCCCCCCTCCCTACGTCACCGCCCTTGCAGGTACTCCTCTCCAGACAGCGAATGGTTTGTCGCCTACCTCGGTCATCGTCGATGGTGGGCCAAGACGAGGACGTACTGGATCGCGTAGAGTATCGGGTAAGCCTGTAGTGCAGGGTCCATGTCGGCGAGCGGCTCGTGGTGGGTATGGTCGCTGTGGAGCATCCGCCGTGTTCAGGCAGTTTGTTTTTCCGACGCGCTTTTATGTGTGTTTACCGCCATCTAGATTTGGAGGACGGTCCTAGACGTCAGTCCATACGGCGGAGTCTCTGGATAGGTTACGTCCGCCGCGTGGTTGGGTGTGGTGGTGCGGCGGACCGTGTTCTACCGCCGCGGACGGATTTTGGCACGTATTTCGTATCCTGATTTGGCGGATGGAGTGTCCGCGACGGGCGCACGGAAAATAGGCATGTCCTGCATACTCTGGGTCTGCGGAGGCACTTCCGTCCGCCATCCTAATGAGCCCCATAGTTAGGGATTAGCATTTACAAAACCTTATTTTACTCACACAAAACCATTGAAATTCGCATATATAGTTAGTTGCACTAACTATATATCGCGCACCCGCAATCCACTGCTGATGATGTCACATATTACATCATTCATGGCATGGTCAGTGACATCACTGATGACATCACTGAAGACATCTCAAATGACATCACTGATGACATCTCATTTGATATTATTGATCACATCACTGATGATATCATTTATGTGATAATACAATGAACCTCTTCAGATTCTAATATAACCTTAGATGCAATCAGTTAAAACAGACACTCACAGACTGTCACTCATCCATGGAGTTACTCACACACCTAGTCAGTCATGTAAAGAATCAAACACACCTCCATTTCCTCAACTATACAGTTATACACACCTTACTTATTCAAACATATACTAACACACATTTACTCTCTTATACAATCCCTGATACAAGTCTACAATGATCCATACAGCCACTCACATATTCACTGGCTCTTATGCACAGTTATTTATATATGTCAACTCTCACATGTACTGTGTTTTACATATGTACTTACTTTGACATGTAGCACTGAGATATCCATTCACTCACCAATACACTCATGCACACAGTCAACCGCCCATACAGCTGATTCCACATGCACTTTTTGAACCCATACATCTAGTGAATCAACTGCTCACACATCTATGCACAGAGTCACACACCTCCCAGCCATCCACACACACACACTCACTCTCCCATACAAATACTTGGGCAACCAATCAATAATCCATATAGTTACTCATATAGCTACTAATTAGCACATGCAGCAGTTTACAGAACAACAGACATAATGATGCACAAATTAAGACAGTTTAGTTGCTAAGCCATACACTCAGTGAGACACATTTAATCACTCACTCATACAGTCAGTCATGCACCTACTAAATCCTTCATCCAGACACTTATACATCCACTCATTCTTCAATATGTAAGACATATTTTAACTTTACAGAAACATATAGTCACTGGATGTTGTCATCAGTGATGTCATTTGAGATGTCTTCAGTGATGTCATCAGTGATGTCACTGACCATGTCATGAATGATGTAATATGTGATATCATCAGCAGTGGATTGCGAGTGCGCGATATATAGTTAGTGCAACTAACTATACATGCGAATTTCAATGGTTTTGTGTGAGTAAAATAAGGTTTTGTAAATGCTAATCCCTAACTATATATGGTCTATAAGCTATGGTTTTTTCAGTGAATTTTATTGGTTTTTTAATAGCAAATATCAAAAGCTGTAAAATGTGCTTCAATTTGTTCCGCGACCCGGTCCGCGAACCGGTAAACGTTCCGCGTTAGAAAGCAACACCGTGACGCGTCGCATAAGCGCGACGTATCACATTACTTCGTAATGCGTCTTATGACGCGCCGCGTTAGCGCACCCGGAAGCGCTCCGGAACGCGAACCGAGGCGCGAAGCGCAGCGCCCCGGAAGTGATCCGGGGCGCGGTGTGGAGCGCGTAACGTAAGCATAACAGGTCATGTGACTTGTTTATAAAACTTTTCATTGGTTCATTTTACTTTTGGTTTCCTAATGATGGATGGCTTGGTCATATGACCTTAAAATAACACTTTTCATTGGTTTAGAACATTTTTTTCCCCAAATGATGAAAGCCCCACCTTTTTTCCTCACTCTGACTTTCATTTTTATGAGAGAAAGACCTACATTGACTACCTTACAAATGGCTTCAATGATTGCTGCAGCTAGTGGACCCCCACCACCACCACAACCTCCTAGGAAGAGAGGACCACCTCCTCAGGTCATCCTCCAACAAGAGGAGGAAGAAGAGGAAGAAGAGGAAGAGGACCAAGGGACAAGGAGGTTTTTACCAGAACAGCCAAGGAGGTCCCATATAAAAGAAAATTATATTTGGCAATTTTTTTCATTTCCCGAAGGACAAAAAAAGGTGAACGCCCGGTATGTTACCTGCCTGATTTGTAAAAATGAACTTTCCAGAGGAACAGAAAAAAATACAGTCATGGTAATTATACCATGCATCGCCATATGGAGAGGTGCCACCCGATAAATTACAGTGGTGCACAAATACGTGATCTTGTGGATAACCCCCGACCTGTGGCCAATGCATCCACCAATGAAGAGGCAGTGACGGGACCAGAGGCAAGGGAGACAGTCCCAAATATACAGATGAACTTTGGCCAAATGAAATTTACCTGTATAATTTGCGGAAAATTAATTTCCTATGGAGAGAGAAGTGTAACTCCAATCAATAGAGCTTTTGAACATCATCAATGTACAAAACGCCCCAGAAAATGAATTTTCTTTTTTTTTTGTTGCTCCTGTTGAGCCCTTTCTAATGAATCATTTTTGTTTCCCCCCCCAAAAAAACAAAAAAAATATAAGTACCGCGCTAGAAAGCAACATCGTGACGCGTCGCATAAGCGCGACGTATCACATTACTGCGTAATGCGTCTTATGACGCGCCGCGTTAGCGCACCCGGAAGCGCTCCGGAACGCGAACCGAGGCGCGAAGCGCAGCGCACCGGAAGTGATCCGGGGCGCGGCGTGGAGCGCGTAACGTAAGCATAACAGGTCATGTGACTTGTTTATAAAACTTTTCATTGGTTCATTTTACTTTTGGTTTCCTAATGATGGAAGGCTTGGTCATATGACCTTAAAATAACACTTTTCATTGGTTTAGAACATTTTTTTCCCCAAATGATGAAAGCCCCACCTTTTTCCTCACTCTGACTTTCATTTTTATGAGAGAAAGACCTACATTGACTACCTTACAAATGGCTTCAATGATTGCTGCAGCTAGTGGACTCTCACCACCACCACAACCTCCTAGGAAGAGAGGACCACCTCCTCAGGTCATCCTCCTACAAGAGGAGGAAGAAGAGGAAGAAGAGGAAGAGGACCAAGGGACAAGGAGGTTTTTACCAGAACAGCCAAGGAGGTCCCATATAAAAGAAAATTATATTTGGCAATTTTTTTCATTTCCCGAAGGACAAAAAAAGGTGAACGCCCGGTATGTTTCCTGCCTGATTTGTAAAAATGAACTTTCCAGAGGAACAGAAAAAAAATACAGTTATGGTAATTATACCATGCATCGCCATATGGAGAGGTGCCACCTGATAAATTACAGTGGTGCACAAATACTTGATCTTGTGGATAACCCCCGACCTGTGGCCAATACATCCACCAATGAAGAGGCAGTGACGGGACCAGAGGCAAGGGAGACAGTCCCAAATATACAGATGAACTTTGGCCAAATGAAATTTACCTGTATAATTTGCGGAAAATTAATTTCCTATGGAGAGAGGAGTGTAACTCCAATCAATAGAGCTTTTGAACATCATCAATGTACAAAACGCCCCAGAAAATAAATTTTCTTTTTTTTTTGTTGCTCCTGTTGAGCCCTTTCTAATGAATCATTTTTGTTCCCCCCCCAAAAAAACAAAAAAAATATAAAATCGTTCAAAAAATACAAAAAAACTATAAAAATGTTCAGAAAAATAATAAAAAAATATAAAACAACAAAAATAATAAAAAAAAGTTCTTTTCAGAACTACCTCCCCTTTATAAGAAATTGCTAGAATGTTTAGCACTCTGGCAACCTCTATTGGAAAGGGGCGACCACTCGGTCCCCCCGAACGTATGGTTGGGTGCCCCGATCCCCCCGGGAAACCATTTTGGGCGGGAGGCGTGGCTCGGCTGGTATGGCCGAAGTGGCGTAGCCGGGGCGCGCCCTTTCCCGCCCAGGAGGGGTTGTCCTAGACACCCGCACGGAAGACCACGCCCAGTAGGCGTCCCGGAGGAGGGTCCCCGCCCTCCCGCAGATGAATAAATAGAGTGGGAATCCAAAGAAGCGTCCTCTTGTTCCTGTGCTCTGAAGGCTGCACCAACTCGTTGCTCGTGAGCCCTCGACGGAACAAGCGGCAATTTTGAGAACTTGTAATCTTGTTGTTTCTCTTTCAGTTATTTGGCGTACGAAAGATCCAGGACCTCGTTGATCAACCAACGCAGAGTACACGAAGCTATGGCCGGCAAGAAAGCAGGGAAGAGATCCGAGTTGGAGAAGGTACTGCGCACCTTGTCGAACCGAATGGCAATTATGGACCGAAAATTCGATAAAGTTGAGTCGATCGGCCGAGGTTTGGCCGATGTTAAAAAACAGTTGGCGGCCCTGAACAGCTCAGGCCGTCCTAAGAAGGTAATAGGCCCGGCCTTGCCGGGAGTCGTCCCTGAGGGTAGGGGAAAGCGTGTTAAGAGGAGGGCGGTTTCTGGGGAAGATCCGGTTCCTGAGGTACCCCCAATCGCCCCCATCGCACCGGAGGACAGCCCGGTACCAAACGCAGATATAGGTTTACCAATCCCCGTTGTAATTACTCCTGTTAATAATGAGGAGATGCCCCCGGAACTAGCCATCCAGTTAGCGGCAGTGTTGCCATGGCTCAAGAAGAAAGCGGGGGGGCAGTGGCCGCGGGGGACCCGGCCGAGGAGGCCAGACTAATATTCGAGCAGTTACGGCAGTCGAGAGAGGCCCTGACGGCGAATGTTCCTCTTGTTCCCCCACAGGTGGCGCCGGGAGGACCCGCGGTTAGCGGGGAAAAGGCGGCAGACACGACGGTCGAACCTGGTAAGCACACATTGCCAATGGCAGGGGAGGGTTTGTTACCTTCAAGGCGCGAAAGGGTGGCCCAGCACATCCCTGCGGCCACAAAGGAACTGATATGGGGGGAGAAATATGTGAATATGTTTTCTTTGTTGACTGACCATCACGAGATGGAATATGTGAAATCCCAGAAGGATTTATGGCACCCCAATGTATGGCGGGCCAAGATGGCGGAATTTAGGGTCGATGAGACGGTAGCGAATTGGGTAAAGGCCTTTTCGATATTTACGGCAGTCATGGGGGAACGAAAGCCTGAAGTCATGACTGAATTGACCTGTTATCAGAATAGGATTATGGATTTTTATACCATGTATGAGGGGGACGAGTGGAAAGGTTACGATATGAAATTCCAAAAAGCGAAAGAGTTTGATGCAACTTTGACCTGGGATTGCCTCGACTCGGTGTCATGGCACAAGCAGCTCCTGCCTGGGGCGGCAGGTACGTCCTCGCCGGGCGGGAGCGGGTCGGGCCAGCTCGCCAAAAGCCTGCGGTGCCCTTTCGAGCGGGCGCCGGTGGGGAATATCAGCCCAAGACCGGCGGGAATGGCGGCAAGCGGGGGGTTTGTTGGGGCTTCAATAGAGGCAACTGTAGCAGGCCCCAGGGAACATGTAGGTTCAAGCATGCGTGTGCGGGCTGTGGGAACTCCTCACACCCGGAGAGTAGCTGTAGATCTAAAAACAGCGGAACGGGAGGAAAAGGGGGGTCTAAGCAAGAGTGAGGTGATGTTTTGTAACGAATTGTCTACACCTGTCGATATCATGGCTCTGACTCCTTGGTTGAACAAATACCCTGATCATGTATCCACCGGGGTGTTGAGGAATGGATTCCTATATGGCTTCAACATCCCGGCGGGGGATTTTCGGGGGGACTCCTTTTGTAAAAATCAGTTATCTGTACAACATAACACAGGCGTAGCTGTAAGAAAAATTTCCAAAGAAGTCAGCTTGGGGCGGGTGGCGGGGCCTTTTCACCGCCCGCCGGTGGCGTATTTCGTGTGTTCCCCGCTAGGGGTGGTCCCGAAGAAAGACCCAGGGGAGTTTAGACTCATTCACAACTTGTCTGCCCCAAGGGGTTCTTCGGTGAACGAAGCCATTGACCCAGATATTTGTTCGGTGCGGTACGCATCATTCGATGATGCCGTGGCCATGTTCAATCACCTGGGCCCCGGAGCGCTGATGGCGAAATCAGACATCGAATCGGCATTCCGGTTGCTCCCGGTACACCCGCGAGATCAGCGCTTGCTAGGTTTTGCATTTCAGGGGAGTTATTACATGGATAAATGCATGCCTATGGGTTGCTCCATTTCTTGTGCCTATTTTGAAATGCTCAGCTGTTTTTTAGAGTGGGCATTCACCGAGGCCACAGGGCATAGACATGTTATGCACTATCTGGATGAATTCCTGTTTCTGGGTGCAGCCGGCGATACGACATGTGCGCAGGTGCTGCTGGACTTCTGCATTCTCATGCGGGAGTTCGGAGTCCCATTGGCACCAGGTAAGACGGTTGGACCATCTACTTCACTGGAGTTTCTGGGAATTGAGCTCGATTCTGTGGAAGGATGTTTTCGTTTACCGATGGAAAAGGTGGCCAAGTTTAGGGCTTCCTTGACACAATACCTGGGCAAGGAGAAAGTGACCCTGCACCAGTTACAGCAAACAGTGGGTCAGCTTAACTTTGCCTTAAGGGTGATACCAATGGCCCGCCCCTTCTCACGCTCTATTGCACAAGCTATGGTTGGTCTCAAGGAGGGACACCACCGTACGAGACTGTCGGCAGAGGTTCGCCAGAATGTGCGCATTTGGTTGGCATTTCTGGCGGACTTCAACGGTCGAGTTGTGTGGAACAAACCACCAGCTTCTTCGGACGAACTAGGTTTGTGGACCGACTCAGCTGGGAGCGTGGGATTTGGCGCCATCTTTGGTAATCGATGGTCGGCACAAGTATGGCCGACGTGGTGGCACTCCAGCGGTCTGACAGGTAACATTGGGTTCTTAGAGCTATTTCCCATTTGGGTTGCTCTGATGGCATGGCCAGACGACTTCAGGGACCGATCGGTGGTGTTTTGGTCTGATAATATGACTGTGGTGGAGCGCATTAACCAGCAGGCAGCCCGCTGCAAGTGAATCTTGAGATTATTGAAAGAAATTGTATTACGTTGCATGAGATTGAATGTGCAGTTCAGGGCAAAACATGTGCCAGGCGTACTGAATTATGCAGCTGATGCACTCTCTCGTTCACACATGCAGGCTTTCAGGAGCTATCTACCCACAGCGGACCTAGTGGCGGCACCGTTCCCCGAAGCACTATGGCTAATCGGTGCCCCGGATTACAAGACCTCGTGGCAGCCAGCTTAGCTCCCAGGACAAGGAAGGCATACGAAGGAGCGTTTTGTTCCTATTGCACATTTTTGGGTCCATCAGGGAGACAGAGCTGGGGTCAGGAGGAATCCTTCCTGGGGTTCCTGGTTGCGCTGCACAAAGAAGGCCGATCAGCGGCAACGGCCAATAGACATAGGGCGGCCATTTCGTTCATGGCACAGGTGCATGGCATAAGAGACCCAACGGATTCCTTTTGGTTAGGAAGGCACTCCGCGGCTGGCAACGCCTCGAGGGTCGCAAACAGGATACGAGGCGCCCGATTGGTTTAGATAGGTTGTCTCTACTTTTAGCAAAGCTGGATGAGACATGCTCCTCCCTTTACGAAGCAGTTCTGTTCCGAGCAGCATTCACCTTGGCATTCCATGGGGCTATGTGGGTGAGCGAACTGGCCGCAAGGATCAAGAAGGATATAGAGGGAGGCCTGGGCAGGGATCACGTCCAAATAAGGGGTGATTCGATGGTAATCTCGAAAGCCAGGTCCAAGACTGACCAGGGAGCCATGGGTGATAGTGTTATCGTGCAGCGCGCACAAGGGTCCCCCACTTGTCCGATAAAATGCGTAGAGGAATACTTGGCATTGAGGACGGCTACATGGGGGGGGAGCTTGCTGAGGCACAGGGATGGCACCCCACTGACGAGATTTCAGTTTCAGAGGGTGTTAGCACTGTCAATCGCTGCCGCGGGCATGGACCCGTGCGATTTTGGGACCCACTCATTTAGGATAGGGGCTGCTACTGAGGCTACAGCCCGGTGTCAGAGTGCGGAGGAAGTAAAACAGCTGGGCCGTTGGTCCTCAAATTGCTTCAAAAGGTATGTGCGATTGCACATGTTGTAAAGATCAATTGACATGCACTCACGCTTCTTGTCTTTTGTTTGAATTACAGTTTCGCGAGCCTGTCACGCGGGGCGGAATTGGGAGTCGACCCAGCATCAGGAGACCAGCGGTCGAGGATCACCGACTGGAGAGAGAGTGGTATGGGTCGTGGGCCACTCATATGTGAGGCGCGCCGGGGACGTATTCAAGGCAGGTGACGCGACTCACGCATCTGGAGAATACGGGGACAGAGTGACCTTCCATGGGAAGGGCGGGCTCTGTTTTGACCAATTTCAAACGTTGTTTGAGGGTCTTTTAGGGCGGCAAAGGTCACCACTATCTGTAATCATAGTACACCTGGGAGGCAATGACTTAGTGAAGCTGGGAAGACGAGTGTTATTAGAACACATCCTGTCGGCAGTTAGCTGGTTGGCTAAGAAACTCCTGGGGTGCACGATTGCCTGGTCCCACATGATCCCCAGGGAGAGTTGGCGGGGGGGCATTTCAGTGTCAGCGTTGAACAACTCTGTAAAAAGAGTTAACAATAAAATAGGGAAATTGTTTCGCTCAGCGCAGTTGCATAGCATTCCTCACGGGTGCATTCGGGGCGATCACATGTATCTGAATGATGGGGTTCACCTGTCCAGGGAGGGAAATGACTTACTCATAGGAGACTTCGTAGCATGGCTAAGGGGTTTGAGGAAGCATGACCTTTAGGAGGATTGGGGGGGCCGGATAGTCAGTCAACTAAGCGGCCTGTGGCGGTAAGGTCATGATCGGTGAGCAGTAATTTCAAGGTCCCTAGAGGGGGGCGCCACCCAGAATGGATGGGAGCGCCCGGGGGGAGGCGGCCATTGGCCCCTTCCACGGGGAGGCGGCACCCACTAAGGATGGGTCGCCTAGGGGCAGACAGCCATAGGCCCCTCCCAGGGGGGAGGCGGCTAGATGCCCCTCCTACGAATTTCCCGGGGGCCGGATATCCGCGACGGCGGATAGAGAGTGTGGGATGGGGGTGAGTCCACGCTGTCCTTCCTACAGATACCTCACACTGGAACTCGGACGACCTTTAAGATGGCTTCGAGTGAAAAGAGGGGGCCCCCACGACAAGGGAAGTTACAGGTGGCAATGAGGGTAAAGTCCTCTGCGCATGCGCCACTCACACCGTGAGGGCGGGATTTTGGTAGTAGGGATCTGACACCGGTTAAGACCTTGCCGTTGGCCCTTAATGCTAGGATGTACAATTTTAATTTAGAATGTATGCATTTCAGGATGCTAGACTCGGCTAGGAAACCTTTGTATTAGAGATCTGTTAAGGTTAGCCAAAGAACATGTCTTCATCGAAATGTAATAAATGTAAAATTGTACATAATTCATGAAACTTTTATTTAATGTTTTAAATTTTGTTTCATATTTTAATAAATACAGCCGGGGGGGTAACTCCCCCCCGCCTTCCAAAAGTTCAAACCTGTGTCTGTCTACTCCCATTGGGAATTGGTGTTGGGAGGGGGTGGCGGGCATCCCGGCCATATGGAAAGGGGCGACCACTCGGTCCCCCCGAACGTATGGTTGGGTGCCCCGATCCCCCCAGGAAACCATTTTGGGTGGGAGGCGTGGCTCGGCTGGTATGCCCGAAGTGGCGTAGCCGGGGCGTACCCTTTCCCGCCCAGGAGGGGTTATCCTAGACACCCGCACGGAAGACCACGCCCAGTAGGCGTCCCGGAGGAGGGTCCCCGCCCTCCCGCAGATGAATAAATAGAGCTGGAATCCGAAGAAGCGTCCTCTTGTTCCTGTGCTCTGAAGGCTGCACCAACTCGTTGCTCGTGAGCCCTCGACGGAACAAGCAGCAATTTTGACCCACCCACCAGCCCCTTATGGCAATGTTTGTTTAAATAAAGTTTGATTAAATAGAAATGTATAGGCCTTTTTTCCTTTGTAGAGAAGTAAGGGAATGTGTCATATTATGATGTGGCTTCTGCTTTTTAGGATAATGTTTCCCTTTGCAGGAGAACGAAGTTGATGACTCATCATGGCTATGTCAGAATTTTTCTTTTCTTAGTAGGTAAACCAACTGTTGTATTTATTTTTTGGTCGGGCGGTAAGGTCATGATCGGTGAGCAGTAATTTCAAGGTCCATAGAGGGGGGTGCCACCCAGAATGGATGGGAGCGCCCGGGGGGAGGGGGCCATTGGCCCCTTCCACGGGGAGGCGGCACCCACTAAGGATGGGTCGCCTAGGGGGAGACGGCCATAGGCCCCTCCCAGGGGGGAGGCGGCTAGATGCCCCTCCTACGAATTTCCCGGGGGCCGGATATCCGCGACGGCGGATAGAGAGTGTGGGATGGGGGGAGTCCACGCTGTCCTTCCTACAGATACCTCACACGGGAACTCGGACGACCTTTAAGATGGCGTGGAGTGAAAAGGGGGCCCCCACGACAAGGGAAGTTACAGGTGGCAATGAGGGTAAAGTCCACTGCGCATGCGCCACTCACACCGTGAGGGCGGGATTTTGGTAGTAGGGATCTGACACCGGTTAAGACCTTGCCGTTGGCCCTTAATGCTAGGATGTACAATTTTAATTTAGAATGTATGCATTTCAGGATGCTAGACTCGGCTAGGAAACCTTTCTATTAGAGATCTGTTAAGGTTAGCCAAAGAACATGTCTTCATCGAAATGTAATAAATGTAAAATTGTACATAATTCATGAAACTTTTATTTAATGCTTTAAATATTGTTTCATATTTTAATAAATACGGCCGGGGGGGTAACTCCCCCCCGCCTTCCAAAAGTTCAAACCTGTGTCTGTCTACTCCCTTTGGGAATTGGTATTGGGAGGGGGTGGCGGGCATCCCGGCCATATTCTTTTGATTCGCTTCCCGGTTCGCGCGCCGGTACGCAAACCGGAAGCGAACTAAAATTTATTTTTTTTTTTAAAAAAGAAGAGTAAGTAAACAGAGAGTAATGTTAAAAGAAAGACAACTAGAGGGAGTAACACACAGATACTGTTGAAAGAGGGACTGCGAAAAGGAGTGGAAAGAGTAGTATAAATAAGTAATAGAAAAAGAAATGAGGGAAGTAGCAAAGGCAGGAAACTGAGGGTTAAAGAAATGAAGCAGTGGAACTAATAAAAGTTAAATTTGATAGAGATGTAACGTAAAGAGTACTAAACATTTACCTAATAATTGTCGTTAACTTAGTCCCTTGTTATTTTTATACTTTTAATCTGTGTAAGAAAGAACAAAAAATGTTAAATTAATAGAAGGTAGTAAAAGATGAGTGAGCATGAGACAAGATGAATACATATTAAAAATCACAATTCAAAGTACAAAATTATTTATACATATTTAATGGTTTATTTTTGCTGTTCTCAGAATATATCAAATTTCACTGAAAACAGTGAGTTGAAGGTATTCATCATATAACAGCGGGGAAAAAAACACACAATCAAAATGATTGTGTTTAAAAAACCCATAAAATATAACCAATCAGAAATCAGAACTTCTCAAAAGTGACTTACTTTCTATGACGTCAAAGGATGTCCTATGAACAGCTTATACTCTGTTGTGCTGTTAATATTTTCTGCCTGCCACTTTCTGAAAGATAAACTCCATCGTTTTAAGAAAAATGAGACATACAAAGCAATTTAAAACACCACACTAAATTACAGCAACACCTAGAATCATTATAATCCAGTTACCTACCCAAAATTCTCACTACTGAAAACAAGTCAAAAGGCAACATTGCTTCATACTAAAATGGTAATCATTGCCGAAATATCCTTATGTTGTCAAAGGACCATCATAATATATAATAGCTGCAGTTACAAATGTTCTTCCTGAAATCCATGACTGTGTAGCCAAAACATTTTTAATTAGACTTGACAACTTATTTTCATCCAGTTTACGTAGTTGAGATTGTAAAATGACATTTCACCCATAAGTTTCCATAAATAATGTGGACAGCATTGCAGACTTACATTTCCTCTACTCCTTTTTTTGATCTGCTGCTTGAATTAGCTTATAAACACAAACAGTTTTCGCTCTGTACTACAATTATCCACAAGGCCATATAGAGTAGGAGTCATTATAACCTCTTGAAATTCCTCAGAACAAATCCCAAGATTCCTTCCCTAACATTTTGACACCAGGTAAGAATTTGGAAGGTGGAAAGGCAATTTTTTTTTGAAAATTAAAACAGAATCATTGCAGAATGACCAGCCGTTTCTAGACTTTAAATAAGCTGTGTAATGTCCTGATGTTGTTGAAGGACTGTCATGATATATAATTGCTGCAGTTACAAAAGTCCTTCCTGATATTGACAACTGCGAAGCCACAACATTTTTAATTAAAGTTGTCAATTTTGTTCCATCAGGTCTACATCGTTGGAACATTAAAATGACATACTGGCCATATGTTTGTATAAATAATGTGGACAGCATTGCTGACTTACATTGGCTACACTCCATGTTGTGATCGGCTGATTTTACTAGCTTATTAAAGGAAACTGATTGGCAAAGTTCAATATATAAATCTTTTTGAGTCTACACTACTAGTACTTGATAGCCTACAGTTCTCGCAGTCATGCTGCCATTGATAAGAAAGGCCAAACAGGTGATCTAAATCTACACCTTCATCTTGTAACACATCAAGCATATACATTAAAAACTCTTGACAATCTTGCTGAATATTTTGAGAGAATTGCGTTTGACCGGAACATATGTCTAACAAATTTCGAATTTCAGACACACTTTCGATTTTTGTTCTATCAGTGCTACATTTCTCTAACACAGAATTCAGCAAGCAGCAAAAACTTTGATCCGAATTGATCACAATCTGTTCTTTTAAAGTTTCTAGAGAAAAGACAACATTAACCACTACATTAGCATAGCAGTTGACACCAGAACTGTTTTTAAATGGAAAACCAACAACATCTTCAACAGAATCCTTTTTCTTTCTGCTTATAATTTCAGGTTCATCGACTTTTTGTCTTTTTGCTACAACCTCCCGACTATTGGTCACATTTCTTCCTTTCCGGCCTACCACACGTTTCTCAAACAAAGGATATTGAGGCAAATGTGGCGCATACTCTTTTCTTAACCAATTGTATTCCTTAACACAATCTAGATCCGCACAAATGTTTGTGACATCACACTCAATCAAGTACAAACCCGATAAAGTTCTGACTCGTGACAATGCCACATATGCCATACCCTCCTTGAACACAGAACTGCCAATATTCACCAATGCACTGTCTACACTTAAACCTTGCGATTTATGGATTGTCACCGCATATGCCAAGCAAACAGGAAATTGCTTATGGCGAACATATAAGTCTTTTACAAGCAAAAACCTAGCAGAGCAACAACCAATTAGCTGTACTTCCTCAATACCATCAAATTTAATTTTTAAAAATTCAATTCCATCTCTATTTCTGTATTTCTCAAAATTAACAACATTACCCATTGATCCATTTACCAGACCTCTTTCAACATGTAAATTCCTTCTTAAAATTATACGACAATTTAAGCACACATTCAGAGTCTTTTCAAAACCTGCAGTTTTAGATATAGTCTTCTCTAATGAATCCAATTTAGATTTTAAATTCTCAGACAAAATAATTGTTGCTCCCATATGCTCTACTCTGTCAATAGCTTCCAGTTTCACAATCTCTTGGTTTTCTAAATGCAACATTTTGTTGTTGAAGATGGCACATTCTGCAAGAGTTGGCATCAAACATATTCCAGATTTCTTCTCAGTAATTTTCCGAAAAATATTCTCAGGTACAACGTCTTCTTCTGGATACAAATTTGACAGTAATTGTGCATGTAAAGCTTCTTTCCCATGCTCGGTCACGTTTCCAATTCTAACATCTTGTAGAATATTCTTATAATCTTCATCCTTTGCTTGATGCATATTTTCACGCAGTTCAGCATATTTGAAGTTTAACCATATATTGACGTTGCCAATACTCCCTAGACACTTCCTGGTATCCTCATGTGTGAGCATTTTGAACACAGGTTGTCCTTTCACTGGTGTCAGCTGCAGAAGATCACCGAAAACAATGATTTGTTTGCCAGAAAATAACACATCATACTCTGTTTTAAGAACTTCTTGCATTCTCAAATGCACAAAGGCAAGCATGACATTGGAAACCATGCTTACTTCGTCAATGATAAGAAGTTTCATTTTCCTCAAGACTCTTGAAACTTCACAACAAGCATCTCCAGATAACTTGTGGTATTGTAATTTGTTATCATGCTCCACTGGCAGCATCAGTAGACGATGCAAAGTAATACCTTTAATGTTATGTGCTGCCAGTCCAGTTGGAACGGTGACAACACAAGACAGCGATGACTCAGTCCTTTTCTGCAAATAACATGAAATTGCTTTAATGAGGAAACTTTTTCCAGTTCCCGCTTCTCCACTCACGTACAGTCGGACAGTCTTCAACGACGTACATGAGCACTCTTTCTTCTCATGACTTAATCCATGATCAATTTGGTTGGTAACTTCGTCATATATTTTCCTCTGCTCAACATTGAGTTGTCTTTCCAAGTCTTCTAAGTTAACCGCATCCTCCTGAGCATGTGCCATGGCTCTTTCCACTTCAATCATAGCAGCTTCATTTTCGATAACTGGTCCTCCTAGTGGATCCTGACTCAATGAAACAGAACTCTGACTGTCCTGAGAACTGTCTCTAGCAATCTCGGCTGCAATCGTTGCTTCCTGCTTGGTTTCCGCATTCAACATTTCTAGATATTTGGGAAAAACAGGACATTCTATGGTCTCTTTGGCTGCATTGAAAGAGTCTTCGTAACAGAGGAAATCTCCAAGCAGTTCCTCTTCTGCACGCCAAGGCTTGAAAAGTTGCAAAAGAGCTAAATAGAAAAACTCTTTTCTTTCAGGAGATTCACCACTTAATTTTCGATCATTTACCAATTGGCATTTTCTTTGCTTGACCAGACATCCCTCACTTCCAATTACAGCATACACTCCTTTATCAATATCTTCTTTGATGTTCCTTTTGAATATGTAATTTTGCAGAACCTCATACAGACAAACATTCTCGAGGTGACTGCTTCTATTTGGATAATATGTATCCAACATGTTGGTCTTCAAAATATCTGTACTGTTTGGCTCCTTTTCCGCCAAATACTCAATTTCCCATACAGGTTTCAGAACTCGATTACGCGTTGCAGCAAGACCAAGACTAGCCCAAATGATACTCCTGGATTTGGCATAAAGACTTGCTTAAGACAACCGGTCAGAACATTCGTAAGCACCGATTTCTCGATGCGACAACATCTTCAGACTGAAACTGTACAACTTCTTACTGAGGCTCTTTTATGGGAAATGTCCTCCCACATATCCTTCAATTCTGTCTTTTCTTTTTTGGTGATGTAAGATGTCACATACCGAGCCACAGCCATACAGTTATCAGCCACAAACTGTATATCCATGTTAGCATTCCACATGGACAAAATCACTGGGTTGTAGTCATTGATATACTTGGACTCTTCATTCCTTTTAAAAATTGTATGTATTTTTGGGTGATTTTCTCGTCACATTATGTCGCAGAGAAGACATCAAAATGTTCACTCTTCCTTTAGATATCACCAATCGTGGAAATCCAAAACGACATTTTGTATAGTACTTGTTCTTGTTTCTGAATTTACAACGACAGTACTTTCCACAACGATGGCTTTGAAACCGTAAAACTTGTTCTCCTAGACTTTTGTCTTCCTTTGTCTTTGGAACAGCACATGTAGAATACTGTTCTATGAAATTAATCACTAAGTCATCTGGATCTGTTCCAAATTTGGGAGCATCTTTGATCCACAGCAGCATATGTATATGAGGAGCACCTCTTGCTTGGTACTCCTTTCTCCAGAAGAAATCCAACACCTCTCCAAGAGGTGGATTTTTCTTGTTCATGATGAAAGACATCATAGCTTCAAATCTATGATTGAAGTACCTGCATACATTCACTGGATTCAAAGAACCCAGTTCTCCGGGTGTCTTGAATTCGATATTTTCAATGTTTCCATTTGCCTCTCGTAGAAATTCAAGTAAGTCTTCCCAGCCATACTCGGCACAGCTGAGAGTGAGGAACCATGTGGGAGATCCTAAGTTCCTCAGCATACATTTCAAATCACCATGACGACGGTACCAGTACTCATTAGTACCACGCTGACACGCCATGAGATTAATCAGGTGAGAATCCAAAATACTATCTTGCACATTGACTTTATTCATAAAGTCACTTGCCGAGATGTTTTGAATCTGTACACCACTTTTCAAGATGTGGTTCACTGCACATGACAGTCCAGACAGATCGCTTTCAAACAGTAGATGAAACAAATAGGAAATGCAGTGACGAAACCTAGGATCTTCTACATACAATCGTAAAGTCCGGTATTCAGAAGCAGGAATTTGAATAGGTCGCTCATCATATCTTCCTCCTTGACCTGTTGGAAATAGCTGTGGGAAACACTGAGCTTCCAAACTTTCCTCCCAAACACTAATAGGACTCCCTTTGGCTTGTTTCATTTGAAACAACTCAACAATAGCATTCCCCATGACTTACTTAGAATGCAAAGGATGAACACTATAATGTTCATATATTTCTTCATTTTTAGAGGGTTCTACTTTTTCAATTTGACCAGCACACAAATCGCTATCCTCTTCTTCACTTACTTCCTCTTCTGCAACATATACATTCTTGTAGTACTTATTGTTTTTCGTCAAATACAATGTTGCCTTTTTGACTTTCCTAACATCCACTAAATCTTGCCATATTTTCTTACGCTTTGTCGGAACCCCATTAACTAAGATAACCAGAGGTTCCTCTTCCACTTTCTCTACTCCAATTGTATTAATATTTTTTTTTAATCTAGAGGCAAATAAACAACTCTTCCCTTTAATCCTCTCTGTAAATCTGATGGAGGCAGTTTCCCTGTCTTTGGCTCCATTCTTACAATAGCCTGAAAGGGATGCACACTTTGAATCAAAATAGATTCATAAGTATTTAAATCCTTCAATTCAGAAGGAATGTCAACCAATTCCAGATTATTATGAACCGCTCTAGCAGGCATCCGGTTTTGATTTAATTTGTTACAACAATAAGTACACACACGTTGATCCAAACCCAAATCAAAACAATTTTCTACCATCAAGTATGTTGCAAAATCCTTCCATTAACTATTATTTTCCTTTTCACTTTTCGCATATAAATCCACTAACTTAGTCTGATTCTTATAATAAGTGCGTCGACAACATAAACAAGTGAAATTAGGCCTCTCACTTGATTTCACCTGAAACGTGGCAATTTCGATTTTGAAAATTATCTGTACTGGAAACATTTATTTATTTATTTTAGCAATTTTTAAAGCGCGCAAATACCCATACGGGTGTCTCGGCGCTATTGTTTACAGAACTCACTTATGGTATGACGGGGGAGTTAGGAAGAGGAGAACAGCCATGTTTTAAGGCTCTTTCTGAATTTGAGGAGCGTGGGGGCAGTTTTGATGTGGAGTGGTAGAGTGTTCCACAATTTGGCCGTAGCGGTTGTGAAACATCTATCTCCCCAGCTGGCCTTTCTTGTCCGAGGGACGTTCAGCAAGTAGGCTGAGAAAGATCGAAGGGTCCTGCGTTGTTCCACTGGGCGGAGAGCTTTTTTTAGAAACTGTGGTCCTGCATTGTTCAGGGTTTTGTTGGCTATGCACAGAGCCTTAAATTTGATTTGGCTCCTAATCGGAAGCCAGTGTAGTTCCTTAATGTACGGGGAGGTTGAGGTAAACTTGGGAATGGATAGTAGGGTTCTGGCCGCAGCGTTTTGTACTGTCTGGAGTTTATTGAGAACCTTTTCCTGAGCATTCAGGAGAAGGGAGTTGCAATAGTCGGTTCTTGAAAACACTAAGGTGCTGATAAGTGTTTTGCCCGCTGACTGTGGTAGGTAAGGAAGTAGTTTTTTTATTTTTTTTAGGGTGTAAAAGGCCGATGATACCACAGCATTGGCGTGATGGATGAAAGTCAGCTTATTGTCAAAAGTGACTCCGAGATTTCGGACCTTGACCACCGGTTGGGGGGGGCCCCATCTGAGGTGGCCACCACTGAGGGGACCATGCTGGGTGCAAGCTCCCGAATGTCATCACCTCCGTTTTATCGGAGTTAAGTTTGAGGCAGTTTGATGACATCCAGGAGCTTATCGCCTTCATTCCCTCTTGGAAGTTGGCAGCGATAGATGCTCCGTTGTTGTGCACCGATAATACTAATTGGGTATCGTCGGCGTACGTTGTAAGGGCAATTCCATAAGACTTTATCACCCTCGCTAAGTCCGATACATAGATATTAAAAAGCGTCGGACTTAGCGAGGAGCCCTGTGGAACACCGCATGGGAGGGAGAAGGTCTGGGAGGTGAAATTGCCCATCTTGACAGTCTGAGGGCGATTGTCTAGGAATGAGGCAATCAGATCTTTTGCTTTGCCTCTTATTCCTAGAGCTGAGACACGGTCGATCAGAGTGACATGATCGACCGTGTCAAATGCCGCGGAAAGGTCTAGGAGTATTAGGACTGCCGCTCCTCCCATGTTCATTGCTGCTCGAATTTCATCTGCAGCCTTTAGCAGTGCTGTCTCCGTCCCATGCCCCTGTCTGAAGCCAAACTGAGTGTCATCAAGTAGATTGTTGTCATTGATGAATTTCGAAAGCTGAATGTTCATAGTTTTTTCGAAGATCTTGGCTGGGAAAGGGAGACATGCGATGGGTCTGTAACTGGCGGGGAGAAGAGGGTCCAGAGTTGGCTTTTTTAGAAGTGGCTTAATGATAGCCTCCTTCCAAACTGAGGGGTATATGCCTGTTGAAAACATGGCATTGCAGATGTTAGACAACGCTGGAGAAATTGCTTCTGGGATGCGGTTCAGGATAGCAGGGGGACATGGGTCAAGGGGGGATCCGGATTTAATGCTGGTTACCAGGCGTTGAATATGCTCCTGATCAATGGTGTCGAAAGATGATAGGATGGGCGAAGTATTCATGGGGAGTGCCGCAGGAGAGGGTGAAGGGGAGGAATGCGAGAAGGTAAGGAAAATGGTACTAACTTTTTCCTCAAAGAAACTGGCCAGAGCATCTGCTAAAGACTGAGAACCTTCTAGGCGGGGGGCCGGGGGGTTGGACAAAGTAGTAACCACCCGAAATAGTTCTCCAGCTGAGTTTTTCGCCTGGTCGATTTAGGAAGTATAGTAGAGACTTTTTTCAGCAACTATTAGTCTTTTATAGATGGAAAGGGATGTAAACTAGAAACATGTAAACTAGCTTCCACATTACCTTCTTCTTCTGGGTCAATTTCAACATTCTCCTCTTTACTTGTAAAGTAACAAAACTCAATTTCTTCACAAATATTCTTCACATCTACTTCAGAACCATGCAAAAGAGCAGTGCATAATTGTTTAAGCATAATTGCTGGACTCTTACCATAATACAACATTCTAACTAATTTCCTCACTTTACTATGATGCACTGCTAGCATCCTGAAATGATGAAAAACACTCTCCTGGAAAGACAAGCCAGTGAATGACCATGCAAACCTGTCACTTCTCTCACTCTGCAAGGATCTAATTCTTGCAACAATTTTATTTTCTGTTTTAAACTTTTCTTATTAAATGTCCGTACAAAATCACAAAGAAAATTAATGGAATCCTGTCGCACACTGCAAATAGAACTACACTTCCAGGTATACACTGGTCCCTTAGGACGTCTCCCTAAAACTTCATTACCTAACACCTCTTCTGCCTCTGTTGACACAAGTTTTTCTTTTTCAACCGGACAACCATCTTTCACCTCATAAGCTCGACCACTGGTGTCAACTGCATGCACCAAATTATTGTCCTGAAAATAACTCTCCTCATTAAAAAATGCCTCAAAACTTGAACTATGCATCCATTCTCCTGAGAAAACTTCACACAAATTACTTCTATTAACTACTCTCTTCCATCTACTATTTGATTTGAAATCATAAATTACCTTGTTTAGTTTCCTAATTCTATTGATTACCAAAATAAATAACTTTCGCTTAATTTCAAAAGCCTGATCAATAATTTTCTCTACATTTTTCTTTCTCTTATAAAAAGCCACTTTTTGTTGACCTTTCTTTAAATTTTTTTACAAATTGCCAATTATCCTGTTGCGGAACATTCGTCTACGAATGTCCCTAAACAGATTTTTCCTTCTACTGCCATGCATAGAATTATCTCCTGCTCTACCAGTAACATTTTTGATTGGCCTTTCCTTTCCGTTTAAATTGGCTCCCTTTTTCTGGACTAAAACTTGTTCTGTAGTTATACTTTTGTTTCTACAAATGTTTCTAAGGAATGATTTTGTTCTCTTACCCGGAGCTTTCTTCGTAACTTGATGAGATTTTATTGTAGAGGACTGCAGCAAGCATTATGGCTGAGATACCCGCCACCCCCTCTCAACACAATCCCCAAGGATGGGAAACCGGAAACGGTTCTGAACTTTTGGAAGGCGGGAGGGAGTGACCCTCCCGGCCGTATTTATTAAAAATATGAAACAAAATCAAAACATTAAAATAACAGTTTCATATTATGTACAATTTCATTTCCACATTACGATGTTTGGCTAACCTTAACAGATCTCTAATACAAAGGTTCTCCTAGCCGAACTAACATCCTACAAAACATTTGACTTGAAATTGTACATCCTAACGTTAAGGTCCAACGGCAAGGTCGTAACCGGTGTCAGATCCCTAAACCAGAAATACCACCCTCACTTGTGAGGGGACCAACCGCACAGAGGCGTACCTCAAGTGCATCTACCAATTTCCCTTGGACTTGACGGGGGCCCCAATGAACTCGACGCCATTTAACGGTCGTCCGAGAACTCGTGTGAGGTGTCTAAAAGGTAGCGTAAACCCCCTCCCGAACCCCCCACAACTTACCCATCTGCCGTCGCAGATGTCCTGGCCCCGGGAAATTCCCCAGGAGGGCCCGTAGCCCCTCCTATCCAGGAAGGGGCCTTGACCACCTTTCCTTTCCTTCCGGCGGCCTATCCTTAGACGGGACCGCCTCCCCGTTGAGGGGCCAATGGCCACCTCCCCCGAGCGCTCCCATCCGTAATGGGTGACGCCCCCTCATAGGGATCTTCCAATTACTGCTCACCGATCATGACCTTACCGCCCGACACAAAATAAATACGACAAATCTACCTAAATTACTAAATTACAAAACAGTTATAACTTATTACAAGCATGATTACTGATCACACTAGTGCAACACTTTATTTCCAAAACATACCGAAAGTGACCATCTTTATTGCATTTTCAAAATATCATGACAATCATCACAACCTGCAAGAAAATAGAGTTACCACATCAAAACTTTATTCAAAACAACTAGCTGTCCTCAGGGGCTGGTGGGTGGGTCAAAATTGGCTCTTCGTTCCGTCTCGAGCTCACGTGCAGCGGGGAGGTGCAGCTTCAGAGGACAGGAACAAGAGGATGCTTTCTTGGCTTGCTGCTCCTTTTATCTGTCTTCAGGGCGGGCGTAAACCCGCCCCCGCCTGCCTCGGAGGGCGTGGCCGGTCGCGTCAGTGTCTAGGACAACCCACTCTAGGGCGGGAAAAAGGCGCGCCCCGGCTACGCCGCTTCGGGCATACCAGCCGAGACTCGCCTCCCGCCCAAGATGGCTTCCCGGGGGGATCGTGGTACTCCACCATACGTTCGGGCGGACCGAATGGTCGCCCCTTTCCATATGGCTGAGATACCCGCCACCCCCTCTCAACACAATCCCCAAGGATGGGAAACCGGAAACGGTTCTGAACTTTTGGAAGGCGGGAGGGAGTGACCCTCCCGGCCGTATTTATTAAAAATATGAAACAAAATCAAAACATTAAAATAACAGTTTCATATTATGTACAATTTCATTTCCACATTACGATGTTTGGCTAACCTTAACAGATCTCTAATACAAAGGTTCTCCTAGCCGAACTAACATCCTACAAAACATTTGACTTGAAATTCTACATCCTAACGTTAAGGGCCAACGGCAAGGTCGTAACCGGTGTCAGATCCCTAAACCAGAAATACCACCCTCACTTGTGAGGGGACCAACCGCACAGAGGCGTACCTCAAGTGCATCTACCAATTTCCCTTGGACTTGACGGGGGCCCCAATGAACTCGACGCCATTTAACGGTCGTCCGAGAACTCGTGTGAGGTGTCTGAAAGGTAGCGTAAACCCCCTCCCGAACCCCACACAACTTACCCATCTGCCGTCGCAGATGTCCTGGCCCCGGGAAATTCCCCAGGAGGGCCCGTAGCCCCTCCTATCCAGGAAGGGGCCTTGACCACCTTTCCTTTCCTTCCGGCGGCCTATCCTTAGACGGGACCGCCTCCCCGTTGAGGGGCCAATGGCCACCTCCCCCGAGCACTCCCATCCGTAATGGGTGACGCCCCCTCATAGGGATCTTCCAATTACTGCTCACCGATCATGACCTTACCGCCACAGGCCGGATAGTTGACCGGCTATCCGGACCCCCCACAACCACTCCTGCCTAAAGGTCATGTTATAAACTCTTTAACCAAGCTATTAAGTCTCCTATGAGTAACTCATTCCCCACCCGGGACAAATGAACACCATCCCCCAAATACATACTGTCCCCTTTGATACAACCATGCGAAACAGAATGCAGTGTACTTGAACGAAACAATCTACTCACTTTGTTATTTATTTTCCTTACTGAATGATTCAGAGCAGAAACCAAAATAGCCCCCTGCCACGCTTTTCGTGGGATCATATGGGACCATGCAATTGTGCACCCTGGAACTCTTCTTGCCAACCAACTTACTGTGGAAAGCATTGCCTCAAGAAGAAGTCGTCTACCAGTGGCCACCAAATCGTTGCCCCCAAGATGGACTATGATTATAGACGGCGGTGACCTTGTCCGCCCTAACAAACCCTCGAAAAAGGATTGAAACTGGTCAATACAGAGCCCGCCCTTTCCGTAGAAGGACACACTGTACCCATATTCACCAGCCACGTGAATCATGTCACCTGCTTTGAATACGTCCGCGGCACGCCTCACGTATGAGTGGCCCACGACCCACACCTCCTTTTTCACAGCCGATGATGTCTGACCGCTGGTCCCCAGGTGTCGGGTCGACTGCACAGTCTGCCCCGCCTCGTAGGCTTGCGCAACTGAAAACCAAACAAAAACAAGAAGCGTGAGTACATCATTACAGCTTCACAACATGTGCAACCGCACATACCTTTTATAACAGTTCGAGGACCAACGCTCCACACGTTTTACCTCTTCTACACTCAGACCCCTGGCTGTAGCCTCTGTGGCAGCCCCTATCCGAAAGGAATGGGTCCCGAACTCGCCGGGGTTCAAGCCCGCGGCCGAAATCGACATCGCAAGCACCCGCTGGAACTGAAACCTCGTCAGTGGGGTGGTATCAGCGTGTCTCAACAAGGTCCCCCCCCATGATGCCACCCTCAGCGCTAAATATTCCTCCACGCAAACAACAGGGCACATGGAAGACCCGGGAATCCTCTGTATGATTATGCAGTCCCCAATCGCACCCTGATCGGTTTTGGACCTGACAAACGAGACAGATATCGTCTCCCCTTTGACCTGAATGTGCTCTCGGCACAGTCCCCCCATCGTATCCTGCTTGTTCTTCGCCACTAGTTCGCTTACCCGCATAGCCCCATGGAATGCTAGCGCAAAAGCGGCTCGGAATAACACTGTTTCATACTGGGATGAACACGTTGCAGGGAGTACGGATAATAACAGGGCCAACCTATCCAGACCTATCGGGTGCCTCTCATCTGCTCTGCGACCCTCAAGGCGTTGCCACCCACGTAGCGCTTTTTGCACCACGAAAGACGCTGTCGGGTCCTGGATCCCATGAGCCCTTGCCATAAAGGAAATGGCGGCCCGATGCCTCTGGGCCGTAGCTACTGATTTGCCTGCCTGATGTAAAGACAGCAGAAATTTTACTACAAACTCTTCCTGGCCCCAAAGCTCCCCCCTAGCAGCCCCCAAAAAGGCCCAATAGGAACGGAAGGCCCCTTCATATGCCTTCCTCGTCCTGGGTGCTAAACTCTCTCCCACGAGGTTTTGTAGTTCGGGGCACCGAGAGACCAGAGAGTTTCGGGAAAGGGTGCCGCCACCGGGTCCGCTGTGGGCAGAAAACCCCAGAAGGCCTGCATACGGAAACGAGAAAGCGCATCAGCCGCTTGGTTCATTACCCCCGGCACATGTCTTGCCTTAAATAGCACATTCAATTGCATACACAATAACACAATTTCTTTGAGCAGTCTCAGAATCCATTTGCATCGTGCTGCCTGACTATTGATACACTCAACCACGGTCATGTTATCAGACCAGAACACCACAGAGTGATCCCGGAACCCCTCAGGCCAAGTTTTCAGGGCCACCAGAATAGGGAAAAGTTCGAGAAAAGCAATGTTACTTGTCAGCCCGTCCTCGTGCCACCATGACGGCCATTTTTGAGCCGACCATTGTGTGCCCAATATGGCACCAAAACCAATACTCCCTGCCGAATCTGTCCACAGCCCCAGCTCCTCGGAGGACACCGCCGGTTTGTTCCAGACAATTCGACCATTGAAATCCGCCAGAAATGCCAACCAAATGCGCATGTCCTGGCGAACCTCTGCCGAGAGCCTCGTGCGGTGATGACCCTCCTTCAGGCCCACCATGGCTTGAGCAATTGAGCGGGAAAAGGGGCGGGCCATCGGCATTACTCTCAGGGCAAAATTCAACTGGCCCACCATTTGTTGCAATTGATGCAGTTTTACCTTAGTCTCATTAATACACGTTTCGAGGGATGCCCTGAATTTTAACACTTTTCCTCTCGGTAATCGAAAACAACCTTCCTCCGAGTCGAGCTCGATCCCCAGAAACTCGAGGCAAGTCGAGGGACCCACAGTCTTACCTGGAGCCAATGGCACACCAAAATGGTTCATTAAGACACAAAATTCATTTAAGGCCTGTCCACATTCTGGATCCCCGGCTGCCCCCAGGAACAGAAAGTCATCGAGATAATGCATAACATGTTGAAACCCCGTCTTCTTTGTGAAGACCCATTGCAGAAAACAACTGAACTTTTCAAAATAGGCACAAGATATAGAGCATCCCATTGGCATACATCTATCCATGTAATAGCGACCCTGAAACATGAAACCAAGGAGACGCTGATCGTCTGGGTGTACCGGGAGCAACCGGAACGCTGACTCGATGTCTGATTTTGCCATCAGCGCCCCGGGCCCCAGGCGATTCAACATGGCGACGGCCTCATCGAAAGATGCGTACCGCACCGAACACACTTCCGGGTCTATCGCATCATTCACGGAAAGACCACGTGGGGCTGACAAGTTATGTATCAGCCGAAACTCACCCGGGTCCTTCTTGGGGACCACCCCTAAAGGGGAACAAACAAAGTTAGCAACCGGTGGCAAATCAAATGGGCCGGCGACACGACCTCAAATCACCTCTTTCCCAATCTTCACCTGTACCACCGCCGTATGCTGCAAGACCGACAGTTGATTCTTACAGTTTGCTACACCCTGAAAATCCCCCACTGGGATGCGGAAACCATATGAAAACCCGTTCCGCAACACCCCAGCGGAAGCATGATCCGGGTATTCGTTGAGCCAAGGAATCATTGCCATGGTATCAATCGGGGTAGGTAAAGGCGCCCCTCGGACTATATCAGACCTGTTTGGCGCCTCCCTTACCACCGTTATCACCCGTTTTGGCTCTGCACATGGACTCAGGATGGGATGGCTGCCCACACCCCCCACACTCATGTCTGAATTTGCATGACACCTGGGGCCTCGTACATTTCCCTCTGTTGAAATTCCAACAAATCCCCCTTTTACCTGTGTTGCCACTCGGCTTCGAGTGGTACTCGTTACCTGCACCCGTCCGAAAGGGCGTCCCCGAGTATTGGCGGGAAGATTCACCCCCGTTACTCCCTAACAATGGTACTTTCAACATTCCTGTACTCTCCATCTTTTGCCATGACACGGAGTCGTACCAATCCCAAGTCAAAATTGGGTCGTGTTCTTTAGCTTTTCTGAAAAGGTTGTCATAGCAAAACCACTGATTGCCCCCATACGCTACGGAATACTCCATGATACGTGATTGATAAATAGGCAACTCGGTCAGCAACTCGGGCCTGCGCTCGCCCATAATGGAGGTAAAAATGCCCCACGCTCTGCCCCAAGTACCAATGTTTTCGTCAACCTTAAAGGCGGCCATTTTTGCGCGCCAAACACTCGGATGCATGAGCTCCTTTTGGCTCTTAACATGCTCCATCTCGTAATGATCGGTAAGCAAGGAAAAAATGTTCACATACTTATTCGCCCAAATCTTTTCCTCAATTTCCATTGGAACATGCTGAGCCACCTTTTCCCTCCGCGAAGGTACAGACCCCTCCCCCGCGATCGGCAGTGGCCGCTTACCTGAACCAGACGCATTTTCCGCCGCCGGAACCGGCGGGGTAACAGGAGACGATGCCTTCGCAGCCTCCCTAGATTCCCGCAGTTGCCTCATCACTGCCCTGGCGTCGTCAGCCGTGGTGCCCTCGTTATCTTTTCCCAACCACGCTGCCAATTGTGCCGCTAACTCGGGCGGCATATCTTCCCGGCTCACGGGGGTGACCACCACGGGGATCGGATTCCCCTCTTTCGGCACCGGGGTTGGCTCCTCAAGAGGGCTATCGGGGACCGGGGTTTCCCCCCCGAGTGCCCCTCTTCTGGACCTCTTGCCTCTCCCACCCGGGACTGCTCCCGGCAAAGGCCGTTTCGGTCCTCCCTCCCCGTCCTTAGCCGCCATCTGCTTCTTCAAATCGGCTACCTCCTTCATGAGCATGCGGAGCATCTGATCGGTGCTGACCCGCTTTCCGACTTTCTTGGGCATTCTCAGACGGAATCTCTGTATGACAAAAAGAAAAATTACAACGCTCAAAATTGGCTCTTCGTTCCGTCTCGAGCTCACGTGCAGCGGGGAGGTGCAGCTTCAGAGCACAGGAACAAGAGGATGCTTTCTTGGCTTGCTGCTCCTTTTATCCGTCTTTAGGGCGGGCGTAAACCCGCCCCCGCCTGCCTCGGAGGGCGTGGCCGGTTGCGTCAGTGTCTAGGACAACCCACTCTAGGGCGGGAAAAAGGCGCGCCCCGGCTACGCCGCTTCGGGCATACCAGCCGAGACTCGCCTCCCGCCCAAGATGGCTTCCCGGGGGGATTGTGGTACTCCACCATACGTTCGGGGGGACCGAATGGTCGCCCCTTTCCATTAGTAATCTGCTGTCTTTGACGTTTTGTACACATCCAACAAACAATTGAAAAGGGTCCAAGGGCAAGTTTACCGACCGACCAGATATGTGCCCCGAACACAATATACAACAATTAATACCTGGGGGTCTGAAAAACAAGTGAGTGAGTCAGACAGATCGGATCACTAAACCAAACTATGCAAAATAACACCGGTGAGAGAAAGTTGGTAACTACTGGTCTAGTCAAGGCCCAGGAGTATATGGAGAAAAATAGTTCCCATCAGAAGCCACGTTTTGTAGCCTTTCGGATTCTATCCTTAGACGGCATTGTCTAATTTCAAAATGATCTGCAGTTGAATCTGTGGTAAAATATAATAAAAAATGTTATTAACCACTATTACCAAACAGTAAATCAATAACAGTAAGGATTTGATTCAGCAATTCCATAAAGATGATTCAGTGAAATCTTCTTAATTTTACTGTGTTAGTTTTACCGGACTTTCATGCAAATGACTGCCCACCCTGCAACAAAACGCCCACATGAAACCTGACGCACATTAAATTATATACTTACC
Source organism: Lissotriton vulgaris (assembly GCF_964263255.1). Lineage (NCBI taxonomy): Eukaryota > Metazoa > Chordata > Amphibia > Caudata > Salamandridae > Lissotriton > Lissotriton vulgaris. Next base: position 268,044,594 of record NC_141695.1, read on the forward strand.
TGCAATAATCCATATGCCAGTGTTTAGGTCCCTCCACCCTGCCCCTCCCCCTCCCTGCCTCCCTGCCCCACCGTAACTCCCTCCACGGCCCGCGGCTGCTATCTTGCAACATGGTACATCTTGTAAATCACTGCTGCATTATAAAAGTGACGCAACAGCAGCACAAAAGAGGCGCACAGCCATCATAAATCTGGCCCTAACACTTTAAATGATTGATTCAGGATGACGATAAGGTGTGGACTATCTAGAGGTTTGTTTGAGGTGAGGCCTACTCAGGGTTGCAGATGAAATTTAGGCTTGTTGAAGAGTACAGAGGTGATAATACATGTACAAGCCTACCAATGAAGTGAATCATGTCCACTGCACTCTTGAACAAAGGCCAGACCTCCTCTATCTCCCTGAACACGACTAAACCTCATCTGCACAATGTGATTCGTAATGTTACGAAACACAAGAGATATAATTGAAAAACGTGCAAATATTTTTGCACATTTAACAATCACATCACCTGTATTTCTTCAGCTTAGTTATCTCATTGTGAAGATGTAGTCTACGTCCTATGTAGAAGCACACCCTATCAATACTTAAATTACCCAAGCACACATGGGGGCGTATTTACAAGGAACTCAAATGCCAACATCAAAGGGACTCAAATGCCTTGTAAATATGCCCCAAACAACCTATGAACCACTAGCAGTACATATCAAGAAACTTAATTGATTTCAAAAAACGTTTTTAAACCTTTTATGTAAAACAATTATATACCTACATTCATGGGGAACTGACTTAAAATGCCCTAATACACATGAAAGCGTTTTTTAAGGCCCTTGCACCTTTTTTTTCCATCACTTTTAACATGGCTATGTAACTCAAACAATCAAAATCAAAATCTGCCAAGCACACATGGGGGCGTATTTACAACGACCTTGCACCACGGGGAAAGTGACTACAAATGGCCAAACACATATGGGGACGTATTTACAAGGCCCTTGCACCACGGGGAAGTGACTTGAAATGGCCAAGCACACATGGGGACGTATTTACAAGGACCTTGCACCAGGGGGAAGTGACTTGAAATGGCCAAGCACACATGAGAGCGTATTTACAAGGCCCTACCATGGTCTATACCTCCTCAACAGACGTAGTGGCAGTAACCCCCTCTACCTCTGCTACACATAACAACCCGAAACCAGCTACGTCGGTTGTTATCAACCACTCACCTACAAGAGTATTACCTGCAAGTAAAAACCCTTCTAACCCTAATTCAAAACAATCAAAAATAACAATGGCCAGACCAACCATAATACCAAACAGCACTTCTGACATCACAGCTAATACTCAAGTAAGGGAAACAAGCATCCCTCCAAGTAGACCTACAAGATCGGAGGAGAATGAAATCAGCCATGTGAGAGTGGGCCAGGGAGGAGACCACCCATTGAACTTCCGCCAGAATCCGAACCATATGTGGTGGTACTTACTGGTGTTCCTGAACTGTCAAGTAGTAAACGGGAAGGTTTTTTCCAACTAAAAAATAAAATAATGCATTGGTTGTCATTACATAGACCTAAAGCAAGCAATATAAATGGCGAAATAGTTCATGTCCGACGCCTGTCATGGTTGGGTGGAAGATCCAAGGACATAGGGGGAGATATTGTAGTTGTTAATTTTAGGGATAAAAAAGCTGTACAATACATCTTGAACTGGCCTTATGGCAATGAAAATACCTGCATTGTACCATGCCCTTTGACATACTTTTACCCAAGATCCACTGTATTCCCTCCTCAACATGCAACTAACAAAGCCCCTTTTGTTAACTATTTGTCTAATATGGAAATTGCCAGAAATCCCGCCTATATGTACCAATTAGCCCCAACTCCTGTGACACCGGGGTGGAACACCATACCCCCTAACCACAACACAGGGGAATACAGAAAAATGGCTCATTTGATGCCATTTACAGCTTTAGAGCTATCTAACAGGTTTGGTGTATTTAGTGGTTTGGAGGAGTGCGACTGAAGATTAAAGATCAGGGAGGATATTAAGGGGGATGTAAACACTACTTGTACCGAAGGGCCTAAGGAGGAAGAAGGGTCCAGACCTGCAAAGGCAGATTACCATACTACTTGAACTGGAAATGAGGCTAATAGTAGCCCGTCTTTATCTATACCCCCAGTGCTCTCTGGGACAATTGAGGGACCTCCCCCACTTTCACTCGTTTCATGGAACATAGCAGGGATGCGTGGTAAACTATGTGACCCAGATTGGAACAATTATATGAATACTTTTGATATCTGTGTCCTGCAAGAAACTTGGGCCACGGTTCAGATGCACAGGGCTGGTTATAAATCTTACCAAATCTTACCTGTGCCTTCATCAAGAGGCCGTGCTTCGGGAGGTCTTTTAATATGGATCAGTGTATCCATTAATATTGGTGTAAAGATCCGTAATATCGATTCACCAGATATCCTTGGTCTGGAATTAACCACGGTGGACAATAGGGTGATCTATCTTCTCAATGTGTATAATAGTCCTCATCCATCCCATAAGGAGTCACCATGTATCGGGAAGTTGGAAACTTTCATGGATACATTAAAACTAGAAGCAAGTGTAATCCTATGTGGGGACATGAACTGCAATTTTGAACCAATTGTAAGTATAGCACAATTGTTTGAAGATGAGGATGCTGCTAACGGGATACCTGCCCTGATTGAAGATGGAACGGTTGCTGGTACTACATTAGCTCTTCAGATTACAAGGTTGTTAACAGCTCATGGCCTGAGGGCATGCAACGGGCGTATGCCATCTGATAGTCCGAGAGCTCCCACTTTTAAGAGGCGAGAGTACGAAAGCAAGTTAGACTATGTCATTGTTTCTCTCGATCTTTGGCCATTCACAACCGACTTAAAGGTTAAGGAGAGATTTGACAGTGACCATTATCCATTAGAAACTGGTTTTCTTCAAAGTCTGACAAAGGGGCCGGGAGATATTGAGGGAAGTCATACTTTAGTACCTTTACCTAATACAGATAATATCGTCCTCAGTAACAATCGTAGGGCAGTTAAATGGGCATACATATTGGAAAGAGAGGATCTACTGGCTAACATTTACTGTACCTTTGTAAATACATTTGAATCATACTGCCCATATAGATGTGATTCTAAAGAATTTATCAAACTACATAAATCCCTTTTTAGTAAATTACTAGAACTTCTTACAAAAAAAACCAAAAAAAGGACGGGTACGGTAAATGCAAAACCGGTAGGAAAGCCCTGGTATAATAAGGAATGTCGCCTTGCCAAAACAGCACTGATTAATGCCGTTAAAAGGAGAGGTCCAATAGAAATTAGAGATAAAAGGAAGACATATAATAAAATAATAATAAAAGCAAAATCCTCATGGGACGAGGAATTATGGCTTAGTATGTTAGCTGCAGCTAAAAACAAGGACCAGAGACACTTCTGGGAACTAGTGGCCAAGGGGAATAATCGTGAAAAATGTTCCAGAGAGGTTTTCCTGGATGAGGCCACGTGGGTCAAACACGTTGTATGCAGCCAAAACGTCTACTGAAGTTTTGACAGAAGAATCCATGGTTGCATTGTCAGAGAAGACCTACCCGTTGGTAGTTTTTGACCTACAGGAAACAGAGACAGCAATTGTTACGGTAAAGCAAGGGAAGGCGCCCGGGCTTGATAAAATTCCATGCGATCTTTATCTGTATAATGTTGATGTTTGGGCACCCTATCTTAATCATTTATTTAACATTATTGCGGCAGGTGACCAAATTCCGGACACGTGGAATGGCGCAGAAATTATTACTATTTTTAAAAAGGGGGATCGTGGCGATCCAGCCAACTATCGTCCCATTAGCCTTTTAGACATAACACAAAAGATATATGCCAGGCATATTTTAAATCGAATAAATACGTGGTTGGAGGATGAATCAGTTTTATCCAAATATCAGGCGGGGTTTAGGGAAAAAACTGGAACCATTGACCAGGTATTAAGGCTATGCTGCTTGTACTGGAAATATGTTATCATCCGCAAAGGTCACCTGTATGTGACCTTTGTAGACCTGCGAGCAGCATTTGACCTAATCCCTCGAGATCTACTCTGGAAAACTCTGGAAAGGCAGGGGCTCCCAGGTGAATTGCTAAAACTTGTGATGGGGCTGCACCAGGAGAATTATGCCAAGGTTAGGTGGGGTCCAAATGGGGAACTTACAGACCCGATCCCCATAAAAAGGGGAGTACGCCAGGGATGCGTACTGGCTCCCACACTTTTCTCCCTTTATGTTAACGATATTGCAGCCTACATGGAAAATTGTGATAACAATTCGCCCCGATTGGGGGGGGAACGAGTAGCGTCCCTCCTCTTCGCGGACGATACGATTCTCATTTCACAAACACCTCGGGGTCTACAGACCTTACTAGATAGGTTCCAGCAATACTGCACTTTAAAAGGATTAGAAATTAATATAAAAAAAACTAAATACATGGCACTAAACCCGCACAAAAGTTTTAAAAAAAACATAATATTAAACGGCCATAGATTAGATTACGAACATAGTTTTACTTACCTGGGGGTCCTGCTAGATTCGTCAATGGGATGGAGCCCAGAGTTGGAAAAATCAAAACTGGTGTTTAAACAAAATTGTTTTCCAATACTACAAAGATACAATAAAAGTGTGAACAAAGCAGTTACCCCAGCACTAGAGATTTTTAGATACAAGGTTCAATCAGCTGCCCTGTATGGGGCAGAAATATGTAGAAAGATCTTTGAAGTACAGGAGAATAGGTTTATCAGGGGACTACTAAAAATTCCTAATAATACTCCACTGATACCTTTATTTCTTGACTTAAATATTAAACATACTGACCATCATGCAATGCTGAGACCATTATTGCTATGGGTCAGACTATGGACAACCCCTGAACTGTCTGATTATAAACATGGTTTGAAAGAAGTCCTGGACCTAGATAGTGGCAGTAAAATTTTCTGGTTTAAACATGTTAAAGCTTGGTTAACTAAGCTTGGATTAATCCATTTTTGGAAAGAGCCGGAAACCTTAACTTCTGTCTCCAAGAAAATAGTTAAATTGTCTTTTTGGTCCTATGTGAGCCATGACTCGGTGTATATAAGAACACATGGTCCTCTTACTGAAAAATTCTTAATGGCAAAAAGTGAGGCTTTTTTTTAACCCTTTCTCGATGAGATCCAGCCACCTTTGGCCAAAACATTGTATTTAAAATTTAGATATGGGACTCTGAGGACAAAGACTACTGAGAAAAGCTGGGGGAAGATAAATAATGATTACTGCACCTTGTGTACAAATAACCAGAGGGAGGATGTTTTTCATATATTGTTCTTTTGTCCCAGTTATGGTAACACAAGGAAAAAATGGATAGTTTCCTTGTGTTACAATATTGGCTCCACCTCCCATAAGGAAGCTGGCAGAATCCTAAGTACGTACACTAGCCAAGTAATTGTGTTCGGAATTAGCAAATTTTTATTGGCTGTAAATTTTATTAGACAGAAAGTATCTCTTTCTTTTTAAAATATCGTCTATCCCACGGACTAGTTTAAACCACGAATTATGCCTATGTGTTTTTCTGTCCTGGCTGTTACAAATTCAATTTAATGCTTTTTTAACTTGAATTTTAAACTTTTTAAATATTTATTTAAATTTCTGTGATAATTCACATCCATGACAGTGTGTCCTAAACATGATGAAATGTAGAATTGATAATAAGGTGACCTACTATGATGAAATGTAGTACTGATTTTTGATTTTGATGCGTCATTTGTATTTTATTGATTATCTTTTATGTTGTAAAACAACGAAATAAAGATTAAAGAAAGACTTGAAATGGCCAAGCACACATAACGGAGTATTTACAAAGAACTTGCACCAGAGAGAAGTGACTTAAAATTGCAAAGTACACATGAGGACATATATAGAAGACCCTTTCCCTAGGAGGAAGTGACTTAAAATGACCAAGCACACATAGGGGTGTATTTACAATGTCCTTGCACCACTTATGCATCACTTTTAACATGTACACGGTGGAGCACCATGGGAAAAAAACAACACAGATGCATCATGCATCTGTTCCGCAAAAGCGACGCATTGCAGGAGTCACATCGCAAGTAAATAATTTCTCATACATTTTAAAAGCATTCCTTTTCCTTAAAAACAATTTTCTGGTCATAATTTGAAAACACAGCACAGCTCCTATGTACAACCACACCTTGTCAGTACTAATACTTTACATTATCTGCAATTACAATTTGTAAAAGAATGCAAAATCTTCTTTGAAAACATAATGCAAACACTTGACTCAAAACATCATTTTAAATGCACAGCTGGCTTTCTTATTTTCTCAAAAAAGCATACTAGTCTCTATCTAAAATAAAGAAACAATATCTCACCTTAGCAAATGCTGTTTGAATTTCAAAACACTCTCAGAAACACACCAATTTTTCTTTAGCAGAACAAAAGGTATGCACTCCAGAGGCTGCAACCAAGAAAGGCACAGAAATGCTGATATTCATCACACATATCTCTCATGTCAGCCAATCAAAACTCTTCCCTCACTTTTTTCAAATCAACACCCTTCCCCCCTCTGCCCTTTCTACCCTTTTTCCATAGCAACTACCTCCTGCCAGACCTCTCAAGTTTACAAGTTCACACAACAATGTTTCAAATGAACTCTGAACTCTCAGTACACCTGCTAATCCACTGCAATATTTCATAAAATCATTTTTATTAACCATTCAAATTACATCTTTCAAAGAACACATCCATGCACCCTAACTTTCTGTTTTCAGCAATGGAAATCCACCAATCACTGCTAATGAATCATTAGCACTCAAACTCCACAGTTTTTTTTCTTTACAAACTCCACTGTTTCAACTGCCATTTCATTCCCACACTTCATCTGACTGCAGCAGAACAACCTCTCGCCATGTTTTCTGTCTGGATTCTAGGACATAGCTACATCCACTGGGCTCACAGGTATGCTGATAACAGAAATTTACACAACCTCAATTTACAAAATGTGGAAATCAAATGGATTGGCCAAAGAGGATTGAGATGTCACCAATTGATACCATTGGTGAAAACCGTTTTACATTTGCCAAACCCATACCTCATAATAGTGCACTGTGGAGGAAATGATTTGGGCACTTTGACTGGGGTAGGTCTGGAAATGCTCTTAAAGGACACCTTTGAGCAATTGATGGCACTTTTTCCTACAACTGCCTTGGTATATTCCAATATATGCCAAAGACAAAAAAGGAGGTGGTCCAATCAATTTTGTCCACAAATTGAGAAATCGAGCAAGCATGTAAATAAGTCTTGTTCAGCTTACATGAGAGACCATGGAATGGGCTGCATCTACAACAATAACTTGCGTTACTACATGCAAGATATCTACAGAGGAGATGGCGTGCACTTCTCAGATGAGGGGAACAGAGTTTTCATACAAAATTTAAGACTGTGTATTGGTACCTACTTATAAGTACCTAGAAATTACACAGAACCCAAAAGCTCTTTTCAGAGCTACCTTAACTATAATTACTCTTTAAAAATTTCGAATGTACCTTTTTTCACAAATTTTCACTTATGTTCGCTTCCCGGTTCGCTACCCAGTTCGCGTACCGGCAGCTAACCGCGCGAAAAATTAAAAAAAAAATCTTTTTTCTCGCACATATGGGACTCCTCAGCCACCCTCAGAAAAATTAGCGGGTCAGGATACGTCTATCGTGCCCCCTTCTACCCATTCTGAACATTATTTACCCTCCATCTTGTATCTCAATTCTACCGAAACACAAAATGGAGGACTCCCGTAACGCTGCAGGTTCGCGTACCGGGGCACGCACTAAGAAGCGCTCGCTTAAAAAAGGTGGAAAAGTAATTTACAGATAAACCACTGGAGACACTTTCACCAAATATACATTAGCTCATACTACATACCAATCCCTACCATTTTCACAAATATGGTTGGAATTCCATCTAGCCATTTAGCATGTAGACCTCTCTAAATTCCCTGAGGTAAATTACTTCACAAAACACATCTGAAGTGTTGGAATTGACAACCAATTAAAATGTTACTTTCATTTTCTACTTTTTTTACCTGACATTTGATTGATTATTACCTGAATATATATAAAGAAAGAGAGAAAAACACAGCCATTTTGACTACTACTTCCTGAAGTACATTGCAAGAACATTTTCACTGACAACTTAAACTTGTCTTTAAAAGGTAAGATGTTATTTTATAAATTTGACCGGAGAACTATGTTATACAATTTAAATTAATTTGGAAAACATTTTCAGATAGTTATATACTATCCCTCTGTAAGAGTTAGACATTGATAAAGGCTTGTTTATTATAATTATGGATTGATTTACGTTTCTGTGTTATAATTATGAATTTACTTAGGCTTTTTCGCAGGCACTTTTTAATAGTACTACTTCACGCCTGAAACCATACAGTGCCCATAGATAACTTCTCTGTTATAAACTCACAAGTACCTGTCTGAACTTAAACCCAACATTGCCCTATCTCTACTGATATATTTATTTTTTATGCAAATTTCAGCACAAAAATGGAAGGAGAACAGAACGTTTCCTTTGAAATTGCCCTAGAGATGAACAATGAGGAAATCATTGAAAGCATTGACTTGGAATTCATGGACGAATCACGAGACCAAGAACTTCTACAATGTGTAGAATCTGTGGATTTGTTATTTCATTATGAGGTCGATAAAATGTGGGAAGTTATGTTCACTCAACAAGGGGACATTTCGGACAGTCAAATGTTAGACAGTCTATTAAATTTTGAAAAAGAATCAGAAAAATAAATGTATATTTAATAATCAAAAATTGTTCGAGTCTTTAATCATTTTTATATGTAATTCATAAACTAGTACCAAATTGTTTATAATGTAAAGTCAGACGTATAGTATACTGTGCAACTTTTTTTATGTCACATAGTAATTTTGCTCATAGTTACTTCCTTTCTCCAACTATATTATCTCCAATGTGTATTTAACATCTCTTTATCATCTCCTGCCTCCATATTGTTTCTACTTTCCTGACACACTATGGTATGAATTCCATATTCCACAATAACTTCTGAAACAACATGCAAGATATCTACAAAGGAGACGGTGTATATTAATTTTTTGACTCTGCATTGGTACCTACATATTGCTACTTAAATAAAAAAAAAAAAAAAAAACGAACAATCAATAAACATACAATATTTAAAAAGTCTATCCTTCTTGTTTCCTTATAGTACGCTCCCCGGACCGCTTTCCGGTGCGCGTACCGGGCGCACCACACGCAAAAAAAACGATTTTATTTATTTATTTTTTTTGCCCCGCGGGGCCCTTTTAAAGGTTCCACATCAAACCTAGGGGGTCAGGGAGGATCTACTATTCCCCCTTATGGTTATTTCCCCCTTTGTTTTGGCCTCCTCTTGTCACTCGATCCTACAGAGAAACAAGATGGTGGCCGCTCCGGACTGTTTAGAATGTTGACAGACACCGGAGAGCCAATCAGCTTCGCTTCGCGAAGTTCCGTTACTCGTCAGGTACGCGAACCGGAGCGCTACCCGGAGCACTGTCACAGATATATATATTTTTTGGGACGTTAATTTATCAAAATCCACTGGAGCACATATATTGAGACCTAGCAAAGGCACATCGGGCTAACAGTCCCTACAATTTTGCCAAGTTTCGTGCAAATCCATTCAGCCGTTCGAGCTAAAAGTGAGGCCAACCGCCCTATGGAAATTAACATGGGAAAAACGTGTTTTGGGACCCCCCTTTTTTCTCGGCCCCCCTTGACGAAACCCCC